>NC_066867.1:9558969-10808969 GCF_025177605.1 Cucumis melo | reverse complement strand
TAACATTGATCGGTAATAAAAAAAGGGCTTGCTACCTCATTTCATTTCAATGTTTTAGAGTAAGGCAAAAATAGCTAGGAAGTCAAGGATAGTTAGGGCGAAAATTTTCCCATCTAGGCACAATGAAAGTGAAGGTTTAGGGTTGACAAAAATCCCTGCGAGTACTTGCCTTCATCGGAGCAGGAATCCCGGGTTTGACCGGGGATGGGGTCAAACTGAGGACTGGGTGGAGATGGGGCACCCCGAACTTGATTAGATGTTTAATTTTTCTTTTTAAAAGTATATATTTAATATTATAAGTATTTTACAACTAATATTTATTAATACTATTTAAGGAAAACCCTTAGTCCAATCCAACTTCCAAGCCCAACTAAACTACCCAAATCTAAGATTTAAGCTCAATTACACAAACCCTGATATGGTTTCACCATTAATTTTTATTTTAACCTTTGTCTTTCACGCTTGGTTGATTGAATGTAGGACCAATTACAAATTGACGTGTCCCAAATTAATTGATCTTGTGTTTCACCATTCTTCTCTGTCATGTTTTGACTGTATTGATTCAACTCACTTAAAGTCTTCTTTACAGTGCTCATTATTTGAATGGTTTAAGGGTTACTCCATGATGTGAATAGAAACATTTTTATTACTCTATTTTCAGAATTTGTTCTTTTGCTTGGTTTCTTGTATTTTGGAGTATAAGTCTCTTTTCATTTTCTTAATTAAACATTCAATATCCTCTTAAAGAACAATAATAATGTTTTGGTAAAGACATAAAGGGGGGGGGGGGGGGGCATCTCAAAACTGTGGGCGTTGAAACTTTCAAAGGCAGTGGTCTTTTTCTATGTTTTGAAAGGAAACGAGCTTTTCATTGATTAAATGAAAATGCCAAGTTGAAGAATTCTGGGAGCTCCCTACTGTCTATGGTAGAATGGTTTATACCAAGTTGAAGATATCAAGTTCCCAACTTTGTTAGTTCCAAGAGACTATCGAGGAGCTTTGCCAAAAATCTGAAATGCATTATTTCTATAAGAAAGAAAGAATCGACAATGGCATAACAGAAGTTTCAAAATTCAGATTATAGAAAGGATAGATTTTAAGGTACAACTTTTGGCCCCGAACAAGAGAAAGATCATTCATACATGTTCTCTCAGGCGAAGAAAAATAGGGTTGAAAAATGTTCTTTAAAATGTTGAAAAGCTTCAAATCAAAGCAGAACGATCTGAATTGGTATTCAGATCAAAGCAAGGCAAAAATTAAGGCTCCTTAGCACAGCCCAAGTGGAGCCAAAACATTCCTACATAGTCCAAAGACCCAAAACATTGCCAAGAAGACACGCCTAGACTTTGAAACACACAATGTGCGCTGTTGGGTGCACAATCGTGCATAAGACCCCCCATGACACATGCGCAACACCGTGCCCATGCACGCATGCAAACAAGCAGGGACATATGCACGTGTGCCTTGATGGCGCACATCTAGAAGAGAAGGGAAGACCCCAGAAAACTCTAAAAGTTTCGATGATGGACATAAAGGCCTAAGGCGCCTAGACGATGGCCGAAGGTGTGTGGGAATCAGATGACTTAAGAACCTTTACGCGTATGCCAAGGGCATTTGGATTCGTCCAGAAGTTTCTAAGATAGTTCTGAGTTTCAATGTCGGTTCGAAAGTGTCATGAAAGCCTTAGAAGGCTCTAACATATTTTTAGCTGACCTTCAAAGGCGGTTTGTGTTTCCAATGGCGGTGTAACTTTTGTATAAATACCCCATTGGGGACTCATTTGTAATCATCCTTGGAAATCATCAATAAAGCTTGCATACTCATTCTCCCAAAATCTTCTCTACACTTTGCCTACTCTTTTCCACTCTCTCGAGTCCTTTGTAGCCTAGCAAATTAATAATCTCTAATAGGCTTACATCGGTGTTTCTACACGAATAAGAGCACCCTTGTGCCCCATGGTTAGCTACTTAATAATAGTAACTACGTGACAAAAGTCTCATTGATTGCTGTCAATAGATTAAAAGTTGTTTTTTTACGTGTTTTGTCTTCAATTTCATGCTTATTAGTGGAGAGTGAAGAATTATGGACAAAGAATTGCATTGCCATATTGGCAAGATAGTCTTGAAGCAGTCGATTACCTCTTCTTGGTGTTTGCTCTCTCTTGTCATCTTGAAGCATTTGAGATTAAAGTGGGCCTTGTTCGTGAGAGCAATTCAGTTTTACATTGTGTCTAGCTCTTGTCTGATGTTTCGAATTTCTGTTGCTTTGTATAGCTCACTTTTTACTTTTGTGATTGTTTTTAGGTCGTTTTCTTATTTAGTTGTAAGCTGTATTTTCCTTGGTTCTTTTGCTCTCAGTATAATTCTCTTGTACTTTGAGCATTAGACTCATTTATTTATTATTAGTAAAGAGGCTCGTCTCCGTCTCAAAAAAGAGGTGTACCCAAATATCTTAATTAGGTTGACACCCTGTTAGCACTCAAATTATCTCATAAAAAAAAAAAAAAAGAATGGTCTTTCACCTCTTGTTCAAACGAGAGGGGATGTTTTAGTTTGGCTTATTTTAAAGGAAATTAGGGTTTATTGGGTTTATTCTTATTTTATATTTTCCATATTTCTATTTTTCCTTTATTGGTCTCTATTTATTCACCAATGTAATAGGTTACTATGTACTTTGATTTATTCAATATATTATATAGAATTATCATGGTACCAAAGTTCTAGGGTTTTATCTTATTGAAATTTAGATGTCGTTGCCGTCTCCAGCCTTGTTTGAATTCTTCCTCTATCGATTTGACATGCCATCAGCGGAAGTAGACCACAAGTGTTGATCTGCCACTTTCACTCTCTTTTTAAAACCACCGCCTTCCATCATATATGTGTCTGCCATTTGCCTTCCATCGACAATCCGCACCTTATTGTTGCACAAACTCCCAAATCCACCACATTGCTGATGCGCCTTTGTTTTCAGATTCGACCACCTCTGGTACTCCAATTTTACGCTACTATTGTTAGTGGAGTTCTAGGCACCGCTCGCCGCCCCTATTCGACCAGACCAAGCGTGTCCAGATCGGTTTGTCTATGTATGTTTACCACCTCCCAACTTGGCTTCGCTTCATGAGCTTGCATTCGCGTGCCCACTCGTTTTCATTCGTGCGGTTCTGTTTGCACGTTCACAAAAAGCCAAATAAATCAAGCCGTTTCAACTGGTTCAGTTTGGTTGGGTTGAGTTAGACCGGTTCAGAAGTTTAAGTTTGGTTCGGTTTACTTAGTTTGGTTCACACAATTTCATTTGGTTCATGTTGGTCCAATTTGGTTAACTTCATTTATGGCAATTCCGTTTTTTAAAAGAAAGAAAAATCATGGGTCTTTGTTCCCTTTTCAAATCAGCCGTTCATAGGATTTTTTTTATAAATTTCTTTACGAGGATATGTGTTTCTATCCCAGGAGTTCTTGGTTACATTCTTCGTGGGTTTGTGTTTCTAGCCTAGAAGTTCTTGTTTTCGTTCTCCGTGGGTTTTTGGTTCTATCCCAGATCTGCGGATTTGATTTAGATGTTTTTTCACAAACTCAAGTTTGTTTTTCTAACCACCTTGAGTTTGAGGGAGGGTGTTAAAGGAAAATAGGGTTTATTCTTATTTAATATTTTCTATATTTGTATTTTTCCTCATTTAGTATTTTTGGTCTCTTCACCAATGTAATAGGTTATTGTGTACTTTGATCTATTCAATATATTATATAAAAATATCAGTTTTTTTGCTTATGAGAAGCTGAGTACCGCTATAGACTTCCAAAATGATTGGGCAGCCTTTTGATTTCCACGAGCGGGTGCATCAAGTAAGGGAGATGTGGAGGACCAAATATAATTTCCATCTTTTTCTTATGCTCTTTTGCTGCCTCTGTTGCTACATGCCTTTTACGATCCTAACATTAGTTGGTGCTTCCCAAATAGCAGTGGATGATTTTTTCCAGCTCATCTCTGGCACTCTTTCTTATGGCCAATTGGGGTATTCTATTTGGAGATGGAATAAAGGACCTTTCAATGGCAGTTAGCTGCATAAAAGCTTTATTAGGAGATGTTTTGTAATTACCGTTTCATGTGTCCTTTTTATGTTACCTGACTTGACCGGGGACATCTGATTTTCTCTTCTTTTGATAATGAAATTCCAGTTCTTGTAAGGAAAAATAAAAGGTTCTATTTATTAGAGTTCATTCCCCAAAATAAATATTGCGTCAGATCTTGTTCTACATTGTACCTTCTATTTATAGGTAATTAGGGCGTCCATTGAACAATTGCCAATTTTGTGGTAGATTTGAGAAAAACAAGAGGATTTTTAGAAGTGGAGATGTCATGGGGATGGTTTGGTCTTTCAATTGGGTTTACCTTGGTTCGTTGATTACAATAGAACTAGCAACGATAGCAGTCATTATGACCCAACCAAGGATTAAAACATCGATGGTGGTATTGATATCAAGATTTCAATTTTATAGATATATCGATAAAATATCTATATCAATGGATATTTCTGTAAGTCAAATTTTTGAAAATTTGTGTAGATTAATATTAAGTTGTTTTACTCTTGAATCAAGTTATAGATATTGTTATTAGTATTTCTATTTATATTAGATTAAATAGAAGACGATATTTATATTTTTCAAGCATTTATAAAAGATATTAAAGATGTTTGCGGATATTTAATATCGATATCGAACTCTTCGATTTACGGATATATCGTCCTATCGACGGATATTTACATTCTTGGACCCAACCTACTGCTTTTGGATTGGTAATATGGATTGTGCTTCACTGGATAGCTGATTTAGGAAACAAGTGTGCTTGAGAAATTTAAAGCGGTGGTATAGGGCGAGGGTCTATGGAGGACTGTTTTTGTTTTTGTTTTTATTTGTTGTAATTTCTACTATTTACGGATGATTATGTGCTATGATTGTGTGTGTAATGTTTAGTCTTTACTTCTTACTCTTTTCATATTTGTAATATGCTTTTTTTCCTATATCAGAACTAATTTTTGCATATTGAATTATTAAAAAGATATTAATATTTATTTATTTTGTTGTTTCTTGGGTCATCTAGATGAAGAGAAATAATAAGATCTTTATAGACATGAGGATTGTAGAGTGGGGAGGAACTCTGGTCCTTACATTTAACATCTTGCTTTGGGCTTGTGTCGAAGAATTTATTTATTATTTTTTAAGATCTTATTCTCTTGGATTCAGCCGTTTTCTTCTCTGCAAGGCTAGTCCCTGTTTGTTGCCCCTTTCCTCTTAAAGAGAACTTTTTTTTTTTGAAAAAGAAAAACAAAACGCTGGTGTACATAGGGTGCAAGTACAGCTTCTTAAGATGAATTTCTTGTTTTATTCCTCTTGATTGGGAACATTTTATCTCACTTGCAGGCTCCTCCTGTGATTGTATTTTCTTCGGCTTGTGCAGGAATGACAGGTTAGTTACTTTGTTGTTATCTAATATTTAATAATTGGAGCTGGCTTCTTTTTTCCTTTCCCCAAAATGTTCAATAGTACGGTATGGCAATTTGAGTACATTACCTCTTTAGGATGGTGTAGTAGTGAGGTGCACTTCCATTTTGTTTAGCATTGGTAATAGGAACACATCATGAGTAATTACCTTAAAAAATAACTTTGATACAGATTATTTGTGATATTTTCATTTGAAGATGATATTAAGTACAAAAATTCTTACTAACTGTTTGGTTACAGGTGGTGCGGTTCCAGCTTTGGCCCAACTTGTTGCTTCATCTTATCATTCGTTAACATCATCTTCAAAGGATGATAAGAGTCGGGATTCAAGATCTTCTTCTACTTTGTAGTGGTAATGTATATAGTGGGGATTCTTTATAGTATAGGTTTATATATACATATCTTATGTTCCGCTTGAGGTTAAGACAAAAGTTTTTATTTATTTATTTATTCGTGTGCTACATTCATTTTCGTTGTGAGCTACACGATCTCAAGCTGAGTCTTTTTCCAACTTTGAAGATGTCTCTCTTTAGGTTTTGGCCTCCTCTTAAAATGAAATGCATGGTTCTTGTTATTATAGGGGAGGATTATCCTTAATCTCAATGTGTGTATATATAGGACTTCTGGAACACTTTGGGAATCCTAGTCCAAGATAGACTTGAGAATAACAATGAAATTGAGAAGAAATCAAATGATTAGAGAAGGAAATTCAAAAGTGGTTTTTCCCACCATTGTGAATTGTATGAACCTTTATGTCCCCAATCCTGCACAACTAGGTGAAGCATATCCTAGCGCATGTGGCTGTCTATGTACCCGTAACTCACTCTTTTAAGCATGCTGTGAAGACCTTTTATGCTCAGGACCACAACCGCAAGGCTTTCACATACTTTGAATTCTCAAAGAAAACATAGTTCATAATAACGGAGAGAAAAATAGAGGATAGGAAAGTGAATTGCCTTATTAAATTAAATGAGAAGTGTACAAAGTATCTCACGAAGCATAAAAGCTTAGCAACAAAGATAAGTGTAGACTAATAAGAGTTTAGCTAAACTGTCATATGGAGTTAAAGAGTTCAAAAAGTTTTAGGTTCAAATTCTCTACTCCCAATTTTTATTAAAAAGAAAAAGAAAACAAAAAGAAAGGAATAGCTTATGAATCGATATTTCATATATTTTCTAATTTTGGAATTTATTTTGTTACTACATTTGCTCTTAAATTTAGGATTAATTTACCCTTACATTCGAATATGTATTCTATTAAAAAAATTAAATTATTTATCATTAATAGGTGAAATTGGCTGATCAACAGAGTTATTTTTGCCAAAATTTGCATTAAATAATAAACCGAATCATACACCAAAAGCTAGTGTTACCGGTAAGTCTGGGCTAAGAATGCAATGGAAATAAACTGCAAAATAAAAGTGAATTGTAAAGTTGAATGCTTGGGTCTAAATGGAACATCTTACTTCGATTTGCTGGATTATGGTGTTCAATTATGACATTTTTATTACTAGATCTTAATGTTAAATTTCAACCAATTTAATTAGAAACACTAACTAAATTGGCCTTACTACAAATTAGTGTAATTCAACATGATGAAAAGCATATGTAAACCTTGGATCCCAAAAAACTTTCATTCTCCAAACTTTTTAAGGACTTTAAGAGATGATTACACGTTGAGTTTAGTGGTTATAAAAACAAATTTAGCTTGAAGATCGTTAAACTTGAATCATAAAACCTTTTAAGACAAGTTTGGTGACTTGGACTAAAAGGAATTTTTTTTTCAAACTTGGTTAAAAAGGGCATTTGAGTAATATTTTCCAAATTTCACCTGAAGCACGTCGTTATAGAAGTGTAATGTTTGGAGCATCATGTAAACTTAAGAGAAGAAGAAAGTCAAAGAAAGAGGCTTGGTGATAAGGATGAATCTTAAGAGAGAAGAAGAAAGTTAAAGAAAGGGGGTTGGTGATAAGAAAGGGGCTTGGTGCTGTAGATGAAATGAGTCGTTATAGTAGTCCATGTGTGGAGAAGTTCATTGTCCTAGCCAAAGGAATAGGTAGAGGCTAATGAGGTGTTTATTGTTTTTAACACATAATGAAGCGTTGTGAAATTGATCTTGTAAAATGAATCTACGCATGGACTTGTATTCCACGAAGATTTTCCTAAAATGTCATTCACTAAGCTCTTATGTTTTAAGTTTTCCTTTACAAAGTAAATGAAGAAAGGAGACCTTGTTGACAAGGCAAGCTGCTGCGTTAAGACCAAATGATAAAAGTTGAGCAAGGCATTCGACTTTAAGTTTAGAAGTTTAAGTTCAAAAGTCATTGCTTTGTAATTGTGTTAAGTTTATCACTGAAGGGATAAAGTTGTTCAGTTCTCTCAAGTTATCAGTGTTTCATTTCATAAAGCAAAGCATGTTTAATTTAAGAAGTTGAAGTTTCAAGGACTAGACGTCCTAACTTTTTTTTTTTTTTTTTAGTTCAAGCTTAAGATAAAGTCAAATTTTAAGATTGGACATTCTAGTGCTTCGCTGAGAGGCATTGGGCTTGCCCGAGTCATGACTGTGTCTGAAACACAAGGGAGGGATGCGTTTTGGGTGGGGGCATGATACAACATTAGTTGGACAAGCATGAGCATGACATTCTCCTCCACCTAATTGGTTGACGTCCCTATCAACTAACTCTAGTTGAACTCAAAACTTTTTTTAGCAGCATTCTTGAGGCCTTCGACGCGCTACCAACTGATTTCTTCGTCAATGAGGTGTTTTGTGAAACCTGTGTTGTAATAAATGGGTTTCTTGTAAATTAATTTTTTGAAGTTAGCAAAATTAAGCTTGAGTATGTGTTTGAGATATCAGGACAACATGAGAAAAGAATAGGAAAAATGGGGAAATCATATAACATGTAATGAACTATAGACAACACGCTAAGACAAGATAACAGAAGAAGGGAAGGCGACAACAAACACTCAACCATTTATTAGTTAACGAGCTAGGCGAGGAGTTGGTTAAATGTTAAATCCAATGATTAGTCAACTAAACATGTGTTAAGTGTAAATTAAGCCTGGACTAAAAAGGATATTATACTAACATGCGTAATACACTAAGTAGGAGCTGTCGAGATTAGAAGAAGTGTGATGCTGACTAACCCGTTTTGAGAGGAGTATAAATGGGTTTGAAGAAGGATTAATTTAAGTGTTTTAGATAAGAGAAAGTTCTATGAGAGGAGTAAAAGATGAAGCTTCGTTATAGGATCCAACAACAAGAGGGAAGAAGAGTTAGATTATAAGAAAGAGAGAAAGGGAAAAAGAAAAGCTTAGCTAAAGGAATGACCTTTCAAAAGAAAAAAAAAAAAAAAGCTTTTGAATTTTTTTTTTACTTCCAAAATCATGTTATATTGCCATGTAGCTAGATATGCTCATGTTGTATCCTTGTGTATATAGAAAAAGAACATGACCAATTTGAAGCATGCCTATATGTGTGAAGTTGTAGTGTTTTTTTGTTTATATGTATACAAAACCATTAGTCTTGTTGATCAAAAGCTAGCTATTATATGCACATAATAATATAGAATGTCTTGTGTTGAGTGGTTTGCTTGGTAAAAGGACGGCTCAATGTGTTGAGTGATCTGTGTTCAAGTCAATCGTCGAACCAACTAGTATTGATTGAGAGTCCGTAGGGATGCTGATGGTGAAGTGGTAATCATCATAGTATTCCTTGCATTGAGGAAGTTTAATATCTAGGTGTTAAGAATAAGTAGAGGTTAATGTGACTATTGTGCTATATAACGAGTAGTGATGTGTTTAGACATTTTTGAAATTAAGAAAGCTTTTATTGCATGTAATTGTATTCTCCAAGATGTAATTCTAAATTTTTGTCACTCACTAAGCTATTTTCGTACATTTTAAGTTTCTCCTTTTTAGGTTAAGCGAAGAAGTGGCATCGGACAAGACGTTAGAAGGCTGCTGCTAAGTACTTGATGTGTCGCATATTAATAGTTAGCTTAAGTTTTGTAATCCTTTAAATTATAAGCTATAAACTAGGAACCTTCCTACTTACTTTGATTTGTTTAAACTTTGGAAGTAAGTTGATCGAGATAGGTTTCAAGTGATCGTTGGTTTCTTGTTGTTGTTTAAGGAATTTATGGCCAAGTAGTTTGAAATGAAGAAATGAACCAAGAGGAAGGTAAGTAAAGAATGGAAGTTTGGGTAATAATATTATTTTTTTAAATATTGATAATTATATGGAAAAAGAGAAAAAAAGTGAAAATGTAAATATATATAAGTTATAAAAAGACAAAAGGAAAATTATTAAAAGAGAATAAAAGAAGAAAAAGAAAAAAGGAAAAAGGAAGTTAAAGATAGAAACCATTCACCGCAACCAATTTAGAGATTTTCTCCACTACTCAAATTAATTTTCACCATTTCCACCCATAGTTTTCAGAGTTCTTCAGGAGAGAATGATAGGAAGAAGAAGAAAGGTTGTGTTTTGAGGTTGAAAGAGATGAAGAAAAGCTTGAAGAAAAGGGCAGCTACGACAGAAGCTTAATGTACCCTACACACTTCTAGTTTTTGGTTTAGTCTCACGTTACACAAATAGAGTTAGAAGGTGAGGTCTATCACATTTGAAAGTTTACTCATTTTCTAACAAATTTCATGAATAAAATGTGAGTTAATTCTAATATTAAGTGGATGCTTTCTGAAGAGAAAGACAAAGCACATAATTTTTGTGCGGATTTGAACCGTCTTTGGTTTTTGGAATATTTCGAAGTGAGAAGCTCTATTTAGTATGGTTGGAAAACTTATTTAGCATCCTATAAATGTGATGAAGAATTCGTGAGCCAAATATAATTGAAAGTATGTTTAATGTCTGGAGAAAAGTAGAGGGTAGCAAAAAACACAAAATTGGAGAGCTGTGTTTTGGGGGATTTTTTGACAAATTCACTGGGAATCTCATTTTCATTCCTTGAAGTAAGTTGTAGAAGGTTCCAAAAGGAAAATTTTTATATAAAGTACATTAATTTTGGTCTAGTATTGAGGAAGTTATGTGTGTTTGAAGTTAGGGTATTGAATCTGGAATATTTTGAAAAAAATATGGAATGTTATTTCACTTCTTTTGATTGGAATTCATGAGCGTCATCTTTAGTACGTCATTTTAAGCTTACTAGGGAAAGACAAGAATGTGTAGGGTTCTAATTCTTGGTTTTGGTTTTCTTATCAAGCCGAGAGAAAATTGGTCGAGTTTACAAACAAAGGAACTAGCTAAAGATTGGGAGTGACAAAATAAATTTCTAAATTGATTTATAAACATGTTTTATAAGCTGATGTTTAAAGCATTCTTTAAGATAAATGCTGAACTTTATCGATTTATATATTTGGATTTACCTAAGCATGTGTTTAAAGTACTAGAAAGATGAAAGCATATTTGAGTTTATTGTATGATTTAACAAGCTTATTTAGAACTCGTGATTTGCTGAATGCAAGAACGATTTATAAACATGCTATTAAATCTGAGATTATAATTTCACAGCATGAAATTCTTTAGTGTTTTAGTTTATACCTGAGTTGTTATGAGATATATAGCAACCCTCTGAGGGAGATCTTCCTTTGCAAAGAGGTCATTTGATGAGGGTATTCAGTAGATACCTAGATTTCTCACTAATGGAACTAGGTTAGAGATGAGAGCCTCCATGGGAACTTAAAATTTCCATCTCATAGTAGCTATAACAAAATAGGGGAGTAGTAATGCCTAGATTTCCATATCGTAAGTATCATACCACTGGATAGGGTTTTCATGCTTAGTTTTTCGTTTTCGTCCCGTTGGTACATAGAGATTTAGGATATAACAAATGAAAGAGATTGCTTGAGATAAACAATTTGAGTTTGATAAATCTATATTTGCTTTGCCTTGCTAAATGTATTTACTAAAACTGTTTGATACTCATGATTTATTCGAAAATGTTTAGTATTTAAAACCAATCACTCATTGAGCTTTAGCTCATGCTTTCCAAAAACATTTTCTTACTTTCCAAGTAGAGTTCGTGGACCCAGCACCTGACTTCGACTACCTATTTGTAATTTCCTTAGAGTCTCTTAGATAGTATGAATAGTGCAGTAGCATCTTTCTGTTTGTACATGGTTTGTATTAGTAGTACTAAATGTGGGTTGTTAAGAGTTTGTATTAGTAACTTTGATAGTTTGGTTATTTGTACCTATGTCTATATCAGACTTGTAGTTGTATTTGGGTTTCACTGCATGTTCATGTTTAAATTTATAAGTCTATTTTATTTTCGCTGTATGTTATGTTTTGAATTGGTTTAGTTATAGTTATAGTAGGATTAGTAGGTATTGTTGAGTAGAAGAATGGTATCCATTGGCTTCACGCTTTCTTTCAGGTTGAGAGTAAGTGGTCTGAGAAGGGGTGCGGCATAAGCTATATGCTTGTGTTGTAACTAGTTATTAATAAAAGGATTGCCAAAATTTCATATCGCCGGTGTCTTATTGCATAGTAGAAGTTTTTACCAGCATGTTCACACCTAGGGTTTAAGTTAAATTTAAAGTACCTAAGAATTCTCTTTCAGATCGAGATGGTAGGATTTTAGATTACTTACGTTGATAATTGGGTGAATGTTTATCCATAGGGGTAACTTAACTGATCAATAAGATGTTTTCCTAACCTTCTCGATCACTTCCATGGGTTTGTCATATTTTCGCACAAGGCATTGGTCTTTCTGCCCACGAAATCAAAATTGCTTAGAGCACAGTTTGATTAACACTTTTTCTTCTACTTGGAATTCAAGTGGTTTGCGTCTTTTATCTGCCTACTTTTTCATACGATTTGATGCCTTATCCAAGTAAGCATGAGAAACTTCAAAGGTTTGTCTCCACTCTTTCTAGAAATTGTGGGCTTAATGAGTTTTGCCTGCGTAGGGGTGGTCAATAACGTGTGGCATGAGAAGTTGTCTACCACATATAGTTTCAAACAACGTCTTCCTTGTAGCTGAGCTTTTCTAACAGTTAAAGCTGAACTGAGTCATATCTAAGATCTGGACCCAATATCTTCTGTCCTGCATCAATAAAGTGATATAGATATTCTTTAAGCATGCTGTTGAAGTGTTATGTTTTCCCATCAGTCTATAGGTGATAACTTGATGAGATATTTAGAGTATACCCCAACATCTTGAATAATTCAGTCTAGAATGTTCCAGTGAATTGGCCATCATAATCATTAATGATGTTCACTGGGACACCCTATAATTTCACGATGTGCTTGAAGAATAGTTGGTTGTCATTTCAGTAAAATACAACTTAGGCGTTGGAATAAATGTTGCATATTTAGAAAATTTACCGATGTTCACCAGTATTGAGTCAAACTCTCCAACTTTAGGCTGATGTGTGATGAACTCGAGAGACACACTCTCCCATGGCCTTGAGGGAATAGTAAGAGTTCCAATAGACCCACTAACTTTGCTCGTTCGACTTTGTTCTTCTGGCATAAAAGACAAATTTTAGTAAATTGCATCACGTCGCCCCTAAGGCTTCGCTAGTAGTAACTTTGTTTTAGTAGAATGTATGTTCTTTTCCAACCACTATGCCTAGCCCACAACATGTCATGACATTCCTTTATTAGCAGCCTCTGTAAGCCATTGAAACAAGGAACATATAGGAGAGACAAGGCTTGATAGTTTCACAGTTTTACTTAAGTTGCCAGCTTTTTAATGAGCAAACATGCACCGGGCCGCATGTTCGACTAAGGACGTCAGTTGCTTGATTTGATTTACTCGATATGAGTTCAAAATGAAAATCAAATTCGGCCATGCATTCTTGCCAACGAGCTTATTTAGACGTCAATTAAGGTTGACTGAAAAGTAGCATATGGAGTTATTGTTCGTCTTGATTACGAACTGGGATCCCAACAAATATTGTCTCTAGGCTCTCAAATAGTGTACCACTGCAAACATTTCTTTTTTAGAGGCTGCAAACCTCCTCTCTGCATCCTTTAATTTCTTGCTCTCACAGACAATGAGATGGCCGTTTTGGAGTAGAGTACCCCCTAACATAAAATCAAATGTGTCGGTCTCTACTTTAAAAGTTTTAGTTACATCTACAATTACGAGAACATGCCCTTCCATCATGGCTTTCTTTAGATCCTCAAAGGCAGCCTAACATTTTGAGGTCCATCCCTACTTCTGGTCTTTCTTCAACAACTCTATTAAGGGTTCTATTGCCACACTCGAACCTACAATGTCTTGCACCTCGTTATGTGACACCCGACGTGATGTAAGTCCGTAAACTGTAACTTTGATCGTCTAGATTCCAATCAATTAACTTATTACAAACTTGATACTTAGACAGTAGGTAATAAGAAATGTACAATGCAAGATATTAATAACAAAGACTTCTTTTATTCCTTAATATTACATGTTTCAAATATACATATTACAAATTCCTTAAAAACTTTAACTACAAAGTAAAATTTAGAATACCCTTGCTCAACTTCAATGCGTGCAACTCGCCTTACTCAACCCAACTTGAGTTTAACACCTGGTAACCTGGGGGAAAGGAAAACTTAAACATAAGTCAAAATTTAGTGAGTGATAAATTTTGAAAACCTTTTCGGTTATACAACATATGAAATCATTTTCATAAACATGGCTCTCATCGTCTCACTTCATAAACAAAAATCACTTATTAGTCTCTCATATTCCTTTCATCCAAGAACATGAATCATTCCCATGATAGACTACTATGATATCCTTTTCATCAACAGCATCTCTTAGAGAATTTTTTGGTTCATTTCTCGTTGTTTGGACCGCTAAGCTCAAGACGCTCCTTTACGCATTGGCGAACTTCATTCCACCATGCAGTTATTTTATACATGACTACCTTTACTCCTTATGCACACATAATAGTTAGCTCATTGATAGGAATAAAACTTATAGTTTACAAACATAGCATACAATCATAAAACTTTACTGGAAGCATAACACAAACTTTTTCTCGAAATCACTTCTTTATAAACATTAACATAAGAATATCATTACAAATAAACAAGGAATTTAGAAGAAATCTTTAAAATCTTTTAAACACTTTGGAAAATCACTCAATAACTAACTTCTTCCTTCAAAACCCCTAGTTCCCCAAAAGTTTTCTTCTCCCCTAGAGAGTCTTCTTGTCAACAGAATACCTCTAAAAACTTAACATAATCCCCTTTTCTATTGACCTCTTCTTCTATTTATACTAGTCCTAATTTGGATTTGTCATCCTTAAGTTCTTATAAACCCGCCAACTCTTACTTAAAGTGCTACATGTGTAAGCTTAATGTTTCTCTTATCCATGCTTAGCTTAAGTTCTTGCACGTGGCCCATTCTTAAGCATGATTAGGAAATTTGCCAAAAAGTTCATAACTCTCAATGTCGAACTTCATTTTGCATTGAATCTTAAAACACCTGTTGTATCTTGCATGCTTACAACTTGTCTTCCTCACGTCACCTTGCTTCAACGCGATCTTTAACTCAGAACGTCTAACTTCAAAATATTTATCTAATCCTTATAATCAAAATTATATCTTCACAATGACTCTTCTATTCAGATATGGGTCACACCTGTTCTCTTTTAACAAACCACCTATAGAAATTGGCTAGTCAAAGGAACGAGTGTAAATTAGTTATGGAAGATGACTCCCTCCAGTCACATATCGCCACAATTTTTTTTATCTTCCATGCTAATTCGGCCAAACTTAGTCACGTGATCGAGGAAGTTAATGTGTTTTGAGAAAACACACATTTCTTTCTCTTTACATACAACTGATTCGACCTCAATTTCTCAAAGACTAATTGAAGGTGGCGTTGATGCTTTTTAAGCGTCATGCTGTAAACCACATTTCTCTCTTTTTACAACTTGTCAACATATTTATGAAAAATCTTATTCATCAAGGTACAAAAAGTCGTTGGAGCATTGGTGAGGCTGAAAGGCATTATGACGAATTCAAAGGCTGCATATCGTGTAACACATGTAGTTTTTGGTTCATCTCCTTCAACAACTTGTACTTGGTAATACCTTTATCGAAGATCTAACTTCAAGAAGTACGTGGTGCCATGGAGGCAGTCAAATAAGTCTGTGATAATGGGGGAAAGGGTATTTGTTTGAAACTGTTAGTTTATTCAGTGCTGACAAGTGATACATAACCTGAGACTTTTGTCTTTATCCTCTGACATAGCACGGAGGCTCTGTAGGGAGCTTTTGCAGGTCTAATGAACCCAACATCCAACAACTCATTCAATTGTTTTCCAAGTTCAATCAATTCTGGCGACACCATGAGATATACATTCTTTATAGGGGGTCTCACCTCTGGTAGAAGTTATATCTCATGATCTATCCCCCTTCATAGAGGTAGAGTCTTACGCAAACTTTCAGGCATTACATCTTGGTATTCATCTAACACATACTGGACTGCCTCCGACACTAGTTCTTTAAGACTTTCTTCATTAACCACTTGGATAGCCATAAACGTGGGCTCCTTACTGACTAGCCCTCTCTTTAGTTGGACTACGATGTAATTTGATCCTATGACTGCTAAACATTTGGCCAACAATGTAGGGATAACCTTGTAAACTTTGAACCTTAGGATCCCTAATGTCTTTTAAAGATTCTTGTAGTAGCCTTGGTGAAAGGAAGTTAAGAAGAAATTTTATTAAGAGTGTTAGATGATAAGTGACATTATTGAAGTGTCATGGTTTAAGTGACATAATTCATGTTTCATTGTAGCTTAAAGTAAGAAAGGTTAAAGGAAATTTGGTTAAGTGATTGTGTTACGACCAAAGGGAGGTTAGTGAGGTGGAAAGGTAGCCCAAGTGTCAACAAGGAGTTTTGAGTCAGGGCCAGGCAACCAAGTTGTCAAAATAACTTCCAAGGAAATAAAGTAAGAGACTATGAGTGAACTAGGCATTTTGAAGATGGACTAGGCGGCCATAAGTGAGCTAGACAATTTGAAGATGGACTAGACGACCAACTATGTCATGAAAACCTTTTAGGATAAGGTTATGCGACCATATATATGCTTGGCGTTTAAGACTGCGAGTAACCTCTAAGGAAAACTGTGCGACCATGGTAGTTGTTACACGTTTTAAAGGGTGTGCTAGGCGAGTTGAACCATGCAGCCAAGACAAGAAGCAAGTGTGCAAGAGCCATGTGATATAAATCATGCGACTAAGAGAGGTTCAAGGTGTTTTGAGCAAGAGGTGGAGTGGAATCCAAGTGTCATGACATGAAAATACTTAGATTTTTGCAAGCAAGAGGTGATAAAAGTTAGGCATCGCAAAATTACTAGCATGGTTCCCCCTCCCATCATTTGTAGGTATAAGAGTTAAAGTGGTTTGTCATTTTTCTTCTTCTCTATATGGACACTTTTTACATTGATTTCTTAAATGCTTCCAGAAAGTGCTAGTTCTACAACTTTTACTTTCGCATGCGTAATCCTTACCACAAAAGTTACATATGCACTAGCTCCATCGTTAGCATTTGCTTCTATTTTTGTGAAATGATCCCACAAAGGAGAAGTTAGTTTATTATATCTCTTTTATTTAGTCTTGGGAGGTAGAGGTGGTATATGTTTCAGAGTTTGGCTTGTATTGGGAGGAGGAAGAGGCATTTCATTATTGTCGGTAGCACTGGAATTCCCATTACTGCTATCTATCTATAAAATAAAGGAAACTAAATAAACACATAACTTTTGAATTAAAATAAACAAATTATTAAACACACCAAAAGACAATATAACCAACATGCAGTAACCATCTAATTGAATGTTGTAACATGCAAACAATACAGTAATCAATAGTTACCAACATCTAGTTAAACTTCCAACAGTAACCAACAAACAATATAACATCTAATATCTAATTCATAATATGTAAATGACTTTTTGGTCCTTAATCTCAAATTAATTAATGTTTTTATCAAATCTAAATTTTTTATTGACAATTTTATTATTTTGAATAGTTCATAACGTAGAGCTCAGAATAATAGTTTTGACGCCTCTTGAATCACCCAAATTGGAGTTCAAATGAAGAAAATATTGTAAAAGAAGCTTAACGTAAAAATTTCCGAGATGGTGACGTGGTGACCAAATAATCAAATTGAACCAAGTAGAAAAAGCCACTTGGAGTTATGGAAGAGTAATACTTATGGCTTTTGATTTTTTGATTGGCTTTAAAATGAAATGTGGCTTTTGATTTTTGGATTGGCTTTAAAATGAAAATGAATCTAAAAAGAAAATAAATTTAATATTATTATTTATCTTCATGTTCAATGACTAGTTTTTTAAAACATAGTGGACTTGTTTTTATTGCGCTTTAAATTTTTTTAAAAAAAGATATATTAGTATATTATTATTTGTGTTTGTGTCTAATGGCTAATTAAGTTTAAATCTCAACCATTCAATTTTCTTTTACTTACATCTAATGACCCCAAAATGATTTTGGTTTTCAATATCTTTCCTCTCTTTTTAAATACTTCAATTTTCCCAATTTTTAACAATCTTGTTCAACTTTACAATCCTAAAAAATTGCAAAAGTCACCATTGTTATTCTTTTCTAAAGCTTCCACTTTTTATCTTGTCCTTGAGAGAATTTTTATTGTATTGTGAGAGTTAATTATTGTGAGCTCAAAATTGTATACTCACTATTTTTATGTGATTTACACTATTTTTGTGTGATTTAAAGCTTCAACATATTATTGGTTGGATCTTAATCCATGGAAAAGATCAGGTTTGCTCTTGAACTCGAAAAAAGAGCAACTAAAAGTTCGACTTTGATCCATTGAAAGAGTCAAAAGAAGGTTTTCAATCAAAATCACAATAGTTACTTGGGAAAATGGATGTAGGTCGAGTTTGACTAAACCACTATAAAATTACACTCTTCTTTTAACTTTTTTTTTTAAAATTATTTTTGCATTTAAATTTAGTTGCATATTCTTGTTGGTTGAGATTAGTTGATACTCTATTACATACTTTTTATCAACCTTGTTATTTAACATAAATTAGCTAATTTATTTATTTAATTTTAAAAATATCTAATTAGTTTAATTCCCTATTCAGTCACTTTAGGGTTGCCATACTAGTGCAACACATATAACATCTAAAATTCAGACAATACATCAAATTATGAAAAACATCAAAAAATTAACAATTAAAATATTTAACTTACCATAAAGTTAGATAAAGGTGATTCTGTTGTATTCGACTCCATATTCGTAGTGACAAGTTTTGGAGAAACCCTAATATTCTTGAGACACTGCGATGTTGAAAACAAAACTTTTTTTTTTTTTTTATGAAAATTAATTTAACAACATACAAAGAGTTAGAATATGAGATGTAAAACAACAAAGAACTGAAGAAGCACACCTACACTTAGAGAGAAAGACTATGTGACTTGTGGTGGGGGGAGTGGGTAAGAGGGGGGGTGGTGGATAGAGTCACAAAGATGAAGGAACAGGGGGCTCGGATAGAGTCATCAAGATGATGGAAGAGGGAGGGGGTCAGCCAAAGTCACAGACTCACAAAGAATCAAAGATGAAGAAAAAGGAAGGGGGAGCACCAGACACTAATGAAGATGAGATTAAAGAAAGAGATAGAGAATAAAAAGGGGATGGCTGATAGGTAATGAGGTATTCTATCTAGTTAGGTTTACTTTTTTTTTTGTTAATATATATATATACATACTCGAGTCAGGTCGGGTCAACCCAATCCTTGAATTCACAACCCAGTTATCAAGTCCAATTTTTAATTTTCCCAATGTTGTAACCCAACCCAAACCTTATAGTTTGGGTTGGGTAACAAATGTTTTTGAATACATTTAGCCTACATGACAATTGGGTGGGCTAGCCTTGCCACCCCACAAACACAGACACTAGGTCACTTAGGTGACACTTAATATCTAAATGGAGTAAACCCAAACTTTGTTTTTTTTGTAAAAAAATGTATTTGAGATTGAATATTTAATTTGAAAGCGTGATCCGTTTGAGGAATTGTTTTTCTAAAAGTATAGGTTGTTAAGGATAAAAAAAATATTAATTTGTTTAGTTAAAGAAAAATCGAAGGAAACTAAGTTCAAACCAAGGCCATTGATGATTTTTTTTTTGGTAAAAGGTGATAATTATTGATTTAATTAAATTAAGTTTTGAATACAAATTATTAAACAAAGTTTGGTTGTCGGCCATAAAAAAAAAGACAAAGTTGATCAATTTATTTGGTGCTCTCGTTTGTATCAAAATTTTCATCGAACTTTCTACAGAAGAAATGACGAGAGTTTCTCAAAGAAGAAGGAACTTGGCTTCTATGGAGAGATATGTTCGAGAAATTGAAGAAGTTTAGAGAAAATAGCAAGCTTAGCAAATTTTCAAGAAGCCTGGTATTTTAAAGATTCTAAAGTGTCGAAAATGAACTATAAGCGAGTTAGTAAGATAAAAGGCTTCTCTACATTTTTAATGAAGGATGTTGCTTGTTGTTTTATATGCATATGCAATAGCTCGTGCTTATATCATGTTTAGGATCTACTTGAGCGATTATTAATGATGAAAAATGATATAAGCACACCAGAAATAATGATCGAAAATTTACTCTAGATGCATCTAAACTAGTTTAGATGTTAACATGCTTAATAATACACTACTAATTACACTAATTAGGGTTAAAAGAAATTCTTACCTTTGAAGCTCCCCAATCCTCGACTTCTCGAAATCTCCTCACGATCACGAACTGGGACCACCACTAGTGTTAACCCGATATTCTCCAGACATAAGATTGGGTTGTGGGAGCCGTTGAGTGAAGAAAAAATGAGAGAGGGATATCGAATTAGGAGGAGTTTTGGTTGAGCTTTTTGGGAGAAAAATATTATATATTTTGTAACTCAATTACAAAAAATGGTCAAAATTTTTTTATTCAAAATGAAAAATGGCCCTCGAATAGACTAATTACATGCAAAATTGCATGTAATTAGTTTCCTAATAATCTACAAACCATTAGTGAAACTTAGTGGGCTAGGTGTTTACATCTCATGTACCCACCTATCCTACTAAGTGTTAGTGGGATTATCCAACAAAATGTTGGATTTTTCCACTAACTTAGTCCAAGAGCATTTTGGTCATTTGACCATTAAAGTCAAAGTCAAACTTTGACTTTTTCAAGCAAAAAGTCAATATTTTGACTTTTTACCATTTTGTCCATCTAGACTAATTTCAACCTCCCAGCATGAATCCATTTTCATTTTTCCAAAATTCAAATCATATTTGAATATAAAGCCGGTCAAAGTTTGATTTTTCAAAGTCAAAAGTCAACATTTTGACTTTTCACCACTTTGACCATATCCATCAATTCCAAGCTTTCGAATATGAATCCGTATTCAGATTTTTAATATTTAAATCACATTGAAACATAAAGCTCTATCAAACATATAACCGATGACTATATCAAATATATTTGTCGGTTTCTCTCTCTTTCCTAATTCGAAAAGTTCTAATTATTCCAACATATTGTTCTAAGTTAATTCCATATGAGCTAGCAGGGGAACCTAATGGACCTATAGATTATGGGCTCTAACGTTCTGAGATTAACTAACTAAACCCTTTTAGACTGTGCTAATCAATATTCGTAAACTAACAGGTCATTCCACTAAAGTCACGTAGTTGCACTCCCTTCACTATAGATATATTTGTGTCCATTTGATATAACCATAATCAGTAAGTTAATCCTTCACAGGTTGTTCATAACCTTGGCTGGGTTAAAATACTATTTTACCTCTGAGACTACATCTTGTTCCTTAAGTCCCACTAATCCATTATCAAACATTTGGTTTAAGGTCCAACCTATAAACCGAATCCCTCTTGGGCCAATGAAAGGGAGGGATCCCTAGTTCAAGACTTGGATTTAGTCCTTAAGGGAACAACCTATCCACTAACCCTAAGGCAAGTAGGAGTGAATTCCATCTTACACCCTATGTCCCTAGCCATCCATCCGGTCTTACCCCTGAAATGGGAGGCTTATTGGGCCAGCTCCATTGAGCCGCCCTCACCTATACAGATCTAAGGATAATACTGTTTGAATAGAAGTTCATAGTTAGCTCAGGATTAAGATTAAGTTACCTAGGTCATCATAATCGAAATAGTCAGTTTATATAATCAACGGTGTTACAACTTAAAAGTGACTATTTTATGGTTCTACAATTATGTAAACTCTTTAGGCATCATATAGCATCCTCCCCTCACTATAGCATCCTATGCAAAAAGTTTACATAGGATGCCCCCACTCCTTTGTTTCTACATGGACGATTTAGGATCACATCGTTTGTACTAACTACAGAGCGAGCCACATTTATAGTTTTTCCGAAATAAGATGCCCAACCTTATTCATATACTATAGACCATTTGGGCTATAAACTCGTACTTGATTCACGTTTATGTCTCTACATAAAGTTCAAGTCTACAGTAGATAGCCTCGAGACCTTAGTTAATTGGATTTAAGATTATAGTATTCTATATAAGTTCTCAATAACGACTTAAGTGATTATTGAATAGAATATAATTTAAATTACAAACTACAAATTTTAAGACATAATTTCCAACAATTAAGCGACTGAGATAGGTTATGCGATAAAAGATGGAATCCTTCTCATGCGTTGAAAAACTTCTAATGATATGCATGTAGCATAAGTTTTCCTCTCTATTGCCCAAGTACAAGTGAAGAAAGGTTTCCTGGTAAGTCTAGGATCGAACATAGGGACTTAGAGCTTAAAGATCTTATCACGCAGCTAAAACCATGTGGTATAATCTATTAAGATCTTATGTATGAACAATATAATTTATCCTAGCTATTTACACTACGGTACTTTGTTGGTGCAAGGTGAGCATGGTGATGAAGTGAGATGGTAAGCAAACTCAGTTCTAGGCATGGCGAGGAAGGAAAGCCTAATTGTCTAATCGTAATGATTTGTGCTTTAATAGTTCAAGGTGATACAAAGCATATATTAACTTGGAATTAGGGCAAGCGATATAAACCTCGAATCTTATAAAAACTTAAGTCCTTTGAAGTGATTGGAAGGATAAGTGTTGATTGGAGTTAAGGTTAAAAAGTGTCAAAAAAGGTGTGTCATGGTTGTTGGAATAAAGGAAAAAAAATTGGCTAAGTCCTTTGAAGTGATTGGAAGGATAAGTGTTGATTGGAGTTAAGGTTAAAAATTATCATAAAAGGTGTTTCATGGTTGTTGAAATAAAGTAAAAAAAAATTGGCTAAGTCCTTTGAAGTGATTGAAAGGATAAGTGTTGATTGGAGTTAAGGTTTAGGCATTTATATGTAATTTTGGGATGTGTAGGTGACTAAAGGAAAGAAAATAACCTCTAAAGGAGTGTCATTAGACGTTTAGGCTTGACAAGTGGTTAAGGCATGAAGGAAAGACATTAGGCTTGAAAAGAACCTCTAAATGGGTGTCATGAGCGGCTAAGCTTGCATGTGTGTGGCTATGTGAGAAAGGTTATCGCTTAGAGGTTATTTAGCAGGTTATCGGATAGAGGTTATTTAGAAGGTTATCGCTTAGAGGTTATTTAGGGTCTTGAGGGGCTAGGCGAAAAGGCAAGGTAGCATAGTGATGGGCAATGAGCATGGCATGCAAGAAGGTCGTGGAGGTTAGTTTTGCATTTGACACTAGGCATTTTGGCTTGTCATTTGACATTGGGAATTTTGGTTAGGCGAGATGATGAATAGGTGGAGTAGGTGAAGTGCTTTATAGGTGTCCTTGCATGCTTATTTTAGATTTTGGCTAGTAGGAGGTGTCAATAAAGGCTCATGTAGGGTTTAGTATAAACAGGTCACTTTAGATGAACATTTTTCAAAACCACTTGTGAGATTTTACTAAAATTACCCTTAAAAGATTACAAATTGAGTCTAGCTTTTAAACGAGGGCTGCCAAACAAATTTGAGCAAGGGAGAGCTGAGTTTGAGTTGAAGAAATTGAGGAAGGTCAATTTTTGGATGAACCTGAGCAAGGTGTACTTTCTGAAGGCTACATAGCACATTCTTTAGAATTTGAAGCTACAATTTTAAGGTAAGAAGTTTAAGAATTTTTTAAGCAACTTTGTAGAAAGAAGATTCCTCAAAATAATTATGGATTTTTAATTATGAGTTGTCAAATTTGGATTATGTTTCTAGATGAGAAATAAGTTTCTGAGCAAGATGGTGACTAGCCGAGTGACAAGGTTAGCTAGGTGAGATGGGCGTGCATTTTGATGATCATAGGTGTTAGTGTGCATTAAGGTTGGTATTGGACGCCGACTTGTGTGCAAGGCGAGCGAGACCAAGGAGGTGCGTGGCATACCCTGCACGCATGTGGGCTATGCGAGATGCCAGGTGCACGCACGACTCAGACATGCCTAGCGCACGCGGCCAAGGCCATGCTGCCCAGCCATGCTTGCTAGATAGTGTCATTGGATGTTTTAGGCAGTTTTTGGTGATTTTTGGAATTTCTAGGTACACTTTTGATATTTTCATAGTTAAAGGAAGTTAAATGAATTGTTTTATCATTTTATCAGGTTAAGAAGAGATCGAGAAAATTACTTGAGCTTGTATTAGTGAATGAAAAATGAATTTATTAAAATGATTTCAAGCATGTTCTCAAGCTACTGTTTATTAATTTTTTGAAATAAATGTTTAAATGATTTATGAATAGTTTTTAAGCATGTTTTCGTTTAAATGCATCTATTCAAGAATATTGTTTACTTAGGAATGTTTAAGATTACTGAAAATGTGTTATCAAGATATTATGTGATTTTAAGGCTCTTTATACAAAAAGGATTTTTTAAGAAGTTTAAGGTTATGGTTTTATAAATATTTTTCTCGGAACCAGAATATCTCAAATTATCTCTTAATGGGGCAGGATTAAGCGGTAAGAACACTTATTTCCAAGATATGAGCTAGGGACGCCTATCTCTCAGGAACAAGAATTGGGGATGTCCATGTTTGAAGGTTTGGAGTTGGTATCGAGTAATCTCTGCCACCTCCTAGGATTAGATACTTGATATCCGAGCAGGAAAAACATGGATTTAAGTTATTGTTTCTTAGTGTTTACTATTCGTGTTATTGTTTATCGTTTATGGTTTCAAAGGATTTACGAATCGTGATTTCTAACAAGTTTATGAAAAGTTATTTAGAAAATTATCACTCATTGGGCTCGTTTAGGGCATACTCTTCAAAATGTTTTCCCACTTTCCAAGTAGAGATCATGTCCTCGGAGCCTAAATCATTACTATCTGTCTGCTGAAGGGTTTTATTTTAATATTGTACATGTCTTTTTATTTTGTATTTATGTTTAGTTGGTCTTTTGCGGTATCGGACTTAGGTCATAGAAAGGTCGATTTTGGGTTATGTAAATAAAGTTAAGATTTGTCTTTGTAAACTTGTATAAAGTTTGTTTAAAGAAAAGAATTTTACCCAATTATGCTTAAAATTTATGTATTAGCTTTCGCTGGTGTCGTTCTTGAAGTGGAGCATATCGGTTTACTTCATGCCACATTAGGCCAAGCAAGGAGGTGCTTTGGGTGGGGTGTGACAAGAGACCTCTCGGCGTCTTTGCCATGTTTGCTCGCCTTTCGGAATTCAAATACTTAAAGTTAAGCTATGTTTATATCTAGTTATCTTGTTTGCATTATTAGTAATTTATCCTTGATTAAGGCGGGCAACCTCTTGGTGCTTTCACCGTACATGTTAGAATTTCCGCAATTTACACGAAGGACAAATTTGGCAACAAGATTGTATCACTAGCTACAATATCCTCGCCACTTGCTTAGTTAAATGCATGTTCTCACTTGTCAGGTGATTACGATCAATATCATTGTCTTTCTGTCGAATACAAAATGTCTTGACATCCACGTTTAACTCAACAAAACTCATAAGGTATACACTAGGATTCTCTGATATTAAAAACAAATTTCATTACTTACAAACTAATCAAACAGATTGAACATGAATAGTAAAAGAGAAATGAGAGAATGATAGAAAAAATGCATTACTATTATAAATATAACTTTATTTTCATGTGAAATGCATTACTATTATAAATATAACTTTATTTTCATGTCCCTTGGCCATGAAAATATCAAAAGTGTACTTGAAATTTTCAAAAACCACTGAGCGGTAGGGCCTTGGCCGACATGCTCGTGTGCTAACCTCATACACAAGCACATTATGTGTCATAGGGCTTGTTGCGTGCCTTGCGCACAGCCGTGCATCCAATGACAACCTCAACGCATATTAATCCCTATAATCATAAAAAAGTATGTCCAACTCACCTAGCTTACCTTGTAACTCGACCAACCACCATAAACCTATTTCTCTTCTAGAAACATAACCCATTTTTGAAACCTCATAACTAACAATCCACAAGTTTTTTAGGAAACTTCCATCTACAAAGTTCCTTAAAACAACTTAAATTTCTTACCTCAAAATGTAAGCTTCAAATTCCAAAGGATGAATTATGTAGCCTACCAGAAGTACACCTTGCTCAGATTTTCCTGGCAATTGACCTACCTCACTTTCTTCAACTCAAACTCAGCCCTCTTTTGCTTAAATTCGTCCGACAGCCCTAATAAAAAAACTAGTCTCAATTTATGATCTTTTGAGAATAATTTGAGCAAAAATACATGAGTGGTTTAAGAGAAATATCCATCTGAAGTGACCTATTTATACTAAACCCTGCATGAGCTTTTATTAACACCTCATACTAGCCAAAATCTAAATTAAGCATGCAAGGGCACCTGTAAAGCACTTCACCAACTCTACCTCTTCATCATCTCGCAACCAAAATGCTTAATGCTCAACAATAAACCAAAACGCCTTGTGTCAAACCCTTGCTAACCTCCAAGCCTTTCTCGCCTACCATGCTTCTTGCCAACACTATGATGCCAAGCTTCTCACTTAACCCATTAACACCTTAAATAACCTCTAAGTGACAAGTCTTTCTCGCCTAGACAAGCATACATTCAAGCTTAGCCACCCATGACACCCATTTAGAGGTTCTCTTTTCACTTAATGCCTAACCATCAAGCATTGGCCGCATAAACATGCTCTAAACGCCTAATAACCTCTAAAGAGGTTATTTTCTTTCCCTTGGTCGCCCAATACACAAGCAAAATAACCTCTAAACACCTAAGACTTCCTCCCTCGACACTTAGCCAAGTTTTTCTCTTTTTCCAACAAACATGACACACCTTTAATAACCCTTTTTAATCTCAACTCTCATTTACACACTTAAATTTCCAATCACTTCAAAGGGCTTAAGTTTTTCTAAGATTTGAGGTTTACACTTCTTGCCTAGTTCCCTTCCAACAAGTCTTGGCCGCCTAGTCAAGCTTAAACGCCTAAATAACCTCTTTAGAGGTTATTTTCCCTTCTTTTGGTTGCCCAACACATAGACAAATAACCTTTAAATACCTTGTCCTTCGGCTTTTGACACTTAGCCAAAATTTCCTCTTTTTCATCCTAAAAATCAAACTTTCCTTAACAAATTTAACTTAATTTTTCCTCCTTTCAAACACCTTTAAGACTTTGCTTAAGTAATTTTTTAATCTTATTTCCTTTAAAATCCAAGTTCTTTAACCTTTAAAGAAATTCTAGCTTTCCTAGAGTTCAAGGTTTACATGAACAACCTATCTTGCTATTTTCGAAAGAGTTTATGTTTTTTTTATTTATTTATTGTTATAGATAATCTTCTTACCATTTGATGTTCTATTGGTGAAACATTTAAACATTAAATGTGTAACCTAAAATCAATTTTATAATTGTTATAAGTAGTTTAGGGTTGTTTAATACATATTTAGCAAGTTTTTATTGTTTTTTCATCTCACAAACATATCGTATCACGTCCCACCCCACTAGCCACTTCATGCGACCAGAATGAGGCTTACCACCTAGACACCCAACACATACCTCTTCACGAGATAACAAGATAAATGCCTAGTAAGAGAAACTTCTCAAACCAATCCTCTATGCAAAGCTCCAACTTTGAACTCAGGAGATACTTTACAACTCAACGTAGTGAAAAACAATTAAACAACCAACTTAACTTAATCGCCTAGCTTCAACACTTAAACTCTTTAGCTACTAAGCGATAAGCACAACATAGATACCTAAACCCAACGCAGCAGAAAATATAAAACACAACTTTGCTTATTACTTCATTCTATACTTTACAATTACATTTCTTTTCTCTCAAAACATAAAATAAAGCTCTAAGCTCCCTGCCTTCCTTCATCCATTGGGATGCCACTCTTCGTGTCAAGGTGTTTAGAAGTATAAGAACTCCTTTCTTTTCCTTCTCCTTGATCGCCTAACAATCCATCTTGAAGACAAGACTTATCCCACACGCAAAATTGGGATGCAACCCTCTCTAAATGTAATAACTTTAAACCATCCAAAGATGGACAACTTTATCAGCTTTCCCACATCACAATCCATCTTACCTTTCCTTACTTGGACTCAATGCTTGAACATCTGGGAAGGAAAACATAAACATGTAAGTCAAATACTTAGTGAGTGAAGATTTTAGAAAACCTTTTTGGGAATACTGGTCAAGCACAAATTCATTTTCATTTATCAAACGCGTCTTCCAATGCCTCATTTCATAAATCACAGAGATCTCATATTAGCTTCTCTTATTTCTTCCGCCAAGAACATGAATCCTCCCCCTCGCCCAGCCTACTGCGATTCACTATCGCAAGTATATTGCAATTGAGTTACTATGATGTTCACTTTATCCACAACATCTGAAAAGTTTCTCGATTCATTTCTTGTTGCACCGACTATCCATACGATGCCATTCACATTATGTGCACACCACATAATCGTTGCTCACTTGATAAGAAGAAGACTAATAGTCTGCACACCTTCATCATATTCAACACATAGAAAAGCAACAATTTTCTATTTTGAAACAATAACAACAGTAATAATAACACAGAGAGATATAGAACGCGTTATGCATTCCTTGACTAAGATATAGAACGCGTTATGCATTCCTTGACTAAAAAATAATCTATTAAAAAAACATTTACAAAACACATTTAGTTACAAATCACTCATGCAGGAGTGTTTAGCTTAAGAAAGTCCCTCACGCATGAGTGTTTAGTTTTTAGGTCACTCCTGCAAATGTCTGATCTTCTTCGTCCGAACACCTCTCCTCGCCTAGTATCCCCTTAGCGACAACTCAACTTCTTGCAGTCTTTTGACAAAACTTCCAAATAACAACATTTCTCTTAACGCCTTCACCTTTATTTATAGTAATCCTTTAAACTGGTTACTTTCTTTACCTATCAGTTTCGAATTACATATTTACACGTGTCGTCTAACTATTGGAATTTATGTCCTAAAACTTGTACTTTGTAGTTTAAAATTATATTCTATTTAATAAAGTGGTTACTGAGAACTTATTAGTGAAAATAGAATACTATGATCTTAAATCCAAGAAACTAAGGTCTCAAGGCTATCTAGTGTAAACTTGAACTTTATGTAGAAACATAAACGTGGATCAAGTTCGAGTATTTAGCCCAAACGATCTATAGTGTATGAATAGGGTTGGACGCCTTATTCTGGGAACACTATGTATACGACCCGCTTTGTAGTTAGTATAAACAATGTGATCCTGAATCGTTCATGTAGAAACATGGAAGTGGCGGCATCCTATGTAAAGAGTTTACATAAGATTGGAACTATGAAATAGTCACTTTTAAGTTATAATACCGTTGACTGTATAAAACTGACTATTTCGATTTTTGATGACCTAAGTAACTTAATCTTAATCCTTAACTAACTATGAACTTTTCAAACAGAATTATCTGTAGATATGCATAGATGAGGGTAGCTCATCAGCACTAGCTCAATAAGCCTCACATTTCAAGGGTAAGACCAGGTGGATGGCTAGGAACATAGGGTGCAAGACGGAATTCACTCCTACCCGCTTTAGGGTTAATAGATAGGTTGTTTCCTTAAGGACTAAATTCAAGTTTTGAAAGGGGTCTCTGTCGAATTTTATGTCCTAAAACTCGTAGATAGTAAATATAATCTATTAACCATTATTAATAAAGTGTTATTATTATAATTTCAATAAGTGTTGTTGATTATATTATTAGTTTTATCTTCCAATAAATTAACATCCTAAGCTATTGGATGAGTCTTGAACAACATGTGAGACATACAAGGATCAATGTTCGAGATACAACTTAAAGGGTCTACAATATAGGGATAAGGTTGGGTACCTTATCCTTGTAACATTATTGATACGACTCACTTTTTATTTGATACAAACGCAATGGTCCAACGCATTTGTGTAAGTGACATGCAAGTGAGAATATCCTATGCAATAAATTTGCATAAAACCAAACCTCGAAATAGTAACCACTAGATGTAACTTTGTTTGCTAGTTAGGTTTCTATTTCATTAGGATGACCTAGGTAACTTAGTCTTAATCTTGAGTATATTATGAACTTCTCTTTGTGAAGGATTGTCCTTTGATTTCAACGGGTGAGAGTGGTCAAATTATCGACTCAATATGCTTACCATTTTGGGGACAAGACTGGGTGGAGATGTAAACCCCAAACCTTGGAAGAAAACTTAAATTCTTTGGAGGAAGTTAAGGATAAAAAGTTTCATGGCTATTGGAAAAGAGGAAAAATTTAGCTAAGTGTTGAGATTTAAGAGCAAGTCATTTAGAGGTTATGTTGGTATTGAGTAGGCAACCAAAAGGAATAAGAGAACCTCTAAATAAGTGTCACTAGGCATTTTGGAAGATGAGTTAGGTGTTTAAGGCATGGTAAGGCATTCGAAGGTTCGTTTTATGGTGCATTGGGTGGCCAGGGGAGGAAAATAACCTCTAAAGAGGTTAGTAGGCGTTTTTGACATGGCTAGGTGGCTAAAGGCTTGTTGTTTGTGTTCTAGGCCAAAAGAGAACCTTTTTTGAGTATTATTGGACGAGAAAGGTTGTTCTTAGAGGTTATTTTGAGAGGCTAGGGAGGAAGGTTGGACAACATAGGTGTTGGGCGAGAAGTATGTTATGCGAAAAGGGCTTAGAGGTTAGCAAGGCATGGACACTAGACGTTTTGGACTAGTCAAAGGACATTGGGCATTTTAGTTAGGGAAGATGATGAAGAGGTGGAGTCGGTGAATTGCTTTCCAATTATCCTTGCATGCTTAACTTAGATTTCGGTTAGTAAGAGGTGTTAATAAAGACTCATGCAGGTTGCCGTATAAATAGGTCACTTTGGATGATAATTTCTCACATTTCACTCATGCTTTTGGCTGAAACCACTCTCAAAAGATCATAAATTGAGTCTAATTTTTAGATTGGGGCTGTTGAACGTTTTTGAGCAAGGAACGATCAAGTTTGAGTTGAAGAAAGGAAGAAAGGTAAGATATGATGTGAATATGTGCAAGGTGGATTTCCAGAAGGCTGTAGAGTTCATTCTTTGGAATTGGAAGATGAAACTTTAAATTTAGAACGTTAAGAGTTTTTTGTAGAAGGAAGTTTCCTTAAAAGAGTTCTGGATTTTTAGTTATGAATTTTCAAAGTTGTGCTATGTTTTTTTTTATGAAAAATGAGTTTCTGGGTAAGTTGGTGGCTGATCGATTGACAAGGTAGGCTAGGCGAGAAGAGCAGGCATTTTGGTGTTCGTGGAGGTTAATGGAAGTTGAGGATGGCATGGGATGCACAACCTATACACAAGGCATGCGTGGCCAAGGGGCGGGCGACAAGCCTTGCACGCGTGAGGGCTATGCAAGATGCCGAGCGCGGTGGCCATGTGAGGTGCGCAGTATGCCTGCGTGGGTAAGGCTCTCTGCCCACCCATGCATGCTAGACAGTGCCATGAGGTGCTTTGGGCAATTTTTTGTGGTTTTTGGAGTTTTTTAGAACACTTTTGATAATTTTATGGCCAAGAGAAGTTATATGGATTATTTTACCATATTTTCAAGTCAAGAAGAGATTGTGCAAATTTATAGACCAAGGATTTAAGCTTGTATATGTGAGTGGAAATTGATTTTAATCTCATGGTTTCGAGCATGTTTTTAAACCATGATTTGTGAGTGAAAATGATTTTATTAAAGTGATTTGAAACATGTTCTTAAAGTTATTTCATGAATAATTTATCTTAAATTTTTGAGTTATTTTATGAATGATTTTCAAGCATGTTATTGTTTTAAGTATTTATTCAAGATTATTGTTTACTGTTTATTGAGGAATGTTTAAGTTTACTGGAAAATGAGCTTATCAAGATATTATAGTTTAAGACTTGGTCAAAGAAGTTTAAGGTTATGATTTTATAAATGTTTTATCAGAACCAAGCTATCTAAAAAATTACTTGTAACGGGGTAGGATTAATATTGCTCGTAATGGGACAAAATTATAAATTACCCATTACAAGGCAAGATTATAAATTACTCGCTATGAGGATGATTGTAAATTACTCATTACGAGGCAGGATTGGAGTCGGTGTCAAGTAATCTCCACCCCCTCCCAAGAGTAGATACTTGGGTTTCGAGCAGGAAAAATAAGGATTTATATTACTATTCTAAATGCTTTGAGATTTAAGTTTTCATGTTATGATTTAATGTTTACTGTTTCAAGGATTTATGAATTATTGTTTCTAAAAGGTTTATGAAAAGTTATTTAGAAAACTATCACTCACTGAGCTCGTTTAGCACACTCTTTCCAAAGGTTTTCCACTTTCCAGGTAGAGATCGTGTCCTCAGAGCCTAAATCGTTGCTACCTGTCTACTGAAGAGCTTTGTTTTGTTATTGTATGTGTCCTGATATTGATTCAAGATTACTGTTTATTTTTTGTCTGTGTAAAACTTATATAAAGTTTGTCTTAATAAAAAGGGGTTCTACCTAGTTGTTGTTAAATAGTTATGTGTTAAGCTTCTGCTGTCATTCACAACTTAAGGTTTAGGTTAGGGGTCAACTGGTGTCGCTCTTGAAGTGGACGATGTTGGTTGGCTTCACGCCACATCTCGGGCCAAGATAGCAGGTGCTTGTGGTGAGGTGTGATAGGGGAGCTGGGAACATAATCACATAAGATGAAATTCACTTCTTTCCGACTTTAGAGTAAGTAAATAAGTGTTTCCTTAAATGGTGTCTCTGAGACTTGAACAAAGGGCCCTACCCACTCTATGGCACGATAGAGGTTTCTGTTTAGTGGTTGGACCATAAACAGGTTGTTCATTAGAGAAGCACTGGTATTTAAGGACTAAAAGAAACTCAGGGGTAAGAGGGTAATTTGACCCAGCTTATGTTACGAACACTTGTGAAGGACTAACTTACTCCTATGGTATTGGTCTATATCCGTGGACATAGAAATATATCTACAGTGAGAATAGTTCAGCCGTGAGCCTTCAGTGGAGTGTACACACATCTAACGAATATTAATTAATGTGGTTAATGAATTTAGCTAATTAATCTCATATCGTTGTATCTTATGATCTGTAGGTCCATTAGACCCCCTTCTTAACTCGTAAATGGTAATGAGATTTATTTGTATTGGTTGTAATTTGAAATGTTCAAATTTACTTTGGGAATTAATATAATGTATGGTAATACATTATAATATAAATCTATATTTCAATTAAATTTTATTATATAAATTTTATTTTAGATACGAATAATTTTATTCAAAATTAATTTATGAGAAAATAAAATATTTGAATGAGCTCAAATAATAATTTAATGTGAATTAGATTTATATTAAAACTATAGATTAAAATTTAATACGTATATGATACACGTTAAAACTATATGTTAGGAGAGAAATTTATATTTCGATGAAGATATATGTATTTGAATGCTAATTTACTTTGATAAACGAAGAGTGGAAGAAGGCACACAGTGATGACGACCACGACACATGGTGAACGGAGCTTTGGGCGGTGGAATTACATGACCTAATTGCGTTTAAATTTTTTTTAAGGTGTTTCTTGATGGAACACACTTGCCTTTCACAAGTGCGATTTTATCCTTTCGACAGTTAACAAATCTTATTTGTAAAATTCTAATATTATAACCATATAGAAAATACATTTTCAATACAATGTGAAAATATATTATATTTAATGGAATCTTAGAAGTTTAAGAGATTGATAAAAGAGATGAATTATATATCAGATAAATAGTCATTTTTTTAAAGATGTTTCTTGTTGGGCATTGCCCATCAAGATAAGTTTTTCTTGATAACCAATGCCCATCAAGACAACCATTTTAAAAAGTTGGGTCCACCATGGAAAACTTTCGTAAAAGGATAATTATAATAGGTAGCAATTTTTAGAATAATTATTAAGTATGTAGCAATATTTTTAAAAAATTTCAAATATAGAAAAGTCTATGAGTGATAGACTTTTATCGTTGATAAATTCTTATGGTTTATCAGTGATAGACCAACATTTGCTACATGGTCTATCAGTGATAGACTCATATCATTGATAGATTTGATAGATTTTGCTATATTTACAATTTTTTTAAAATGTCGCTATATACTTAATTATTTTTAATATAATTGCTACATTTTCAACTATCCTTTAGTAAAATATCAATTTATTTTTCAAATTATTTGAAAAGCACCAAATTATTTCAAATTATTTTTCCAATTATTTGGTCATTGCCCATCGATATACGTTTTCCTTGACAGCCAGTGCCCATCAAGGAAACTATTTTAAAAAATTGGGATCATCAAGGAAAACCTTTTCTGATGGGCATGAATCATCAAATAAAATACCAATTTATATTTTCAAATTATTTCAAAAGCGCCAAGTAATTATTTTTAATTTATTTTTTAAATTGTTTCGATCAAATTTTTTCCTACGATTACTTGATGGGCAATGACCGTCAAGTAATATGGTATTTTTGTTATGTATTGTCCATCAAGTAATGCTTTTCTTGACGACTTTTTACCGTCAAAGAAACCTCAACCCATAAACTCACGTATTTTACCGTTTTTCATTTGTCCACAAAATAACTGAACATTTCTTGATGGTCTTGACTGTCAAGAAAACCATTGCATCAAGAAAAATATTTTTCTTGATGATCTTTTGTCATGACCATCAAAAAATCAAATTTTGCGTGTGTCATGAAAGACCAAATTTGTAGTAGTACATCAGGTGTATCAAAACATATCACGTGTATCAAGCATATTAAATTTGTTGAGTGTACCAATGAGGCATAACAAGTTTATTTGCAGTGCATCAAGTGTATCAAAACATATTAATGAAACATTTAAGTGTAAAACTAATCAATTAGGTCAAGGTCTAAAAGGTATCAAGTGTATCTAGAAGAATCAAGTGTAACAAGGAGTATCAGGTGTATCAAAGGGTATCGAATGTATAAAAGAGTATTAGGTACATCAAGTGTATCAAGGTCCATAGGGTATCAAGAAGTATCAAATGTATCAAGAAATATCAAATGTATCAAGTGTATCAAGGAGTATCAAGTATATCAAGGGGTATTAGGTGTGTGTATCAAGTGTATCAAATGTATATAAGTATTGAAGACATTTGTGACATTTTTCATCTTGTATATGTGGGTTGGGCTTTGTTTTTGACATTTTTGTAAACAATAAATTTGTGTGCTGTGAACTTAATTATTATAACTTGTTTTTTCTTTTTTGCAAATGTCCATAAAAAATATAAATATTCTTCAAAGCATTTTTTAAATTCAAAGACGAAACACACATATTTATGAGTAAATTTTTTTAATAAGAAAAATGAATATAGCTAGGTTAGAATACTACTTTGGTTCCTATTTTCTTTGAAAATTGTTTAATTTAATATTTATATTTGTTCCATTTTAGTAATCGTAATTTCAATAAATTTTAAAATTATTCCCAAACAAATTTTAGTTATTTAATAACATTTTTATCACAAATTTTGAAAACATGTTTACCTTTTTTTTTTTTTCACGAAAGGAATGATTAAAATTGAATAAATGAAAGTAACTACTGACAAACTTCAAAATTTGGTTGTTCAAGATTATTTAGATTTGGGTAAACGATCGTGTACAAAAAAATCTTAAAAAACATCATTTATATCAAAGAATTAAAAAAAATCGTTTAGATTTGGGTGGCTAAATGATCGTATACAAAAAATAAATGATCGTGTAGCCAAATTTAACGATCAGAATCTTGAAAAAATCATTTAAACAATTGTGTAGTTAAATCTAAATGATCATGTATAAAAGAATCTTGTAAAGAAAAATCGTTTAGATTTAGTTTACTCAAATCTAAAGGTCATATCTAAACAATCGTGTAACCAAATTAAACGTTCGTGTACAAATAATTTTGACAAAAAAAATAAAACGTTTAGATGACTACCCAAATCTAAACGATCAAATCTAAACGATTGTGTAACAAACAATAACCAAATCTAAACGTGTACCAAATATATTACGCGAGTTGTTGACAGCGTCGTTGATAGGCATTTTTGGTATTTTCAATTGTGGGTTTGTGTGTTTTTTCCATTTTCAAAATTGTTTTATAAAGTGTAAATATCTTGCCGCTTCGTTATTTTTTTTAAAAGGCCTATTTTTTTTATATTCTGCAAATTGTTTCAATTTTTTTTTATCTATAAGAATTTGTCTTAATTTTTAAATATATTATTTTTCTTTTTTTGAGTTCTGATTTTGATGTCTCCAAGTTATACTTTGGCGTTGGTTTCTTGAATCGGAAGATAAACAACGAAGATGGTTGTGTAAATTTTGGTTAAGCATTTGAGCTTTAAACTATGGGGATGTTTGGGACCAAATTATGAAAAATCTAGGATTATATTTATGAAAATTGTGTATTAGATCTACGATATATATTTTAGAAAAAAATTGTGACAAAACACATATTGTAATAATCTGCACCTTAAACACATTCTATGATAACACAAATTATGATGGTCTGTATCCTAAATGCAGACTATCATAACATAGACTATTATAGTTTGCACCCTAAACGCAGATTATCAAAATAAATTATAATAGTCTACGTCCTAAATACAAACTATTATAATAGTAAGATTATCAAAATACTAGGACTAATAATACTACGACTATCATAAATCATTCCTCACCCCAAATGCCTCCTAAATGTTTATTGCAGATCAAAAATCCTATCTCATCTACTATTTTCTGTCCTCTACTTGCTTACCAAAGTATTAAAACTTTCATCGCCTTTTTAGAAGCCTTTTCCACGTCGACACATGTCATGCCAATATTTTATCAAGTCTTTGAAATCGAATCAACTAGAGGAGAATAGAGGACAGTAGAACAACTATGTACATCACACTTAAGAACTATACTATAACACAATTTTGAAAAGTTTTATTTTAACCCGTTGTAGTTTTTTGAAAACAATTCTTGAAAACTTTTGTTGTTAAACTATGGACGAAAAAAGTTCTTTTTCAGCTTACATATTTATTAAGTGAACAAAAAATGAAAGGAAATTTTCATAAATGTAACAAATTATAGCCCAGGTAACAAAGCCCGTGAAATTAGCAATTTTTTAGATATTTTAGGTTTGATTTTTCCTTTTATCGTTTTTCTCCTCCTTTTCCTTTGTGATTTGATTTTTTTCTTTCCATCGTCTTTCTTGTCTTCTTTTTTTCCCAAATTGTTATTTGATTCAGGATCGTGCAAAATTAAAGGTATAAGAAATTAATATTTTTTATTGTGGGTCTGTGGGTTTTTTCTATTTTTGAAATTGTTTTAGTACAAATATTTTGTCGTTTTGTTATATTGTTGGAAAACTCCAAAATTAAAGGTATAAGAAAAATAAATTTAGAGTTAAAAATCAGTGCAAAAGTCACACTAAAATTAGAAGGCATGAGGTTGCAAGGAAAAAGACAACAATGCTTAATGTGGGTGGGCATGGAGGAATAAGCAAAAATATAATAAATTTAAGATGTAATTAAATTTTTAGGGGATGTTTGAGGTTAGGGTTAGTACTGTGGGCTTGGATTAGCCCAACCCTAACCCCGTTTGGCCCACGGTTTATGGAAACCCTAGTTTTAGGGTTTTCATAAACCGGGTTTAATACCATCTTCAAAATGAAACCCCATCCATCGCATTTAGTTTTCAATCCGCGTTGCCTCTCCATGAACCCGTGTTGCCTCCTCGTTGAACCCTTGTTTCTGCCGTGTTTACCCCAACGTTCGTTAATCTTCTTCCTTCACTTCCGTCGAACAAACATTATTATGTGTATTTCGTTCGATTCAGGTCTCCTCCTTTTCTTGTTAAATTCGGTGTTTTCTTCTACTTGTCTCACTCGCGGGTTTAATCGGCGCGTGTTATCGCGTGAGATGGCTTCTCTGGATTTACCTTTTCGTTATGTTCCTTCTCATCCTTCTTCTCTTCGCCTTCACCATCTTTGCCTTCGCCGTCACCAACAAAGACGCCATAAAAGTTCCCTCGAACAGAGGATATAAAGAGTATAGACTCGGTGATTACTCCAACTGGCTACAAAATCACGTCAGGAACAACAAAGATTGGAATAGAATCAGAAGCTGTTTAGTCGACGACAAGGTCTGTGCTGAATTCAACCAGAAATTCGCTTCTGAAACCATTGATCAATTCTACCAAGAAGACTTATCTTCAATTCAGGTACGATTTAATTCCAATTTATATTTTAAGTAAACCACCCCATAAATAATTTCATAAGTAACGAGAGTTTGTGTGTGAATTTTTTGTAGTCTGGGTGTTGCAAACCGGCAGATGAGTGTAATTTCACGTACAAGGCTTTGACTCAGTGGGAAAAACTGGCAAATGTTTCAAGTTTTTCGAATCCGGATTGTGGTTTGTGGGATAATAAACCTAAAAAGTTGTGCTTCGATTGTGAATCCTGCAAAGGTGGAGTGTTGGATAATTTGAAAAGGAACTGGAAGAGATTATTAATATTGTTATACTTGTGTTTCTCATAATTGTTTACTCCATTGGATGTTGCGTTTTTAAGAATAGCAAGGAGGAGAATCATTATCCTAGATGGAAATGAAGTTATTGAGTTTTGATTTTGTTTTTATGTTCTTTCATTGATGCTCTATTTTTTTGTTTTTGTGTTCTAGTTTCTTCAGCTATTTAGGTTTGTATTGTTGACTATTATTTGTTGTGATATATGAATAAAATATAGTTTTAGGGTTTCCTTAATTCTGTGACTATTTTTTTTGTATATATCTTCAAAAGAGGGGGCTTCGCAATCGCTAATTACAAATAGCCAATAATTAATTTGTATTTCTAAAAAGTAAATTCGAATAAAATTTTCACAATATGTTAAGAAATGAATTTGGAATTGGACAAGTGTCTTTATTAATTTAATAACATTACAGGGGTTCAACGCATTCGTAAAAAAGAATGCAATAATATTTTTTTCCTGATATGTCATTTAAAAACAATTATACTACATAAAACAAAAACAAAAATTTAATAACCCAACCCACGTAACACTTTTCCCAACTAAATTTTATCATAAATTCCACATAAACCTACCCACCTAATCCTTTCCCCAAACACATCTTATTATAAAATCTCCATAAAACTACCCATCTAACCCTTCCCCCAAATACATCTTATCATAAAATCCTCATAACTCTTCTCACAATAACCCTTCCCCCAAACACATTTATTCATAAAACTATCATAGCCTTTCTCACATAACTCTTTCCCCAAACACCTTTTATCATAAAACTACATTTCTAAACCCTTCTCCCAAACAAGAGTTATGATAAAAATAGGTTTATCATAACACTAACCTTTCCATAACTCAACCTTTCTTCCAAACGCACCCTTAAGATTATTAAATTTAGTGAAAAAGATAATATGAACATGTTGGTTTTGAAACACATAACTATTGATTTCATAATGAACTAATGTTTTGGTTATATTTCTTTGACTAAAGAATATTTAAAACAAGTTGTTCAACATTTTCGATCTACCCATTTCTTTAGCAAAAAGAAGGGAAAATTTTCACTTCAAATAGCTTAAGTCAACAGCTTTTCCATAAAATATACAAAATTTTAAAGTTCTACCAAATCGGACGGTTTCATGTAAAAAATTTTAGCCCACAGAAACTGAACGATGCCAATTAGACACTATTGCTCCAACTTAAAGTTCAAAGATGAATAATGGTCTCACCGTCAAGATTCAATGTGATTCAAAAAGTCAGTTTTTCTTTTGTTTGAGGGTCCAATTTGAATTACAACTCAACTTGAGATATGATTTTATTGTATAATGTACAAATTTTATTATTTCATTTTCAACCCAAAAAAAGGTATTCAATATAGAACACATTTTTCTCATTTTTGGATCGAAAAATCCAACCAATGGGTTGAGTACTTGAAGACCAAATAATTTAAGCTTTTAATATAATAGAAGATTAATTATTTATTTTTTAATTGTAATATCAATCTATCACATTTTATTGGTACCGTTATGACTATCATTACCATTTAACTCTAAACAAGAATGATAATTGTAACCACAAATGTGATATATTGTGAAATTTCAAGCGCGATTACATTTCCAATTGTGACCCACTACAATTGGTCCATCAATGCAATTACATTATGATTACACAATTCTTCCTTACGTATTGGTAAACGCAACCTTAATGTAAAAGTAAAATCACATATCAAAATGTCAATATGAGCATAGTTCTACTGACATAATATTTGTATTGTCAATCTCGAAGTTACAGATTTGATTCCTACGTAACAGATAGTCAAAGAAAATACAAATTACTTGAAATGAAACCTTTTAAAAGTAAATTAATCATTGAATTAAACCTAGTTGGGTAGGGGACTATGACATATGTACTCCTTACCCCACATAGTCAAATTAAAAAAAATTACAAGTTTGCACATATACTATTCGATTAATTAAAAGTGTAAGACAATTTCAAACATTCTTTGGAAAAATAGAAAAGAAAAAGACCCACGAAGCCGAAATATTACTTGGGGTAGACCGTAACACTACATATACATAATACTTGAGTACATTGTTGCTGTTATTAACATTTTTTTTAAAGAAACTATTGTCAACATTATTATTATTTTACTTACTTTATGATCAAATTACATGCTAGTAAGTTGGAAGTTACCATTTTGACTTCCATGGAAGGTGTCAATTTTGGAACATAACCACATTCTGTACAATGGAGAGATGAACTGAAATGGAAGAACATGGATGCCGTGAACGCAGCTGCTAACTAGCTAGCCACGTCCATTGGATAGCAACCAAGTACCCGAAGAAACGTTGCATGTTCCTACAAGAAAAGGAACTCATGTTGATTATGTTATGTTCGAATACAGCACAAATATGCTTTATATGACATTTTTTATGAATATGGTTTAGTTTTTACTTTTTAGCGGTTAAGGACACAGTTGTACAACCTATAAAACAGATCTAGTTCAAGTATAGTTGTACAAATATGATAGAATTGAAAACTAACCTTGAACAAGAGATGTTTCGTGGTGATAAATATGCTTTATCGTTGAGATTGTAAGATCATAATGTTTTTGTGGGGGTGTCCTGTGTAATTGTTAGCATAAAGCATGGTCTACAAATATGTTTCAAGTACGTGTATCTGGATTGTTAGTTTAGCTAGTGAAAAGGGTCAGATGACGAAAAGCTTTTAAGTGTATTTTCTCTTATTGAAAGTAGAGACAAAGAATACACACAGATTTATGCGGAAACCCAGGTATCGGAAGAAAAATCAAGATATTTTGTAATTATTATTTTCTGATAATCATAAAGATACAAAAAGGACGAAAATTTATAGGCAACACAAGACTAATTAAAAAAATAAAAAATTAGGGCAAAAAAAATCTTAACTACCCATGAGCTCTCATCAAAGCCCAAGCCCACTATTTCTAACACTCTCCTACAAGTTGGGATGGGATGTAGATATTAATGAGACCCAACTTGCTAACACAAAAGTCAAAGTTCTATCTGAGAAGTCATTTGGTGAGGACATCAGCAACCTATTGGCTCGAAGGAATGTATGGAATGCATATGCTACCATTATCCAGCCTTTTTTTGATGAAGTATCGATCAATCTCAACATGTTTAGTTCTATCATGTTGAACTGGATTGTTGGCGATATTAATGGCTGCCTTGTCATCATAAAATAATTTCATTGGTATCTCACAATTCTGATGAAGATCAAACAAAACGTTTTGTAGCCAAATTCCCTCACATATCCATCCATAAACTCATAGACTCGTACTCGGCCTCAACACTGCTTCTGGCCACAACCTCTTGCTTCTTACTCTTTATGAGATTGCCCATACAAAGGTACAATAACCAGAAGTTGATTCAGATGGATTGTAGGTGGCACCCTAGATCATCAGCGGCTTTGTTTTCTAACCCTGGTTTACCACTTCAAAAGAGTATCCAAGCAACTTAGCAATCCATTTCCGGTATTGTGGTTGGATGACACGCTGTTCTAGCAAGAATTTCAACAATCTCTGATCAGTTTTCACAATGGACATGTGGCCCAAAAGATGTGGCCTCCATCTCTGCACTGCAAATACTATAGTTATCAATTCCTTCTCATATACCGGTATGGCCTTGTCCCTCATGTTTAAAGTTCGACTAAAATAGGCAATAGGTCGTTTAGCTTGAGTTAACGCAACCCCCACTCCATAGCCAGATGCATCCGTTTCAATTTCAAAAGGCAAATTGAAATCTGGCATTGCTAACACGAGTAAGGTTATCACGGCTGTCTTTAACTTTTCAAAGGAGGCCTTGGCTTCTTCATTCCACTTGAAACTCCCATTGTTAAACAGCTGGGTAAGGGATCCTACTATGCTGTCATAATTTTGTACAAATCTACGATAATACTCGGTCAAACCCAAAAATCCTCTTACCTCACGTACATTGGTTGGAGTTGGCCATTCTCTAATAGCCCTAATCTTCTCGGGATCCACTTACACCCCTCTTTCAGAGATAACATGCCTCAAATAGTTCACTCTCCTTAGCAAAACTGCATTTTCCCAGATTAGCATACAACTCATTTGCCCTCAGAATTTCCAGCACCAATTCCAAGTGTTGTATGTGTTCTTCCAATTGCTTCCTGTATACTAGGATGTCATCAATGAAAACCAGAACAAACCTCCTCATATATGGCCTAAAACCTGCATACGTTAACGCTTGGAAAGTATAAGGTGCAATAGTCAAACCAAATGGCATGACTAGGAACTCGTAATGCCCTTCATGAATGCGAAAGGTTGTTTTTTTCCACATCCTTTTAGTGCATCTGTATTTAATGATAGCCAGCTTTAAGGTCAATCTTGGAAAACATGTTTGCACCATTCAACTCATCAAACAGCTCTTCAATGACAGGAATTGGAAATTTATCTGGTATGGTGACATTATTAAGCGCTTGGTAGTCAACACAAAATCTCCAGCTTCCATCCTTCTTCCTTACTAACAATATAGGACTTGAATATGGACTGGTGCTAGGTTGGATTACTCCAGAAGCCAGCATCTCATCAACTAATCTTTCCATCTCCTCTTTTTGTTGGTGTGCATAGCGATAAGGTCTCACATTGACTGGTTAGTATCCTATTTCAGATGGATGTGATGCTCTATCCCTCTCTTAGGTGGCAACGTTTCTGGACATTCAAACACATATGAAAATTTCTTTAACAATGGAGGGATGGAATTATCAACAGTTGTTTCGGATTCCTTTTCATAAAAGGTTGCCATTGGTACCTTCCCTTCAATAGCTCGACATTCCACCAAAAATCTTTGGTCTTTCCCTCACCAAATTTTCATCATGCTCTTCAAACTCACTCCCATCTTAGTGAGGCTTAGATCTCCACAAATTATGACCTTTCTTCCTCCGTGCTGAAAGAACATCACCAAGTGCTTCCAATCCACTTCAGTCACTGCAAAAAAATGCAACCACTGAATACCAAGTATGACATCGACACCACCCAGCTCAAGTAGCAAGAAGCTATCCACAACTTTCCAATCGTCCAACCATACCTCTACTTTCCACAAAATCCTTTTCCTTAAATGGCTGCTCTTGAACCCAAAATCACCCTATAATTAGTTGTAGCTTCACGGTAGATTCAGGTTGGTTACCAATTTTTCAGATATAAAATTGTGGATAGCCCTAGAGTCCGTCAGCACCACCACATTCTCATCCTTCACCTTCATAGTTCCAGAATTGGTCAATCCCACCACTGAATTAATGGATAGTTCTATGTTCAAATTCTCCACTACTTCCACCTCAATTACATTCTCATCCACCACTTCTTATCCTCCATCTTCCTCAATGATCTCAAACTCTTCTCCATTCTCTTGTACTACCAGTATTCTTAACTCTTTCTGTTCTTTAGCTTTACAACGATGACCAACATGATATTTCTCTTCACACTTAAAACACAACCTCTTTTCCCTCTTAGCCTGAAATTCAGCATCTGTCAAACGCTTGGAAGGTCCTTTTCTTTGGTTATCCACCGTCGTGACTCCTCTGAGTGTGACCGTTCTCATTAGAGTATTTCCACTAGTCGTGGCTGCCATTGCTTTGGTCTCTATCCCTTCCTTGGTCTTAGGTAGATTGGAACTTATTTCCATACACACTGATCAGCCCACATTCCTTCCTCACTCTCTCTGTGTTTTCAATCTTAAGGGTCAACTTCATCATTTGAGCTAACCCTCGTGGTTCCAGGACTTCAACTTCGGTCTTCAACCATGGACTGAGCCCATTCATGAAAGTCTCCTCAAGCACCACCATTCCGATACTCCTCCACTGTGGTCTCCTGTTTGATCGTCAGAAATCTGCCTACCAACATTCCATCCCTAATCGTTCGAGACCTTGTCAACATCTTTTGTTTCAAATCATCCCAACTCCTGAAAGATTCACGTTCATCTTGAGATCGATACCAGTCGAGAGTCGGACCATCAATACTGATAATAGCCATTGACGTCTTCTCTGATTTGGTTAGGTTGTGAATTTTGAAATAACGGTCTGCTCGGAACAACCATGAGTCAGGGTCCGTTCCATTGAAGATTGACATCTCAACCTTGTTAAACTTGCTCCTATCGTATACCTTATCCTCCTCACTCTTTCGTTCACCCTTCGATTCCCTAGCCAACGTTTCAGTCGTAGAGTCGCTTCCTATTCCCCCACTTGGAGATCTCTCCAATTCAACCATTGCAACTGCCTTCTCTTGAATGATTCCTTTGATGTATTTCAGGATCGCTTGTTGTTGTGTCTATTGCTTCTCCATTTGCACATTTATATTCTTAATACTTTTCAAGATTAATTGCATATTCGCCTCCGTTGCGAGTAGTTTCTTCAACTTTATACGCATTTCCAGAATTTCTTGCTCCACAAAATCCAACCGTTCTTCACTTCTCTTGGCCATCTTCCTACACTTTCCCAAATTCTAGTGCTTTGATACCAAATTGATAGAACACCGGTGTGGCGATTTTATTTTATTAATATCCAAACGTTTTTACAATGAAAGATAGAAGCAGAAAGCAAGACAAACTACTAGGATCTTAATCCTTCCCTATCCAAAACAAAGTCTCAAGCAACAATTCCTAAGCAAGATAAAATTTAATAAAACAGAAAGAATAATTACAAACAAGACACCCAAACCAGTGATACTTCTCCTCCTGTCTTTCAAAGAGTGAGAATCCTTTTTCTTCACCAGAATTCTGCCCTTGCTTCTGCAATCTTCCCGACCTAAATCCCTCTCCAATCCCAACTAACTACTAGGCCCACCACTATAGTTTCCTCTTTCAGAATTCCCCTCCATATCTCTAACTACCACATCCTGTGCCAACTTCCCTTATTTCTCTAATTATTTCTCCTATTATATGTGAATAATATTGGTGATTTAACAAACACCCATTTGCATCCTGCAACTTTATGTCACTTAGGTACAACGTAGATCTCCCAAGTCTTATTCTTCTCAAGGGCCCTCATCTCTTCCATGACAACATTTTTCCACTTAGGACATTCTAAAGCAATGTGGATATTTTTTTTTGTATCACGGTAGAGTCAAGACTGGCTGTGAAGGCTCTGAGCTGAGGAGATATGTTCTCAAAAGAAACATAGTTAGCAATAGAGTGCTTAGTGCATGACCTGGTACCCTTCTTTAGTGCAATAGGCAGATCAAGAGACGAACCATACTTACTCATATTTTCTAAACAATCCTCCATAATTTTATTTTAGTAACTCTTGCACTAACGTCATTTTCATAATTACTGTCCTTTTCCATCAAGGATGACCTCAATATCAACATTATCCTATTCACCTATATTTTCAAGAATAGTTCTCTCGAACCTGTCACTTTCACTTATTTCACTGTTAATATGTGAGTCAATGGGATCATTCATACCTTGATCTTGTAAAGGTTCAGAATCTTGGACTAGACCTGTCTGATTAGCATGAGACCCAACTTCTTTTCTAAGATTCCTTCAATAGTAGGTTTTTCAAGGAACTTGATTTGTAGGCAGGACTATGTAGTGAGGATTTGAGCTTGGTATGGTAACAAAAGTAGGACTAGTAGACTCTAAGGATATCACCTAGTTAGAGTTAGACTCTTCACTTTCACTCTCCCCTGAAGAAGGCTAATAGGAGAAAAAGGACAATTATGAAGAAAGGTAACATCCATGGAGACAAAGTACTTACAAGAAGATAGATGAAAGCATTTATAGCCTCATTGATGTAGAAGATAACGAACAAAAACACATGCCTGAGCTTGAGGGGTAAACTTAGGTGGGTTAGGGCCATGGTTATAAACATAGGCAGTACACCTTAATACTTGAAGAGGAATATAAAAAATGAGGCGAGTAGAGGGATATGACCGTTTAAGACACTTTAAAAATGTAGGACACAAAAAGGCATTCGATTGATAAGATGGGTTGCGGTGAGAACAACATCGCTTTAGAGATAGGAAGGAAGGGAAGTAGACAACATAAGAGAACTAGCGACTTCCAAAAGGTGATGATTTTTGCGCTCGGCTACCCCATTTTGTTGGAGGTGTAGGCACAAGAACTTTAGTGAACAATGCCTTTAAATGATAAAAACTCATTGAGGGTGTGGTTTTAGAACTCAGATCATTGTCACTTCGCAAAATAGCAATTTTTGTATTAAATTGCATTTTTATGGTGTTATAGAAGTCCCTGAAGACAGAGGTGACTTCAAATTTGTCGAAGACGAGAAAGACCAAGATAAGACGAGTATGATCATCAATAAAGGTTACTAACCACTGTTTCCTAGATGAGGTAGTTATCTTGGATGGTCCTCAGACATCACTATGAACAAGAGTGAAAGGGCGGGTTGGTTTGTATGGTTGTGAAGGAAAAGAAACTTGATGTCCATATTGAAAGTAGAGACAGAGAACACACAGATTTACGTGAAAACCCAAGTACCTAGTACAAAAGGGGGAAATTTATAGGCAGCACGAGCCTAATTATAAAATAATAAATTAGGCCAAAGAAAATCTTAACTACCCATGGGCTTTCATCAAGGTCCAAGCCCACTACTTCTAACACCTCTCAATTTCTTACAATAGATTGTTGCATATTTCTTTAAGTACAAGTGTTAATTCTTAACTAAATTTCAAAAGACTCAAAAACGACTTTTTTTCTGTTTTCAAAATTTGACTTGCTTTTTGAAAACATTGATAAAAAGTAAAAGACATTTAAAGGTGGATTAGATGTTAATAGGCTTAATTTTGATAAACTAAAAACAAAAAGTCAAGTGGCTACCAACCAAAAGCTTAAAGTAATTAGTTTATATTATGGTATTTTTTTTAATACTCCTTCGTGTACATGTGGGTAGGGTTCGGATATTAATTCGATTCATGAAGTCTAGCATGTAAAAAAAACGACTATGCAGATAGGTTAATAATATTCTTAACATTTGAGACATACTTAATTTAACAAATATAACAACAAACCTGCAAAAGCCCCAAGGCATGCTGCGCACGTGGTTCGGCCATAGAAGCTTCAAAATCAATATAGAACAAGTAGTCAAAGTACCTGCAAACATTAAATGTTAAAAGGATTCATCAATCAATACCATCAGCAGTTTGAGGTAAATTGTGCATCAGTAGCTTTTAAATACGGTGATGATAATGATACATACTTAGCAGTACCCATGTTAGAGTCATCCACTACTCGTAAAGGGCGATTTCTTTGTGGTCGACTTTCAATCTAATGCACGTAGAATTCTTACATAAGTTTACTTTAGAAACAAATTCACAATACTTTTAGAGAATATTAAATTCATCAATGATGCAGCATGTACCTTTGTCAAATTAATCTCTCTTAGTGCAAACAACGCCAAGACTTTGAACAAGACTCCAGCCCCTTCATCCAAAGTAAACACAATGCTTGTCTGCAACAAATAGAATACTCAACTACAAGTTTATTAAAGCTATGAGTTCGGCAGATATGAGGCACTATGATGGGCACATATGAGATTGTCGCTTACTCTATAGGGCCTATCAGTTCTTGGAATGATTGGTTCCCTTGTAAGTACCAGATAACGAGTCACATTACTTAAATCATCCTTTGTAAAGAAAGAAGGAAGTCAAGCAAACAATTTTAATTAAGAACGGCGATGACCAGGCCATATGCTAAGATAAAATGAGAACGTAAAGAAAATTAGAAAGAAAAAATGCTTACCTGGATTCCTTCTGCAAGTATGTTTAAACCATACAATTCTGCAGTTCGAGCACCTGCAACAACTCCAGCATCCCTGAGGTTACTCGATGCTACATACTAGATACAAGATCAAGATGACAATTTGTTTTAGAAAATTAACCTAGTAGGAGAAAGTTAGTAACAAGAACCAAAACTAACAGATAAGAACCTGAGCAGCACCGGCTGTATCATCTACATTTTCTCGGACAACACCCAACCTATTCAAGACAGTATCACTCAAGGCAAGTGCCTGTCCAATCAAACACTCAAGTGTCGTTATATTTTTTTAATGAAGAAAAAAACCATATACTGACTAGAGGCAAACAAATTTCCCTACCGATGCTTTGGTACAGAATGTCAGTGCTTTTTACTTCCAAAAGACCCACTTTATTTTAAAAATAGTACCCAAGTTCATGGAGAAGAAGCAATGGAGCAAAAAATAGGAATCTTTTTGGTGGAGGGTGCAGATTGAATGTTACATGTTCATGAATATTCTAAGAGAGAATCCAGCTTAGTCCACCAAATTCTGGACAGTTGTTTCAAAACTATTACAATAACTGCTATGTGAAGTAAACAAATCCTTACCATTTGCGTCCATGAGACCACACTTTAAAAAAGAAAAAAAAACGAAAGAGGAAAAAGGGAAAAGATAAGGATGGGATGGAAGTAAGAAGCTTAACCTGCGGATGGCTAAGAACACGTTTCAACTGTTCTGCTCTCACACCAGGAAGAGCTAGAAGGCACAAATTGGTGGCTAACTGCACTTCACCAACAATATGTAGCCTGTGTCGAAGAAGCAAATCATAGTTGCGATGGATGCTCCCACCTGATGAGTTCTCAATTGGAAGAACAGCTTTATCAGCCATCCATAATTCAACAGCCTACAAAGAAAAAAGAAATTCATGTTGGCTAGAATTTTTTATAATTGCATATAATCTTCAAAAACAAAACCAGCAAAGATGAAATAGGTTATAAACCTTAAATGCATCTTCAAACTCATTACAAGGAACACTTTCGCAATTAGGGTATGCTTTAAGTGCTGCATCTTCACTGTATGAACCTGGCAACCCCTGCATTATTAACTTAGATGAAAGAGCTGATAAAATTTACTAAATAAATTGGTGAGGAACTAAGTGTGTATAAATCATACCTTAAATGATATTCGAACCTTTTTATCATCATTCGGATAAGCTGATACATTTGACACAGATAATGGTTCTGCAACCGTTTATATAAATTGAAAATGCATTAGATGCAGGAAATGTCTGACAAAAATTTAGCAAGTTTAAACTCAAGTATTCTGAAGATGTCCATAGTCCATTTTGACAAAACAATATTTAAACAAAAAGACCAACGTTAAGGGAGCAGAAATCGGAAATAATAGCTTCACAAAGCTGTGCTTAAAGTATATTTGGTCTTGAAGAGTTGATTTACAAAAATATACTTCACTTACCATCTGATTCTGTTAGTGTTAGTTCTAATCTCCCTATTCAGTTGGAGTAATTTATTCATGTCAATGGTTGCATTCCCACATCGATTTTCTGACTGAACTTAGAACAACAAGCACATATTCCCGTAATCACTTCCAAAGAGAAAAGTTCTCCAAACATGTTTTTATCAAATTTTTTTTTCATAAATTATTCTAGAAAATCTCCAAACAAGTCTTAGGCCTCCTGGCCAATCATTTCAACCACGGTTTCCTCGATGACCTATATCTAAACTTGAAGCTTAGCCAGAACCATTCCACATCTTCATCCGAATGGTTTTAAATTTACTTTAAAAACGGTGGCTACAAGAAATTCTCTAACAGCTTCAGATCATTATTATAATCAGAAGTATTTCCTAATGTGCATACTAATAGATTCATACAATAATTCCATATCACCAATCAACGAAACAATCAACTCGCGACGTTTTATACAATATCAAACTAACGACATATCGTAATTAGAAAACAAAACTTACTATGAAAAGAGGCCATATCCTTGTTCAATTTCCGAACAATACTCCCATCCGCCTGATCGTTAACTGGCTGCAACTCCGTGGTTCGATTCGGCGGCTTCTCAGCCTCAATAGAGCAAGTCATTGAGGAAGCCGGCAATCCTAAAATCCCTCCTCTGAATTCCAATTTCAACGAGACAGGAGACTGCGTCAACTTAGGCACCAAACACCACAAAGAAGAGGAATCACCCAACGCCATAGCACTCGGTAAATTCATCATAAAAAATCGTAACAATTTGGAAGCAGTTATAAAAATTTAAGAACTTAGAATTTGAAGAAGAAGATCAAACGATTCCAAGGGGGAATTGTGTTTGAATGATTTTGAATCTTCTCTTCATTTTTTATTGTTGCAGTTAGCGGAGTTGGGAGAATTTGTTGTCGGAAGTTGAGTAGAGAAGTGTACGAGAAAGAGACAGAGAAGGCATGTTATAAATATGCGTGATAAAAGAGGGAAATAGTGTGATGAATTTGTGACCGTTGATTTATAGGACTTTTGAGGGATTAGTCGTTAACTATTTTTCTTCGGTGTCCTTGGAATGGATGGTTGACATCTCCTATTATGTGTTTTAATATTCAATACAAACAAAAATTTGGTTTGACGGATTATATCAATCCCAATCGATTGAGTTGGTAAGGTCTGACTTTTTTGTTTGCTTGTTTGTCTCACTTTATTTAAATAATTTCTATTTTCTAATTAAGTTTAATTTAATCTAAAAGTGTAGAGTTATATTCAACTTTTATTTTCAAAAGTAAACCTACAACTATGAGTTTTTCTTTTTCCTTTTCTTCTCAGCATAGGTTAGACCAAATAATAAAACTGTTCGAATGAAAAATTCTTTACCCGATATGCTATAAAGACTAAACTATGTAATTGATAGTTTTGAGAGTCCTACGCGATAGAGTTATCAAATTTTGTAAGTATATATGTTATATTGATCATGACTACGCGGTAATGCTAGCTATGCAAAGATGTTAAAATATCTCACCAGTCATCACATACGTTGACATCCTAGGCAAGATGGTCAAGCAAGATGAGATATAATAATTGACATGTTTCTTGTTACATAATTAAAAAATCAAACGTTTTATTATAGTTTTACATTTAATTTTCAACATAATCTTTCCATTAACTACAAAAAATTTCATTATTAAATCTTCATATTTAATTACCAACCGCTCTATTTTGTTTCCTCACTATACAAAACTCATTTCATTCCTCATTTTATAGATGAAGAAAGGAAATACAGAAAACATATACTACGATTTATCTCCCTAAATTCTTTTTAGTGTTTCGAGAAACATAGTGTCTAATTTGATTGTTGATAATTTAGATTAGTTTCAATGCAAAACTAATTGAAGAACGAGGCTATTTTATCTTGGGAACGGCGAAGCAACAAATCTGTTTACACAAAAAAACAGAGTCGCGACTCAGCCCTTCTAACCAGTTTTTTTTCTTGCAATTTGAGTTTTGAGTTTTGACCAGGCGATTTAATCAGGCATTTTGACAATTGCGCATTTTGATCAACTGGTGAGGTGATCAGTAGACTATTTGACTAGGTGAGATATTTGTACCTTACACGAGATACAAGGCAAGAAAGCATGCGTATTGTCTAGGCGTTCTGTCTAGGTGTTAAAGCTTTTCAACTTACTACTCCTTGACAAAGTGCAACAACAATTTTAAAATGAATTCATTATGCTGCGATGGCCGAACAATTATATTCCAACACGATTTGACATCCTCTGACCTCAACCATCCTTTTCTCTTTAAAGGAGCACACTTCAAGAGATGGAAGCAAAAGATGTTCTTCCTCACTTTGAAGAAAGTCCCTACCACATGTACCACTGAGAAACCAGAGGTTCTAAAAACCAATCCAACGGAGGAGCAAATCAACAACCTTACTGCATGGACAAAGATAGACTTCATCTGTAAGAATTTAATTTTAATGGTCTTACTGATGAGTTGTACGATTATTACACTACCATGTCTACCGTGAAAGAACTATAAGACGCATTATAGAAAAAGTGTCTCACCTTCTCCCTGACTACCTGCTAGCTTAGACCGAAAGACGGTGTGAAGCCGACCGACAACACTTTTCTGTACCGATATCTGTCGACTCTGCTGAATTCATTAACGTGATAAACTTGCTAATCTAGTATAAAAATTATTATACATGCAACACAACATAGTGGAACCTAGACTAATCATAAACATACATGAAGTGTAGCCCGAAAATAACTGATTCCGCAAGTAAACCTGGAGACACCTTAATCAAAACATAACCCACAAAGGTTTACGCAATCGCAGCTTCTAAACTTACCCACACTGTAGAGTATCTATATCATACAAAGATGTATACATCATAATACCATAGACTCTATGCACAACTCTAACCACGTATTGACAATCCATATCGAAGCTTCAGTAGACTAAGGCAGTCTATCAGGCACTGGGAACTCGATCTCTACCTAAAAAGTGGGAAAAACATTTTGGAAGGGTAAGTTATAAAGCCTAGTGAGTGACAATACTTTAAAACTGTAATTCAGAACTCATGATAATTATTGAAAACTTATAAATCTAACAAGCAAAGCGTTAACTATAAATAATTTCAGAAAACAGCTCCTTTAAACATTTAATACGTATATCTATAAAATCTAGCAAGACATTTCCTATTTATAAACTATTTAACTAACATGACTTCATTACATTTTATAAGGCACGCCCAGTACAACCGTCGTTTACTAGTTTTACGATGTAGTGGAGCTTGCCCAACACTCTCATCGTCTTTATCGTAGTGGGACTCGCCCAACACTCACGACAGCATCGTTGTCACAGAGTACGCTCAATGTCAACAACGGAACCTAACTTGTGTGCACACGATATCCTCTAGCCTCAGGCTCAAGATCTCAGTCATGTAGTCAATGGAAATATCATAAAGCATATGAAAACATTAAAACATATATGCTTATCTTAACCTTGTATAAACTCAAACTTACTCAGCTTGTTTGTGGAAAAACCGAAAATCTTAAAATAATTCTTGCTTAAACTATGCTTTGCTTAAACAAATGTCATTTCAACTGCTTTTCAGAACTCATTAATTACGTGCTAACATGTGGATTCCATTATGAAATCTAAGCTCAAAACTCATACTCAAAAACTAAAAAAAGAAATTATATATCATTTATAAACTCGTAGTCAAGTACGTTAAACATTTAGTTATAAGAAACAGTTTTTCTTAAAAAAGAATCATTTTCAAAACTTCTTTTTGTCACTCACAGTCTTAAACTAGTTTCTCGGTGTGTAGACCCGACCTATTTTCTCTTGGTCTATCAAACAATCAAAACCGAGTATTAGAAACCTAAATATTATGATATTCAAATGTTATGCATGATATGGCTCACTAAAGATGATGCTTAAGAAGTCTAACTTTAAGAAATAAAACCATATTCCATACATTTCTCAAAATTTTCCAAATTCGCAGCATAATATTCAAATGACCATAACACTTCCAATACTTATCCAAAATGAGATTTATTTATGTCAAAATATTTATTTGGAGGTTCTCAAAAACTTACCTAAAGATATGAAATTCTGATTCCCTATGTATAATCTCAGATATCCTTCGAAACAAAACAACTCAAACAATCACGTACACCACGACCCATTTAACTTGTCCCTACAATTTAACTTATTTTTAGTTGTTTTGGTTCACGATTTCTTCATAAGAGTTGTAATAAATGGAATAAGCTTTCCAACCATACCAAATAAAGATCCTAACTCTACTAGTACACCCTGAAATATTAAAAAAACAAGAGATCTTCTGATTTCGTGTGAAAACAATCTGCCCTGTCTTCTCTGTCAAAATTCACCTAATGAACATCAGAATTTTCTCAAGATTTCTTCATAAAATTTGTTTGAAAATGAATTAGCTTTCAGTAAATTTAAACCTTACCTCTTAATTATTTTTTTGTAGCTCGAAATCAATAAAAAACCATAGATGTGTTTAGTGAATTATAGAGAAGTTGGTCTTGCAAACTCCTTGTCTTCTTCAACCTACACTTTTTGAACTTCTTCTTCTTCCTTTCTCAGCCTTATACCTCTTTGAAACCTCTCTGAAATTTGGTGTAGAAATGGTGAAGAAAATGATGAACAAATGGATGAGGAAAACTTGGCGGTGAAGGGAAAGAGAAGAAGAAAAAGAAATTTGGAATTTCTCTTCTTTGTTCCTTCCTTTATATCCTTTCTTTTCTTTTCTTTTCTTTTTTCCTTTTTCTTTTTATAGAAAAACCATTAATTATATACTTAATTTCCAATTTCTTTTATTCCTTTGATATTAAAAAAAATCTAAAAAAAAAAATCGGGTTAACAAAAAGTATGACACTAAGGAAGCAGGATAAAAGAAGTATGCGGTAAGTCAATACCTACTATATCAAATGACTGATGATAGATCTGTGGAGGCTCAATGGAATGAAATTTAGAATATAACACATGAAATTATCGGCAAATGTATGGCACTTGATGATCAATTTCATGTTGCGGTTATTATTGACAAATTGCCTCCTCTGAGAAAAGATTTCAAAAATGCTCTAAGGCACAAAACCAAGGAGTTCTCACTGGAAAGTCTCATCATGCATCTAAAGATAGAGGAGGAGGTGAGAAAAAGTGATCAAAATGAGGAGGTAAACTCAATTTCCAGGAAGAAATCTATCGTAGTTTTGAAACTAGATCTAAAGCCAAAAGAGAACAAGATGAAATGTAGATCCAATGAATAGAACAACTTGCAGAAACCTTAGTCCAGAAGTACGGTACAAGTAGTTTGTTATAACTGTAATGAAACTGGGCATATAGCTAGAAATTGAAGAAATGGGAATCATCTTACTACATAGGCAAACCTGGTAGAAAAAGATTTAGTAGCTAGAATCATAGAAATAAATGTGATCAGGGTCTGAAGGTTGGTAACTAGACATTGGTGCATTTCGCCATGTCTGTCACGACCTTAGCTTATTTAGAAAATATAATGAGACAAAGAATAAGAAAATCCTTATGGAAGATGATCATACAACTAAGGTGACCGGTGTTGGAGAAGTAGAACTAAAATTCATATCTAGCAAGAGGCTTGTGCTAAAAGAAGTTCTGCATACTTCTAAAATTTCGAAAGAATTTGGTCTCCTGATATCTCCTCAACAAGGCTGGCCTCACACAAACCATAAGATTAGACTTGTTTACTTTAACTAAAAACAATATATTTTGGCAAAGGGTTCTGCTAGTAATGACATGTTTAAATTGAATATGGAAATGAATAAGAAATTATCTTCTGCTTACATGTTGTCTACTTTTAATGTTTGGCATGCTACACTTTGTCATGTTAATAAAAGACTAATTAGCAATATAAGTAGGTAGAAGCTTATTCCTAAATCATCTTCGCATGAATTTGAGAAATGTGCATGTTGTAATGCTAAGATAACAAAGAATTTGCATAAATCTGTAACTAGGGTAACTGAACCTCTAAAATTTATTCATTCTGATTTATGTGAATTTGATGGCATGTTAACTAGGAACATTAAAATGTATTTTATAACCTTTGTAGATGACTATTCTTACTTTACTTTTATTTACCTGCTGAAAAATAAAAGTAATGCATTTGACATGTTCAAGGTGTTTGTAACTCAAATAGAGAATCAGTTTAACAAAAAAATTAAGAGACTTCGTAGTGAAAGAGGAACTGAATATGATTCTGTTGCTTTTAATGAGTTTTATAACTCAAAAGACATGAAACAATTGCACCTTATTCTCCTAAAATGAATGGAAAAATTGAAAGGAAGAATATAACTCTAATTGAGTTAGTAGTTGTTATCTTGCTTGATTTAGGAGCAGCAGTACCATATTGGTGGGGTGAAATAATTAAGATAATTAACTATGTCTTTAATAGGATTCCCAAATCAAACAGTAAAAACTTCACCACATGAAGTTTTTAAGAATAAAATACCAAACTTGTCTTATCTTAAAGCATGGGGATGTCTAGCCTATGTTAGAATACCTGGTCCAAAAAGAAGAAAACTAGCCAGTAGAGCCAATGAATGTATCTTCATAGGATACGCTGAAAACAGTAAAGGCTATAGGTTCTATGACTTAGAGAACAAGGTAATCTAGAAATAGTGGGGACTTAAATAGTCAAACTAGTGAGTGCTCAAGTTGAAGTAGTCTACCTTCAGTTAGAATCCAAACCCAAGATAAGGAAGTAGATCTCGAAACTAGAAGAAGCAAGAGGGCTAGAACCATAAAAGATTTTGGAGAAGACTTCGAAATGTATAACGTAGAAGATCCAAAGAATCTAACAGAAGCCTTATCCTCAGTAGATGCCAACTTATAGCAAGAAACTATCAATGATGAAATGGATTCTCTTGAATCTAATAGGACTTGGCACCTAGTTGACCTACCCCCTAGCTGTAAAGCAATAGGCTGTAGATGAGTTTTAAGGAAGAAACTCAGATATAATGGATTAGTAAATAAATATAAGGCTAGATTAGTAGCAAAAAGGCTATAGGTAAAGGAAAAACATAGATTTCTTTGACACTTTCTCCCCAGTTACTAGAATCACCTTAATTAGAGTGCTAATTTTTATAGTTGTCCTGACCAATCTCTTAATACATAAAATGGATGTTAAAACAATCTTCCTAAGTGGTGATTTAGAAGAAGAGATTTATATGGAATAACTTGAAGGTTTCATAGTTCACGGTCAAGAATCTAAAGTTTGTAAATTAGATAAATCCCTCTATGACCTAAAACAAGCTCCTAAGCAATGACACGAAAAGTTTGACAACAAAATCATGTCCAAATTGTTCAAAGTAAATGAGAGTGACAAATGTATCTCCTATAAAATTGAAGATAAGTTGTGTACCATCATATGCTTATGCGTAGATGACATGTTTATCTTTGGATTAAACTTTCACGTCATAAATGATGTAAAATCAATGCTGAGTGCAAACTTTGAAATGAAAGACTTAGAAGAAGCTAATGTAATCCTACGCATCAAAATTACTAGAACGAAAAAGACATCTACTTAGATCAATTTGTTTATATAGAAAATATCCTAAAGAAGTACAACTACTTTGACAGCAAACCAGCTTGTACACCCTATGATTCCAATGTAAAATTGTCCAAAAACATCAGGAACAATGTTAATCAATTCAAATATGCTAGCATCATAGGAAGTCTAAGATATGTTGTTGACTGTACAAGACCAGATATAACATATGCTGTAGGTTTACTAGCATACCTAGTTTAGAACACTAGAATGTTGTAGAAAGAGTAATGAGATATCTCAAGGAAACTCAAAACATAGGATTACATTATCAAAAGTTTCTCGTTGTACATGAAGGTTACATCGATGCTGATTGGAACTTCCTCTCAGATGACTCAAAGGCTACAAGTGGCTTTATCTTTAATATAACTATAGCCACCTAATTTTATCTTACATCTTTTTACTATTCTTTAAAATATTAATTGTAGCAATGGTTAATATATTTTATCGATTTATTTTGTTAAAAAAAAAGAAAAAGGTAAAATCTTTTGTAATAATATGAAATTTTAAGTTTTTTAATATTTTTATTAAAATGGAAAATAAAGTCATTAATGAGAATATCTATTATTTAAAAAAAATCAAATCATTTTTGACTTATCACTTTAGGAAAAAAGCAAGTTAATTTATTTATACAAAATCTCTTTTGATTTATCATATTAGGAAAAGCAAAATAATTTATTTTATACAAAATTCTTTTAATACCGTATTTGATTTATCTTTATCACTTTAGGAAAAAAAAGCAAAAAAAATTATTTTGGACAATTATCTTTATCTTTATCATATTTTTACTATTTTAGAAAAAAGAAAATTAATAAAATTACATAATATCTAATTTTATTTTATACTTATTAAATTTTTCTAATTTGTGGCAAACCCCGGGTCTACTATCATTATCATTAAACTTTTTGCTATTTTTATTATTATATCATTATTATTATTTCCTTTCATAATTTTTTTTTTAATCTTTTTTAACTTACTATCATCCCTATGTCCTCTTTTCTTCACTTATTTATTTAATTTTTTTTTTACATATTTATTTGTTCATTATTTCATTTAGTTCTTTTTTCATTTTTTCTCTTATTTTATTTATCGTTATTATATATCTTTTCTTTTCCTTTTCTTTTAACTTAATTTTTATTACTATGATTATATTTATTATATGCATACATTGATATCCTAAATTATTTGCCTAATTTATTGTGTGGTATATTTTTTATTTCTATTTGACTTTCATTAAAAATTTCTTGAAAATTTTAAAATACTTTTAACCATAATTGTATTTAATTTTGAATTTTTTTTAATTTTTCTCTTTAAACCATTTAATTTTTTTTTTGCTTTAAAATTATTTATTTTAAAACTCAAAATTAAATAGATATTTCATAAGGTTTCCTAATCAACCTTTTTTGTAATAACCCACATCGATTTCGCTAAAAAAAAAATCCTACGATGGAATCTAGAAATTTCTAGGAGTCCGTTATTTCTAGATTCTTAAGGTGAGGGATCAATATCTTTGAGAGTCCGAGATTTGATCCGAAGAGAAAATATATTTAATCAATGTTTTAAAAAAAAAATTATTCGAAGACTAGCCTATGATAGAATTTGAGAAATTGTAATAATTTCTCATTCTTTTAAGGTGATGAATTTTTCCTCAATATAGTATAATTAATGGGTGTATTCCACTTATTTTATGGGATCATTGCTCCAAATATTGGAGTAGTGAGCAATGAAATAAAACATAGTTCTTTTAAAAAATGAATTTTATTCAAGACATTAAATTTGACCACCTTTTTCTAAAACGGGTGTGACAGAGTGCTAACACCTTTTCCGTACACAAATGACTCCCGAACTCAACTCTATTTTTTTTTCGTAGATCAGCTTTTATTTTGTTTAAAATGATTTACTTTATTTCGGTGTCCAATCACACCGTAAAAAAGATTGGTGGCGACTCCTCTTTTTTCGTTTTTAAAATTAAACCCTTTTTAAAGATGTCGGCTGCTCCGCGTTGTCTCGGATACGTGGCAACAGTTTGGCGACTCCGCTGGGGACATGAGGTTCCACCTTAAGAGTTTGACCTTTTCTTTTGTCTTGATCTTGTATATTTATTTATTTTTTGTTTTATTTTCTTTTTATTGTGTTGTTTATTATTGTTTCACACACAATCACAAGCCTCCTGCCCGGGCTTTACCATATAGAATTAGAAACGAGGATGGAGTAGTGTTGACCTTCGAGGAGCTTATGCTTCCGTGCAGGCACACAAAAAATTCTCGCTCAATTTGATCATACAATCACATGTGACGGTTGTGATCAAATTGAGGACCTTTTATCTTTTAGAACTTTTATTCAACGTCACTCATTATGATTCGCATATCATGTTAATTCATATATTTTAGAATTTTATTTTTCTGTCTTATTATTCTCACACACTAGCCCGGGCTGTACCTGTAGGATTAGATTCGAGAATATAGTAGTGTTTGACCTTCGAGGAGTTGTTGCTCCCGTGCAAGCACACGAAAAGTTCTCACTTAATTTGGTTGTATGATCAAGTGTGACTATACACCATTTTGAGGGCCTGTGTCAGATAGGATATTAACATTAACTTCACTAAGTTTGTTTGAGCCATTGCATTAGTTGATTGTTTTCTTTATCACATTCATCAGTACATCTAGACTCATTCTTATTTATACATAGTCCTAGGATGGTAGATACTTACGCGTCTGAGGTCGTTGTCCAATTGATTCCTAATGAAGACTTGTGGGAGAATGTATCTCAGTGGTCGGAACATTTTCAACTAGAGTCAGGGGTGAGTTGGCCAAAGAAATTAGAAGTTCAACTTCCAAAGACTTGTCAGTTGGGATTCATCAACAATAACCTGAAAGAGTTAAAAAGTTTATGGGAAAGCTTAATGCCGGAGCAAAGAGCAGAGTTTACAAAAGCATATGGAAGCATAGGTGACCTTTTATACACTACCATTAATACATCAACATTGCAAGCTTTGTCACATTTCTGGGACCCTATGTTGAAGTGTTTCATGTTCAACACGTTCGACTTAACTCCTACTATAGAAGAATATCAAGCACTTATTAGCCTACCAGTTGACAGAGGGAATAAGCCGTATATCTATGATCGAAAGTTGACTCTATAACAGTCACTATCAAAGTTTATGGGTGACATTCATGTATCTGAGCTAAAGAAACAAATGAAGACAAAAGAAGGTAGGAATTGTATTCCCATCAATTATCTCATCAATCTTGTGAGTGGTTGTTTATTAGGGAAGAAGGGTTTGTCTCTCATCGCATTATGTATCTATGGAACAATTATTTTTCATAGAATTAAAGGATATGTTGAAGAAGAGGTTGTTAAGATTTTTGTTGGGATAGAACGAGGGGTAAACCCTGTTATCCCAATCATGGTAGAGACTTTCAGATCGTTAAATCATTGTCAAATCCAAGGTAAAAGAAAATTCTTCAGTTGTGCTCCTATGCTCTTCATTTGGATTTCCAGTCATCTAAGATATCCTAATAATTTTGGATATCCTCAAATAAAATTCAGCAACCCGTGGAATAATACAAGAAACGCTATTAGAGAATTCAATAGTGCACACTAGGATCCAAAGGATCCAGAATTTGGGGTTTTTCAGCCATTTAACGACAATAGAAGCAATTTGGAGAGCCCCTTGGATGCCCACAAGTCCTTTGACATACCGTTGTGAAAAATTGGTTTTTATCCCACTATTAGGCTTATGGGGAGGCATTGCTTATTCTCCTCTTTTGGTACTACGTCAATTCTGGTTAAAACAATTTGCGTCAGTTGTATGTGAGCTAGAAGATTGAAAATTCTCGTATGAGTCCAACATAGCAAATAATAAAATTCATGAAGCAGTCGAGGCATGAAAATTTGTAAAGAAGATGAAGAGTTTGCGACATTGTGAGGGTACAGAACAGTATAATAATTGAAGAGCATCTAGAATTGGAATTACAATTAATGCTATAGAATTGAAGAAATATCATGATAAAGAAAGGGAATTAAAGCAATTAAGAGAAATGAATTGTGTTTTGGCAACATATAACGAAAAGTTAAGAGAAGAAGTCAAGAAATGGGTCCAGCAAGCTGTTAATACTCAAAGAGATTTAGACGAGGCGAAACAAAAGCGATTGCAGTTGGAGAAGGAAAACGATTCTTTAAAACTGAGGCAATCCAAGTGAGAAAAAAGAATAAGAGTTTATTAAGGAATATTGCCAACTTACATGAAGAGATAGAAGCTAAAACGGTATGCATTGCAGATTTGAAACATGAAATAGAAAGATTGAATAGAGTTGCCTTAGAATTCCAAAATGCATATACATGAACAAGCAACGTCATCTCAATAGACCGCTATGGAAATTGAGGTTCTACAACATTCGATTAAAGAATACAAATCCCAACTTATAGAAGTGGAAAACAAAAATAGATTTTTGCAAAAAGCCGTTAACAGTTCTGAAAACCAGTTGCTGATATGTCGCAAAGCAAAGGAAGTCTTAACAGATGACTATGCTCAATTAATAGAAAAATATCAAGAAATGTCGATAGATTTCATGATGTGGAAGGACGAGTACGAGACATTGAGACGTAAGTATGATGATGCTATAGGTCGAATGGAACGAGGGGCTGAAAAATTAAGACAAATGGCGAGTATGGCAGATCAATTCTCAATGCAAGCTAGGACTCTCCGGCAAGGTGTTATACCTACACGCGACACCAATAGAGAATTGTCTCATTTTCTAGGAATCATAGGACAGTACCTCGGACATTTTGGGTGCTACCATTAGGTGTTAGAGTCATTGTACTTTTCATTTTAAAAGTAAACTAAGTCTTTGTTTATGTCATTTTACATTCATTTAATAAAAGTACTTTATTTTGTTATTTTTTTTTCTTATCTCTCTTCTTGCTCACTTGAATTATTATTTTCTTTTTGAAAAGATAAAAAGCCAAAACTTGCAAAATAGCTCAAGGTTCGCCTCCTTAGCATCCATATTGGACAAGAAGAAAGGCTCGAATAATGGATGAGCAAACCAATGATCAGGTTCAAGCAGTTCGTTAAGACGTTGAAGGTTTGAAAGATGAATTGGCAAAAATCCTAGAATTGCTCACCACTGGAAGAGGAAAGAGTGTTGTAGGGACTTCTTCACAAGTGGAAGTGGATCTGAATCAGGTACTAGAGGACATGCCTGCATACCCTCCGGGTTTCACTCCTCAAAGGTCGTATAGTCCACGTATGGTGGATAGGACATATCCTACATCATTTTTCATGCCAAATTCTAACACAACCACCCAACAGGCAGCCCATGTGAGTAATCCTATATCCACTCCAACTACGGAAAGTGGTAAGAAAATTTCAGAAGAGCAGAGTAGTAGAAAAAGACTAGAATTTCTAGAAGAAAGATTGTGTGCCATTGAAGGTGCAGACATGTACGGGAGTATCGACGCAACACAACTATGTTTAATATCAGATGTAGTGATCCCTCCCAAATTTAAGATTCTAGATTTTGAGAAGTACAATGGAACCACGTGCCCAAAAAGTCATCTAGTTATGTACTGTCGGAAAATGTCAGCTTACGCTCGTGATGATAAATTGTTGATTTATTGCTTCCAAGAAAGCTTAGTTGGCTCAGCTTCTCGCTGACACATGCAATTGGATGGTTCACAAGTGCATAGGTGTAAGGATCTTGCCGATTCATTCTTAAAACAATATAAGTACAACATTGATATGGCACCCGACCGTCTGGATCTTCAAAGGATGGAAAAAAAGAATGTTGAAGCTTTTAAGGAATATGCACAACGATAGAGAGAGTTAGTTGTATAAGTGCAACCTCCCCTAACCGACAAAGAATTGACAGCCATGTTCATAAACACTCTTCAGGCCCCACACTATGATAGAATGGTTGGAAGTGCTTCAACTAATTTCTCGGACGTCATAACAATTGGGGAGAGGATTGAATTTGGAGTGAAAAATGGAAGGATCACTGATTCTTCTTCAGAGACAAGAAGGATGATGACCCCAAAGAAAAAAGAGGAAGAAATACATGAGTTGAGCTCAACTCAAAGAGTAGTGCATGTATTCTCACCAAATGTGGGGCAGACAAATTACTCTCCTAGTTATCAGAATGAAGGTAAAAGTCCATTTTGTCAGGCAACTCAGAGAAACGCGAGGAGCAATTGGAAGCAAACCCATTTTGATCTCATACCTATGTCATATACAAAGCTTTTGCCTCAACTTTTAAAGAGTCGTCAAGTAGCTATCGTACCATAAGAGCCTTTGCAACCATCATATCGTAACTGGTATGACCCCAACGCAAAATGTGAATATCACACTGGGGCAGTTGGGAATTCTACGGAGAATTGTTTTCCTTTGGAAGCTAAAGTGCAAAGTCTAGTCAAGGCCAAATGGTTGAAATTCAAGAAAACAGGAGAAGAGCCTGACGTTAACCAGAACCCTTTACCAAATAATGAGGGTCCCACCATAAATGTTGTTGACACATTCAAAGAAAGATACAAGAATGAGGTGTGTGATGTGACTACTTCAATGAATGCACTTTTCCAAATCCTTCATGGAGCTGGATATTTGTCACCAAGGTTTAACAATGATGAGGGGAGAAGTTTGGATGTGCCAACGAGAAGCAGTGTTTATTCCACCCTGAGATAGATGACCATTTCATTGAGGATTGTTGTGAGTTCAAGAATAAGGTACAAAAGTTGATGGATGCAAAGATTCTTTTGGTAGGACAAATGAGCATGCAAGAAATCGAGGTCGATATAATTATTGATGCTTCATCTAATAAGGAAACTTCAAAAGATACCTCAATTACGGTTATCTCCGAGAATACTATTTCGCCTAATCCATTAGTTTATCAGTGTCCAACAAAATTTGAGTTGAACAATTGGGAGATCAAGAAGACGCTAAAAGTCTCTAAGGGATCACAAAAGTAATAGCGTTTTATGCACCCTCTGATTATGCCTAAGGTCACAGGGTTTCTTTTCTTTTTGTAATAAGGGCATCCTTCCTTGTTTTTACAAAGTTGCATTTTAATACCCTAGTCATTATGTACTTCCTTTATTTTTTTTTAAGAAATGAAGAATGTTGATTCTATCCTAAATATCGTGTCTATTCCTCTTGTCTCTCCTTTTTTGCTTTTTACCGGTACAATTTAGTATCCGTAATAGGGGCACCAAAGTTGAAGGTGACATCGATGACGTTATTGATTTTGAGGTTTCAATCTGTAATCTTAAGCAGAATATTGAAGAGGATGAATATGATATATCTCCTGAATTACTAAGATTGATAGAGCAAGAAATAGAACTATGTCATATCAAGAGACTTTGAAGGCTATCAATTTAGTAACACTAGAAGAAGTGAAAGAAGTGTGAATTGGCACTTTAGTTCCAGAGCAGGATCAATCAGATCATGTGCCCCTGCTACACGAGTTCAAAGATATTTTGCATGGTCCCATCGAAATATGCTTGGTTTTGATACAAAGATTGTAATACGACAAAATCTTCGCAAGTTGAGCTAAAGGTATCAAACGACCATCAATTCATTTTGGTAGCCCTAGACTATTTCAAGAAGTGGGTAGAGGTTGCTTCATACAAGAGTGTCACCAAGCAAGCCGTTGTCAATGGATAAAACCTGAATAACAAATTAATGGAGGAGTTGTGCAGTTAGTTCAAACTTAAACATTCTAATTCCACTCCTTTTTACCCTAAGATGAATGGGGTAGTGGAAGCAACAAACAAAAATATCAAAAAGATTCTCTAAAAAATGTCTGTCACTTATAAAGATTGGCATGAAATGTTGCTTTTTGCATTGCATGGATATAGAATATCAGTTCGCACGTCAACAAGGGCAACCCCTTTTTCACTGGTGTATGGTTTCGAAGCAGTTTGACCTATTGAAGTTGAGGTGTCATCCCTTAGGGTAATCCAAGAGGTAGAACTAGATGAAACAAAGTCGGCTCAAGTAAGGTACGAGCAATTGAATTTCATAGAAGAAAGGAGACTGACTGCACTATGTAGAGGACAGTTCTACCAAAAGAAAATAGCACGAGCATATAACAAAAAAGTTCGATATCGCCATTTTCAAGAAGGAAATCTAGTGTTAAAAAGGATCCTGCCTTTTCAAAAGGATCACAGAGGAAAATGGACTTCTAATTACGAGGGACCGTATATAGTAAAAAGGGCTTTCTCATGAGGAGCTTTAATTTTGACAAATATGGACGGAGATGACTTGTCTAACCCGATAAGTACAGACTATGTGAAGAAATACTATGCATAGAGCGACGATTAGCTTTGGTTCTAGCATTTTCTCGTCAAGTCACTAATATTTCGGGGATATGGGCTTGTACTTGAGGTTTCAGTACTCATGAACGTTATTGGTCTATTGCGCATGTTTTGGTCTTTTCTTTCTTGAGAAAAGTAAACAATGATTCAATTTTTTTTTATTATACCTAATTAACATGTTCATGCATACATGGCTTTTCACATTGTCTGCATTTCCATAGGTGGCATGGTATACATTCTTGATATGATAATTTAATATATGACATCTAGCTTGATTATTTATTCTTTTGTCATGAGGCGCTTGTTTTATCCCTGGCCCTTGACACTATGTTGCTGAGATGACGCTTGTTTTATCCCTGGCCTCCAGCTTATTTATTCCTTTGTCATGAGGCGCTTGTTTTATCTCTGGCCCTTGACACCATGTTGCTAGATGACGCTTGTTTTATCCTTGGCCTTTAGCTTATTCATTCTTTTGTCATGAGGCGCTTTTTTTATCCCTGGCCCCTAACGCCATTAAAATATCTTAGTTTGATGAGTTAGTGGCTACACCTTCGTCCACCTTCTAATTCTATAAGAATGCACAAAGGGGGCATGCTGTAGCCACCTAATTTCATCCTATATTTTTTTACTATTATTTAAAATATTAATTGTAGCAATGGTTAAGATATTTTATTCATTTATTTTGTTAGAAAAAAGAAAAAGGTAAAATCTTTTGTAATAATAAGAAATCTTATGTTTTATAATCTTTTTTATTAAAATGGAAAATAAAGTCATTAATGAGAATATCTATTATTTAAAAAAATTCAAATCATTTTTGACTTATCACTTTAGGAAGAAAGCAAATTAATTTATTTATACAAAATCTCTTTTGATTTATCATATTAGGAAAAGCAAAATAATTTATTTTATACAAAATTCTTTTAATATCATATTTGATTTTTCTTTATCACTTTAGAAAAAAAAAGCAAAAAATTTATTTTGGACAAAATCTTTCAATATCATATTTTTACTATTTTAGGAAAAAGAAAATTAATAAAATTACATAATATCTAATTTGATTTTATACTTATTAAATTTTCCTAATTTGTGGCACACCCCAGTCTATAAATAGGGTCCTTTGTCATTTGGAAAGAAGGGAGAAGAAATTGTTTTATAGAAATTCTCGGAGAGAAAAACAGTGTATTAGAAAGAATCTCTACGAGAGATAACAATTTTTTTATTGCTTAGAGAATCTCTGTAGAAATTTTTTTGAAGATACATATTTCTCTACAAAAGGTGGGTTATTACTTATTTTCTCTTTATTTTTTTTATGCGTTATTTTCATTTTTATCTATTTACTTGTCCTTTTTTCTTACCTTAAATCTAATCCCATAGAGGAAAAACTTAGTTGGATGTTGCATGAGGTAGGAATTTATTCCGAAGGATTCACACCTCATACAACAAGCAATCTCCTTCGGGATTGAGTTCTTATGTTTGTTCTTCTTTTTTTAAAACGTATATCGAAAGAAAAATTGCATAAGGAATTTTTTTTTTTTCATTTTACTACTTTTTTATCGTTACTCTAAAAAAAAGTCTTTTAACATTTTTCTTCTCTCTAAAAAAGAGAGAAAAACAAGAAAAAGTTATAAGCAAAAAATCTTATATTATTATTATTATTATTATTATTATATTTATTTTATATATTTTCTTTTTCTTTTAGGGTGGCGGCAACTTTGCCGTCACTCTTTGTTTCTTTTATTTTCTTTTTTAATTTATTAATTCTCTTATTAAAGTTTAATTTTGTATATAATAATAATTATTATTATTCTATATATATATATATATATATATATTCTCTTTAACCTTGTGTATATTTTCTTTTTAATTTTCTATATACAACTTTGTTTATTTATTTATTTAGTTTTTTTATATTTATGATTTTTTAAACTTTTTGCTATTTTTATTATTATATCATTATTATTATTTCCTTTCACGATTTGTTTAATCTTTTTTAACTTACTATCATCCCTATGTCCTCTTTTCTTCACTTATTTATTTAATTTCTTTTTTTACATATTTATTTGTTTATTATTTCATTTAGTTCTTTTTTTATTTTTTTCTCTTATTTTATTTATCGTTATTATGTATCTTTTCTCTTCCTTTTCTTTTAACTTATTTTTTATTACTATCGTTATATTTATTATATGAATACATTGATATCCTAAATTATTTGCCTAATTTATTGTGTGGTATATTTGTTATTTCTATTTGACTTTCAATAAAAATTTCTTGAAAATTTTAAAATACTTTTAACCATAATTGTATTGAATTTTGAATTTTTTTTTTCATTTTTCTCTTTAAACCATTTAGAATCTTTTTTTTTTTTGTGCTTTAAAATTATTTATTTTAAAACTCAAAATTAAATAGATATTTCATAAGGTTTTCTAATCAACCTTTTTTGTAATAACCCACATCGATTTCGCTAAAAAAATCCTACGATGGAATCTAGAAATTTCTAGGAGTCCGTTATTTCTAGATTTTTGAGGTGAGGGATCAATATCTTTGAGAGTCCGAGATTTGATCCCAAGAGAAAATATATTTAATCAATGTTTTTAAAAAAACTTTATTCAAATACTAGCCTATGATAGAATTTGAGAAATTGTAATAATTTCTCATTCTCTTATGGTAATTCTCTTATGGTGAGGAATTTTTCCTCAATATAGTATAATTAATGGGTGTATCCCACCTATTTTATGGGATCATTGCTCCAAATATTGGAGTAGTGAGCAATGAAATAAAACATAGTTCTTTTAAAAAATGAATTTTATTCAAGACATTAAATTTGGTCGCTGTTTTCTAAAAACGGGTGTTACGGGGTGCTAACACCTTCCCCGTACACAAATGACTCCCGAACTCAACTCTATTTTTTTAGATCAGATTTTATTTTGTTTAAAATGATTTACTTTATTTTTGTGTCCAATCACACCGTAAAAAAGATTGGTGGCGACTCCTCTTTTTTCATTTTTAAAATTAAACCCTTTTTAAGGATGTCCGCCGCTCCGCATCGTCTCGGGTACGTGGCGACAATAACAGGAGTTGTTGCTTGGAAATTCAAGAAACAAACGATCTCAGCCTGGTCAATGATGGAGTTAGAAATGATTGCACTAGTTATTGTTAGTGAATAAGGAAGCTGGCTTCGAAGCTTGCTATCACAGATTCTCACATGGGAAAGATCAGTACCAGCCATACTAATCCATTGTGATAGTATTGCAGCTATTGGAAAAGTTCAGAACCGTTATTAAAACGGTAAAAGACGATAGATACATCGTAAGCACAGTACCGGTAGAGAATTTCTCACTAGTAGGTTCAGTGATGATGGATTATGTATCGTCAAATGACAACTTGGCTGGTCCTTTAGCGAATGGACTCGTAAGAGAGAAGGTTTTTAAAACCTTAGAAAGAATGCGATTCAAGCCTATAGAAAACTAAATAACTTATGAGGTAAACCCAACTTGAAGTACTGGAGATCCCTTGAAACAAGTTCAATGGGTCATAACTGATCATAAGTAATATGACGAGAATCATGCTAAAATAACTAGGAGTTTCATTCTTATAATTAAGTAGCATGACATCTTGAAGCGTATAAGAAGGCTAAACTTTGTTCTTAATGAATTCTATACTTGATATCAAGTAGGGTACCTAGCAACAAGAGTACTCTTGATATATTCACTTTTGTGGATGTAGAAGTGAGGGCCACTGCCTATGGAATTATGGACAAATTTCTAAAGCATTCACTAAACTGGGATATACGTGCAAGACCATAAAGCACGGGCTATTTTAGAACTTCACTCGAATAATGTTGTGTGTGCAATTGTGTTAGAAATAAAGTTTAAAATTATGAGTTACTTTACAATAATCTAAATTATTGTCATTACGTAAAGGTTCAAGTCATTAGACACCTTTACTTAAGCACAACATTATAGAGATAGACATGGCTCGATGAAAATATTTTTAAAAATTTTCAAGTGGGTGACTGATAGTCAAATTTTTTCAAGTGGAAGATTATTGAATGAAAAGTTTTTTATGCAATTACACTACGCGATATGCGATGATATATGATAAGGACCAAGTTATGCGATTGATAGTTTTGAGAGTTCTACGCAATAGAGTTATCGAATTTTGTAAATTATGTTATATTGATCATGAGTATGCTGTAATGCTAGCCATGTGAGATGTTAGAATATCTCATCGATTACGTTGACATCCTAGGCGAGAAGGTCAAATAAGAGGAGATATAATAAATGTCATTATCCTTATTACATAATTAAAGAATCAAACATTTTATTACCGTTTTACATTTAGTTCTCAACAAAATCTTTCCATTAACTACAAACGTTTTCATAATTAAATCTTCATATTTAATTACCAATCGCTATATTTTGTCTCCTCACTATATAAACTCATTTCATTCCTCATTTATTGATGAACAAAAGAAATACAGAAAGCATATACTACGATTTCTCTCCCTAAATTCTTTTTTAGTGTTATGATCTAATTTGAGTTTAGAGAATTTCAATTAGTCGGGACTGTTTTATCTTGGGGATGGCGAGGTAACAAATCTGTTTGAAAAAAAGAGCATAGCCGTGAAATGTCTTAAAGAGAGCGAGATCCACGACTTAACCCTTATAACCAGTTTTTGTTCATGGAGTTTACGTTTTGAGTTTTGACCAAGCGATTTAGTCAGGCATTCTGGCTGGAAGTTTTGATCAGTTGGTGTGGTGATAAGTAGATGATTTGTTCAGGCAAGATATCTGTACCTTAGGCATAATACAAGGCAAGAAAGCACGTGTATTGTCTAGGTATTCTGTCAGGGTGTTAAAACTTCTCAACTTACTACTCTTTCTTGGTGAAGAGCAACAACAAAAACCTATGAATTCGAGTTAATAATAAAACACTTTGTTACATGAAAATACCTAAAATTTCAAGTAATCAAATGGGTGATTTATTTATTGTTACGCATCTTACAACATTTTAAACATATGCATGTATATCGACTAAATTATGATAAATATTTTGTTTAAAAAATGCCTCAAAACTCTTTTAGAATTTCAATAATACCTTTAAATTTGTTAATTTTGAATGGATTTGACTTAAAAATTTTCATTAATATCATCCATAGAAGAAATAAAATTAAAAAACTTAAAAAATACTTTTATCCTTTGTATATGGACAAAAACCATAGTTGTGACAAATACTCTTGAGATTTCAAGAAAATAAAAAAAAAAGAACCTTTTACCAATTTATGTAGTCAAGTTCTTTAAATTTATTTTTAGTTAAGAAATAACTAATTGGAAAACAACTCATATATACTTTAATTACTTTTTCATATAGATTCATACTCATGTTTTCCATCCATTCAATTCTTACAACATCATTAGGGGGCCTATTAGAATTCAAATCTTTTAAGTGAAAGCATAAAATCCTAAAAATATTATATAAATTAACTTAATAAAAAACATCCATCAAAACTTAGCAGAATTATGAACCAAACAAAGAACCATCAAAGAAATATCATCTTTGATCATGAAAACCTTCTTAAATTACCGCACTCGATAGACTAATTTGAAAGGTAAAAAGAGATAAACAATGTATTCATCGCTACAAATTTGATAATGCACATGTTTTTTTTCCTTCCTACAAAAAACATTATCAAAATTATGACCAAAACTTATAAGAAAATTTGCAATGGTTGGCAAATTTAGAATGTATATTTGCAAGCATGTCTATGATGTATGGAAATTTACATATATGGTAAAATTTTCGAATTTTATCTTTCGTTTATTATGTATACATTTGCCCTTTTAACTAACTGTACATTCACTACAAGAAATCAGGAGGTTTTCGATGCACAAAACGACGTTGAAAGAAGAAACGTTAGAACAGACGGTTATTTCCGATGTCATTTTGCATACGTCGGGATATGACAAAAATATTATTTTAATATTACCTTGTACTGATGTTTCATGAAGGTCGTCGGAAAATAAGAAGCTATTCCTGACGTTTGGGTTTAGGGCGTCGAGAATAGTTCACAATTAAAATAACGTTTTTCGATGTCCCATGCATGGCGTCGAGAATGGAGACACATGTTCCTGACGGTTCTTGTCCGACATTAGAAATAGGTAACATAGTTCCCAACGACTTGCATGGGGTGTCTGAAAAACTCGAACATTAATTATGTTAGAGCAAGATTTCTGATGCCCCATGCATGGCATCAGGAATGCATATACATGTTCCCGACATCATTAGTGATTTGTCAGAAATGTTTGAAACTATTCTCGACAATTCACAATGGTGTCAAAAACTGGAAGGAACTTCTGACATCTTCGTGGTGCATCAAGAGCTCCCCTATATATTTCATTTCAATTTATTGAAAGACAGAACTGAAATTCGAAGCGAAGGAGAGGAGAAGAAAAAGAGTTCACTGCACGTCGTGCCTTGCCCTCGCTGTTGCCACGCTGCGGTTCTTCCCTTTGACGTAAGTTTCAAATCATTTCTTGTAAAGTTTTGAAGTTAGTTTAGGTTAGATTAGTTTAGGTTAGATTAGTTTAGGTTAGTTAGTTTATGTTTAGAGTTTTGTTTTTTTGAAGTTAGTTTTAAATTGAATATTGAATAAGTTTTAAGATATTGTTTGATTTTTGTTTTTGAATTAAAATTTTGGAATGTGGGCTGAAAATTTGAAGGGAGGGGAGTTATTTGAGAAATTGGGTTGGAGAATTTAAATTTTGACTTGAAAATTTGAGGAGGAAAGGGGTTTAACTAAATATTTTAATGAAATGGGTTAAGAATTAGATGAGGTTGAATTGGAATTTTGAAGAAGGTTTGATGAATTGAACTTTTCAGGGGGGGGTAGGGTGGGTTTAATTAAATATTTGGGGGAGGGGGTTGAGGATGAAATTTTGAATGAGGGAGGGGAGGTTGAATTAAACTTTAGAAGGGGGTGGGGAGATTTAATTGGGTGTAAGAAGGGGGTGGGGGGTTTGAATTAAAAATTTGGGGCCGGGGGGGGGGGGGGGGAGGGCTATTATTGTTTTAAAAAAAATCTATAATTTGTGTTGAGATTCATTTTGGCTATCCTACAGTTATAGTAGCCTTTAGTTTAAATTTAGTTGTTTATTTCTCAGTAGTTTTGAATAACTTTGTTGTTGATTTGGGAAGGCCACCCTGAAGTTATGGTAGTCTTTTTTGTTTTGAATTTGTTTGTATTTCTGAGGGTTTGAAGATGTGTTAGTAGGGTAGCTTGTAATGTAGCGTTGTTGGAAGGGGTGGGTAGTTTGTGAAGATTGAAGTTGTTTATGGTTAATTAGGTTGTGGTGGCTATCCTGCAGTTATGGTAGCCTCTATAGTTTGAAGTTAATTTTAGTGAAAAGTTTGAAAGATTGTTTATTCAGGGGAGTAAGTTAAGGATGTGAGAGGAGGAATATAATTCTAACCAAACCTTTTTATATTTTAGAGGGTTTAACGATGGACAGGGTTCGATGTAACCTAGGAATAAGTTTTTCATTGAGTATAGAGAGGGAGTGACCCAAATTTTAGAAGTTGTCAAGTTTTACGTTGATGCATACAGATGAATAAGGTATCCATGCAAGAGATGTATAAACTCAAATTGCAACTCATTAAAGGGTGTAATGGTATCTATTTACTATTGGAATATCCCCTACTACACAGAATGAGTGTATCATGGACAGTCAGTTAACTTAAGAGGTACATAAAACTTTAACGAAGGAACTTGTAGTAACCCTTTCGATGAAAGAACTAGTATTAGCCATTTTCAGAAAGAAGATGATATGTTTGGTATGCTAAATGATTTACAAGCCCCGATTGAACATAAAGATGAAACAGAGGAAGGTTGTTTAGAGGATGAAATGCTGAGAAATATTGAGGTAGATATAGAATAATACAACAAACATATTTCAGGACTTATTGAACGAAGCACGTAATGAGTTGTACCCCTGTTGTTCTGAATTTTCCTCCTTGAATTTTTTGGTTAAGTTGATGATGTCAAGGTTTTAAACGGTTGGAGTAACAAGTCCTTCGATATGTTGTTAGAACTCTTAAAAGCAGCATTTCCAATGTGTAGTAGTACCCTAGTTCTTTTTATGAAGCCAAACGAAAACTTCATGACTTGGGCTTAAGATGCGAGACTATTCACACGTACAAGTACGACTGTGTATTTTACTAAAAAGAGTTGTTCGATTTGTAATATTGTCCTACATGTGTCGAGGCTCGGTACAAGGTTAATCATAGTAAAGGAAATTTTTTTTGCATAAGGTATTACACTACTTTCCTTTGGTATCGAGATTATAACACTTGTTTGTCTCGCATGAAGGGTCCGCTGACATGAGATGGCATAGGGATTAACATGTTGAAACATATGATGTGTTGAGACATCCAGCTGATGTGGAGGGATGGAAGCACTTTGATTGTGAGTTTTCTGATTTTGTTTCTAATCCACGAAACGTGCGTTTGGGGTTAGCTTCAAATGGGTTTAATCCATTTGGTTATATGAGTACCTCGTACAGTATGTGGCATGTTGTGTTACTTCCTTACAATTTGCCACCATGAAAATGCTTGAAAGAGACAAATTTCTTCATGTCATTACTCATACCCAGTCCTAGATCTCTTGGAAGGGAAATCGATATGTATCTCCAACCATTGATTGAAGAACCGAAAGAGTTATGAAATTTTTGGGTGCGTACGTATGACTCTCTTACCGGTCAATTCTTTCAGCTACATGCAGCCTTGTTGTGGACGATTAATGACTTCCTGGCATATGGTGACCTATCAGGGTGGAGTACAAAGGGGTATTAGGTATGTCTCATATTGCATGGGTGATAGATCATCGTTCGGGATATGAGGTAGAATATCCTTCATGATGGAACATCGATGCTATCTTCCAGAGAACTACGTGTGACGTAGAAGTAGGCTACATGATGGAAAGCTAGAGCATAAGTTTCCTCTAGTGGTGATGAATGGGCATGAAATCTTAGAATCGCTAGATCAGTTGGAGTTTTCAGTTATGAATAAACATCATTCAGTAAAGGATAAGAAAGGAAATAGAGCTCTTAATTGGACAAAGAGAAGTATTTTTTTCGAACTTTCTTACTGGTCGAGAATATTGTTATGTCACAAACTTGACGTAATGCATATTGAGAAGAATGTTTGTGACAATTTGGTTGCTATGTTGTTGAATATCGAAGAGGATACCCCAAATGCTTGGTTGGACCTATAAGATTTGAAGGTAAAAAAGGATTTACACCTTATAGAAGTTGGTAACCGATTGGTCAAGCCACATGCGAGCTACACGTTGACTATCATCGAGCGAGTTGAGTTTTGCAAGTTTCTGAAATAAGTTAAGGATTTGTTTCCAATATATCACGATGTGTAAGTGAAAAAGAAGGAAAAATATAAGGTCTAAAAAACGCACGATTGTCAAGTTTTATTACACCGACTTACCTATTGGTGTTCGACCATTCTTATTAAAAAACGTGTACACTGCTATTACCGAACTATGTAGTTTTTTCTGTGACTTATGCGCTAGAACCATAAGAGTAAGTGAGTTGGACAGATTGCAAGCAGATATCATAATCATAATTTGTAAGTTGGAAAGAATATTTTCACCTGCCTTCTTAAGCGTTATGGTACACCTTGCTATTCATTTACAATATGAAATGAAGGTTATTGGTCTGGTTTCTTACAGTTGGATGTATCTCATTGAAAGAAGTCTACGCACTTTGAAATAATATGTTCATAACAAAGAATGTCCCAAGGGATCTATTGCAGAAGCCTATGTGATGAATGAATTGAGCACCTTTTGTTTGCGTTACCTAAGTGGTATTGAGACTCGATTCATAAGAGATGAGTGAAATGATGATACCATTCTAGAGGACGAGGTTATTGGTGAGTTTTGAAATTTTCAAGCAGAAAGTATGACCATTAGATGCGTCAAGTCTTTGAACTCTATCACAGGAAGAGAAATGCCTCTTCCATTGGTACATCCTCAACAATGTAGATGAAATATCAGTATAGCAAGTAAGCATTTCTTATCTTCGCTTTTCTTAGGTATAGTTGTTCAGTATTTGTTATATATTGTTACACAAATTAAACTCATAATCATCCCCGTCGGAAAACATTTGAGGTTAATACATCGGTAGACTTAAATGCTACTGATTTGTACAAAAAGACATAAATGGGGATTTCCTAAATGGTTTCGAGCATAGATATATAGTATGCATGTATGACATATATGCACTAACGTATTTGCACGTGAATGTATATAATCATTGTCACATAGATTTTAGGTTATAGAATTGCGTAAGACTGAAAATCTATCTCACGATTTCTTTTCACTTGAGATGAGACCATCACTTAATGTTCCTTGTTATAATGGATGCATTATAGGTGGGGTGAGATTTCACACTTCAGAATGTGATTCCCGACGCACTATAAAATACAGTGGAGTGATGGTAATTGGTGAAAGCAATGTAAGTGGAAGTGGTGATAATAATTTCTACGGTGTTCTAGACGAAGTGTTACACGTTCAATTTCTAATGGGGAGAAGTGTTTGGCTATTTAATTTTCAGTGGTATGACACCAACATCAACAAAAGTCAAAGGACACACGTGGAATTAAGGTACAAAGCTATCAACACGTCCTGTTTTTGGTTCACCGAGAAACATGTAATTTTAGCGATGTAGGCACATTAAGTATTTTATCTAGATGACCCAAAAAATGGTAGTAATTGAAAAGTTGTCCAAGTGATCCAGAATAAGCATATATGGGATGTGCCCGAAGTGGTCGATGTTGAGAATAAGCAATTGAATGTACTTGAAATCGTTGTCGACCATCAAGTGGATGAAAACATCGAGGATGACACTCTGTGTTGGACTGACGTTGATCACACAATGTTGAAAGACTGGCATAGACGATGGGGATGAACAATTGTCACATCAAAGTGGAACAAGCGACGATAAATGATAGTGACGAACCACGTACCCACATATTTATTTAGTTTAATTTCAAATCTGATTATGTGTTCATATTCGCTTAATGAATGTTTGTTTTATATGTTCATAGGCACTATGTCGTCATTCTTGAGCGATTTCAACGAGATAGATACGATGTTTCTCAAGTTTGTTGAGGATCTAAATAACCCTGTGGAAGGGTCATCATCGATGGACAAAAATTTGGGTGAGTTTAATGGTACGTTAACTTATATTATTTGAACTTTTTTCTTACATTAACTTGTTGTTTTAATTTATTCAGTAGGTACTGCTCAACCATATCCGACTTCAAGTCTTAGCAGACGTGCACAGTCTCGACTCTTGGAGTTGGAGCGCTATGTTCACGCCAATGGGAGGATTCCAATGTCAATAGCCCTTGGCGTGGAGAATCCTACTTTGATACACGCTGTTTGCTTCAACCATGCGATAGGTGTGTGGGTAAGAAAGACATTTTCAGTTTGCTGTCTTAGGTGGGCGGACGTAGAAAGAGAATACATCAAGGTCGTCAAGGGGGACCTACAGGTACGTCCATTATACATTTCTGTTTTCATTTGAAACATATTTAAGTTAACCAAGCTAATGTATTATTTTTGTAATGTGTAGCGTTTTTTCATGCTTGATTTCAACGATCAAGCAATGAATAGGTTTGTTGAGCATCAAATGCTCAGTACCTTTAAAGAGTTCAGGGGCGACTGTCACAGGCACTTCAAAAAGTATAATGACCTTGAGGAGGCATGTCCCAACCCACCATACATATTGGTGGGACGTATGGAGGATTGACACTACCTTTGTGATCAACATGAACCGTGCATTCCAATTGAGCAACGATACGCTTTGTAATGGTTAATTTTTTTCGACTTTAATATGTATAAGAAATAAACAATATAATTGTTTTCATGTAGGAGCAATCACGGACCAACAAAGCTACTAGACAAAAGTAGCCTTACAATATAGTAGCGGGTCAAAGTCATTTCTACAATGACAGCACGAGCTCGTTGAGCAAAGAGATGAGTCAATCGACTATGTAAATTTGTTCTAGCAAACACACGTTCGAGACGAGACTTTTGTATTGCAAGCCACAGAGGATGCACATGTAAGTTAGTCAAGCAAACTTCTGCCCTTATTTGTCTTCTTTAATTTATTTGTGACTTACTTAATTTCTAAATTTGTTGCAGAATCAAATGATGAAACTCTAGTCCCAACCTACCCTAGATGGTTCTCAGCTACTCTCTAGGGACGAGGTATGTGAGAATGTATTGGGTAGGAAACCGGACTACTCAAAAGGCCTTGGTTAGGGACCCAAGTCCAAGTCTCGCAAGATGGCCAGTGCAACCAGTGCCTCAAGCTTGTGTCTGCAATCCACGGTAGAGCTCCAATTACAGGTCGAGCTCGATGAAGCTAAGCGAGCAATCAAATAACAGAGAAAGACACAAGAGATGATAGCTTTACAAGTGGAACATATACGAAAGGTCATAGAAGACATGAATTGGGCACAACAAGGATCACCACATGATCCTTAGCTTTGCGGTATGTATATATGTTTCAATTCCATTATGCTTAAGTTCTTGAAATTACATTATTTAATGATGATATGAATATATACTAAACTTAGGCACTTATGTATCATTGTAGGTCTGGTGGTGTAGAATAGCAAACGAGGCTCGTTAGGAGACGTACGTAGTTTTTATGCCTTTTTGTGTACTTTTTTTTTAACATTTTTTATTTTTTATTTATATTTTGAACCTTGTTTAATCATATTTAAATTTTTGTTCAATACACTATTTTATATCGGTATTTACTAATTTATTGTTTATTTTCTTAATTTAATATTCCATAAATCATATTACAATAAAAAACGCATACGAATACTACAATTGAATAAAAAACGTTTCAAAAACAAACATAAAAAAATATATATTTAAAAGATTTCCTGACGTACCACATACGTCGAGAATAGGGTATTTCCGATGCATGGCCAACGTCAAACATGTAAACGTTGGGGATGGATTGTTTCTGACGCACGGACAACGTCAAAAAGTCTATTGTCAAGAGACATATACTTTCGACGCCGTGTTGGTGATGCATCTAGAATCTTTCTCTCGACACATTTTTTTCGACTCTCTTCCGATATCTCTTTCAGCGTTGGAAACTTATTTTCCAACGTATTTTACACTTCTTTCGACGTTTTCGTGTGTTGGGAGTAGTCCCACTTCTTGTAGTGTTTGTTAAGATTGTTTTCATATATAGCAAAATAGACATAAATATTTACAAAACTAGTAATCAATCAACAATAAACCCCAGTAAACAAAACAAACTATAAACATTATACCCTTCAAAGAATGCCAAAAATATATTATTAGTATATCACATATCAATCAACTTCCAAGAATTTCATTAGGATATAAACAATATATCAAACATCAAACAACTTTCCAATTTATCAAAAGTATATCAATATGCATATCCATACATATCAAACAACTTAAAAAGATATAAGTTGTATTTCAGTTTTATATCACATGTTAACTAAGTTTTTGAGTGAACCGATAGAATATATCATCAGTACAAGAATGCATATCGAGTGATTTTCAAGAACATGTTAATAGTATCACATATCAATCAACACATCAATAATATATCAGACATCAAACACCTTTCATGTCAACAATATATCATAAATCAATAAACTTTTAAAGCCTTTTTAGACTTTTTTAAGTTTAGTAATTTGGTCAGGTTGGGTGTTCTCGTCATTTTTATAAAATCTGAAAACATGAAGTTATGAGCCTAACCTTTGTATTCTTTCTTTTTTCTAATGATGCAATTGGCTCGGGCCAATTGCACCTCAACACATACTCAGCTACGTAAAATACTTCTTGTAAAAATGGGTTAATTTTAACTCTTAAGGTTCCTAGTGTTGATGGAATGGAAGTAAGAGAGTATGAAGGTATTGAATGAGAGGGAGAAAAAAAAAGGGGAAGTATTAAATCATAAGTTAAGTACACTACAAGAAAAGTGACTTTCTATGACATTTCTAAAGAAAAAAAATTGAGAGGAGAGGAGAAACAATTTGTCATAATATGTGAAAATGCGCTTTTTTGGCGGAAAAAAACGTTGTTTTCGGATATTGTTTTCCGTGAAAGTTATTTTATGTCATAAAAAGGTATAGGATTTTTTAATATAATTTATTAAAATAAAAAAACCTAATTTTATTGAAAAAACACAATCCCTAATTTTTCTCCTTTCAATTTACCCCTTCCCCTTCCAAACGAAACTGACTAAATCTCCTCCCCTTTCAATTTGTCGTGCTTCCTCCGATGGCCGACCAGGCCGCTTCCGCCGATGCCCGCATAGCCCAGCTTCAGTCAACGCCCGACCAACCATCTTCAGCCGACGCCCGACGCACCAGCCGATTCGTCCAAATTGCCGATGCCCGCACGACTGTCGTGCTTCGTCCGACGGCCGACCAGGCCGCTTCCGCCGACGCTCGCATAGCCCAGCTTCAGTCAACGCCCGACCAACCATCTTCAGCCGACGCCCGATGCCCGACGCACCCAGCCGATTCGTCTAGATTGCTGACACCCGATGCATCCAGCCACGCCCGACGTACCCAGTCGACGCCCGACGTACCCAGCCGATGCCCGACGCACATCCGCGCACCCAGTCCACCCGTCATCCGCGCACCCAGTCGATGCACCCAGTCCAGCCGTCATCTGCGTACCCAGTCGACGCACCCAGTCCACTCGTCATCCGCGTAGCTCCAAATCTTTTGCATTCCCAGGTTCTAATCCCTTTCTTTTTAACTGATACATAATATCCATCTCCAATTTCATAAGGTTCTAGAATCGATTTAATACCCAATTAAATTACAAAGTAAATTTTTCTGATTGATGTAAGGATGAGTTTATAGTTTATGAAATTTGTGAATCCAATGTATCACTAATATTGATTACGAATTACTTAAGAGGCATAGGGCGAAAATAGAGAAGACACTAGAGAACATATGTCCTAATGTTAGTTTCATGAGTGTGAAGTTTATCGATGTTTATAGTTTATGGTGTTGGGTTATTTTAATTTGGAGTCGATAGTGGGAAACGTTATTAGTGTCCTAAATTGAGGATCTACTTTTTTAAGTTTGTTTTGGCAATCACATGCTTTCTTGCTTTCTTAAAGTTTGTTGGGTCATTAGTTTAAAGTTTGTTTCCGGGATCACATGCTTTCTTGAATTGCAACTATAAAAGGAGTTGTATATTTTCCTAATAAAAGGAAGATTGCACCAAACATATATTGGATCTTTATAGATATGAAATACTATAGTTAAGTGACTTATTGGTTAACATGATCATCACTAGTTTCATTTGAGGTGTGCATTGTGTTTTTGGTGCATTATTGTTAACAAATGTTGTTAGCAACTCTTTGCACAAATTGATCTAAAAAAAACTATTGAAAATATTAAGAGTTTTTCATAAAGCGAAATTGTTAAGGTTACGGTTTACTTGCAGTTTTGAAAGATCATAGAGCAACTAAGTAACTCAATAATAAACTTGGGAAAAATAATTCAAGACTAAAGCTAGTTTTGTAGAGTTGTGAGTAAGCAACCTTTCGAGGACACAAGTTTTTAAGGTGGGGAGATTATAACACACATATATAATTAATTATCATCCGTTTATATTTTATTTTGGGCTTCTTACCATACACGAATTATGAGTTGTAAATTATCCTCAATTTAGGCTAAATTTATTATTTCCTTATTTGTTTTAATATTTATGTATATTTACTCTTGTCATACATTAATGAATCTTTGACTTGGACATGCTTCTACAATTGTCATCCATCTCTTTTGTAACCCAGGTTTGTGTAAAAGGCAATTATAGAAGATTTGGTGTTTGTAACATCTACAGAATGGACAAATCACAGATGATGGAAAATAGGATGTCTAGAGAATATGATGTAGGAGTTGAAAGTTTTATTCAATTTGGTTTGTCTCATGCCAAAGGTTCTAATTCGATAAGATGTCCATGTCTAAAATGCGGGAATCGTTTACTTAAGGATGTCCTCAATAGTTCGATATCATTTGTATGCCAATGGAATTGATAAAAGTTACAAGATATGGTTCTGGCATGGTGAAGATTTGAAGTCAGAGACCGTTACCAGTAAAATGGAAAATATAGTCGATGAAAAATATGAACAGGACGATTTGTTTAATATAGTAAACATATTTCAATCCGCTCATGACGGATCTTGTAATACATCCAACACATTTGATACTATGTTTGATGATGCAAAGAAACCCTTATATCCAGGATGTAAGAAATTCACTAAGTTGTCAGCTCTCGTGAGACTATACAACTTAAAGGTTAGATATGGTTGGAGTAACACTAGCTTCTCTGAATTGTTGTCCATAATAAGTGATCTCCTACCTGACAACAACACAATACCAACTTCTTTATACGAAGCGAAGAAAACACTAGGTGTCTTAGGACTCAGTTACCAAAAAATTGATGCATGTCCTAATGATTGTTGTTTGTATAGAAAAGAGTATGCAAACTCGACAAAGTGTAATAAGTATGGTTTGTCAAGGTGGAAGATCAATAAAAACTCAACAAAGGAAAACAATGGAGTTGCTGCCAAGCAGTTGTGGTATTTTCCAATAGTTCCAAGATTTATAAGAATGTTTAAGAACTTAAAGAATGCTAAGAACTTGCGTTGGCATGCGATGGATAGAAAAGTCGATGGTATTATGAGACATCCGGCTGACACTCCATCATGGAGGTTGATAGATCACATGTGGCCAACATTTGGTTCAGAACCAAAAAATCTTCGTTTAGGTTTGTCGACTGATGGAATTAACCCATTTGGAGATTTATCGTCGAACTATAGTTGTTGGCCAGTTATTACTACAATATCCAATCTTCCACCATGGTTGTGTATGAGAAGGAAACATTTGATGTTGACAATGTTAATATCAGATCTGAAGCAACCGGGATATGATATCAACACCTATTTAGCACCCTTAATTGATAATCTCAAAATTTTATGGGAAGAAGGGGTTCGGTGTTTTGATGCGTATAAAGAAAAATATTTCACTTTACGAGTCATCTTATTGTGGACTATCAATGATTTTCTTGCATATGGTAATTTATGTGGGTGTACTGTCAAAGGTTTTAAGGCTTGTCCAATATGTGGAGAAGAGACTACTTCAATCAGACTACAACATGGAAAAAAATGTATACATGGGACACAGGAAATATTTGCCAAGATATCATCCTTATAGATTACAGAAAAAGAATTTTGATGGTAAGCAAGAGCATGGAAATCCTCCACAGCCCTTGTCAGGAGAGGCCATCTACTTTAAACTCAAAGAAATGATATTTTTTTTGTGAGAAGAAGTGTGGCAAGAATAATAACAAAGGTGGCAATGACTACTGGAAAAGAAGATCAGAATTCTTTGAACTACCATATTGGAAGAACTTGTATGTACGACATTGTCTGGACATAATGCATATTGAGAAGAATGTATGCATGAATATAGTAGGAACATTGCTTGATTTACCAGGCAAAAGTAAAGATGGGATGAATAGTAGACTTGATATAGTGGAGATGAATATAAGACCAGAATTGGCACCAATGGTTACAGGTAATAGAACTTACATACCTGCAGCATGTTATACATTGTCAAGAGAAGAGAAGTATCGGTTTTGTAAGACTTTGTCTGAAATTAAAGTTCCAGAAGGATATTCATCAAATATTAGAAGTCTTGTCTCTTTGTATGACTTAAAACTTAATGGCTTTAAATCGCATAACTGTCACGTTTTAATGCAACAATTGCTTCCAATTGCAATACGTTCAATCCTACCAAAAAATGTGAGAAACACTATAAGTAGACTGTGTTTTTTCTTCAATGCAATTTGTGCTAAAAGTTTCTCCGTATCAGAGCTTGATGCATTGCAAGAAGATATAGTTATGACTTTATGTAATCTTGAGAAGTAGTTTCCACCATCTTTTTTCACAATTATGGTTCATCTCGTTGTTCATCTTGTGAGAGAAGTAAAACTTTGTGGTCCTGTATATTTGCGGTGGATGTACCCATTTGAAAGATACATGAAAGTGTTGAAAAGTTTTGTTCGTAATAGAAATCGACCTGAAGGATGCATTGTAGAAGCACAAGTATGTGAAGAGGCTGTTCACTTCTGTTCGGACTTCCTTTATGGATTAGATGAAATTGGTCTTGGATCATTAAATTCAAGGGAAGAGAAATAAACCGATAGGCCGTTGTCAGTGGGAACCTATGTCCGCCCTGATATGAACAATTGAAGCAAGCACATCTTCACATTTTACAGAACACTGAAGAAGTACATCCATATATAGAGTATGATTTCTTATCATCATACATTAACACCATTAAATTACCCTTCACAACACATAATTTATATTTATTACCTATGTTGTAGAGAACATATGAACCATCTCAAAATTGAAAACCCAAGAAGAGCAAAAAATGAACAGTGGCTACAAGTTGAACATAATCGATCATTCGGTGCATGGATACGAGATAAGGTGAATGAATACTTCAAATCATCCATGTTGTTTTATTATTATTGTTTACTAGTCCCAACATATAACTCTTTTTTTTAATAGGTGATGTGTGAATTACATGAAGGAAAGGTAGTCTCGAACACAATACGATGGCTTGCACATGGCCCCAATTGTGGTGTAATGACGTATGAAGGGTATATGGTTAACAGATGTTCATACCACACTAAGTCCCGTGATGACCATCGAACTGTTCAAAATAGTGGGATTATGTTAGTGGCAACGACAATGCAGGTTTCTAGTGTGAAGGACAAAAATCCAGTGATTGGTGACATGTCTTTCTATGAGATCATTGAAGACATTTGGGAAGTTAGTTACAATACGTTCAATACTGTTCTTTTCAAATGCAAATGGGTTGAAAATAATAATGGTGTTCAAATAGACAATCTTCATTTCACGTTGGTTGACCTTAGCCAAATTGGACATTCTTCATATTCCTTCATTATTGCCACATACGGATAACAAGTCTTTTATGTCTCAGATCCTGTTGATGCAAGATGGTCAGTTGTTGTAAGGCCACCACAAAAAGACTTTCTGTACAAATGTGCTAATGATGACCTTGGAGATATGTGGCCGCACTACCCCCCAATCTCAAAATGAAATTCAACAAATGACATTGATGAAAGTGGGGATGCATACACTAGACTTGACTGTGAAGGCATATGAGTTACCACTTGACTTTCATACGTATGTAAAGTAATTAAAGTCTCTTTGGATGTCCTTTTTTGGTTATGTTTAATGATAATGATCGTCGTTATTTATTTGCAGGACAAAAGGCAGTTGGAGATACGAACCCTACTGTTATGAAGCAAACTTATTTCATGTTAAAGACTTTTTTTACAACTTTGAACATTATTAAGTCTTTTATTTGCCATATTTGAAGTATTATGTGTTGTATTATTGTTAGTATGAGTTAATCATGGTGTTAGCGTTTGAAAGAACAATTTGCTAAAGTACTATGTGTTTTATTTCGAATCTAATTATTTTTCGTACTATTCCATTAGTACTGTAATTATGGTTATTACTAACCGTTTCTTCCTTTACTATTAGATCAGTATCGTAGATATGGTTGATTCACAGGATGTTGCTACACATAAGGAAAAAGGAGAAAGTAGTACACAAAAATAAAAAAAACGTGGTCCAACTGAAATGAAGGAAATAACTCGTGCTAGGAGTGAGGGTCAAAAACTAGTGATTCAGTACAACGAGTTGGGTCAAGCAATTGGTCAAAATGCAACGAAACTGAAGAGTTTCATAGGAACGACTGTGCGGTTCCATGTTCCAATTATATACTCTGATTGGCCTACGGTGCCAAAGGAAATAAAGGACAAAATATTTGAACTAATAGAGGTAACAATTGTCATGAACATTTGAAGTTTGGTACACTATCCATTTATTTTGTTATGTAACATGTTATGTGAATATTATGTAGGCTGGATTTGTGGTAGACCCTCGATCAAAGAAGACTATCATCCAGAACGCTGGCGTATGCTTTCGTCAATTCAAGTACTGATTGACGACAACATATGTCTTGCCATTTTTGGATGATGTTGAAAAACTAAAATTTCCGCCGAATGAGTACTCCTTCATAGATCAACAACATTGGACTGAGTTTGTTGCATCGCGGTTGAAGGAATACTTCAAAGTAAGTATAACGCTTCCGATCCTTCTTTAAATTTGAATTTCAATTTTATAGGCTTCATATGGTAATTGATTAAATTTTTATAATGAAATGTAAAGAAAAAGAGTGAAAATGGAAGGAGAAGCAGAAGAAACATAAGTACAACCACAGAACCTCTAGGAAGGGGTATGCAAATCTTATGGAGGAGTTGGTAAGATGATTTTCTTTAAGCTGTTGTAGGATTATATGTAATTCTAAATAGCTTATTGTGTAATAGTTACTCTTTTGCCACATTCTTTAACATTTGCTTCATGTTTTAACTATAAATAGAAAGCATCATCATCGAATCAAATTGATCGACCCATAGTTTGGAAACAAGCTAGAATGGATCGTAAGGGACAAATTCCGGATGAAGAGACGAAGGAAGTGGTGAATCTTATAGTAAGTACTTGCATTTTTTCTACTTTTTTTTTGTATAAGCAAGTACTAATTTCCATTCTTCGCACTTTTGTAGGATGAACTTGTAGCCACCCAAAATACGACTAATGCTTTCAATGAAGAGGATATTCTAACAAGGGCTTTGGGTGGTAAGGATCATCCTGGAATACTCCGCGGTGTGGGGAAGTATGTCATAAAGAAAAAGTACTTCCATACCGCAACACAACAAAAAACAAATGAAAAAGAGGATGACAAGGCCACTTCTAAAGAACACGATCCAATGGCAAAAAGAATAAAAGAGTTGGAGGAGGAATTGTTGAAAATGAAAGAGAAGGATGATTGCGTAGGCGTCTCAAAAGAAGAACCAAGTATGGGTTCTAAAGAAAAATCATTCATGGAACGGGCTGAAAATGTGAACGATTTGGAAGATTTATCAAATGATTTAGAATCAGAAAAAGACGTAGAGGATGATGTTGAATTGAATGAAGACATCTAAGGTATGTTTTTCTAAAGACCTTTAATCCATAAGGTTACATGTTCTATGTGTATACTGTCATAACAATTGACTTGGATTCGTAAAGGTCAACATAGCGAAGGATGATAAGAAGGTGGAAGGTGTGGCGTTAGGGAAAATGAAGGTTAGTGAATCTAAAGTAATTGATTTATTAATTAAACTTTTGTGAGGTTTACATATTTGACAATGTCTTCTAAATAGGTTGGAACCCCGTACAAGTTGGCGTTTGAAACGAAAGATCATGTCGTTGCATGGGGGACCATAATTGATTCAGATGTAGAAGGTGACAATGTTAAAGTGGCAGTAGATGTCGTGGTGGATGGGGATTGTGCAATTCCCATTCCATCAGAGCAAGGGATGTACAAAATGTCCCAGGAAGTTGGTTCACACATATTGTGGCCACGTGATCTTGTCATTACGAACAATATAAAGGTAATGAAATTTTCATTGAAGGATATACATGTCGCATTTTGTATTAACCCTAATTACAATATCTTTTGTAAATGGATTATGGGGAATTTACTAAGGATATAGCACATTCGCACCGACACCAATTCAAAATGATCCAGTTGCACTACGGTTCTTACTACGAATGGTTGAACATATGGGGTCAGCAATTAAAATCACTACACCACATGACGTATTTGGGGTCCGAAGAAAATGTTGCATAATGATAGGGTCGTTGAAGGATTTCACATCTATGCGACCAATAGCTATCGCTTGCCTTGATGCGTACATAATGTAAGATATGTTATTACAGTGTTACTCTTTATAAGTTTATTTGATATTTATCTTCTTTCAATGTATTTGTAATGCATTCGTAGGTATCTATACACACGTATGGAATCATCAAGAACTTTGAATTTATACAAGTTTGTTGATGTTGGGTCGATTAGTTGAGGGAGTTCTAAAGAAGAACGAGCCCAATTGTTGACTGCACGATTACTTGGAACAGATTATGATCAACTCTTACTGATTCCTTACAATTTCGGGTATGTTCATAACCTAAAGTTATTGATAGGAATTGTGCTTACAGTAGTCTAAGATGTAGTGTTATTGTTTGACACATATATTTAGGAATCATTGGACATTGGTTGTAATAAACCTTACGAAGGGTGCTATCTTTTGGATAAACCCTTTGAAAAACCGTATTGACCCAGATGCAACCAAAGTAGTTGAAAGGTATGTCATACTTACTTTTACCTTTACTTCCTTTTTTCTTAATGAAACAATATTTTAAGTAGTTCAAACTCCAATATTATTCTGTAGGTCGTTCAACATAATGAACAAGAAAAAACCAAATTGGAGGGTCGTGAAAGTATATGAATATTTATGTTGCTATGGGTTGTAAATTAATCCATATTTCTAACATAGGTCAAGTCATTTGTATGTGTATCTCCAGTGTCCTAAGCAATTAGGAGTAGTAGAATGTGGTTATTACGTGATGCGGTTCATGTGTGACATCATAATGACAACGAGTACTTCTATCATATAGATAGTAAGCATAACAGTTATAAAACTAGCGTGCATATATACTTTTTTTTGTAAATGAAACTCATTTAGAACCACTTTATTGTCTACAAATGAAAGATTCACCTCATGCGTACACACAGGATGACATTGATTGTATAAGGTCTAAGTGGGCTAAGCTTGTAGGGAAGCACGTACATTGTGCTTAGGATAAGATATTTTGTTACACATTTTGTCACATATTTTGTCATATACTTTGTCACATATTTTGTCACATATTTTTGTGTTCGAGCTACCATGGAAAATACAGTGCTGGAGGAAAATACAACTGTCATGTTCAATATCAATGAGGTAAGGTTATCTTAGAATTTACTAAAATGCAGTTTTTGAAGTTCATCAAATTATCTCCATTGATTTAGTATCTCCTTTTGTACTTTGTTCTAGTGCATCGTTTGATCAATAGGTTGGTTTTCTCTCCTCTTCTACTTCAAATCTCAGCACTTTAATAGGTTGGTTTTCTCTCCTTTTGTATTTTGTACTTTGTACTTTGTTGAAGCGTGTTGTTAAAGTGTGTTGTTGATCTTGAAGTGTGTATGTAGTTATTGTTGAAGTGTGTTGTTGATAAAAAAGTGTTGTAAATAAAGAAGTGTTGTTGAAGTGTGTTGTTGATGTGTGTTGTTGATCATGAAGTGTTGATAAAAAAGTGTTGTTGATATAAAAGTGTTGTTGAAGTGTGTTGATGTGTGTTGTTGATCTTGAAGTGTGTATGTAATTTAGCTAAGTATGTGCTCTATGTTGTTGAAGTGTGTTGTTGATGAGTGTTGTTGATCATGAAGTGTTGTTGAAGTGTGTTGTTCATCATGAAGTGTTGTTGAAGTGTGTTGTTGATAAAAAAGTGTTGTTGAAGTGTGTTGTTGATTATGAAGTGTTGTTGAAGTGTGTATGTAATTTACCTTAGTTTGTGGTATGAATTTAACTAAGCTTAGAAGTTATTATTCTTGAAGTGTGTATGTGCTCTATGTTGTAAGTGTGTTGTTCATCATGAAGTCAATGTGATGTGTTTATTTGGGTGAATGTGTTGTTTTATTGAATCATTTTTTTTCTTCTCTTATCTTATTAGGTTTTGTCATAATCCATTGGAGCAATGAAGCCATATTTACACCAATTCATTGATGTATAGGCTTTTTTGTAGGTTTGGTAGGAATTTTTTTTTGTTTAAATGTAGTTATTTAAATATTTTGTTGGTACCAAAACACATTTGTACGAACAATTAAAACAATATTACAAAGTGTGTTGGGCCTATAAAAGCGTTCACCGTTTTTCCATATGTTTGTAATAGTATGTGTAATGGCAAGGCGACAAGAAATACAAGATTCAAATTTAAAAATACTTTCCATTACTAAAAACAGAAATATGACATTTAAATTGAAAAATAAAATTGTCATCGAAGAAGTTTTATTGACATTTAATTAAAGTCATGGTAAGTAAAATTATAACAGTTAAAAAGTCATATAAATGATAAATAATGACATTTAATATCAGTCATAGAATCTTAACAATGACAGTTATCTTCCGTCATAAAATGTAAACTATGATAGTTATAAGTTGTCATAAAAATAAACAATGATAGTTATTAACTGTCATCGAAAATTAATAATGACAGTTACAATCTGTCATAAAATGTAAATTGTGATAGTTATTAATTGTCATCGAAACTAAATATTGATAGTTATAATCTGTCATAAAATGTTTCATTCGTGACACTTATTATATATCATGAAAAACCACATTTTGTGACAGTTTTTTACAACTGTCATAAAACACTTTCCATGACTGCCGCATCAATGACTCCAAAAAACTGTCAGAAAACCTTTAATGACAGCATTTAACTGTCATTGTAGACTCTTTTTCTACTAGTTGTATAACTTGGTGTAAACAAACTATTAAGTTTCATGGGAAATTGGCAAAAATAGGGCGATTTTGGAGTTATGGTCGACTTTTAGGATTGGGTTTGAAAAAAAAATCAAGATTTAGGACAAAATGACAGTGAAACGTCAATTTTACCCTTAATGAAATTTCTCTTCCATTCTCTTTAACCTAAAATAACATAACGTTAAAAAAAAATTATTCGGTAAACCAGAACCTCTCGATTTCTAACCTCTCAATCCCTATAACCTCTTCCAAACTCCATTCTCTCAATCTCTCTTGCCATTCTATAGAATATTTAGCTAATTTTGATCAAGTGTCGTGCTATCTGTAAGCTTTTAGGTTTTTTGTTTTTTGTTTTTTTTTTGTTATTTTTTCCTCCGAATTGTGTTGTATATAGGTTTTTTTTTGTGTCCTCTTCTCTTGGTGGAACATTTGAATCTTAAATGTATAAACCTAATCTAATTTTTAATTGTTCCAAGTTGATTTAAAGTTGTTTCAAACATATTAGCAAGTTATTTTTTATTTTCTTTATCTTGCAAACATCTCGCAGATTCTTAAGTTGAAATGCTTAATCTCAAATGAATTGTATACTTTATTACTTGTGCTTATGTGATTTAGGGTGCTTTTAGCTACTTTTTTTTTCTTTGCATCTTGCAAACATCTCGCAACTCCCAAACTTTAAATGCCCAATGCTGAATTAGTCATGTACTTATATAGGGTGTGACTAGGGGTGTTAAAAAAATAGTTGAAAACCAAACCGAGCCGCAAACTGAACCACAGTCAAACCAAAACCGAATTGAAACTGAATGTATGTGGTTCAGTTCGGTTTCCTTGTGTGTTGATGATCCACCTCTACTAGCAAAGAATCCAATACTATCTAACAAAAAATGGCACTAACTCTCGAATCGGCAGTAATATGCTTCTCATCTCTTCAGTACTCGTAAGCAACAAAAGCCTAAAATAAAAAGGAACAAATGAAAAACAATTTAAAGTCTCTATGCCATGTGGGATGTGTGCAAGATAAAACATAAGTACCTAAAAAGCTTACTAAACATGCATAAAAACACTCCAAAGGACTTAAGAGGGGTAGAAATTTGATTTTCGAACGTATAGTGAAAGTTTGTAATGTGTGAGATGTGTTCGAAATAAAATATAAGTACTTAAAAGTCTTATTAAACATGCATAAAAACACTCTAAAGGACTTAAGAGGTGTAGAAGTTTGATTTCGAAGCACATAGTGAAAGCTTGAAATGTGCAAGATGTGTGAGAGATAAAACATAAGTACCTCAAAAGCTTTCTAAACATGCATAAAACATGTGTAAAGCCTCCTAAAATACATCAACTATTCCACGTTAATCAACAACAATTTCATGTAAACCTATACCAAAACAACTTAACTATTCTATATTCTAAGATAAGAATAAGTAAAGAACTCAACAATAGAAATAATCTACACCTAATCTAAATCAGTAAACAAAAGTATATAATTGATTTTAACAAAAAAGAAATAAAAATCAATAGACAACCCACGTAGGAAGTTTCCAAATAGGCTAAGAAACACCCTAGAAACATGAATACAATAACTACCACAAATTTATATAAATTTATTTGTATAATGGTAAAAAATACATACAGCAGGAAAGGGAGAGTAGTCACCTTTAGGGATTCGGCGAAGAAATTGAACAATGAAAGCATTCAAAGAACTGAGTCACGAAGAAAGGCAGACCAAAGGAAGGCAATGTTAAGGCATGCTCTGACGTTCATCATTGGCTCACTGACGTTCTATGTAGGAGAGGTTTACACTGAGTTGCAAAAAAAAAAAAAAGAAAGGCGAGGAGAGGAGAGGTTCACCGGAAGAAACGTGTGCTTCGACGTTCCAAGGCAAACTGAAAAAAGGCAATGGAAAGGCTTGCTTCGACGTTCACCGTTGCCTTACTGACGTTCATCAGAGGAGAGGATGAATATGACTTTTGGGTGGAGGAAAAAAATCGCAAGGCGGAAAATGTGAAGAAGGACCGTTGATTTTTTTTTTTTTTTTTTTTAAATTTTAGGTTAAGGAAAAGGGAAGGGCAAAATTTCACAGCGGAATTGTCATAAAACTCAACTTCTTTTCAAACCCAAGCCTACAAATTATCAACCCCTCCAAAATTGATCTATTTTTAGCAATTTCCCAAATTTAATAAGTTCGCGACGTTTTTAACCTAATCATTTACAGTTTCATCCTATGGGCATTTTTTAAAAGTAAAAGGTATTATTGAGACGTTTGAAATTTACAGGAATATTTTTTTTCATCTACCAAAATACTACTTCTAAGTTTGAAAAGCAAAGCAGCTACGAATTAAAAGGCCCATCCATTCATCTCCCAAATTTTAACCAAATTGACCACAACATTCTCTTCATAACATCCAAAAAGTTCGACCAGCAAACCTACAAGTTTACACACCTTAGCCAGGTTCCGTTTTGTGTGCCTTCCAACTGAATTTGAACCATTTCCTTCTCTACTATTTTGCATAAACTCTATTAAGAAACAAATGTAACATGAATAGAACTCAGTTCTTTCTACCTGCAAACAGAGGAACATGGATTCAAGTAACATGAAAGATGCACAAAAATAAGCTGTTTTGTATAATTTGACTTGTTGATTTGTAGGGAGTACAAGGCTGATAAGAATAGACCAATGGAGGGTTCCGTTTTGTTATAAACGGTCTCTTTCTCTATCTCTATTATCAGTTGAATCCAACAATATGAAAGCATTATGAGCTCTTAAACCACAACCCCAACGCTAGAATCATCAAGCCAACCATTTACAGTTTCAACAGAGTTTAACTATTTGTCGAGGCATCGGCTGATCATAACAAGTCCTTTATAAATTCAAGGTTTAACGTGTCTCGGATGATGAGGAATAGCCCAAGAAGTACAACGAACATGACCCCAGATGACATAATTCGCTGCTCGAGTTCTAAAGGCAACTTCCTCCCTCCCCTTACAGCCTCGATGAGAATTAAAGCCAATGAACCGCCATCCAAAGCAGGCAAGGGAAGAAGGTTTATAACAGCAAGATTAATATTAAGCACGGCTGCAAATTGATAGAGCCCATCAATGTTGGACCTTGCAACTTCTGCACCAACAGCAATAATGGCCACAGGACCAGAAACCTTACTAGCTGATTGAGAGAAATTCAGAAAAGTTTGTTTCAAGCTATCCAGAACATTATAAGAAAGACCCAGAAATTCCTTTCTAGAATAATTAAAAGCCTCCAAGAAATTCTTTGCTACAACTTTTGAAATCTTTACATTAGGTGAAAGCTGAACCCCAATTCTCCCTGTTCCATCAAAACTCTTATCCGGGGTGACCCCAATTTCAAGATCCTGATTCCCTCTTTCAACTTTGAGAAGCACAGTCCTATTGGGGCTTCTTTTAATTGCCTCAACGAGATCAGAAACTGCTGTAGAACCCAAATTTGGCAGTTCATTTCCATTAACAGCAAGAATCACATCCCCAGGAAGCAGCCCATCACGAGAAGCGGCTGAAAGAGTTAGAACCTCAGGCACAAGAACGCCTGGAAACGGCTCTTGAACCGGCAGACCAACGGACGAGACTTGAACTAAAATAATTATGTATGCAAAGATAATATTGGCAATAACACCAGCAGAAATCACCAACACTCTATCCAATATCGGTCTATTTTTAAGCAAATTTTCATCATCCACTGGAATATCACTTTCAGGATCATTATCAGGAAAACCCACAAATCCACCAAGAGGAAAAGCCCTAATAGAGTACTCTACATTGTTTTTATTGAATTTCGCAAGAATTGGACCAAACCCAATTGCAAATTTACTTACATGAATACCCTGTAAACAGGCGGCGAGGAAGTGTCCACTCTCATGAACAACAATGATAGCCGTCAACACCGCCGCCGCCTCAAGTACCGACTGAGCACTTCCAATATCCATTCCGGCAAAAGCCCACAACCTGAAATCGCCATTCCTCCGACATCGGATTTTGGTTTTGTCCCAGAAAATTTGGTGTCTGTTCTTGAAACTAAGTTCCGAAGACGGAGGTGAATGCCACAATGAAGAAGAAGAGGAGGAGGAAGAAGAAGAAGAAGATAAGGATTTAGAGAAGTGGGTTCTGGACTTGACTGAAAAATCAGAGAAAGGGGACTTCAAATTAGCTAACTTAATGACAGAAAAAGAAGAGGAAGGAAGATTTAGTAACATGGTTTTGAAAGATGGGTGTGGGATATCAGGATTGACAGAGATTTAAAGAGAAATAGAGGAAGAAAAGGGAAGAATTGGAGAAGAAATAGGTTTGGGATAACACCATTTTGAAATTTGTGGAGGGGAATTGATCGAGAGACGTGTTTCCTGTTTTCTCCCCCTCGTATTTGTGTGTGTGTTTTTGAGGCTTCTCAGTCGCCTGTGATCCGCAAATACACGGTGTAACTTTACTTTTATTGGGGGGAAAATTGAGTAAGAAACTACAGCCTCCACTCCAAATGAGGAAACAAATCGAATTGATAGTACTAGCGTATTACCAAATGTAACTAACCGTCATAGTCTTTGGAGAAAGTTTGTAATCCATTCATTGTTTCAGAATTCCCACCTCTTAAATTACTGACTTTTCCAAAAGTTTATACTTATAGGTGCTAACTTTAACCTAGAAGTTTATGGTTATTTGAATACATGATCTTTTTTGTACTATATATTCTGTTACCATTCTAAATAACCAATTCGTCTCAAAAGCTTAAGTTAGTAGGTAAAGGTAATTTAATAGTATATCTAACACCATATGTACTTTTCCAAACACCAAATCATCAAATTTAGGTTATGCTTATTGATCACAATAAGACTACATTTAACCCACTTAAAATGTAATGAATCAATGATAATGTGAGAAGTGAGTTTCATTTGATTACTTTTGCTTTAGGTTCGTTTGATAACCATTAATAACAAACAATTAATTTTTAATTTTTGGTTTTTGAATTTTATGCATGTTTCTATCAATTTATTATGAAAGTTTTTGTACTTTCTAAGTAAAAAGATTTGAATTTTCAACCTTCAGAAACTAAAAATAGGTTTCTAAGAACATTTTTCTTTTTTCTTTGTTCAAAACTTTGACTTCTTTTTTACAACATTGATGGAAAGTAAATGACTAAGCTAGCAAAGAAACCTAGCAATGGAAGTGGTGTTTATATCTTTGAATTTTTTAAAAATAAAATTTCAAAACAAAATCTTTACCAATTTAGGTCATGTTTGATAATTATCTGACTTTTTGTTCCTAGTTTCTTAAAATTAACCTTGTAAGTACCTTTCACTTATTTGTTTCATCATCTTGTGAAATATAATCTTTTCAATTAATGGAGAAATTTTGCAATCCAATCTTATACCAAATTCATTGTAAATGATATCCTTGCCATGTCTTCATATGAACGATTTAGATTATATTATTTGTAATCTTTATAAAGTGGGTTGTATCCATAGTGTTATCAAGATAAGTGTTGTAATTGTTTTGTTAGCACACAATTCTATTCATATAATGGAGTCTTAATTTTTAACATAATCATGCATCTTTTCCCTTACAAGCTCAAATATAAACTTGTTAGAAGCCAGTTGACTAAATTGCGGCTTAAGGACTGATTGTTGTGTTGCGTTGATTTTGTGAACTAAGTCCTTCTCGTGTACCAGTTTTTCTATTGCTTGTCCAAGTATAAGCGAAACAATAAGTTTATCTGGATGATCCAAAGTCGAACATAAGGAACTGATATCAAAAATTAGTTCTAAGATTTATTCATCGGTTAGACGGTATAAAAGAATAATGAATAAATGAATGTGAACTGAACTAAAACTACTTACGTACTCTAGAGATTTCGTAAAGGGAAACTAGATGGATTTGAGATGGAGATGTGAACTAACTTGTATGAGAAGGGTGAAGGAATGTCTATGCATGACTAGGCGATTAGACCATGAAGGGCTTGATGCGATATGGCTTTCATAACTAGTTTATGATTAAGGTGAGCTCCTCTTATCAGAGTTTTTATACGCCACACTTGTTCGTCTCTTGGGATATAAATGATTCAACCTAGTTATGTGAAACATATCTAGAAGAATTTACTTATAAAACGTATGGAGCTTCGCAATTAAGGACAGCAACCTCTCTGCGCCTATTGCCCACACTTGTCCTCCTTTTGAGGTACAAATGATGGAAGTTATCTCACAAAGGAGGTCAAACTCCTCCTTACGCACGTTAACCATATCCTTGCTACTTGCCTCTTAAGTAGTTGTGTTGGAATTTATGTCTTGAAACTCGTAGTTTGTAGTTTACATTACATTGTATTCAATAAAGTGGTTATTAAGAACTTATTAGTGAAAATAGAATACTATAATCTTGAATCCAATAAACTAAGGTCCCTAGGCTATCTAGTGTAAACTTTAACTTTATGTAAAGACATAAAATATGGATCAAGTTCGAGTATATAGCCCAAACAGTCTATAGTCTATGAATAAGGTTGGGCACCTTGTTCGGAACACTATGAATGCGGCCTACTCTGTAGTTAGTACAAATGATGTGATCTTAAATCGTTCATATAGAGACATGGGAGTAGGGGTATCCTATGTAAAGAGTTTACATAAGACTGGATGAACCACAAAATAGTCACTTTTATGTAATTATAACACTTAGACTATTTCAAAACTGACTATTTCAAATTATTGATGACCTAGGTAACTTAATTTTAATCATGAGCTAACTATGAACTTCTATTAAAATGGTATTATCTTTAGATCTGTATAGGCAATGGCAGCTCATCAGCGTTAGCCCAACAAGCCTCCCATTTCACGGGTAAGACTGGGTGGATGACTAGGGTTATAGGGTGCAAGACTAAATTCACGTCTACACGTATTAGGGTTAGTAGATAGGTTGTTCCCTTAAAAACTAAATTCAAGTCTTAAACAAGGGACCCCACCCTTTCATTGGCCCGAGAGGGATTCGGTTTATAGGTTGGATCTTAAACGAATTATTCAATTGTGGATCAGTGGGACTTAAGGAACAAGATGTAGTCTTAGGGGTAAAACGATATTTCTACCCAACTGAGATTACGAACAATCTATGAAGGATTAACTTAATGATCATGGTTATATCAAATATACAGAAATATATTTATAGTGAGGGGAGTGCAACTACGGAACTTTAATGGAATGATCTGTTAGTTAACAAATGTTGATTAGGGTGATCTAAAAGGATTTAACCAGTTAATCTCGAATTGTTGGAGCCCATGATCTATAGATCCATTAGATTCCCCTGATAGCTCATATGGAATTAACTTAGAACAGTATGTTGGAATAATTCGAATTATTCGAATTAGGTAAAAAGAGAGAAACCGACAAATATATTTGATATAGTCATCGGTTAAATGTTTGATAAGACTTTATGTTTAAATGTGATTTAAATATTAAAGATATGAATACTGATTCATATTCGAAAGCTCAAAATTGATGGAAACGACCAGAGTTGTAAAAAGTGAAAATGTTGATTTTTTACTTTGAAAAGTCAAACTTTGACCGGCTTTATATTCAAATGTGATTTGAATTTGATAAGAAAAAGGAATGTGGATTCATGCTCAGAAGATCAAAATCAGTTAAGACGAACGAAATGGTTAAAAGTCAAAATGTTGACTTTTGACTTGAAAAGGTCAAAGTTTGACTTTGACTTTAATGGTCAAATGACCAAAATGCCCTTGGACTAAGTTAGTGGAATAAGTGGCTACATGAGATGTAGACACCTAGCCTACTAAGTTTCACTAAATGTTAGTAGAATATTAGGTGTTGAGATTTTATAAACAAATTACATGCACTTTTTCATGTAATTTGCTTATAAATAGGTGCTTTTTCAAATTTGTAAAGACTTCTGTCATTCCTGTGTAGTTTTGTTTTTCAAAAGTATTTAAAAACAAAATCTCTCAACCCTAATTTTATACCTCAAATTTTCATCTCTCTCTCATTTTTCTTTCACCTAATCGGGTCCAACAACCCGGTTCTAAGTTTAGAGAATAGTGGGAACACTAGTGGTGGTCTCGATTCGAGTTCATGAGGTGACTATCGAGGAATCAAGAAGCTATAAAGGTATGTTTTTCTTCAACCCTAATTTAGTTCAACTAGGTTTCTTAATGCATGTTAATCACTAAATTTAGTTTAGTTGCAATTAGGATAAAGTTCGAATCCTTATTTCGATGCGCATGTACCGTATTCCATCAGGTTGTCGATAAACATTGGCCAAGTGATGAAATTAGCTCAACTAACTCAATAAGAGTTATAAGTAAAGCAACTTATCGAGAACTTATCACAATACTAAAGTACAAATAACACATTGACAGATGAACAATAATGAGATGTATGGATTGAAATAGTATAAGCATGTAATATATATTAAAGAATGTAGGCCTTAGGTCATTATACAATATGAACAACATATATTACAAAGAATGTAAAAATGGAAAGGGAAACTATTTACAAGTAAAGGGAAGTGGGAATTGGACTTCCTTTCCTTCAAACTCTAAGCTCTCACTCACAGTTTGGTCGGTGAAGAAGAAGATGACTTTTTACAAACGACAGAAAGGCCCCTTTTTGCCACTCTCTAAACTTTGACCGGAGATTAGCATATGATTTTGGCTAGTCACTCTAGCCTATTTGGACCTGTATGGGTCCATCCAGACCTCCTTTCCTTCATAGTGATGAGTTCTTTATATAGGCAACTCGGAGGGAAACTTCTATTCTTCTGATCATGTCAGCGTCGACAGCCGCCATTGTCAAGTCACATCATCCCCAACTACTACTCTTGTCTTCTAGTGAATCATCCTTGCGTAATAGTGAAGCTTCTCACTTAGCATTTGTTTTTGCTAGACGGGTTCTTCTTGTATAGCTCTTGTGTGATATCCTCTACAATTCATTAGTCTCTTCTTTTGCTTTTATTCCTCCGTTAAGACACTGAAATGCGGTAAAACAAGCATAAATGCTTATGTAAAGTGTATTTCTAAATACTTATGCTTTTTCAACATAATCATGGCATTTTGATGCACTTCTTCTACATTTTGGCCTCGTTATTCTCTAAAAGAGGCTACAATAACTTATATTTCTACAAGTTAGTTATCAGACCTCTAAATTTAGAATAATACTTGTCCTCAAGCCCATCTCTGTATCATTCTTGTCCTCAAGCATAAATCCTCATAAAAGACTTACCTTCTTCCTTGCATTTTCTAAACTTCTAAAAATGCGATCAAGTTTTATTTGTTATTCAAGGTTTACTTTTGTCGCATACTTTTTGCTATGAAGATATTTTTAAGTTCAAAATGTGACAACCTTAATATTCAAAACATCCTTGTTCATTACCACAAGAATCTTATTTTCAAATTTAGAAATGGTTAAAGTTTAAGAAGAGCTTTGGATCCATTTATTCGGTGAAAGAATACTTTTTATTAAACTTACAGAGGGTTTTGCGTTGAGTGAAAAATCATAAGCACTTTATGAGTTCATTTCTCTCCTCAACTATAACTCTTATTGCCTCTTATTACTCAACTTTCTAAATTTTTACTTTTGAAGCTTTGCTTCTTATTTTTGCAAGAGGAGGCGGCATAGGAGTTGGTATTTCAATTCAATACAATAATTTTAAAATTTTTCGCCTTTTTGCTTTGTTTTAACTTTTGTTAAAATGACTTATTTTTAAAATGTTTTGATGGGATTTCCAAAAAGTTTCAAAAGCTTTATTGCAAATCTCGCACACCCCCAAATTTAGAGGTTAACGATGTCCTTAATGTTAAAATCGAATGATAAGACTTTTCGTAGAAAAATATTACAAAAGATGTTTGAGGTAAAGCTTGCTCGCCTAGTAAACTTTAGAATTGTTTCCTAAGTAAATTTTCTTAACAAGTTAAACGCCAAAATAACAAATGAAATCTTATTTCGCATACTTTATTTCACTAAAGTTATCATTGAGATACAAGAAAAAATTAAAGTACTAAAATGCGGGGAGCTAAGTTTGCGACAAGAAAGACTAAATGCGAAAGAATTGCATCAAAAGATGTACTTTATATTGAAGAGATCATAATTATAAAGAAGTACAAACTACATAAGCAAAATATGAAATTACAAAAAGAAGCATTACAAAATTCTAAAATTGACCCTGTTTAAGTTTGCGGTGGAGGAGGTGGTGGAATCTAGCATCAGGGGTCTTGCCCAACTCTGCAGAACTTGTGGTGTTAGAGTTGCGGCACACACTAACGTATGTTGATATTAGAATAAGGCGTTGAGCTGCATGTCGCATCTTTCTAAAAATTTGGTTTAGTTGGTTAGGTCGATAATAAGAGCTAGTGGATTTTCTCTTATCGCAGGAGAAAGTTTTGGATTGTTGGGGAAGGCGATTTGGATTTGGGGGAGGGGGTTGGACTTTTAGATTTTTGGGGGGAAGTTGGTATTTTGGATTTATGGGGGAGTTTGAGAGATGTTGTCCCTAGAGGATTTTGGGTTATCGGGAAGAGGTCAGGTTGACTATATTTCTCTTCTTCCCTTTGGACCTTTGCCACAAGATCTCCTTGGAATCCTTAGCCTTTTCTCTTTCGATCCTAAGGCTTCCTCCTCGTTTTGTTCCTTTTCTCATATCTAAAGTGTTTCGCTTTATTCTCTTCTTTTCGTCTCACATCTTCTTGTGCTTGCAATAACTTCTTTCACATTATTATTCTTCTTTTCTTATAAACATATTAGATACGTTTATCAAATAATGATGAGGTTTGTTGCATAAATCATAAACTATGAAGCAATTAAAATAACAAGAGCTTAATGGTGAGAAGTATGTAAGATGACCACATAATACAATGCTGAAGTTGAAAGATACAGATAAGAAGATGGAGTTTAGATAGTTGATAACTAACCGTTAAACCTTTGAACTAAAAAAATTGTTGAAAGATGAACTGATATAGATGAGAAGATGGATTTAAGTTATGGTTGGACTGTGTTAGGACAACAAACTCCCCGAATATCTCCACAATTATATGATATTGTCTACTTTGGGTGTGCACCCTCATGACTTTGTTTTTGGTATCATCCCAAAAGGTTTCATACCAATGGAGATAGTTGTCCTCACTTATATACCCAAGATCATCTCGTTATCTAACTGATGTGAGACTATGGTCGAATCCACAATCCTCCCCTCGAACAAGCCCCACATTACAATCCTCCTCCCTTCGAACAAATTACCACAATCCTCCCCTCAAATAGTCGTCCCATCTGCCAAGCTCTATGAGCTAACTCCTCTTCTCGGAGTACCCCGTCCATTCGATAAAGTCTAACCTCGAATCTCGTCGTGACATACTTTTAAGGCTTTTGAGGCTCTACTACATCTTTGTTCGACACTTGAGGATTATACTAGCATGATTAAGTTAGAGGCATGGCTCTGGTACCAATTGAAAAAACAATGTGAGATAATCATTTAAACTATCAGTTAATACTAAAGCTAATGCATGTTGTAATAGCTAGAGGGACAGTAGAAGAGAAAAACACAAGTAACTTTGGTAACCCAGTTCGGCCAATGTTATCCACGTCTGAGGAGTTGCACACAGCTCTGATGAGTAATTTTATTAAGATTCACTTCAGTCAATATATATCGATACAACATGTAAACTCTGTTCAACTATATGACTAAATAACATATTTATTAGCTTCATACTCCAGGCTCCCCCTGAATGCGAGTAACTGTCCTCAATGATGTCTGACTTCAGGCTCCCCCTGAATGCATGAGTGAATGTCTTCGACGATATCTTTATATACTTCTAAAGATTACTGTGACCACACAGACCACTGTCTCATCCTTTTCATTACTCATCAACAATTTCAACTTAGATCAACATGTTGATCTTATAGAGATAAGATCATACTACCTTTTCGTTCCTGCAATTCTGCAATCAGTTCTTCGTTAACCTTCAGTCGTGAATAATTTTTATTTTCAATGTTTTTTCGCGCACATACCCTATCTTCGAAAGCCCTATTTATACATACAAGATCTATATGTATAAATCTTATTTCTTCAAAGATAATTAGCAAAATTCCTAAAATAAAGAAGAATCTTTTTATCCTTTAATTATCTTATCTTTTAAAAGAATAATCTCATAATATCTTTTAGACAAAGTCTTTAACAGATTGTAACAAATTGTTCAATAGAGGATCAATAATGTTTAAACAAAACATGGTTTGTTATAAAATTTGTTAAGTCGATGACTCGAGTCGCGCTCACGTATGTAAATTAAAAAATGAGCCCTCATCGATAGTTCATAACTGTCACGCCTCGTCCTAAAAGTCACTCTATATAACCATGTGGAGGCATGACCGCTTAGGCACTCAACACACATCTACCCGCAAGATAACATGTTGAATGCCTAGTAAGCAAAGCAAACACAATAGTCATTTGAAGTGCGTAATAAGAACTTATTGAACATTATAAAGAACTTGATTTGAATAGTCTGAAGCAATAAAACTTCATTATATTTGAGGTAAGTATAAAGAGAGTTCTCACAAAATAAAAAAGTATACAAGTTGTTCCCTAAAAACAAGCATTTCCTCTTCTCGCCTAACTCTACATACCATGCGATCTGTCTAATGATTACCAACGAAATGTGCGATACAATTATAGCACAACACGCAATTATGACGATAAATCAAACGATGGATGTCCTTCGCTACTTAAGGGTTGGGGATAATAAAGCATTTTGAAGATTAGACAAAGGGCCTAGTGAGTGGGGATTTTCATCAATATATTTGATAGAATAGATTCTTGCCATAATGCGTTGCAAAGTTCTTTTCACAAATACTACGTTATACAAAAAAATATGTGTTTCAATTAAAATATGAGTTCAAATCGAAAAATCATTTTGCTACATTAGGCAACACACCTTTAAATCTCATTGGTAAGTGTTGTGTAAATCTTATAGAAACCATTCCCTCACAAAATCATTTCATCATAATTCATATCGTATAAGAAGAATATTTTCACATTATACATTTTGTATAATATAATGCAAAATCACTTCGCATACCAAATTTCATCTTTTGTACCCTCTTAAACAAGTGTCAACACACTCTCATCATGAGTTGCGGATGTATGGAGTAATCTCAACGTATACAACAAATTTGTCACGCTCTATCCCAAGTTCACTACATGCGACCATGAAGAGGCATGACCACCTAAACATACAACATGAATCTCACCATGAGATATTAGGTAGAACACCTAGTAAGCGAAATAAACACATCACCAAACTTAATGCGAAATGAGAATTCATTTCAAAATAACAAAGGCTTTATTGAAACTTGTTCAAAGAGTACATTTACAAGAGTTTCATCAAACTAAAAATATGTACAAGTCTCAAACCAATAACTAGACTATGCTCGCCTAACTTTACATGTTATACGAGCTAACAGTGGCTACTACCAAGATGATACAATGACATATAACCCAATCGGCGATCAAGACAACAAGTTGAACGTCGTGTGTCTTTCTCTACCTGAGAGAGGGGGGAATAAAACAAAATATCTAAAAAGTTAGACAACAATGTCTAGAGAGTGGTGTCTTTCACCAACACCTTTAAATAAATCAATTTCTATCATAAAGCATTGTAATTCATTTTGCGAAACCAGACGATATAAATGGTAATGTGTTTCAATAAATAACCATTAAGTTCAAATCAAATCATGTCAGTAATTTAGGCGATTTACACAATCCCAATCTCTTTAACAAACAATGGTAAATCATTTCTTTTCAAATCATTTATAATAGTTCATATTCCATAAAAATGTATCTTGCATTATGTATCATATAAATCATATCGCAATAGAGTTAACTTGCATGTTGAATTACATCTTTGTACTCTTTCCTCTACTCAAGCGTTTACGATACTCTTTTACTGGATTGCAGCTGTGCAGAGTAATCTCAACGCAATAATAATTCACCATCAATTCCATCTAACACATCTTCCAATGCTAGACAGCAAGCAATGAGCCTCCCATACTAGAACACATTGTAAGTATGAGGCATTCTATTTTAGATCACACAACAAGGATAAAGAATCTCACACTAGAACATACAGCAAGTGTGAGACATCTCATTGCATAGGGTACCAAGGATCATTTCATTACATCATTCCAATTTATTTCAAACTCTATCTATTTATTAATCAAATGCATTTTAAGAATTTGAGAACATAAGAGAAATCAAAGAACACATGTAAGACTTATGTCTGATTAGAAGGGTACTTTGTTAAATAAGAATCTTTGAGTTAAGAGTTTTTTACTAAAGATTTTTTAAGTCTTTATGCATTTTGATTAAAATTGGTCGAGATGGTAAGTCGACTAAGGAAATCTTGGGATAGCCTTATGAGATCTCGATCGAGATTTAAGAACAAAAAGTTGATCTCGAGGTAAACTTGATCTTGCTCTACCGAGAGGAAAGACAAAATGCTTTTATGCAGGGATCTTAGGCAATCTCGGGCTCAAGTTCGGTTGAGATTGAATGTAAAAAAGGAATTTGAAAGATCTTGGGGCTATCTTGGGCTGTGTCAATCAAGACTGGAGACAAGAAAGGATTTAACAAGTGAACTCCAGATAATCTCGAACATATTCCGAACAAGAGCATATAATTTAACTGTTCGATAGAGATGGAATCCAGTTATATTACTTGCAAATACTTAAATTTCAGAAAGTAGCAGATGTAAGCTCAGAATTAAGAGGTAAAAGGTGACGAGATACTTGACTTATGATATCACAAAAAAAAAAAACAAAAGTGGTTATGTAGAGGGTTCTATAAAATAGGAAGTTGGGGGTGTAAAGTTCATAAATTGTTCATATCTTTTAGAAAAACTTAATTCTCATAAAGTTCAGTTAAGGTATTAAGCTATTGGAGGAAGAAAAGGTTCAAGCTAAGAGTGGAAACTTCAAGTATCGTGAGTATTTTTCTAAAGTTGAATTGTTTTAAAAGCTTTCCTTTCTAAATATTCATGTTGTATTAATACTATATTTCACGTTACTATTTATGAAGAAAGATTTATTGTTATGTTTTCAAGTTAAAGTTCATGTTATTGATTGTATGCCATGATGTATGATTATGAGTAAACCATTAGTCTTATTCCTATCATTAAGCTAACTATTATGTGCATATAAGGAGTAAAGACATCCATATAGAAAAGGACTGCATGGTGGCATGAAGTTGGCCAATGCATAAAATGAGTGTATTGAGCTTAGCAACCTGAGCAACAAGAAATAAACCAGGATATTCTTAGGGATGTTGATGATGAAAGGACATCACGGTAGTCTATGCATGGGGATTGTTCATGTTTTTGGTGAAAGGAATAGTGAAAGACTAATGTGTGTTTATGCGATTTATGATTTATGAAATGAGGCGTTGAGCATGTATTTATGAAATGAAAATGATTTTATGTGTTGTATTCCCTAAAAATGTCTTCAAAGTATCACTCACTAAGTCTTCGACTTACGATTAAGTTTACACTTCCCTAGAAATCAGGCACTGAGGACAAGTTGGGTTAAGGAAGTTAAGTTGCTAAGCAGAGCCGGTCAGACAATCTAAGTTGGGAGTTGAACCAGACATCCTAAAGTTTAATATAGTTTATATACTTAAGGAATTATGTATTGTGATTGTAAAACACATGTGTTTTAAAGTAATAAAAAGTAAAGTTGTGTTTTGATATTCCACTGCATTTTTCCTTTGTAATCTCTATCGCTTAGTAGTTTAAAAAGTAGTTAAGAATGAGCTAGGCGATAAATCCATGTTTCAAAACTCAAGGACTTAAGACTAAGCGTTCTGGCATTTCTTCCTGAGGCGTCAGGATTGCTCAAGTCGCGTTGCACACCACATAGCGAGTTCAAGGATGCATGCTGGGCGGGGGCATGACAACACAAGAATTCACTAAGTTTAAATCATAGTGGAAATACTTTTTAGTTTGAAAACATTTTCAAGGAGATAAACCACTCACAATCAAGTATCTTCCTCGCTTAAGCTCTTAGCTAAAGTCCTATTGCACTTTCTTACAAATTCTTGTCCAACTCAAGCTTATAGTGAATCTCTGAAAATCTTTGAAATTCTAGCTCTTAAGTGGACACAAGGTAAAACTCTCAAAATGACCAGACTTACTCTATTTATAAGCCTCTACAGTAAGACTTTCCATGCCAGAATGAGTGCTTTTGTCCGATAGTGAGAATCATCCAATGTTAAAACGGCACTTATAGCTTGTCACATCTTATTCTAAACTCAGTAGGGTGGCACAGTCAAATAAGCTCATCGGCCTTCTTACACAAGGATATCGTCAATTACTTCTTGATGAAGGAAGCTTAGATCGCCTTCTAGCCCATCACATAGCTTCTTGTCATCGTGTAGTTAAAACGTGAAGCATAGATTATTACTTTGCAATTCTTCCAATCACAAATTTTCCAACGCATAATAGTCTTAATGCATAGTCATCTCTTGTCGTGTGTATTCTCATCTCATGGTTCAAAACGTGATCGGGGGATCACAAAATTACCATCAATTCCATCACACATAACACGTCTTCCAGTGCTAGATCACAAAACAAGTATAAGACATCTCATACTAGATCACAAAGCAAGTATAAGACATCTCGTACCAGATCACATAGCAAAAATAAGGCATCCCATACTAGATTACAAAGCAAGTATAAGTGTGAGGTATCTCATTGCATAGGGTACAAAAATCATTTTTCAACAACAATCCAAATTCATTTTTAAATCTGATTCATTTGCAAGCCAAATCTATTTTTATGAATTTGAGAAATATAATAATAGTCACTGAACTCAGGATTTCAAAAGTGAAATATACAAGGATTCAAACATAATGGATAATGTCTATTGCACAAATATTTTAAGGAGAATGACTCACTATTGATTAATCTTCTCGTCTATACTTTAGCCAAAATCCTTGCCAAATCTGAAACTCGTGGCAGTTTTTTAGATTATTTGCAAATTCCTTCAACTCTCTAAGTAACACAAGGTAAAAATAAACTCTTAAGCTTACTAGACTTCTCTTATTTATAGGCTTTTCCAGTGAGGTTTTCCATGTTGGAATGATTACCTCTTCTCGACGATAAGGTTCATCCGATAACAAGACTCATGTGGCTACTGCCAACTTGTCATACCCTACCCTAAAGTCACTCCATGTAACCATGCGGAGGCGAGACCCCCTAGACACTCAACGCACATCTACCCGCGAGATAACACGTTGAACTCCTAGTAAGCAAAATAGACAAAACAATAATTTTAAAGGCGTAATAAGGACTTATTAAACGATGTGGAAGAACTCGATTTGAAAAGTCTGAAGTAATAAAACTTCATTATATTTGAGTTAAGCACAAAGAGAGCACTCACAAAATAGAAAACTACAGAAATTGTTTCCCAAAAACAAACATGTCCTCTTCTTGCCTAACTCTACAAGTCATTCAATCTTTCTAATGATTACTAATGACATGATGCGACACGATTATGGAACAACAAGTGATTAAGACAACAAGTCAAATGTTGGATGTCCTTTCTACTTGGGGGAAGGGAATAAAATTGTCACACCTCGTCTCACAGACGTCCTTGCTTGGTTTGCGGGATGCGATATGACTTGAGTATCTCTGATGTGTTAAAGCGCCAAAGACACTTAATCTTGAGGTCCTTAAGCTTTTCTTAATCGCCAAGTGATTTTTTTTATCTTAAATTAAAATAGCAATTATACTTTAGGTGATATAAACAACTTAATATAGAAAGTAGTCAAATCAAACTTTATTAACCTTTAGCTAAGTGTTTTACATCATGCTTTACAACATAAAATAATTACATAACTCTTAGCACTATAAAGGTAAAATGCCTTGGTAGTCTTTTCGCCTAGCAAACCCTTAAACTGTCCTTTCTTGGCCTTAACACCTGCTCCCTGGAAGATGAAATTTAAAAACGTAAGTCTAAATGACTTAGTGAGGTTTTTGAAATCCTTTTCGTGAATTACTTTTCATAAACACTATTTCACCAAACGTAACAAATCATTTAAAACATAAACCATATCCTTTCACAATAACATATCATTTCGCGTAAATGCTTCATCTCGCATAAACATTTATTACAAATAAACACACATTAGTTATCAACATTTCTTTCACCAACGATCTTGAATCATTCTCTACGCTAAGTCTCATTACATTTCATTTAGACTATTGTGTCAACAGCATCCAAGAATATATACAGATTCGTCCTTGTTGCTAAGGTCGCTAAGTTCAATACACTCCTTTTAACGTATTAACCAGCTTCCCAACACCATGTGGCCCCTTTCACCCCATGGTTGCCTTGACTCATTATGCGCACATAATAGTTAGCTCATTTATAGGAAATAACTATGGTTTGAACACCATTTCATAAACAAATCATGCTTTGAAACACATAAAACATATAAGCTTTTCATGTAATCTCTTTTTAGTAACTTTCTTATAGAAATTCATCATTTCAAACCATGAAAGAATGTATAAGAAAGATGGTAATCATTTAAATATTTTGAGAAAACACTCACCATACTTTAAAAATTACAACTCCCTCTGTTTCTGTTTTCGTTTTTCTTCTCGTATAACTACTTGGGCAGCACTTCAACAATTTAGATTTTCTCTTGAATTTTACAGAGTAAAAATAACTAATAGTCTAGCATCAACCTCTTTTTATACTACTCCTTAACAAGCTTTGTCATGCTTAAACCTTTATCAACTTGTCAACTCCTACTCTTAATGGTACACGTGTAAGTTTAAGGTATAACTTAATCATGCTTAACTTAAACTCTACACATAGTCCATTAAGCAAACTTAAGAATTTTATTGGAAGTTTCCTTACTTCTTCTCGTCTAGTCTTCTACCTCGTGTAACACCTTAATCGCTTGGTAACACAATGTCCACAAATCTTGTCGTCCAACCCTTTTTGAGAACAAACTTGATTACCAACTTTTTCTTTTTACTTTAAAATGTCTTCTTTTGTCCAAACTGTCTAGTTCAAAATCCTTAGCCAAATTTTAACCTTTTAGTTCTTAACTTAGGTGTGGGTCTTACAACTTTTCCCCTCAAATTTCATCGACATTTAAACAAGAAATACTGGCTTCAAAATTTCCAAAAATACTTTCTTTATTACTTAACTTTTGTAATTACAACTTTACAAAATAATAATTATAAAGCTACAACTTATCCTTACATTGATTTTCCTTTTCTATTTCCCTTTGAATTCTACATCTACTACTCGCTTTCCTTTGTCAATTGTAGAGCCTCCTCGCATGGACTATTGTACTGAGTGAGATGCTACTTGAGTTTGAATCAATCCTTTTTTGCCTTGTTCAAACTTACTTGGGAATTCATTCATGTAATGTCCTTTCTCACCACATTGGTGGGAAGTAACATTTTTCCTTCTACAAATTCCCGTATGAGTCCTTCCACAATCTTGACATTGATATTTTTAATCGCACAACGCGATCCTTGACTAATAGTAATCTTAACCTTTTTATTCCCCACACTTCATTTTTTCTTCTTCTCTGCCTATTAGAGAGGAACCTCTTCCAGTAAGATATGGTTTGGGGATGAACCAAGCGGAAGCTGGTGGGCGTGTAACGGCTCAAGTTTATAAGGGAGACATGAATGAACCGATATCACATCTGAATGAAAGGGATCCTGAGAACATGAAAGTAAGGTTAAGAAAGGATTGATTTGGTAGCTCGATCATAGGAACTCCAAAGTTAAGTATGCTTAGCTTGAAGCAATTCTATGTTAAGTGACTTGTAAATTTTTCTAGAATGCATATGAGTGAGAACAAAGCATGCTGAAAGGACTCATGTTGGTTTATGGGGAGAACTTTCACTCTAATAGACCTTTAAGAGAGTAAGGATGATGTTGTCAGATTGTAGTAGAATGTCGGGATCTAAATTTCGAATCTTAGTTCGAATGCTAAACCTGGGACGTTACAAAAACATTTTGAAGATTGGATAAAGGGTCTAGTGAGTAGGGATTCAATACATTTGATAAAATAGATTCTCACCATAACGCGTAGCAAAGTTCTTTTCACAAATACTACTCTATTAAAAAAGTGTGCGTTTCAATTAAATTTGAGTTCAAATCAGCAAAATTATTTCACTACATTTGGTGATTTAAACCTTCAAAAATCATTAGTGATTGTTTATAAATCTCATAGAACTCATTCCCTTGCAAAATCATTTCATCATAACTCATATAGCATAAGAAGAATATTTTCACATTACGCGTTTTATATGACATTATAAGACCCAGATCCAGAGAAAGGAAGTACTGTTGAAGAGGAGCCTTGTTGAAAATTCATTTTTAGTTAAGTGGGCATAAGAGGCGTTTAACAAGGAGGAATGCAATTGAGAAAAGGTGACGCATGGAGAAAATGCTTGTATTAAGTGTTGAATGCGTTAAAGCAAGGTGACATGATAGGATTAACATGCAAAGAAGTATGTGGTTGATGCTAAGAACTAGGTGTTTGTGTAGTAACAGGAGTAGAAATACCTACACCGAAGTGTGGTTATGATAAGATAGACGTTTGTATAAGGTGACTAGACACCCCTCTGTGGGAGAGTAAATGTTCTCTCACTTTCCAAGGAAAGAGTCAGGCGATAAAGAGTTAAGCATTCCAAAGAGATAAGGTTAGCGTTTCAAGGAAAATGTCTAATCACAAGTGAAAGCTGGCAATGTGTTGAACTTATATTGGTTGCATGACCTGATGAGTGGTAGCTTGACACGTGTAAAGCATGGAGATGACCCATCAATGTGAAAGGTCACTATAAATAGGACCAAAAAGGTCGAAAGAAAAGGGAAAGGAGACGCTAAACATTTTGATACTTTGTTAAGAGAAAGTGTCGAGTGTTGAAAGGCCAATTGGGAAAATCACTAGGCGAGAAGAGAAAGTCGAAAGCAAAAAGGGGAAGGAGTTGAGGCTAAGTATTTCAGAGAGTGATCTTTGTAATTAAATGAATGTTTGTGAACGATTTCTTGTGGATGGGAGAATCCCATGTCCCTGCAATGTGTAGTGAAAGTCTTGATGAATTGAACCGCATGGAATTTATTGTGATTGTCGTTTTTAAAGTGATGCAATGAGAATTTAAAATTATGAAAATAAGGTTGCTATTATTATTGAAACTTTGGTATTTCCCAAAAAGGTATTTCCTAAACCCATAACTCACTAAGTCTTTTACTTATGTTTTAAAGTTTTCCCTCCCTATGTTATCATGCGTTAAAACTAAGTAAAGAAATGATTACTAGCATAAAAGCCAAGGAATGTAAGATGATTTGTTATGTAAACTTGTTTGATGAGCAAGTCGTGCCATTTTATTTCACATTCGAGGAGTTTGTAGATAATTCATATACTCCTGAACACTGAGGGCTGCAGTTCAATTCTAAAAAGAGGTTAGGTTAAGTGCTGCATCACATTTTTGTGAGGTCCAAGATGATAAGTGGAAGAACGGAGCCAAGCATGAAGATCCCAAAAGTCTAAGTTTTAAGTCTTGTTGTAATCGTAAAGTCCAAACTTCCTCTTGTACTTGGATAAAAAGTGTTAAGTTAATAAAGAGAAGAAGTTATATTTATTCAACTGCATTATTATTTGTGTTTACCGCCTAGTAATTAAAAAGTGAATTTGAGCTAAATGTTGAAGACTAGGCGACGAAGCTAATTCTAGAAGTTGTCTTTTCGCTGTGATAAAGGTCTCTAATGCGCAAAGTAAAAGCTTTGTGATGAGATAGGTTTAAGAAGTTATTTGGCTTACTAGGCATTCGACACGTCTTCTCGCAGAGAGATACGCAATGAGGGTTTAAGTGGCACGCCCCCATCTGATCGCATGGAGTGGCAGTTGGGGCAGGGTGTGACAGGTGGTATCACAGCATGATTTTGGGAAACCTAAGAAGATTAGAGAATAAGTTCTCGGGAAAGAAGAGGAAAGTCTAAGTTGTGTGGAGGAGCATGCCATCGCCTAAGTGGCAGAGCATAAATTTGAAGAGTTTGTGGAGGAGCTTAAGCATAACTTTCTTGGGCCTTCTTCAATACCCTTTAAATATTCTACGACAGAAGTGGAGGATCCTTCGCGTTTTGTTTCATTTTAATTTTCTACTTCCTTCACCCTTTGTTCATCTTCTTGAATGCATTTTGCAAGATGCTCCCATTCCTCTTCCTATCCTCTTTCCTTTCTTTTTTTTTTTTTTTTTGTCTCTTTCTCATCACAATCTTTCCATTCTTTTTCCTTCTTTTCTTTCTCTTCCCTTCCTCTCTTTTCTCTTTCTCTTTGTTCTTTTTCTTTCCTTTCAGATTCTTCTCTTTCTTTTGTTCTTGTTCTCTTCTATCAGCTTCTTTTTTTCTTCCCTTGCCTTCTGTCTCTCTTCAGCTAGCGCCAACAACGCAACTAAGTATGAATCATCCACCCTTATCTCTACTCCATTAACTATCAAAGGATTCAATTTCACACCATCTTGCCTTTACTTTCTACACGGTTCAAATCATTCACTCCCCCAAGAATTCTTTTAGAAGTTTAGGCCACGGGGTTACGATTGGTTTGGGCTTGCTCCAACACAGGACTGTCGGAGCGTACTTGGTCAACTTTCTCTTGTGGGTTAATGAGCTTTAGATTGGTTTTCTTTTCGACTATTTAGATAGGGAAAAGAAAAATGTAAAACAATGTAAAAGAGTGAGAAAGAAGATTACTTGAAGTTCACCAGAAGGTTATCGGAGAGGTTAGAGAGCTTAGTGTTCTTCACAGAGTGCAAGCGGTGAAAAATGTAAATTAGAGTTCTCTGTGGGTTTTTATAAAGGAGTTGAACCATAGTTAAGGGGTGGTTACTACGTCGGTTAATATCATTGTGTTTTAATAGTGACGGGATGTTTGGCACTACCTTTTGGGTTTTCGATGAGGCTAATCATTCCGTTTTTTTGAATTTTGAATTTGATGCTTCAAATTCCCCAAAACCATAAAAATCTCATGGGCTCTTCTCTACTCGATAAGCTACGCGAGAAAAACCTAACACATGATGCAAGCTCGCCTATTGATCTTATCACGCAAACCCTATTCTTTCTTCGCCCCACTTGCATGTGATAAAGCTCACAAACTTTTTCTAACTTGTCAAAAGTATCTAAACTAAAAAACAACAAAGAAAGAAGTAAAAGACAAAATTAAAAGAAATCAATAAATATAAAAATGATGCCTTTGCGATAAGATTAAAGAAAGTGATACGTTACAAAAGCATCCATGCGTTCAGGTTCTTAAATGTGGATGAGACTGGAGCCTTGTCGTGATCAATACCCTACATAACCATCCTAGACATATTGTTTCTTTCTAAACGACTTTAATCATTCGCTACATGACTCTTTGCTATGCGATCATTCACCGTAACATTGTAAATGGTCTTTCAGTTCATTATTCGCGTTGCAGGTGTAGGCCAAGTGTTTCACCATGTGAATTGTGTAGACCTTTTAATTGCCTTAAAGAAAATCCTTCACATAAGAAGATTAGAAAATTTTTGCTCTAGGCGTTTGAGGGATCTTTTATATCTTGCTTTAATCGCATTGGTCTGTAACTACACTACGCGAAAAGACATGATCATTGCATATAATATGCTTACTATGTCTTTAGGCGAGGATTGTGCAATAAAAGGTACACATCTTTTTACGCGAAGCTACTTCATCTGTGTTTAGTACAAGTTTTCCTATCGCTTATCCAAGTATAAGCAAACCGATAGGTTTTCTGGTAAGTTAGGGTTGGACACAGAGAATTGCTATCAAACTTAGTTATAATGCTTAAACACCACACTTGCTTGCCTTCCGGGATACAAATGATAAAAATAAAGTATGCAATACCTATCTAGGTTACCTTATTTATAAGAATCACATTGCCTCGTTTTTAATGTGGACAACCTCTCGGTGTCAAGATACCACACTTGTTCTCCTTTCGAGACACAAATGATGGAGGTCAATCGCCAGAATGGAGTTTATTTCCAAACTCCTTTCTACACACATTTAGCTATGTCCTTGATACTTATTTTCTCGAGTAGTTGGTGATAAACTCTGACAAAGCGATGGAGTCAAGTTTAACTAAATGCGATGAACCTTATAAGTAAAGAGCCCTTATCAAGTACTTATTATGAACTTAAACTACTTATAACAATTCAACAAGATGAACAATAAAGAAGTGATAGAAAGATAGTGGATAAAAATGTAATGTACTAATTGATGTAGGCCTTTCGACCATTAAAAGGTACAAAAGTCAAAACATTACAAAGAAATTACAAAAAAGGACACTAAAGAAGGTGAGCCAAACCACAGAATGCCTTGTGAGCATTTTTTTGGCTCTTTTACAAGTTAAGGAAAACGGTGGTTTCTTTCTCTAATCTCACTCAAAAGTTGGTTGGAGAAGAAGGGAAGAATGGAAGAACATCTACAAAAGGGAAAAAAGCTACTCCTTTTTGCCAATCCTTAGGGAGACAGACCTCCCGGAGCTCTCTAGTTTTGGGTCCATTCATACCTCCTTTTCATCGTGAAAATGGAGGTCTTTTATATGCAACTTTAGGCTGGAAGCTTCTATTCTTTTGAACATTTCAGTGCCAAAAAGCAGTCTTGTCAAGTCACATCAACTCTAACTACCATTCTTTTCTTTTAGTGAATCTCTTCGCGTGATGATGTGGCTTATCGCCTAGTGAAGTAAATTGCCAGCCAATCTTCCTATCGCATTAGCTTTCGCACTCATTCGTCCTGTGATTCACTATAATTCTTCTTTTCCTTATTGTCATGCGATAGATACACTAAAACCATGGTAAAACAGGTGTGGAGGCCTATATAAGTCATATTCTCTTATCTTTATGAATTTGCAGTAAAACCTATGTGTTTTGACACTTTATCTTACACTAAGACTCCATTGTTTTACCTAAAAAGCCATAATAACTTGGTATTTCTACAAATTATAAGTTACCAGCGACAGTCAAATTAGAATGGCGACCTTATTATGTAAGGATGACGTCAATTAACTCATGGTGAAGGAAGCTCACATCGCCTTCCATCTCAATGCATAGCTATTTTCTTAACGCCTAGCTAGAATGCTTTACATAGTTTGCATCATAACACTTCTAGTTGTCAATTCCCATCGCCTACAGTCTTAATGCATCGTTCAGAATGTGATCAGGGTCACAATAACTCAATCAGGATTATGATCAAGTTATGTATGAGCATCTTGTGAAATATTAATGTGAAACATGCGTCCTAATAGAGGGGTTTCTTGTAAATTAATTTTTAAAGCTAGTAGAATTAAGCATGAGTAGGCGTTTTGGGATAACATGAGTAAAGGGGCAGAGCTGAAGAAACTCGACAACATGTTGTAAAGAAAGGCAACACAAAACTACAAGATACTGCGAGAAGAGAAGGCGGCAACCAACACTTGTAAGAAAGATACTAAACTTATAAGCGAGGAGGAGTCGATTAAGTATTAAACGCAAATGATCACTCAACTAAACATAGGTTGCGTTTAAGTTAGGTATGGTTAAGAAGGATACTAAACTAACACGTGGCAGGAGTTGTTGATATTAGAAGAAATGTAATACTTACTAACCTGTTTTGGGGGGGAGTATAAATACGTTTGAAGAAGGATTTGTTCAAGTGTTTAGATAAGAGAAAGTTCTATTGGAGGAGTAAAAATTTAAGCTTCATTATAGGATCATGCTACAAGAGGGAAGAAAAGCTAGACAATCAGAAGGAGAGAAAGGGAAAAAGAAAGGCTTAGTTGAGTGAGTGACCCTTCAAAAGAAAAGCGAGCTATTGAAAATATTTTTACCACCAAAGTTATGTTGCTATATTGCCATGTAGTTAGATATGCTCATGTTGTAACCTCATAACATATAAAAGAACATGGCCAATTTGAAGTATGTCTATGTTTGTGAAGTTGTATTGTTGTGATGCTTGTACGTATACAAAACCATTAGTCTTATTCATGATCAAAAGCTAGCTATCATGTGCAGATAAGAGTTAAGTTGTGTCACACCCCTTCCCTAGCACCATCTCTAGCTACGAGATGAGATGTAAAGCCAGTATATGTCGATTCTCTGTAACAACACATACTTGAAAACTAAACTGAAACTTGACTCAGAGTGAGACTATTCATATGCAAAATCATAAGCCTTTAGAGCGATACAATGCCAATTCTAGTTACAAATAGAATATTACAACCAATTCGTACCACACTACTAAACATATTATACTTAAGTCCTCTATGGATGACGAGCACCTGAACTTGATGGGTAAACTAGATCTTTGGCAGCGATAAGCTTAGCTCTTAAACCACGATCATACCTAGGAAATGACAACATTTGAACAACGAAGTCAAAACTCATCCATCTTAACGAATTCTATAAATGAAGGAGAGAATCAAAGCCATGATGAAAGTAAAAGCTCAAAAAATATAAATGTTAAAAAAAATCCTTAATCCAAGAGTAAAAACTACATGATTCTCATAGCCCACATGAACTTAAAAGGTGAATGGCAAAAAAGAAAAAAAAAACTTGAACTACGTTATGAGGAAGTTTAAGTTTATGATCCTTTTCTTGATCCTTGATCCTTTTCTTGATCCTTGATCCTTTTCTTCAAGGGTATTTAGGCAACTTAAAGAAGTTTAAGTTCAGTTAACAAAAGTATGAGTACCATAGCCTTATGTGTGGCTCCACAAAATTGATATCATTCGTCTCATTGAATAATGAAGTTTTAAATTGAAAAATGTTCATCTTTACCAATGACATCACAAAAAGTTGGGGAAAATCCTCAAATTCAAGTTGTTCTCCCTAGTAAGGAGGCAATACAATAAATTGAAGACGTACAATACTTTGCACAATACTATATACAAGATGAGTGCATATGAAAAAATGGTTCTTCAAAATCAGCTGTTTTGAAAAAAGTTCTTCAAAATAGTTTGGTCCCTTCGTCCATGCTTCCTCAAATAATTAAAATACAGAAGTTTAATTGATGCAACATTAAAGCTCAAGTTTGAAAAAAAAATAGTCGAAGATTCATCAAGCTCAAAGATTAAAGGATTGCATCAATGCTTCACTAAGCTTAAACCTAATGCAGAGGGTATAAAGCCAAATGTAGAAAACGTAGAGTCAAGATGCCTCTTTTCAAACAAAATATGCTCAGTGGAGTGAGTTGTTGTTCTACAAAAAAAAATCCAATAAAAGGTCTAAAAAAATGAAGGCATGAAAGTCAAGAAAAATGGTAAACTCCACAAGGTGCTATCATATTTATGGACTAACAAATGTAGAACACTAAAAGAAGCATTCATCCAAATAGATGTTGACTTTATAATGTGTAAACTCTAAACTGTAGCATTCCTAAGTCTTCCAATGAAACAAGTGCATGAGTTTGATTTGAGATTAGTTGAATACTAGGATTAAGTTGAAATAGTAGTTTAAAGAAGGATTAAAAAGGAGTTTACTAAGTTTCAGTAGTGGCCTAAGTGTCATCGTTGGTGTGTTATTATTGGTATGTCATTATAAGGGTGTCATGGTTGTTGGAAGAAGGAAAGTTTGGAAAAAGGGGCTTGAAAACCTCTAAAGTGCGGTGTGTTTTGAGGTTAGACTAGGCGATTAAGGTTGTTTAAATAACCTCTATAGATAAGATATGCGGCCATAGGTATGTTAGGCAACACGGAGGAGATGTTAGGCATTTTGGATAGTAACTTTGAGTCTAGAGAACCTCTATGCATTGAGGCTATGTGTCACAACCCCTCTCTACTTGAGAGATGGTATGAAGTCAACTGACACCATCTTTTGTCTCGAAAATATTTGTTGACCCTAACCTCTTTAACCCTTACTTCAACTCAAAATTTAACAGAAGCATAAAAACCATCTTTTTGAATTAAGAAAGGTTTAAGTGCAATCCACCTTATATACAAATTTGTTAAATATAGTGCTTACAAAGGTTTTGACAAGATCAAGACTTATAATACAAACAGTTTCCTCTACACACACTAGTTACCTAAACATAAAAAATTCATAAAATTATACCAACAAGCTAGTCAACATGGTAGCAGTAAGCTTCGCTCATAGCAACATGATCCTTACCTATAAAGTGAGAAAACATTTGAAAGAATGAGCTAAAAATGTCCAGTGAGTGATGTTTTCAAAACATAATGTCCAAATAGTTATGTTTGATGCTTTAAACATAGAAATTATTGGAAACGTAGCACAATAAAGCTTTAGAAGTTTTTCATAGGTTCCTCGAACATTCATAAGTACTTTAAGTTATTGCTTAATATTTTCCTACTAAATATTTATAACATAACATAGGTCAGTTTTTAATGAACCATCCCTAAATAGGCACAAGGGCCTTCTCTAGTGTACTTAACCTAGGCTCCTCTATAAAGTCTTCACATTAGTAAATGGGAATCATATGTGTGCATATTCAGAGATAACTCATATAGTACTGGTATAGCTTCATAAAAATATTTGAATGCAAGTTGCTTGCAAACTTGAAATTTACTTTAGAGATCATAACGATTTAATTAAAACATTTAAATGCAGAAATCATTCACAAGTTATTGCTTGTGCAGTTTTGAAGTCATAAATAGCTTTTAAATAAGTTTTACTCACAAGCTTTAAGCTTTTCCTCCTTAGCTTGGGAAAATTCATCAAACTTCACTTGTCTTTAAAATAGGGCATTTATACTCCAATTAATCTCTACTAATAAGAAAATACCTAAACTCCTAGCTAAAATTGCTAAAACATTAAAAAAAAATGCACAAAATTGTCAAATAGGTTGATAGGTACCCACGGCATATGTGATAGGCTGTATATGCGCACGCTAGCCTAGTTGCTTGGTTGTGTGCTAACCTTGCGTGCCCTGGCATTCCACTCGCTTCGTGCATGCTGAGCACTGTATGCTTGTGCACAGGGTTGGTCGCGCACTTTCCTTGTCGCATCGTGCATAATGCATGACACCCTCGTCTATACGTGCATGGTGTCATGAGTATGCTTCTCTAGGGTGTTGTTTTCCTATGGCCGCATGCTTAAACATCCTCAAACCACTTTAGTTTAGCCTATTGCTTTCCTTTTCATGTCACTAGCCTTGTAAATGACATTTTGCACTTTTCATATGCAAGCTTGTCAAACTTAAAAATGTTTAAAATGTACTATAGGGGATACTTATAGTTATATCCCTAACGAGGCATTGTCATACTCTTTGCAATCTAAGCTTTCTTTGCAATTGACAGTCTTCAATGCTTTATTTAAAAGATGCTTACCAAGCTTTTCTTTCTCTCTCACGTTCTATAAAATCATTTTACCAGCGTTTACTAGCGTCTCATCAACCTCGTTCTCACAGCAAGCACTACAATGCCATACGCTAGAACCAGTTTGCGACAAGCTCATTCTGAGACTTAGAAATATCCCCTTGTCTGAACTTAGGATTAACACTCAACCAGCGTTGTACGAGTTTCTTGAGATTTTCACCAATGTCTTGTGATAGATTTTGTCTTCTCTCGATAGACAACCATTAAAAATAGTAAATAAGAGGGTTAGCTCTCAGTTTACTTTTCATACACATGATTTTCGTAGTGACAGTTTTATACAACAAGAATTATGAAAACATACTTTCATATGATTATCAACAGAATACCTGTTCCACACATTAGAACACAATCATAGTATTAACTATTTATGAAGGACCTTTCCTCCATTGATGGAAGATTCACAATTATTCTACTTATAACAGATACTACAAAATAAACATTTATTTATAACTTATACACAAACTCAGAAAAGAATCAATAATAAATATTAGCTTAATAATCACGTCGAATGTTGTTTCATAGCTCACCAATATTAGCCTCAACCCCTTCCTTATCCGTTGTTGGATTTCTCTTCACACCTAGCGATTTCCTCATCTGTCATTCAACTTTCTAAACTTTCCTTGTCTCTTTCACTATAAAGTTTAACTCTTCTAAAAACTCCCTCTACCTCTTTGGCATTTTGTCCCTTTTATAGTGACCTTCTACATCTAAGGGTCGTTTCAACATTTCACACGTGTCTCTTTTTCGACTCGTCGCGCCATGCAGACAACCCAAACTCGACACGTGGGCTATCCGTCAGCAATGATTGGACTTTTCCCTCTAGATGCACACCTTATCTCTTTGAGAAGCCAAACTCTTAAATCGTCTGATCCACCTATCTTCTCGGAAAGCAGCAGACATTTATTTTCTCTCAGGGAGTGGTCAAGTCATCTTGACAAGACACTTCTACACCTCCTTCCTTAGGCGTCGACATTTCTTTCTTGCACTACTATGCTAAACGCCTCACTTTGGATGTTCGACGCATGCTTCTTCCTCGCCAGCTTAGTTTCATTCATCGCTTGCCTTCTCGCGGTGGAACTTAGAGTCAAGCACTTATTCTCATATCACCTTCCTTCCTTTTGCATATTTCCTCGCACGATGTCCTCTACTCCTTTTCACTTGGACTTCCTTTCTTCGGGTCAAGGTCTCACGCATATTACTTATGCGGAATATATTCTAGGTAAAAAATTCTTCGTTCACTATCCTTATCGTAAGATCTTTATCGACTTGGTGGTACCCAACCGGGGTCTCACAACCAGTCCCTCCTTTTTGGAATTTCATCAAAATTCTATGACATTGTTTTCTTTTTCTTGTCTATGCGAGACTTGCTCACGAAGCTTGTTTTATTGAGTGAGAACTGCTTTTATTTACGTGGCGACTTACCAACCTTAGTCCTTCTTGATATGTGGTACAACATAAGAAAAACCATCTCTTTTATTCTCACTATAGGCTCCATCTAACACACCGCATCATCAACTCATAGGATCATCTTACAAGTTCCATTGTCTTCGTATCCTTTTTCGGCTCAAACATTTACCACACTCTTTTGTCGAGTTATAGCCATGTGGAGTAGTCTCAACATAATTGACAAGTTCCATCAATTCCACTACGCATAACGCGTCTTCCAAAACTATATCACATAGTAAGCAAAGGGCATCTCATACCAGATCACACAACAAGTATGGGACATTCTATTCAAGATCACACAACATGAATAGATCATCCTATTCAAGATCACACAGCATGAGTAGAACATCCTATTCAAGATCATACAGCATGAGTAGAGCATCTCATTCAAGATCACATAGCATAAATAGGCATTATATTCAAGATCACACATCACGAATAGAGCATTCCATTCAAGATCACACAGCATGAAAATTGATATCTTTGCATAAAATTTGTTGAAAGAAGAATTTCAGTCTATGGAAAAATTGATTCTATACAATTATTTCCAAGAAATGATATTGAAAAACATCAAAAAGATTTTTCATTTCTTCACATAAGTGTTGTCCAAGTAGCCTTAATTTCAATGTTCAGATCCGAACTAGATACACCGATTTTAGCAATTTTACATGAAAAACGCCAGAAGATTTTTCAAATCCATTATTAGGAATCATTGAATCAAATTTGGCCAATGGCCTTATTTAGTTTAATTGTTTTCCAAATTTTATGGTGTCTCTTGATGATCCACACATTTTTAAAATCTTGAGTCTAGATATTACTGGACAAGGTTTGAACTTTGAAGAAGGTTTTAAAAATTAACACTTAGACATAAAATCACTTACAAGGTTTTAACTATTACCATGTACCGGAAGGCTTTAATGTCATCGACTAAGGGAAAAACCATGTGTTCCAAAACTCCTTTCTTGGAAAGAGGTTACAAAAATATTCCTATTGGATTCTGGACAGTGCTTTCATCCCTTAAAAGAAAGAAAATGAGGTTTTTCATATCATTAAAACATCTTGATGAGAAAGTAGAAATCAAGTTTAGAAATGAATCAATTTAGGTTCTCTTTAGTCAAAGAAAACATGAGCTCTTGCAAATTTATGAGTTCAAGACCAAGTACATCTAGTATTAGGAGTGAGCCAATACCTAATCTGAACAGATCAAATTCTCTATTAATATGTTAGATTAGATCAAGGAATACCAAATATTGTTTATGAGAAAATCTCCAAAATTCTCCAACCCAAATCGAGATGGATACAAGTTCCTAATTAAATGTAATTATTTCAAAATTAAAATTTGAGCTTGACAAAGAATCCCTTCAAAAGGAGTTTATGTCAAATGCAAATCGCATTGAAAGAATTTCCTTTTTCAAAAACTACTCTAAAACAGAAAGGAAGTTATTTAAAGAAGAGAATTTCAAAACCCTTGAAATACTACAAGAGCATATTGCATGTTTCAGATGGTTCAACCAAAGGAAAGAATTTGACCATCTTTGTACGATCAAAGAAAAGGAATTGTGGAAAAGTAAAAGAGGAGAAATCAAAGCTGATAATCCGATGGAAGATGTTGAGTTCAAAAGCTTTTATAACGAAAATGTTATAGCAAAACTTTTTCAAACCATCAAGAAATCTAAAAAACACAAGGCTTCTACAAATAAGGAAATAAAGAGTATTTAAGTTCAAAACAATTATTCTAACAGAATGCTTTCTTCAATTGCAAGTCAAGTTTTCAAGCTAGAAGAAATTTTCAATCCTCCTACTCAAGAAGAAACTCCTAATCTTTTCCAACCCTTAGAAAAGGTTATGATAAAAACTCAGAAACAAAAACTTCTTTATAAATTTAATGAACGCCTAAATAACCTAAAAGGTGAAAGTTCGATGAATGTCCTTAATAAAGAAGATGCAGTTCAATTCGTGGAAGATTTTGAAAACCTCTGAGTCAATGAAGAGGAGAAACAAATCAATAAAATAAACTTTGGATTATTTGTTAGCAAAAGGGATCGAATTAATTTCCATCCTCGACCCTCATTTTTAGGAAAAAGTCTAAAGTAAAGATAAAGATATGTCATAAATACAGAGTTCAATGGAGAATCCATATATGTATGGAACATAGATGGAACTCTAGAATATCAAATCTATGACATATTAAATAATATATTAACTTGTGTCATAGCCTATGATTTAACAGTCATTCAAATGGAGAAGTTGCTATGCTTCTAATCAATGGACTTAGTGGAAGTCTCAAATTGTTGTGGGATTCTACCTTAACTAATGAACAAAAAGAAGCAATTAAAACTCATAGGACAAGAGTTAAAAGGACAATTAAAGTTGAAGAAGGAACTTCAGCAACTCAAGAGGTAGAAGAAGAACTAGAGGATGTTGTAGAAACTCTTCTTTACGCAATTAACAGACACTTTGGTCTAGGAAATGACACTGATGTAGATAACCCGAGAAAAATAATCAAAAATCTAAACTGTTACTCTATGGGAAACTTAAGATGTTACAAAGATATTTTCTTATTAAGAATTTATATCTTCAAGGATTGCAATGCCAGGCATTGGAAAGAAACGTTAATTGACAAACTTCCAAGCTTTATGATAGAACGAGTCTACAACTCTGTCAACAAAACTTACCCCGAGCAAATACCTTGGAAAAACCTTACTTATGCTCAATTAACTGCTAAGATTATAGAGTCTGGTCTAGATATCTGCAACGAGATAAAAATTTAAATCAAAGTTAAAACATTTAAATATGGATTTGAGAAAGTCAAAGAACCAGGTTCGTTTTCAAAAAAAGTTCGTCCAAAAAACCATAATATGAAACCTACATATTATAGAAAATCACGAAGGTACAAGAAGCCCTACACCCCTAAGAGTAAAAAATATTCAAATTACAAGAGACTTACTAAAAAATAGCAAAAGGAAGTTCAAAAAAGAGAAAAACTAAATAAAAAGGTCTTTTTGCTACAAATACAGAAAATAAGGACATTATGCCAATAAGTGTCCACAAAGAGGTATCCATGAAATAAATGAAGAAGACTATTCTTCATATTCATCCTATATTTCTGACTTCAAATTGCAGGAAATTGCATGTGAAACCGAGTCAGAAATTTCAAGCCAATCTTCCTCAGATGAACAACCAAGAGCATGTAGTTGTATCAAGGACCCATGCAATGGTGTTTTAAATGAAATAAATGTTTTAACATCTGAACAGGATTTATTATTTCAAACAATCAATCATGTTTCAAATGAAGAGTTAAAAAGAAATATTTTAGGAACACTTGGAGATTCTTTAACAAGAGAGTCTTCTTCAAAACCATCTTCAAAAAGGAAAATGATTCCTAAAAAAAAGCCTTTAAAAAATTTTACAAACTCCAAAGGAAGAAACATCGATTTCTATTTTGATGATTTAAAATTTGAAATCAATTGTCTAAAAAGAGAAATTTCTCAACATAAATATGAAATTTTAGAAATTAAAAAAGAAATTTCTCAAATGAAACAAAATGATTATTTAGGAGATTTAGATTTAGGAAAAGATCTTCTAAGTAATCTAAATCCTGAAATTAATTTCATTTCAAGAATAAGTTTTCAAAAGTGATATTGTTTAATTATACTAAAAATAGAAGATTTAAAAATTACTTTGAAAGCACCGATAAACTCGGGAGTGAATCAAAATAGTATGCAAGAGGGTTTAATTCCTATAAAATATTTTTAAAAAACAATAGAGGTTCTTACTGGAGCAAATGGAAAGAAGTTAAATATCAAATTTAAACTTTCAAAGGTACATGTTTGTAAGAAAAAACATTGTTTCAAAACTTATTTTCTTTTAGTAAGGACTTTCGCCAAGAATTAATTCTTGGAACAGCTTTTATTACTCAATTTTATCCTTTAACAATAAAAGAAAAAGATTAGTAACAAAGAAATTTGGAGAAGAATTGATTTTTGAATTTATCTCTCCAATTTTACCTCATAAACTTTTAGAATTTAATGTTTTAAAAAGTGAACAAATAAAAAGAAAACAAAAGGATTGAAGAAAGTTTGAAAGAATTTTCAATTAAAATTTGAAAAAGAAATTTTTTTCAATTTACCAAATACATTTTGGGAAAGAAAAAACACATAGTTGTTCTTCCATATTCCAAAGAATTCAAAGAATCGGATATCCAAACAAAGGCTAGAACAATTCAAATGAATTCAGACTTGCTAACACATTGCAGAAAAGAAATTCAAAACTTATTAGATAAACATCTAATAAGCCCCTCAAAAAGTCCATGGTTGTGCGCTGCCTTTTATGTCAACAATGCCTCCGAAAAAAAAAAAAAAAAAGCGTGGAGTTCCAAGGTTAGTAATTAATTATAAACCTTAAAACAAAGTCTTGAAATGGATTAGATGTCCAATTCCTAATAAATAAGATTTGCCCAAAAAAATTGCAAACACAAAAATATTTTCAAAATTTTATATGAAATCTAGATTTTAGCAAATTCAAATTTCTGAAAAGGATATATACAAACTGCTTTCAAAGTTCCGTTTGGATAATACGATTGAAATGTAATGTCTTTTAGGTTAAAAAATGGCCCATCAGAATTTTAAAAAATCATGAATGATATTTTTAATAATTTTCAAGATTTTACGATTGATATTGATGATGTTTTAATATTTTCTCCAAATTTAGAAAGGTATTTTAAACATATCAATATTTCATAAATGTCATTAAAAGAAATGGTTTGATAGTCTCACTACCAAAAGTCAAATTATTTGAAACAAAAATAAGATTTTTGGGTTTTTGAAATATACTTAGAAAAAATCAAGCTCATTCAAAAATCAATTGAGTTTGCATCCAATTTTCCAGATCAAATTCTAGATAAAATCCAACTTCAAAAGTTTTTGGGCTATCTAAATTATGTGTCCGATTTCACCCAAAACCTCAGGCCCATTTGAAAACCACTTTATCAAAGGTTAAAGAAAAATCCAAGATTGTGGTCTAACAAACACACCAAAACTATTCAAAAAAATTAAGTCTTTAGTCAAATCAATCCATTGCCTTAGTCTCATCAACCCAAAAGCAAACCTAATTATTGTTAAGATTGATGCCTCTGTGGTTTAGGATATGGAGGAATCCTCAAACAGTGTCTAGATAAAACTGAGTCATAAATCCAATTCCACTCAGGAATTTGGAACGATACACACAAAAATTACTCAACGATGAAAAAAGAAGTGCTTGCAATGGTTCTCTGTATTCAAAAATTCCAAGGAGGGCTAATCAATATTTCATTCTCAAAACAGATTCTAGAGCTTCAAAATTCATATTAGAAAAAGATGAAAAAATTGTTGTCTCAAAACAAATTTTTGCCATGATAGAACCCTTTGTCTGATAAGCTACTTGTCGATAAAAACCTAAATCTAAAGTTATTTGTATATAACATAAAGTCTTGGATATATTTATTCTAAGTCCAGCTATATACCTATTAAAGCAAAAATTGGTGGAAACTTCCACTACTGACATAATGGAATGTTTCCTTTATGTCCCAATGTTTATACTATTACAATTATTAATATTGTTATAAAACAATATTACAAACATTATTATTATAAATATTTTCTTATCAACATTGAATTTTCATCCAACAAGAAAAATGGAAGCAACCTCCTTCATTCTTTAATAAAGAGGATTTATTAAAGAATAGTTTATGTCCCTTTTGAGGTAGTAATTGTGTATACCATTAATCCTATCCCCTATGGCGGATTACAGACTGACCAACGGACTCACCGCACTCCAACATTGTGACTTACAGTCGAGACCATCAAACGTAGTCGAACACTCCATGAAATATACACAATTTCATTTTAACTCTTAGACTTGATCTTGAATTGCACCTGTTGTCTTCTATTTTTCCTAGATTTTTGGATGACAGAACAATATTTACAAAGTAAACTAGAGTATTTATAAATTTTACTCATCAATTACACTAGAGATGCTAATATACATTACACATTTTTTTTAATAATATAATAATTTGAATACAAACCTTCTTTTGGAAGTTTCTATATTTAACCTATTTTTCTATTTGAAATAGGTATATGCCTTTGGAGCTCACATAAGCTGTGAGTCGAGAAACGAGACGTCCAGATCGTATTACAGATCTGCTTGCTCTTTGTCTCCCTATATGGAAAAAGATGTTGATTTTAAAGATAAGGATGCATTTACTGTTGTTGATAACCTTTGAAAATCTGCATCAGTTATGGCCTGAGCAATTACAGCAAGAAGCTTTGATTTATCATTTCGAAACTTGGCATTCTTTCTTTAATCAAGGTCTTGTAGATAACCTTTCTCTGCGAACTATTCTTTCATGTGTTTGATGGTGGTATCTTGAAAATTGTATTTTTCCAACCATTTGATCTTGAGATTTTTAACTAACATTTTGTATTAAGGATATGGTGTTGTATTGAAGCTCTAACAAAATATCCATGAAATTTGAAGATAAAGGAAAAATATCATCGAATTATGAAATAAATTCTTTTGAATTGTTCTTGAAAAGTAGAAATAGGATTCTTGAATGGGTGTAGACAGAATATCGTCTGTGACACCAAAATTATTCTACTAATGAATGAACCATAAAAGAAAATTAATTTTGTAAGTGTTTTGGTAAAAGGAAATGAACCATGTAATCTTGTAGGAGTAGGATTAAGGAATAAAGGGTTTTGAAAGGGATTTTTCTATAAAAAATTTCTTGATTCCAATGAGTTGGATTGATTGTTTTGAAAATTTTTAATTTTGTATAAGTAATTTTGTATGGATCATTTTTGTCTGAAACATGAGTTATTTCTACAGATCTGGTATCTACTAAACTAAACTCATAGAATTTTCTTGTTTTTCTAAGGTCTTTTGGAAGGAAATTGAAGTCCTCAAGGAAGATTTTTGAAACTATCTCATCTAGAGTAAGACTTTGATATTCGGGTTTTATGATAGGATCGTAGACCATAATCGATTTTTTAAAATAAGTTTTGATCTTGGGTCAGGACTCGAACTGTTTACCGGAAGTGACAGCCTGGGAATAAGTCGTAGGAGGAGTATAAGACTCTTTATTGGATGAAGTGGTAGGAGGCCTCATTTAAACAACTCCGCCAGAAGGACGGATGAGATTGGCCAAAGGCCTAGATGGAGTTGCTGACTCCATGAGAGATTCAATTTGTATGTCGGACAATCTTGATTTGGATTGGGTTATTGTTACCCTAAATCCATAGCATATTGATATGCACTCATCAATGAAGTTGTAGAGTTTGAAGAAGAATATGGGTGATTGCCCTTTGAAGAGATAGAACTTACTCTTCCTCTTTTCAAACTCAATTTTCTTTTAGAGAGTTTTTAGAAAAGAGAGAGAGTTTTGGAGTTAGAAAATCCCTTGAGAGGTAATCAACTAGGGGGTTTTGCTCTCCTTTCATAGGCACAACTTCGAAATCAAAGCAAGATAGTATTGCTTGCCATCTAGCAAAAATTTGTTTTGAGACAATATTTTTTACATATTTTTCTAACAAGAATTTTGAAGCTCTAGAATCTGTTTTGATAGTGAATTTTTTATTGATTAGCTTTCTTTGGAATTTTTTAACACATAGAACTATTGCAAGTAATTCTTTTTTCACCGTTGAGTAATTTTTTGTGTATCATTCCAAATTCGTGAGTGGAATTGGATTATTGACTCGGTCTTATCCAAAAAATATTTGGAGATTCTTTCATATTGTATATTAGAGGCATCAATTTTGGTAAGGTTCACTTTTGAATTAATGAGACTGAGGTAAGAGATCGATTTGACTAAAAACTTAATTTTTTGAACAGTTTGGGTGTGTTTGTCAGACCATGATTTTGGATTTTTCTTTAAGCTTTGGCATAGAGGTTTGCAAATGGGCCTGAGGTTCTGGTTGAAATTAGACATGTAATTTAGACAACCCAAAAACCTTTGAAGTTGAGTTTTATCTAGAATTTGGTCAGGAAAATTTGAAGCAAACTTAATTGATCTTTAAATGGGCTTAATTTTTTCTAGATGTATTTCAAAACCCAAAAATCTTATTTTTGTTTCAAATAATTTGACTTTTGGTAGAGAAACTACCAAACCATTTCTTTTTACGATATCCATAAAAATATTGATATGTTTAAAATGATTTTCTATATTTGGAGAAAAGACTGAAACATGGTCAATATAAACAATTGTAAAATCTTGAAAATCATTAAAAATATCATTTATGATCTTTTGAAATTATGGTGGGACATTTTTTAACCCAAAAGACATTACATTCCATTCGTATTGTCTAAACAAGACAGTAAAAACAGTTTTGTATTTATCTTTTTTCGAAAATTTGAATTTGCCAAATTCCAGATTTCATATCAAATTTTGAAAATATATTTGCATTTGCAATTTTTCTAAGTAAATCTTGTTTATTGAGAATTGGATGTCTAATTCATTCCAAAACTTTGTTTAAAGGTGTATAGTTAGTTACTAACCATGGAACTCCACGCTCTTTTTCGACGATGTTGTTGACATAAAAAGTGGCGCGTGACCATGGACTTTTTTGGAGCCTTATTAGATTATTAGCCTTTGTTGGATATCTGATTCTTTGAATTATTTGCAATATGAAAGATCAACTATGTGTTTTTTTTCTCTCCTAAAATGCGTTTACTAAATTGGAACAAATTTCTTTTTCAATTTTGAATTGAATTTCTTTTATCCTATTTTTCAATTCTTTCAAATTTTCTTCGATTCCTTTGTAATCAATTTCTTCTTCTAATTTGTTTTTATTTTCTTTTTATTTCTTCACTTTTCAAAACATTAATTTCTAAAAGTTTACGAGGTAAAATTGGAGAGATAAATTCAAAAATCAATTCTTTTCCAAATTTCTTTGTTACTATCCCTTTTTAGTAATTGTTAAATGATATAATTGTGTAATATAAGGCATTCCAAGAATTAATTATTGTTGAAGATCTTTGACTAAAATAAAAGATTAAAACAATGTTCTTTATTACAAACATCTTTTGAAAGTTTAAATTTGATAATTAATCTTTTAACATTTGCTCTAGTAAGAACCTCTATGATTTTCTCAAAATATTTTGTAGGAATTAAATATTCTTGAATACAATTTTGATCTGCACCTAAATCTATCATTGCTTTCAAAGTAATTTTAAAATCTTCTACTTTTAGTGTAATTAAACAATATCATTTTTTAAAACTTATTCCTGAAATTAAATTGACTTTAAGATTTAGATTATTTAAAAAATCTTTTCCTAAGTCAAAATCATCTAAATTGTTATTTTGCTTTATTTGAGAAATTTCTTTTTAAATTTCTAGAATTTCATATTTATGTTGAGAAATTTCTCTTTTTAGACAATTGATTTCAAATTTTAAATCTTCGATGTTTCAACTTTTGGAATTTGTAAAAAATTTTAAAGACTTTTTTCATAAATTGTTTTATTTTTTTGGAGATGGTTATAAAGAAGATTCTCCTGTTAAAGAATCTCTAAGTGTTTCTAAAATATTTCTGTTTAACTCTTTATTTGAAACATAGTTGATTGTTTGAAATAATAAATTTTGTTCGAAAGTTAAAACATTTATTTCATTTAAAACACATTTACATGGATCTTTGATACACCTACATGCTCTTGGTCCATCCTTTAAGGAAGATTGGCTTGAAATTTTTGAATCGGTTTCATCTGCAAATTCTTGCAATTGAAAGTCAGAAATATAGGATGAATATGAATAATATTCTTCTTCTTTTATCTCATGGATTCCTCTTTGCAGACATTTATCGCCATAATGTCCTTTTCTACACTTGTAACAAAAAAAACCTTTTTGTTTGATTTTCCTCTTTTTTTAACTTTCTTTTGTTATTTTTCGGCAAGTATTTTGTAATTTGAATATTTGTGATACCTCTTAGTAAGGCTTCTTATACCTTTTGTAAGGCTTGTCATACCTTTGGGATTTTCTATAATGTACATCATATTATAGTTTTTTGGATGAATTTTTCTTGAGGAAGATCCTGGTTCTTTGACTTTCTCAAATCCATATTGAGAGCAAAAGGTCTTCATTTCTCTCTTATGAAGATTTGAATACTTTTGAACTTTGGTTTGAATTTTTATCTCATTGCATATATCTAGACCAAACTCTATAATTTTAGAAGTTAGTTGAGCATAAGTAAGGCTCTCCCAAGGTATTTGCTCAGGGTAAACTTTGTTGAGAGAGTTATAGGGTCGTTCTGCCATGAAGCTTGAAAGTCCATCAATTAACATTTCTTTCCAATACCTGGCACTGCAATCCTTGAAGATATAAATCGTAAATAAGAACATATCTTTGTACCATTTAAAGTTTCCACAGAGGAACATTTTAGATTTTTTATTATTTTCCTCTGGTTGTCTACATCAGTGTCACTTCCTAGGCCGAAGTGTCTGTTGATTGTGTAGAGAAGAACTTCTACAGCGTCCTTTAGTTCTTCTTCTACTTCTTGAGTTGTTGAAGTTCCATCTTCAATTTTAATTGTCTTTTTAACTCTTGTCCTATGATTTTTAATTTCTTCCTTTTATTCATTGTTTAGGGCATGATCCCACCACAATTTGAGACTTCTACTAAATTCATTGATTAGAAGCATAACAACTTCTCCATTTGAATGAGACCGTTGGATTCATAGGTTATGGACCAAATTAACATATTATTTAATATGTCATAGATTTGATATTTCGGAGTTCCATAAATATTTCATACATATATGGAGAGAACTCAGAATATTAAGAGCTTATTATTTAGGAGCTCAATAATATGTTGACCGCTTCTCTCGTAAACTATCGATCCTAATTCTCTTTGTGAATAGCATCAAGCAATTGGCATCAGGGCCTTTCAATAAAGTTTAAATTCTTTTCAATTGATTTCAAATTTCATATCCAGGGAGAAGGGTTTGATAATTTTAGTTCTCTTCAAATAAATTTTATTCTTCAAACATTTTACTATTTCAAAAGATTGAATTTTGAAGATTCAGACTCTACGTCTGCCTGTACGTTCGTGTCTATGTTTATGGTCCCAACAGTAAAATGCAAGGAAGCACGGTGAGACCGTTGGTCAGTAGTAATCTACCTTAGCACATACGAGCATAGACTCTCGATCCAAGAAATTTTATTTCTAGAATTAATAGAATTTTTGAAAAATAAAAATTTATAATATGAGAATTTAAAATTTTCAAGGAATAAACCAAAAATTTCTCAAGAATGTTGTTAATGAGAAGGTCATCACAATAGTCCATGTCATGTTTTGGTGAAAGGAATAAGTGAAACTAATGTATATTTATGATTTGATATGTGTTATTGAATTTAGGCAGCAAGCATGTGTTTAAACGAAGATGATTTATAAACTGTATTACCAAAATCTTTTTAAAAGTTTTACTAACTAAATCTGTTGACTTATGTTTTAAGTTATCCTTCCCCAGGTTGTATGAGGTAAGCGATCATTTAAAAAGGTAAGCAATTAGAGGTAAGTGATCGTTCAGGTAGCTAAGTGATCATGTTTGAAAGGATAAGCGATCAAGGCTAAGAGATCGATCAAGGAGCTACACAATCGAGTTGGGAACCTAGATGATCATGGAAGGTTGAAGACTTTGAAGAGTTTCGGCATTTCTTTGTTTAATTCTTGTTGAGAAAGTCTGTATCATGTCCTGTTCTATTGTAGAAACTGTTGGGTTGGAATTAGTAAGAGAATTTTACTGATTTAATTTCCATCATGTGGTATCTAGTTAAGTTTTATTTAAGTTGTGCTAAGTAATTTGGAACACGGCATGACAACATGTGTCAATGAATTGAGCGACATGTTATTTTGCCTTACCCTTTTCCATTAAATAATTGTTGAAACTTTAGTGGCTAGTATCCGTTCGACATTCTCATATTGTCAATCCTCATCGTATATGGCTTGGAATACAAAAGGAAAGTTTGAACAAGTTCACCATATTAAGTTTTGATGGAATTTGTTATCATCTCTTACAACTGTTGAAACAGATAGTGTTGCAATTGAGGTCGAATTTTGTGGTTGACTTTTTTGCAAAAATGTCTTTCCTTTGTCATTATTCTTAATGATATGTGTATGATTTGATTCAACAGTGTCACGACTCAATGTGATTCTCGAGAGATGCAATCTCATAATCCTTTCTTCAATTGCCTTCATGAGCATGTTAACCTTCTTTTCGAGCTCTGTCATTCTATCTTCATTTGTCTCCACGCCAGCCACCATAACTGTCATTATATTTAGGTGGGATCTCCTCACTTGAACATTCAGAGGACAAATTGTGTTCGTTGATCACAGGATTCTCCTTGATTATGATTCCACCTTTTGGTGGCTTTGATAGTTGTTCCCAAATGTTCTTTTTAACCTAAAAGGGTATATGATTGAGCCTCCTTTGAGCGGCGACTGTGAGTCTTTGGTCTCCTGCTAATATCACTTAGAGTTTTGGAAGTGTTGACTTTCAACGTCATGATTTCTTTAGATATTCCTTGCAAAAAGAGAAAGAGATGAATGCTAGAAATGGTCCCACTAGGAATGCCAAACAGCTCACAATAGATTTTTAGAAAAATGTTATTAGTGGAATTTGAAGTTTGAATTGATTTATAATTTAGTAGATACAATCTCTAATATTTACTTCTTTTATGCTTTCTCTTGAATATAAATTAAAACCTAGAACTTCTTACTCCTCGATCTTCAGGAAGTTGTGGTTGCAAATCTATTTGAGCTTCAATCTTCTTGAATTTAAGGAAGATTTAATCTTCCAAGCCTTTAATCTTTCATAAGATAGTAATCTCGAGGTCAATGAGAATTTTCACGTCTTGAGAGCTTTAGAAGTTTAAATCTTCAATTTTTCAGAGCTTCAATTCTTCCTTCCACCCAAAGATCTCCTAAATGAATGGCAAGGTCTCTATTTATAGAGAATTTTCATGCACTTTAGGTGGGCTTAGGCTCATTTGCTTGTTGGGCTTGGGCTTGGACTCATTTACTTGGTGGACTTGGGCTTGAACCTATAATTTTCATTTGCCCAATTTTGCTATACAAGGCTTGAATTGAGTTGGATATGAGAAAATTTAATTACCCTAACCAAATCAAATTATCAAGGTGTAACGCCCCGAAGTTCGAGGTAAAATTTTAGCATTTTAAGTGAATTGTTCGGAAATTTGAGTTTTGGTAAAACGATAAAATAATAATATAATATTGATTAGATTATTATTATCGGGAATTATTATTACAATTTTCAATGTTAATATTTTCTTTTTATTTATTTAAAATAAATATTAATATTCTTATTTAATATTATTATAATTAATTAATATTAATATTCTATTATAAATTTATATTGATTTTATTCAATATATATATATATATATTTCATTATTTATTTTATTATATTTATTATTATTATTATTATTATTATTTATTTTTATTACATATATATTTATTAATATTATTTATATATATATATATATATATATAAAAAAAAAAAAAAAAAAAAAAGAGAAAGAAAACCCTAAAACGCGCGCGCAAGCCCCCCCCCCCCTCCATTTTCGTTTTCTCTCCCTCGTGCCGCCGCCGCTCCTCCTCCTTCTTCTTCTTCCGTCGTCGCAGCCCCAACGTCGTCGCAGCCGCGAGCCGAGTGAGCCGAGCCGCGAGCCGAGTGAGCCGAGCCGCGAGCCGAGTTGAGCCGAGCCACAAGCCGAGCCGAGCCGAGTCGAACGCCTTCAAGCCGAGCCGAGCTCCTTGTTTCACTAAGCCACCTAAGCCTTCCTTCCTCCACTCCGGGTCACGGTGAGTCTTCGGTAAGGATTGTTTTCGATGAATTTCCTAATGTTGCTACATCCGATTAGAGTTGGAATATTGGAATAAGATATGGCCCTACTTTTCTCCTTTGAAGGTAGTACAGAGTTGACGCTTGAGTTCTCGGGTCTCGCGGTAGGCTTGTTTGGAGGTAGTTTTCCTTTCCTTGGGTAAGTCAACGGATGTCGCTTCTGACATTTTTAAAACGACTTCTACTAAGTCATCAACTAAAACCTTCGTGTTTCGTTTAGGTTGATCCGTTGAGCGTGGATTCGATCGAGGGGCATAACCGAGTATCAGGTAAGGGTTTTCCTACTACTGGACCCCGAATCCAAGCTGAAAACGTAGTAATCCACAGGGGATTACACGTTAGTGACTGTACTGAATAACTGTATGCGTGTTGACTGTTAAGTACCGATATTATATTTTGTCTGATGTAAAGATACTGTGACTGCTAATTGTGGATCGAGATTTTATGTTGATGTACCTTGAAGTTACGGTTCAGTATGTAGTAGAACATTGGTCTGGATGTTGTTCATGGAGTTTGGACGGGGAAGGACAGTGAGTCCGGTTTTTGGTTGGTTAGTTGATTGGATCTAGGGTTTTCCCTAATGGTGTGCGAATTGGTGATGCGTATAGCAACTGAGGGTGTGGATGTTTAAACCTATACTATCTGACTGACAAAGCCTATGGCGGAACTGTAATATGAATACCGTTGGGGTGTGACTGATGTAGACGGTTTAGCATGGACCGAGGGGTAACGGTTAGCTTCATCTATGGGGTAGTGTGCCTTACGGATAAGTGCATCCTTCGGGAGCACTAGACTGATAGGTGCATCCTTCGGGAGCACTAGACTGATAGGTGCATCCTTCGGGAGCACTAGACTGATAGGTGCATCCTTCGGAAGCACTAGACTGATAGGTGCATCCTTCGGGAGCACTAGACTGATGTGTGCATCCTTCGGGAGCACTAGACTGATGTGTGCATCCTTCGGGAGCACAAGACTGATATGTGCATCCTTCGGGAGCACTAGACTGATATGTGCGTTCTACGGAACCACTAGACTGTTATGTAGGGTACCCCCGAATAGGAAGTTAACTGTTGTCCCCTAACGGGCCCAGTAGTGGGTCTCTTACTGGGTATGTTTATACTCACCCTTTCTCTTCTTTAACTTTTCAGGTAGGGGCACAACGAGGGGCAGACCGACGAGAGGCAGGAAGGATGCGTGAAGGCCATGTGGACACGTCTGGTTTTCTTGTCACTTCCGCTATGTATTTTGTCAGAATATTTTGACTTGTGATTTTGAACTGGTGACTTGAGTTTTTATTTGTGACTTTTTGATTGATTTAAAATAGGGCCCGAAACTGTCTTTTGTAAGGTTTCTAATGTTTTAATGAATCGTAACTGGTCCGTTTAAAATTTTATGTTGAATGGTCGAGTTTTCGTATTTGGTAGTGACCTCAGCTTAGTCCGGAAAGTTGGGTCGCTACAGTTGGTATCAGAGCCTAGGTTTTAGGTTCTGTAGACTGGCTTATAATGTGAGTCTGTGTTTTGTGTCCTTATGGCTGAAACGATCCTTGTCGCTCGTCAGGTACGCTCCTATGAAAGTATATGTATAACTCTACATGCATTACCTTACCTAAGTTAAACTGCAAATTCAATTACCATTTATGACTAAAGAGATCATTGGTGGTTGTTAGGGAAATGCCGCCAAGGAGAGGTGCACGTAGGGGTGGCCGAGGAGGCCGAGGAAGGGGAGCAGGACGCGTTCAACCTGAGGTGCAGCCTGTAGCCCAAGCCCCTGACCCGGCTGCGCCAGTTACTCATGCGGACCTAGCCGCCATGGAACAGAGGTTTAGAGATTTGATTATGCAGATGCGGGAGCAGCAGAAGCCTGCCTCGCCAACTCCGGCGCCAGCTCCAGCACCAGCTCCCGCTCCAGCTCCCGCTCCAGTACCAGTTGCGCCCCAGTTTGTGCCGGATCAGTTGTCAGCAGAGGCTAAGCACCTGAGGGATTTCCGGAAGTATAATCCCACGACGTCCGATGGGTCTTTGGAGGACCCCACCAGGGCTCGGATGTGGTTATCGTCCTTGGAGACCATATTCCGTTACATGAAATGCCCTGAGGATCATAAAGTTCAGTGTGCTGTTTTTATGTTGACTGACAGAGGTACTGCATGGTGGGAGACTACAGAGAGAATGCTAGGTGGTGATGTGAGCCAGATCACGTGGCAGCAGTTTAAGGAGAGTTTCTATGCGAAATTCTTCTCTGCTAGTTTGAGAGATGCCAAGCGGCAGGAGTTCCTGAACTTAGAGCAGGGTGACATGACAGTGGAGCAGTATGATGCGGAGTTTGACATGTTATCCCGCTTCGCTCCCGAGATGATAGCGACCGTGGCGGCCAGAGCTGATAAGTTTGTTAGAGGCCTCCGACTGGACATTCAGGGTTTGGTCCGAGCTTTCCGACCCGCTACTCATGCCGATGCACTGCGCCTGGCAGTGGATCTCAGTTTACAGGAGAGGGCTAACTCGTCTAAGACCGCTGATAGAGGTTCGACATCGGGACAGAAGAGGAAGGCTGAGCAGCAGCCTGTTCCAGTACCACAGCGGAATTTCAGATCAGGTGGTGAGTTTCGCAGCTTCCAGCAGAAACCTTTTGAGGCAGGGGAGGCTGCCAGAGGGAAGCCGTTGTGTACCACTTGTGGGAAGCACCATTTGGGTCGTTGCTTATACGGAACCAGGACTTGCTTTAAGTGCAAGCAAGAGGGTCATACAGCTGATAGATGCCCGTTGAGACTCACGGGGAACGCGCAGAATCAGGGAGCAGTGCTCCACAGCAGGGTAGAGTCTTTGCTACCAACAGGACTGAGGCTGAGAAGGCAGGCACAGTAGTGACAGGTACGCTCCCAGTGTTGGGGCATTACGCCTTAGTTTTGTTTGATTCGGGTTCGTCACATTCTTTTATCTCTTCCGCATTTATGTTGCATGCCCGCTTAGAGGTAGAGCCCTTACACCATGTTCTATCAGTATCTACTCCTTCCGGGGAATGTATGTTGTCGAAGGAAAAGGTGAAAGCATGCCAGATTGAGATAGCAGGCCATGTGATTGAAGTAACGCTGATAGTCCTAGATATGCTGGACTTTGATGTAATCCTGGGTATGGATTGGTTAGCCGCTAACCACGCCAGCATAGATTGTTCACGTAAGGAGGTAACGTTTAACCCTCCCTCGATGGCCAGTTTTAAATTTAAGGGAGGAGGGTCAAAGTCGTTGCCTCAGGTAATCTCAGCCGTCAGGGCCAGTAAACTGCTCAGTCAGGGTACTTGGGGTATCTTAGCGAGTGTGGTGGATACTAGAGAGGCGGATGTATCCCTGTCGTTAGAGCCGGTGGTGAGGGACTATCCGGACGTTTTTCCTGAGGAACTTCCAGGGTTACCTCCGCACAGAGAGGTTGAGTTTGCCATAGAGTTGGAGCCGGGCACGGTTCCTATATCCAGAGCCCCTTACAGAATGGCCCCCGCAGAACTGAAAGAACTGAAGGTACAGTTACAGGAATTGCTTGATAAGGGGTTCATTCGATCGAGCGTGTCACCTTGGGGTGCGCCAGTTTTATTTGTTAAGAAGAAGGATGGATCGATGCGTCTATGCATTGACTATAGGGAGTTGAACAAGGTAACCGTAAAGAACAGATATCCCTTGCCCAGGATTGATGACCTATTTGACCAGTTACAGGGAGCCACAGTGTTCTCTAAGATTGATCTTCGGTCGGGATACCATCAGCTGAGGATTAAGGATGAGGATGTACCGAAGACAGCATTTCGTTCCAGGTATGGACACTACGAGTTTATTGTGATGTCTTTTGGTCTGACGAATGCTCCGGCAGTGTTTATGGACTTGATGAACAGAGTGTTTAAGGAGTTCCTAGATACTTTTGTGATTGTGTTTATCGACGATATCTTGATATACTCCAAGACGGAGGCCGAACACGAGGAGCATTTACGTATGGTTTTGCAAACACTTCGGGATAATAAGTTGTATGCAAAGTTCTCGAAATGCGAGTTTTGGCTGAAGCAGGTGTCTTTTCTGGGGCACGTGGTTTCTAAGGCTGGAGTCTCTGTGGATCCAGCTAAGATAGAGGCAGTCACCGGTTGGACCCGACCTTCCACTGTCAGTGAGGTTCGTAGCTTTCTGGGTTTAGCAGGCTATTATCGACGGTTTGTGGAGAACTTTTCTCGTATAGCTACTCCTCTTACTCAGTTGACCAGAAAGGGAGCTCCTTTTGTTTGGAGCAAGGCATGTGAGGACAGTTTCCAGAACCTTAAACAGAAGCTAGTTACCGCACCGGTTCTTACTGTACCTGATGGTTCTGGCAGTTTTGTGATTTATAGTGATGCTTCCAAGAAAGGTTTGGGTTGTGTTCTGATGCAGCAGGGTAAGGTGGTCGATTATGCGTCTCGTCAGTTGAAGAGTCATGAGCAGAACTACCCTACACATGATCTAGAGTTGGCAGCAGTGGTTTTTGCTTTGAAAATATGGAGGCATTATTTATATGGTGAAAAGATACAGATATTCACAGATCATAAGAGCTTGAAATACTTCTTTACTTAGAAAGAATTGAATATGAGACAGCGAAGGTGGCTTGAGTTAGTGAAGGATTACGATTGTGAGATACTGTATCATCCGGGTAAGGCAAATGTGGTAGCTGATGCTCTTAGTAGAAAGGTATCACATTCGGCAGCACTCATTACCCGACAGGCCCCATTGCATCGGGATCTCGAGCGGGCTGAGATTGCAGTGTCAGTAGGGGCAGTTACTATGCAGTTAGCCCAGTTGACGGTACAGCCGACTTTGAGGCAAAGGATCATTGATGCTCAGAGTAACGATCCTTATCTGGTTGAGAAACGTGGCCTAGCAGAGGCAGGGCAAACGGCTGAGTTCTCGTTATCCTCTGATGGTGGACTGTTGTTTGAGAGACGCCTCTGTGTTCCGTCAGATAGTGCGGTTAAGACAGAATTATTATCTGAGGCTCACAGTTCCCCATTTTCCATGCACCCAGGTAGTACGAAGATGTATCAGGACCTGAAGCGGGTTTATTGGTGGCGTAACATGAAGAGGGAAGTAGCAGAATCTGTTAGTAAGTGCTTGGTGTGTCAGCAGGTTAAGGCCCCAAGGCAGAAACCAGCGGGTTTATTACAACCCTTGAGCATACCGGAATGGAAGTGGGAAAACGTGTCCATGGATTTCATTACAGGGCTACCGAGAACTCTGAGGGGATTTACAGTGATTTGGGTTGTGGTGGACAGACTTACTAAATCAGCGCACTTCGTTCCGGGTAAATCCACCTATACTGCTAGTAAGTGGGCACAGTTGTACATGTCTGAGATAGTGAGATTACATGGAGTGCCAGTGTCGATTGTTTCTGATAGAGATGCCCGTTTCACTTCCAAATTCTGGAAGGGTTTGCAGACTGCTATGGGCACGAGGTTGGACTTTAGTACGGCTTTCCATCCACAGACTGACGATCAGACTGAACGTCTGAACCAAGTTTTAGAGGATATGTTGCGAGCGTGTGCATTGGAATTTCCAGGTAGCTGGGACTCCCACTTACATTTGATGGAATTTGCTTATAATAACAGTTATCAGGCTACTATTGGCATGGCACCGTTTGAGGCCCTGTACGGCAGATGTTGTAGATCCCCGGTTTGCTGGGGTGAGGTGGGTGAGCAGAGATTGATGGGCCCTGAGTTAGTTCAGTCTACTAACGAAGCGATTCAGAAGATTAGATCACGTATGCATACCGCTCAGAGTAGACAGAAGAGTTATGCAGATGTGAGGCGAAAGGATCTTGAGTTTGAGGTAGGGGACAAGGTGTTCTTAAAGGTAGCACCTATGAGAGGTGTCTTGCGTTTCGAAAGGAAGGGAAAGCTGAGTCCCCGTTTTGTTGGGCCGTTTGAGATTCTGGAGCGGATTGGCCCTGTAGCTTATCGCTTGGCGTTGCCACCATCACTCTCGACAGTTCATGATGTTTTCCATGTCTCCATGTTGAGGAAGTACGTGCCAGATCCATCCCATGTAGTGGATTACGAGCCACTGGAAATTGATGAAAACTTGAGCTATACCGAACAACCTGTTGAGGTGCTTGCTAGAGAGGTGAAAACGTTGAGGAATAAAGAAATCCCTCTGGTCAAAGTCTTATGGCGGAATCACCGGGTAGAAGAGGCTACGTGGGAGCGAGAAGATGACATGAGATCCCGTTATCCCGAGCTGTTCGAGGAATAAAACTTTCGAGGACGAAAGTTCCCTAAGGGGGGAAGAATGTAACGCCCCGAAGTTCGAGGTAAAATTTTAGCATTTTAAGTGAATTGTTCGGAAATTTGAGTTTTGGTAAAACGATAAAATAATAATATAATATTGATTAGATTATTATTATCGGGAATTATTATTACAATTTTCAATGTTAATATTTTCTTTTTATTTATTTAAAATAAATATTAATATTCTTATTTAATATTATTATAATTAATTAATATTAATATTCTATTATAAATTTATATTGATTTTATTCAATATATATATATATATATTTCATTATTTATTTTATTATATTTAATATTATTATTATTATTATTATTATTTATTTTTATTACATATATATTTATTAATATTATTTATATATATATATAAAAAAAAAAAAAGAGAAAGAAAACCCTAAAACGCGCGCGCAAGCCCCCCCCCCTCCATTTTCGTTTTCTCTCCCTCGCGCCGCCGCCGCTCCTCCTCCTTCTTCTTCTTCCGTCGTCGCAGCCCCAACGTTTTCTTTCTTTTCTCTTTTCCCTTCCGTTCGCGCACATCTTCGTCTCTGCCACCATCTCTTTTCCTCTCCGTCTCCGTCCGTGTGGTAGCCACCAACCACCGTCGTCCGAGCCGCGGCCTCCATCCATTTCCGATTCGCTTCCAACCGCCGGCAGCCGATAGCTCTCCCTCTTCCTCCGTCTCTGTCATCGTCGAACGCCTCCCAGCTGTCGTTCGTCACGGTCGTCGGACGTCGGAGAGCCACCGTTCGTGATTGCCCGATTCGCGCTGCAAAAACCCGACCCGGTTCCAAGCTGACCCGACCCAAAACCCGCTCCCAGTCCGAGCCGAGTGAGCCGCGTGAGCCGAGCCGAGCGAGCCGAGTGAGCCGAGCCGAGAGCCGCACTGAGCCGAGCCGCGAGCCGAGTGAGCCGAGCCGAGAGCCGCACTGAGCCGAGCCGCGAGCCGAGTGAGCCGAGCCGCGAGCCGAGTGAGCCGAGCCGCGAGCCGAGTTGAGCCGAGCCACAAGCCGAGCCGAGCTGAGGCCAAGCCAAGCCGAGCCGAGGTGGAGCCGAGCCGAGCCGAGCCGAACGCCTTCAAGCCGAGCCGAGCTCCTTGTTTCACTAAGCCACCTAAGCCTTCCTTCCTCCGCTCCGGGTCACGGTGAGTCTTCGGTAAGGATTGTTTTCGATGAATTTCCTAATGTTGCTACATCCGATTAGAGTTGGAATATTGGAATAAGATATGGCCCTACTTTTCTCCTTTGAAGGTAGTACAGAGTTGACGCTTGAGTTCTCGGGTCTCGCGGTAGGCTTGTTTGGAGGTAGTTTTCCTTTCCTTGGGTAAGTCAACGGATGTCGCTTCTGACCTTTTTAAAACGACTTCTACTAAGTCATCAACTAAAACCTTCGTGTTTCGTTTAGGTTGATCCGTTGAGCGTGGATTCGATCGAGGGGCATAACCGAGTATCAGGTAAGGGTTTTCCTACTACTGGACCCCGAATCCAAGCTGAAAACGTAGTAATCCACAGGGGATTACACGTTAGTGACTGTACTGAATAACTGTATGCGTGTTGACTGTTAAGTACCGATATTATATTTTGTCTGATGTAAAGATACTGTGACTGCTAATTGTGGATCGAGATTTTATGTTGATGTACCTTGAAGTTACGGTTCAGTATGTAGTAGAACATTGGTCTGGATGTTGTTCATGGAGTTTGGACGGGGAAGGACAGTGAGTCCGGTTTTTGGTTGGTTAGTTGATTGGATCTAGGGTTTTCCCTAATGGTGTGCGAATTGGTGATGCGTATAGCAACTGAGGGTGTGGATGTTTAAACCTATACTATCTGACTGACAAAGCCTATGGCGGAACTGTAATATGAATACCGTTGGGGTGTGACTGATGTAGACGGTTTAGCATGGACCGAGGGGTAACGGTTAGCTTCGTCTATGGGGTAGTGTGCCTTACGGATAAGTGCATCCTTCGGGAGAACTAGACTGATAGGTGCATCCTTCGGGAGCACTAGACTGATAGGTGCATCCTTCGGGAGCACTAGACTGATAGATGCATCCTTCGGGAGCACTAGACTGATGTGTGCATCCTTCGGGAGCACTAGACTGATGTGTGCATCCTTCGGGAGCACAAGACTGATATGTGCATCCTTCGGGAGCACTAGACTGATATGTGCGTTCTACGGAACCACTAGACTGTTATGTAGGGTACCCCCGAATAGGAAGTTAACTGCTGTCCCCTAACGGGCCCAGTAGTGGGTCTCTTACTGGGTATGTTTATACTCACCCTTTCTCTTCTTTAACTTTTCAGGTAGGGGCACAGCGAGGGGCAGACCGACGAGAGGCAGGAAGGATGCGTGAAGGCCATGTGGACACGTCTGGTTTTCTTGTCGCTTCCGCTATGTATTTTGTCAGAATATTTTGACTTGTGATTTTGAACTAGTGACTTGAGTTTTTATTTGTGACTTTTTGATTGATTTAAAATAGGGCCCGAAACTGTCTTTTGTAAGGTTTCTAATGTTTTAATGAATCGTAACTGGTCCGTTTAAAATTTTATGTTGAATGGTCGAGTTTTCGTATTTGGTAGTGACCTCAGCTTAGTCCGGAAAGTTGGGTCGCTACACAAGGGGTTGGTTTTTTTCTATTTATTTATTGTGATGACATGTTGGGATTTAATTGACTAAAATTTCTTGTTAAATACTTTCAAAATATTTGTTTTAGTTTTGTATTTTCAACTTTTACTCGTTTTAGTCCTTAAGAAAATGACAATTACAATCCCTTAACAGTAAAGTAAAAATGAAATGAACCGATCAGAATGGACCTTTTTGAAAATTTCAAGGATCTAAATAAACATTTTAATTAAGACTACGAGAATCAAAATAAACATAATTAAAAGTGCATTGATTAAAATAAATATTTTAAATTTATAGATAATAAACTAAAGCAAAACTAAAATTACAAAACCACTATTCAAACCTTTTAATTATAAAGCCTTTTATAATATATTTTTTGTGGACAAACTTTCCATAAACTTGTGTCAAGAAAAATAAAAAATGATAGAATTTTCCAAACTATTATTTAAAATTTATATATAAGGGAAATTTTCATAAATGTAACAAACCGTTAAAATATTTACGGCCCGTGTAACAAAATAAAAAAGTCCATGAAAGTGACCATTTTTTAAATATTCTATGTTTGTCCTTCCTTTTCATTGTCTTTTTTCTGCGATTTTTTTTCCATCTTCTTTCTTCTCTTCCTCTACTTTTTTTTCCAAACTGTTATTTGGTTCAAGATCGTGTATCAAATATAAAATATCTATTTGTTTTAAAATATTATTTGGTTGTTCACTACATATAAAAGGTCTCCATAAAAAAACATCATTTAGATTTTGTTAGAAAAAATCTAAATGATTATGTAGAAAAAAAATAAATGATCCTGTACCAAAAGAATTTTGAAAAAAATTGTTTAGCCAAATATAAACGATCATGTAGCCAAATCTAGACGATCGTGTATAAAAGAATCTTAAAAAATCGTTTAGATTTGGCTACCCAAATCTAAACGATCGTGTACCAAATCTAAACGGCCATTTAATAAAATTAAACGATCGTGTAAAAAAATCTCCAAAAAATCATTTAAATTTGGCTATTCAAATCTAAACGATCAAATCTAAACGATCGTGTACCAAAAAAATAACTAAATCTAAATAATCATATACCAGCGCATCGTTGATGAGCATTTTGGTATTTTTCATCGTGGGCCTGTAGGTTTTTTCCATTTTCGAAATTATTCTATACAATGTAAATATTTTGTCGCTTTATTATTTTTTTTAAAAGACCCCTATATAGAAATTGTTTTCAATTATATATCATTATTTGTTAATACAAACTAAAAGGTACTAAAAAACAATACTATAATTTTACTTTTGAAAAACAAAACGTGGTAGGACACAAAATCATATATTATTTTGCATTTAAAGAAAAGAAAAACTCGAAGGTAAATTTTCATAAATATAATAAACTGGTAAAATATTTATGGGTCCCGGAACAAAATGAAAAAACCAATGAAGTTGAAATTTTTTAAAATATTCTAGGTTCGCTATTTTCTTTTAATGTCTTTCTTCTACTCTTCGTCTGCAATTTTATTTTTCTTTCCATCGTCTTTCTTCTCTTTCTCCTTCTTTTCTTCCTTTTTTCTCAAACTGTTATTTAGTTCAAGATCGTGTATCAAATATAAAAGGTTGTTCAAGATCGTGTACTAAATATAAAAGATCTTGAAAAACAAACGTCGTTTAGATTTGGGTAGCCACCAAATATAAACGATCGTATACAAAAAAAAAAATAGTTAAATCGAAACGATAATGTATCAAAGAATCTTAAAAAAATTCGTTTAGATTTGGGTAGCTAAATCTAAACGATCGTGTAAAAAAATAAACAATCATGCAGCCAAATTAAACGATTGTATACCAAAGAATCTTGAAAAAAAATCGTTTAACCAAATCTAAATGATCGTATAACCAAATCTAAACGATAGTGTACCAAAGAATCTTGAAAAAAAATCGTTTAGATTTGGCTACTCAAATCTAAAAAATTTTGATGTGTAACCAAATTAAACAATCGGGTAACCAAATTAAACGATCCTGTAGAGAGAATCTTGAAAAAAAAAATCATTTAGATTTGACTATCCAAATCTAAACGATCGTGTAACCAAATTAAACGACCATGAGAGAATCTTACAAAAAAACGTTTATATTTGGTTATCCAAATCTAAACGATCATGTGTCAAACATTAGCCAAATCCAAACGATCTATACCAAATATATTACGTGTTGTTGACGGCATGGTTGACAAGACATTTTTTGTATTTTCCATACTGTGAGTTTGTGGGTGTTTTCTATTTTTTGAATTGTTTATATAGTATAAATATTTTACTCTTTTGTTATATTTTTTAAAAGACCTCATAATTAAAGTTTGAGTTTCTATTTTTTAAATAAAAAAAAACCAAAGTCAAAGTTTGAGTTTCTATTTTTTAAATAAAAAAAAAAGAGGTATCACTCTTGACTTATTTAAGAGTAAAGTATAGAAATCAAAAGTTGATTCAAAAACTCAATTTCTGAATCGGACTCCGAACCACATAAATGGCACAACAATTTTTTAGTTACTATTTATCTACAAAACACATTTGGATGTGCTTCTTTGTGTACCTCTCCTTTTTTTGTTTCCTTACCAAAATTGCAATGTTTTCTAAAATTAGGTTCTAACTTAATTTATATATTATTACTCTTACTTTTAAAAACTAAACTAAAACTCTAAACTCAATTCAATTTTAGGGAACTTTCATAAATGTAACAAAACACCAAACTATTTATGATCTTAACAAAACCTATAAAATTAGTCATTTTTTAAATATTTTAGGTTTGTCCTTCCATCTTTCTTCTTTTCCTCGCGATTTCTTTCATCTTCTTTCTTCGTTTCCTTCTTCTTCTTTTTTTTGCTGTGATTTCTTTCCATCGTATCTCTTCTTTTTCTCTTTTTTTTTTTTGCTACGGTTTCTTTTCATCGTATTTCTTCTTTTCTGCTGCAATTTCTTTTCATCGTCTTTCTTCTTTTCTGATTCTTTTTTTACGTCATTTAATCTTTCCATAGTATTTCTACTTTTTCTCTTTTTTTTCTGATGTGATTCCTTTCCATTGCCTTTCTTTTTTTTTTTTTTTTATATTTTTTAAATTTGGGTAACCAAATCTAAAAGACCATATACAAAAAATAGCAAAATCAAAAAGATCATGTATAGAGAATTTTGAAAAATAAAATCATTTAGATTGGAGTAGCCAAATGTAAACGATTGTGTAAAAAAGTAAACGATTGTTTAAAAAAAAATAAAAGATCGTGTATAAAGAATCTTGAAAAAATCATTTAGATTGGAGTAACCAAATGTAAATGATCGTGTAAAAAAAGTAAATGATCATGTAAAAAAAATAAAAAATCGTGTATAAAAAATCTTGAAAAAAATCATTTAGATTGGAGTAGCCAAATGTAAACAATTGTGTAAAAAAAGTAAACCATAGTATAGAAAAAATAAAAGATTGTGTATAAAGAATGTTGAAAAAAAATCATTTAGATTGGATTAGCCAAATGTAAATGATCGTGTAAAAAAATAAATTATCGTTTAGATTACCAAAAGAATTAAAAAAATCGTGTACCAAATTTTGAAAAAAAAACTTTTGAATTTGGATCACCAAATCTAAATGATCAAATCTAAACGATCCTATAACCAAATTAAATGATAAAATTGAAAAGATAAATTGTAGTCATAACTAAATGATCGCGTACCAAACAATAACCAAATCTAAACGATCAAAAATATATTACGTGCGCATTGTTGACAACGTGGTTGACGGGACATCTTTTGTATTTTACACAATGGACCTTCGGGCTTTTTCCGTTTTCGAAATTATTTTATACAATGTAAATACTTCGTCGCTTGGTTATATTTTTGCGAAGACGGTTGATTTTATCTAAAATCAACTTAATAAAACACTTAAATAAGAGCATTGTTGTTCTAAAATTCTACCGAAACAGCACTAATTAAACTACCCCATAATTCTTCATAAATGAATAGTAAAATAGACAAACACGAAAGATAATTAAAATCAGGCAATAAAGTTATTTTGCACATAGTATCAAGCATTTTAAAATAAAAATTTGGGTATAGGAAGTGAAACAATTTGAGTAATACAATTAAAAATTTTGAGTAAATAAAGTGATCTTTTACCATAAAATTAACTTAATTAATTTCTGCAACAACACAAACATATATATTGAAATTCTGACAATTGTATAAAACTTGACCATATGTAGTTAATTTTAAGAAATAAAATCAACTAAAACAGCTATGGGGAAATGGGAAAGTTATATCTATACATAATATGTGTGGTGTTTAACAAAAGAAGCACATGGAAGGAAGTATACCATAGCCCAAAAACTATATTATATTTACACTTGAATAATATCTCGCAATAAGATATATATAACAGAAGCATGCAGATTGTAGAACAATCAGCTATGAATAATCTCTCTATAGTTTGTACAACTTTTTTTTGTATGTTTAGAATCCTAATCCAAATTTCAAAACCCCCATCTCTTTTGAATAAAGTTTAAACTAAAAAAGCATGGAAACTTTTATTCAGTAATTGCAACCACAATCATTACAAGAATATTCATTTTTCATATATACTTTAATTAAGGCATGAATTCTTGAGAATTAAGTTGAGAGAGGTAAAAATACGAGAAGATAAATTACAAAAGAAAAAAACATTTTTAAATATAGTAAAAAGAACCGGAACATTTACGAAATATATTTAAATTTATAATCTTTCTCATATTAACATATGTGTCAAATTCTGAATTTTTCCTATATTTTAAAAGTATTTTTAACAATTTTTCCGTAGGTGACATTTCAAAAATTTTGTACTCCAAAAACAGAATTCTAAAATACAATTTAAAAATAAATAATAATCAATTGGGTAATAAATTTGGTCAGGGGTGGAGCCAAAAAAATGTCACCAAGAGGGGTAAAGTAAAATTTATACTCAAACTTTTTATATCTATATTTTTCTCGTTTCTTTCTTTTTTTCTTTTTTTTTTTTTTCTTTTTTTGAAAAAAGTTGAGTATCCAATTTTCATCCAATATATTATCTCTAACATTTTAGGGTTTTTTTTTTTCTATGATCTCTGTATAAAAAGTCTAAATCTAACTGCAATATATTAATAACCCAAAATTCAGTCTGAAACCATAAGAATAATATTGCATGTTAACTAATCAAAAGAGGTAAATAAAAACAAAGATCATAAGGAAAATTAAAGTTTGAGCAAAAGAAATAAAATTAGGTAGGTTTAAAAAAGATAATACCTTGATAGAGAGAAAGGTTGGCGGAGGTGCAAAATTTGAGAAGAGATATTGACGCGGCTCAATCAGAAAACACACACGGCTAAGCCCTAACACAAATTAATAATTTTCCCAATTTTTTTAGCAAACATTAAACCATGTACCTTTCAAATTGAGACACGTCAATACCTTCATCCAATTATCAAAACTCATCTTCCGCCATAAAACCTCTTCGATTTCATTCACGCGCCACCCACCATCTTCTACGCGCCTCTACTTCTTTCGCCTGCAAGACCACGCTAACATCCATACACAGAAAGAATGAAAGAAACAAAGAACATAGATATATATATATATATATATATATATATATAATCAAATTTAGCCCTTTTTTCTTACTCTATTTATATAATTAATAAGCAAAAACTGAAAGCATATATAGACGACAAAGTCTAACCCATTTACTTCCTTCTTCAAACTGTTTTTGTAGTTTTGTACGTCCCCTTAAATTGACTTTCTATCTTTTTTTGTCCCTATTTTGTATTCAGGAATATATATTTTTTAAAATATTTTTTATATTGTATTCCACCTAGTTTAAAATGTCATTTTCCACAAAATGTCCATTATGTTTGTTTAATATTTGTGAAATTTTTTGTTATAAAGATTCAAAAAAATGTTTAAATTAGTAAATTGAAATATCCTACTTCTTTTAAATTAATTATTTATGTAATATATGAATTTACTTTTTTTAGTAATTTCGATTTTTCTCCCATCTTTGTTTAGAGGTTGAGATTTTGTACATTAGAAAATTCACACAAGACTTGCTCTTTATAACATAGATGTGTCACCTTTCAAATTATTAATTAGTTTTGAAATAAACTCAATTTATAGAAATGTGAAAATGTTTTTATAATTTAAATTTCTTTTCATACAAATTTATAAAAATTAATTTGGGTGAGTAGAAAATCTATTATCATATGAAAAGTTTGATAGTTTTTGTTTTTGTTTTTGTTTCCAACTCTGGAATGCTCAAAATAATAGATAGGAATGATAATAATAGGATTAGGGGGAGAAAAATGTTTAAATAATTGGTGTGGTGGTTAGATGCTGTTTGTGTGGTATTACATGTAATTAATAATGGGCAGTTTTGATAATAATTGAGGATGAGGGGGTTGGTTTTGATAATAGGGTTGAAGTAATTAGTATCATTATTGTTTAGAGTGTGGGAAGGTGGGATAAGGAGGTTGAAACGGACAGCCTAGATTTCACAATAATTGAATACACCTAATTTCTCGGATCCTAAGCTCCAAAATTAATCCATTTTCATTCACCAAAAACACACCTAACTCTCTCTTTATGTCCTCTCCCACATCATTAACTTAACCCACATATATTATTTGTACTATAAATTAAAAAAAAAAAAAAAAAAAAAAGTCTCATGAATTGTATAATTATTTTATCTATTTATTTTTATATTATGAATATTCAGACTAGCTTACGTATACCTCGACTAATTTCACAGGACAACTCATCTAATCTGACAGCATTTGAGTGTCAAGAAAACTCGTAGGAAATTAATTCACAGGAAAATGGTCACTATGATTTGATTTTTTATATTTTAGTTTTTAGTTTTTAAAGATTAAAGTTCAAGCATACTATTTCAATCTATAAACTTCACGTATTGTAATATTTTTTTTTTTCTATTGAAGTTTTTAATAAGAGAGTCAAGTTTTGAAAATTAATATAAAAATTTTGACTAAGAAATCGAATATTTCTTTAACAAATATGAAAAACACACTAGAAATTTGGAAAAAAATAAATGCCAATTGAAAACTAAAAATTGAAAATTAAAACATTATAAATGGACAAAGGGAGCCTAAGTTTAAGCAATTAGGAATTGATTTTTATCCCTGACGTTTATGTTTAGTTAATAAATCATATCTGTAAAATTATAATTTTTGTATTTTTATTTTTATTTTAAGTTCAATAACAAGTAAGGTGAGATATTCGAATTTATGAACTTTTAATTGAAGTAATATATCTTAACCGATTGAAATAGGAATAAAATTGTATTATAGTTTATAAAGTAAAAGTGTTTAATAAATCTATAAATGGATAATGTTATATGTCTAATAGAGTTTACTTTATATATATATATATATATATATATATATATATATATATATATATATATCATATAGGTCATATCTAATTAGTTTTCTATCTAGTCTATAATATAGGTCTCTAAAGAATATTTAATCCTTATGTCATCATAACGTATTAAGGCATTATCACCATAGCTAAAATTGTCATAGATTCAAAATTTCACTTTCACACATATGTTCAATTCTTTTTTTTCTTTAAATAAACCCTCCTTGAATTTTACACCTAACAAAACTTTGAATTATGAGACATTTTTAAAGTCAAGGTTTTTTTTACTAAGCGTAACAGAGAAATGAGCTTTGAACAACACTTGCATATACTTGGAATTAGAGATATATAATTTATTTAATATCATTACATGAATGTTGCTGGTCTTGTATGATTAATGTTCTACGTTTACTTTTACTTTTTACAATCATATTTAAAAAATTGTTATAAATAATAAAACTACTAAATATTTACAAAATATAGTAAAATTTTAGATTATATCAACGATACATTGATATATGGATATCTATCAATAACATAATCGAAAATTTTACTATAATTTGTAAAAAATTTAGTTCATTATACTATATTAGAAAATTTCTTTACATACTCCCCTCAAATGGCTTAAAATTAAAGTAATTCTACGGCATATTTTCATTTAAAAGAAAAAAAAAAAAAAAGAAAGAAAAGAAAACTTGTTGTTTCCTTTGATTGAGTAATTTTTCTCCTTGTCTAGGTTTATGAGTAAATTGTGCTCAAAGCTTCTCTATATATATCAACCTCAAAAACTGTCTCATATACATGAGGCTTTAATTACACTAGACTCCCATGAAAAAAATATCACTTTCTTTAGAACTTATAAAGTTATGCAAGATTTGAAACTTAAGTTAAAGTATGCTCAAATAATTATGAATCAAAATATATTTTTATTTATAGGTCCACAAGGTTAGGAAAAAGAGTTTAATTGCAAATTTGGTCTTTTATGGTCTGAGAAAATTTTTAATTTAATGCTTATAATTTTTAAGAGTCTATAATTTAGTAAAATCTTATGAATTATAGTTTTTATAGTGTTCGATAACATTCCATGCATAATTCCTGTCTTACCATGCATAATTCCTATCCTAAAGACTATTTATGAATGAAGTTTTATCAAATTATAGAGATTAAATTCTACTTATATATAAAATATATATAAGGACTAAATTTGAGAACTAAAACCATTATCTTTCTCTCAATTTTAAGAACCAAATTTACAACTTACCCATGGAGAGACTCAAGCTCTCCCTGGGAACCCGTTTTAATAGAGAATTTTTCTTTTTGTAGGAATCATAACAAGGATGAGATTATCTTTTTCTTGTGTTGCCCAAACAAAACAGCACCTAAAAAAGCTAATAAGGGATTAATAAATTTAACATTTAGTTATAGATGAAATAGTTTTTAATACTATGATGTTGTTGTTATTATTTCTAATTATTAAAAAGTCAAAAATATAATAAAGTACAAAAATATTTACATTATATAGAACAATTTTGAAAAAGGAAAAAATCCACAAGCCTACAACGTGAAATGACAAAAATACCTTGTGATTAATCAGTCACACACTCGTGAAAAAACGATTTTGTACTTAGTATAAACGATATTGTACGTACCCAATCTAAAACGATCTTGTACTCTAGTCTAAACAATCTTGTATCTTTGTACCAAAGTTTAAACGATCTTACTACACACTATTACAAAACTGTGTTTACTTGACGCTTTTTAACTGTCAAGTATTGGTTTACTTGACGCTTTTCAATGTGTCAACTAATCCAGTGTCCAGAATAAGAAAGGTTTACTTGACAGTTTCTAAGTGTCAAGTATAATTATACTTGATGTTGAAAAAGCATCAAGTATATAATTATACTTGACAGTTTTTATGCGTCAACGACTAATCCAATGTCAAGAATAAGGAGGTTTTATTTGTGATGAACTTGTGGCGAACGTTGCGAGCAAACAGAAGAGGCCTGAGGAGATCGACTGGAAACGCTGCCAATGGATCGAAAATATGGGTAGAAATATGGGATTGGAAACGACGGCTTGGTGTTTGTTGTTTCCGTCGAAGAGAAATATGGGGGGAGTTAGGGTTTTTTAGAAAATTTGGGGGAAAAGGAAATTTGGGAAAGTAATTAAGTTAAAAGAGGGAAAATTTTAATTGAATGAGTTAAAAATATATATTACTTGACATTTTTTAGATGTCAAGTAATTAAAATTATTCTTGACGCTTTTAACCTGTCAATTATTTAAAACAAAAAAATAAAAACTATGGATTTTTTCAATCTTTCTTATTCTTGACGTTTTCTTATGTTACTTGACAGTTTTAAAATTATACTGGCCAGTTTTCTAGTAGTGACATGATCTTGTACTCTTGTACCCAATCTAAACGATCTTGTATCCTTGTATCTAGTCTAAACGATCATGTACCAAATCTAAACGATGATCTATTTCTGATAGTGGTCTATCTCTGTCTATTTGGGATAGACAACTGATCATTTAGATATTGATACACGATCGTTTAGTTTCTATATCGCAATATCGTTTAGATCTTATATCAAGAAAAAAAGATGAGAGATGAAGAAGAAAAAAGAAATTTTGGAAGAGGAAACGAAGAAATCACAAATAAGAAAAAGTGGGAATATAAATAAAGAGAAGTAATAATATGAAGATGAGAAGAATAAATCTCAAAGAAATAAAGTGAAGAATAGTCCTGCAATATTAAGAAACAAAAAGGGCAAATCTAGAATTAATAAAAAAATAATGGTGGATTCATGGGCTTTAATTTTTTGTTACACGAGCGGTAGAGATTTTTAGATTTTGTTACATTTATGTAAATTATCTATTTTAAACCTATCTTTAAAAACGAATTATTAAAAAAAAAAAAAAGGTATTTTGGAAGCATTTGATCGTTCGAACGTGCGCACAGACACATGATTAAATAATTGAAAACTTTTATATGGTTTATTTATATTGTAGGATAGACTTTAGTAGGTGTGGATGGCGAAGATTAGTTCAACATATTGGTCTTAGTTTAATATTGTAATATGTTAACTTTTGATGCCTTTTGAAAGATTGTATTGCACCATGAGCCTTACTCTGATGCCTTTTGAAAGATTGTATTGCACCATGAGCCTTACTCTATAATAAACTTCAAATTAATTTATCATTATTATTCTTCTTTTTTTCCGTATAAATGAATCTACATACTTCTAATAGACCCAAATCATCAAAAGCTTCTACCCTTGCCCTCTTTCCGCATCCAATATCACACCCCAAATTAAAGACAGAGCATGAGGAGGGGAGACCAACCATCTAGGAAGATTTGCATCCTTCAAGTATATCATCTGTTCTAGAGTACATTTGGGTACACAATTGACTTCACCGGTTAATGATCTAGAATTTGGAGGAAGGGTTGGATCATGGAGATTAGGATTATGATAAACCTAATATTCTGATAAATCTAGGATTATGATAAAATGTGTTTGGGAGAAAGGTTATGGAGGAAGTGTTATGATAAGATGTGTTTGGGGCAAGGGTTACGAAGGAAATGTTATGATAATGTTGTGATAAGATGTGTTTGGGAGAAGGGTTATGATAGTATTATAATAAGATGTGTTTAGGGAAAGAGTTATGTCAGTAATGTTATGAAATTTGTTTTTTTAATATATATATATATATATATATATATATATATATATTTAATTCATATTATAAATCCAATACACAAATTTTATATATTAACTTACCAAATGTCATAGTTTTCGTAGAACAATTTGCCTTAATGTCTTTAAATACGACGTTCATTTTTAACCTTTGTCAAGTAATAGTTACGTGCGAATAATTTTTTTTGTTTTTAAAATTCATATTCTAAATCCAATACACGAATTTCGCATATTTAATTTACCAAATCGGCTTAATTTTCGTAAAACAATTTGCCTTAATTTATTTACCTACAATGTTTATTTTCAATATTTTTTAAGTATACGTTACGTTTCAATAAATTGATTTTTATGAGTATGACACGCACGCAACCCGTAAACATGTAAATAAGTGCAAATAACAATTAGAAATACAAAGTATTGGAAACAAAAAATAACAATCAACGCTTTTACCAACTATAGTCTTGTTTTTTAGTGAAAATTACAATAAATCTAGTTTTAGGTTTCTCTTCAATTTATTTTAGTCTACTTTTAAAATATTAAATTTAATTTTTATTTTTTATTTTTTTAACGGTGATTTATATACTTTCAAAATATTTATTTCAGTCATTCTACAACAATTATTGGATAAAAAATTCATGATCCTACTGCCTCTATAACAAAATATTTGTTATGTTAATTTAACCAAGGTTAATTTAATAACCAAAATAATATTATGAAAAATATAGACAAACCGCCTCTAAATAATAGGATTGCTGAAATTACCACTGATTGTTAATTTAATCAAATAGTCCTTATAATTTTTTAATTGTTGTAATAAATTAACGGTAGTTTGTTAAAATGCTACCATTTTTTTATTGAATTGACATTTCTTAGATATTTAAGCTAATTAACAAAATACATTAAGGTGAGGTTGAGATTGATATTAAAATTTTAATTTCACAAGAAATTAAAATTTTAATAATGTAATTGTACCAAATTCATAACTTAAAAATAATCTATGATTTTAAAATAAAAAGATTAAAATTAACAAAACTCATAAATATAAAAATTATAAATGAGAAAAAAATGGATTAAGGAAGAGTTGAAAAAGAGTTGAGAAAAGTTGAAGAAAGGTTAAGAAGTGTTGAAGAAGTATTGAAGTGTAACGCCCCGACGTTCGAGGTAAAATTTTAGCATTTTAAGTAAATTGTTCGGGAATTATTATTATTATTTTAATGTTAATATTTTCTTTTATTTTGTTTAAAATAAATATTAATATTCTTATTTAATATTATTTTAATAATATATATTAATAATCTATTATAAATTTATATTATTTTATTTAATATATATATATATATATATATATATATATATCATTATTTATTTTTATTTTTATTATAATTAAGATTATTATTATTATTATTATTATTAGTTATTTTTTTATTATTACATATAAATTTATTATTATTATTATATATATATATATATATATATATATATATATATATATATATATATATATATTTATTACAAAAAAAAAATAAAAGAGAGAGAGAAAAACCCTACCTCGCGCGCGCACGCCCCCTCCCCCTCCGTTTTCGCGTTCTCCCTTGCGCCGCCGCCCGACGCCCGAGCCCCCCCCCCTTTTCGCCTTCTTCTTCGTTCGTCTGCCCGCGCGCCGCCATCCATTCCTTCTTCTTCCTCCGTTCTTCGCCAGACAGTCCGTCTGCCTTCACGAAGCCGACGCCGCCACCATCTCCTTTCCTCTCCCTCCGTTTTCGTTTTCTCTCCACCGCGCGCCGCCATCCATAACTCCCTCTCTCTTCGTTTCTATCACCGCCGGCTTACTCTCCGTCATCAGCTCGTGTCTCCAACGCCGACAGAGCACGGAGGAAGCGCCGTCGTTCGCCGGAAGGAAGAAGCCCAGAACCGTGCTGCCGTTTTTTGTCCAACCCGACCCGGTTCCAAGCTGACCCGAACCCGTTTCCGATCCGAGCCACACAATCCGGGTGAGCCGAGCTGAGTAAGCCGAGCCGAGCGAGCCGCGAGCCGAGCGAGCCGCGAGCCGAGTAAACCGAGCCGAGCCGAGTCCAAGCCGAGCCGAGCCGCGAGCCGAGTAAGCCGAGCCGAGCCGAGAACCAAGTCGAGCCGAGCCGAGTCCAAGCCGAGCCGAGCCGAGCCGAGCCGAGAACCAAGCCGAGTTAAGCCGAGCCGAGCCGAGCCGAGCCGAGTCCAAGCCGAGCCGAGCCAAGCCACCTAAGCCTTCCTTCCTCCACTTCGGTTCGCGGTGAGTCTTCGGTAAGGATTGTTCTGATGAATTCCCTAATGTTACCTCGTCCGATTCGAGTTTGGATGTTGGATTAAGATATGGCCCTACTTTTCTCCCTTGAAGGTAGTGCAGAGTTGACGCTTAAGTTCTCGGGTTCCGCGGCAGGCCTGGTTGGAGATAGTTTCCTTTCCTGGGGTAAGTCAACGGATGACCTTTTTAAAACAACTGCTACTAAAATCATCAACTAAAACTTTCGTGTTTCGTTAGGTAGATCTGTCGAGCGTGGTTTTCGATCGAGGGGCATAACCGAGTTTCAGGTAAGGGTTTTCCTACTACTGGACCCCGAGTCCAGGTTAAAACCGTAGTAATCCACAGGGGATTACACGTTAGTGGCTGTACTGAATATCTGTATGCGTGTTGACTGTTAAGTACTGACATTATATTTTGTCTGATGAAAATTTACTGTGACTGCTATTTGTGGATTGAAATTATATGTTGATGGACCTTAAAGTTACGGTTTAGTTTGTAGTAAAGCACTGGTCTGGATGTGGTTCATGGAATTTGGATGGGGAAGGATAGTGAGTCCGGTTTTGGTTGGTTAGTCGATTGGACCTAAGGTTTCCCTATTTGGCGTGCGAATCGGTAATGCATAAAGCAACTGAGGGTGTAGATGTTTAAACTTATACTATCTGACTGACAAAGCCTATGGTGGGACTGTGATATGAATGTCGTAGGGATGTGGTGGATGTAGACAGTTTAGTTTGGACTTAGGGGTAACGGTTAGCTTCATCTATGGGGTAGTGTGCCTTACTGACATGTGCATCCTTCGGGAGCACTAGACTGATATGTGTATCCTTCGGGAACACTAGACTGATATGTGCATCCTTCGGGAGCACTAGACTGATATGTGTATCCTTCGGGAGCACTAGACTGATATGTGCATCCTTCGGGAGCACTAGACTGATATGTGCATCCTTCGGGAGCACTAGACTGATATGTGCGTTCTACGGAACCACTAGACTGTTATGTAGGGTACCCCCGAATAGGAAGTTAACTGTTGTTCCCTAACGGGCCCAGTAGTGGGTCCCTTACTGGGTATGTTAATACTCACCCTTTCCTTTCTTTAACTTTTCAGGTAGGGGCACAGCGAGGGGCAGACCGACGAGAGGCAGGAAGGATGCGTGAGGGCCATATGGACGCATCTGGTTTTCTTTTCGCTTCCGCTATGTATTTTGTCAGAATATTTTGACTGTGATTTTGGACTGGTGACTTGACATTTTATTTTGTGATTTTTTTTAATTATTTAAAATAGGGCCCGAAACTGTCTTTTGTAAGGTTTATAACGTTTTAATGAATCGTATCTGGTCCGTTTTAAATTTTTTTGTTGAATGGTCGAGTTTTGGTATTTGGTAGTGACCTCAGCTTAGTCCGGAAAAGTTGGGTCGTTACAGTTGGTATCAGAGCCTAAGTTTTAGGTTCTGTAGACTGACTTATAATGTGAGTCTGTGTTTTGTGTCCTTATGGCTGAAACGATCCTTGCCGCTCGTCAGGTACGCTCTCATGAAAGTATATGTATAACTCTACATGCATTACCTTACCTAAGTTAAACTGCAAATTCAATTACCATTTGTGACTAAAGGAATCATTGGTGGTTGTTAGGGAAATGCCACCAAGGAGAGGTGCACGAAGGGGTGGCCGAGGAGGCCGAGGAAGGGGAGCAGGACGCGTTCAGCCTGAGGTGCAGCCTGTAGCCCAAGCCCCTGACCCGGCTGCGCCAGTTACTCATGCGGACCTAGCCGCCATGGAGCAGAGGTTTAGAGATATGATTATGCAAATGCGGGAGCAGCAGAAGCCTGCCTCGCCAGCTCCAGCGCCAGCTCCAGCACCAGTTCCTGCTCCAGCTCCGGCTCCGGTACCAGTTGCACCCCAGTTTGTGCCGGATCAGTTGTCAGCAGAGGCTAAGCACCTGAGGGATTTTAGGAAGTATAATCCCACGACGTTTGATAGGTCTTTGGAGGACCCCACCAGAGCTCAGATGTGGCTATCGTCCTTGGAGACCATATTCCGTTACATGAAATGCCCTGAGGATCAGAAAGTTCAGTGTGCTGTTTTTATGTTGACTGACAGAGGTACTGCCTGGTGGGAGACTACAGAGAGGATGCTAGGTGGTGATGTGAGTCAGATCACGTGGCAGCAGTTCAAGGAGAGTTTCTATGCGAAATTCTTCTCTGCCAGTTTGAGAGATGCCAAGCGGCAGGAGTTTCTGAACTTAGAGCAGGGTGACATGACAGTGGAGCAGTATGATGCGGAGTTTGACATGTTATCCCGCTTCGCTCCCGAGATGATAGCGACCGAGGCGGCCAGAGCTGACAAGTTTGTTAGAGGCCTCAGACTGGACATTCAGGGTTTGGTCCGAGCTTTCAGACCCGCTACTCATGCCGATGCACTGCGCCTGGCAGTGGATCTCAGTTTACAGGAGAGGGCCAACTCGTCTAAGACCGCTGGTAGAGGTTCGACGTCGGGACAGAAGAGGAAGGCTGAGCAGCAGCCTGTTCCAGTACCACAGCGGAATTTCAGACCAGGTGGTGAGTTTCGCAGCTTCCAGCAGAAACCTTTTGAGGCAGGGGAGGCTGCCAGAGGGAAGCCGTTGTGTACCACTTGTGGGAAGCACCATTTGGGTCGTTGCTTATTCGGGACCAGGACCTGCTTTAAGTGCAGGCAAGAGGGTCATACAGCTGATAGATGCCCGTTGAGACTCACGGGGATCGCGCAGAATCAGGGAGCAGGTGCTCCACATCAGGGTAGAGTCTTTGCTACCAACAAGACTGAGGCAGAGAAGGCGGGCACAGTAGTGACAGGTACGCTCCCAGTGTTGGGGCATTACGCCTTAGTTTTGTTTGATTCGGGTTCGTCACATTCTTTTATCTCTTCCGCATTTGTGTCGCATGCCCGCTTAGAGGTAGAGCCCTTACACCATGTTCTGTCAGTATCTACTCCTTCCGGGGAATGTATGTTATCGAAGGAAAAGGTGAAGGCATGTCAGATTGAGATAGCAGGCCATGTGATTGAGGTAACGCTGATAGTTCTGGATATGCTGGACTTTGATGTAATCCTGGGTATGGATTGGCTGGCCGCTAACCACGCCAGCATAGATTGTTCACGTAAGGAGGTAACGTTTAACCCTCCCTCGTTGGCCAGTTTTAAATTTAAGGGAGGAGGGTCAAAGTCGTTGCCTCAGGTAATCTCAGCCATCAGGGCCAGTAAACTGCTCAGTCAGGGTACTTGGGGTATCTTAGCGAGTGTGGTGGATACTAGAGAGGCGGATGTATCCCTGTCGTCAGAACCAGTAGTGAGGGACTATCCGGAGGTTTTTCATGAGGAACTTCCAGGGTTACCTCCGCACAGAGAGGTTGAGTTTGCCATAGAGTTGGAGCCGGGCACGGTTCCTATATCCAGAGCCCCTTACAGAATGGCCCCCGCAGAACTGAAAGAACTGAAGGTACAGTTGCAGGAATTGCTTGATAAGGGATTCATTCGACCGAGCGTGTCACCTTGGGGTGCGCCAGTCTTATTCGTTAAGAAGAAGGATGGATCGATGCGTCTGTGCATTGACTATAGGGAGTTGAACAAAGTAACAGTAAAGAACAGATATCCCTTACCCAGGATAGACGATCTATTTGACCAGTTACAGGGAGCCACAGTGTTCTCTAAGATTGATCTTCGGTCGGGGTACCATCAGCTGAGAATTAAGGAGGAGGATGTACCGAAAACAGCATTTCGTTCCAGATATGGACACTACGAGTTTATTGTGATGTCTTTTGGTTTGACGAATGCTCCGGCAGTGTTTATGGACTTGATGAACAGAGTGTTTAGGGAGTTTCTAGACACTTTTGTGATTGTGTTTATCGACGATATCTTGATATACTCCAAGACGGAGGCCGAACACGAGGAGCATTTACGTATGGTTTTGCAAACACTTCGGGATAATAAATTATATGCAAAGTTCTCGAAGTGTGAGTTTTGGCTGAAGCAGGTGTCCTTTCTGGGCCACGTGGTTTCTAAGGCTGGAGTCTCTGTAGATCCAGCTAAGATAGAGGCAGTCACCGGTTGGACCCGACCTTCCACAGTCAGTGAGGTTCGTAGCTTTCTGGGTTTAGCAGGCTATTATCGACGATTTGTGGAGAACTTTTCTCGTATAGCTACTCCTCTTACTCAGTTGACCAGAAAGGGAGCTCCTTTTGTTTGGAGCAAGGCATGTGAGGACAGTTTCCAGACCCTTAAACAGAAGCTAGTTACCGCACCAGTTCTCACGGTACCCGATGGTTCTGGCAGTTTCGTGATTTATAGTGATGCTTCCAAGAAGGGTCTGGGTTGTGTTTTGATGCAGCAGGGTAAGGTGGTCGCTTATGCGTCTCGTCAGTTGAAGAGTCATGAGCAGAACTACCCTACACATGATCTAGAGTTGGCAGCAGTGGTTTTTGCTTTGAAGATATGGAGGCATTATTTATATGGTGAAAAGATACAGATATTCACAGATCATAAGAGCTTGAAATACTTCTTTACTCAGAAAGAATTGAATATGAGACAGCGAAGGTGGCTTGAGTTAGTGAAGGATTACGATTGTGAGATACTGTATCATCCAGGCAAGGCAAATGTGGTAGCCGATGCTCTTAGTAGGAAAGTGTCACATTCAGCAGCACTTATTACCCGGCAGGCCCCATTGCATCGGGATCTCGAGCGGGCTGAGATTGCAGTGTCAGTGGGGACAGTTACTATGCAGTTAGCCCAGTTGACGGTACAGCCGACTTTGAGGCAGAAGATCATTGATGCTCAGAATAACGATCCTTATCTGGTTGAGAAACGTGGCCTAGCAGAGGCAGGGCAAACGGCTGAGTTCTCGTTATCCTCTGATGGTGGACTGTTGTTTGAGAGACGCCTCTGTGTTCCGTCAGATTGTGCGGTTAAGACAGAATTATTATCTGAGGCGCACAGTTCCCCATTTTCCATGCACCCAGGTAGTACGAAGATGTATCAGGACTTGAAGCGAGTTTATTGGTGGCGTAACATGAAGAGGGAAGTAGCAGAATTTGTTAGTAAATGCCTGGTATGTCAGCAGGTTAAGGCACCAAGGCAGAAACCAGCGGGTTTATTACAACCCTTGAGCATACCGGAATGGAAGTGGGAGAACGTGTCCATGGATTTCATTACAGGGCTACCGAGAACTCTGAGGGGTTTTACAGTGATCTGGGTTGTGGTGGACAGACTTACTAAATCAGCGCATTTCGTTCCGGGTAAATCCACCTATACTGCTAGTAAGTGGGCACAGTTGTACATGTCTGAGATAGTGAGATTGCACGGAGTGCCAGTGTCGATTGTTTCTGACAGAGATGCCCGTTTCACTTCCAAATTTTGGAAGGGTTTGCAGACTGCTATGGGCACGAGGTTGGACTTTAGTACGGCTTTCCATCCACAGACTGACGGTCAGACTGAGCGTCTGAACCAGGTTTTAGAGGATATGTTGCGGGCGTGTGCATTGGAATTTCCAGGTAGCTGGGACTCCCACTTACATTTGATGGAATTTGCTTATAATAACAGTCATCAGGCTACTATTGGCATGGCACCGTTTGAGGCCCTGTATGGCAAATGTTGTAGATCCCCGGTTTGCTGGGGTGAGATAGGTGAGCAGAGATTGATGGGTCCTGAGTTAGTTCAGTCTACCAACGAAGCGATACAGAAGATTAGATCACGCATGCATACCGCTCAGAGTAGGCAGAAGAGTTATGCAGATATGAGGCGGAAGGACCTTGAGTTTGAGATAGGGGATAAGGTGTTCTTAAAGGTAGCACCTATGAAAGGTGTCTTGTGTTTTGAAAGGAGGGGAAAGTTGAGTCCCCGTTTTGTTGGGCCATTTGAGATCCTGGAGCGGATTGGCCCTGTAGCGTACCGCTTGGCGTTGCCTCCATCACTCTCGACAGTCCATGATGTGTTTCACGTTTCTATGTTGAGGAAGTACGTGCCAGATCCATCCCATGTAGTGGATTACGAGCCACTAGAGATTGATGAAAACTTGAGCTATGTTGAACAACCTGTGGAGGTGCTTGCTAGAGAGGTGAAGACGTTGAGAAATAAACAAATTCCCCTAGTTAAAGTCTTATGGCGGAATCACCGGGTAGAAGAGGCTACATGGGAGCGTGAAGACGACATGAGATCCCGTTATCCCGAACTGTTCGAGGAATAAAACTTTTGAGGACGAAAGTTCCCTAAGGAGGGAAGAATGTAACGCCCCGACGTTCGAGGTAAAATTTTAGCATTTTAAGTAAATTGTTCGGGAATTATTATTATTATTTTAATGTTAATATTTTCTTTTATTTTGTTTAAAATAAATATTAATATTCTTATTTAATATTATTTTAATAATATATATTAATAATCTATTATAAATTTATATTATTTTATTTAATATATATATATATATATATATCATTATTTATTTTTATTTTTATTATAATTAAGATTATTATTATTATTATTATTATTAGTTATTTTTTTATTATTACATATAAATTTATTATTATTATTTATATATATATATATATATATATTTATTACAAAAAAAAAATAAAAGAGAGAGAGAAAAACCCTACCTCGCGCGCGCACGCCCCCCTCCCCCTCCGTTTTCGCGTTCTCCCTTGCGCCGCCGCCCGACGCCCGAGCCCCCCCCCCCCTTTTCGCCTTCTTCTTCGTTCGTCTGCCCGCGCGCCGCCAACCATTCCTTCTTCTTCCTCCGTTCTTCGCCAGACAGTCCGTCTGCCTTCACGAAGCCGACGCCGCCACCATCTCCTTTCCTCTCCCTCCGTTTTCGTTTTCTCTCCACCGCGCGCCGCCATCCATAACTCCCTCTCTCTTCGTTTCTATCACCGCCGGCTTACTCTCCGTCATCAGCTCGTGTCTCCAACGCCGACAGAGCACGGAGGAAGCGCCGTCGTTCGCCGGAAGGAAGAAGCCCAGAACCGTGCTGCCGTTTTTCGTCCAACCCGACCCGGTTCCAAGCTGACCCGAACCCGTTTCCGATCCGAGCCACACAATCCGGGTGAGCCGAGCTGAGTAAGCCGAGCCGAGCGAGCCGCGAGCCGAGCCCCAAGCCGAGCGAGCCGCGAGCCGAGCCCCAAGTCGAGCGAGCCGCGAGCCGAGCCCCAAGCCGAGCGAGCCGCGAGCCGAGCCCCAAGCCGAGCCGAGCCGCGAGCCGAGCGAGCCGCGAGCCGAGCCGCGAGCCGAGTAAACCGAGCCGAGCCGAGTCCAAGCCGAGCCGAGCCGCGAGCCGAGTAAGCCGAGCCGAGCCGAGAACCAAGTCGAGCCGAGCCGAGTCCAAGCCGAGCCGAGCCGAGCCGAGCCCAAGCCGAGCCGAGCCAAGCCACCTAAGCCTTCCTTCCTCCACTTCGGTTCACGGTGAGTCTTCGGTAAGGATTGTTCTGATGAATTCCCTAATGTTACCTCATCCTTCGGGAGCACTAGACTGATATGTGTATCCTTCGGGAGCACTAGACTGATATGTGTATCCTTCGGGAGCACTAGACTGATATGTGCATCCTTCGGGAGCACTAGACTGATATGTGCGTTCTACGGAACCACTAGACTGTTATGTAGGGTACCCCCGAATAGGAAGTTAACTGTTGTTCCCTAACGGGCCCAGTAGTGGGTCCCTTACTGGGTATGTTTATACTCACCCTTTCCTTTCTTTAACTTTTCAGGTAGGGGAACAGCGAGGGGCAGACCGACGAGAGGCAGGAAGGATGCGTGAGGGCCATATGGACGCGTCTGGTTTTCTTTTCGCTTCCGCTATGTATTTTGTCAGAATATTTTGACTGTGATTTTGGACTGGTGACTTGACATTTTATTTTGTGATTTTTTTTAATTATTTAAAATAGGGCCCGAAACTGTCTTTTGTAAGGTTTATAACGTTTTAATGAATCGTATCTGGTCCGTTTTAAATTTTTTTGTTGAATGGTCGAGTTTTGGTATTTGGTAGTGACCTCAGCTTAGTCCGGAAAAGTTGGGTCGTTACATGAAGAATGGTTGAGGAAGGGTTAAGTGGCTAAAACTAGGGTTACATAACCCTTCCCTCAAACAAGGGTTGGATTCCATAACCCTAACCCCCCATAACCCAACTTTTCCCTCAAACGCGGTCCCTTAGGTTTCATTTGATATCGATTTATTATTATTATTATTTTTTCCATTTTTTCCATTTTTAAAATTTTGTTTCTGAATTTTTGTTTGTTAAAAATTATATATATTTGGTAATTGATTTTGTTTTCTCATTTAATAAAATGTATTTTTTTTAAGATTTTTTTTTTTCAATTTTTCTTCGTAATTTTAAAAACAAGTTTCTTGTTTAAAAAACAAAAAAGTGAATTAATTATCAAACACACCTGTTTTTAAAAAATTAATTTTCAAAAACAAAAAACAAATGGATTTTCAAACAAACTCTTAGCCATTTGAGATTTCAAGTTGAAAATTTACTACTATAAAAATAGAAATGGAAAAACAAATAGCACAATCATGGATGTCAAAAGAAAATTAACATAAATAACTGTAAAGAAAAAATACCAACAAAAAGTAAACAGAGGAAGAGACACAAAAGTTGATATCTCAGTTTGGTTGTAAACCACCCACATCTAAACAACAGTGTGCCCAAAAAAGATAAAATCCGCTAATATTAAAGAATTAAGTAGTTTATAATTTAGTACTTTAAACAAATTGATCACCAGATTAATGGTAGGAGTGTTTTTAAAATTTTTCAAAGTTGCTTTCGTCACGAGAAATTAACTGTTTTTGTTTAAATATGAGATTACTTTTTAAACTTTTGGAAGTTCAATGATATTTTTTAAATAAAATTTTAACAGTCATTTCTATCTAAAACTAACGATAAATACATTTTTTGTACTCGTTTTAAGAAGTAAATTTAAGAGTAGTTCTTAAACTTTTGATATTTGGAGAGTATTTTTCTCAAAAAAATGTAAAGTTGAAAGATATTTTTTACAATTTCATAAATATAACAAACTACTAAAACATTTACGATCGTATGAAGTTAGTCATTTTTTAAATATTATAAGTTTGTCATTTCGTCTTTCTTTTCTTTCCCTGCAATTTTTCTATTTTGAAATTGTTATATACAGTTTAAATATTTTTCTTATATTTGTTAAAAGACTTGTATATTTTTTTATAATTTATGATTATGGTGGTTGTTATTATTAGTATTATTTATTTTGTTGGGTAGTTGAAGTTGAATATGACGATTTCCTTAGATCCTTATATTGTCATATCTCTTCAAAAGTTTGTAGAACGTCAAAGAGTCGAGATTAGTTTTGACTATTGTAACAAAATAATTAAAGTAGCCCCCTATCCACTACCTCCCCAACCTACAATTTTATTTTTATTTATTTATTTTGAAAAGGACAACCTACAATTGGATGGACTAATAATAATATTTAAAGAAATAATAGATAAAAATAAGACACCACAACTTTTATATATATATATGTAAAGTGTAATTTGGTTTCCAAAAATCCCATGAAATATTCCGACCCAGCAACTAATCTATAAATATATTATATTTACATATAATTTATAACCAATCAATCACATCATAATATAACACCTACTTTTGACATTAATTCATTGTCTCACTAAAACTATTATTATTATTATTATTATTATTATTATTATTATTATTATTATTATTATTTTATTATTATTATTATTATTATTATTTTATTATTATTATTTTATTATTATTATTATTATGTATACACGTGTCTATACGTTCTTTTTTGTAATTGGTTATATTTAGCAAAGTTTCCCTAATTTAAACATAAATATCTATTCCCTTCTTCCAAAATTTTGTAAGAATTAGTTTAAAAAGTCTTTTTAACTTATTTATTTTGATTTGGATGATGGTTCCAAATTCTAATTTTAACCAAAATATAATTACTTACTTCATTAATTTCATGATAATATCCTGTTTGATTTAAGAAAAACACACACAACTTTTTTCACGAACAAAATCTTTTTTTTTATTTATTTGAAATTAAATTATTAAAAAATCCTTTTAATTTTATTAATGTTTTTATTTAGTTGGTAATTGGCATAGGAAAAAAAATTAATTTAAGTTTCGATAGAATGATCGTCTAAACATTATTTTAAATTAAAATATTATTTTTTTTCTATTTTTGAAACTATTTAAACCCTCTTTTAGTCATATAACCTTAAAACTTGTTTGCAATGTTCTTAATTTTAAACTAAGATATTTTTTATGTTTTTGTTTCAAACATAAATCCTAAGAACTTGTTTGCAATGTCAAATAAATATTACTTTTTTTTTTTTTTTTGATGAATCAAGATATTATTGAAAGTAATTTTAAAAAATATTTAGTACTAAAATAGGACTAAAATTGGATTTTTTTTTTCCCTTTTGTATATATAAATAAAAAGAAATAGGAATAAAATAATTTATTTAATGGTAAATTTTCATAAATATAATAATATACCAAAATATTTGTGAGTCGTGTAACAAAATCAAAAAGCTCATGACCGGCTATTTTTTTAAAAAAATATTTTAGTTTTGTCCTTCTTTCCATCTTTTTTATTTGCAATTTTCTTTTTCCTTTCCATCATCTTTGTCTCTTTTTCTACAATTTTTTTTAAATGTTATTTGGTTTAATATCGTATACTAAATATAAAAGATCTATTTTTTATTTTTATTTTTTTCAAATTTTTATTTATTTTGAACTGTTATTTGGTTGTTTAAGATCATGAAAAAAAATCGTTGGATATTGGATAATCAAATCTAAACCATGGTATACAAAAGAAAAAAAAATTAAATATAAACGATCACCCAAATTTAAACGATCAAATCTAAACCACCTACCGAAAAAGAATCAAATCTAAAATGATTGTATCAAAAATAATCTACAAATATAAAGTACCAAAAAATCTTGAACCAAATAGAAACGGTAATGTGCAGATCAAAAAATCTTGAAAAAAAATTGTTTAGAGATTTGACTACCCAAATTTAAATGATCAAATCTAAATGATTGTGTACTAAATCTAAACAATCATCAACCAAATTTAACGTACCAAAAAATTTTGAAAAAAATCTTTTAAATTTGGCTACCTAAATTTAAACGATGTAACTTAAACGATCGTATAACAAATAATAGTCAAATCTAAACGATCGTTTATCAATATATTACGCTACGCGTTGGGTGCCAATTAATCGGTTTCTCATTATAGACTTGTGAGCGTTTTCTATTTTCGAAATTATTTTATAATATTAGAAATTATTATAAATAATGTCTCTATAATCAAGTAGATGGAAAAGACCTCCTACTACGTAATCTAAAATGAAATTTCAAGGGAGATTTATTTTTTTCCTTTTAAGTTGATAGTCATGAGATTATATAATATTTTTAATTTAAAATTAGAAAAAAAAATCAAAAATAAAAAATCTTATAAAGAAACGTCAAAAGTATTCATAAAAATATTTACAAAATATAGCAAAAATTTATATCAATGACATCAATAAAAGAGTTCTAAATGTGTTTATCCTTGATAAAAATCTAAAATTTAGATATATTTTATAAAGGATAGAGTTTGAAATTTTGGAATACTTTGTAAAAGATAGAGTATGAAATTTTTGTAACCACTCGATTTTCCTTTGACTTTAAAATCTTGATTTTTTTTTTAAATTCTTTTTCTTCTAAAATAATCATTTTTGGATTTCTTTTAATGAAAACAAAAATCTTAATTTTTATCGATCTATCGTACTAACTAATCAGAAAATTTTGATTAAAAAATCAAATTAGTATTTAAATTTAAATCTAAATTGTAACTTTTAAAGTATTCTAAAAGAATAGGGGAATTGAGTTATACCTCTTCTATTATAAAATTAAATTTAGAGATTAAATGAGAAGTGGTTGCTTTATTTTTAGATTGAAAAGAAAGGAAATAAGAGGATTCTATATATTTGAAAATTTTCAAATATAGCAAAATAAACTTTAAATAATGTGTGTTATCACTAATTTTGTAATTTATAATAATTTTTCATATATTTAAAATTAAAAAAAAAATTGAAAGAAAAAACTTTTAGAGTAAAGAATTAAAAAAAAGCGTAGAATCTAAAGGAATAAGAAGAAAGAAGAAAGAAAACAAAAATGTAGAGAGACAAGTGCACAAACATGTGGAAAGTTAGAAAAGGTGCAACTTTTATTTGGAGGAGAAAAAAAAAAAGAGAAGGAAGCGAGTTGTGGGTCCTGTGCGCACACTACTTCCTTGGTTAAGAAAATCTGAAGAAACCATTTGCTACTTCCTTCTCTTATTTCGCCTTTGCACCCGCCTCCTCTAACTAAACTTCCATTCTCCAAAGGTACAAATTTTGATAAAATTTATAAACAAGAGAATGTAAAATTTTCATCTAATTTAGATGTGGACAAGCAGATGTGATTTGTCAACGTATGAGAAAATGTAGTTGGAGAAGATCCTGGAAACTCACAAGCCTACAAAATTTCCTTGTATTTTCTAAATTTTGACTCATAAACTTACCAAGTTGTGGCCCAAAATTGACTCTCCTTCAACTCTTTTCCTATAAGCTTCGGCCTTCACGCTTCCATTTTCAATCTCTACTTCCATTTTTTCTTTCTGTAACTCATTTCGTTACCTTCCTTTTCTCTTCATAATAATTAATCATAATTATATATATTTCTCTTTTTTTCTCTTTTTGGAGGAGGGGGATTTCAATTTCTTTAATCATGGCTTCTGGAAATTAAGGGTGTAATTGGGTCGGTTCGGTTTTTCTTCAAAACCGACCCGACCCGAAATGTACGGTTAATTCTAAAATCCGACCTGACCCACAATCGGGTCGGGTTTTTTTTTTTTTTCCCTCCTCATCCTCCTTATTGACGAAGCATAAAATAAAATAAATATGGGTATAATTTACATGAATGAAAAAGTTATTTAGAAACCACTTCAATGAAAATAAATATGGGTCCAACATTATACACCAAAATAAACAATTAGACACATAACTTTGTCCTAAACAAAGTTTATGGGCAAAATGCTTCTTGAAGTCCACTTATTGATGAAACATCTTTATCTCTTTTAGAAGAAGAAAAATAGAAGCACCCAATAAAGTGAAGGAGATCGAAATTAAATATATAAATATAAATTCTCACAGTTCACATTAAAAATGAAAATGGAAACCATGAGAATAAATAATCAAAGGTAACGATAATGGTGACAACACAAGCTTGTCCATCTCCCAAATGATAATCAAAAGCTAAATAAAGTATAGTTAGTTCTTTAATTTGTACCTAGGAGAGAAAAACATATATCTGCACTTGGATAAAAAGTAAAAACTGCACATAAAATATATTACTAAAGTATATTACTTAAAAATGGAAAACAAAAAACAAAGGAAAATAAACTAAGAATCTTCTGAGGACACACATAGCGGGATTAAAGAGTTGATAGTAGAGAAGCTACTGGCTCTTCAAATCCTTACGCAAACAACAGAGTTTACAATTGTGAAGGTATGAATTAATGAACATCTTCACGAGACCACCTTGTTCGTATAACCCAAAGTGCTTCCATCACTGAGCTTCAAGACTCTAAAAAATCAAGATTCGATATTTAACAAGTTAACAATTTAAAAAAAATGTAAATAAAGATTTGAGAGTAGGGATTTAAACCATAGAGCCATTATTCAAATTCTCAAATGCAGCTTCCATCTCCTTTCCTATGTTTATGAATTCTAGGTCAAAATGACAAACAATTAGCTTATATGGGATAATTGAAAATTTTAAATGCGTACTTCAAAAAGAATATTACCTTCATCAATTTCTTCAGCCCCGTCAATTTCTTCAATCATGTCATCCAAAGATTTAGACTGAATCCAATTCTGAGCACAAATGAGTGCCTCTACAGTTTGAGGAGTTAAAGAACTTCGAAAAGAATCTAACACCCGTCCTCCAGTGCTAAAGGCGGACTCAGAAGGCACAGTTGATATAGGAATACTGTAGATGTCCCTAACTACTTGGCTAATGATCTTAAATCGAGAGGAATTCACCTTCCACCAAGTTAGCAAATCTAAATATTCATCGCCAATGCAATCTATACGAACCTCATCCATATAACGAGTCACCTCTGTTTTAGCATCATCTAGACATGTTTTGTTACTTTGCTTAAATCTATCATGAACAGTAGCACGTGCCTTATAAGATCCACTAGATGAGATAGAAGGTATTTCACTTTGACTTTGAAAGCCTAATCCTTCGATAGGTGTACATGATTGTGTTTGTGAATATTTTTCTTTTGACATTCTCATATAATAATCATCACACAATCGACGAAATGCTTCTTCAACCTTATTCGTCCATATTTTTGTACCTAAATATTCATTAGGATCGAAAGGCAAGCACGGATCTCAATATTCATTAAAACAATAATTCACATAAGCTAGCTTGTATCTAAGGTCAAGAACTACAGAAACATACAATAATAAATTGGTCTTCTCACTTGTAGTTATACCTCAATACTTGTTGAATTTTGTCTGCATGGTTAATGTCATTTGACTCAATAATGCATTCTCTTACGAAGAGTATTCACAAATTATTTCTTGGATCAAACAAAGTTCATGAAAAAATATGTTTGAAGTCACAGACATAGATGCAGAAAACTTCATTGTTACCTCTGAAAAAGTTTTTAAGAACTTTACAAACACTTTTGCATTATCTCAATCTTTAGTAGTAGGAATATCATCCTTTGGCAAATAACTAGGGTCATGCTCCTCCAATCTTTCAAAAGTCTTTTGACACTTAATTGCTCCATCCAACATAGTAAAAGTAGAATTCCATCGTGTCGAAACATCCATTGTAAGACAATTTTTTGTTGACATCTTATCTTCTTTAGCAAAATCTTTAAATATTTGCAATCTAGCAGGAGACGACCTAACATACTTCACTGCATTTCTGATTCGAATGATAGACACATGCAAATCTTTTAAGGCATCACTAACAATTAAATTAAGAATATGAGCACAACATCTAATGTGAATAAATTCACCATCCAACACCAACCCATTTCTGCCTTTAAACTTTTTAACCAAGTAGGCAATGGCTACATCATTTGAACTCGCATTATCAACCGTTACAGTAAAGAGCCTATCAATACCCCAACCTTCTAAGCACTTTTCAATGGCTCTACCTATGGTATCTCCTTTATGATTAGCTACTTGACAAAAGTTCAAAATTCTTTTGTGCAAGTTCCAATCATCATCAATGAAATGAGCCGTTATAACCATATAATTAATATTTTGCACAGAAGTCCATGTATCCGTTGTTAAACAAACTCTTTGGCCACTTCGAGTTAATGCATTTTTTAACTTTTTTTCTCCCTCATATACATATGAAAACAATCTTTTGCAACGATTACTCTTGATGGAATCACAAACTTTGGGTTTAATGCCCGACAAAATTGGTGAAACCCTTCACTTTCTACAAACTTAAATGACAATTCATCCAAGATAACCATCCTAGCAAGCATTTTTCTACAATTTTCTTGAGTGAATGATGCAGCCATCAAACTACTTTCAGAACCTCCCTCTCCTTCAACATTATCTTCCAATGGATTTACATACATCTTACATTTCTCTAAATGTCTTTTTAAATTAGTGGTACCATTTCTTTTGGAATCACAAGCATATGAAGTCCCACAATGTTTACAAGCAGCCCTAGGATATTTAGGATCACATCCTTCTACTTTTATAAAATGTTCTCATACCGATGGTGGTGGTTTAACCAGTTTTCTTTTTCCTAACACTGGACTATAACAACTCTGATTTGAAGTCTCGTCTACCGAGAACGAAGTCATCCTAATAATCATCAAACAAAACACATAGAAAAAAACACTCAAATCAATAACTACAAGTTCTCATACAAACACTTGAATTATAAGCAATAACACAAAGTTTATGATCTAAAAGTTTGTGTCATAAACCAGTCAAGATCTAATTGACTCCCAAAAAACTAAATATACTCAGAATCCAAAAAAACTCTCAAACCCAGTTGTAAAAATTTTAAATTCAGCTAAATATACTAAAATGTTAGAATTTCTATCATGTTTGTGCAGAAACTCATTGTATACTTCGTCCAAACTCACAGTAATGAACAGCCTATTCTCAGTTTACGGTAAAGCTTCAAAATACATTTCCACTTCATCAATCGTTACCGCTATATTAATAGTATTCAATGAATTACAATTTATGATGATCTAATATCCACTTGACATGGCCAGACTCATCCATTCATTAAATTACAATTTCAGATATTACAGTATCCATAAAGTTTGAATAAAGATTGGATTTTTCAGGAAAGGAACCAACGTTGGGGGACTGTCCTCTTTGTAATTCAAAAAATTTGAAGAACTCAGTAATTTGATTTTTATTGATTCAGAGTTGAAAATTTTTAAGCAAAAGATTGAAATCGAAAAAGACAGAATGTGACTCAAATTGAAAAATTAATCAAATGTGATAAACCCAACAATACGTGAGATGATGCCGACGTCGAGTCTGCAGACGAAGAGATGATGCCGACGCTGAGTGCAGACGAAGAGACGATGTCGAGTGCCGACGTTCGCAGACGAAGAGATGATGTCGAGTGCCAACATTCGTAGACGAAGAGATGATGATGCTGAGTGCTGACGTCGAGTCGCAGACGAAGAGATGATGTCGATTGCCAAGTGCTGACGCCGAGTCGAAGACGAAGAATGAAGCGGACGAAGACGAGGAAATGCCGAAATGAAGCGGACGAATAATTTTTTTAACCTAATCGATTATTTTAAACCCGACCCGACCCAAATCGGTTTGGTTCGGTAATGCTGTTGTTACTAATCGGTCCAACCCAAACCGAACCGAATCGGTTCGGGTCGGTTTTTTCACCCCTACTGGAAATACCACTACAACAAGTCAGGATATTCCCAACGTATAAAAGCCTCGCATTAGACTTGAAATACGTTGAAAACAGATTTCCCAACACAAAAAATGATGTCGGGAAGGGTGTTAGGAGAGTGCATCAGGAAACCTATTCTCAACGCGTTACCAGCACGGTGTCGAGAGTGCCGTCTCTCGATGTCACTATGGCCGACGTTAATGCGACGTCAGAAATGGTTGTCCCGACGCACTCAAAACAGTGTCGAAAAAGTCTTCCAATTGCCGACGCATTTGCTGCATCAGGAAAGATTTTAAAAATATATATATATATATATATATATATATATTTATATTTTTTTTGAACTGTTCTTTATTCAATCGTATTATTCTTTTTCGATTCTAATTCGATTTAAATTGAATCAAATTATAGAAAATAAGCAATAAATTAGTAAATAATTATATAAAATACCAAAATTCAAAAAATGTTACTATGTTTACAAATGTTTGAAAAAGTACATAAAATAGTAAATGTTTGCAAAAAAAAATGCATAGAAATTAAAAAAAAAGAACTACGTATGTCTCCTAACAACCGCGTACGCCATATTACACCAACTCCAGACCTACAATGATAAAAAAAAAGTAAGTTTATTAGATATGCATATCACTGAATAAATGTAACGTAAAAAACTTAATAATTGAAAGATATATACGTACCGCAAGGGATCATGGTCCCCTTTGTGCCCGACTCATTTCTTCTACCATCTTCTTCATTTCTTCCATTTGTGAAGTTAGCAGCTTCGATGTCTTTCTCTGTTCTTCAATCATGCATTTAGCTTCTTCAAGCTCAACTCATTGCTGCTCAATCATGACTTGTTGTAATTTGTACTCCCTGGCTTGCAAAAAAGTGGTCGAAGAAATGCTAGCACTAGCATTGGAGGACTTGGGCTTGGGTCCCTAACCAAGACTTTTTAAGTATCCCGGTCGTCTACCCAAAACGGTCTCACATATCTCGTCCCTGAAGAGTGGCTGAAAACCCTTTAGAGTAGGCTAGAACTGGAGTTCCAACATTTAATTCTGCAACAAATTTCATAATTTAAGTTATTAAGACACAAAAAAAAGTACATAATAAGACAAAAGTATTGCTTGAACTAATTATATGTGCATCCTCAAAGGCTTGTGAAACGAATGTGTCATCTCGAACGTGTGTTTGCTTGAATAACTCCACACGATTGACTGACTAATCTCATTGCTCAACGAGCTCGTACTGTCATTGTAGAAACAACTTGGACCCACTGCTATGATTGTAAGAAGGCTTGTCTAGCACCATTGTTTATTTTTATACATATAAAAAGTTAAATGAAATAACCACTACAATATATAAGTCTTACCTGAAATGTACAGCTTATGTAGTGATCGCATAGGAAGTGTCAATCTTCCATACGCCCCGTCAATATGTATGGTGGGTTGGCACGTGCCTATTCAGGGTCGCTGTACTTTTTGAAATGTCTATGACAGTCACCTATGAATTCCTTGAAAGAAGTAAATATTTGATGCTCAACAAATCCGGTCATTGCTTGATCGTTGAAATCAAGCACAAAATGGCGCTACGCATTACAAAACACCACACATTAGCTTGGTTACTTAAGTATGTTTCAAATGAAAATGAATTGTGTATTGCACGTACCTGTACATCACCCTTGACGACCTCGATGTATTCTCTCCTAACATCAGCCCACCTAAGGTAGCAAATTGAAAATGTATGTCGCACACAAACGCCAATGGCTTGGCTGAACTGAACAGTGTGTGATGATATTGGCTTCTTCGCTCCAAGGGCTATGGACATGGGAATCCTATCATTGGCATGGACATACCTCTCCAACTCCAAAAGTCGAGACTGCTGACGTCTCCTAGGAGTATACTACTTTGATGGTGGATCCTAGGGGTGGAAATTTCATCTTCTTTAACCTCTAATTCCCTGTCTTCTTATCTATAAATGAAAGAGATAGGATCTAGATCTAGCCTACCCTAAAGGTTCACGCCTAATTCTACTTCTTCTTCTGCACTACAATGGCCCGATCCCCCATCAGACTTGGGGGTGGGAATTTCTTCTCAAGGGGGCGTACTATTAGACTGAAAGGTGAAGAAGATTGCACTAAACCAAAACCCTTATTAAGGAAAATAGCTCGAAGGGTGGGGTGTGAAACCCGTGACTACTGCTCGATTGATAACAACTCCATTCTTTTTGCACTTTTGTAACCCTAATTAGCCTCGTCTTCTTCCTCTTTCTCATTCTCCTAATTAGGGTTTTAAAAGAAGTCATGTACCTAGTACACGACTTCCCATTTTTTTTACCACGTGGGCTGTAACTAACTAAATCACCCTATTTTTTTATAATGGTTTCCCTCTCTCCACTATTTTTGTAATATATTTATAAACTACTCTATTTTTAACATTTCTTTTAGAAAAAGCATTATTTTTAAATTTTTTCTAGAGATACACGATAAACGAGAGAAATAACTTAAAGTAAGTTGTGTTTGATTTAAGTATTTAATTTTGAAAATAAATCACGAAAGTTTTTTGTAGCTCCTCAAATAGAGTTTTTACATCAGAGTTAAAATAAAAATAATTAAAAAATATATATTTTTATAATAAATACAAACCCTGAATTTAAATTTGAAATCCAAATTTTCTTTAATAATCTATCAATAGATAGGGATTGTATGATGCTTGGCTGTACCAATTCATATCCTACCCTATCAATAGAAAAAATGCTTAACAAAAAAATCTTCTTAAAAAGTATGGTCTTAGTCTATGAAATTTTAGGGGTTTGTTTGATTGGCAATTCAAAATGTGATTTATATTTTATAGGTTTTTAGCAAATATGTCTGTGTGTGATCAAGAACTCCACACTACAAGAAATAGAGGTTCTCTCGACGCGACATTGCATCGGCATATATTCCAAATGGCATCGAAAAAGGATCTCCCAACGTACATAGGGCCGTCAGGAAGAAAGGTGGAAATAGTGTGTTGGAGGAGTAATTCCAGATGAACAAATGTGAAGGCGCTAAGAGTTCCTTTCTCTTAACGCCAGACTTCCCGACGGATGGACCACATTAGCAAAAGGTAACGCCCGACATGCCCATCCTAGTGTTGGGAGAAACGAACTCTCGACGTGCATCGGAAGTGACTTCCTCGATGCTTTGCTTATAGCGTTAGGAAAGGGTTCTCATTCTCAACACCTTTATGCGTCAGGAGATAGTTTTAATTATTATTTTTTTCCAAATAATATGTTCAATTTTTTTTATTGTGAGATTTTTTTTTGAGTCCTGATTCGATTTAAATTTAATAACAAACACAAAATTATTAAAATTATTAAAATACCAAATTTTAATTCATATAATTAGAAAATAAGTCGAACTATTCGAACAATTACAAATTGTTTGAAGCAATTACATAAAAAAAAAATACATCATCTTCTAGTCACCACAGACGCCATCTTCGAACAACTCCACACCTACAATGACATAAAAGTAAATTTATATATCATCGATAACAAATTAAACAATTTAAAAGTTTAAAAATACATATCGCTAGTGTTCAAGGTCCTTTGTGTGTCTGACACATTTTCTCAATCATCTTCTACATTTCTTCTATTTATTGGGCATGCATCTCTTACGTTTTTCGTTGTTCTTCAATCAATCGTTTAGCTTCTTCAAGCTCACTTCTTTGTTCTTCAAATTTTGATTGCGAGCACTCAAGGCTAGCTCTTAGTTCACTAACCTCTCTAGAGTGCATTTCTTGTGATGAAGACGAAGAATTGCTACCCTTATTTCGAGACTTGGGCTTGGGGCCCCAACGAAGACCTTTTGAGTAGTCTGGTCGTCTATCCAAAATGGTCTTGAATATCTTGTTCACAGAGAGTGGTTGAGAACCTTATGGAGTGGGTTGGGACTGGAGTTTCAGCATTTGATGTTGTACCCAAAGTGTTAAGTTATGAACTCACAATTAAAAGTAGAAAATAAAAAAAAAAAGTTTTCATAAACTTACTTGCGCATTTACAACCGCCTGTGAAACGAATTGGTCATTTCTATTGGTGTGTATTTCTGTAAACAGCTCTACACGGCCCACTGGCTGATCTCGTTGTTCAATGAGCTACATGTTTTCGTCATTGTAGGAACGACTTGAACCCGCTATTATGGTTGTAAGGTTGTTTCACTTTAACAACTTTGTTGGTCCTTAATTGCTCCTACATGCAAATAATAAAAATATTACATACAAACAACAAAAATAAAGTAACGTGAAAGAACATTAGAAGATGTAAATCACCTAAAATTGTCGACTCAAGTAGTGATCGCAGAGGAAGTACCACTCTTTTAAATGATTCACCAATCTGTTTGGTGGTTGGCACGTGCTTGTTCAGGGTTGCTGACCTTCTTAAAATGTTTATGGCAATCTCCCCGAACTCTTTGAAAGTGCTGAGCATTTGATGCTCAACAAATTGATTAAGTGTTTGATATATGAAATCAAGCACGAACCATTGCTACAAAGGAAAGAAAATACATATTAGATTTATGTATATGTAGGTTTAACATATATGTAAAGTAATTTACAAAATTAACTGTAGATCACCCTTGACAACCTTGATGTACTCCGAAGGAACATCAACCCACTTAAGGCAGCGGACTGGAAATGTATCCACGTTAATACAACAATGATGTTGTTGAACCGAACAACATGTAGCGAGATTGGCTTCTTCGCTCTTGGGGCGATGGAGATTGGGATCTTCCCATTCTTCTGTATGTATCTCTCCAACTCCAAGTTCTGGGAGTGCTGACGTCTCCTAGGAGTGCAAGTGGGTTGAGGCTCAGCTAAGAAAACATAACACTATAAGAAAAACAGAATTCCATGTTTATGCAATTGTCATCAAAGTAACAGGACTAACCTGAAGTGTCGCCCACCGAGAACAATTCCACATTATTGAACACATCATTAAACTCCAAAAACAGATCACCTGTCTCTTGGAAACCACTAGGGAATGATGACATAGTACTTGTGGATATAATAACCAAAATTAATTTTAGAAAATGAGAGTATCTCAAACTGGATGTATAAAAAAATGAAATATATATAGATATGTGATTCGTTATTATTATTCATTGTTGCTTGATCTGCTTTGAGGTGATAACACTTCCAACAACACAAAACTACTAGCACGGTGAGTGGTAGCGAATCTTGACCTTTTCTTCTCGATCTCTTTGTCTTTCTATTTTCTCTCATCTTTCAGTTCTGTGATTTACAGATCTAGAAGATGGTTTTATAGGGAAACTCTTGACGCATAATAAAAACGTCGTGAGAACCCTCCTATTCCTGACGTATCTATGCATGGCGTCGAAGAAAAGAAAATTATATTTAATTGTCTTCTTTTCTCCGAAGTGTTTAATGTTCACATCGAGAATAGCCGCACCAGTCCCGACGTGTGTTTGCATGACGTCGAGAAAAGAAAATTATTATTTAATTATTTTTTTTCGACATGTACGTGCACAACGTTGGGGATTGGCTAGCCATTTCCCAAAATCATGAATGTGACGTCTGGAAAGATAGAATCTGCCAAGACACACCTCACAACGTCGATGTATGTGCTGCTTCCTGACATTTCTTATCCTGACCCTATAAAATGCTTTGAGATACCCCATTTTCTTGTAGTGCATCTTACTCACCACCCCAAACGATAATCAAATGCTCAAACTTGAGAGCAAAGGATCACTTCAAGGAATAGACGAGCTACATCAAAATAGTTACTGTCAATTAATAAATATTTGGGACATTTTCAAACATACTAAAATAAACTAAAATATTTAAAAATATAGCAAACTTTTGAATTTTATCAATGATAGACCTTGGTAAAACTTTTATTATTGTCTATAAATATCACTAATAGAATCCAAAATTTTACTATATTTTGTAAATATTTTGTTAAATTATCATTTTTGACGATTATCCTAAATATTTAGTAGATAACTAAAACAAAACCAATAAATATTTAGTAAATAACTAAAGCTAATTTTATTATTTTTAAATATAATATCAAGCACAAGTTATAATCCAATTCCAAAATATGCTACCAAATACAAATCTAACCAAGAAATACTGTTTTCTTTCAATCTTTAGTTATCAAATTACCATATCATATCCTGAATTTTATTTTCAAAAGATAATATTTTAGTTTAAAAAATACAATCTAAAACCAAATCTTTAGAATTCTTTGGCTGAAAAGGTTAATTTTTTTCTTAAAAAAAAAATCTCATATTCTTCAAATTGTGAAGGATTAAAAAGATTAGTATTTGAAAAAATAAAAATTAAAAAAAATGGAAAATATTAAAAAAGAGTATTTGGGAGGAAAGGAAGAGAAGTGGGTGTAAAGGAATAGATACAGCTTGGAATTTGGAAACCAAACTAAGATCGAAGACCCCACACTTCTTCACCTCCTTCTTTCCTTTTCAACCCTTCTTCTTCATCTTCTTCATCTTCTTCATCTTCTTCCTCAATCCTCTCTCTCACCAACCTCTTCTTCAACTTCAATTTCAAGGTATTCTATTTTTCACTCCCTCTGCGGATCTATTCCAATCCAATCGCTTCTCTTTCGTTTCATTCTTCCCTTCGTCTTTCATTTCTCTACTCAACCTCTATTTGTATCCGATTCCATCCTTCAATACCTGATTTGGTGTTTTTTAGTTTATTCTTTCATTTTGAGTCTGGTTTTTCAACCTCCAAATTGAATTTTAGGGTTTTTCTGCTAGGTTTTTTGTCAATCCTTTGACGATCTTCTTCGACGATTCTCTCTTTGTTTTGTTTCGACTCTCCAAAAACAAGTGTTGTTGATTTATGAGTGCTTTTTCAAATTTTACAGGTGTCATACATAGTTTTGGTTTTAGGGCAAAATCTATATGATTAACAAATCCATATTCTAAGATACATCAATTTCATAATTGACTTCTGTCTCTTCTTATTGAAGATTGTTTGTTCTGTAGGGAGGATTTGATAGGTAGGTTGGGCCTTGTTCCCTTTCCCTTTTTTTTTTTTTTTTTTTGTTTATTCTGTATATCCCACTTTCTCCATATTGTCGCTCATTTGATTTCTATTTCAGTGGGATAATCTACAAAAACATGATATGACAAGATTCTATTGATTTGACATAAAGATCTCATCATTCTATAAGTTCTCCAAGAATTATAAATCAATTCATCCATGCTTTTAGCGAACGCCACCTCATAAAGTTTTTATAATGTTCACCGATCGCTGTTTTTGATGGATTTTTTGGAATTTGATAGTTGAAAATGGGAAGCAAAGCACCAAGCTGGGCTGATCAGTGGGGTTCAGGAAATTACGGAGTGGAAGACGACGACAACAACAATGCGGTCACAAAGAAAGGGAGCAGCAATGGGAATAGTAGCAAGAAGATGGCAGAGGTAAAGGCTGCAGCTTCAGCTGGATTTGTGAAGGCAAAGGCTGTTGCAACTGTGGGTGCTCAAAAAGTGAAATCTGGAACTTCGGTAGGCATCAAATGGGTCAAGAATCAGTACCAGAAAAAGGTCTCCAAATGACTCCAAATATGTTTAGGCCTCTCCATTTTATTTTCTTTTTATTGGTCTTTAAATATAGCTTTGTAGTCTGAAAACTTTTGTAGTCTTTTTTAGTTTCCTGCATTTTGTCAAACTCTTTTCCATAAACTTCAAACGACAAATGAGATATCATATCATAAATTGCTATAAGTTCCCGTTATTTACAGCACGACTTTTGAATAACGCAAATAGGACTGGTTTTAGTTGAATAAAATAAAAACACTATACAGACAGATTGCGTTTGGAAAGATAAAACAGAGAGCCAAGTGATGCGGGTGAGGAGAATATACAAGAGCAGATATGATCCTTTCCCCTTCCCATTTTCTGTAGACGTTTACGTCTTACTGTCTTATTTTGTTTCAGCACGCCCCGAATGTGTTCTCCCCACTGTAGGTCATATAAAGGAAACCATCTTCGTCCTTGTTTTCCTCATATATTGCGGACATCATTGCAGCTACAGAACAAAATAAAACAATCGTTTAGAATAAGAAAAATGATAATGTGCAAGATTATGTGCAAGATATGATAGGAACATTCAAAGTAGATTTTACATTTCTCATCTTACCGGTAGGGGGCAGGATATTCTTCACAAAAATGAAGATGGCCTTCTCAGGGCTGAGCTTGATCCTCTTTCGGACCACGTACACAAACTGACCAACAGTTAAATCAGCAGGAACTAAATATCTGCAATTAATATACCTTTCATTTAGATAAATAGCCATGTGAAGAAGATTGCTTTGACTTCTCACCCATCAGAGGTGGAAATCCAAAACTTTTAAGGTGAAGAACATTAAGAGTCTATTTGAAATGACTTTTTAAATGTTTGAAAACATTGTTTTTTTAGTGAGGATAAGAAAATCATTCCAAATAGGCTTGGAATCTTTGTTTTTGGCAAGTTCCTCGCTGTTCTTAATGTTAACCATTTCAAGGCTCAGAAACATAGTTTTTAGACCTTCAAGAGGCATTGTTGCACTTTGATTGGAAAGAGTATGATAGACCTCCAATAGTATTTCAGTATAGTAGAAGGAAAAAGAAGATTTAGTCGGAGTGGCAGAAATGTAATAAAAGACATTCTAAAGTAAGTCTGTTATTTTTAGTAAGTCGGTGTGAGTTAGTATAATAAATAGAGAAGTTTGGGCAGAAAAAGGGTTTCATGTGAAATTTGGGAAATTAGTTGGCTTGTTCTTCTTGAGAGGAAGAAGACAAGAGTGCCCTAGACCAAATTGAGTGAATTCATCAATAAGATACAGAAATTACTTTCGATTAGTTCGGTATCTATCAGAGTACAAGACCACGGTATATTACAATATATTGCAATATAAAGGTAAACAAGATAAACCAAATAATTTGAAGAACTTGAACCCTCCCTTTCTTGAGATTACTCAACTCCTGAACTAACCGAATCAAATGCCTAATTACTTCCTTGCTCTCCCACTCTATTTGTAACCAAATTTCATGGCAAACTTCCCTAGCTAATTATTAATATGCCCTTATAATACCCTAATACCATTCCTATCATACAATTTGCTCATCCTCTTTTCTGTCAGAAGTAAAAAAGAGCTTTATCGATCCATATCCCCCAAAACATAACATTGTTTTACAATATTGCATTTCATATCCATTCCATCCCCTATGTAGTTTAATACGTGATTCTTCAACTTGTGTGCTACTCAACATGCTACAATCATAGACATCCAACATTGACGGAAAGAAAAACAAACAAAGTTCTTTTGAACATGATACAGGGATTCAAATAGCTAGAAACTTGTTAAACCAAGAAAGTAGTGGGATTTGAACCATTTCACCAAGTATGAATCAAGTACAAACAATAATATCAATAACTTCAAATGATCTTCTCAATAAGAGAAGGCACACGGCATTCAAAAGACCTTTTCTTTAGGACAAGCCTAAAACAAAGCAGAAATCTAAGAAGAAGAAAAAACACAATGCAGGAGTCTACCACTAACCACAAAATGGACTCCAATCCAAAAGAACAAGGTAATAAAATTTGGCCGCCATGAAGCTAAGGTACTATATAGTATAGCATTTCAGCTTTCCCTAAGCATCAGATTGAAATGTGTTTCAACTAGTAAGAAAACAGAAAGGAACTTACTTTTTCTTATCAATTTCTGGCACATCACTCTTTTCAGCCCTTTCCACAATCACCTAAACCAGATAACCAACAGAAATCAAACAATTGTATTTTAACTACAAGAATATTCAAACAATTGCACGCATCCCTAAATTGCAAAGATCATACCGGAATTCTGTCAGGATACTTCTCTCGGATCCTAGCAGATTCAACCTGTCTCCTTTCTGTATTGTTCAGAATGTCAATTCAAAATTCAAGTTAATTTCATAACTTCTCTAGTGTTTGTTCGTGCGTATGAATATCAGGCCATGGTAATTGCCACTTGATATAGTTGATTATAATAAACATTCTAACCAACAGAAAAAACCCCGCATATTAGTTTATTGGTTGTTTTAATCTCATGTCGTTCATCATACAACATAAGAATTTGGATTGAATCTCATCAATCAAACCCATATGTAAAACATTAATCATATCCTAATTATGAGCTTCAATTTTTAGGTTTAGCAAGTGATATAAAATCACAATCAAAATTGAAGTCTTAATACTCACATCATAATTCAACCATTGGGTGACGCCATAATAAAAAAGTAACAAAGCGTGAGCTGAATCATTTCGACAACAAGCAAGCAATCAAGCGATGTAATCAAACCGGACGTATAAAACTAAGAAAATCCATCAAAAAATTGATAGAAACCACAGAATATGGCCCTCGATTTGCGTACGAACAAGAAAAAAACTAACCCAGGGGATGCTCCAACTTAAACGAGCTTTTTGCCATCGAAAGAAAAGGTGCCTGCACCCAAAATAAAAATCAGAAGAATAGAGAATGATCAAAAGGGGTTTGGGAATCGGGAAGCAACGGAATCGAATGATTGGGTACCAAAATTAAAAGAGAACGAGAGGAGCTCTTTCTGTAGTAAACGAAATTGATGGAGGAAGAGAAAACAAATGATTCGCAATGAATATTTAGGAGCCCCAATTTCAATCACCATTTCCGTAGTCGTTTTTCTCTCTTACTTGGGCCCTTCTGGATAAGTCTATCCATCGGGCCCAAAGTCCAGCTAAAGATAGCCGATTGAATAGTTGGATCCAACCCCCCTATTTCACCTTAATTAGAGGCGAAACATTTGGAGAGTTAGAATTTAATCAAATTACTAATAATCTAAGAGTTGTCAAGAAAGATACACAATAAATACCTCATTCATTCATGCCTCTTGGTTGGCTTCCACGTCGAAATCAGCAAGATGATAACCAGAATCTACAAGATAATATTTTCCTCAAATAATAAAGTAAACATTTAATAATAAAAAATAAATATTTTTAAAATATAATAAACATTAATGTATTTTTATTCTTACATGCTAACCTTTGGGTGGATGTGGAAACCTAAATGTGGTCTTCTTAATGCCTCCACAAAAATTCAAGCATCATGAGCAGCTCCCTCCCATCCAGCCCAAACAAATGTAAAACACATGTTAAAATTACAGACTGCCATAATATTTTGGGTGGTAATACTTTTTCGACCAATGTACGGTATATGCCTTCCTTTAGGTGCTACAACCTGTATATGAGTACCATCAATTGCTTCAATACAATCTTTGAAATACGGCCAATATCGAGTGTCTTGTTTTATCTTATCAGAAGTAGTTTTGAATTGTGGATCTGTAAGCTTAATTACATCTACAGCCGTATGACAAATAACATCTAACACTATATTAAACCACCTTGATACAGTCTCACTTGAGTGCTGAAATCTTTATTGAACCATTCTATTTGAGAAACTGTGACCTAGTGTAATAAGAAACATTCCAAGAGCCTCCTTCAAAGACATATGTTTGGCTTTACTAAAGTTATATTGTTGTTCAAGTACTACTAACAATTTCTAAGATATTTGTGTTTCCATTCTAAATTGTTGGTGACATCTATCTTCGTGACCATTCAAGATCTCCATTACAAATTTGTAACCAGTGTGAGAAGATGTCCTACAAGGCTCTTTGCAAACATGCATCACAAAATGATGAACTACAGCACCACATCCTAATTTTACTAATTAATCGAGTTCATATTCAACATCACTTTTGTCAAAATGATCATTGCTATCAATATTGTAATTATCAGATGACATTTGAAAAACATAAAGGAATTAAAAAAACAAAATTAGAAGCCAAAGATCCTAATAGTATAATATCTTGTTATCATTGCTATTAGTATAGTAATAATCAGATGACATCTGAAAAACATAAAGGAATTTAAAAACAAAATTAGAAACCAAAGATCCTAACAATTTTTAACGATATAAAATATTCATAACAAAAATAACACTCCAAAATAGTAATTGTCTACAAGCAAACATTTTATATATATCTAAGGTCGTCAAACTTTCTTTTGTTTCAACCATGCAACTTGAATCTTAGGCTCTTGTAGCGTTACAAACATTTCTCTATTTTTTCTTTTTGTAAAGATATCTGCAGTTTTCATGAAAAGCTGATCACCTTTTATAATTTCAGGTCAATCAATCTCAACTTCATTTTGTAAAAATGTAGTTTTTAATCATTTCTCTAAAATGATTTATTTAAAAAATGCATTATTTTAATTTGCCAAACATTACAACTTTTTTTTAAAAAATAGTTTTTTTTACAAAATTAAACACTTCTTAATTCTAACCAAACACACTATAAATTAAGAAATGAATTATAATAAGATTGTATAACGTAAAAACGGTAGAAAAGAGAATTGGATCGAAAGTTGTTATAAATTGAATCTAAAATGCTCAATTCAAATGCTAATCACGGATTACATTATGGTTGAAATTCATCTCATTACAATTCTCCAAGCATTCTCTATAGTAGAGTATAATGTTAGAGAAATCGAGTCATACAACACTCTAGGTTTCATTTGGATATATGACAAGAATATATATCTAAATAAAATAATTAAGAAAATGAGTATAGTAAAGTAAAGAAAAAAAGAGGATCGAAAGACAATAGATAAAGATATGGTGTAAAGAGATACAATAGTCTTCGGATGGACATTGCATCCATATGGGGAAACTACTATCGTGATAACTACAGCCACGACACAAATCTTTATATAAGACAAAGAATCCTTGTCATATACTTATTAGATACTGGTATTTCTCAAATACGTATTTGATATACAATTTGCCATATCTGTTTTAATTATGTCGAAGTATCTAATACATATCTGAAAAATGATTCGACGTATCTATGTTTATGTTACTTTTTTCTAGAGAAGAAAAAAAGATAAGCAACTCATCTAATATTTCTCAACTCAGAACTAAATAAATAAAAAATCGAATCTTAAAATCACCAGAACATGGTCTTCATTTGAGTCTCCACCAAGTTTTCTAAGATATAACCTTATGAATTTTTTCAACAATTTAACGAAAAAGTTCTTTATTCATCTTCATACTTTTTTCTAATCTTCTTTCTCTTCTCACGTCAATTTGTGGCTCTTTTCTATTGCATTTTATTTATTATTGTACTTTCATAATTTTGATGTTGTTTTTTCTATTGTACTTTCATGTATGTATTGTTTTTTTATACCATTGTTATTAATTTGACATTTTACGAATTTTCATGGATTTAGTGAATTACATTTGTATACTTATGTTAAATTTACTTTAAATCCTAAATTTTTTAAAGAATAAAAAGAACGTATCTTCAAAATTCAGTATCTTAATTTTTAAAAAATTGTTGTATCGTTGTATCCGTATCTCATATCTATGTCCACGACCACTGTGCATTTGTATTTACTTTGCTCAATTAGACGTAAGCAGAATATGAGTGTTTATCTATTTCTTTAAACTTATTAAAAGTGTTTCAAGAGAATACTATATATTTGGTATATCTATTGTCATATATTCCAAATAATAGTTATATATATATCTAATATATCAGTCATACGGTCTAATGCTATATCAACAATGAAAATAAGTTGATAGTTCATATACCCTTAAATATGAAAAGTGTTTGACATCAATATTAAATATTCATAGATTTCTCCGATATTTATTATAAATGTTCGTAAAACATTAAAAAGAAAAAGTCATTTTTGTTTACTTCGGTATGAGTATGAAATACTCATCTCTGATGTATTGTATATAGCTTAGTTTGAGAGTAAAATTAAAACAACTGGTTACGAAATCAAATAAATTTTATAAATTTGAGGACTTAGAAAAATATTTTGTAAAATTCAATTTTGTTAAAATTATAAAGTACAAATTTCGAAATAAATACTCAATTTGAATAGGCTGACAAGTTTCAGTTGAAACTAGCACAAAGAAAGAATGAAGAAAATAAAGTTTTGTGTGTGTGGATATTTTGTAATTATTACAAGGCCAGAAATAAAAAGTATATATACCTTTTAATTATTGTCTTTCAAGAACACTACTCCTCAACAATTACAAAAATCCAAAAGTGCCAAATACACTTCAATTTGAAAATCATAGAGTTTGCTTTCTGTTTATGATCTTTTTACCCAAAGAACAAAAAAAAAGTACAATCAGCATTGTTGAGAGATAATAGTATAAAATTAAGGAAATTTCTTCAAGTCTCCTTTCAAATTTGTCACTTCATCTTCATCTTGTCATGTCACTTTTTTTTTACTTAACTAATCATCAGTTAACTCCAAACTATTTAGAATAATTTTCACAAATTTAAACTATTTAAGGTGTAACTTTTTTAAAAAGTATTTTAAAGATCATATAACTTCACACCTTAAACACCAAACACCATGAATATTCTTTATTCTTAAAATTTATTGGTTGTATTATATTAAGTAAATAATTAGTGTACAGTTCAATAAAACCTAATTGAATTAATTACTTAAAATAATACAAATTAATAGGAATATTGTCAATTAAAAATAATAATTTCTATTAAATAGATTAGATAACATAAAATCTTAATATTGTAGATACCATATTTTGGCCATTTATTTTTAAATTTACTTTACTTTATTTTATTTATTTATTTTTATTAAATTAATTTGATTTGAATTTGAATTTATTTTTAAAAAAAAGATAACAGTAATTAAATTTCATATCTTTTCCTATTTTATCTCAACCACTTCCAGTCCTACGATTTTCCCCCTCCCTCTCCACGATTCTTCCTCTACACGATCCTCCCTCTCCACGTTTCTTCCACTTTCCCACTATCACAAACACGATCTTCATGATTTGCCAATCTTAAAAAAAAGTTACAACGAAGAGAGAAAGGGAGATTTCTTGATTACTAAAAAAGAGATAAGTTAAAAGGTAAGTTTTTTTTATTGTTCTTCCATTCTTTAGATTTAATTTGTTTTAATTCGTTTTGATTTTATTCCTTCGTCAAATTTTATTACTGTACTGTGTTTAATTTTTTTTTTTAGGTTTAGGGTTAGGGTATTTTAATTTTGTTAGGTTTATACCAATTGAGTCTATATCGTTGTTTTGTATTCTAATTTTGTTGGGTTAAACTTGCATCAAATTTTGCCTACTGTGTTTAATTTGTTTAGACCAATTGAGTCTATTTCTCATTTGTTTTCTATTCTAATTTGGTTGGGTTAAACCAATTGGATATTATTGTATCAAATGTTGCATAGGTTGTACTGTGTTCAATTTCTTTTAAAATTATGGCTCTTTAGCTTAAACCAATTGAATATCAATAGAATAGTGTTACATCAAATTTGTCACTGCGTTTAATTTTGTTAGGGATACTATCACATGTGCTACATCAAATTCCCTATGCTTTAAATTTGATTTAAAGTAAGCAATTTGATTAAAGTTTATTAAATGTAGGGTTTAATTTGGTTGTTTTACTGTTTATTAAGTATGTTTGATATTGATCGATTAGATTGGTTGAATGGCAGAGTACTTAACTGTATATTATTTACTTTCCAAATATTATTTCTCAAACATTATATATTTCTAATATAGTATATTATTTCTAATATTTTATTTTTGAATATGTAGATATTATCTCCAACTTTTATTATTTGGCTACATATATTGTTGGTTGTATTATTTGTCATATTTGCCAACTATTTTATACCGTATTATTTATGAGAAAGAGTAATGTTTATTTATGGTTAAAATTCCATAAATACATGAAATTTCTCAATTTTTAAAAGTTAATACAATTATTTTTAAACAAAGTATATCTAACAATTTTATATTTTAGAATGGGACTGAGTAGTGTTTTCCTTGGAATTCATTAATTCTTTAGATACATGAAATTTTCCATTAAATGACTATGATGGAGATCAAAATATCAAAGTTTGATATTTTAATATTCTTGAGGTAAATAAAAAAAATATTTTTAAATAAAAATTAAATTCTATTTTTCTAATGGCTCTCATGACACTCATATAATCATCAATTCAGACTTAGTTTTTTTAGTTATGAATTGATAACCATGGGACATTTAAAAAATATCAAACAAAAAACTTTGTTTTGTGAACCTCGTTAATTTAGTTTAAAAGATAAATTTTGGTAATCATTTTTATGGGTGTTGTAGAGTGCTAATACCTTCCCTACACACAACTTGACTCCCGAACCTTAAATCTGAATTTACGTAGATCATTTTTTTTTTGTGGTGACCAATCACACCTTAATATGATTGGTGGCAACTCCAAATCTTTTAAATATTAAAGATTAAATGATGGGGGATGTCGGCTGCTCCGCGTCGCGACAAATATTAAATACATTAGTTGAAATTTATTAAAAGGAGATTTTTATAAATATAACAAACTTTGAGTATTTACGGCTTGGTAACAAAACTATAAAGGTAGTCATTTTTTTAATATTCCAAGTTTGTTTTTCTATCTTTCTTTTTGCGAATTTTTTATTCTTTCTTTCGATTTTTTTCCATCTTTCTTCTTTTCCTCTTTTTTAGGTGGTTTAGATTTGGATACCAAATTTGATTTCTTTTATTGTCTTCTTTTTCTCTTTTTTTTTTGCTGCGTACATCGTATTTATTCTTTTCCTCTCTCTTTTTACTTCATTTAGATTTGGATAACAAAGTCTGATTTTTTTTTCCTATCATCTTTCTTCCTTTTCTCTGTTTTTCGCTAGCTACATGTATCGTCTTTCTTTTTTTCCTACTTTTTTTTATGTTGTTTAGATTAAGCTAACCAAATCTAAAAGATCGTGTATAAAAAATCTTTAAAAAAAAATCGTTTAACTAAATCTAAATGATCGTGTACCAAATTTTGAAAAAAAATCGTTTAGATTTGGGATAGCCAAATCTAAACGATCAAATCCAAATCTAAATGATTGTGTAACCCAATTAATTAAACGGTTGTGTAACCAAATTAAACCATAGAATTGGAAAAATAAATCGTTGGTTTTGGTTATCCAAATCTAAACGAACAAATCTAAACGTAGGGGTGTAATCGGGTTGGGTTGGGAGACATTCTCAACCCAATCCATATTTTCGGGTTGGTTGGGTTGGCAACCCGAATAACTCAAATTTAGTTTCCAACCCAACCCGTGAAATATGAGTTGGGTTGGGTTGGGTTGTCGAGTTGTCTTTTTTACTTTATTTTATTTTATTGCTTTCTTTTGAATCCAATAGGCTTCGTGACCAGGAATAAACAAAATTATAGTCCACCCTCTCTAAGCCATCAAGCTACAAAACTGTTTGGTAAAAAACTAAAAAGAATCAATAAGTACAACTCACAAACCCCCCTTGCAATCGGCTATCAACAATAGTTTTTCAATCTTGGTTGGTGGAATATCAAAGCATGGAATTGAGATTAAAAAAATCGAAGCTTCAAACCAATTTTTACAATTCTTGTGCCAAAACCATTACAAATTGAAACACAAAAGATGCCGAAGAATAATGTCAGCCTCTAATATGCCATTCAAAGAATCAAAATCCAGCTATATTTCACTCAAGAATTTCAGTAACAATCTTTATTTCAAAGATTTCGAGTACTAACCTTTTAGGACTTGAAGATAACTGAGAAGAGATTTCAAAGAGGCGAACTTGAAGATGAACTGAGAAGACGACCTTGGAGGCGAACTTAAAGGCTGAAAAGAAGGAACAACATTTTAGGGGCGTGTGGTTGAGGATGTGATCGATGTGGGCGACTCGATGAGGATGAAATCGAAAGACGAAGGAAGACGAAGGCGAAGTGAAGAAGCGGCGTTCACCATTCAATATGCATGTTTTTAGGGTTTTAAGTTTATATATTATTATATTAATTTAGGTTGGGTTGGGTTGAACCGAATTTTTCAACCCTCCAACCCGAGACCCAACCCAACCCTCATAATATGGGTTGGGTAGTCTGGGTTATTCGGGTTATTGGATTATTCTTACACCTTTATCTAAACAATTGTGTACCAAATATATTACGCACGTTGTTGACGGAACATTTTTTTATATTTTTCATAGTGGGTCGGTGGACTTTTTTCGTTTTTAGAATATTCTATGTAGTGTAAATATTTTGCTGCTTTGTTATATTTTAGAAAAGAATCTAAATAATATATTTATATTTAATATTTAATTAAAATAATAATAATAAATAAAGAATCATAAAAAATGACAAAATGGATCTTGTTGTTCAGTAAAAGGTGAAATGATGTGAAACAAAGAAAGATATTAAATATTTGTATGAAATTTATTAAAAAAACCTGTGAAACAAATAAGACCTTAAATTCATAAGTTATTTCCATCACACTCTCAATTTGATCATTTATTTAAACTTACTAAATTTTGCAATCCTAACCGGCAGATATTGCAAAATATACTATAAGCTTTAAGAATGATTGCAGTTTCACCAAAAATTCTATCATTTATTTAACCAAAAGATTGAAAACTAAAATAGAAACCAATTAATTTTTTTTTTATTTATAGATTGATATTGAATTACCATCATATGATTTAGACAAAAAAAAAAAAAAAAAAAAAATTGTAAAGAAGTTGAGGTTTGATGGTAATGGTGGAGTTTTTCCCCTCAGAAAAGTAATAATAATTTAGGGTTATTAGGCATATATAGTTCATGAAAGTTTTTGTGCATTCAAGTATTTATTTACAACAAACCCTTAGAGAGAAAAAATACAACAAATTCATAAGTTTAGAGGCTAATTGACAACATTGAAGAATTCATAGGTATATATTTTATATTAATTTTCAAAACTATTTCAAACCTACAACCGATGGGGAGATTGTAAGTTGGCTTCATGAACACAAAGAGAGTATACTATCTCTAAATATATCATAAATAGCAGCATGTGGTCAGACTACACTCCAAATCGACTTTATTTAGTAGCAATTGTCTCATTGAACAAATAAAGTGAAAGCTGTATAGTATATATACCAATGAATGAACATCTTTCCCCCAAAAAGCATTAACTCCCTAGATAGCATTAACTAAAAGAAAATTTTAAAAATCACATAAATACTAGAACACCACCTATTCATTAGCCCATTCCGAAGAACAAAGAAAGAGGAACAAAAAAGGCAATGAGTATTAAAGTTGAATTAAAATTAGGGAGGTTTGTTAAAAAGAATGAGAAAAAGTTAGAAATAAAGGCGACATTTTGGGGTTTGGAGTCAATTTTAGATCCACTTTGCACTTAGCACCATTAAATTTGGCAACAACCTTCCAATAATAATAAAACTCCATTAATGGCCGCAGCTACAATCATCCCTTAACCCACACGTTACCTAAAAATGAAAATAATAATAGCATCCTAACGCTTAAAACCACACCCATCTAAATCAAAATATTCCAACTCCTTAATTTACATAATTATCCATACCCATAAATACCTTCATTGAAAGAATGAATTTTCAAAACAAGTACACAATATAACATAATTTTTTATTCTAATGCTAGTAAAAGGGACTATCAATCAATGAGTAATTAAGGATAGGACGAAAATAAGATTGTGAAACGGCTAAATGATTGAAAACTATTAAAATAGATTGAATTTTGTATTAAAAATATTCAATCCAAATATATTTTTTTTCATTGTATTACGTTACAAACTCATTTCGATTACGGACTATCAACAACTCTATAAAGTATGAGACAGATACAAGGGAGAAGAAAGAGAGAAAAGGGAATAGAAAACATTTAATTAGAAAACACTCATAATAGAACACAATAGAAACAAGAAAGAAAGGTGTGTTTAATTGAATTAAATTCACCTAGGAAACATAGCGATTCTTCGTCAAAGTTGTGGGTACCAAAAAAGAAAAGGAATTGTGTGTTTGTTTAAATGAGATTTATTAATGGTTGATTGAACAGAACCAAACATCCCCTTACCCTCTCTGCCCATCATTTATAAATGCAATGCCCTCAATATTCAATACCCTAATTAAACCCACATTTATCTCTGTGGCTTTTTCTTTTTCTTCTTCTTCTTCTTCCTTTTTTTTTTTTTTTTAATTAATAATTCCAACCTCCTTCCTTCTTGGGTTGTTTGAAACTTTAATGCTACTTCATTAATGCACCCACCTATTTCTTCTCCCAACTTTATTATTATTTATTTTTATTATTTTTTCTTTCTCTTTTGCCTTCTTAAACTAACATTTCCTCTCTTTCTCTCTATAACTTTAAACTTCTCTCTCTTTTTCTTCAATCTTACTGCACACTTTCTTCTTTGCTTTGCAACAGACTAAACTTTTCCAGGTGGATTTCCATCTATTGAGTTTTTTTCTTTTCTCATTTTACTAAGTTTTCGTTGTTGTTGGTTTTCGTTTAACACTTGGACACAGTTTCTAACTTATTATATGTAAGCCTCTGCCTGTTGATATTTTGGTCTGTTTTTCATTTGGTTACGGGGCTTTTGTTTTTGGAACGAGATGTTGGTCCGGTTCAATAAGAAAGTAGTGCTCTGTTTAACTTGGGTTCTTCTTTTTTTATTGAGCCGTGCCAATATCACGTGTTGTATTATTATTCATCATCAAAAAGTCTTATTCAAAAGAGAATATTTGAGTTGTTTTTATTATTATTGAAAGTGACGAGGAAAATGACTTCGTGGAAGTTTAATAACAGATGTGGGGTAGAGAGATTCAAATCTATAATATTTAGGTCGAGATCAATATGTGTTTTAATTTGTTGTACTCATGTTGATAATTACTGATTTTTACAGTATATGATAAGTTTATGTATCATGCTCTTATTGGCATTATTTTGTTAATGTTATAGAAGTTCCAAAAGTCTCTACAATCTATCATTCAGGTTGAAAAGTTGTAAAGTTGTTAATATGCTGAAAGACAAATATTCTCCAACAATTTCTATTCATGGTTCTGATTCTAACATGCTGTCTTGTGTTATCTCATGTTTATCTTTCTGTTTCTTTTTTTTTTTTGTTTTTTTCATCTTTCAGTTTTTGTTGCAAAATTAGGTTCTATGCCATTGTTTAAAGCAGACCAGAACATAACCCACTATTTACTGCTTTGGAGAGAATTTTCTTTTTATGGCAAAGTTGATCTTTTACAAAGGTTTTCTTCAAAAAATCTACTGGAATATTTTCTGTTTAAAGGTCTTGTTGACTATTTACTGCTTTCAAACTCATGTTTGACTACTTTAAGTTACTATTAACTGCTTTCAAAACTAGTTAAAACATGCAAAATTTTGAATACACTAATGCTTCACTAGTTTAAGGTATTGTCAGTTTGGTTGTTTTCGAAGATTTTAGAATGAGCTCTTTGTCTTTCATACGGACACTATGTAAGAAATGAAACAAATGGTGCTGAAATGTCAAGAATTCTGTCAACGTGTATTCTTTCTCACAATAAAAAAGAGGTAGGGATCAAGAAACGCCATGGAATATGTATTTATCTTCACGTCTTTCATGGCAGTAGGGAACTATTAACTTACACATTGCCCTCATAGCCACAAAGAATTTGTGTGCTTTTTTTCTTTTGAAGTTGCTGATTCACTCGACCCTTAGCAAAATTGGAGGCGGATCATGCAGCAAACTCTCTCTCTATTTGTTAAATCTCTGTATCGTTACAAGATTAGAAAGCTTCTATCAAAGATAACAGTGAATAAACTCATCATCATTGTTCCCAAGTATGGAAGAAGTCTCAAGCAGTAACTCAGAAAGTGGCACTCCATAGTACATTCTCGCCTTCTCCACACCGTCGATGGACTTCTTTAATCCTTTCAGCAGACTTGCATATCCCACTGCAACTCCAATCGAATGAAGCAATGCAAATGTTCCCTGCCTGAGCCTTCCACTCGCAATCTGCACCCGAAAAGTATTTGCAACTCAACTCATGATACCCTCACATTAACAGAAGGCAGTTAGAGTTTGCTACTACATTGCAGAGTTTTAGTGACAGGCCAACTATGTACCAAACTTTATCAGCGATTTGATTTGGTTTTTCTCCCACTTCCAGTTTCAAAGACATAGTAATGTGATCCCAAAGGAGATTTGTTTTTCCCTAGGATGTCATATTTACAGTACAAGATTATGATTAGCACGGTAATGTAAACTTTATTTTGGGCAAAATCTGCCGCACCAACTAGATAGGAATTTCCTACCATCAATAAAAGACAAATAGTAAGGGTCTCTAATTGTTTTCAATTCTGATTATGATTCTGGTATGCAGTATCTTTCAAGTGGGGCCAACTAACAATGGATTTGACTTCTGAACCAATATTCTTCTTCGAAATGGTTAGTAGGTTACCAAATTAGACCTAACTGAAATTAGCCTTCCATGGACAAAACCTTCTTTTTTCTTGCATTGAAAATTAAGTATCACACTCGAACAGTAGTAAGAGAAAAAGAATGTGGGAAAACTTTACCAGGTGGAGTACCACAGCAGAGTCGCCGATCATCGATATGTTCGACGTCAAGTCCAATAATCCAGGAACCCAAGGAGACATCCTCATTAGCGTACTTGTGTAAAATATGCCTGAGATAAGATATAATGGACAAGGTTTGTTGAAATATATGGTTGGACAATGAAAGGCCATCTTCCAAATCCATTAAGTCAAAGTTTTTGAAGCTTACTGGTTTATTGAAATGTAAGTAGCCAAATCATTTGAGATGGCGTATAGTTGTCCTGTTGCATGACGGAAGTACTTATTTCCAGCTTCTCCAAATTTCCAATGTTCTGGCTCGTGGTATCTCACTCCCCTGAATAACGGTTGATTTAGTTTTAACTCAATATTGACTGCAAAGTGGGAAGCAGAAGGAGAGAGTATCTCACCTTTGCGAAAGGACGGGGCCAGATTTCATGCATCCAATGTAAACTCGTGGCTTGGATCGATGTCTGGCTAATGTCTCACCAAGTGTTCCTGTGGCAAAGGATAGAAATGCATAAAGGAAACTCAATTTTCATTCAGTTTTTATTCTACACTGCCCTCAGCATCAGCATACCAATGTTTACATGAACATCGTCATCGACTTTCACGTAAAAGTCCGCATCCCATAGAGAAACAGCTGTAACAAAGTATGTCTTCGTTTTTGCTGATAATTCCAGGTAACCTTCAACATGATCCTGCTCCCAAATAAGGTAAACATGGGTATAAGCATAATCAATCGACTGGGCAAGTAAAGGATTGAAAACAGTGGCTTCTACAATTATTTTAAACATGTGGGGTTCGAGAAACAACGGAAAATAGGTACAAAATATTTACCAGCCTAAGGAGATCTCCATGCTTTTTATCTTCTGCTTCAATTGCTCTGTCAAGAATACCTCCTGATGTGGCACTATATAAGAAAGGAAAATTGCTCAGTAAATAAAGAACCATTTGAAGGAAAATGAGTATCAGCCACTCAAAGGTGAATCTTATTTAGATCAAACTTCTACCTATTTGATTGAAAGGATCTGTAACTCAAAATTCAGTCAATTCAATGATGGACTCTAATATTAATTACATTATGCATATCAGATAATAAAATCAGGTCAGTCAAAGTCTCGGCTTCCATTAAAAGCAACTATACAGTTGAAGTAAGAAAATATTCTCTACCTTATAGTTCTTAAACAACTACTACAGCAAATGCCAATCAGAAGTTCCATTATTCCCAAAATAAAGGCACTTGGATCTAGTAATTATCTTGAGAAGAAGGCAAAGTACTTCAAACAACAAACATACTTGAGGATTATTCAATGCCACCTAATTTGAACATGACATTTAAGGGAATATGAAGAGGATAGGAAAGCGACCTATGGCCAATCACAAAGCGAATTATGATGCCCTTCTCTTCCTCCAACTTCTTTCTTTTTTCACCTTTTTTTTAAACAAAATACAAAAAAACAGAAGCAACAGTCAGATGGAAATAACAAGTATAGTATGAGATAAACTAAAATGAGAAAACAGATTAACATAGTTAGAAAAGGTGATACAAGTATTACGAGATCAGTGAAAACCAATGAACAATTATGAAAAGTAAAATGGAAGGAATTACAAACCTTGAGGCATCCAGGTAGCCCGAACAGAATCTCTTCTTTTCCTGCTGCTAAAGGCAGTATTGATTCCTATAACCATTAAATACTTTCTTCTTCCAGATGTATCTGTCTGCTTTAAATCTTCTGATAAAGGTGAACTTCTTTGAACTGATTCTTGTACTGACTTGGCAGCAGCTAATTCCATCCCTAAATTAGAAATTGTCTTATCTAATGTGCTGCATTCAAACACCTTGTGAGTTACTTATAGCTATGCATTAGCCCCATCTAAGACTCTCTCCCACCCCCCAATAGAGGACAAGTACTTACTGTATAGCGTTATGTGTCTTAAAAACCTTGCCAAAAATGTCTTTAGATGAAAAATTGACTTGATTCTGTTGTAACTGCAGGAATTGGGAGAGATACGAAGAGGAGAAGAAAAAGAAGAACAAGAATTTAATATGTGGATGCAGAGAAAGAGTAATTACATTAGCATTGAAGAAGCAAGAGAAATTTGGAGATGCATACAGTTTTTAGGTCACAACCCCCTGAAACTAATTTCAATTCTTCAGCTTCTATGGACGTTGTTCGTGCCATGCCTTTATGTTCAGGAATGGTCCACATCCTGCAAAAAATTCCATAGTTTCATCATCAGTCAGGAGCCATCTTCCTTAAAAGAAAAGGAAAAAAAATAAAAATAAAAAAAATAAAAAGGGTTCTTGGTATGGTACTTTATGAACATTGAACATAGGATACATAAACACAGGAAATTTCAGAAGGATATAACAGAAAAGAACTTGAGCTTCAAAGGACATTTTATAAAACGACACTCTCTTTCAATTATACTTCAAACTTCAAAATCACTTTATTGAGAGAATTAATTTGCTCCAACGCACTTAGCTACCAATTCTATTTCATCTTTTCATTCCAAACTGCAAATTGAAAAGTGAGTATAAAACAGAATTCACCGCAAAATTAGAAATACTATAAATCCGGCAGCAATATCAACCACAGTCTAGCAATGTGTTTATACACGGGAAGAGACAGAAAGACAAAATAGTTAAACGTGCAGTAACTATAAGTTGAGTATGCAATAACTGATACTACTAATTCCTAGGTCATTGAATCACAAAAAGAGAAAAAGAAGAAAACAGGAGACCCACCAAACACAAATTCATTATTAAGAGAGAGAGAGAGAGAGACCAAATGAAGAAGAAGAAAACAAAATCACAATACACGCGTCCTTTTGGATCATCTGGGTAAAGCAAGGTACGTCGTGAAAAGAAGATAAATATTCGAAAACATCGTGTCCTTTTCTTAAATCGGGGAGATAACAAACTTCAGAGTGCAAACAATGTAAATATCAGCACAGTTTCAGCTCCAGAAAGGCACAAGACGATCAACAAGAATCCCAAAATTGAAAACTACGCACGAAATCAAGAATAAAGAATAAACCCATTACACAGAGGCGAAAACAAACACCAAAAAAATTACCCAGAAACAGAAAAAGGAAGTAATAATCGGAGTTTCAAACCTGTTGGTGAAGAGCATTCCAGAGCAAAAGCATACCAAGCAAAGAAACAGAGTCCATTTCTGGGATATAACACTTCTTGAAGAATGATGATCGGCCTTACTTTTCCAAGACATGTTATTCAGAGGCTAATATGAGGAAAGAAACAATTTGGTTGGAAAAACAACCATGAGTAAGAGAAGAAAGAAACCGAATCGAGTCAAATGGTTGAAGTTGTTTGAGCAGAGGAGGAATTGGGAACAGAGGAAGAGAAGAAGGGTTGAGAATAAAGGAAGTACTGGGTGTTTTTTTTCTTCTTCTTTTTCACTACTTCTAGTTTGTTCGTTTCTTTATCTCTTTTGCTTTAATTTTTCTCTCTCTAGCACTGTAATGGCAGCTGAAAATGAATCCTCGCCTTTGCAGAGAAGGCAAGTTGAATTGAACAGAGGAGAGGTGCGAGAGAAGAGACTAACATGCCGTCATCTTTCTCGTATTGCTAAATTACCAATCTCTCCTCATCAAATTTTAACCCTCTTTCAAAAATTTCAAATATTATTTCAATGTTTATATTTTATTTGAAGATTTTTTAAAAAATAGAAAAAGTTAACGATCTATTTAGATTCAAAGAACAAAATCTTCGAATCACATAATTTATTATATTTAATTTTTATATGAAGTATAAATATTTTATCAAATGTTCTATTTCAACAATTTTTTTTAAATATATTGAAACTATTTATAAAATATTTAATAAATAAATAAATAAATAAATAGACCATAGATAATTGGATGAATTTTGCAATATTTTATAAATAGTTTCAATATTTTGCTATGCTTGAAAATAGACTTTGCATCTCCATATGATACAATATAGGAACCCCCAACTCCAAAAAAATATGTCCTCTTAGATAGCTTTATTAAACAAACACTCAGAGAATAAATGATACTAAACCTCACTCCATCGTTACATAGAACACAATCGCTAGGACTATCTTAACACCACCTTCTAACATGATCGTAAGTCTGCAACCAAATTCAAATAGCTAGACAAGAAATGAAAGCATACTTAGGAATATTTTGCCCAAACCCAAGGAGACTAGCCCAAGGCGCCACAAGATGTCTAAGACATAAAAACTTCTAAGCACTAGAGATTGAGAACACACTAGAAAAACGAGGAAGTCAGGTTACACTATCTTTCTGCTCAAACTTAACATTAATCAAGTGTACTTGCATAGAAAAGTCGTACAAATCCCTAAATGCAGAAGGCCAATTCTAAGTTCCATTAGAACAAAGAACTTCATCCACCTTAGCATGTAGGGAATTATTTGTGTTGGTGCCAAAAAAATGGATCAACCATAAAACTTATTTTATAGAGGAGGATAATTTGAGTGCCTACAAGATGAAAGAAAGATTAAACACTGGTGTAATATCTAGCCATACACACTTCGACACTCAAGATAGTCTTGTGTTTCTGAGTAACTAGACAATAGAAGAATGTAGGGTATTTGGACATATGGCAACCAATGATATGCATCACTTTATATAGAAGAGTGATTCGTAACTGATCTTTGAGCTCATAATTTTCTAATTCTAGAATTGTTGAGTTAATACTCAATAAGGCAGTTACACTATCATTGTAACTAATGTATGGATGGTCCCAATGTTTCCTTTATGGCTTTTCTTGTTGATAATTCATACAGTTTCGCATCCAATCTCTTAGAGGTCTTTCTCCTTGGTTCCCCTGAGCTCTCTTAGGTACTTCCCCAAAGGGTACTCTTATTGGTGGGTCCTTTGAAGGGATGAGAGTCCTTTGCACAACAGAATAAATAACAGAGACCGTAACTCAATTTAATTAGGAACCTAAAAATACCAGTACATTGGCAAAATCTAATTTATTTATGGCTAAGCATGCTAAATAATTACATTATAGAGAAATATAGAGAATAGAAATACATAACCACGTTGATGACTCTAGATCTACAAAACTTCAAGTTGGAGCACTACTACTCGAAAACCTTCCTATTCTCTCGGTTGAGATTTGGTTTATGAGAACCAAAATTGGAGAGAAAATTTTTGTTTGAGAGTATTTTTCTTTCAGAGAGAATTGGGTGTATACCAAAATCACAAAACTGTTCTGCCCTGTTATGCAGATGTCTCCCTCTTCTTCAGACGGAAGAAGTGGAAAATTAGAGAGAAAATTTGGGGACATGGAAAAACCACCCACGTTCCCTATTAATTTAATAACAACTTATTATTATTAAAATAATATTAATTAATTAATTAAATTATATTTAATTAATATTTCATTTAAATCATATTTAAATGAATATCTCTCACATAACCTATAGTCTTAATTTAATTAAATCAAATCAAATTAAACAAAACTATTAATTAATTCTTCAATTAATTAATTGCTAAATTAAACATCATATATTTAATTTAATCCAAATTGGAACTATATTCAAATATAAATTTCTCTCATAACCTATAGTTTTAATATGTATCATATATACATTAAATTTTAACCTATAGTTTTAATATGAATCTAATTCACATTAAATTAATATTTGAACTCATTCAAATATTTTATTCTCTTATAAATTAATTTTGAATCATATCCAAAATTAAATTTATATAATAAAGTTTAATCAAAGTATTATAATGTATCACCATACATTATATTAATTTCCAAAGTAAATTTGAACATTTCAAATAACAACCAATACAATTAAATCTCATTACCTTTTACGAGCTAGGAAGGGGACCTAATGGACCCACAGATCAGAAGCTACAACGATATGAGATTAATTTGCTAAACTCATTAACCACATTAATCAATATTCGTTAACTGTGGGTACACTCCACTATAGACTCACAGGTGAACTCTTCTCACTGTAGATATATTTCTGTGTCCATGGATATAGACATACCAGTAAGTTAGTCCTTCGCAAGTGTACATAACACTAGGTGGGTAAATTACTATTTTACCCCTAGGTTACTTCTAGTCCTTAAATATTAGTGCTCCTCGAATGAACAACATGTTTATGGTCTAACCACTAAATAGAAACCCTTCTTGTGCCATCGAGAGGGTAGGACCCTTTGTTCAAGTCCCTGAGACACCATATAAGGGAACACTTATTTACTTATCCTAAAGTCGGGAAGGAGTGAATTCCATCTTGTGTGATTATGTTTTCAGCTCCCCACTTGGTCTTGTCCCCAAAATGATAAGCATATTAAGTTGGCAATCTGGCCACTCTCACCCGTATAAATCAAAAGACAATCCCTCGGGAACAAGAGTTTCTAATACATTCAGGATTAAGACTAAGTTACCTAGGTCATCATAATGAAATAGAAACCCAACTAGTTGACGAAGTTACATTCAATGGTTACAATTGCGTAGGATACCCTCACTCGCATGTTACTTACATGAACGCGTTGGATCATTGCAGTTGTATTAAATACAAAGTAAGCCGTATCCATGTTGTTACCAGGATAAGGTACCCAACCTTATCCTTACACTATAGACCCTTTAAGTTGTATCTCGAACATTGATCCATGTATGTCTCTACATACTGTTCAAGACTCATAAAACAACTTAGGATGTTAGTTTATTGGATTTAGGTTATTAAGACAAAACTAATAATATAATCAATAACACATAATTGAAAGTCAATGGATTATATTTACTATCTACGAGTTTTATGACATAAAATCCAACATCCTTCTCCTTTAAAATCTTTTTAGGAGGGCTAGGCTCTTCCTTTTAAGTAGCTCATCTTAAAAGACTATTACTCTCCTTTATGGGTAGCTCCTTTTAGGAGGTTAGGTTCTCCTTTGTGAGCTCCCCCTTGTGGGTTCTTCTTCTCTTATGAGTTTCTCTTAGGAAGCTAGACTCTCACTTGTTGGGTCCTCTAACTCCTGCGAGCTCTCATTAGGAGGATAGGTTCTCATTTGAAGATTTTCCTCCTTCCGAAAAATCCTCATAGAAGGCTAGGCTCTCTCTTATGGGTTCTTTTGAGCTCTCTTCTAGACCCCTCTTAACTCCACTAAGCTTATCTCATGAATCCCATCGATCTATCTTAAGCTCTCCCACAGGTCCTTTTGAGCTTTGTCTTAGGCCCTAAGCTCTCTTAGGCTCTATCTTAGGATCATTTAATCTCCTTTCGAACTCACTTCATGAGTCCTAACACGCTCTCTCAGCTCTTATTCATGGATCCTTTTCAGCTCTCTCCTAGGCTTCTCTTGAACTATCTTCTAGGCTCATGTGAGCTTTTCTTGAGCTCTTTCCTAGGCTCCTTTAAGATCTACCAAAAAATATTTTGTGAGAAACTCAATCTCTATGAAATTTTCATTATGAGAGAAGACACGGATGGGTAATAAAATGGGGAGCAGAGATAAGGAAGTCATCTCTGGTTCTACCTCGCCCCATGGACATCTCTAGTATTAATGATATGAATGTAAGTTAAATAAACTTGCTAGTGGAAGAGAATCAAACTAAAACACTCTAGATTTATGATTTTGAGGGTTAAGTATGTTAAAAATTAGAAAAGTTTAAGATTTTAATAACACTCGCATTTGACACTCAAAAGTCTCCCTCAATTCTTGGTGAAATTGGATGAAATCAAGATGTGAACAACCATAATAGTCTTCTCTACCATCCTTTAACCTTAGAACTTGAGTGACCAATTTTGTGATTTTTTTTTAGAGAAAAGGAGTTTGTGAACATTTGAGAATTTTATTTAAAATTCAACAAGTTTCATTATACAATTACCCAACTAATAATGGGTGCATTATTGTAACGATCCAACTTTTCAAACTAACCCAAGGTCATACTTTACTACTAAGACACTTAATCAAAAAATAAAAATTCATAAAAACCTGTTTTAAATCAGTAAACATAAAAAAAAAATAAGGAAAATGTCTTTTATAAAATCATCAAAAACAAAAAACAAAACAAACAGGTGTCTTAAACATGATTTATTTTCAATCCTAAAAGAAAAAAGAAGTAAAAATATTAAGCAGAAGCATTTAAAAGAAAAACGTTCCCATATGGCGATCATGAGTCCTTCTTGCCCCTCGTCGATCTACCTCTCACATTACCTTTTCCTGAAAAAGTTAAACATAAAAGGGTGAATATAAAATATACCCAGTAAGAGACCCACTACTCGTACCGTTAGGGGTAAGGATGGTTAGTTTCCTATTAGGGGATACCCTACAACATAACAGTCTAGTGATCCCGTAGGACGCACACATTAGTCTAGTGATCCCATAAGATACACACATCAATATAGTAATCCCGTTGGATGCACATATCATTCTAGTAATCTTGTCGGATACATATATTAGTCTAGTGACCCTGTAGGATACAAATATCAGTCTAGTGATCCCAAAGGATGCACAACATGTGGTGATCCTGTAAGACACCGTGCTTGCAAGGTACACTACCCCATAAATAAAGCTAACAATTACCCTTCAGTCCATTCTAAACAGTCCATGACAGTCACATCTAAAACTAATAGTTCATGCTCTATATATGGACAGTCAAAACTCACATGCTAGAACACATCACAGTTCAGTCAATAGTACAGTCCATCAACACATCTAAACTACACATAACAATGAAATCATCTAAATTCAGTTAACAATATAGTTCATCAACATATCTAAGCTACACATGACAATCAAATCATCTAAATTTAGTCAATCGTGTACACTATCAATACTTTCTATCTACACATAACAGTCGAACTACTTCAGTCAATATATTCCAACTTTCGTATCAATTAATACATTCAAACTTCAATATGAGTTCAGTAGTAGAAATCCTTTACCTTACACTTAGCTAAGATCCTTGATCAAATTGAAGTCCAATGAACCAACCTAAACATAAACATAAGGATCCAAACATTATGTCAAATGAAACCAGCCAACCAGTTCACCCAAATACGAATTCTACAACTTATCCATGTAAATGGAGAATTGAACTCCAACTAAACTTGTTGTATATTCCAAGAACTCGAGGTCCAACGCCTTTGAGGATTTAATAGTAATTCAACTAATTAATCCAACATTTTAATCCAAGATTTACCATTAGAAAAATAGCCACGAAAACAACTACAAGCTCAAAACTTACATCCTTAGTACAAAATGGCTCTGGAAAAACTCACTGGCGGCTCAGCTTAGAAGAAAGCGACTTACATGGCTCAGGTACAAGGGAAATGACTCAGGTACAAGGGAAATAGCTCGGGTATAAGAGAAACAACTCAAGTACAAGATGGAAGGCTAGCGCGCACGTGGCTTACAGCTAGAAGATGGAGGAGCTCAACTTGAAACTTCAGCTTGGGTTGACGAAAAGGACGGCTCTGACATCTGACTAACGGAGAAGAAACAAGCTGAATAGGGGCCAATGGTTTCGTAGGCGACGACAGGTTTGGACGTGCAGATAATGAGGCGATGACGATTGACTAGGTTTCGTGGGGATGCAACGATGATGACGTTGGGATGGAGTGACGATGGCAACGACAGAGTCGGCCGACAGCGACAGTTTTGGTGCATGGGCGATTGGGTACACGGTGAAGAAGAAGAAGAATAATGAGATGGGGAAAAGTGAAGGCACACAATCCTAAACCTAAATTTTATAATAATAATAATAATAATAACGATAATAATAATAATAACGATAATAATAATAATAACGATAATAATAATAATAACGATAATAATAATAATAACGATAATAATAATAATAACGATAATAATAATAATAACGATAATAATAATAATAACGATAATAATAATAATAATAACGATAATAATAATAATAACGATAATAATAATAATAACGATAATAATAATAATAACGATAATAATAATAATAACGATAATAATAATAATAATAACGATAATAATAATAATAACGATAATAATAATAATAACGATAATAATAATAATATAATCATATTATATTATATTATATTATAATTTTCCTTTCCTTTTCTTTTCCCTTTTTATACAACCCAAGAATTTCCCCTTTTCCATCAAACTCCAACAAAATTAACATCAAACAATTTGGAACTTAAACAAAATACAAATTAGGTTGGAGAAAAATACCTGAAAATTTAGGGGCGTTACAATCTTCCTTCCTTAAGGAACTTTTGTCCTTGAAAGTTCTAATGCTTGAACAACTCTGGGTAACAAGCTATCATGTCATCTTCTCTCTCCCATGTAGCCTCTTCAACTTGGTGATCCTGCCATAAAACTTTGATTAAACCAATCCCTCTGTTACGAAGCATCTTTGCCTCTTTAACCAATATCTCAACTAGTTGTTCTACATAGCTCAAGTTCTCATCAATTTCCAGTGGCTTGTAATCCACCACATGAAATGAATCTACCACATACTTTCTCAACATCGAAACATGGAACACATCATGAAAAGTAGAGAGTGATGGTGGCAACGCCAAACAATATGCCACACGGCCAACTTGCTCTGGAATTTCAAACGGTCCAACAAAATGAGGACTCAAATTTTCCTTCTTTTCAAATCGCAGAACTCCCTTCATATGTGCTACTTTCAAGAACACCTTATCTCTCACATAAAACTCGAGATTTTTCCGTCTTACATCAACATAACTTTTCGGTTTACTCTGTCATCTGCATACGTGCTCTAATTTTCTGTATAGCTTCATTGGTAGACTAAATTAATTCAGAACCCATCAATCTCTGCTCACCAACTTCATCCCAACAAATAGGGGATCTGCAACATTTGCCATATAGAGCCTTAAATGGTGCCATGACAATGGTAGCCTGAAAACTATTTTTATATGCAAACTCCATCAAATGCAAGTAAGAATCCCAACTACCTGAAAACTCTAAGGCACAAGCTTGTAACATATCTCTAAAACTTGGTTCAAACGCTCAGTTTGACCATCAGTCTATGGGTGAAAAGCTGTATTGAAATCTAACATCGTGCCCATGATAGCCTTAAGTCTTTTCCAGAACATGGAAGTGAAACAAGCATATTTTTCAGAAACAATCAATACTAGCATCCCATGCAGTCTTACAATCTTAGTCAAATATAACTGTGCCCACTTACTAGCAGTATAAGTAGATTTTCCTGGGATGAAGTATGCTGATTTCGTAAGTCTGTCAACAACAACCCAAATAACTGTATAACCCTTCAGGGTTTTAGGCAATCCTATAATAAAATCCATAGACACATTCTCTCATTCTACTATGGCACACTCAAAGGTTGCAACAAACCTGTTGGTTTCTGCTTTGGTGCTTTAACCTGCTGGCACACTAAGCATTTTCTGACAAAATCTGCCACCTCTCTCTTCATATTACACCACCAGTAAACTCATTTTAGATCCTGATACATTTTTATACTACCTGTATGCATGGAAAATGGGAAACTATGAGCTTCAGTTAACAAATCTGTCTTAACTGCATGTCTGCTGGCACACATAAACGCCTTTCAAACAAAAGCCCATCATCAGAGGATAAGGAGAACTCATCAACTTGCCCTATTTCTATTAGGTAACGCTTCTCAACAAAATAAGATCATTACACTGAGCAACAATAATTTTCTATTTCAAAGTCGGTTGCACTAATAACTGAGCTAACTATGAGGTAACTACCTTACTAATACTGCAATCTCAGCTCTCTCAAGTTCTCAGTGCAAAGGGGCCTACCTAGTAATAATTGCTATTGAACGTGATACCTTTCTACTATGAGCATTTGCTACCACATTCGCTTTACCTAGATGATACAATATCTCACAATCATAGTCCTTTACTAACTTAAGCCACCTTCGCTGTCTCAATTTAACTCCTTCTGAGTGAAGAATAATTTCAAGCTCTTATGGTCAGTAAAGATCTATATCTTTTCACCATACAAATAATGTCTCCATATCTTCAGTGCAAAAACTACTGCTGCCAACACTAAATCATGTGTAGGATAGTTCTGCTCATGACTCTTCAACTGACGAGAAGCATAAGTGACTACCTTACCTTGCTGCATCTGGACACAACCTAAACCTTTCTTAGAAGCATCACTATAAATCACAAAACTTTTTGAACCATCAGGTATAATAAGAACCGATGTAGTAACAAGTTTCTGCTTAAGGTTCTGAAAACTATCCTCACAAGCTTTACTTCAAACAAATGGAGCTCATTTCTTGGTTAATTGAGTTAAGGAAGTAGCTATACGAGAAAAGTCCTCCACAAACCATCGGTAATAACCTGCTAAACCTAGAAATCTACGAACCTCACTGATTGTGGAAGGTCGGGGTCAACTGGTAATAGCTTCTATCTTAGCTGGATCCATAAAAACACCATTTTTAGACACCACATGGCCTAGAAAAGATACTCACTTCAACCAAAACTCACATTTAAAAAAATTTACATTATTTTATTGGCTCGAAGGGTCTCTAGAACCATAAGCAAATGCTCCTCATGCCCTATCTCTATCTTGGAATACACCAAGATATCATCAATAAAGATAATCACAAAAATGTCTAAGAAATCCTTAAACACTCTGTTCATCAAATTCATAAACACTGTTAGAGCATTTGTCAACCCAAAGGACATCACAATGAACTTATAATGCCTATATCTCGAACGAAAATTTGTCGTCGATATATTACTGTCCTTAATCCTCACCTGATGGTATCTTGACCAAAGATCGATCTTAAAGAACACTGTGGCTCCCTGCAACTGGTCAAATAGATCATCAATCCTAGGTAAAGGGTGTCTGTTCTTAACAGTCACCTTATTCAACTCTCTATAGTCGATACATAAGCACATTGACCCATCTTTCTTCTTAACAAACAAAACTGGTGCATCTTAAGGTGACACACTCGGTCAAATGAAGCCTTTGTCAAAGAACTCTTGCAACTGTATTTTCAGCTCTTTCAACTCTGCGGGGGTTATTCTGTGTGGAGCTCTAGATATAGGAACGATATCAGACTTCACCTCAATAGCAAAATCAATCTCATTGTGAGGGGGTAATCCTAGAAGTTCTTTAGGAAAGACATCTGGATAATCCCTCACCACAGGTTCTGACGTCAAAGAAACATCAACTTCTCTAATATCCACCATACTTGCCAAGATACTCAAAGTATCCTGGTTAAGTAGATTGCTGGCTTTCATAGCTGAGATCACTTTAGGTAATACAACTGTTCCTACCCCTTTAAACTTAAAACTGGTTCCTGTTGGAGGATTAAACACTACCTTCTTACAAGAACAATTTATACTATCATGATTAGTAGCTAGCAGGTCCATACCTAGAATTACATCCATGCATATCCAAAACCAACAAAGTTATGTATATTACATGACTCGCTATCTCAATCTAACATGCTTTTATCTTTTCTTTTGACAACATAACCTCTTCAGATGAAGTAGAGATTGATAAAACATAATCTAGGGGCTTTACTTCTAAGCATGCATGTGTTACAAATATAAAAGAGATAAAAGAATAAGATGAACTAGAATCAAATAGCACTAAAGCATAATGCCCTAACACTGGAAGCGTACCTGTCACTACCGTACCTGCTCTCTTAGCCTCAGATCTATTAGTAGCAAAGACTTTATCCTGCTGTGGTGCATTTGCTCCCTGGTTCTGTGCAATCCCAGTGAGTCTTATAAGACATCTGTCAGCTGTATGCCTCTCTTGCTTACACTTGAAGCAAGTCCTGGTCCCAAACAAATAATAACCTAGATGGTGTCTCCCATAAGTGTTACATAATGGCTTCTCTTTGACAGCTTCACCTACCTTAAAAGGTTTCTGCTAAAAACGGTGAAGGTCGCCACCTGATCTCAAGTTTCTTTGCGGCACTACAGTAGGCTGCTGCGTAACCTTCCTCTTCTGTCTTGTGGTCGACCCTTTCTCTGAAGTCTTGGACAGATCAACCCTCTCATGCAAACTCATATCCAGTACCAGGTGTAGTGCATCAACTTAAGTGGCTGGCCTGAATGCTCAAACGAAACCCTAAAGATCCAACCTGAAACCTCTAACAAACTTGTCAGCTCTAGCAGCCTCAGTTGCTAACATCTTAGGAGCAAATGAGATATCATGTCGAATTCTTGATCATATTTCTCCACAGTCATATTGCCTTGCTGCAGTGCTAGGAATTCTTGAGTTTTGTATCTTTCAGGCTAACAAATAAGAACTTGGCATAAACGTTCTCCTTGAACTGCTTCCAGATAATCTTATTTACATTGCCACCAACATTATTTTAGTAAACTCCCACCAGGTTGTACCTCTGTCTCTCAATAAGAATACTGCGTACTGAACCCTCTGGTTGTTAGGGCATCTCATATAATGAAAAATAATCTCCATAGAAGTCAACCACATTTGTGCCTTGGTGGGGTTTTCCAAGGACCCATCAAACATCTGAAGGTTGCACTTTTTAAAGTCACTCAAGTGTTTAGGCTCTACTGACAGTTGATCTAGGATGCTCTGAGGTTCAACTAGATCCTAAATAGGTGCAACTGGGGCTTAAACAGAAGCTGGTGAGGTAGGCTACTGCTGTGCACTCATCTGCATCAACAAGTCTCTAAACCTCTGCTCTATTGCAGCAAGGTCCATATAAGTGACCGATGCAACAAGGTTAGCAACTTGTACTCTAAGCTGACCTTCAGGTTAGTTACATCATGCTCCTCTTCCTCGACCTCTCCGACCACCCCTACGTGCACCTCTTCTTGGCGGCATTTTCCTAATATGCACCAGTAACTCCTTTAGTCTTAAACAATAAACCACTTCATGCAGTTTAACTTAGGCAAGGTCATACATATAAAATTATACGTATAAATCATGAAATCGTACCTGACGAGTGGTAAAAGATTGTTTTAGCCATAGAGACACAAAACATAGACTTTCATCATAAGTCAGTTTGAAGAACCTAAAACTTAGGCTCTCATACCAATTATAAAGACCAAACTTTTCAAACTAAGCTGAGGTCATTAATTTACTACTAAGACACTTCATCAAAACACAAAAATTCATAAAAACCTGTTTAAAATTAGTAAATATCCAAAAATAAGGAAAACTGTCTTCGGACTCTATTTCAAACAAATTCAAAAGTTCACAACATCGTTTATCAAAATCATCAAAAACAAAAATAAAACAAATAAATGTCCTAAATATGACTCATTTTCAATCCTTAAAACAAAAAGAAGTAAAAACATTAAGCGGAAGGATTTAAAAGAAAAACGTTCCCATATGACGATGACGAGTCCTTCTTGCCCCTCGTTGGTCTACCTCTCACATTACCTTTGCCTGAAAAAGTTAAACATAAAACGGTGTGTATAAAATATATCCAGTAAGAGACCCACTACTGGTCATGTTAGGGGTAAGGACGGTTAGCTTCCTATTAGGGATACCCTACAACAAACAGTCTAATGATCTCGTAGGACGCATACATTAGTCTAGTGTCATGTAGAATACACACATCAGTCTAGTGATCTCGTCGGATACACATATCAATTTAGTAATCCCGTCGCATACATATATCAGTCTAGTGACCTCGTAGAATACACATATCAGTATAGTGATTCCGAATGATGCATAACATATGGTGATCCTGTAGGATACCGTGCTTGCAAGGTACACTACCCCATAGATAAAGCTAACAATTACCCCTCAGTCCATTCTAAACAGTCAATGACAGTCACATCTAAAACTAATAGTTCATGCTCTACATATGGACAGTCAAAACTCACATGCTAGAACACATCATAGTTCAGTCAACAGTACAATCCATCAACATATCTAAACTACACATAACAATGAAATCATCTAAATTCAGTTAACAATATAGTTCATCAACATATATAAGCTACACATGACAGTCAAATCGTGTAAATTCAGTCAATAGTGTACACTATCAATACTTTCTATCTACACATAACAGTCGAACTACTTCAGTCAATATATTCCAACTTTCGTATCAATTAATACATTCAAACTTCAATATGAGTTCAGTAGTAGAAATCCCTTACCTTACACTTAGCTAAGATCCTTGATCAAATTGAAGTCCAATGAACCAACCTAAACATAAACATAAGGATCCAAACATTATGTCAAATGAAACCAGCCAACCAGTTCACCCAAATACGAATTCTACAACTTATCCATGTAAATGGAGAATTGAACTCCAACTAAACTTGTTGTATATTCCAAGAACTCGAGGTTCAACACCTTTGAGTATTTAATAGTAATTCAATTAATTAATTCAACATTTTAATCAAACATTTACACTTAGAAAAATAGCCATGAAAACAACTACAAGCTTAAAACTTACATCCTTACCACAAAATGACTCGAGAAAACTCACTAACGGCTCAACTTGAAAGAAAGTGACTTACATGACTCGGGTACAAAGGAAATGACTTAGGTACAAGGAAAGCGACTCGAGTATAAGAGAAACGACTAGGTTAGAAGATGAAAGGTTGGCGCATGCGTGGCTCAGGCTAGAAGATGGAGGAGATCAGCTTGGAACTTCAGCTTGGGTTGATGGAAAGAACGGCTCAGGCGTCTAACTAACGAAGAAGAAACAAGCTGAACGACAGTCGATGGTTTTTTAGGTGATGACTTGTTTGGACATGCGAACGATGAGGCAACATCGAGCGACTGGGTTTTGTGAGGATGCGACAACGAGCGACGAAGAAGAAGAATTAACTGTGATGAACAACACTATAGGCACATAGCTTATTGATTAAAAATGGGATAATTCCACAACTAACCCATAGTCAAAGTAAAATACTTATGGTCAAAAGTCAATATTTCGACCTTTGACTTTTGATAAAAAATAAATCTTTTCTAATTTTCTATAATTAATTTAATTAATTTAAAATAAATAAAAAAACAATTTAAATTAATTAAATTTCACTTAATCCCAATCAATCCAATTGATAGTCAAATTCCTATTCAAATTTTCAATATTAAAATTTGATTTAAACATCATTTGTCTCTCTATTTGTAATCGTTTATTTAAATATTATTAACGATTCATTAACAATTCTTTTCTCTTTATTTGAATATTATTAATGATTCATTTTCTCAACTAATTTGAACAATTCAAATTTTTGATCACTATGTTCTAAGTTGAAATCCAACAAGCTAATAAAGAGACCTATTGAATCTAGCGATCATGAGCTCCAACAATTTGAGTTTAACTAACTAAATTCTTTTAATTGAGTTAATCAACATTCATTAACTAATCGGGACTATCCGCTATAGCCAGTAGTTGTACTTCTCCTCATTGTTGATATATTTGTGTCCACCTAATAGAACCATAATATAAGTAATTAGTCGACCCTTCGCAGGTTGTTCATAATTTCGATCAGGTCAATTTATCATTTTACCTCTAATAACTTGTAGAAATACAAGTTATTATGACATTTTAGATAGAATAATGAAGCTCTAACACGAGAAAAAGGAAGAATAAACACGTTGCAAAGTAGACATAATAAGATGATTACATGTTACAAGTATCAAGAAAGTAAAACACATGTTTATCATGACTAAATGCAGGATTTTAAGTGAAAGAAAAAAGGAGTAGCTAAGAGACAAACATCAGGCGATAAGGCATACGACAACTAGGTGATCTACATTGCTAGAAGATAAGAATGGTTGGCACGAATGTAAGAAAAGGACTAAAAAGACGTCTGCAACGTCATGCAACTTTACCAGAGAATTAATGATGCCTAAATGATGTTAAGTTCGTCATTTGCCTATAAATATAAGGCTATCTCTTCATAACAAAGGCTGTGAAAATCTGAAGATCAAGCTCAACTTCACTCCCTACATTTCTTTTTTATACTAGACGAGAGCTTCAATGTGAGTTGAGAGGAATCTCACACCCTTTCCCTCTTAATGTATTAGGAAAAAGTGGAGCTAATGAGCATTAGAAATTATGCTCAAAGGCTTGACTCATTCCTTGTATCTTTCACTTGTAATTTATTTTAGTTTTGTATTTGTAATTTGAACCCGATGATCGAATGACCTAAAGTTTTATTTATAAATGAAATTTATCACTACTTTCACTCACCCATCTCTTATTTCCATAACATTAGGTAATTTTAATCATGATAAAATGCAAGGTATAAATAGTTAGTAGAGGATCAGGATGTTGATATTACTTATGTTGTTTAGTTAAGTGTTGTACTCAATACACCATTCTATTCGAAAGAAAGAATGGAGTGTTAGGTGTTGTCACTCAAAAGAGTAATAAGTTAGACTTAACTAAATAGACAATGAAGAGAATGTAGAGATACAATCTTACACTGAATTCCTCTTTAAGATACATATAAAATGTGTGTGGTAATAAGGCATCAAGAGGTGCTCACCTTAATAAAGACTGGGTCATAGATAATGTTATCAAGTAGATTAGGTATAAATCATATGGTAATTTCGAGTATTTGCATCTCGAAAGGTGAGGAAGTATGACGAAGACACCGAGTAGTGGCTCATCCTAAATTTGAAATTAACAAATGATTTATATCGCCTCAATCAACTAATTAACCTTGTAATGCCTTAGAGTAAATAAACTTTCCTTCTCCTCTTTTGCCTAATTAAAACAGAGTTCACAATCACACATAACCACCGGTTGCACTTTTTCTTGTCTCCCTTCACATATAGTATAGTTAGGTTAAAATATTTTATATTGTGAATGCTTCTATACTGTACAGTCACCACATAAATTTAGATCACACGTCATAACCTTAATTAACAATGATTCCTTATGTTTGACCCTGGCTTATCTAAGAAACCTCTTTTTTCACTTACACTTGGGCAAGAGAAAAGAAAACTTGTACGCAATTGACATATCATTAGACATGAGTTACGCATAAGTAGGCGTTAGCCTCTGTTATCACATGACCCTAGTTTAGTCACTTAGTTGCTTAGTCTAGTCGCATATTTAGAACCAAATTCCATATCCACGATAGCTCGTAATGAATTGAACATAGAAAAGTAAGTGACCCCCGAGAATACATCTTATTCCTTAAGCCTCAGTTGGTCTTTTAATGAATGATTAGTTTAAGGTCTAACCTATAAATCGAATCCTTCTCAAGCCAATGAGAGGGCAAGACCCCTTTATCCAAGACGTGAAGTCAGCACTTAAGGGAAAAACCTATATACTAACCCTAAAGATAGGCAATGGTGAATTTTGTCTTGCACCCTATGTCCCTAACTATCCACTCAGTCTTACCCTTGAAATTGGAGGTCTATTAAGCAAGCGTTGATGAGCTGCCCTCACTTATGTAGATCTAATGATAATCTTGTGTGAACAAGAGTTCATAATTAGCTTAGGATTAAAGTTGATTTAACTAGGTCATTTATAATCAAATTAGTCAGTTTTAATCGGTTAACGCGATGTTATAATGTAAAAGTGAATATTTTATTGTTCAGTCTTATACAATATCATTGCATAGGATGCTCCAACTCACATGTCTCTACATAAGTGTCTTGAGATCACTTTACTTATACTAACTGCAAAGTGGGACACATCCATAATGTTCTCATAATAAGATGTCCAATCTTATTTCTATACTATATATACCATTTAGACTATTATTCGAACCCGATTTACGTTTATGTACTTATACTATAGTCAAGGAACCTTATTCATTGGATTTTGAGTTTTATCATAAACAATAACTTATTCAATAACAATTTATTGAACAATATTTCAACAACAATTTATTGAACAACATTCATAAATCATAAGTTTTAGGACATAAAACTCAACAATGAACAAATGAACTTGAATCATGTCATATGAATCTCATGAAAAATTCCAAGAATAAACACTAAAGTATGGCATTGTCCAACTTACCATGAGAGAAGTTTAATTAAGTGACATTAGGTGGAACTTAAGAAGAACCAAGTTTCATATATATATGGAACAAAGACTTTAAGTCTCAATGTGAAGAAGAGGCTAACTTTAAGATTTTATGAAAATGAGTAGATTTATAAGACCTAAATATTTAAAGATCTTGAGAACTTGGTAAGTGAAGAGAAAATGAATTAGTAAGTTTTCAAGATTGGTTGAAGGAAAAGTGTTAAGGTTTGGATGTTATTAAAAGTGTGGGGTGTGAAGAAACAAGTTGAAATATGCCCAAGTGTAGGAGTTAGGCATGGAAGGATGGGTAGGAGCCAAGATAAGTAAAAGAACCTCTAAGGGGGGTTGTTAGCAGGCGACCAAGAAGAGCCTTGTGAACCTTTAAAGGAATGTTTGGACAACCAAGAATTAGTTGGAAAACCTCTAAAAAGTTAGGCGAGATAGCATGTTGGGCGCCCAAAAGCATGGTTGAGAACCTCCAATGAAATTAGGCATTTTTGTTTGTAGGATGTTAGGAGGCCAAATATAATGAATAACCTCTAAAGGCATTAGGCAGCAAAGAGTGCTAAGCGAGAAGACAAGACTTGATGGTGCTAGACAAGGAGATAACATCTCAAGAAAATTCATAGGCATTCAAAGTGTGCTAGGCGATAAGGTTTGACAAGGACACTTAGGCGAGAAGAGGTAAGTCTTGAGAGGTTATGTGTGTAGTGAAAGACTAGGCGTTTAGGCTAGCCTGCATGATGTTAGACTCTTAGGTGTTTTGATTGGCAATGACCGTTTTGCTTGAAGCTTGAGCAAGACGATAAGGAGGTGGCCAACCTAGGCAAGTCAATTGGCACTTTATAAGTGGTGTTTGCATGCTTAAGTTAAATTTTGGCAAGCAAGTGGTGTCAATAAAGTTTCATGCAAGGTTCACTATAAATAGGCAACTTTAGAGGAAGGTTTCTTACAAACCACTAGTCCGTCTTACCTCAAATTACTTCCAAGAATTTATAAGTTAAGTCTAGTTTCAAGACTAGGGCTGCTGGGAAAATTAGAGGTAAGAAATATTACGTTTGAGCAAATGAAATACAGAAAGGTCATTTTTTAGAGTAAACTGAGCAATGTGTAGTTTTTGGAGTCCCCATAATGCATCCTTTAGTATTTTGAGCTGAAATTTTAAGATTAGAAAGTTAAGGAAAAGTTTAAGCATGTTGGTCGAAGGAATTTTTCCATGTCAAGGTTTGGCTCAAAAGATATAAGCATTGACAGTTGATTGATGAATTCTGGAAATTTTACAGTTTCTGGGTAAGTTTCAAGAGGCTGAGCATCACCGTGTGGAAGGACTAGACATACGCGTGTAAGGCAGATATAAAGGTTATTTTATGTATTTCGGGATATGCGACACGACCATGGCACAACTGAGTGGCAAGGATGCACTCAAGCTATGCGCATGGCCATGTGCGCAGAGGTTAGTATGCGAGGAATCTCACGGGAGAAAGACAGCACGCGTAAGGCGTGCGACCATGATGCACGCAAGGTGTGTGGTCGTGATGCATGTGACACACAATTGTGAGGTTAGCACGCGACAAGGCATGGTTATGCCATGCTCGTGCACCAAGCCTATATCGTTGTGCTACTATGCGCCAACGTTCCAAAATAGGTCATTTTTGGGCTACTTTGATAATTTTAGAGTTTTTGAGAAATTTTTGAATGTTTTCCTTGATTAAGGGATAAATTAGGACTTAAATATAAATTTTTTGAGTCAAGAAATTTTGGAGGAAATTCTAAACCAAGAGCTAAAATTAAGAATATTAAGTGACAAAATGATTTCTTCATGGGTTTATTAAAACATGATTTAAAGTTAATGTTTAATACATATTCTGAAAATATATATTGAGCTTATTGATTTTAGTTGAACTTGCAAGGCAAGAATGTTTACGTATTATGTTCGAAAGTATGTTTATGACTATGTATATGAATCCAAAAGTATATTTCAAGGTTTGCAAATATGTTTTTATCTTAGGCCCGAATATTACATGAGACCTTTTGTGCATATGTGGTTTAACTCCATACTGATGGTAAGGTTGACGAACCTATTTAACTCTGGGCCACTAGGAAGGATATGCTTTTTATGCTTTGAAAGAGGAGGATAAACAGTAAAAGATATATTCTATTCACTGTCCATCTTATGATGAAGAGGTCCAAATACTGCCTAAAGCTTTGGATCCATGATTTACAAATGAAATGATTTCTATTGCCAAATGTTTCTTAAAGCCAAGGTTTTATGCTAAACTATATTTGAAAACATGTTTTATAAAACTGTCACTCACTAAGTCTTTTGACTTACCCTTTCAAAACATTTTCCCTCCTTTCAGGTACAGATTGTGCAACTCGGAGTGCTAGACTTACTTGTAACACTCCGAAAATTTAAGGTAAAATTTTTCTCGTTTTATGTAAAGTGCAAGTTGATATAATAATAATATAATATTAATTATATTATTATTATTAATATTTATTTTTATTTGTTATAATATTAATATTATAATTATTATTATTAATTAATATTATAGAAATATTATTATTTCTAAAACAATAAACATTATTATTACATAATAATAAATTATTATTTATTTAATATTAATATTATTAATATATTATTATTATTACTTTATTATTATTTATATTTAATATATATATTATTATTTAATTTAAATTATTAATATTATATAATTATTAAGAATTATATATATATATATATAATAAATTTTTTTTTTTAAAAATCAAACCCTAAATTCGCGCCGCCTACCCCCCCCCCCCCCCCCCCCCCCCCCCGTCGAAATTTTTCTTCTCTCTTCCGTTTCCTCCTTCCACGCCGTGCCACCGCCCCAAGTTTTCTTCTCTTTTCCTTTCCGACGGCCTCTCTTCCTCCCTCTTCATTTCCGTTTCAGCACCACCATCACCATCATCTCTCCTTCTTTTTCTTCTCCTTCTTCTTCTTCTTTACAGCCCCTCACCGACGACAGCAGGAGCACGTTCGCCGCGGCCTCCATCCCTTTTCCGTTTCGCTTCCATCGGCCGGCGCTTCTCCACCTCTCTCTCTTCGTTTCTACCACCGCCGGCCGTCTCTGTCTCTACCAACAGCAACGCCTCTTCCTCCGTGCCGTCTGGTGCAACTCATAAAGTCCGGGGTAAGCCGAAGACCGTCGCCGCCATCGCCGGGTGTTGTGTCTGTCGTCGCGCGCCGCCGAGGTGACCGCGAGCCGTACCCGAGCCGCCATCCTTGTCCGAGCCGAGCCACAAGCCGAGCGAGCCGCGAGCCGAGTGAGCCGAGCCGCGAGCCGAGCAAGCCGAGCCAAGCCGAGAACCAAGCCGAGCCGAGCTGAGCCGAGCCGAGCCGAGCCGAGAACCAAGCCGAGCCGAGCCGAGCCGAGCCGAGTCCAAGCCGAGCCGAGCCGAGCCACCTAAGCCTTCCTTCCTCCACTTCGGTTCACGGTGAGTCTTCGGTAAGGATTGTTTTGATGAATTCCCTAATGTTACCTCGTCCGATTCGAGTTTGAATGTTGGATTAAGATATGACCCTACTTTTCTCCCTTGAAGGTAGTACAGAGTTGACGCTTAAGTTCTCGGGTTCCGCGGCAGACCTGGTTGGAGATAGCTTCCTTTCCTTGGGTAAGTCAACGGATAACCTTTTTAAAACAACTGCTACTAAGGTCATCAACTAAAACTTTCGTGTTTCGTTAGGTAGATCTGTCGAGCGTGGTTTTCGATCGAGGGGCATAACCGAGTTTCAGGTAAGGGTTTTCCTACTACTGGACCCCGAGTCCAGGCTGAAAACGTAGCAATCCACAGGGGATTGCACGTTAGTGACTGTACTGAATAACTGCATGCGTGTTGACTGTTAAGTACTGATATTATATTTTGTCTGATGAAAATATACTGTGACTGCTATTTGTGGATTGAAAATTTTATGTTGATAGACCTTAAAGTTACGGTTTGGTATGTAGTAAAACACTGGTCTGGATGTGGTTCATGGAATTTGGACGGGGATGGACAGTGAGTCCGGTTTTGGTTGGTTAGTCGATTGGACCTAGGGTTTTCTCTATTGGTGTGCGAATCGGAAAGGCATATACCAACTGAGGAGGTAGATGTTTAAACCTATACTATCTGACTGACAAAGCCTATGGCGGGACTGTGATATGAATGCCGTTTGGATGTGACTGATGTAGACAGTTTAGTTTGGACTGAGGGGGTAACGGTTAGCTTCATCTATGGGGTAGTGTGCCTTACGGATATGTGCATCCTTCGGGAGCACTAGACTGATACGTGCATCCTTCGGGAGCACTAGACTGATACGTGCGTCCTTCGGGAGCACTAGACTGATACGTGCGTCCTTCGGGAGCACTAGACTGATACGTGCGTCCTTCGGGAGCACGACTGATACGTGCGTCCTTCGGGAGCACTAGACTGATATGTGCGTCCTTCGGGGGCACTAGACTGATATGTGCGTCCTTCGGGAGCACTAGACTGATATGTGCATCCTTCGGGAGCACTAGACTGATATGTGCATCCTTCGGGAGCACTAGACTGTTATGTAGGGTACCCCCGAATAGGAAGTTAACTGTTGTCCCCTAACGGGCCCAGTAGTGGGTCCCTTACTGGGTATGTTTATACTCACCCTTTCTCTTCTTTAACTTTTCAGGTAGGGGTACAGCGAGGGGCAGACCGACGAGAGGCAGGAAGGATGCGTGAAGGCCATATGGACGCGTCTGGTTTTCTTTTCGCTTCCGCTATGTATTTTGTCAGAATATTTTGACTGTGATTTTGGACTGGTGACTTGACATTTTATTTTGTGACTTTTTGAATTATTTAAAATAGGGCCCGAAGCTGTCTTTTGTAAGGTTTATAATGTTTTAATGAATCGTATCTGGTCCGTTTTAAATTTTATGTTGAATGGTCGAGTTTTGGTATTAGGTAGTGACCTCAGCTTAGTCCGGAAAAGTTGGGTCGTTACAGTTGGTATCAGAGCCTAAGTTTTAGGTTCTGTAGACTGACTTATAATGTGAGTCTGTGTTTTGTGTCCTTATGGCTGAAACGATCCTTGCCGCTCGTCAGGTACGCTCTCATGAAAGTATATGTATAACTCTACATGCATTACCTTACCTAAGTTAAACTGCAAATTCAATTACCATTTATGGCTAAAGGAATCGTTTGGTGGTTGTTAGGAAAATGCCACCAAGGAGAGGTGCACGTAGGGGTGGCCGAGGAGGCCGAGGAAGGGGAGCAGGACGCGTTCAGCCTGAGGTGCAGCCTGTAGCCCAAGCCCCTGACCCGGCTGCGCCAGTTACTCATGCGGACCTAGCCGCCATGGAGCAGAGGTTTAGAGATATGATTATGCAGATGCGGGAGCAGCAGAAGCCTGCCTCGCCAACTCCGGCGCCAGCTCCAGCGCCAGCTCGAGCACCAGTTCCTGCTCCAGCTCCGGCTCCGGTACCAGTTGCGCCCCAGTTTGTGCCGGATCAGTTGTCAGCAGAGGCTAAGCATCTGAGGGATTTCAGGAAGTATAATCCCACGACGTTCGATGGGTCTTTGGAGGACCCCACCAGAGCTCAGATGTGGTTATCGTCCTTGGAAACCATATTCCGTTACATGAAATGCCCTGAGGATCAGAAGGTTCAGTGTGCTGTTTTTATGTTGACTGACAGAGGTACTGCATGGTGGGAGACTACAGAGAGGATGCTAGGTGGTGATGTGAGTCAGATCACGTGGCAGCAGTTCAAGGAGAGTTTCTATGCGAAATTCTTCTCGGCCAGTTTGAGAGATGCCAAGCGGCAGGAGTTTCTGAACTTAGAGCAGGGTGACATGACAGTGGAGCAGTATGATGCGGAGTTTGACATGTTATCCCGCTTCGCTCCCGAGATGATAGCGACCGAGGCGGCCAGAGCTGATAAGTTTGTTAGAGGCCTCCGACTTGACATTCAGGGTTTGGTCCGAGCTTTCAGACCCGCTACTCATGCCGATGCACTGCGCCTGGCAGTGGATCTCAGTTTACAGGAGAGGGCCAACTCGTCTAAGACCGCTGGTAGAGGTTCGACATCGGGACAGAAGAGGAAGGCTGAGCAGCAGCCTGTTCCAGTGCCACAACGGAATTTCAGACCAGGTGGTGAGTTTCGCAGCTTCCAGCAGAAACCTTTTGAGGCAGGGGAGGCTGCCAGAGGAAAGCCGTTGTGTACCACTTGTGGGAAGCACCATCTGGGCCGTTGCTTATTCGGGACCAAGACCTGCTTTAAGTGCAGGCAAGAGGGTCATACAGCTGATAGATGCCCGTTGAGACTCACGGGGATCGCGCAGAATCAGGGAGCAGGTGCTCCACATCAGGGTAGAGTCTTTGCTACCAACAGGACTGAGGCTGAGAAGGCAGGCACAATAGTGACAGGTACGCTCCTAGTGTTGGGGCATTACGCCTTAGTTTTGTTTGATTCGAGTTCGTCACATTCTTTTATCTCTTCCGCATTTGTGTCGCATGCCCGCTTAGAGGTAGAGCCCTTACACCATGTTCTGTCAGTATCTACTCCTTCCGGGGAATGTATGTTGTCGAAAGAAAAGGTGAAGGCATGCCAGATTGAGATAGCAGGCCACGTGATTGAAGTAACGCTGATAGTTCTGGATATGCTGGACTTTGATGTAATCCTGGGTATGGATTGGTTGGCCGCTAACCACGCCAGCATAGATTGTTCACGTAAGGAGGTAACGTTTAACCCTCCCTCGATGGCCAGTTTTAAATTTAAGGGAGGAGGGTCAAAGTCGTTGCCTCAGGTAATCTCAGCCATCAGGGCCAGTAAACTGCTCAGTCAGGGTACTTGGGGTATCTTAGCGAGTGTGGTGGATACTAGAGAGGCGGATGTATCCCTGTCCTCAGAACCAGTAGTGAGGGACTATCCGGACGTTTTTCCTGAGGAACTTCCAGGGTTACCTCCGCACAGAGAGGTTGAGTTTGCCATAGAGTTGGAGCCGGGCACGGTTCCTATATCCAGGGCCCCTTACAGGATGGCCCCCGCAGAACTGAAAGAACTGAAGGTACAGTTACAGGAATTGCTTTATAAGGGATTCATTCGACCGAGCGTGTCACCTTGGGGTGCGCCAGTCTTATTCGTTAAGAAGAAGGACGGATCGATGCGTCTGTGCATTGACTATAGGGAGTTGAACAAAGTAACCGTAAAAAACAGATATCCCTTGCCCAGGATTGACGATCTATTTGACCAGTTACAGGGAGCCACAGTGTTCTCTAAGATTGATCTTCGGTCGGGATACCATCAGCTGAGAATTAAGGATGAGGATGTACCGAAGACAGCATTTCGTTCCAGATATGGACACTACGAGTTTATTGTGATGTCTTTTGGTTTGACGAATGCTCCGGCAGTGTTTATGGACTTGATGAACAGAGTGTTTAGGGAGTTCCTAGATACTTTTCTGATTGTGTTTATCGACGATATCTTGATATACTCCAAGACGGAGGCCGAACACGAGGAGCACTTACGTATGGTTTTGCAAACACTTCGGGATAATAAGTTGTACGCAAAGTTCTCGAAGTGCGAGTTTTGGCTAAAGCAGGTGTCCTTTCTGGGCCACGTGGTTTCTAAGGCTGGAGTCTCTGTGGATCCAGCTAAGATAGAGGCAGTCACCGGTTGGACCCGACCTTCCACAGTCAGTGAGGTTCGCAGTTTTCTGGGTTTAGCGGGCTATTATCGACGATTTGTGGAGAACTTCTCTCGTATAGCTACTCCTCTTACTCAGTTGACCAGAAAGGGAGCTCCTTTTGTTTGGAGCAAGGCATGTGAGGACAGTTTCCAGACCCTTAAACAGAAGCTAGTTACCGCGCCGGTTCTTACTGTACCCGATGGTTCTGGCAGTTTCGTGATTTATAGTGATGCTTCCAAGAAGGGTCTGGGTTGTGTTTTGATGCAGCAGGGTAAGGTGGTCGCTTATGCGTCTCGTCAGTTGAAGAGTCATGAGCAGAACTACCCTACACATGATCTAGAGTTGGCAGCAGTGGTTTTTGCTTTGAAAATATGGAGGCATTATTTATATGGTGAAAAGATACAGATATTCACAGATCATAAGAGCTTGAAATACTTCTTTACTCAGAAAGAATTGAATATGAGACAGCGAAGGTGGCTTGAGTTAGTGAAGGATTACGATTGTGAGATACTGTATCATCCAGGCAAGGCAAATGTGGTAGCGGATGCTCTTAGTAGGAAGGTATCACATTCAGCAGCACTTATTACCCGACAGGCCCCATTGCATCGGGATCTCGAGCGGGCTGAGATTGCAGTGTCAGTGGGGGCAGTTACTATGCAGTTAGCTCAGTTGACGGTACAGCCGACTTTGAGGCAAAGGATCATCGATGCTCAGAGTAACGATCCTTATCTGGTTGAGAAACGTGGCCTAACAGAGGCAGGGCAAACGGCTGAGTTCTCGTTATCCTCTGATGGTGGACTATTGTTTGAAAGACGCCTCTGTGTTCCGTCAGATAGTGCGGTTAAGACAGAATTATTAGCTGAGGCTCACAGTTCCCCATTTTCCATGCACCCAGGTAGTACAAAGATGTATCAGGACCTGAAGCGGGTTTATTGGTGGCGTAACATGAAGAGGGAAGTAGCAGAATTTGTTAGTAAATGCTTGGTGTGTCAGCAGGTTAAGGCACCAAGACAGAAACCAGCGGGTTTATTACAACCCTTGAGCATACCGGAATGGAAGTGGGAGAACGTGTCCATGGATTTCATTACAGGGCTACCGAGAACTCTGAGGGGATTTACAGTGATTTGGGTTGTGGTGGACAGACTTACTAAATCAGCGCACTTCGTTCCGGGTAAATCCACCTATACTGCTAGTAAGTGGGCACAGTTGTACATGTCTGAGATAGTGAGATTACACGGAGTACCAGTGTCGATTGTTTCTGATAGAGATGCCCATTTCACTTCCAAATTTTGGAAGGGTTTGCAGACTGCTATGGGCACGAGGTTGGACTTTAGTACGGCTTTCCATCCACAGACTGACGGTCAGACTGAGCGTCTGAACCAGGTTTTAGAGGATATGTTGCGAGCGTGTGCATTGGAATTTCCAGGTAGCTGGGACTCCCACTTACATTTGATGGAATTTGCTTATAATAACAGTTATCAGGCTACTATTGGCATGGCACCGTTTGAGGCCCTGTACGGCAGATGTTGTAGATCCCCGGTTTGCTGGGGTGAGGTAGGTGAGCAGAGATTGATGGGTCCTGAGTTAGTTCAGTCTACTAACGAAGCGATACAGAAGATTAGATCACGCATGCATACCGCTCAGAGTAGGCAGAAGAGTTATGCAGATGTGAGGCGGAAGGACCTTGAGTTTGAGATAGGGGATAAGGTGTTCTTAAAGGTAGCACCTATGAAAGGTGTCTTGCGTTTTGAAAGGAGGGGAAAATTGAGTCCCCGTTTTGTTGGGCCGTTTGAGATTCTGGAGCGGATTGGCCCTGTAGCTTATCGCTTGGCGTTGCCTCCATCACTCTCGACAGTTCATGATGTGTTTCACGTTTCTATGTTGAGGAAGTACGTGCCAGATCCATCCCATGTAGTGGATTACGAGCCACTAGAGATTGATGAAAACTTGAGCTATGTTGAACAACCTGTTGAGGTGCTTGCTAGAGAGGTGAAGACGTTGAGAAATAAACAAATTCCCCTAGTTAAAGTATTATGGCGGAATCACCGGGTAGAAGAGGCTACATGGGAGCGTGAAGACGACATGAGATCCCGTTATCCCGAACTGTTCGAGAAATAAAACTTTCGAGGACGAAAGTTCCCTAAGGAGGGAAGAATGTAACGCTCCGAAAATTTAAGGTAAAATTTTTCTCGTTTTATGTAAAGTGCAAGTTGATATAATAATAATATAATATTAATTATATTATTATTATTAATATTTATTTTTATTTGTTATAATATTAATATTATAATTATTATTATTAATTAATATTATAGAAATATTATTATTTCTAAAACAATAAACATTATTATTACATAATAATAAATTATTATTTATTTAATATTAATATTATTAATATATTATTATTATTACTTTATTATTATTATTATTATTATTTATATTTAATATATATATTATTATTTAATTTAAATTATTAATATTATATAATTATTAAGAATTATATATATATATATATAATAAATTTTTTTTAAAAATCAAACCCTAAATTCGCGCCGCCTACCCCCCCCCCCCCCCCCCGTCGAAATTTTTCTTCTCTCTTCCGTTTCCTCCTTCCACGCCGCGCCACCGCCCCAAGTTTTCTTCTCTTTTCCTTTCCGACGGCCTCTCTTCCTCCCTCTTCATTTCCGTTTCAGCACCACCATCACCATCATCTCTCCTTCTTTTTCTTCTCCTTCTTCTTCTTCTTTACAGCCCCTCACCGACGACAGCAGGAGCACGTTCGCCGCGGCCTCCATCCCTTTTCCGTTTCGCTTCCATCGGCCGGCGCTTCTCCACCTCTCTCTCTTCGTTTCTACCACCGCCGGCCGTCTCTGTCTCTACCACCAGCAACGCCTCTTCCTCCGTGCCGTCCGGTGCAACTCATAAAGTCTGGGGTAAGCCAAAGACCGTCGCCGCCATCGCCGGGTGTTGTGTCTGTCGTCGCGCGCCGCCGAGGTGACCGCGAGCCGTACCCGAGCCGCCATCCTTGTCCGAGCCGAGCCCCAAGCCGAGCGAGCCGCGAGCCGAGTGAGCCGAGCCGCGAGCCGAGCCGCGAGCCGAGCAAGCCGAGCCGAGCCGAGAACCAAGCCGAGCCGAGCCGAGCCGAGCCGAGTCCAAGCCGAGCCGAGCCGAGCCACCTAAGCCTTCCTTCCTCCACTTCGGTTCACGGTGAGTCTTCGGTAAGGATTGTTTTGATGAATTCCCTAATGTTACCTCGTCCGATTCGAGTTTGAATGTTGGATTAAGATATGGCCCTACTTTTCTCCCTTGAAGGTAGTACAGAGTTGACGCTTAAGTTCTCGGGTTCCGCGGCAGACCTGGTTGGAGATAGCTTCCTTTCCTTGGGTAAGTCAACGGATAACCTTTTTAAAACAACTGCTACTAAGGTCATCAACTAAAACTTTCGTGTTTCGTTAGGTAGATCTGTCGAGCGTGGTTTTCGATCGAGGGGCATAACCGAGTTTCAGGTAAGGGTTTTCCTACTACTGGACCCCGAGTCCAGGCTGAAAACGTAGCAATCCACAGGGGATTGCACGTTAGTGACTGTACTGAATAACTGCATGCGTGTTGACTGTTAAGTACTGATATTATATTTTGTCTGATGAAAATATACTGTGACTGCTATTTGTGGATTGAAAATTTTATGTTGATAGACCTTAAAGTTACGGTTTGGTATGTAGTAAAACACTGGTCTGGATGTGGTTCATGGAATTTGGACGGGGATGGACAGTGAGTCCGGTTTTGGTTGGTTAGTCGATTGGACCTAGGGTTTTCTCTATTGGTGTGCGAATCGGAAAGGCATATACCAACTGAGGAGGTAGATGTTTAAACCTATACTATCTGACTGACAAAGCCTATGGCGGGACTGTGATATGAATGCCGTTTGGATGTGACTGATGTAGACAGTTTAGTTTGGACTGAGGGGTAACGGTTAGCTTCATCTATGGGGTAGTGTGCCTTACGGATATGTGCATCCTTCGGGAGCACTAGACTGATACGTGCATCCTTCGGGAGCACTAGACTGATACGTGCGTCCTTCGGGAGCACTAGACTGATACGTGCGTCCTTCGGGAGCACTAGACTGATACGTGCGTCCTTCGGGAGCACTAGACTGATATGTGCATCCTTCGGGGGCACTAGACTGATATGTGCGTCCTTCGGGAGCACTAGACTGATATGTGCATCCTTCGGGAGCACTAGATTGTTATGTAGGGTACCCCCGAATAGGAAGTTAACTGTTGTCCCCTAACGGGCCCAGTAGTGGGTCCCTTACTGGGTATGTTTATACTCACCCTTTCTCTTCTTTAACTTTTCAGGTAGGGGTACAGCGAGGGGCAGACCGACGAGAGGCAGGAAGGATGCGTGAAGGCCATATGGACGCGTCTGGTTTTCTTTTCGCTTCCGCTATGTATTTTGTCAGAATATTTTGACTGTGATTTTGGACTGGTGACTTGACATTTTATTTTGTGACTTTTTGAATTATTTAAAATAGGGCCCGAAGCTGTCTTTTGTAAGGTTTATAATGTTTTAATGAATCGTATCTGGTCCGTTTTAAATTTTATGTTGAATGGTCGAGTTTTGGTATTAGGTAGTGACCTCAGCTTAGTCCGGAAAAGTTGGGTCGTTACATTACTGCTACCGAGTTAATAAGAAATTAATGGTTAATAAGAGTTGTTAAAATATAATGAGTCACTTGTTACAATTAGAAGTGATTGTGGGTGATGTTTTGGTTTTCATAAAAATCATGTTATGGTTTTCATAAAAATCAAACTTGTTAAAAGTTTTCTATAAGATTATTGTGTTTATAATAGTTGTTTTACTAGGTAAGCTGTCAGTTTTTGTTAACATTATTGTTAATACATTCCACTTGCAAGTTGTTTTAAAGGATAATGATCAAGGGGCAAGTGAAGTTGTTCAAAAGGGGAACGATGCCAATTGACTTCACGCCATCTCTCGGGTTAAGAGTAGGTGATCCAGGAGGGCACGTGGCAAAATTAAAGTAGAAAAATTTGAAAATACATATACCAAATTTGAACAAACTTTTTATACTTTAGCCAAATTAGTGTTACTATTATTACTTAGGCAATTTGAAATTAATTTTGGAGAGAGATAGATTTAAATTTTTTCAAATGCATGGACAATTAGATATTGAGAGGTGCAATGATTACTAAGACTAAACAAATCTCAAATTAAATGGATCAAACTAATATTTTTAGCCTAACTTAAATTATATCAAATAGCCCAAGAGTATGGGATATGTTTCAATATATCTCTAGAGTTTAAAAATGAAAAATTGCATTTAGTAGCAATTGTGTCACACATATTTGATCTTTTACATATATGCCAAAACCATCACATTTGAATTTCAAATTGTTTTTTTTATTGCATATTTCTCTAAACAATTAATCAATAGAGAGAAAGAAAAGTGACAACGAGTGACTAGTTAACAAAACATGCAATGGTCGATGAAGATAAGTGGTACGGAGATGAAGTGGTACGGAGATGAAGTGGTCACTACAAGAAACAAGGGGGTTTTCGACACACAGATCGACGTTAGAAGACACAACATCAGGATAAACTACTAGTCTCGACGCCGTCACATACGTCCGAAAACGACGAAGACATTATTTTAATAGCAACTTTTCCTAACGTTTTTCATGACATCTCAGGACAAAACAAGTTAGTTCTGGTGGTTCTCAACCGACGTCAGAAATAGAAACATAGTTCCTGACGTGTAGCTCGAGACGTCGGGATAAACTCAAACATTTATTATGTGTCAGAGCCATATTTTCGATGCTCCATGCATGACGTCAGGAATAGATATATAGGTCTTGATGGATTGCACGAGACGTTGGGATAAACTTGAACATTAATTATATGTCAAAGTAAGATTTCCGACGCTCCATGTATGGCGTCAGGAAAAACTTACTTGCTCTTTATGCCATTAATGATTCGTTGGGGCAATATCTAACTATTCCTGACGAGTAACTAATGAATTTGGGAGTTTTCCTATATATTTCGTTTCAATAGTCTAAAAGACAAAGTTGAAATTCCGAAGAGAAAGAGAGGAGAAGGAGGAGTTGGGGAGAAAAGTTTGTCGCTTACCTCCATGCCTTGCCCTTGCCACCGTCTGCCTCTCCGTCGTTGTCTCTCTCGCTACCTTGTCGTCGTTCTTCCATTTTGTGGTAAGTTTCAAGCCCTTTAGATTTTAGATTTAAGTTTCAACATAAATGTTTATGTTTATGTTTCGACATAAATGTTTAGATTGTAGAGATTGTAGTTTATGTTTAGAGTAATGTTTCTGTTTCTGTTTCTAGTTTATGTTTAGGATAATGTTTCGACATAAATGTTTAGATTGTAGAGATTGTAGAAACTTTCTATGGCTTACCTGTTTGGTTCTCGATCTTATCATTTTCTGCTCTTCTCTTCCTCATTAATTTTCTGGAACCACCAAAGTAAGAGTTCTTTCAATTTGAAGCAACCTCGTGTTTTCTCGACGTAACTCGTAATAATGTTCGACTTTTCTCTTTGCACATTTTGCCCATGTCCCTATGATCATACTAGCCCCAATGACGTTGATGCAATGTCTCGAAGTTGAGAAATTGGCGTCGACAATATAAATTATGTTTAAGTTTTCATTTTTAATTTGTATTATTCATGTAATTTATATTTTAATTAACTGAGAATTTATACTTTGTTAACATTTCAATTAATAATAAATTCGATCTGATATTTTACTAATTTTTTATTTTATGTTAATTCTAATTCAATTTAGAATTTTAATATTTTTTTATTAAGTTCAAATTAATTAATAAGAGTTATAATTATGTTAATTTTTTATAAATTTTACGCTAATTAATATAAAATTAAATCTGATAGCACTGTCAACGCCACGTTATAGACGACGCTAATGCACATATCGACGTCGGCAATGAGGTATTTGCGACGCTGTTAACACTCGTCAGTAGTTTTGTACTACCAATGTGTTGACCATGTGGCGAAAAGTGCGTCAACAGTAGGCTTTGTCGACGCCGTCCCATTATCACATTGGGAGAGGTAACACTGACACTTTTCTCACAACATCCTTGACGACCTCAATTTTGGCATGGGGGTAGCCTCTCCCAACGCATTTATGGATTATGCTAACGCATATCTACGTCGGCATAGCCCCTTCTTCTTGTAGTAGGTTGTCGTCGATAAATGGTGTGGAGTTTGTGTGAAAGAGACACGTTGGAAAAAAGAAAGATAGAGATAGAAAGAGAAGAGATGACAAACGTCGATTGATGATAGCACATCCGACAATCAATGAAGGTAAACAACAAGGAAGCTGGAGCGATAGATAGTTTGGAGTAATGTTGTTTGTTTAAAAGCGAGATGTGGGGGGAGGTCTGATACTTTTTTAAAAAAATTCAATTCAAAGTGTATCATTTTAATTCAAAGTGTATAAAGGGGTATCTAGTGTACATCACTAGTGTATAAAGAGAATCAAGTGTTTCAAGGGACATCGAGTCTATCGAATGTATTAAGTGTATTGAGTGTGTTAAGTATGTATCGAGTATACCAAGACATTATTTACATTTTCTATTTTAGATTGGGGATTGGGCTTGTTTTTTCGCCTTTTTTTTTTTTATTTTGCAAAACTAAAAGGTTTAGACTAGAGATAACCATGGAAATAGCAAATTGAAAAATGACAAAAAAACCGAAAAAAATAAGAAAAATGGATAAACTGCCACCTACCATTATATATATATATAATTATAGTAAACTCAAATATACCCCTAGATATAGAATAATCCATATATTCCAAATATAATGTATTTGAATAACTCCAAAAACAAAGTAAAATATCGCAGATTTCACAAAGACGGTGTATTTTACAAACAACATTCAAATTTGGTAAATCTTAACTTAATCAGAGCTAAAATAATGTCAAATATATATACAAATCATCCCCTTAAAATAATACCAAATATATATGCAAGATTTTCTGCTTTGTTATATTTTAAACAATTTAATAATACATAATATAATATATATATATATATATATATATATATATAATATTTAATAACAATTTGAATTTGAATTTTAGATCCTCCCCTTAAATAATGTCAAATATATATACACAAGATTTTCGCCTTTTTTATATTTTAAACAATTTATTAATCATTCATAATATATTATTTTTAATAACAATTCGAATTTAAATTTTAGATCCTCCCTCTAAAATAATCCAAATTACGATTATGCACAGGTTTTTAGTTGATTTTTATTTAAAAAAATTATATTTTTCTGGCCGTTATATAGATTTAAAAAAATAAATAGAATATATATATATATATATATATTACATTAATTATTTTGAAATTTTGCAGAAAAAAGTGCGAAGATGTGCATCTTTTAAATTTGTTTGAAATACCAATATTCATGTTATTTGCAATTTTTACATTAAACATTTTTTTAACAGTTTTTGTCGATTAATTTCAATCTTTACCATACATCCTTTATCATTAGTTGTCAATGACCATAGTAGGATCATAACAATTTTTTGTTATTGGTTGTTTAATACAGACAGGTTATATGTTGGTACATATAATATTTGTTCAAATTTATTCAAATTTAACACTGTGAAACACACGTTCGAGACGGGATGTTCGTGTCTCAGACTATAGAGGATGCAAATGTAAGTTATTCAACCAACACTTCTGCTTTCATTTGTCCTTTTTAATATATAATATATTTTTTACTTACTAAGATAGTTTCTAAATTTGCCGTAGAATCAAATGCTAAAACTCCAATCCCAGCCTACCCTAGAGGGTAATCAGTTACTCTCTAGGATGATATATGTGAGATGGTGTTGGGTAGACGATCGGGCTACTCAAGCCGAAGGCCCGCAAAACGACGAGTGCGAGAAGTTCCACGACGTCATGTCTGCAATCCACAATAGGGCTTCAATTACAGGCTAAGCTTGATCAAGCTATGTAACGAATTGAAGAGCAAACAAGAAATCATGAAGCTAAGCGTTAGTTTCAGAAGTGGACCAAATGCGGAAGCTGATAGAAGACATAACTAGGGCATAGCAAAGATTACCGCATGATCCCTAGCTTTTGCGGTACGTATATATGTTTTCATTATTCTTAAGTTTTTGAAATTATAGTATATAGTGATGATATGCGTATATATGTAATAAACTTAGCCACTTTTGTATCATTGTAAGACTCGTAGTGTAGAATGGTGTACGAGGCTCGTTAGGAGACGTAATTGTAAGACTCATAGTGTAGAATGGTGTACGAGGCTCGTTAGGAGACGTATGACTTTCTTTGCATTTTTTTGTATTATGAATATTAATAATTTTTATTATGAACGTTAACTTCTTTGTATTATGAACATCAATTTTTTTGTTGAATTAGTGTTTGTATTTCGTAATTTACTAATTTATTTTGAATTTTCTTTAATTTAATTGAAAACGAATGTGAATATTTTAGGAAATAGAGACTTGATTGAAAAAATTACAGGAAAATATTTTAGGAAAAAATAAAAATTACATATTTAAAATATAAAAAATATAAAAAATACATAGTAAAAATATTTCCCAACGCACTACAAACGTCAGGAATATGCTGCAACCGTTGTGTCGGGGATAGTTTTTCCTGACGCATGGCCGACGTTGGATATATACACATCGAGAGTGGTTATTCCCAATGCACCAATGACGTCGAAAAAGTCGACGTCAGGGATTACTTACTCCCAATGCATCAAGAAGGTCGGTGAAGAAAACGTCGGAAGAAGGTTATTTTCGACGCCTTGTTGGTGACATGTTGGGAAAAGGTCTCCCGACACGTTTCTTCTGACGATCTTCTCGACGTTCCTTTCTGCATCCAAAATTTTTTCCGACGTCTTTTCCACTTTCGCCGACGTTTTTGTACATCGAGAATCTCTCCACTTCTTGTAGTGGTAGGAATATTCGACTAACTATAGTATAAATCTTATTACAAGTTGAGAACACTGCGCGGATTTGGGAATCACAGTGTAGCATATAGACTCTAATATAAAAAATTTGACTGTATTCCTAAAAAATAAATTTTAATAACATAGTTTACCAAGCTCTTTATCCTCTATTTTTTTCTTCACAGCAGCATCTTCCTTTGGAGGCTCATTCTTCCCCCTCTTTTCGAAGTGTTTGGACTTTCATGCTTGCTTCTCGACTCATCGACCATTGGATCTTCCGGTCTCTATTGTAAGTATTCATACAAGAAGTTATCAACATTTTCAAGTTTTGTATAATTGAAAAAAAATTACATTAATACCATCTCAGAAGAATTTGACAGATATTCAACTTCCTTTGTTAATGGTTTTTTGGAACCAATGATTCTAACAACTCATAATCTATTCCTGGTTCTTGTTCTTCCTTTCCCTTTCTTTTTTTCATTTTAAATTTTGCTATGAATTATAAAAACAATAAGCGTTTATAAATATAAAACAGATTTGTGTTGTTGTTCCTAAAATCAAGGGGATATCTTTTGATATATTGTTTATGTAATTTAAAGGAATAATTAAATAAACAAATAAATAATTTATATTCACAATTATATCTATAATAACCTATAATTAAAAACAAAAAAAGTATTATACACTTTACATGTTTTTTTTTACCTTGGCAAAATTTCAGAGATAACCTGAATATACTTTTGATAACAGTGAATGATTTCTAGTCAATATTGTTGTGCATGCCACAATTGAAAAGTATAATGGTGTTGAGAATAAATTTTCCTAAGAGGATGCGCGGTGCAAGATTTGACTGAGCACATACAAACGAAAGAAGAATAGAAAAAACAAACCTTTGCGTCGATAAAGAAGCTCACCTGAATCTTGAATTGTTTTGATGAAGAAGATAGCCGACAATAAGAAAATCCTTTAATTTGCTCCAAATGTATGAAGACGTTGAAGGGGTTGAAGGGAATGAAGCTAGAAGCTGCAATCATTTCTACAACTGATAGAAGACTTGAAGGTTTGAAGGGGACGAAGAGTTTCAAGAATAATGTTCGATGGAATCTATGGAAGCGGAAGATAGGGAAGCTGGAATATTTTCGATTGTGAAGAGTTTCAAGGGTTTCAAGAATATTGTTCGATGACCCTCTTTCTCTCAACATTTGAATGCCTTGAGTGTTTGAAAGGTTTGAAAGATGTGAAGAGATAGATAACGTTTGAATGCCTGAACGCGCACAATGTGAAGATATGAAACAATTGTAAAAATTACATGGAGCTTTGATTGTAAACTTTATATTTTAATATTCTTCTTGTCAACCGTGTAGACTACTATGGATTTAATATGAAGAACTTATTTTGGTCATCTTCCAACTAGCCCTTTAAAAGTTTATATTTTTACCATTGATATTTCTTTCTAAAAATTTTCTTGGATTTGTTGGTGAATTGTGGGTATTTTGAGATAAAATAAATGATACCAACCGCCTTAATTTCCAATACATTTATAAATAAAGTTACGCTCAACTTCTTTCAACGCAAACTACATATCAATTATATTTATAAATGATGTCAGGTACGTATTTTAACTTTTATACATTATCCTTTCCATCAATGCATAATTGAAACATATCTAAGGTTGAATATTTTGCAAGATTTAACCAACTTTAGTAATTTTGTGCCTTGTAATTTGTTGTAAATAGGTTAATTTGATGTATCATAAAAAAAAAAAAAAGGTATCCGTATTATTTTATTTTATATTTTTGAATCTTCGGATTCTATATATTTATGCAATGTAACAAAGAATAATTAGTAAATCATTGATTGCTTCCCATTTTGTCCCTACAACTCTAATTCATCCAAACTTGATGGAATACTCCAATTTAAGAATGAGTTTTCTTAACGTTATCTAATAATATATATATATATATAGAGAAAAACTAGAAACATAAGGGTTTTTTTTAAATATAATAAAGCGACAAAATATTTACACTATATAGAACAATTTCAAAAACAGAAAAAGCTCATAGGCCCACAATGAAATATACAAAAAATGTCCCGTCAACCACGTCGGCAACAATGTGTGTAATATATTTGGTACACGCGTCACCGACGTCTTTAATGCATCATGACAAGGCATCCCTGATGACCACAGTTTCGACATCAGCTATGCGTCGGGAATAACTATTTTTAACATTTGTATATCCGACGCCATCCATGCATCGACAATAACCATCTCCGACGTGACGTTTGCACCATATTCTCGACGTATATACTGTGTCAGGAAATATTTTAAATACATAATTTTTTATTTTTTCCTAAAATATTTTCCTATAAGATTTATTTCTTGAAATATTTGCATTCATGTTCGATCCAATTAAAGAAAATTTAAAATAAATTAGTAAATTATGAAATACAAACATAAATTCAACAAAAAATAAAATGTTCATAATACAAAGAAATTCAAAAAATGTAAAATTTAAAAAAGTCATATGTCTCCTAATGAGCCTCATACGCCATTCTACACCGCGGGTCCTACAATGATACAAAAGTGGCTAAGTTTAGTACATATATTTGCATATCATCACTGAATATTGTTATTTCAAGAATTTAAGAATAATGGAAACATATATACGTACTACAAAGCTAGGGATCATGTGGTGGTCCTTGCAGTACTCGACTCATGTCTTCTATGAGCTTTCGCATTCGTTCCACTTCTGAAGCTAATGCATTGTGATTTCTTGTTTGTTCTTCAATCTGTTGCATAGCTTGATCAAGCGGAGCCCGTAATTGAAGCTCTACTATGGACTGTGAACATAAGGTCATGGAACTGTTCACACTGGCTGTCTTGCGGGCCTTGGGCTTAGGTCCCCAACTAACGCCTTTTGAGTAGCCTAGTCATCTACCCAACACCGTGTCACATATCTTGTCCCCAGAGAGTGGCTGAGTACCCTCTAGGGTAGGTTGGGACTGAAGTTCCAGCATTTGATTTTGCAATAAATCTAAAAACTATCTTAGTAAGTAAAAAATATATTATTAAAGAGGACAAATAAGGGCAGAAGTGTTGCTTGGATAACTTACATGTGCATCCTCCGCGGACTGCGACACAAACGTCCTGTCTTGAATGTGTGTTTCTCAGAATAACTCCATACGGTCGACCAGCTCCCCTCTTTACTCAGCAAGCTCGTGCTGTCATTGTAGAAATGACTTCGACCTGTTGTTATGATTATAAGGTTGCTTCTGTCTAACATCCTTGTTCGTCCGTGATTACTCCTACATGAATAAAGTTATATTTTTTTATTTCTTATACATAACAAAGGGTTCAGTTTCTCACCTGAAAAGCACGGCTCATGTAGTGGCCACAGAGGTAGTGTCAATCTTAATCACTCCTACCAATATGTGTGGTGGGTTAGCACGAGTCTCCTCGAGGCTGGTATACTTTTTGAAGCGCTTGTGACAGTCGCCTCGGAACTCTTTAAAGGTGTTGAACATTTAATGCTCAACAAACCTATTAATGCTTGATCATTGAAATTAAGTATAAAAAAACCGTTACAAATGAGCTTCGTTAACTTAAATATATTTCAAATAAAAGCAGAGATGTGTAGTGGACTTACCTGGAGGTCGCCCTTGATGACAAATGAGCTATTTTCTACCTATGTCCGCCCACTTAGGCATCATACGGGAAATGTCTTTCGCACACATTTTCCTATCGCCTGGCTGAAGCAAATGATGTATGGGGAAATATGCTTCTCTGCGTTAGGGGCAATTATCATCAAAATTCGCCTATTGGCTGCAATGTAGAGCTTCAACTCCAAGAGTCGAGACTGCACACGTCTACTAGGAGTCGTAGTCACAGATGGTTGAGAAGCACCTGCTGAATAAATTATAAGAACATATAACTCATTACGTGTTTCATTCAATAAGTCCTAAAATATGTTTGTTGTATCTTCATCTATATCTACCCCAATATTTCTTGACATTTCATCCTTCAAACGACCTTCTTCCATTTCCTCTTCCTATTCAATGGGACTCGTAAATCATTCAGCATACCAAACATATCATCTTCTTCATCAAACTGCCTACTACTAGTTCCTTCATCAAAGTTTTATGTACCTCTAAAGCTAACTGACTCTCCATGATACACCATTCTGTGCAGTGGGGGATATTCCAATAATTAGTAGATGTCATTCCACACCCTCTAGTGAGTTCCAATTTGGGTCACTCCCTCTCTATACTCAAGGAAAAACTTAAGTTTTATCCAACCCTTGTCCATCGTTTCAGTCCCTAAAACATAAATAAGTTTGATTAGAAACATATTCCTCTCCTCTCACATCCTAAACTTACTCCCTTGAATATACAATCTCCCAAATTTTTACTAAAACTAACTTCAAACTACAGAGATTACCATAATTGCAGGATAGCCACATAACCTAATTAACCACAAACGACTTCAATCTTTGCATCCTACCCACCCTTTCCAACAATGCTACCTTACAAGCTACCCTACTACCACCCCTTCAAACCCTCAGAAATACAAACAAATTCAAAACAAAAGGCTACCATAACTGCAAGATAGTCATCCCAAATCGATAACAAAATTATTCAAAACTACTAAGAAATAAACAACTAGAATTGAACTAAAGACTACCATAACTGCAAGATAGCCAAAACGAATCTTAACACAAATGACAGAATTTTAAAACAATAATAGTCCTCGACCCCCCATCTAATTTTGAACCCTAACCCCTCAAATTTTCAATTCAAACCCTCACCCCCTTCAAAATTTCAATTCATTCCCCCCCTTCAATATTTCAATTCAACTTCCCTCTCCCTTCAAAATTTCATCCTCAACCCCCCCCTCCCCTCTAATTTTCAACCTACCCCCTTCAAATATTCAATTAAACCACCCTCCTCCTTTTCAAATTCAACCCACACATTCAAATTTAAATTTTCCAAATCAATTTTTCAAATAACTCTCTCCCTCCCCCCCCCCCCCCCCCAATTTTCAACCCATATTAAAAAATTTAACTTCAAAAACCAAAATCTATTCCTAAACAATATCCTAAAACTAATTCTTCATTAAAATCCTAAAACTAATTTCAAAAAACAAAAAACTAAACTATTTAAACTAACTTAACCTAAACTAACATTTAAGGGTTTAGGGTTTTAAACTTACCTCAAATAGGGATGAGTGGCGATAGACGGCGGGAGAGGCACAACAACAGGCTCACGACGGTGACAACAACGACATCTCTTTCTCCTCTCTTCATTTCACTGAACGATCTTCCTTTCTCCTCTTTCGTTTCAGTTTTGTGAAAGAAACATTTTTTTCATATAGGAACTCTCGACGCAGCACGAAAACATCGAAAAATCTCTCTGTCTTTGACGTCAATAGTTACCCATCGGGAATTGCTAGAAACATTCACGATGAATCACTAATGAAATAGAAAATAGTTAAAACCATTTGTGACGCCATGCATGGGGCGTCGGGAATTGCTATCTGATATAATTAATGTTTAAAGATTTTTTACGACCAATAAATGGCATCGAGAATGATTTTAACCATTCCCGACACTTGGCGAGTGTCATCGGGAACATGTGTAACGACCCAACTCCTTATACTGAGCCGAAGTCATTACTAAATGTAAATAACAGGATTTAAGTCATAAAGTTTAGTTAAAACGAATAAAACCTCAAAATTTTGTTTATAAAATCAAATCAGGGTAATGTGCAAAATATAAATAAATATTAAAATCCTACTCGGGCCCTATCTATTTTTAAAGAAATGAAATAGTAAATAAGGAAGAAAATAAAACTCAAGTACTAAATGTTTAAAACGGGGTGTAAGCGGAAGCAGAAATTCCTATGGCTCGCCACGGTCACTTCTGGTCGCTCGCCAGCTTGCCTTTGCTCCTACCTCGGCCTCTACTTGAAAAACATGATATGGAGAGGGTGAGTATAAAATACTCACTAAGGGACCCACTACTAGTCCCACTAGGTGCCTATTAGCTTCCTATTAGAGTCCTGAAAATGGTACCCAAATCTCTGGCACGTTCTCGAACACGTGCAACATGCGCTCTCGTAAGAACAAAAATCTGGTCTTCGGTGTCTCGAGGGAGTACCTAGGACATACTGGTCTGTAGTGAATCCGGGGGAGCACTAAGACAATCGGGCTGCGAGGATCCCGTCGAATCACTCAAATCATATCTATATCCATGCTAGACTGGCGTCCCGTCGGACCACGCAGTCCTAAATAAGTGGTGATCCCGAAGGACACCCATGCAGGTACGACTCTAATAGGCTAAGCTAACAGGTACCCTAACCATAGCATACATATACATAACATCATCATGTAATCATATCAGTCTAATCATCATCTCACATCTCATCTCAAAATCCAACATACAGTCATAACAAATCACATCATCACATTACCCTGCCATCATATAACCACATCATCAGTCACATCATACTCTCATTAATTACATGTGGTATACAATCTAGTTCTTAACATGCATAACTGGAGGTGTATGCGATCTCATGGTTCTAATCACAAAGCTAGTAGTAGAAATCTCTTACCTGGAGATTTGCTCGACGAGTCCTAACAGCGAGAAAAAATGTGCTTTCCAAGCAGCGGGGCCTTAAATGGTTAGGAACAACAATTAATAACCTGACCTTCAAGGAAGAGAAGTCCAAGAGTCGTTCGAAGCAACTTACCCAAGATCAAGGTTGCACTAATTCCCTTTAAGTCGAGAAATCCCACGCTTCAACTCCAATTGGTCCACCTGGCCCTTTTAGAAAAATAATTTAATTTAATCCAAAATTAAATTATTTAAAACCAAAATTACTCTTCGTTGGATATGCCAAAAACCCAACCAACTTGCCAAAAACTTACCACTGACACGCGGGGAAAGGACCAAAAACTAGGTGGCTTAAAAGGGCTTGGTGGCTCGGCTGGAAGAGCAGAGATCGGCTTGCCAGCTCGACTGGGAAAGCGGGGATCGACTCGACTTGAAGTATTTTGGCTCGCAAACACGGCGCGGCGCGGCTTAAGGCGCGGGTCGGCTAGCTGATGGGCGCGGCTCGACTAGCGGCTGGACGCGGGTCGGCTAGCGACTGGGCACGGGGCTTAGGTGCGGCTCGACTTCGCGACGTCAATCGAGACGCTCGGTTTCAGTGGTCGGCGCTCGGCTCCAACGGACGGTCGCGGCTGGGCGATGGTTGATTTCGAGGCGGAGAGGTATGCGGAACAGATCGGCGGAGCGACGCGGGTTGAATCGGGTGGATGGCTGCGTGGGTTGGATCGGGGCGGAGCGACGCGGGTTGAATCGGGCGGATGGCGGCGCGGCTTGGCTGAACTATTCGACTGATAGGCTGCGACGCCCGACGGTGGTGTCTGGCGAAACGCAGCGCTCGACGTCTGGCGGAAGGCGGCGGTGACGGGACTTACTAGGGTTTCCAAACAAATTTCTTTAGGTTGCTCTCTCCTTTTTTTTCTTTTCCTAAAAAAAGGTTTTACTTTTGGTGCACGGGTCCCAAGGTTCATTTAAACACCCAATAACTCCACCTTCTCTCTCCTCCTCCAAATCTCACCAAATCCCCCCTTTTTCTCTCCTTTTAAAATAATTCTTTCTTTCTTTTCCCTAATTAAATCCTCACCTCTCTCTCCTTAACCACCCAACCTTAATCTTTAACAAATAACTTCACCAATTTATTTCCAAATAAAATAATTAATATCCAATCAAAATTATTAACTCTAAACCTTAATTAATTACAAGGTCAAAATAACCAAGTTCTCAAATAAATTCGAAATTTTTCATAATTACACTTAAGACGATAAAATGAAAAAAAATCCAATCTGTTAGAGCGTTACAACATGGGTGTCCATTCCTGATATTATACACGAAATGTTGGGAGAAATTATATATTTTATTTAATTACTAACTATTCCCGACGTCCTACACCAGACGTCGGAAATGGGTTCTTATTTCTCGACAACCCTTTCACAGTGTCAGGAAAAGGTATTAATAAAATAATGTGTTCGCCTTTGCCTGACATGTGAATAATGACGTCGAGGAAAGGTGTTTGTCTCGACGTTATTTCTTCTGACGTTATTTTGTGCATCAAAAAAACGTTGATTTCTTGTAGTGGTCCCATCCCCAATTCCATTTTTCTACTCCCCGTCTACAATTACAAAGCCACTCTCTTGAAAGCTTTTGACTGCTCACACTCTACCCCTTTTCACTTTCAAATTAGAAAGTACAAAAAGACGAAATTTAATTTGAGTCCATACACAAAAACTTGAAGTGTATTGGATTGAGACATTTATAAACAAGAGAAGGTGTGCTCTTTTCATAGGCTTAGAGCCACTCATCTTCCTACAAAATAACTAATGGGGGATTTTCACATCCCACACTTGCCAATCCCAATAATTGTAACATAACAACATAAATTATCATAATGTTTTTTCCTTATCTATTAAGATTATTGTGCAAATTTAATGACCCTATTGTATTTTTTTTCCTAGATAGTTGATTTATTCCATCCTTGAACATCTTCCTTAATCTAGCCATATATTATGATTTTGTTCAATATTAGGGTTGGTCGTTTTGAAGATTATATGAAGTTGGTTGTTTTGTGTGTATTTTCTCTTAAACCATAAAGTGCATCATTTATCATAAAAGAAAATTGTCTTTTATTTTTATAGATTTGAGACTTCCTGATCTAGATCATGGTGGTCTATTATTCAACAACTTGAGAAGGGATTCTAAAACCTGGGGTGCCTAAGTCATTCAAGTGAAAGGACTTCATTTGTACGTGGAAAAACAAGCGTTTTTGGTGAGAGGGAGTCTCACACTCAGAAGGACCCTAAGTTGTTGAAAATGAGGCGATCTCACCCTTAAGGAAACCTAAGTTTTATTGAGAGAGTCTCACACTTAGGGGAAGCTTAAGTAATCATTCTCTAAGTTGAGTTCATGTTGTTTATTTACATATAAGTACGTTGTTGTAATTGTTTGACTTTATATTAGTGAATATATCTTTCCACAGGCGCATTATCCTTCACTAAACTAGGTTACCAAACTTTTTTTTTTTTTTTTTCTGTTCTAGCTTTAGTTTTCTACGTTCATCTTTGATGTTCCTGAAAATGTTATAACATCGTGTGTAGCAGGTTCTATCATGCATTAAATAACATTTATTTTACAAAAGTTCAAAATTAGTTCAATTTTTATAATTTTAATTTAGATTAAAAAATTAGATATTTTTGTAAGATATTTTTCAAAAAAAATTAAAAGTTGTTTGATATACTTACAAAAAAAAAAGTCCAAGGTTTAAATTGGTACGACCAAAATTTAAGGTTTAAATTTATATAATTATTAATTTATTGTTTAAATATGAAAAATTTCAATTTATACCCCTCAACTTTACGAGTTATATCAATTTAAACCCAAAACTAATAATTCTATTAATTTAAACCCTAAACTTCTAAGTATATCAATTTATATCCTAAACTTATATAAATGTATAAATTTAAACCCACCATTATGTTTTACTTAGACATACTTATAAAAGTTAAAGATTTAAATTAATACATGTATAAAAATTTAGAATTTAAATTTATACATTTATAAAAGTTTAATATTTAAATTGATACAACTATTAGTTTAGCGTTTAAATTGATACAATCCCCAAAGTTCAAAATTTAAATGGATATAGTTATTAGTTTAAAATTTGAATGAATACCATTATTAGTTTATGAGAATTTTGATAAAGTGAAAGAATATAAATTAATATTTGCCAACAAATTAAAGTAATAAAATATGGAATCTACATGATAGGTCAAAAGATAGTTGAGGTAAAAGTGTGTTGTTCTGTTTCTTTGTCAGGACAGAAAGTTAAAGAGCATTGAAAAAATGTTGTGAGCAAAGGGAATTTATAATCCCTGTTTTATTCATCCCTTTTTAATTTCTTTCTTTTTACACAATATTCCCCCAAATACTAAACTGATGGTTCTCTCCCCATAATTCTTCAAAGATTGAAGTACCATATTGCCCTCCACTTTTTTCTTTATTATTATTAGTAATTAACTGCTTAAACCAAAACAAAGATATTTCAATCCCTAACATTTTAGTCAAATATACACAATTACAAATTTACAATTATACTTTGAATAATTTGTTTATAGGAGGAGAATCCAAGCTCTAATTTCAAAGGCAATATTAAAAAGTTTTATGCTATCTTTATTTTCGCAATTATATTTTAATCTATTGATTATAACCATTTATTTTAAGGTTTGATTGTTATGATTTAGGGTTTAATATAATGTAAAAACCAAAGGGATCTTAGAATAAAATTTAAACTATTTATTATTGGATAAAATACAAACTTTTTTTTTTTTTAATGATGATAAACTGCTAAAATTTAGCGGAGTTTTTTTGGTTGGGATGGTTTCCGTCTTGGTCTTTAAAATGTAATATTTTTTATTCATTGAATTTTGAGTTTTATTTTATGTTGGTCCCTACGTTTCCAAAATATTGCAATTTTATTTGTAAGATTTGAATTTTGTATCAATTTGATCCTTGTTTTCAAGATTTACACTCTTAATTTAGATATTTTACTAAATGTTAACCTTCATTTTTTAGTGTTAAATTACTAATGTCTATTATTAATTTAAAAAATTGTAAGAATTATAATTAATTAGGTTTCACTATTTTTCATCATTATTAAACATAAATTTAAAATTTTACTTCATAATTTTTTAAAATTAACTAAATAGATAATAACATTAAAGATTAAAGGGAGTATTTAATGAAAAAAATGAAATTAAAAGTGTAAATCTTTGAACCTAATGCCAAAAGATAGAGTTAGTAACATTTTGAAACTCATAAACTAAATTAAATCAAACTCAAAACTTTATTTTTAGGAGAATTTTCATGGATATAACAAAACTATAAACTATTTACAACTCGTATAATAAGGTCATTAAGGCAAATCATTTTTTTTAGAATTTTCATGGATATAACAAAACTATAAACTATTTCCCGATTTTTTCACGATCATCGTTTTCGAGTTATTCATTTCATCTTTTATATATCTTTCATCTTGATCATTCTTTACCTTTTTCGTAATTTTCGACAACATTCGCTCTCATATTCATCATGTTCGATAACATCGTTTCTTTTCTTGTCATCTTGGACAATCAAGATCATCAATATTGCTATGTTAATAACGTCTCAGTGATTTTGGTTTTGGTGTGTATTCTAAATATTGTTTTTTGTTTGAACTATTTAGTTAATTATAAAATTTCGTTCAGAATTACATATTTTGTCCTCAAGATAGAATGTTTAGAATATGTAGGTATTAATGTAAGACATCCGGTATTCTGTTATGAAGATCGTTGAAGATTTTGATGATTGTTGACGTCGAACTAAGAATTTATATTTCAGTATGAATGTCTTTTTTGTTTTTTGTTATTTGTAAGAATTTAAAGTTCTTTTTTTCATTTAGAACTTTTAAGAATCACTGTAAGAATTGTGTATTTCAGTATGAAGATCAATAGTTTGAAGTTTTTCACGATAATTTTCATTGAATTACTTGATCGTTTACCTCTATCAACATCATCGTTTATCAATATAGAGATGATTTTTTTGTTATATGAACACGATCGTTCATCTTTATGAATACAAAAATTTTCAATATTTTGTATGATCAACGTCTTTAAACGATTGTGTATCTAAGTCAATACGATGGTTTAAACAATCAGCATCTTTAAATGATCATTTAGTTTATTATATACGATGGTTTATATGATCGTCTATTGTTGTTAAATGATCGTTTAGTATTTATTATCTTTTTTGCACAATCGTTTATTTATTTTTTGCATTGTGTTTATTTTTTTTGTTTAGTACATTTTATTCTCTTATTCAGTGATAGATATCTATCTAATTCTTCCTTTCACCATTAAATACTTAATTATATTTTCTTTTTTTCCAAATTAGAATGTCTATTCCTATTGTTGTTTTTTATGGAAGTCAATGGAATGGATGCAATGTTTATGAGAATTACTTAGTGTCCGAAATTTTGGTAGATATGCGAGTCAACTTTAATTATTTGGTTGCTTTGACATGTGAACAAATTGAAATGGATGAATCAGTAGAATTTACTGTTTTACTTGATTTTGGTAAAACCAATGTTCAAACTGTGGTGCCAATAAAGAAAGACAATGATGTTGCTTGGTATTTAGCTTTTGCTAAAGATGCAACTAGTAGACATCCATTAGTTGCCCATGTAAGTGTTACTTGTTTAGGAATGTCTTCTTCATCTAGTAGTGTATGGGAGAATGCTGATATTTCATTAAATATAGGTTCTTCTTCTGTTTCAAATGATAAAGTTATAAGAGACATCTCTTATTATTCTGATTTGAAGAAAAAATGTTTATCTGAACGTAATTGAAGAAGTGCTTTTAAAGTGTTTTTGCATAATAGCAGTGAAGAACAAATTTCAATTTAGGACTTCGGTATCAAATTTGAGATCTTTTAAATTTAGATGTCTACAAGAAGGCTTCAAATGGTATGTTCGGGCATCTCGTTATAAGATGAGTGATTTGTGGATGCTAAAAAACATACACTTCTAACCATGATTGTTCATTGAGTACTGCCCAAAGTTCTCACTTGCAAGCTTCTTCAACAGTAATTGGCAGTTGTTTGATAGATAATTTTAGATTCATGTCTACTGATCGTTCCATTCCTAAAGAGATTGTGCATACGGCTCGTACAAATCTTGAAGTTAATTTAAGTTACCAAAAAGCTTGGAGGGTGAAAGAACATATGGTAAAGGTATTGCACGGTGATGCAGTTGAATCGTATGCATTGATTCCAAGATTCTTTGATAAATTGGTTTAGTCAAACCCATGTATGATTAGTTTTGTATATCAAATTTAAATTTATTTGCAGATATATGTGGATAGACTAATATCACATTCTATCTAGATAGACCAATATTAGCATATTTCATATTCTTTCTATTCTTTTTTGTTTGTGCTAATAGAAATGTGTTTGTAATTATTTGGTACATGCACTGCTTTAGAAATGGATGATAGTGGTCATTTCAAGTTTTGTTTTATGACTTTTGGTGCATCAATTGAGGGGTGAAAATATTGTAGACCTATTATTTCTGTTGACGGGACATTTTTTAAGTGTAAGTTTGGTGGCATCCTATTAACAACTTTATCACAAGATAGTAACAATCAAATCTTCCCTCTTGCTTTTGCCATTGTAGAATCTAAAAATGATGTATCATGGACGTGGTTTTTTTAGAACATACGAGGTAGTTTTTCAAAGCGAGCTAATTTAGTCATTGTTTCTAGTAGACATCTTAGCATCCTTAAAGGAGTTTTAAGAGTGTTTCCTGATGTTGAGTATTGTGTGTGCACAAAACATCTATTAAGTAACTTGAAACTCCATTTTAAGGATCCATTACTTGATAAATATTTCTTTAAATGTGCTTATGCCTACACCGTTGATGAATTTGAGTACCACATGAGATGCATGGAGTCCGTTTGTCCAAATATCAGAGATTATCTTAGTAGTATTGGTTTTGAGAAGTGGTCTCGAACATATTCAAATAGACGAAGGTATAGAATGATGACATCAAATTGTGTAGAAAGTGTAAATTTAGATTTTAAAGATCTTAAAGAACTACCTATGGCTATGATGCTTAGTTCAATTAGGGATGTATTGCAAAAGTTGTTTTATTAACGAAGTAAAGCTGCTTCTACAATGAAGAGTCGTTTGACGTCTTGGGTTGAGAATGTTTTATGTTTAGAACATGGAAAGTCGAGAAAATTATTGGTAAGATTTTTTAATCTCGGATAGTTAGAGATAGATTGCTATCTTTTTCTATTCGATAGATAAAGATAGTAATTTTCCTGTTTCTGTCTCAGATAAGCACAGATAGATTGCTATCTATATATATCTGATGTATACAGAGATTGAAATCTATTTGTTATTATTTTATTAATTGTCCTTATTTTTCTTATGTATTAGGTTGATCCAATTAGTATGATTGAATACCAAGTAACGGATGGAAATCAACAGTTTATTGTGAAGTTAAACAGGGGAAGTTGTAGTTGCCATGTATGGGATGTTGAAGAAATTCCTTGTGCGCATTCTCTTGCTTTTCTACGAGTGCTTAATTTAGATACCTATTCTTATGTATATGAGTTTTACTATAGAGAAACACTATCAGCAACATATAGTGGTTATATTCAATTTATTGGATCTTATTTCGATTGAAAAGTTGTAGATTCTGTCATGAAAATATTACCTCCAGTCTTTAAATGGAAAGCTGGAAGACCAAGAAAACAAAGAATTTCATCTGTTAGTGAATTTAGTAGTTTAACCAGATGTTTCAATTGTAATCGTAAAGGGCATAATAGTAGAACTTGTAAGCAAGGTTTGAAAAATTAATGAAAATGTGTAATCTCTTTCTTTCGTTATTATGTATAAAGGTTTGATATTAAAGTTTATGGAGATTTAATATCGTTTAGATATTAATGTGGTATATATAAACGATCGTTTAATATTGTTTACATGTATTAAAAAGATCGTTTAGACTTTACTAAATAATCATGTGATTTGTATCGCCTGATCATTTATGCTTAATAATTGTCGTTTACATATAGTTTAGGAAATCGGTTTGACTTAAGTGCGTGGTGGTCTATGATGTCGTACATGATCGTTTAGATTAATTGGAAAATTCGCGATTGTTTGGATATTAGTGTGGTAGATATATACGATTGCTTAATATTGTTTACATGTATTAAGAAGATTATTTAGATTTTACTAAATGATCGTGCGATTTGTATCGTCTAATCGTTTATGCTTAATAATTGTACGTTTACATATAGTTTAGAAAATCGGTTTAACAAAAGTGTGTGGTGGTCTATAATGAACATGATCGTTTAGATTAATCAAAAAATTTGCGATCATTTAGACATTATTGTGGTATATATAAACGATCACTTAATATTGTTTATATGTATTAAGAAGATCGTTTAAGCTTTACTAAATGATCGTGTGATTTGCATCGCTTGATCGTTTATGCTTGATAATTGAACGTTTACATATAGTTTAGGAAATCGGTTTGACTTAAGTACGTGGTGGTCTATAATGTCTAACATGATCGTTTAGATCAATTGAAAAATTCGTGATCGTTTAGACATTAGTATGGTATGTATAAACAACCGCTTAAAGCTATATGATCGATCTTTTACATTTCTCTACACAAATGTTTTTATATCTTTACACAATTTTTTTCTTTATATGTATCTAAACGAATACAAACATTTAGTCAAAAGTTGATTAAAATTAAAAAATTAAAATTGTACATGTACATCAACCAAAACAAAACATTTTATTTACCAATAGAATTTATTTGCCCAAAATTCTACTACATATTGTTGTCTAAACAGTTTCATGTTGTCCATAATTAGACAATCACAGTCTGCATTTGTTACAAGGCATTCAATAAATTTGGCACAAAAAGTCCCACAATCTAATGAAGCGCCTTTTTGTAATGTTGTATTTGATCTTACTACTGGTCAAGGGCCATATGTGAAACGTTTTCTATGCACATGTATTCCAATAGCAATAGCCAGTGAGGGGATGCATCTTGCAGGTATTGCAAGAGTTGCATCAACAAGTCTTTTTTAACGTATTTTGGCATTGAGTCAAACACATAGATCTTACATTTCTTCATATCATCTAAACAGCCAACAAATGTTCTTTTATGTTGATGCAGCCTATCACGTAGTTGGCATCTCCTCACCCTACTTTATCTTGAATTTCACCAACAGCTGAACTAAAATAGTAATCTAAATCTAATTCTGACCATAGTGCTATGTGTGATGTTGTGTCTGTCCATTTAACTTCCTTATTGTCTGCTGTCAGCACATGATTATAAAAAAGTCGTTGCTTAATTATGAAGTGTTCTTTGTTGATTACAGTCTTGAAGAACAAATAAAAAGAGTTAGTTAAAATATAATTATGCAGTTTAACTTCTATACAAAAAAAAAATTAAAGAATAATAACTTACCATAAATGACGAATCTAGTACTGTAAAAGTATATTTGCAAATATACTTCATATGCAACATTTTTTTCTACTCGTGGTACAATAACAAATCTATGGTCTACAAAAAAATCAAACAACCGTTTAATAAATAGAAGCGATAGTTTATCAAAATTCAAGCCATCGTTTAGCAATTACAAGTGATCGTTTATAGCATTCTTTTCTATACTAAGCAATCATGTACAACATTTTTTGTTCGCTTATCGAATCAAACGATCGTGTATTATATATAAACGATCGTTTAGTTAGATGAAGAATATTGTACTCAATCGTGTAGCTTTATATATAAAATGAAATATGGAAAGAGTACTTACGTCTCCTAGTATCCACGTGTTTTCTTCAAGCTTTTTGAAAAATTCCTTCTTTCTTTTTGTGAACACTACTGTCCTTTCTTCATTAGTTGTTTTTCTAGATCTCTTCCAAAATAAGTATGTCTTCCACAATTTTGGATCCACTAGCAATACGGGATCATAACTATCTACATCTCACAATTTGACATCTGGGACAAGTATTATAGGTTTTAATATGACCTCAGTAGATGTTTTGGGTGGATTAACTTGTTGATCAGGCACTTTTTTTTATCTTTTACTTTTTTAACTTTTTTTTATCTTCTAGTTGTTGTGTATACATATCAATTGAGATTCTATTTTTTTCAACCAAAGCAGATAATAGCACATTGTCGATTGTTAAACTTTGTTCCTCAGTTATTGCTTTTTTTTTTTTTTGTATCTCAACCAAAGTAACTGCTTGATCATTTTTTTGTATTTCTTACAATGCATAATATTAGATGAGAAACAAACTTTTAATTCAAAGGACTACACAGTTGTTATGTATTACATACCAGTTGACATTCTTCATTTACATCTAAAATTGATGGTGGCACTTCGTAAAATTTGTTCCAATAGAGCTATTGCAAGATGTTTGAGAGTACTTAATGGTAGTATCTCACAAAGTGGAAGTGGTTGGCTCATAAGTGGCAGAGTAGTAATCATTTCTAGCAGGTCTTTTTCTTTATGACTTTGAGCATTTATATTATATGATATATTTCTTATAATTAATAACAAGTCTGCATTCCTGCTGTCTATGCTAATATCACTGCCTGATTCCTCTTAATGTTAAGGTGATGATGTTTTTTGTTCCTTAAACAAAATGAGAAAAAAAAAAGAATGAGAAAACAAAAAATACAATTGTTACTTATTTAGAATGTAAGCAATTTTCAACAATATAAAGCAGTAAATAATGAATGAAATGTTAACCTTTGAGTTTCCACGGTAAGTTCTTGAGTATGTTGTTCTTCAACATATGATTGCTCATTGCTAATCATATCTTCTCTATTCTGATGATCATTATTTTTGTCCATATTGTCATAATTAAAATTGTAACGCCCCAAATTAAGGTAATTTATTTTAATTATCTTAAGTTTAATTTTGACTAATGTTGGAATTAATTTGGGTGTTAATTGATTTAATTGTTGAAATATTTGATTTGTGGAGATTGGAATTTATTAGATATTTTGGAAAATATCTAATTGTTTAAATTTGGAATATTTTATTAAAGTTGTTTGTTTTAAGAGATTTGTATTTGGGAGAATTTGATTAATTATATATGATTATGTAATTAATTAAATTTGAAGCTGAAATAATTATATTATGTAGATAATATAATTATGTCAGGATATTTATTTTGGGAAAGATAAAAGTGATTGGATTGGAGAGAGAGGAGATTTGAGTTTAAAAAAAATAGATTAGAGTGGTTTAAATGAAGAGAGAGAAAGAGTTGTTTTATTTGGAATTAAATAAGGAAAAGATAAGAGAAAAGTAATAATAATTTTATTATTAATGCATTAAATAGGCTTCTTGGGAAAAGCACTATTCATCATCTTCCTCAAGCAAACCCTAAAAACCGTAGTCTCAATTTCCATCAACCCGCTGCCGTTGCCTCCATCTTTTTCCGCTAAGCCTTCGTCGTGCAGTAGCGTCGTCAGCTAATCATTCGCACCACGTCATCGTCTGCCGTGCAGTAGTGTCGTCAACGAGCCATCCTCGATCGACAATCGTCGTGTAGCCGAGCCGTCTCCGTCAATCGTCTCATGCACCATCGTCGAAGCTCTATTCAACCGCATCAGAGATCGCCGTAAATCGAGTCGCACCTTCGTCGAGTCATCTGAAGCCGTAAACCCGAGTCACGCGCAGTCCGAGCCGTGTATGTCATGACCCGAGCCGTTGACCCGCAAGTCGCTTCTAGCCTTAGCAAGCCGCACCTGCACAATCTGCCTAGCCGCCCTTCACTTGCGAGCCGCGCTCGAGCTGTCCCAATCGGTTTCCTCCCTCAGCCAAGCCACTAGCCAATTTCTCCCCTCTAGTCGAGCCGTTTAAGCTACCAAGCTTGTTTTAATCCTATTTGACCTATTTTTTGTTAAGCCTTGATAAGTTTAATTGAGTTTTGGGCATACCCAATAAATATTAATTTTGGACTCTAATTAATTAAATAATTTTTGGATTTATTTAGTTAGATTTTATCTGAGAGTTTGAGCTGTAGAATTTTTCTAACTAAAGGTAAATTGAATTCAACCTCGACTTTGGGTAAGTTGAATCAAGTAGACTTTTTATCCTTAAGCAACTGTTAATTAAACTATTAAACTTAGTTATTTACCCTTATTATTTAGGATTTTCCTTGGGAAGGTTGACCTTACCATCAAGATTAAATTTGGTTTAAGCTAATCTCCAGGTAAGAGATTCTCCTACTAGACCTACGAATTGAAGTTAGAGCTTGCATGTAACTTTTCCATTATGCACTGATGTAGCTAATATGCATAACGTGTTTATGTTTATAATGATTGCTAGTCATGACTAGTCTAGGTTATGGTGACTGATAGATTCGACTGAGTTATGTTTATGATGATGATATTTGATGATGTTAATGCTTATGCATGAAGTATTAGTTTCATGATTTAGAATGACCACCTTTTTATGACTGTGTTGTCTGACGGGATCACCAGTCTAGTATAAGATGATATATTTACGGATGACTCGACGGGGTCACTCACAGCCCGATTGTCTTAGTATTTCTTTTGAGATTCACTAAAGACCAATTTTTTCTTACGTGTTCCTTTGGGTTCATCAAAGACCAGAGATGTTCCTATGGGATCACAGATTGCACGTGTTCGAGAACGTACCAGTTAGGGGTATCACTTTAACAAAACTCTAATAGGAAGTTAATAGCCACCTAGCGGGACTAGTAGTAGGTTCCTTACTGAGTATATTTTTATACCCAATCTCTTATGTTTAATTTTTCAGGCAAGGTCAAAGGGAGAGGTAGAGGAAAGCTGGTGAATAACAAGAGTGACTGTGAGATGCCATAGGGAATGTTTTGCTTTCGCTATTATGATTTTAGTTGATTTTAGTATTTCTTGTACTTTCATTATTACTCTTTAAAACTAGATAGAGCCTAAACTAGAATTTTGTTATTTTGAGATTTATTCTTATTTATTTATTTATTTATGATTTTAAATGAGTATTTGAAGTTTTGACCATGAACATTTGTTTTATCTTTCAATTTAATTTAAGAAATTTTATTTTCCTTCTAAGTAGTAATGATCTCAGTTTAGTATAAAGAGTTGGGTCCTTACAAAAATCATCATGAAGATCATCTTAGAAGTGATGTGTATCATCATTTCCTTGATTCTGATTCTGATTCTAATAAATAAATAAAAATGAAAATGAAATTTAAAAAAATCGATTGCTAAACGATCATGTATACAAAAGTAAACGATGATGTATATATCTAAACGATCGTGTAACTGTGATAAGTAATCGTTGAAATGTGATAGGCGATTGGATATTTCAGTTAAACGGTCGTTTATTTAAACAACTGATAAACAAAATACTTTCTAAAACCAAAGTTTACCTGGACCAATCTCTCCGGTATGTGCTTCATTTCAGACAGCTCCAATGACTACTGCTTTTTAATTGCGTCATTCATCCTACATAGTATAGAACTTAACGTGGATAAATCCTTACGAACTTCGTTAATGACATTTTTTAGTTTGTAGGATTTCAAATGACTTCGTTCTGGTTTGTCATTGGATCTGGAACGTTTCTTGTTGGTTATTGGATTCGTTTCAGGCTTGTCAACCACTGTTTGTCTTTCTTTTCTTCGTGGTGACCGTTACACAGCAAAATTAAGCCCACCAACATTTTCATCGTACTGAAGCAGTGGAGATGAGGTTGATCGCAAGTTATTCAAGTCATTGTGATCCGATGATTGATTGTTCATAGTATCAGTAGGAGATTGGTATTACTGTTGTACCATCTGGCATGGATTCATCGTCCTCAATTTCCATGTTATCATCCCCTCGAATTCGACTCTCTGTGAAAGCTTTCTCTTGGGTTGATAGCTTCAGTTTAGGTTGAACAATAGTCTGAAATGTTATAATCAAAGAATTGTTAATACGTTATTACATTGTATATCAAACTAAGATAGTAAACGATCGTTTATAAAATCATATGATACTGGACATGGTATTCAATGTAAACGATATTATATTAAGCTAAACGATCGTCTATAAAATGATACAAGATCAATCATGTTTCAAATGTAAATGATTGTGAAATTTTTTTAAACGATCGCTGACAACTTTTACTTACATTTTTGTTGTTGAATATTTTTTTCTGCAACATTTTATACGATAATGGAGCTTGTGTACAATTCCATCTTAATATTCTAGGCATTGATCTCTTACTGTTTTTTGTGGCCAGGTGCTCACTCAGAGTTGAGACTGTTTCATAAGCTCATACCTAAAACAGTAAAAAAAATATGTTAATCTTTGATGTTTAGTTTGTATTTAACTAAAGTAAATAAACAAATAAAAATCATCTGAAAAGAAAGTACGTAGCCTTTGATGTTGTAGTATGCCACTACTTTCGAACTTCTTGCCTTCTTTAACTCGTATTCTTCTTTTTTTCCCTTGTAGAATTGTGTTCAAACTGTTGATCAAACGAGTGTAGAAGAAAGCTGGCCAATCAAAGTTCTTAAAAACTTCTTCATCATCTACTATTCCCAAAATATCCATATCAAACTGCGTTTTTTTATCCTTCCCGACCATCATTATTTCAATAAAGAGGGCTAAGGCAACCTTCACAGCATCATCATCATTCGTAAAGTCAAAATTTTTGAAAACTCTCTCAACTTCCAAGCACGTTATTATCTTATTGTTTTGTGATCCGTATAATAGGTTTTGTAGGCGCTTATTGTCATAACATTTATCCAATGTTATGTTTGGTGGCCACAAACCGGTTATGATATTGAATTTATTTTGGGTGAAACAGACATTTTTCTCCAAAACAGAAAAATAGATTCCATTTAGGCTGGCTTCTTCAAGTATCTACCTCAGCAAGAAATGATGGATCAACTGGTCGTTGAAGACCATGTTGACATTTAATAATGGACCAAAAATTGTTTTATGCAACATCTGCAGCTATTCCTTGGTCAGTTTATCCTTAGTAAGAGTGTCAATCTTATATACTTGGCATGAGACAGTGGTAGGAAAATATTTGTCGTCAGGTACAGCCATCCTAAAAATAATGATCATAATATATTTTCGTTACGTACATGATCGTTTATAAAACACTAAACTCTAAACCCTAAAATTAATATGTAAGTGCTAAATATCGTTTGGACTATATATTGTATCGTTCAGTCTAATATACACGATCCTCTAGTCTAAGTTAAAGTATCATTTACTTGATGTAGCGGATCGTTTAATCCAAATAGAAAGACATTCGTAATACAATTAATCGACAAGTAATGATAAATTGAAACGTTTAACAATCTTGAGAATAAAAGTTTAAACAAATCGGAAACACTGAGAGTAAGAATTTAAAAACAAAACGATCATGTTCAAGACATAAGTGAAAACGTTTGAAATATAAAGAAAACAAAATGTAACATTATAGTACGACAAGTTCAGCAACAACAATTTAGAGTTATATTGAAACATACCTTTTGACATTGAAGAAAAAAATGGATGTTTGAGAGGAAAGGAGTAAGGGAATAGAAAATCTTTCAGACGAAAATCTAAGTGATTAGTGCGTTTGTATATTGTGAAGTGACCGAAAACGAAGAAGGTGGTACGTATATTGTTAGTTTTTACCAAATTGGCAATATTGTAAATTCATATGCTTTTTTAAAATGTTGAACCACATTTAACATGTCAACGCGTATTTTAAAACGATATGTCTAAACGATTATTTACACTTACTGTTTAATATATATAAACGATCGTGTAATTATGTCAAGATGATCTTTTAAAAGATGTAAATGATCGCATTTTTTATAGATATTTGATCTAACGATAACGCAAACGATCATTTTGTTAAACATACACAACCGTTCTAGTTTATCTAAACAACCCAATTATATGATATGTGATGGTAATATTTTAATATTGTAAACTTTAGTTTCATGATTATACAATAAAATCGTAACATTGTATATAACAATAATTGCCAAGATCTTTGAACTAGATAATTTTACAAATTGAATTTAGTTAAAGAATAACATATCTTGATCCATAATCTTCTTGAGGAATTGTGTTTCTCTCACTTGCCTTCCTTTAGGACTTAATTTAGGTTTCTTGATGGGAAGAATAAAATACTTAATGAGGCAGCGAGAGGACCAATCCCTAAGGTTCTATTTATAGACACCACCCATCATGGTGTTTAATTAGGACATTATCTTTTAACCTAATGGGCCTAATAAAATAATAGACCCAAAAGAGATAAATAACATATAATGCAATTAGGCCACATTAATAATAATATTATATTTAAAATAAATCTAACAAATATATGTTGTTATACATTTTACATATCGACGATGCTTTTATACAAGTTATGCGATCGTGAAGGATATTATTTAAACGACTGTGTAATATGGTGTAGTTATACGTTTAAACGATAGTGTTGTTGAATCTAAACGATCGTGTAATAAATGTAATAGACCTCGTTATATGTTTTACAGGATAGTGTAGGATATAAAGAATGAAATGGAATACAAATTACTCGAGTATAAAATAAAGAAATTTTCAAAAGGTAAATTTAAAGATTTGAAGCTTTAGAAACACTATAAATCATCTCTAAAATATTGAGAAATTTTTAGATCAAATGATGGAGCGGAATCAATTTATTCTTGACTTGACATTCTTCTTTCATTTTTCTTACAGTTTTCTTCTTGTGTTGAGATTGGTTGTCTCCATATCATTTTTGAAACTTTTATCCTTTTGCTCAACACCATTATTTTCCTTTTGCTTTTCTTTAATTTTTATTTTATTTCCTTTTGTTTATGATTCTTGTGCTACATGTTCTTCACTGCTATCAGTGTCAATTTCTTCTTCAATTTCCTTATTATCAACATCATCATCTTCAGTCAACTTTTGTTTTCCTTTTGCTGTATCTTTTTTTATTTTCTTCCCCTTGTTTGTCATCTTGTTTTTCTATTTTTTTCTTCAATGATTACAATATTTTCCAATTGAATCTGGCTTCGTTTTGTTTTGTCTTCTTGCCTCCTATTTTCAGCTTCTTCATTTTCTCCATCTTCAACTTCAATTGTCTGAATTTAAAAAGAGAATGTGCTTTCAAAATGATTGTGCAAAAAAATGTAGATCACTGTGCAATATAAATATCGTTTAAATATGTATCTAGATAGACATATATAAAGCATTCTCTAAATTTACTTATATTCTCAAATTAAAAAATGTTGATGTTTAGAGTCTTCCAGTCACTTGTTTCCAAACATTCTCATGTTATAATTGCTGGCCCTTCAATTGCTAGCTTTCTTCTAAACCCAACATCTAAATTGGAAAGTCTTCATATTGTCTCAAAAGCCCAATAGACTAAAGTTAGGGAAAATCCTTGAAGGTATACAACATCCTTGTCACTATAGGATGTTTTTTTTCTAGAATTGATATGTTAGGATGTATGATAACCTTCTCCATGGATAGTGTTTGAAGATTTCTTCATTATCCAATATGTCTAGATGTTGGATATTTATGTGGTTGTGTTGTTGCTTGGGAATTTAAAATGCTTCTAAGATATAGAGGTTAACTAGTTTTTCTTTCAATGAGTCTTCCTCGTTGCATAACGTTTTGAAAGTTCTTTCTATATCTCTTCTTGTTATAATGTCATCATGACGGAAAATGACAATTTTCAAACCATTTTCTTTTCTTTTTCCTAGGTTTAACTCTGGGAATTTGTGACCTTTTAGTCCAGTCACAAAACAAAATTCTTTCAGTCCAAATTATGCTATATGTCCATTGAAGTTGAAAGCAAGGACATTAGTTTTTTTTTTTATGGCATTGTTTTCTTAATAGAAAATTCAAGAATTATGTTGGTATTTTGGCCATTTTAATGTTGAGGAACTAGCCAAAAGGACTGTTCATCAAAACTCGAGAAAGAATTCTTTGGTCTATTTTGGACTTGATCTGATTCAATGTTTCTAAACTGTAGTATACAGTAATTCTAATGGATAGTGTTTCACATGTTGAAAGATATAGTAAACAGTATGTTTCAAACAAGGGCTAGTTTTAACAAATTTACAAATACAGAGCACAATTCAGAAAAAGATACACAAATATACAATGTTACAGGTATTCACATTCTAGTTTATTACCTTTATTTTTTTTTTCTTTCTTAATTTTTCTTAATTTTTCTTTCTTCTGCCTTTACTTTAGACTTTATTGATTTGCTACATGATGCTTGTTGCTTCTTGCTTACCATTTATTTGTAAAAAAAATTAATATAAATTATTCAATGAAATATATACGAGTATAGAAACAGACGTCTTTGTATGCGGGAAAGATCGTGATAGATATAGATAGATCGAGATTCAGAACTTTTTATATGCGGGAAAGATCGTGCTAGATATATATATATTATGGAGATAGAGCGAAATGAATATAGATTCAGACCTCTTTGTATGTGAGACAAATCATGATAGATCGACACAGTTCTTTTGAAGTAGTTACAAGGATATAAACGATTAACGAGGAAAATGATGGACAAAAAAGTAGTGAAGAAGATAAAATATTGTAAAGAAGATAAAAAGTCTGAGCAAGTTCCTTCACCTTTTTATAGCTTCTTGATTTTGATGGCATTTTTGTAATTTTGAGTAATTGGAGCTAGTTTCTATAAATGATCGATTATACTTACATATACTATCATTGAAGCTACTCTACATGATCGTCTATGTCTAAACTTTTTCGCCATCTTTTTTTTGTTTATTACTTTATTGTTTATATATATGGTTATGTACAAGATCATGTATGATGATCGTTTCGATCGTTTATACTTTCGTACTTGATCAGAAGTACATATGAGATAATCATTAAAGATAATCTACACGATCATTTATATCTAAAGTCTTTCGTTATTTTTTAGTGTTTATTTTTGTTATCGTTTACATGTTTGTTAATTTACAAAATCGTGTATCAATTATATATTATTCTATACGATGACGTCTAATAATTGTTTACTAACATTAATCGGGCGCGCGCGGACGATTAATCTCACGTTTATTGGGGTATTTTTGGTATTTTGCATTGTAGGCCTGTGGGTTTTTTCGGTTTCTAAAATTGTTCTTTATAGTGTAAATAATTTGTCGCTTTGTTATATTATTGAAAAGATCCCTTATTTTTATTTCCTTTTTGTTCTGGAATATACAATTTATATGTTTTTCTTTAGTGGATTTAGGAATCCAACTATTTGATAAAATGTTGTTATGTGAACCCATTTTAACTTGACATTGTTGTATTTTGGTTTAGATTGTGGAATCCAAGTTTGTATTTAAAGCCAAGATCATCCAATGGCCATTAAGTTTCAAGCTTCTTTAATTAAGTTTGTTTCTTTTGAAATAGAATTTTAGTCTCGTAATCTTTGAAATAGCATAGTTGGATTAGTCTTGTAATTTTGGAATTGTCATTTTAGCTAGGTCGGGGTTGATAGAAATATTTTTGTAAATTTTGAAATTTTATATATATATATGAAAGGTAATAGAATAATGGAATTGCTACTTGGATGTATTAGCATGATATATAGACTTCAAATGTGCAATATTTGTTTAATTTTGTTGATAAATCTATCTTATTGAAATGAATGTAACGTAGGAAATAGGAAGTGAAAAATCCGGTGTATTTAATATATAATAAAAGGTATACATGACGCTAAAAGCGTGTCAAGAGTTATCCATTCTTTCGTGTCAAGTATCTATTTTTACTTGAGATGTAAAAAATAAGTCAAGTATCTATTCTTTCGTGGTTCAGCGTGGTTCGTCCGGCCTGGTGAAGTGTCGTGCAGATTCGGCTTGGTGAAGCGTCCTCGTCGTGCAGATAAGTCGTCGGCCGCCGCAGTTCGTGCTAATGGGTAGTGCCGTGAGGAGAGGGGTGGAAGAGAGGAGGTGGAGATGGGTTTTCGGTTTGGTAATGGGTAGGGGGAAGAGTTTTTTTTAATTAAAAATGTTTAATGAAAAAAAGAGGAGGGAGATAAAGGGGGGAAATTTTTAGACTTTTAGCAACATCTATTTTTGTTGCTAAAGCCATCACACTTTTAGTGACATTATTATTGTGTTGCTAATTCTTTTAGTGACGCAAATTTAAAATGTGTCGCTAATAATAATCTTTTGTGACATATTTTTTTTGCGTCGCTATAAATGACTTTTACTGACAAAAATTTGTTACGTCACTAAAAATTTGTCACTAAATACCAATTTTCTTGTAGTGACTCTCTTACTTGACATTGCAATCTAATTTTTGTACTAATGTTTCCATCCAACAATCTCAATGCACCATGAAGTTCAAGATGAGGAGGAAGAAACTTTTTCTTTATAATGTTAGCCAGAGCTAACAAGGCAAGAATAATTTTGATTGAAATAAGTTACTCAAGGAATTCAAGAAAATTAAGAGGAAAAAGTTCACGTAGCTGAGATCGTGAGTGAGAGAAATTCATTTCAATATTTAAAATTCTACCGAAAAAAAAAAGGAAAGGAAAAAGACCCTTCAAAATTTTAAGCGTAGGACAGTTCCATAGTCATTTGATTATATCTTCTTTGCTTTCATAATCCATCCAAAGTATCATTTCCTTTGATGAAGAACTTGTTTTTCATTTGGTAAGCTGAAGTCTGGATGTAACTAAGACAAACTTGTTTTGGTTATATTACGAGGACATTTGGCTCTGCCATTTTTAGGCTTTCGTATAAAATTTTGTTCAAGATACAAATTTGAATGAAAAATAGTCCTCTTGCTTATGTCAGTCACATGTGTTGCTTATGTCAGTCACATGTGAAAATACCATCTTATCCTAAAATCATGTGTGAGAGCTTATAGCATAAACGAATTCTCACTTTTTGTTTCAACCTTTGAATTCTCACTTTTGTTTCAACCTTTCTTTTCAGCTTCTCGTCTAGCTTCTAACTCTTTTATTTCTAGTTTCTCATTAGATAGTTATCTTTGATATTTTCGCATTCTAATTTCTCGTTATAGCTTCTCTTTCTGGCTTCTTGTTCTAGTTTGTAGCTCTTTTTTCTAGTTCCTCATTAGACACCATATGGTTTTTTCTCCTCGATTTTTTCTTTGTTAATATTCTTCCTCATTGATATGAAAACCCTAGGATTTGAAAATTAGGAACCTCATTGGTGAACCCCTAATATCCAATTCTAAAATCCATAAATCAATTTGACAACAATCCAAAAAGGAAGGACTAGGATTGAATTAATTACCTTTTAATCGAAAACCAAGAGACAAGGAGAACTAGTTTCTCATTCTAAGTTCGTTCAAACACTCCACAGGGTGATCAAACTTACCTGAATGTTTTTGGCATGCAACCCTAAATCAAAAATTGCAAAAAGGTAGTGATGAGACTCTGTCATCTACCAAAGATTTTCTATGGAGAACAAACCCCAAAACTTCGATTATCAACTGCTTTGAAACAACCAAAGGGCAAGGCTTAAATAGCCTTCCAATAAAACCCCGATGCATTATAAAAGGACTAAGTTAACCCTACTAAAAAGTTATTAAAAATGATAAAACTGAAAAATATTAAAATTACAACACAATTATTAAATCTTGGTATACGATCGTTTAGATTTGACTAAACGAATTTTTTAAATTCTTTTCCTACACGATCGTATATTTTTTTATACGATCGTTTAGATTTGTCTACACGATCGTTTAGATTTGGCTACACAATCGTTTAGATTTGGCTAAACGATTTTTTAACATTCTTTTACTACACGATCGTTTATTTTTTTTATACGATCGTTTAGATTTGTCTACACGATCGTTTAAATTTGACTAAATAATTTTTTAAATTCTTTTGGTACACGATTGTCTAGATTTGTCTACCGATGATTTATTTTTTTACACGATCGTTTACATTTGGCTACTTCAATCTGAATGATTTTTTTCAAAAATTTTTATACATGATTTTTTAAATTTGCTATATTTTTGTAAACGGTCGTTTAGATTTGGTTATCCAAATTCAAACGACGTAAAAAAAGAAGAGGAAAAGAAGAAAGATAATGGAAATAAATCACAATGAAAAAAAAAAAGAAAAGAAGAAAGACGATGGAAAGATTAAACGACGTAAAAAAGAATTAGAAAAGAAAAAAGACGAAAAAAATATTAAATGATGTAAAAAAGAATAAAAAAAGACATTGAAAGAAATCGCAAAATAAAAAAATAAAAAAAGACGATGGAAAGAAATCGCAACGAAAAAAAACAATAAAAGAATCTTTATAAACGATCTTTTAGATTTGGTTACAGACGTAAAAAAAGAAGAGGAAAAGAAAAAGTCAATGGAAAGGAATTACAAGAAAAAAAAAGAAGAAAGACAATAGAAAGAAACCAAATTTGGTTATCCAAATATAAATGACGTAAAAAAAAGAAAAGAAGAAGAAAGGAAGAAAGATGATAAAAGATGATGGAAAGAAATCGCAGCGAAAAAAATAAGAGGAAAGGAAGAAAAACGGAAGAGCAAACTTGAAATATTTAAAAAATTATTAACTTCATGAATTTTGTTACACAGGTCGTAATTATCTTAGTAATTTGTTATATTTATAAAAATTAATCTAGAAAATGATTACTAACATAAAATTAAGAAATATTTTTTAAGTAAAATTTGATGTGAAAATGATGAATATTTTAAATGTTAAAAGAAAAAAAAAACGGATACCAATTCCATTTTTAAGGTGAAATGATGGAAAAGTTTTAATGAAAAAGCTTAAGGTAAAAAATAAGTGCAATGATTTATACCTTTTTAGTCTAATTCTTCGCTAAATTACAAAATCAAAAACATTTTGAAAGCTATTTTTTTTAGTTTTCAAAATCAAACTTGATTTTTTAAACCATTGATAAAATACAAATAACAAATAAAGAAATTGAAGGTGAAAGTAGTATCTATAAATGTAATTTTAAAAAATAAAAGAACAAAATGAAGATCAAATGAAGCATAAACCAAACTAACATGTCTAATTAAAAGATATCAAAATTTTCTTCAAAAAATTTCAAAATCTTGAAATCTAATTAAAATGAGGGAAGAATTAAAAAAAAAACTCAAACTTAGGTTGAAATCGAGAAAAGTACAAAAATTTCCCTTATTTAAATATCAAACCTCTCCAATTTTCAACTGAAATTTTAAACAAGGGCCAAAACTTAACCAAAAAAACAATAATTAAGAAAAAAGAAGTAAAAAGGGAAACTTTTGTAAATGTAACAAAGTCCATAAAGTTAGCCATTTTTTAAATATTCCAGGTTTGCCCTTTTAACCTTCTTTTCTTCCTCACGATTCGTCTTCCCCGTGTTCCCCTACGATTTATTCTTTCCTTTTTTTCTACAATTTATTTCCATTATTTTTCTTATTTTTCAATTGTTTATTTACGTCGTTTAATCTTTCTATCGTTTTTCTTCTTTTCCTTTTTTTTCTTAGATTTCTTTCCATCATCTTTCTACTTTTCCTCTTCTTTTTTTGCGTCTTTCTTCTTTTCTTTTTTTACGTTATTTACATTTGGGTAACCAAATCTAAACGACTGTGTACAAAAAAATAGAAAAATCTAAAAAATCGTGTAGAATGAAATCTTGAAAAAAAATCATTTAGATTGGAGTAGCCAAATGTAAACGGTCAGGTAAAAAAAGTAAACGATTGTGTATAAAGAATCTTGAAAACAAATCATTTAGATTGGAATAGCCAAATGTAACAATCGTTTAAAAAAAAAAGTAAACGATCATGTAAAAAAATAAATAATCGTGTATAAAAAATCATTTAGATTGGAGTAGCCAAATGTAAACGGTCGTATAAAAAAAGTAAACAATCGTGTAAAAAAATAAAATATCGTGTATAAAAAATCTTATACGGTAGGACTCTGGATTTTTTTCGTCTTCATAATTGTTCTGTAGAGTGTAAATATCTGCCACCTTTTTATATTTTTGAAAAGACCCCAAGTAAAAATGAGTAAAAGCTCAAGAATAATTATAGTATTAAATCTTCAATGCTAGGTCAACCAATATAAAATGAATTAAAAGTAAGAAAATAAAAGTAATGACATTTTAGAACTTGGTAACATAATAGAGTAGAAACGAAACTTAAAATTCACATACTACAATAAGTAAATGATTGATGAATGAAGAATATGAGAATCCTATTTATAATTACAAGCCTACTGACATATGCACCAATTATTTATTGCCATTATCAAAATCCTTAAAATGAAGGGTAGTTTTGTCGGTCTAAATGAGTTCCCTACATTTGTAACAACCTCTTCAATAAAGATGAAAGTTCTATAAAAATCCAAGAATTATTACTTACTAGTACCCATGATTAATGGGATTTTAACATAATGAATATGATTCAAGAGTCGGTATATTTCAAAATAGAAAGCAATATGTTAAATCAAATAACTATTTAATACCCAATACGCTGGTTCGCGGAAGGTGGAAAGTGGAAGTGCAACAATTTCCTTAAATAACATCACGACAGCTATCACGGGTGTAATTTTCTTTCTTAAAAAAATGATGATGATGATGATGATATGATAATTAAAATGAAGGGTCAAGCTCAAGATAGAAATAAGATATAGCCGTCAGAAACTTTCCTGTAATCCTTTTTCCTCAGCCACTGCAAAGTCTTAAATATGTCAACGGCATTCATATTCTGAAAGCAATTATATGGTCAAAAATTCAATTTAATCAACAAAGATTGTGTTCCACCAAGTATAGAATAATCATGCCATGTACCATAGCTCCAATAAAGAACTGAGCTCTTTTTTTCCAATAAGGAACCAAAGAGAGACGAATCTGGAGAATGGAAATCCAGAACTTGAGGTAATGGTATTGGGGAGAAGGTGATGGATGCCATATTGTATGACTCTGGAAGCCACTAGAGCGATAACAACTGTGACTTGTGATCAATGCCATTGAATACGAAAGTTCCAGACATGGGTACAAACTGTCGGGTGATTAGCTGAAAAAAAGAGAACACGTCGTCATTCTAAGAGAAATTTTATGTTTAGTCAAACTCTAAACATATGCGTCTAGTAGATTTATAGGTAATTTTATACAATGAAAGTTAAGAAACCAAATAAACACATGGGCTACGTTTGTAATTTGTAAGTCAACCTATCAAATTTCATTTTACACAAATGCAGCCGAATGACCAATGAGACTGGAAATGAAGACTTAACATTTTGAAAAATTCAATTCTTCCACGGGCAATGATAGATGAAGTAGAAGAGAAGGCCCAGAAAGTATTGAACTTTTACCTTGATTACTTCTTGTGATGCAATACCTCCAATGAAGGCAGCGACGACATGGAGCTCTGCAGCACCGAATCGGCACATCTCGTTAATGAGGTCCTCTGATAAGGTCAAGCCATTGCAACCCAAATCACTGAGTAGGCTAACGGCAGTAGTTTTCAATCGAGATATGTCCTCATCGATCCCACTGCAATGCATCTCAATTGATTAAGAGTCCGCATCAATTAAGAAGAATAAAGGGCGGCAAATGGTGGAATACATAACCAATTTAAAACACCATCAGGCAGTACCCGTCAAATTGCCCAGGAAAACTGTTGTAATTGGCAGCAAAACGATCGACAGCTCGAAGCAGAAGATAAAATCCAACTGCAACACTGGAATAAGAGGAATCAACATCAATAAACTGCAGCTATTTGTACTGGATAATAAGATGTGGGTACATTTATGCCTTTCAAATCGTTACATTTTGCAGATTAGCGTTTAATTCTTTTTTGAAATGAAAAACATAAATAAGAAAAGTTCCAAGAGCTTTAGTAAACAAATGCGAAGAAAGGAAACCATCATATGCAACAAATAAATTCGTTGCAGTAATTTTGGGTGCTTAAATAGATAATGAAATAGTAAGCAGACAACTCTCACTAGTGCAATTGATTTCATGAAACAACTCTATCAACCGAAAACAAACAAACCAGAAACGGCAAATGCATGTTTAAACGGCAAACGCTTGTTAAAAAAAAAAAACCTGAAATCCTCATCAGTTAGATTCTTTTGAAGCTCAGGGACGATTGGAGAATTGAACTCATCTGCAAGTGAACGATATCTGCAAACCTACAAAAATTTTCCTTAAATCCATTAGAAAAGAATACAGCTAAATATGTGCAATGCATCCATCTATCCATTCCCATTCATTTGACTCAGTTGAAGTAGAATAAAAATAAAGTTTTTTGAGAGTACTATATTCAGTTATAATGCACTACACAATCATACACGTAAAAATTCTCTGAGCCAAGGGAGCTTTGTATACGTGGAGGACAAATAAAAATACATTGGTGGGTTCCAGGCAGGTAGTTCTTTAATTTATCAAGGAAAAAAATGGAATATTTGTCAAACAAGATAAAACATCAAGTCAATTTGAGAAGAAATCTGTCCTGTGATACATCCAAAACTCCACCTAGAGTGAACTTAAGCTCTGACCACATATGCCATGATGGCGAAATCATAATTAGGCTCTTTAAAGGAAGATTATTTTATCATCGGGGAGAATAACGGCTTTAGATTGGGAGGACTGTCTTATCGACTTAGGATACCAGTAGATTGTACAAAAAGAACAACAATAATAATGATTATGATAATAATAGTGCATACTCTCAGCTTTCTTGCATTTTTACAGAAACTTTTGATAGTCGTCTTGGAGATGCTATTTGGATCTCTGCCAATCTTTTTCAAAATGTTCCTTGCTCTTTCCTCTATTATCTTAAAGTCAGCCTCTGCCTTAGCTTGATAGATGTTTTGCAAATTCACATAGTGCCTACAAGATGCAGAATCCAGCCCTTCAGTCAATAAATAAGATGATTAAATTTCACAGCACTGCCGAGAAAATTGAGTCACTAACTCGGTTGAAGATGTCATATCTGGTATTGATCCTTCCATGGGTGCCTCACCACCTCCTTCATTCACTATGAACTCCTGCAGAGAAATTAATAAACACTTTAAAGAAAAAAGGAGAACAATTCAGGCTAAAAGTTCGGAATGCCTAAAATAGAAGAGGAATTGCCAAATCAATAATAATGGTTAAACATCCAATTGTTTTAAAAATACTTGAGATCTTTTTAACTTCCAATCCAAAATAATTTTCATTCTACACAAAAGAGAAGAATAGCAGTGATAGCAATACAATATATGTTAACAAATATAAAGAAATAAATATTAATATATTAATTATTATTGATAATATTCCTAAAAATCATTTTAAGCCTTTAGTTTAAATATAATAATAATATAAAATTGCAAAAATTGATTCAGAATTTCATATGACAAAATTACTTCTTTTCACAATATATTTTGAAAAATTTGGACAATGAAAATAAATCAGAGGCTGGAGTTAAATTTACTAGCGTAATTTAACAGCATGTTAATTCAAGTTAGTCTACACATACTTCCTGATCCCTCAGAAGGGATAATGAGAACGAACAAATAAAAATCTACATGAAGATCTTCCACGCCCTAAGGATTGTTAAGAATAGAATCAAGCAATACCCAAACTATTCATCTATTAAATACCTAGCAATCATATTCATTAGAAGAATACGATAATTAAGCAATGGTGGCAACTGGTCATTTTTAAGAACCTTATGTTACAAATCTGATTGCCATCATAAGAACTAACGCCTAAGAAGATCAATTGTTGGAATGTAACAAGTTGAAGAACTTTAGAATTAGAAAACCTGGCTTCATGAGAAATAGAGCTAAAGTAAAAAATACAAAATTTCAGTAACCTTCAAAGCAGCCACTAATATCCAAAAATCCGATGAATTAGAATCAACCTCAGCACAGCTATCATCAACTATCTGTTTCAAATCTGAACCTGACATGAAGGAAATGATAAATAATAGGGCTCATATATCTAAACATCTAAATAGATCTGTCACCTTCTAGGTACAAAAAAGAATAGACTTAAACATAAACCTTAAATACACCATCAAACACTCCAATTGACAACTGTAATCACATTGAAACTAAACCCGTCCTTTTTTTCCCCCTAATGAGAAGCAGTTAACATATTTCATTGATAAGAATTAAGATGAAGTTACAAAAAGGCATGTGATGCCATGATGATTACATTAAACAATTCAATTGTGCCGTGAGTGATGTAAAACTGTAATCATAAAAGAGTAGGGCAAATTTAGACTATGTGATAGATATATAAGTAAGATGTTCAAAGACAAATGAAAATTTCATTGCTTTGTCTCAAAGATGCATGTGTTTCACTCAAGCCAATTGTTCCAACTTCCGTACAAAACATTTGATGGAAATTTGTCATAAAACCGCTTTTTCTTACTGAAAGGATGTCCTAAGAATAGTTTCAGGAGAACGATGAGAGTCCCATTCGGCAAGACCATGTGGTAGTTGAAGGCAACCAACATCTGGTTTCAGTAAACAAAAGCAAAATCACAAGTGACAAAAAGGTGCATAATGGACTCGCAGTTATTGTGCATAATAGATCCCAAGGATATGAAGTATGGTTAAGAAAGACTTAAGAGAATTGAAAGGTACTAACTATATCAATGAGAAGCACCTTCCTTTTTTGGTGCTCAATTATAGGAACTCCAAAGTTAATCATGCTTAGCTTGGGTCAATCCTATGTTCGGTGACCTCTTGAGAATTTTAAAATGCACAATGAGGGCAAAGCATGCTAAAATGACTTGTATCGGTTTGTGGGAAAGGAATAGTATTCTTTACTCATAGAAGCAGTTCAAGACAAGAAATGATGACGTTGCCAAGTCGCAAGAGACGTAGAGGAATTTCGGGACCATCAAGTGTTAAATTCAAATTCCAAATCCTAGGCTTGGGGCACTATAGAAGCATATGTGGTTGAGTTCCTATAGGAAAATTTTAACTATTTTCATGGGACCTTTCCATTCTTTAAGTAAAGGTCTTCAACAAGTAGGACAGGACACGACGAGAAGAAAGCTTATTTGATAGACTTTGCCATGTGCTACCCATGGTGTCTGTGGTGTCCATGTACCCAGCCCCGAAACGGTATAGGTTCAAATTTTCTAAAGTTAAGAGTTCAACATTTAGATAGAATAAGTGGTGATATTCCACAAGCCTTTCCATGACTTTCTGAAATAGCTGGACCATGTAAAATGAAACTTAACTCTCAGAAGAGCTAGAGAAATTAAATCCAGCTCCAACTTCCAAGAAAGACCTATAATTTGTTTTTATATTATCCTTTTTAAGTTCCAACCGGCACAAGATTGTACAGCTCTAAATACAAAACAGATGGTAGAATTTAAGTAAGAGCAAAAATAATAATAATATCCATAAAAAGATGTTTCGAACTTTTAAATATTCTACTACAAAGCCTTAAAAGAGTCTCTCATAATGTACGAGATCTTTCTCTCATTTTTAAAAGAACAGATTCCAAGAACATGGTGTTGATATTAGTTGGAATAGCTGCAACCCAAAGAAAGAACAGAAAGGGTCATCCCCTAGATTTCACTAGCAAACAGGCAAAAAGAGAAAAGATGAGACACTCTTTTGCACCTGTAGACCAATCCAAAGATAAGCATATGAGGATCCATCGCCACGGGTAACAAGTTGGCCATGATTGATATATATGCGAGAGTTATAGCATATATGTAATTGTAGGAGCTTGTTAGTCAAGTTCTTAATGGTAATTTACTAGTCTTTATTTAGGGTTTCCATATATGCCTATATATATATTAAATTCTATTTTATAGAATGAGGTAAGAAGTTCTTCCATATTTTGTTCTAGCTTCAACATGTATGGAAGAAAAAATGCGACAGATGAAAACAAAAGGAAAGTTTGAAAGAAAAGAAAAAAAAATCAATAGAGGTCTTTACCAATGACACCCATGCGTATGCCTGGAGATGAAGCTTCGAGGGAGACAACAATTCCCAAGTATGATCAAAAAAAAGGAATTGCTGGAGACATCGTAAATTTGGTGAAGTGAAAATTCTGGAAGGAGGCATTTCAGTAGTCATGAAGCTCATGTGAGGGTGTATCGTTATGAAGAAAATGGAACTAAAAGGAGAAAGTGCCTGATGGAGGTCTTGATCGACAACGTTCGAGGAGAGGAACTAAGTAGAAGATTTGGAAAAGGTGCTGCAGATTTGGTAAAGTTGAGGAGAGAAACGATGGACGAAAGCCATTGTTAGCAACAAGGGTTGGTTGGTTGGAGATGAAGTCGTGCAACCTATGAACCACGAATATGCTAGACCTCCAATACTATTTACATATAATAGAAGAAATAAAAATAATAGTGAAGCCACACATGGGAGTGCAGGAGGTAGCAATGAAGTTGGGGACCACTCTGGTGTGGCCCATTAGTTAGTTAGCAAAACAGAATAAAAGGTGGGAAAGAAAAGGAGGAGGTATCGAGTATTTTCTGAAGAAGAAGGGTGGCAGCATTCTTCCTTGTGTGGGAAGGGAAGGCAGTGGTTCAGGTTCTTGCGTTGAAGCTTTCATTATTATTCCTTTGGAGTAATTAGTGATCTTATTGTTGCTGACTTGCTGTTTGATCAATCTTGATCATTGTTCAGTTATCTTTTGAATATTTTCATATTGTAATCGTTGAGGAATATCGATATATTAAGATACTATTGTAGTATCTTTACAGAATACTCCATTTAAGGGAGAGTGTTCATGGCAGAAACAGACACGTTCAATCACACTCTGGACATGTGTCTGACACACAAATTCTCATATCTTGTTTTCAATTGTTTATTTTTAGTTTCAGACATGTGACACATTTGGGACAGTTGAGAGGTGTTGATGTAAACAACAAAAGAAGAGGATCGTTGGTTGTAAGGACAAAAAAATGAAAACCCATGGGTTGTGAGGAAGAAGAAAGTGTGTTGACAACTATCTTTTTAGGCTGGAATTAAAAAAGAATTATTTGAGGCCCAGTGTTCTACAAAATCAGAAAAATGGCAATAATACCATATTGGGTTTCGGCTGGCTTAGTGGGTTTCTTTTACAGGGTTTTTAGCAAGCAAAAAAGGAAGGAAACAAAAGGTTGGTAGATGTAAGCATAGGAACTTTGGTGAACAATTCCTTTAGAGGATAAGAACTCATTAAGAGGGTGGTTTTGAAACTCACGACCATTATCACTCCGTAGGATTGCTATCTTTGTATTGAATTGCATTTATATGGTGTGATAGAAGTTCCGAAATGTGGAAGTGACTTCAGATTTGTCGGAGCAACGAGTATGGTCATCAATAAAGGTCATAAACCATCGTTTCCCAGAGGAGATAGTGACCTTGAATGTTCCCAAACATCACTGTAGACAGGAGTAAAAGGTTGGGTTGGCTTATAGGATTGCGAGGGAAAAGAGACTTGGTGTTGTTTAGTTCGTATGCACACATCACCAGGTAAAGAAGAAAAATCAACTTTAGAAAAAAGGTGAAGAAATAAGTATTTCATATATTTAAATTTGGATTGGCCTAAACAGAAATGCCACAACATACAGTCTTTTTCGGAAGTAGTAAAGTAGGAAGATAAATGACTAGTCCTAGAAATGCTACTACAGTAAGCATCATCATCAAGCAAGTAAAGTCCCCTAATATGTCAGGCAGTGCCAATCATCCTCCCCGAGCTCAAGTCCTAAAAAGAAACAGAATTAGGTAAGAATGTTGCTTTGCAGTTTAATTCACGAGTAATCTTGCTTATTGAAAGAAGACTATATGAAATTTGTGACACGTACAACACCTTGTGTAATGATAACCCGTCAAAAGGAGAAATCTTCCATTTCCCGACAATGGGAGCCAAGGAGTCATCAACAATTCTTATCTTCTCATTCCCAGCACACGTAATGTAGGACACAAAGTGTTCAGAGGAACCAGTTAAATGATCTATGGCACCAGAGTCCAAGATCCGGGGATTCTTACCATCGATACTAATGAGACTAAATAATTGAGGTACACCTGACTAGACAATAAAGTATGGTCGAACTAGCAGTCTCACTCATATAGGCTCATCCTGTGTTTTGTTCGTCGGTGGAAGATTGTCTCTAAGTATGGTATCCCACTGTTTCTTGCAATGTTTCACAAATGGGGATCGGTTTTCCACTATTCTTTTCACTATCAAGAACAGGGGGTCTTCACACTAAAGGTAGCAGAATCAATAGCAGGGGTTAGCAGAATACTCATGACACTTGTACGATCCTCCTCACGACTGACTTCAAAACAAACTTCCATTAGATAAGGAACAAGTCTCTGGCCCAGTATATGCCCTCGTACAACATCGAACTTAGAGTGGAGACCAACAAGGAAGTCATAGATCCTATAAATTTCCTTAATCCTCAAGTGTTGTATGCCATCACAAGAACAATTCCAGACAATTTTCCAACACATACCCATTTCTTACTAGATAAGAGAGAATTTGTTAAAATAAGAAGTCACATCCATCGTCCCCTGTTTGTCCGCAGAGTATAAAGCGAAAAGGCATTCTGACGCTTGGAGATAGTGTCTGGGCAGTGTCCCAAATATCTTTGGCAGTTGCAGCATACAGTAATCGCTTGCCAATCTGAGGCTCCTGTTGATCAGGGTGGACCGAATAAGAGAGTCCTCCCCTTTTCAGTATCGTTCCTATGGGTCTCCTGGCGAGGGGCAAAATATCTCTCCTATTAAAAACTCAAACTTGTGGCACCCTTCAAGAATCATTCTAATGAATTGTGAACATGAAAAATAGTTTTGATAATTTAGTTTCTCCCCTAAAAAGTACCCTGGAGACTATGCCACTATATTAGACATATAAGAAGAGGGCAAAGCAGGTTATTGGATTCTCAAAATACATTAGTGGGGTCAAATGGGTGGTGGAAGGGGCCCCTAGTGCTTCAAGTGCTGCAATTTGGTGCAGAAGCATGTCCAATTGATGTTGAGCAACACTGGGAGACGAACCTTGTACATGTGGTCATGACTACGCAGAGGATTCACTTACCTCAAAAGTTAAGTGGGCTTGAGGGTTTCCAGCCTCGGGACAAACACTGAGATTTGCAACTAAACCAAAAGTTGGCAACTCGACATAACCTGATAGCAGAGCGTGCGATAGCCTGTGTGGTAGTGCGTGGACTGACTGAGCAATACCAAAAGCAGGTCTGTATAAAGAGTGCAACTATACAGGTGGCACTGCATGAGGGTTGGGCTGGGCCGGAGCTGACAGCGCGTTTGATGGAGGAATCGGAGTTGGCGGCGCATGCAAATCTTGTGCGGCTAATCAAATGGAATTGTCGAAGGAGTACGGCTGAGTAAGGTTGACCAGTGAGTTATGTAGCTGCCAAAACCATTCGTCCATGGCAGCACTAATCCAGGCTTCAATGGTAGCGGCGACAATGGCGCTAATGTTGCAGGCTGTCTCTTCTACTATGGTTCCATTATGAGTAAGATCATCTAGAGTTTCTTCAATATCGTGCTCTAATACCATATTGAAAGTAGAGACGAGGAACAAACACAATTTTACGTGGAAACCCTAGTGCAAGAAAAAAACCACAATGCTGATAATTTTATTATTTTCTAATACTCATAAAGGCACAAAAGGAAAATATTTATAGGCAACACAAGTCTAATTAACATAATAAAAAATAAGGCAAAGTAAATTATGTAACTACCCTTGGGCTTTTAACATGAACTAAGCCTATTATTTCTAACGGTTGTTTCTTTTTTCTAACTACACCTCGAGGAAAAGGTGTGCCTAAGGGTGGTTCATAATAGAAAGGAAACATTATTCAAGATATATTAGTAATTAGTGAAGGAGTTGTAAGGATATTGGATATAAATAGAGGGACTAAAGATTGAGAAAAGGGGGATATTTTGGCGACTGACTCAGGGCTTGAAAGAATGTTCAAAGAGGGAGGGTTCAAGTACCTTGAACATTTAATCTTGCTGTTAAGTTATTATCCATTATTTACCAATACATTTGGATTCTATAAGAGACACTGTACGAGATGCCTTTCCACAGAAATTTTCTAGTCTCCCAATAACCCATGCAACTTCAACGTGCATAGGAAAAAGACACATGAAGTAAGAGGGAAGATATATAAGAGCTAAGTTTAGTAAGAGAAAATTGGAGCTTGTTCACAATTTTTCCCAATACAGAGTCCATGAAGGTTCTGGCTTACCATTTAAAGGAAAACCAAGATGGGGAAATGCCGGAAAAGTTGTCCAAATTTCTGCCCAAAACAGACCATTCTACTAAGCCAAATTGAGCCCCTCCATTAAGAGATCAACTCAGACAATTTGCGTAAGCAGAAGAGAGAGAATCCACACTCCAATTCCACCACAGTTTTATCTTCCCTCACCTACCATTAATGATAATCGAACAATTGATGCAAAGGAATGAAACAAATTCACTTCTCTGTTCTCCCAGCAATGACTGGAACTTTTAACTTTGAAGGTTTTTTCTCAGAAGTACAGGTCTACATTACCAAAGGCTTGAGGTCTAATTTATCAAGGAAAAAAAACCTCTCGTTCTAGTTCTTTGTTATTCATCAATAAGATAAGCTAATTACATTCACTATAGGGAGAAACTTGATGATTTTCAACAAAAGCAAATTGGGGGATAGACGTTGAAGAAGAGCCTTCTTAAGAATTCTAACGGACTTGGCAATGTCTCTAAGCATTAGTGAGAATAAGGGATGAAGTTGAAGACCATTTCAGAACCAACCTTCTACAGAATGGCACAATTGAAAATTCCATGGAGGACTAGAAGAATGACACCACTCTCAAGCAATCTTGAAAAGTCACCATTCTCCATAATATCATGCTTGTAAGTGTTTCAACATGTTTTAAATAATTCAGCAAATAACCCATCTTGACCTCGAGCCTTCTAGACACTGCTTTAACAAAAAGAGATGAAATTTCAACAAAAGACGCAGAATGTGAAACAACTCCAAAAGGAAATTGTACACAAAAGTAAGAAAGAACTGATAGAACATCTTTCACAGATCAATATCTAAGACCAAGAGCAGGTTTGACTTCCTAGATTAATTAGCCTAAATGCTTAAGAAATGGCTGCTTACTGATTCCACGAGGAGCAAAGACTTTGAAGGAAGCTTCAATAGCTTCTTTGTAGTTATCTTCATCCATAGCAATCATCTTGGCTTTGAGGAGATCCTACAATGTCCGAGCCAACAATTTCAGTAACTATCACCAATCAACGATTGCAAAAAGCCAAAGGAAAGGAAACCTTGAACGCTTTCTTTTCTTCTCTGCCTGATGGTAAACTGCCACCATGGCTTTTGGCCCACTCTTCAGCCATCTTGACAAGAATAACAACATATGGGGTGTGTTTGTGAGCAACAGGATCGGAAGCATTGAGATCAATAGTTTCAGCAAACCTGTCATAGCCATAGGTGAGTACATTCTATATCTGAGAGTGAAACTTCTATTTTCACAGCTCTCCGACCAGTGGCCATACTTGATAGTAAATTTCACAGCTTAACAAACCAAAAGCCAATACAAACAGACAATATTCACATTTTGAAAGCCATCATATTAAAAAGATGGAAAGGCTGTGACTAAAAACCCTACCTCCTCAGCTCTGGCCATGGGTTATTTAACCGAAGATCATCCAGAAAATGATCAGGCTTTGATTCAATGACAGTATGCTCCTGATGTGCATGGATAAAATATCTCAATTTAGCACACTTGAACATACAATATTTTATCTTTTGAAATCGTGTATGAAGAACTTATTTTAAACATCGAAACTGTTTGTGTAAGTACAACCATATTGAAACTTGTGACAGACAAGACCCGATAGATATTAAGTAGCTCACATACACGCTCAAAGAAGTCACAGTTAAGCTGTTTTGGGTCAGCATTTTACCATTTTGACCTGGAAAGCTCCCAATCATGAGCCTCTATTTCTCCAAGTTCAAGCTAAGCTTCACAACTAGTTATTTGATATTTAGCCACAAATTAGGTAAATATACATAATAATTGAAAATGATAAGTTCAAGAAGGGCTAGTAAAGGACCCAGATTAGTTAACTATCATGTGTCAGTTTTTTTTTCTTTTATCCAATAGATGTTATTGTAAATACTTTGATCACTTCTACACATACCACATGATTTTTTTGTGTATCTAATATAATTTTCCCATTGATCGCAGTTTGTCTAAGGTTGGGAAACTGAAATACCATTAGCAATACTTTACCTTCAAACTGATTCTGACAAGCCCAGTGAGGCCATAGGAGCGTGCAACGACCAATATGACATTTGCATTCCTACAGATATTATCTAGCTTCACAATCCACTCCTCAACCAACTGAATAAATTCAAAAGTGACCATTAAAAAGGGCAATCTAAGATAGTGAAGAGCTATATAAGTTTCTACCTGACATACAAGTAGCAAAGATGGAAACTTGCAACATAGATACAAGCAAATCCTAAAAAACTACCCCATATACGACTTTCTTCCCAATAAAACCTTAGAAAAATTTTGCATACCATAACTGATAAGAGAACATGAATAACCCAAAAACTCACTATTTTTTTTATAAAAGAACAAGAAACAGCTTCTCATTAATGTAATGAAGAGGATTAAAAAACTAAAAGATACATGCTCCCAAAAGAAGAGAGAAGATGTGAACAACAAATACAACCACATAGTGTGTCAGTGAATATCATAGTCAGTAGGTTGTAATAGTCTGTTTCAAGATGCAAACTATTTTAATCTAAATAAGAAATAGTAAACACCATAATAAAAGAAGAAATAGAGGATGAGTAGTATATAGTAAAAACAGTAACAAAGAGAGATTTGAAACCGTAACATTGAAGTCAATTGAGGTAATAATAGTTGCAAACACCAACTATTACAACAGGAGCCCCAAACATGGAGTGGGCTAACCCGCTCTATCCACTTGAAGTTGAGGGCAAACACTCCCATAAAGATAAGCTTACAAACAACTACAAACCATATGTCTCCTTCAAATATTGACAAACAACGGCTACTACAAAACTACCATTGAAACCCAAAAACAAAGACCATCAACCAACAAAGAGCAAACTAAAAACACATTGACAATGCATGAAACAAAAACCCGAAGAGAAGCTTTTGAAGAATCCACATCAAGAATCTTGAAAAGAAACTCCTACTTAACGCTAAGATACCTTCCAACAAGAGAACGAAATAAAGCCCAACAAGAGATAGTAAACCGCAACCACTTAGATCTTCCAAAAACAGCAAACAAGAATAGAACTACTCTCTTCCAAGCAACCTTAGATCAACAAGAGGGGATAAATGATGAATTTCTTTAACAACATCAAAAAGAGACAATGAAATTTTGTTGAGTGCCAGCCACAACAAAAAAAGCGTAACCTTAAGGAAAAAGAATCGACTCCAAGGCCCTTTAATCAACTTCAATTTGCTAATAAGAGATTCAACCAAAAAACATCCACCGTACAGGTTTGAATTTGTTATGTGGTCTTGGGTTACTAATTTCAAAGATAAAACTATCTCCCCTCTTGTTTGTAATCATGTGGAGGGGAAGCAAGAACCCTTTGGTTCACATTGTTAAGTTTATGATTCAAGGAATTTGATATGGAAGAAAGAAAAACATCTCTCATGGAAAAAAAAAAACGTAACATTGGGAAGAAAGCTTTGAACCAATAAAGGTTTATGCAGTTTTTCAGTCTCTCCCAAAACTATCCAAAGGTATTCCATCCTTGAAAACTTTGTGTTTCTTACACAATCTGAGTGATATCAAAAACCACTATCACCAAGGAAATGTTATAAAGATGACAGGTCACAGGCGTGAGAAAAACCAAAAAATCCAGCAAAACGAAGCAACATCAATAAAAATAATAAGTATGAATATTACAGCACCTGTGTGGCAACCACTAATGTAAATTGAGAAAAGAACCATGGCCTTGTTTCAATTAACGCCTCTGGATACTCTTCTATAAACTTTGCTTTTACAGCATCATTTAGCTCTTGAAGAAATGCACAGACACACTTTGCCTTCGACTGCCCGATACTTGATTCATCCACTAGAAACATAATTACACAAAACAAGGGAAGCTTTAGTTGATAACTCATGTTTTCTTTCCGGACAAAAGTAGACAGCTCAAGAAGTACTAATTAGAATTGCAGTAAATTATTCAAATACATATGGACTGCAGAACTGGAGAGAAGATTCATTTTATTGTTAACAAAATGATTTTTCAAAAAGTTACTTCGGAAAGGCAATTTCTCAATGCTTGATAGTGCTCTAGGCTCCAGCATGATGGATTCACATTCAGATTTATTGAGCAGGTTAAATTAAGATAAAAAATCATCCTAGATCCATAGGCAATTACTAGTAACGAATAGGGCTCCATTGCCAAAAGCAACGGTGGCATACTATTAACGTACCCATGAAGTTATTGCCAAGGTCGCCCTCTTCTATCTTTGTACCGTCAACTATAGTGATGCTTCCAATCCCTCCAAGAACAAGATTTTTCAATGTCTCGGAACCTGTAGGCCCGCAGTTGAGAAGACAAATACTCGCTTTTTCAAGGGCTGCCTGCCCTTGATCACCCCATATCCTACAATATCACGGGATAAAAGCTTTCAGAACTTAAAGGTAATAAAGATGATTAAAGTTAGTCGAATGAGTTATCTAATAGATAACTTTGCCCCAAAAAAGAAAGAAAGAAATGCTCTAGATAACCCATTTCTCAAAAGAGAAAATACTTCATAAAAACCAAGTGGCGTAATGAAGTGGGAAAATCCTAAGCTTGGAAGTAAATTCGTTATCCAACAAGTTAGACATCGTTGAGCAATATATATCTACAATAAAAGGAAAAAAAAAATCTGCAATCACGGAAACTCCAGCAATTCCAATCAAGAAATCAGGAAAAACAGAATGTCAGTAGTTAATCAGCTGTTGAGCAACTATGACGTCAAGAAATTACAAAGAGCGTGAACTCAAATGCGGACTTGTTCTTACACATCAGCGGTTCTTCTCTTTCCGTAGACGAAAAAACAGATAAACCTAAACAGAAATTACCGAGAGGAGAAGTAGAAACGACTTGAAGATGGAGTAATAGTATACTACTGGCACAGAGTTGGGACAAAAAACGGACCAAGAAGATGGATACAAAGTATCGAAACATGAACTGAAGTTCAACATCAAGGAATGAGACTGGCATGAGAGATAATGAGCAGGACCTGAGTTGGCGATCGTATTTCACTTTGGGTTCCGCCATTTTCTTTGCTTGGCACGCTGTGTATTCACTTTCCCCTTGTTGTTATAATCTTTGTTTCTTAATCTTGGCGTCAATGAAGCTATTCTGAATCTGCGTGGGAACGACGCAGTGAAGACAGGTGAAGAAGTTAGTTCAATTTAGACGAAATAGAACAAGTGAACAGTACCGCATGACCTTCACCATCATCGCCGCAGGAAAAAAGGAATCAAAAGAGATGGGGAGAGAGAGAGATTGGTAGAAAAAACATTCAAAGAGGAGTAGTGTCACGGAACGACGGTCAGCAGAGAGGAGTGGGTGAGTACTGGAAGGCGGGCTGAGTTGTTGCGGTTGTTGGTTATCGAGAGAGAAGAGAGAAGAGAGAACGGAGAGGAGGAGCTTACCGGCGGCGAACGACGACCCGACTCAGGCTGGTTCGCAACTGGTCGGTGCTAGCTGTGGCGCTGCCTTTTGTTGCTTCTTTTCACTAAAATTTTTACTTTTAATTTAGGGGAAAGAGTAAAAAAGTTTAATTTACGTAAATATAACCCAAAAATATTTACGACGCTGTAAAAAAAATTATTTTTTATAAATTTCATATTTGTCTTTTTCTTGTTTTTAGCATCGGAAGATCATTCTATCCACTTCACTTTTTTTTCTTTTTTTCTGCAATTTATTCTTATCCATTTTATATTATTAATTTGTTCATATTATTACTTCTTCTTAATATTCCTACTTCTTCTTGTTTGTGATTTCTTCGTTTTTTCTTCCAAAAAATTTTCTTTTTCTTCATCTCTTATCTTCTTTTTTCTTCTTAGTACAAGATCTAAACGATATTGGCATAAGATCTAAACGATCGTGTACCAATATCTAGACTAGACGATCAGCTACCTATCTCATATAAATAAAAATAGACCAATATCACTAATAGATTATTTAAATTTGGTACAATATTGTTTAGACTGGGCACAAGATCGTTTAAACTAGTATAAAATCGTTTGGACTAGGTACAAGATTATTTAGACTAGATACAAGATCGCTTAGACAAGGTAAAAAATCGTTTAGACTACGTACAAGATCGTTTAGACAGGTTACAAGGGTATCGTTTACATAAGTACAAGATCGTTTAAATAGGTATAAGATCATTTAGACTTGGTACAAAATCATTTTTAATCGTTTTTTCACGTGTTTGTAACTGATTGTCATTTTTGTTATTTCACGTTGTGAGCTTGTAAGTTTTTTCCTTTTTTAAACTTGTTTTATACGGTGTAAATATTTTCGCGCGTTTTGTTATATTTTTAAAAAAATCCCTTAAAAAGTAAAATGAATTATATTTACGCTTGATAAAAAAAATAAGTCTAAGGGTCGTTTGGGGCAAAGATTATTGGTTTTACTATTTGACATTATCATTTTTTTTTTTTTTTTGCTCGTGTTTACTATTTTTCTTATCAAACTAAACGCTCAAATAATCTAGAGTTTTTATAATGGGTGACTTTTTTGGCATAACATAATAAGGTTATAGCAACTTCTTAAACAATTTGCAAATATAGCAAATTTTTTATTTCTTTTTTATATATTCCTAAAATGCCCTCAGTTTAGATGGAAAGTACGTCGCAGGATTTTTTTCCCTTTTGACGATGATCTTCTTCATTCTCTACTACATTTGTTTTCTATATGATCTTTTCCTCAATATCTAATATCATCCTCTTCATTCTCTCAAATCTAAACAATTTTCTCTTTTTTTCATGATTCATCCTCTCTCTTTTCCTTTTGTGATTTTGTCTCCACCTCCAACGGGTCGATTTTCCATTCAATTCTCTCCTCCAACCATTCGTCTTGCGTTCAACAATTTTTGGCATTAAACAATTTTAGACGTTCAACAATTTTGGCCGTTCAACAATTTTCGGCATTCAACAATTTTTCATTTGCTTCTATTTTAGGTCAATGTTAGGGTTTTCATATCAATCTTATTGGTATGTAATCAAATTTTCTTTAAAAAAAAGCTGAGATTTGTTTCTTAGTTTTTTCATTCAATTTATGTTCATCATCTCAGTTTGATATTTGTTTTCAAATGTAATTTGTCCCTAAATTTTTCATTTGACTTCATCCCATTTTTACAATTTGAGTTTCATCTCTGTAGGTTGATTTTGTTCAATTCAATTTGATGATTTTACTAGAATTTTATAGTAAAAAATGTGTTTATTTTACTTGTATTGGACTTCGTCAAAATTGAACATATTATGAATTTTTCTATCAATATTACGTTTTTAGGTTAAAAGAAATTGAGTTTTTTTTCTTCTGAAATCTATCACTGATAGACTATAGTTAATATGAGCACAGTGATATTAGTCTATCAATGATAGACTTGTATTAATCTTAGTTTATCACTGATAGTAGTCTATTAGTAATAGACTTGTACTATTCTTAGTTTATCACTGATAGTAGTCTATCAATGATAGACTCGTATCCTAGTCCATCACTGATATTAGTCAATTAGTAATAGACTATATCTTCTATCAATGCTATAAGTGTAACACTAGGATGATAACTGTATATTTTTCTTTTTGCAGTAATTCAAAATTATGATTAATCAATGTTATGAGTGTAACAGTAAATACTTTCTATTTGTTTGACTCAGGTGACTTTATTAAGTAGTAATATGAAGTAATGTCATAATGGAGTTTAATTTTTAGCTGATAGTTTCTATCGATTATAGACTTTACTATGAAGTTTATCGTTGATAACTTCTATCACTGATATTAGTCAACCATTGTTGATAGCTTCTATCAATGATAGACTTTACATGTATATTAACAAAACTTTTTTTCGATAAAATGCACCAATTAATATTAATTTGCAATTATTCAACCTGTAATTCAACATGTATAATACTAATTTCTCAATGGAAACACAAAGGCACATAACTAAATGTGAAGAGGTAATGTCACCATGAAGTTTTTCACCGTTATCACTAATAAACTTCAACATACATTGAAGAGTCACGATTATCTAATAATGTAAAGGGGAATAATTTGCAATATTCAACTTGTGGTCCAACACTTTTCTGTATCAATAGAACAAAATCAAATAAAATGTGAAATCTATCATTGGTCTTTTCTATTATGAAATATCCACAAACTAATATAGTACAATATAAATTTACTCAATGAGAGAGTTGCAAATCAAAACTAGGGATAAATCAATCGGTCTCGTGCAATATTCTAGTCTTTTGCATTCTCCAACATTTTTTTTTATCGGTTAAGTTGTCTCTTCGGCCTAACATTTTTAACATTCTTCGCTATTTCCATAGTTTTCACTTCTTTCTTTTCTTGAACAACCTGAAATGATAATATTGAATTAGAGTTTATAAAAAGTGCACATTAAACTAAAACATCTAATAACAATCCAACACAAACATGTAAAACATCTTTCAAGTTGATAGAAACATATCATTGATAGAACATAAACAACATCACATAAAAATATACATTAAACTAAATTATCTACTAACATCCCAATGCAAACAAACTAAACATCCCTCAAGACTATCAGTGATACAAATATATCACTAATAGACCCTAACCCTAAGCACTAACACACAAACCTAAAACAGATCAGAATGCCAAACAAACAAGTTAAACATTCCAACACAAACAAGTTAAACATCCTCTAAATCTGTCGATCAATGATATAAACATATCATTAATAGACCCTAAACAACATAACACACAAAATCCACATTAAACTTGAGCTTTTACTAACTTCCTAAGTCAAACGGACTAAACATCTTCTAAAACTATCAGGGATTGAAACATATCATCGATAGATCCTAGGCAACAATATATAAAAAGTGCACATTAAACTAAAATATCTAATAACAATCAAACACAAACAAATAAAACATCATTCAAGTTGATAGAACATAAACAACATCACATAAAAATATACATTAAACTAAATTATCTACTAACATCCCAATGCAAACAAATTAAACACCCCTCAAAACTATCAGTGATACAAACATATCACTGATAGACCCTAACCCTAAACAATAACACACAAACCTTAAATAAATCAGCATGCCAAAGAAACCAATTAAATAGATCAGTGATATATAAACATATCATTGATAAACCTTAACCCTAAGAAGTAACAACACACAAATTGAAAAATAGAGCACAACCAAACAGAAAATGAAGGAATCAATTTCAAATAAATAGAAAAAGAAGAAAATCTACTTCAAACAGGTTATGACCAAACGAAAATAAAGATACCTTACAAAAATAACTTACTATTTTTCAAACGAAAAGCAAATAACTTATGATTGTACAGGTGGAGTGGAGAACGTAGCGAAATGAATAACACAAAGCAAAGAAGTCTGTAAGATGAAGTAGAGAGCGTAGCGCGGCGAAAGGCACCAGTACCGGCACTAGAAAACCAAATCGAAATACGAAGAAAGGAGAACAAAGTAGAAAATGGAAGGAAAACGTGAAGAATTCTACTTGAAATTGGAATATGAAGCGACAGAAGCTTAAAGTGTATCACTTGAAAGTAGTAGATTGTGAGTTGTGACCTATTAATACACAGTGGCAACACGCAAGTACCAGCATGCCAGGCAAATCAAATCCTTTCTCTCCCTTCAATCAAGAGCTCTTGTCCTTGGCAAGGGGTACTAAAGAAAAGTGAGATGGTGCAACAAGAGGATGGTACATCATCTAACTCACCTAAAATAATTAAACAAATATCCCAACATGAGCTATACAAGCATAAGAGTCATTAATGGTGTTACTCACAAAGTTAGTGGAGCCAAATACGACCCCAAGCCATGATCTTGGAAGTCAAGGTTTTGTCAAGAGTTTTGATGAGCTACTTTGAAGTTAGATGTATATTGATGAGATAAGCATGCACGATAGATTTCATATCAATTGAAGTTCAAATAGGTTCATTATGTTGATAAGTGACTCCTTGCTAAATTCATGTGCAATGTTACCACAAGTGATTTTGCTCATAATGTATATATGGGGAGACATGGTGCCAGCTCTCCACCATCCTTAGACCTCATGTTCTAAGTGAGCTCTTGCATGACGCATGCGTGCGTCAAAGTGTTACGAACTTTACAGAAAAAGTATATTAGGTGTCTTCCATCAAGAATGAGATATTATGGATAATATCGGATGTTATAGATACCAACAGTATGCCCCTTCCCATAGGTAAGAGGTTTTGGTATAGTAAAAAAAAAATAGTATTTGATAAGCAATTTTGACTCGTTTGTGGACACGAGAGGGTTCTTGCTTCAATATGTTTGGTTAGATGGATGTCTCGTAAGTCCCCAGTAGGAAAGTTGCCCATGGGTTGATATGTGTGTCAAACTAGGAGATAGAAAGTTGATGGCATCGTGACAATCAATATGACATCCAGAATCATCAATGGGACTTAATAGTCACTGGTGGCATAATACTTTGTCTTAGTTGCTTGGTAATTAGTGTTGTAATGATCTAGTAAAGTTTGATAAGTGGCCTCTAGATGAATAGAATATTATAAATATTAAAATGAAATATAGATGTCCATTCCATTATCCATTAGTGTGCTTAGTAGTCACAGACACATGTCAACCAATTTATCATCCAACACGCATGTCATGTGTCAAGTAAACATGAGTTCTTAGTGGCCATGTGACCCACCTCATGTTTGTCAAATTGCCTATAAATAATTGCATTTTGTGGAGTTGTAAGAAGTACTAATATTGGGAAAAATTCCAAAAGAAATTGGAGAAAGTGGAGTAAGTAAAAATTTAGAGATTTTTTTCTTAACTTTCTTATTTATTTATATTATTTATATTATATATTATTACTTTATTACTTTAATATTATATTTTATCGGTTTCCATATTTCGATTGTGCCTCATTTTTACCACACGTTATTAGAACGAGCTTCGATCGTCTCCTTCGTCGAAGGTAGGTCGCCTTCTATGATCGTCCTAACGGTATGTCAGTTTTCCCCTACTTGTTATAATTAATAAAAGAAATATTATTTTGCATGTTTGATATATATTAAATATCTATTATTTGATACTAATAGTAGTAATTATTTATCCTAAAAGTTTGATACACTAAAATGTCATAAAGAATATGATCATCAAGAAGCAATTATTCTATATTTCGGATATGCTCCTACAGTAGCAATATCAAAAGAAATTTTTTAAGAATATTATGTACTTAATTATTTCTTCTCGTGGTTGAATGATATAATGAGTTATTGACTGAAAAATCATAAACATCAGTCGACTGAAAAAATCAACATTTTCCTGAAGTGAATGTTGTAAATTTTAGTAGTGGTGGATGAAAATAATCAATCTCGACCAACTGGAACAATCTCATTCCCTGAAGCGAATATTGTGAATTTGACGATTGTTATAACCACATTAAAATAAGGAGTAATTATTTTTCGTGGTTGGTTATTATAATCATCAAAATCTCAAAAGAACTGCATGAAATGATGATCATAAAAGAAAAACTCCACTAAAAAAAAGAACAATGTGGAAGCAGATTTTGCATATCAAACTGATAATATATTTGGTCCATCAAATATGACAAATTTGGATGTAGTAAAGTTTTGAATCTCCTGTAGAGATTATCATATTTGATAAAATACCAAGTGCTTTATTTATGAATTAATAATTAAAGTTTTTTTTTTATCTCTCGTTTTTATATATATTCTAAGTTTTTTCTAATTGTAATTATTTTGTTTGATGAAGAAACATGGATAATTTTCTTATGCTTAATAACTTAAAAATGAGTAATGAACTTTTATGTTTAGTAGATAGTGCAACTACGCACACAATACTGACAAGTAAAAAATATTTTTCCACATCGACAATGCTAGAAGCAAAAGTCAATACAATATCAGGTTTTGCAAACCTAATTGAAGGGTTTGGAAAAACAAATATTATTTGGTCTAGAGGAACAAAATTCACAATTGATAGTACATTGTTCCCTAGTCAATCAAAGAGAAATCTATTGAGACTCACAGAAAAAATGATAGAATATCTTTATATTATATCTATTGTCTCAAATGAAAAACGTATATTAGAAAAGTTGCCTACTTTATCTTCTAGATTATATTATACTCATATACGAGTAGTTGAAACATATGCAACAATGACCACCCTACAAGAAATTGCGTTTTTAGCGGCACACAGAAAACATCACTAAAAGACAAAAACACATCGTTAAAAGTATTAGTGACGAAGAGCCATTCGTCGCTAGGACTGTTGCCGATTTCGCGTTGGTTAAAGTTTTAGCGACGCAAGAGTTTGCACCACAAAAGATATACTTTTAGTGACGTTTGCGCGTTACTAAAGGCTTACTTTTAGTAACATAAGTTATGTCACTATTTATTTTCTATAGTGATGTTTTGAACATGCCACTAAAGGTGTTGTTTTAGTGACAAATATTATTGTTGCTAAAAGTTAATTTGTGACTGTTACAAATAGCTTTTGCGACGTATTGAAGTGCGCCACTAAAAAGTCCTACAATTTTTTTTTAAAAAAAGTAATGCTTTTGTGACGTTATTGAAAGCGCCAGTAAAAGAATCTTATTACATAAAAAAAATAATATCCAATTGATTAATTATATAAACATGTTATAAAATGCAAACATAATAATTTTAAAAACTTACCACTAAGCAACATGCAATAACATCAATTTCATTAGAAGAAATATATGTCAAGAAACTTCAATAACTTCATAAATAGTTCAAGCAATGTCAACCTAAGTTATAAAGTACGAAGTTACATCTAGTAAATGGATGTCCAAAGTTAGTTCCAAGTTATAACCATGAAGTTACATCAAGAAGTTACATCGGGCCAAAAGTATCGTGCATAACAAAAAATTCCTACAAGTCTTGGACTAAAAGTATGTGCATACCAAAAAATTATAAGATACGAATCAAAAACTCTTTTAATATTCATCTGAAGTCTATTTGTGCGTCAAATCTGAAATGCAACATAACAAAATAAATTAGTAAAACATGTAAGCAAAAAATGAAACTTAGGCACTTTAAATATGACATACTCAAATAGATAAAATTCAAACTTTCTAAGAGAAGGGGGGGGGGGGGGGAGGGGGGGGGAGGGGAGACATGTCTAAATCGAAAGGAACAAACTCCATAATGAGGACATAGGGCATGTCTACATCAAAATCGACAAATTCAATATGATTGAACTTAATAAACGGCTTCAAAGTATTATGACACTACTCAAACGGATAAAACCCAAACAATCTAAAACAATGACGGAAAGGGGGGGGCATGTCTAAGATGAAATTTCAAACATCCTAAAACAATGAGGGGGGCATGTCTACTTCAAGGACCAAAATCATCACAAGAACAAATATATTATGGTTGCATATACTACTCTAATCTGACACTTTATATCAAACTAATTAAGCTAAAAGAATGAGGGGTTGTCTAAATTAAAAACTCAAACAATGATTAGAGGGGCATTTCTACATCAATCAACAATATCATAATGACACTCCATAACGTCGTTCTAATCACAAAGACCAAAATCATCACAAGAACGAATCTATGACTACCATAACTGCAGGATAGTCATATCAATTCACAATATACTATGTTTCTATATACTACTCTAATCTTACATTTCATATCAAACTAATTAAGTTGAAAAAACTACATGTTGACTATCATTTTGCAAGTAGGCAATCTGTGCATTTGTTTCTTTTGTGTTTTATTGAATTGCTTCATTTCTAGCATTCTTGGGTCTTGGTCCCCAACCTTGTCCTTTCACATGTCCCGACCACTTACCTAATATCCGTTCACATATTTTTCTTTCTAGAAGAGGTTCACTCCCTTCTTGTGATGAAGTGGTTTTTAATTCCATCATTTCATCCTACACCATAATTATATAATATATCAATTCGTTCTAGGTTAAGAAAAATTTCAACAATGAACATACAACTTTACTTACATATTTCACTTTAGCCTTATTCACCCACCTCTTCTTCTCATTGGAATGCGTGAATTGAAATAATTCAAACTCACTTACTTCCTTACCCTCTTCTTTCTATACATGACAACCAACATTATAGATATGAAAAGTATTTATAAGTACAATATAAAAATAAGTGTCACACCATTTTATGTTTAGGGCGTAAAAATGTTGAACTTCCACATTGATGACTGAATGGAAGTTTAGTGTGTAGTGAACAAATGAAAATCTCTATACAACACACTCATCTCATGTTCAAGATAATATTGTACCAAAGGTTCATTTATGTCTAGAATGAAGTAATTCTAGCATTAAGAAATAAAACAAGTTAGTTTGTACTTGGTCTAAAACAAATTACATAGTATTTTCCTAAAACTAAACTTAAATAGCTTACCAAAAGTTTATCTACTATCTCCCTTTTCACCTCTTTCGATACATCTGACCAACGTTCACATTCAAGAGGTACTATCACTCGTACCTCTTTTCCAATTTGAGAGTTTAACTATAAGGAGTCCTTACAAATCAATTTTCTATCTTCAAAGTCAATTCTAATTGGAATGGAACCATTTGCTTGGACATATTTCTCAAGTCCAACCTCTCTAGTTGCTCCTCGTCCTTTTATTTTTGTACTAGAACCTACATAAGAAATTTAGATATTAATAAATCTAATGTTGTATGAAAACTAGAAGATTTAACATAGTAATGAATACAAATCTTTTTCATCAACCAATGCTTCATCGGTTGATGCTTCTTCATTACTTTTTGCAGTAAAGTCTTCTTGGTCTCCGATTATCAAAGGTTCAACATCTTCTTTATTAAAATTTTATGAATCAAGGTTATGTTCAACTCTAGGATAACATGTGGATATGGTTTCATCTAATGTTACTTCTATTTCATTACTTTCTATTTCTGGAGTATCCAACACATGTCTTGGTTTAATTTGTTGAACTATTTTCCAACCTTAACCAAGTTTATAATCATCTACGTAAAACACATGTGCTGCATGACTTACAAGGATGAAATGTTCATCTTTGTACCATTGGTTACGAGTATTTATTGATGTAAAGCCATTAACTATGTTAATTCTATTCTTCCTTGAACTAGTATTATACCATTCAAACCTAAAAAGCACAACTGCCTTCATGCAATATATTGTATCCTTATAATTTCATGTAGTTCACCAAAAAAAGAGATTTGTTCTGTTTCATCATCACCTAGCACCATTACTCCACTATTCTGAGTGGTCCGACGACTATCGCGATCTTTAGTGTGAAATCGAACTCTATTTGCTATACACCCGCTTAAGAGCGAGCACAATCATTTGGACCATACGCAAGGGCATACAAATCATCGGATATGGATTTATCACAATGCAACCTTTGGGCCTAATCACAAAGGAAATGCTTAAATGTAAAAAAAAAAAATTGTATAAAGCAAGGTACGACCACAAAAAAAGACATACCTTTACTTTGAATCAAGTAGGAAATTCTAATTGTTATCTCTTATGCATATCACCATGTCCATTACTTGACTCTAGGATTCTCATATGCTCCCTATTTTTTGCAAGTTTGTGTAACTTTTTAGTCATATATAAAATATTAAAAATGAATATAAGCAAAGCGATACATACTAGAAATAAGGTTCCACTTCATCACACTTGTTTATAATAAACCAATGTGATTTCTCTAACTCATCAGGGGTTAGTTGTCAAAATAAGGCACCACCTAACCACCTTATGTGTTGAGAGAAAATTGATAGACCACAATTGTATATCTCCTTATCATCAATGTCATCATTATTTCAATCCTCTCTATTAAACCTTGTTTCAATGCCACGTAAATGTTGGAATTTATGTCCTAAAACTTGTACTTTGTTATTTGATTCAATAAGTTTATTATTGAATGCTATAATCTTAAAACCATTAAATTAAGGTCCAGAGTCTATTTTACTAAGTTTGTCAATACACTTGAACTTTATGTAGAGACATAAACATGGATTAAGTTCGAGTTAATAGCCCATATAGTCTATAGTGTATGTATAAGGTTGGGCGCCTTATTTTGGAGAAACACTATGGATGCAACCCGCTCCGTAGTTAGTACAAACAATGTAATCCTGAATCGTTCATGTGGAGACATAGAAGTGGGGGCATCCTATGTAAATGATTTGCATAAGGTTGGAACCACGAAATCGTCACTTTTAGTTATAACGCCGTAAACTATATAAACTGACTATTTCAATTATAATGACCTACGTAACTTGATCTTAATCCTGAGCTAACTATGAACTTTTGTTCATTCGGTAGTATCCTTAGATGTGCATAAGTGAGGGCAGCTCATCATCACTGGCCCAATAAGCCTCCCATTTTATGGATAAGACCGAGTGGATAGCTAAAGACATAGGATGCAAGACGGAACTCACTCCTACCCACTTCTGGGATAGTAGATAGGTTGTTCCCTTAAGGATTAAATCCAAGTCTTGAACAAGGGGTCCCACCTTCTCATTGGCCCGAGAAGGATTTAGGTTTATAGGTTGGACCTTAAACCAATTGTTCAATAGTGGATCAGTGGGTCTTAAGGAGTAAGCTGTAATCTCGGAGGTAAAACGGTATTTTGACCCAACCAAGATTACGAACAACCTGTGAAGGATCGACTTACCCATCATGGTTATATCAGGTGGATAGAAATATATCTATAGTGAGGGGAGTGCAACTACGAGTCTTTAGTGGAATGACTCATTGGTTAACAAATGTTGATTAAGTTTCGTCTAAGAGTTTAGCCAATTAATCTTGAATCGTTGGAGGTCATGATCTATAGGTCCATTAGGTTCCCCTACTAGCTCATATGGATTCAACTTAGAACAATATGTTGGAATAACTCGAATTGTTCCAATTAGGTAAATAGAGAGAAACCGACAAGTGTATATGATATAAGTCGGTAAATATAAACTTTAAGCTTTATGTTTAAATATGATTTAAATAATAAAAATATGAATATGGATTCATATTTAGAAGCTTGGAAAGTTTTGAAACGGTCAAAGTTGTAAAAGTCAACATGTTGACTTTTGACTTTGAAAAACAAAACTTTGACCGGATTTATATTCAAATATGATTTGAATTTTAGAAAAATAAATGCGGATTCATACTCGGAAGGTTGAAATTATTCAAGACAGATAAAATAGCAAAAAGTCAAAAAAGTTGACTTTTGACTAAGAAAAGTCAAAGTTTGACTTTGACTTAATTGGTCAAATGACCAAATTGCCCTTTTGACTAATATATTTATTACTAAGTGTTAGTGGGAAATGTGGCAGCTTGTAATGAATTTATAAGCCACTAATTCCATTAATAGTTAATGGATTAATTAGGTGTTGAGATTTCATACAGTAAATTGCATGCATTTTGCATGAAATTTTCTTTATAAACTCCCATTTACAGAATGAGAAGATGATGATGAAAATTTCATGAAAAATCTTTAAACGATACACCTTCCTCCATCCATCTCTCTAAGATTTCCTTCACAAAAAATGAGTCCCACAACTCGGTTATTAGTCTTGAGATTAGTAGGTCAACATAGTAGTTGTCCTTTGCTTGTGATCTTCAGGTAAGAAGAAGTTAAGAACTACAAAGGTAAGCTCATTGTTTACCCTCTCTATTCTTCGTTTAGGTGAGTCATTTAGTTGCAACATGTTTTTTTTTCTAAATCGTTTAGATGCATATAAAGTAAAGCATGATCATAGTCTTCCACTGCATGTTTCTCTGATGTTTTTGTTCCTTCAGTAAATACATAGAACAAAAGTTCAAGGATTCATTTATGACAATAAGCATATGCAATTGAACCCTTAAGTCGAGTTTCGTTTCTAACATATTGCTTCGAATAACGCAAACTCCTGAGACAACATGAACCAAATTACATCTGTCAGAATCCTACATCATAAAAGTAATGACAACAAATAATTCATATACCTTTTGATTGGATACATCCAACTATATTCAATAGGTCCAACAATTCTTGCTTCCTACGGCAAATGGACCATCACGTCAAAAAAGCTGGCAGGAAGATCTTTTCCAACTTACTTAAGATGATTACTATATCATCTTGCATTTTGTCTAATTCTGATATGCTCAAAGTTTTTTTACATAGAGCATGGAAGAAATTTGACAACTCCGATATAGTAGTAGAAATGTCCTTATGTAGATAAGGTTGAATACCGATTGGGAAAAGTCTTTGTAATAAAACATGACAATCATGACTCTTTAAACCATATATTTTTCCTTCCTTCAAATTAACACAACAAGATATGTTGGATGCAGAACCATTTGGAAACTTCACAGACTTCAAGAACGTACAAAAGTGAACTTTTTCAGCAACAGTTAACATGTAGGAAGCATGAGAGTTTACACGTTTATTTCCAATATCTTGTATGTGAAGCTCCTTTCTTATTTTCAAGTTAGCTTAGATCCTCACGAGCTTTAATAGTTTTTTTAGTCTTTCCATCAATGTTCAATATCATACCAACCCAGTTATCACAAATATTTTTCTTAATATGCATCACGTCGAGTTTATGACGTAATTTATGGTTTTGTGAATAAGGAAGATTGAAAAAAAAAATGTTTTTTTAGTCCAAATGTGCTCAATATTTGTTTTTTTTTCTTTTGATATCATGTCTTGTAGGATTTTTGCTTAATAGTGGAAAACTCCTAGAATTCAATTGATTTATAATATCTTGTCGAGATAAAATATTTCAAGCTGCTCATATTTCGTGTTTTCTATCATGTTGTCTACTTTTATGCCATGCATGTGTTAAAAGGTAGATATCGACGATGCCCCATATAACAAATTTTGCTCTTTAGTCCCATTGAGCTTGTATCAACATTGTAAACTGAGCATGCTTTATAACCTTTTGTCCTCCAACTAGATAAATCATCTATCAGTGGTTGTAAGTAATGTCAATTTCTTTACTAGGAGACCTTGGACTAGGGATGAGTAAAGATAGAAAAGTGAATGGTGCTTTCATACACTTCCAAAGAAGCAAGTTGTATGGAATGAGTATAATTGGCCACATGCTGTATGATGTGCTCATGTTTCCAAATGGATTAAACCCATCAGAAGAAAGTGCTAATTTGACATTTTGAGCGTCTGAAGAAAAATAAGGATATTGTTCATCAAAATGTTTCCAACCCTTAGCATCAAGAGGATATTGTTCAGTTTCACACCTCTTATCTTTGTGCCACCTCATATCCATTGCGGTATGTTTTGAAAGAAATAATCTTTTCAACCTTGCCTTTAGTGGAAAATATCTTAGCACCTTATATGGAATTTGTTTTCCCTTTCTATCATTCAACCTATATCTAGACTCTCCATAATGCGGACATCCAAGTGATGCATAATCTTTCCAAAATAAAGCACAATAAAAAATGGAGAAAATCTTAAAAATGGAGAAGATCAACAGTATCTCCATGGAATATCCATCGCCTATAAGTCGGGGACATACCATATTTATACAAATGACATTATATGACATCTAATATACCCAATTGATGTTCAAATAATTTGAACAAGGACATCTTACTCTTTACTCTTCGTTTAAATGATTAGTTGCAATGTCGATAAAGTTAAAAACACCATCAGAATATTCACTACAAGCTCGATCTTTTAAATTTATCCAACTTCGATCCATAATAAGTACAACGCTTAAAGTACCAAAGTTAGAAATCCAAGTGAAAGAATCAAAGTCATATGTTAATTGCTTAATAAGTAAGTATACAATCAATAACACATCCAAAAGAACGAAAATTACACTTACAGAGAGAAAGAGCAATCAAAACAACAATTGCCAAAACCTAAAATCAAGATCTTTAGATCAAGTCAAGCATAGGCATGAATAAATAATCGAAAAGGGGAAAAGGGTTGTAGCAGAAAGCAATAACAAAGAAATGCAAAAACATAATTGAAGCCAATCTAAACTCACAACTTCATTTATGAAAGTGAAAACACAATAACAAAAAAAATAAAAAAACATAATAACAACAAGAATAATAAAAATTCCATTGAAGCTAATTATGCTATTAATCGAAGAAGATGTTCATCTTTCAATTTCTAAACAGTAATCAAGACATTACTATGCAAAGGTACTATTCATTTTTTTATGCATGATTTAACAACGGTGGTGAGGACACAATCATAGTTTTGAATGTTTGTTTGCTTATTGTTAGAGAAACTGAAAATGAATTTGTTAGCTTAATTTATTATGCTACCATTATATATAGTGTAGAAGCTGAATAACCACTCACTTATAAAAGTAAAAACTTGAATATCCTCTGGAAAGATTATCACAAGCTAATTGAAGTATTGTTCTGATAAAGATTGTTCTAAAAATAATTATTTCAAACCATAAAATTGAGTGGGTGCCAAGAAAAGCATAAGGCTAAAACTACAAAGTAAAAGAAAACAACAATGATCAAAGGAAAAAAAGAAAGAAGCAAGGAAACAAAGGTAGAGCTTACAAATTGGATAAGAAAAGGGGGTGAAGTGGGTGGAAGGTGTTGGAGTTTATTTTGTGAAAATCAAAGACCCAAATGCTTCTTCTTCTCATGAGTCCAGACATATTTGAAATTTGGCACAATCGATTGGATCATTCAAGATCCATAATGATAAGAAGAATCATTGAAAATTTACATGGATCTCTATTGAAGAACTAGAAGATTCTTCAATCTAATGAATTATCACCAACTAAAGTGGGAATCAAATTACCTACATTTTTTGAACGAATTCATGGTGATATTTGTGGACCGATTAACCCACAAAGTGGACCATTTAAGTATTTTATGGTCTTAATGTACATCTGGTAGATGGTCACATGTGTGATTATTATCAAGTTGAAATCTTGCATTTGCAAAATTACTTGGTTAAATAATTAAGTTAAGAGCACAGTTTCCTTATTATACAATTAAGAATATTCAACTTGATAATGCTGGTGAACTTACATCCCAAATATTTGATAATTATTGTATGTCTCTATTGGGATAATTGTTGAACATCATGTAGCTCATGTTTATACACAAAATCGTTTAGCATAATCATTTATAAAACGTTTGCAATTAATTGCGAGACCCTTGCTTATGAGAGCTAAACTCCCTACATTTGCATAGGGACATGCTATTTTGCTTGTTGCGCGTCACTTGTGCTTAATAGGCCAGTAACTTATCACAAATACTCGTAATTACAATTAGCATATGGTCATGAGTCAAGTATTTCTCATTTGAGGATTTTTTTTATGTGTAATATATGTTTCAATTGATCCACCACAACATACTAAGATAGGTCCTTAAAGGAGGCTAAAAATATATGTTGGATTTGATTCCCAATCAATTATTAAATATCTTGAACCCCTAATAAGTGATGTGTTTACTGCACGATTTGTTGATTATCAGTTTAATGAGACAAATTTTCCACCATTATAGGGAGGAATTAAGAAGTTGGAAAAAAAATTACATGAAATGTATCATTATTGTCTCATTTAGATCATCATATAAATCAATGTGAATTAAAGTTCATAAAATAATTCATTTGCAAAATATAGAAAATCAATTACTAAATGCATTTGTAGATGCAAAGAAAATAACTAAATCACATTATAGCAGCTACAAATGTCTGATCAAAGATTGATATTCCTACACAACATGCTGTCATTAATGAATCTGGAACATGCCAGAAGCATGGTACACCAATTGGTTCCAAAGATAAAAATCCTCAAAAAATAAATCGAGTCAATAAATCGATTAAAAATGTGGATGTTCCAGAAGAATCCAAATTTGACTTCTGACAAAAATGTCGGAGAAAATAAAAAACCAAGAATAATAATGAGATTTCGATAAACTATGTCATGACAGGAAAAAGATAGAACCAAACTGATGTAGTTGTTGACAACATTTTTGCATATAGTGTTGCTCTTGATATTATATTCGAAAATGAGGATTCTAAATCAAAATCTATTGAAGAATGTCAATAGAAAAAACATTGGTTTTTTTGGAAAGAAGTAATTGAGACAGAATTAAATTCACTTTCTAAATGTCAAGTTTTTGGACTAGTAGTCCGAACACCAGAATGTGTCAAATCTATAGGATGTAAATCGATATTTAAGAGAAAAAGAAATTAAAATAATGAGATCACAAGATATAAAGCAAGATTAGGTGCACAAGGTTTTTCACAAAGACATGATATTAATTGAGGAGACATATTCCCAATGGTGGATGCAATCACATTAAGATTTTTAATTGGTCGGACTATGTATGAAAATCTGGACATGCATTTTATGGATGTAGTCATAACATATTTATATGGATCTCTTGATAATGATGTTTACATGAAAGTCCTAGAAAGATTTAAGATACCTGAAACATATAAATCAAGTTCTCGAGAACTATATTTAATAAAGTTATAGAAATCATTATATGGATTGAAACAAGTAGGACGAATATGATACAATTGTCTGAGCGAATATTTATTGAAAGAAAGATATCAAAATAATCCAATATGTCCATGTATTTTTATAAAGAAATCATAGTCAAGATTGCTATTATAACTGTATATGTTGATGATTTAAATATAATTGGAACTCTACGAAGATCTTTAACATTTGGTATACGATATTGTACCAATATCATTTAGATTTGATACACGATCGTATATCAAGTCCTACACGATCGCATACCATGCTCTAAATGATTTTTGTTTAAATATCGTGTACCAAGATTTTCGTTTAACTTTGATACACGATCGTTTTAGATTTGGAAGATGAAATACATGAGAGACGATGAAGATCGTTACCAAGTGGGAATTTAAAGAAGTGAAAAAAGAAAGATATAAAAGAAAGAATAATAATAATTGTAGAACAATGATCGTGATTTTAAAAAAATATAAAAGAAATATTGCAGAAGAAGAAGAGAAGGAAGAAGATGGAAAGGAAGAAATCGAAGTCGTGGAAATTCAAAAGCGGTAAGGGAAAACCTGAGAAATTTTTAAAAAATGGCTGACTTCAAAATCTTTTCGATTTTGTTACACACTAACCGTAAATATTTTAGTGTTCTGTTATATTTATGAAAATTAAACATAAATTAATAATAGTTTTTAGGGAATACAATATATTAAAAGTAAGCAGGGATAAGGAATGGATTTGGTTGGGATATTAATGATCTAAACATTCTTTGCAATAAACACACCATCATTCAGTGAATACGTAAAAATGCTTTAAAGAAATTTCAAGCTCAAGTGCCCTGTATACATGGGTGGATTTATTAAGAGGCCGCGGGAGCACATGTCTTCTCACATTATTGATTTTTGTATTTTAATATAAATTTTGAAGTGTTAGATTACAATATATATATATATATATATATATATATATATATATATATATATATATATGTTTTTTTCAAACAAAGTATGGTTGTAGCATAATGATTGTTCTTCACTTCATAACTATTAAGGGTATGTTTAGGGGAGGGATTAAGGGAGTTAGAAGTGGGCTTAGCACACTCCTTGTTTGGAGCAAGGGTAAAGATAAGAGGGGGATTAGGTTACCTAATCCCTCTTACCCCATTTTATTTCCTTCATAACCCTTACCCTAATACCCCTCAAGTCATCGTTCACTCCCTTATTACTCTTCTCCATAACCCTTGTTTTGGTCAGTCGTAACTCATCTCAATTTCTCTCATACTCAATTGTCAAATCATCGTCTTCCCTCATCGTCGTCGTCCTTTCCTTTCAGTTGTCTTCTTCTTCTCAGAAAAAAGTATAGATCAACATTTTCCCCAATTTTTTCTCTCTCAATCGACTATTGTTTTCTATATCTTTGTCTTCGAACTTCTTTTCTTTTTCGACTTCTCAGATCTTGAAAACCACAAGTCCTTTTGTTGATGGCTGCATTTTGTTGCTACCTTCAAAAGATTTTAGGGTTCCGATTTAAAAAGTTTTGTTGAATGGTTGTGTGAAATGCGTAGCCTCTAAAACTTTTCCCCTTCCACTCTCGCATTTGTTGCATGGTTTTGTTGTTTTGACACTGGTTCGATTTCCCCTAGCCGCTTTGATGCCCTTGCTGCTCCAACGTCCATCTTCTCAATTTTCATTTGGATCGAAACGACCTTCAATGCAAATAACCTATTCCAATCTAGCCCTCAAAGAACATTTGCTACACGTGAGTCTAGTAAAGGTAACGGTGGAGCACAACAGAGTGGCCGATCTTCTATCTAGTTTCTAAAATTCCCATTTAAACCGATGATGAGGTTCCTATCTGGATGTTTTATGCATTTCTCTTAACTTATTTGCAAATTATCTGAGTTGTTATGAAATACTTTGTATGAATCATTTTCTATACTGTTCTTATGAAGCTCTTTTTGTGTTCTTATGAATAATCTTCTGAATAATTTTTTGTTCTCTGTGTTGTTATGAATAATTTTGTGTGTTCTATGTATTTGGTTGTTTCCATACTCTCTATATTTTTATGAAACCAAACATTATCATGTATAAAACTTGAATGAAGTATCAATGCGACCCCTCTTTTAAGTCCCTATCATGGCTAATTCGTTCACTGTATGTCATTGCATGTTTACTTCTTATTCTTCTAATATCATAACATACTCTTCACATCCTTTGACCCCTGCTGGATTTTTTTAAACACCTATGTTGCACTCCTTAGATGTACCATATTTTAATTGTGTTTTCCCCTTCATATGTCTTGCCCGATTTGATGACTTAACCATTTTTCCTAAGATCTCGTTGGTTCTTTATTGATGAAAATACTTTTTTGCATCATTAATTGCTACCTTTCTACATTTAAATTGTTGTCCCACATTTGTATTGGGTGCATCTTCACTTGTTCTTCATTTATGCACGGCTTCACTTCGTTGGTATGCCCACCATGCTTCCTTGTCACCATTCTCAATTTGCTTGTTGTCCTTTGTTCCTCTGCATACATCCACTTATACATACATTTCACTAATGACATTGATCACCATTTTTTTTCTGTTATTTCTACCTTCTTTGATGTGCACACTAAAATACTTTTTCCTACTTTTATGTTGCATTCATCACCTTCCTTTTCCTACTTTCTTCCTTCTTTATGCATATTTGCTACTACCTCCACTGAATGCAATTACTTTGCTTGCTGACCTGCTATGCAAATTTTGTTTTTCTACTTCTCTCCTAGTTTTTCATACACATTTCACATTATTTCTTTTGACACCTATACTTAGGAAACAATGTTGTATTTTCCCATATTGTGTGTGCCTTGCTTAAAAGCATAATTTGTCTTCTACATGAACATAAAAATGAAGTTTGACCACGATAGCGAACTTACTTACTCTGAGGTTTCTCCATTCCACTACTTAACTTTTTTTTAGTTATGTGTTCGTCCTTCGTAGTATATGCTTATATATATACTTCGGTTAAGAAAATGGTACGTCTCCCAAACTTTTGCTTTCCTTCCTATTTACAGATTTATGTTGTACGACCTAACTTGTTTCATTTTTTCGTCTTCATATTTTCAAGGATTCATTCGCTAACTCCATTGTCTTGTGAGGTAACATAGTCTGCTCTTCATATGCCATTTTCCATTTTCTTCCTAGTATGCGTTTAGAATAGAGGGTTTAATGTCTTCCTTCTATGTGTAAATTAAATTGTCTGTATTAATGCGGTTTTTTGTTTCATTTTGCTGACAAACAAAGGAATTTTCAATTATGTAATTTTATGGACACATTATCTATTATGATTTCAACCAATTTGATATTTACTACTGTATTTCTCCAACTTCATGTGATGGCTTAATTTTTTTTTAAAAATATCAAAATTGCACTCATTCACATGTTAATGTACCTTAAGAATAAATTATTTCATGAACGTAAATATATTAAAACATGCACATAGGAAATTCAAAGTAGTTGTCTTAGATAATCATTGTATTTTCCACTCACTTCAATTTATGAAAATAATAATTCATATCTTTTTCCTAACTTCCAAACTCATATTGAGCAATATACAAATTACGAAATGACCATAAAAAACTATCATACCAAACAATAAGACTGTCATTTGAAATTTAACAAAAAACAAATGCATCATTTTCCAAAATTAAGCTTCTGAACAAAAGAAAATCATTCTCTTTATTTAGCAATGTAACAATTCTTTTTTAAATAGTGTGTTGGTATTCATAAAATGTAATTTGCAAAACTTAAAAAAAAAATTCAAAATTTTTTTACTCAGTTTTTATTGCAATTATTGGATAAAAAATGTTTAGAGGCATACTACATATACTAGTGTTTTTTACAAAATATGGATTACTTATGCGAAGGTGCCATACATTTTTCGATATAAAATGCATCTCAAAATATCGTTGACTTTTGAAAGAAAACTATAGATAATTAAATGATACCATTACTCATGCGACATTAGTTTTGAAGCTTTAGAAATTCATAGTCATATAATGCATATTTAAGAAACATAACAACTTCAATAGTATCGCTGCTATTTCCATCACACCTAATACTTGGTAACAAAAAATCATGATTCATGTACTCTCGTCCCTTGTATTTGTAATGAGATGTCTTTGCTTTTATTTTAAAAAAAAATTGTTCCAAACTTAAAGCACCATTTCTTTCAACAGGGTATCAATATAGAAGTTGTAATGGATGAATATGAATTAGCTTTCATACTTACCGTGTTCCTAACATCCCAACGTCAGTTACTACTAATGTTGGAGTGGTTATTGAACGACACCAAGAGGATAACCCATGTACCTTATGAGACTAGGCATAGGATTAGGCAATTAGAATACTTCCGCATGATCCATGAGTCTGACCTAGTATGTCGACAAAGTACAAGAATGGACCAAAGATGTTTCGCCATCCTATGCCACCTACTTAGGACCTTCACTGGATTAGTGTCCACGGAAATCATCGATGTGGAGGAGATGGTTGCAATGTTCCTTAATGTACTGGCACATGACGTGAAGAATTGAGAGATTCAACGAGAGTTCATGTTGTCCAGTGAGAGTTTCACGGCACTTCAACATAGTATTGTTGGCAGTCTTACGATTACATGAAGAGTTGTTAAAAAAACCACAACTAGTTACAAACAATTGCACAGATCCACGCTGGAGGTGGTTTGAGGTTCATTTTTTTAAACAAACTACGTACTCAAATTTGAAGAGGTGAAACCCACTAATTGCCTAGTCTTCATACAATGCAGAATTGCCTTGGTGCATTAGACGACACATACATCAAGGTGAACATTCCAAAACATGAGAGGCTACGATATAGAACACAAAGAGCGATGTTGCCACAAACATCCTTGGAGTTTATGATACCAAAGGCGATTTTGTTTTAGTACTAGTTGGTTGGGAAGGATTCGCTGTTAACTCACGGATCTTTCAAGATGTTATTTCTAGATCGAAGGATACGTAAGTCCAATTTTTTTGTCAACTAAATTTTATCGCGCCTGAGCGTCAACATTTAAAGTGTGTGATGTCATCACAGGGTTTTACTACTTATGCAATGTCAGGTACCCTAGTGTTGAAGGTTTCTTGGCTTCATACAGAGGGCAAAGATACCACCTCTAGGAGTGGCATGGAGCGAAAAATTTACCGTCAACAGCGAAAGAGTTCTTTCAACATGAAACATCTTTTGCACGAAATATAATTGAACGAGCTTTTGGTCTATTGAAGGGTCGATGGACAATCCTTTGAGAAAAGTCGTACTACCATAAATAAGTCAAATATCGAATGATACTGACATGTTGTCTACTTCACAACCTCATCAATAAAGAGATCACGAACGTCTACATAGCACCCGACGTAGATGAGGGTGATTCGACCTATGCGACAACTGTAGGAGACGATATACACTACATTGAGACATCAAACAAATGGAGTGCCTGAAGGGTCGAGCTAGCCGAAGAAGTGTTTAATGATAGGGAGTTGTAATCAATAGCATGACTAGTTGAATTAGTAGTTCGTTGTTTACATTTTCTTTACTGGTCATGTGAAAGCCTTCAAAATATGTTTTTCAGAGCAATTCAGAGTTTGTTATATCAAATGTATTTCTTGACCATTAATATGAATGACACACTGGAAATTCATTGGAAGCATACTCTTTTATGATATTATGTGGCTTATTCGTAGCTTTACTCTGTTGACTAATATGATCGTGTTTTTTTTTTAGTATGGCAAGTTCATCAAGGGCCCCTAACCACTTATGGACAAAAGAGGAGGACGCAACCTTCGTGGAATGCCTGGTGGAGTTGGTCAACAACGATGGTTGGCGATCCGACAATGGAACCTTTAGACCTGAGTACCATAGTCAGCTTGCAAGAATGATGGCTCAGAAGATGCCAGGTTGTAACATATAGGCCATGACTATCGATGGTCGTATAAAAATGATGAAGAAAACGTCCCATGCTATATTCGAGATGCGGGGCCCATCCTGTAGTGGTTTTGATTGGAATGATGAATTGAAGTGCATCATTGCTGAAAAGGATGTATTTGACGATTAGGTGAAGGTACACTATTCCTTGTCTTTTCCATTATTTGTTTATAATCGAAGATAAACTAACTTCATCCACTTTAACACTTGAACAGAGTCATCCTACTGTGAAGGGTCTACTAAACAGATCCTTTCCCCATTACGATGACTTTTCCTACATCTTTGGGAGAGATCGTACGACTGGAGAGCGCTCGAAGACATTTGCGGATGTGGGGTCGAATGTCTCTTTCGGGTACTAGGGATTTACCTCTGGCGATGGCAATGATATGGAGATCCCTACTATGTTTAATCAGGGACTAAACATGTCGCTTGATGAATTTATGGGTAGTCGACCCGAGGGTCAGTGACGGTATGAATGCTTGAAGCGAGTCAAAGAGGAAGAGGGGCAACCAGCCTGTAGAGACTGCGAACATAATTTAAAATGCCATGGAGTACACCAATGACCAGCTTAATCGCATTGCAAACTGGTCGATCATAAGGAATTAAGATGCAAGAACGACACGATAGGAGGTTGTTCAACAATTACAGGCCATCCCCGAACTTACTAGAATTGACAAGTGTTGTTGTATGTGTGTCTTGATGCATAATGTCAACGACATGAAAGCATTCATTGACGTACCTGATGAGTTGAAGTTTAACTATTGCAAGGTGATTCTTCGAGAAAACTCATGAGTGCTTGACCACGTTCCTTTGTTTGTCTTGTTAGTCTTGTTGTGTGGCTGCCATGTTTACTGTTTTTTTACCTTTTCGTATGTTTTGTAAATTCTGTTGTTATATGAATCATATTTGAAGTAATCCAGTTCCTTCATGCATGTCGCATTCAAATTTCTATTTGCATTGCTTTAACGAGGAGGTTATACGTGTGAGCGACACAAGGACAAAAGTAAGAAACAAGACGCAATATAACGATTTAAAACTTGATGTTATAAAATGAATGAGTTTTATAGGGAAAATAATTAAAATCATATTTACAAAAATTATTATGATTTATTATAAAATTATATATTAATATTGTTTATTTCCGATTAAAAAAATTAACATAACACTAGTATCATAATCCTTCCCCCAAATAATTATTATCATAACACTATCTATATTATAATCATTGCCCCAAACACATACTATCATAAGACTCCTATTCATAAGCTTTCCCCCAAACCCGTATTATCATAACACTACCAATAATAGTCATTCCCTCCAAACAAAGATTATCAATAACACTAGTTTTATTATAAAACTAGAATTATCATAACCCTTATCCCCCATAACTCTAGCCTTCTCCCAAACGACCCATAAGTTATGGGTTCAAGTCTGGTGTTTTGCGATTAGTTTCACAAAATAGAGTTTATTCTAGATATCAATAATTTTCTTTCCCTAAATATCAAGTTTCTTCCTAAATTTCAATAATTTCCTTGACAAGTGTCAAAAAATAGATTTTATTCCAAACATCAATCATTTTCTTTCCCTAATATCGATTTCTCCAAAGACTTCAAATGTCAATTTTGTTCTTCTCGAATTTCAATAATGTCATAAAAGAGAGATATTGTTTAAAAAGAAGAAAAAAAAAAACTAACTAAAATGAAACCCTAACTTATTTCTCATCATTTGTTACAACAATATTCTGTAGGTATTACTTTTTCTTTTTTCTTTTGTTTTTTTTTTATGCAATTTTAAATTCACATATACATTACTTATGTATATATTTATTTTATTTGGCTTCAGAATTAAAGGCTATAAGATAATTTTTTTTTCGTTCATCTTTGTAATATATGTATCATATCAATTTACCAATAAGTTCAAATTTTTCTTAATCTTTTTAGTTTTAATACTTTTCAATCTATGTGATTGTCTTATAGCTTATATTGAAAAATATTTATTGGATAAGTTAGATAATAAACTTAACATGGATCAATTTCAAAACGTGAAAATTGGTAGAGTACAATTGATACATATTAAATTAATTAATATTTGGAGCTATTAATATTTTTAAACATTTTTTAGTTTGTTTATTGTTGAATAAAAAATTTTGGAACCAATCACAAATTGCCACATCATTTACTAAAATAATTATATTTTGGATTAACTAAAAATTGACATGTGTCCCAAATTAAATTTAAAGACAAATTGGACAATTCTAATGATGTCACATGTCTTTATTATGACAATTGGGTCAAATTAATTATTTTGGTTCAATTAAATATTATTTAGTTAGACTAAAATTCAATTGAGCCAAAAAAATAAGCTTAATTTAGTCTAAAATAAAATATGACCTAATCCATGTGATTGAGCCCATGGTATGGTCCTTGGACCAGAACAGACTCAAGTCCATAAAAGCCTACTCTAGAAGGTCTAGAGAGAATTCTCCCAAGAGATAGAAGCCTCTTCAACTCCTGAAGTCGACCAATACTCCAATTTCAAGAACATCTTCGAAGATTGAAGTTCATTTGAAGATCCAAGCTTTCTTCCAAGTCTCCAACTTCAAAAACACCCTCGAAGATTGAAGCTTTTTCGAAGATACAAACTTTCTTCCAAGACTCTAACTTCAAGAACATCACGTGCTTGACTTTCTCAAATCAAGCGTAAGCATCCAGTCGAGAGAGAATCAGATGATCAAATTCTAGAGATCGAACCACATCGCATCAAATAAACGCAAATACAACATCAACATAAGTTCAACTCCACGAATCAAATTTCTTCAAAAATTTCGTGTGAACATTTATTATATAGTACCCCTATATAATTTTTCTTTTGGATCCGTCACTGCCTATATAGATATCTTGTCCAAGTTTGTATTAAGTATGAAAGATTACAAGTTGTGACAAATGCTAGATTAGATTTGCTTACTTCTAACATTTGATTAACTATCTATTCTAGATAGTTCACATGAAAATATAATTGAGAAATTTGGTCTACAACATATAACCAATTCCTAATCACACGCTCCTAATTCATTCTTGAAAGTAAAAGGCTAAAATGAATAAGCAAACAAATCAATCAAAATGTATTTTATTAAATAGATAGATATTTATGAAAGAAATTTCGAACATTAACAACAAATACTCAACGACAATCATAATCTAATATCCTAAATCCCCAAGTTGAGTTGAGATACTATAACCTTTCGGGCCATTTATGAACTTAAATTAAAACAACTTGTACAAAGATATAACTCTAAAGATTTGTCTAGATCTCCTTGTATTATTCTGAATTCATGTGAGCGGAGCATGGTGGTGGTTAGTTTCTTTTAATGAATTGGCTTTTCACAAATAATAATAATAATAATAATATAAATCAACCTGTTTTGTTTCTACATTCGAACATAAATACCATAGAGAAAAAAGTGCATAAAAGCATATTCTAAAGTTTACGTATCAAAAGAGCTGTAGCTTAAAGAAAATACCGAATACGACACGACAATTAAAAGTTGCTTTTTCATTTCATTGCAAAAGCATAGACCTCAGAATTTCTTCACTCATTTTCCTTGTGAATGCAAACAAATGGCCTGCACCAGGTAACTCATGGTAATGAATCCAAGGAAGTTTTTGAGCGATATAACGTTGTAGCTTAACAGGCACGAGTTTGTCGTCGTCGCCGTGCCATAGATGAACAGATCCTTCATTCTTAAGAAATATGTTTTCAAGAAGCATTGGATCGAATTCCCATTTCCCAAATCCGACCATCAGGTCAAGGTGGAAGGATTCAAATTCTCCTTGTTGTTTCACATATTCCTGACCCACCAAAACAGAAAAAAAAAAAAAAAAAAAAAAAAAAAAAAAAAAAAAAGACAAAGTGATGCAATTTGTTCAGGAAGAATTTCTAAATCTACGGATCTAACATAAATTATAATTATACACAATGAAATCTAAGTCTTACAGAAGATAATTCTATTTCAATGATTGTTTGTCTCTGTTGATTGAGCGGAAATTAAGTCATGACATGAGGAAGTAATTTCAAGAGTCAAAACTGGCTAATTGAAAGGGTGTAAAATGTTGAGTTCAAAAAGGCTGCTAGTTCTTATCCTGGAAACAAATTACAAGTTACGACAGCAACAGCGCAAAGAAAGTGATTTTAGAGCTCTAAGAAAGTCAATTCTAACATACTCCAAACTATCGTTTGTCCTAAAGAATACTTGCATAAAGATTCAGAAAGTTGCGGGTACAAAAAAGTTTCTTGTAATAAAGGAGCAAAAATTGGGTGTAGAAACATTAACGACAAAATTCTATCCTTTCACCTAACACCTTTTTAGTTCAACATCTGGGGTTGGGGAATTCGAACCTATGATCTCTTTGAGAGGATATATGGATAACTAGTTAAGTGCATGTTGTTCTATCTTACATTCTTGTCTATCATTTTCTTTCGATGTTTGTAACTCTGTTGAGCAAGATTCTTAAAATCTGTTAAAGAAACTTCAGACATCCGGGAACATGAGGAGAAGTGCCAACTACAAGACTTTCTTAATAAACTTAGGCTTTCTTGAGGACTCCTTGTCTTCTCTTTTGCATCATTTTTCGTTACATTATAAAAGGTGGTGCCTCCTAATTCTTTAAAGAGGTGTGAAAGAGGGATTGGGAAATCAACAAGAAGAAAGAGACTCATTACCTGATCCACTGGCCTTTGAGAAGAGCGAATGATTTCAAGATCTTGACTGGAAAGGATCTCATGCCTACCGGATAAAATGCTCAAGGCAGGAAAGAGTTTCTGAGTGTTCCACCAATAAGTTAGCCATGGAAGATGATGAGCAACACGTTGTGTCCACTGATCCTCTGGTAGTTGGCTGGAAAAACCTTCCTTGGATAAGTTTGCAGGAAAACTAGGCCACCAATAGTTGATAACTGGACAAAGTAGAGATGCTCCTGCCAATCTGCAACCATCTCAAAATTGAATCTTTTATAGCAGAGATCAGGAAAAAATATTATCCCACCCCATAGTTATAGTGATGACTACAGCATTATAAATAATTAGTAATAGCTATATATGGTGATGCTCTTGAATGAGTTCCTGATTTGCAAGCGCCTACACACATTTGTCATAAGTATAAATGTATGAATGGAAAAACTTCAGATTTTACCAAATCAATAAGCAAAAATGTGTAGTTTAGTGATGGATACCTATGTGGGATATACTTAAGACAACCCCAGACGGCTTGGCCACCCATTGACAAGCCAATTACATAAAACTTAGGACCTAGTCCCAGTTGATCACCAAGTTCTTCAACATCCAATGCTAAACTCTTTACCGTTCGCTTTCGATGTGGGTCACTTTCTCCATATCCAGGTCTATCAAAAGAGACAACATAAACTCCGAGTTCCTCAAGGAAGCCCTGAAAGCAAATCACCAAAGAAGAAGGAAATTAACTATCTTACTTGAGTTGCAACAAAATTGAGGGAAAAAAAATACTAAATCCACGTTGAGTAGAAGCTGAGTACTGGAGAAGGAAAAATTCCAACTGCTGCATCATGTCTGCTATTAGAAAAGCCATGGATGTATATGATCTTGTACTTGGCAACTGTTCTTGGGACACCATGCTCCTTATAAGCCAAATGCCTTCCATCTCTAAGTTTTATTCTCGGTGCAGTTATCGGCGGACCCCCAACAGAACCACAGACTTTAGGAGGTGGAGGACGAATAGCTGAAAATGCCCATGCCGATAATCCAATCAAAATGACCCCTATAATTCTTAGGTACATCCCTGAGAATAAGAACAAGAATCTTCAAACTCAAGCTTATTAAGTTCCAGTTCAAATTTTCCATCATTAACTAACAGAATCAACACAGAGACAGATTAAACACAAGATTAAGGTTTAGAACCTATTAAAAACTTCTTAAAATACATATAGGATTTTAATCCGCGAGATTGAGAATGTAATCAACATCCTTATCATCGAAGGATTATCATATTAATGTTGAAAATTACAAAACTAGAAATAAGAGGTAACATAACATTTTCCATATTCCCGCAGAATTACGTTACAGAAAAATACCCAGAACGGAAATCTTCCCAAATGCCAAAATGAGAAAAAGAGAAGAAAATGGTATAGAAAAGCAAGAAAAGGAGAAAAAACCGAGTGTTGAGAGGTTCAGATTTGAAAGAAATGGCAGATTCGGGCTACTTTCTTGTGTGATGAGTAAACCAAAAATGTTTGGCAACTAGTTTCTTTTAAGTAAGAAAGTGATGTTGAAAAAAGGAAAAGGTAGTTAGGAAAATTGAAATATAGTGTGAGAAGGAAAAACGTAGGTAGCGACCAAAGTGTGCCATGACATAGGGCAAGGACGAAGAAGAAGGCCATGAGGAAATCGAAAAATGAACAAACAAGAGGCGCAGAATTAAAGAAATTGAACATAGAAATTTGTACATTATTTCCTTTTTCTGTCTTCTTCCAACTTAGAAAGAGTCAAAAACAAACCCAACCACTCTAACCTTACAACTTCCACGTAAGCAGATAGCCAAAAACATCACTTCATACTGATTAATTTACCTAAATTATTTTAAATAATAAAATTTCTCAAAAATATTACTTCATACTGATTAATTTACCTAAATTATTTTAAATAATAAAATTTTTCAAAAATATTTATAAATATGACAGAAACATATAAACCTTCTCTAAAATTGAGGAAGTCAACGTAGTATATGTTGCAAAAATATAATAATAAGGGGTATCTGCAAAAATAGCAAAAAGATTAATAATAATAGAGCATATATCACCACATTTTCTAAATTGCAAAAGTAACAAATTTAAAAGTTGATTACCCTTCGATAGTCATCTGATAGTCGTCTGATATCATTAATTACTTATCTTATTTGTCATATTTACGATATGCCAAAAAAGGTGATATAAACTGGTTTTTCTAAATTTTTTTGTCATCTGATGCAATTCTCCTAATAATAATGATAACGATAATATAGTTAGAAAATTCAAGAAAAAAAATAAAGAAAATGAAAGATTAAATATGAAAATAATACAAAGGAAGAAAGCAAAAAATTATTGATGGATCAATTTTTGGCAAATTACTTTTATTCTACATAGGCATCTACACTATTAAAAGTGTATGGTTACTTGACACATGGAAGAAATAAGTGATCTTATTTAGATATTAAGTGTCTAGACACGTATGAGCATCTACACCATTATTATTATTATTTATTTATAATAAAATCACAATAAATCTAAATATTTTAATAATGAAAATATTTTTGTTGGTTCATTTTTTCTATATTGAAAAATAGTCCACTAACCTATGTTTGCTTGTTTGTATCTTTCATCTTCTCCTGTACGATGTATATAAAACAATGTATTTGATTGAGGAAAATGTTATCAAACAATTATTGTAGTATTTGAATGATTAAAGTGAGCTTAGTCATTATTTGTTGTACTAAAAGAATAGAATAGTATTTAGGAAAAATGTTGGGATGAGTGTGTCCAAACTTCGTTTGATTGAATATGGAGCATGATGGCTGAAATTTGTTTAATAGAGCTTAGACTCTAAATTTAAAATAATGCATCAATAAGTTATTTAACTTTCTATTCTGTGTGCCCATAAATGTTTTACTTCTATTTTCTTTTCTTTAATATAACATATTATAGGATGAGAATGTTCAAATTAGACTATTTTGGTCATTAATATATATGTAATGCGTATAATTGATTAAAATTTGACGTATTATTAAATAAAAAATTGAAAACAATTCAATTAATAAAAAAATAAATAAATAAAACTTATGCCTAGGTAGCAATTAATATTTTTAAATTTTGAATATATCATGAATTTTTTAGATGCAGAATTGAAAATTTAATGACCTACTAGATATTAGATTACATGAGTTCTATCTCAAAATCAATTGACAACGAGAGAAGCAATAACTCATCAATCTTGTAAACATTATGAAATCTTTTCATTTTTCTAACGTGAGATTCAAGAATTAAAAGATATTGACGACGAAATCTACACAAGAAAAAGAACACTTGTCTTTCATTGACAACAACGATAAATTTATAATTCGAGAAGACTATGGTAGTAATATTAAAATAGATTGATATATATCAATTATATTTCGATGAGATTTTTTTAAGAAATTTAGTTCATTGAATTTGAACTTAGATTTAGAAGTGTACATAAGTTGAGTTGGAGGAAAATTATGGACCAACCCAAAGCATCCGAATTGGCCAGAAACGAACCTATCAGTTCAATATGTAAGAGTACCCGACCCAACTCAACTCAAAAAATTCGGGTTAGGTTGGCAGGTAGTTTTTTTTTTTTTCTTTTTATCTCTCCATAATTTATTTAGACAAATTTTCATATTGTTTTTCAATATGCAGGATGAACAAATTATTATCCAAGGTATAAGGTGACAAATATATATGTTATACATCCAAATTTCAATTATACAATGTCTATTCAAAAGAAGGTTTACTTTTTACTTGCACAACATGACTCTAATTTCTTCTTTATCCAATTTTCTAACCCAATCCAACCTAATACAAGATTCAACCCAACCCAAACTATAACAGTTTGGATTGAGTAATTCAGGTTGGTCAAGTTACCGGTTTTTTTTAAGACTCCTACTTATATTCAAATTTTTAATCTTAATATAGTAAGTATAATTTCTAATACATAATTCTTTGGTGTTTTTTCTTAAAAAGTAAATTTTAATCTTTGAAAGAATAAGTTTAATAAATCATTAAATAAGTAAGTAAGTAAATAAGGTTCGATTACACACCTATCTAATTTCACATATATAGATCAAATAAAATAAAATAATCATAAACCTAAATGTTTTGTTCTAAAATTTAAATCATAGAGATGAAGCAAAATTTATATATAAATGCTTAATTGTACAACAAATCATATCCAAATTCAACCAAATAAGTTAACGTGACATAGTTAAAAAAATATCTTATCTAACTATAAAAAGTAAAAAATAATCTAACTTATTATTTGTTTAAATTTATGACAAGTTTTAAAAACAGAAAGGGTAAAAAAATTGATGAAAACTTAAAATAAAAATGTTGTAAGAGTAGAAAATTAATATAAATTTATTTCAAAAATGTTTTTCAATAATTAAAATAAACAATTTTTTCATGAGAAAGAGAGTTTGAAAGAGGTTAGAAAGGAGTTAGAGGAAGAAGATAACAAGTGAAAGAAGAGAGAGTTTGTTGTGCAAAAGAGAATAAGAAATTTATTCAAGGGTAAATAGGGTTCTTCACTCATATTTTGTTCTAAAAATCTATTTTCTTCTAATCAATCCTAAAACCCCACAACCCCTTAAAAAATTGACTATATTTGACAATTTCCCACTATTTTTCAAAAGAAGAAACAAAATTTAGCAAGACTACATCTTAAACAAAAAGTGAGCAATACACTCTACCTTAACTAAATAAAACACGTTGACAAAATAGTGCTAACTAATTGCTTACAAGCAACATAAAATGTGTCATGTTTTTCTCATAAACATAAACAAGTTTATACATGCATTTAACTGTACAAAACATAACATGACTTGAAAAGAAAAGCTTTAAAATTCTTCATTCTTTCTTTGGAAGTCTCACGCACTAATCTAATGTTTCCTTCCAACCCTCTTCTTAATTCCCTTCTTCTTTTCCTTGCTTGCCGTCTTTTTGGCAGAACTTCAACACTTCAAATTTCCTTATTCCTTCCTTTGAACCCTTAAATTAATCATAAATTAGATAGTCATCCTTAGAGTCATCTTAGTTTGCTAGCTCCTACTTAGTGCCTTACACGTATAAGTTTAATATCTTCTCTAATCATACCTAATCTTAATTTAAGAATTGTATCTTGTTGAACAATCCTGATTAACGAGTCATCTCTCTTTCCATGCTTGACTTTACCTTGTGTAGTTCAGACTACTTACTAAATTTTCCTTCTCATGTTATCTTAACTAAGCACATCACCTAACTTTACTTTGCGTACTACCCTTCTTCGCATTGTCTAGCCAAAATGCAACCTTCTTTCTCAAAATGCGTCATCCTTATACTTAGCTTCCTTTACTTTAGAAAACGCGATGCTTATATTTAGTAAGTTTTACAACTTCCTTCTTCACCTCTTTTCTTTAGAACGTGGGTTTTACAATTATAGTTATAAGTTTCTCACAATTCTTAAATGATTCTCTTCTAAGCAATAAATAAATAAAGGTAGTATACAAATTTTTCCATAGGTAGTATCAGATATGTTCCCCACATCTCCAATAAATCATAAGAGACACGCCATTTATGACCTTAATGTTAAAAAAATGTCTTCCTCCAAAGTGTTGATAAAGGGAGAAATCATTGATGAGCTTAATAGAAATAAAGAAATAAAGAAATAACATCAAAATACACTTAGGGTATGTTTGGGGTGGGGTTTTAGGAGGAAAAGGATTAGGAAATTGGGCCAAACCGTGTTTGGCCCAAGGATTATGATAAAGGGGGATTAGGGTTATCCTAATCCCTAAATAACCCTATCATATCCTATTTTTACTTTTTTACAACTCTACATTACCCTACCCAAACAATCCAATCAAAAATTTATTATTGTTTTTTTAAATTACTACAATCATAACTCTTCTCCCAAACACATATTACCATAACACTACTATCATAATCCCTCCTCCAAACACATACCATCATAACACTACCTTTCTTATTTTCTCTCCCAAACACATATTACCACAACACTACCATTAATAATCTATTCCTCAAACACATATTATCATAACACTAGGATTATCATAATCCTAGGATTATTATAATCCTTTTCCTCCATAACTCTTTCCTTCCCCCAAACACACCCTTAAAGTTTCAAAATCGGCACTTTGACTCTTGAAGTTTGAAAAATAATTTTAAATGATAATTTACTGAGTTTGACCGTTAATTGACAAATGAAAATATCAAATTGAGTTAGATAGCCAACTTAATAGTTTTAAATTATATTTTGTACTTACATTGACGTTTCATTGTCATAATGCTGACATTTTCTCCCTTTTTTTTTTTCACTTGAGTTGAAGTTGACGTCTTTCACAAACCCAGTTTCCACGGTACCATCCTAGAGAAGGAGAACTCTTGTGTCATATATTGCTATGTGAAAGACAAAAATGAGACTATCCAATTAGAGTTTCGTTTTTCTGAAAAGAATATATGTACTAATTGAAACGGGTAAGTTTAGGTAAAGACGACGAAAACTTGATTTTTATTGGATTAGTGAGTTTTTGGCTTTTTGGTCTGTTTGAAACCTCATGATTCGGAGGTATTTCAATTTCATTTAGTTTGGTAAATGAAATGATTTTACAATCAGAGGTGATTTCAAATACTCTAATATTTCGAAATTTTATAAGATTTAAAAGGAAAGTATTCGATTACCTTGTCAAATTCTAGTTTTCCATTGTGGTTGAATTCTTAACTTTTCTCAAGCCAAAAATTTTAGATGAACTTATTTTAAATCTTTTTCATTTCAAACAAAATAATTAATTTAAATTCATTTTTCAAATTTTGAATTGCAAAATTTAAAAACATATCTTAAACTTTTTTTTTTTAATTGCAAGGATTTGAGTTTTTTTTTACCTTACAACTTGTTGATTGGTCAGTTGAAGTCGGTTTTTTAACAAACCCACCACCAAACCAACCATGAATAATTTAATAAATGTTCAAATCAACCTTGACATCGATGAGTAAGAATTAGTTGATTTGTTTTTATCAAATCGAATCAGTTTAACACTTAGAAATACATTTTGAAAATTCTCGATTTGAAACTTTTCAAAACGACCCCTCGTTTTTTGACCGACCGACTTCAACTTAGTTGGTCGACTCGATTTTTCAGTCTATCATGCTCACCCCCAGTTAATAAGAGAAATAAAAAAAAAGATATAAGAATTTCACCACTTATCTAATTAGTGTTTGAAATATAGGGTTCTTGAATTCCTCAATAATTATGAAAAGTAAATTAAAAAACAAAAGTAAGATTGAGTTTATTGATAAATATAAAAATAGAGATAGACGATAAGATTGAGTTTATTGATAAACGTGAAAAGATAGAAAACGAAAAGATTAAATTACACAATAAATGTGTCCTTTATTAGAGAAATTGAGTTGTTTACACCAACTCTACCAAGTTCAACCATGATTAGTAATGTTCTATTTCTATAACTTCACCCACTTACTTTGCACTTACTTTTGAAACCAATATAAAAACCAGATCTTGACAACAAATGACAAGTCATGAAAGCAACAAGAAATAATAACATGAAACATATGGCACTACTGTTCCAAAGTAAACTACAAATTTAAATAGAGGCATGGCAACTCTACCTTTAGATATAGTTAGACAATCTAGCTTTTTGTAGGAAAAGATTTTGTTGTATCAACCATCCTGAAGAGAGTGAATAACACGAGTTCCATTTCAATAAATATAAGTACCATCTCAAATTCAAATTACAAAATATAAAATATAGAAACAAAACTAAGACTTACTCTCACGGTATATGTTGTATAATTTAACTCATTCAATAGATAAGAGGAAAATAGTCATCACTGCACGATGGTTGAGTGCAAAAGAAGCCCATCGTATAGAAGTTAAAAGAGAATATAGTCAATATCTCTATTTCTAAAAGATAGCTTTCATCGAGTTCTAAAGCAAATTTATGTAAATTTAAGTAAAAGAAACTAAGCTTAACAGTGAATAATATTGAATCTAAATACGCGGATTTCTTATTTTTGCCCCAACCTTATTAGGAAAAGAAATAAAGTGGTAAAAAGGATTGCGAAAGATAAAAATCTTGTGTGTGTGTGGTAGGCCAACTTTTGAATACTAAATTTCTACCACCTCAATGCTGACTCATCATTTGATATTAATATCATTTTTCTACCAACTAAATGACCATAGCGTCATGATTTTCCACTCCACGTTATTTTTATTTTTATTCTTATTATTTTTTATTGAATAGAAAGTAAGTGTATAATTCAACTGATTGAGACAATATAACTTCAACAAAAAGGGTGGAGATTTATTGAAAGTTTTGAGGTTTAAATCTCCAGGTATGATGGCGTATATGTATAAAAAAATGTAGTAGCAAATGTGTACAATAACAACTTACATGTACAGCGTCATTAATCAACTGTGTATTCCATCAAGGATAATGGTAGGAGTTGTGAAGTAAACAATATTGACAAACGTCCTTCATCAATCAGGTTACCTTCACGTTATTTGATGAACCATCCGAAGTAGACCAGAAATTGACAAGAAAGGAGTCGATGATGATCTACAAATAAGAATACTTTCATGTCAATTGAACTGAAAAGGAAATAATTAGACACTCGAAGGGAAATATCTAAGAAACCTGGATTATATGTGCCGCAATACATGGAAGAACCAGCAAACCAGATTCACCAAGCGCGCCACGAAGCTGTTCCACAACTGCCACCATCACAGGCAGAGTTTTCTGCAAAAAATATACGTCGTATATGAGACTCCACGTTATGCTCTTGAGAGTGTCTAATATGTGTTCTCTTTTACTTTGCTTAACAAGTGATTCAAAAGGTGCCCGTAGCATTTTGTTCAACTATGACAGTATAACAAGTCTATTGTACTTATCACATTAGTGTCCATAACATGTTGAACACATGACTTAAACTAAAGTGTCCATGCTCGAGATGACGAGATCTGCCACAGCCATACACAAAAGAAAGGGAACTCTTCTTTCTTTTTCTTTTCACCCCATAGATATGTGATAACAATCTTACAAGTGCTATAACAATCTTATGAGTTTGCAGAAGCACTACAAAATGTGCTTATGAGTTATGCTTACGTACCTGACTTGCCACGAGCAAAACAGCACTAACATTTCTTCTCTTTGAGAAAACAGACTTGTTACCACCAGAAAAGGCTGCTAGAGTTCGTATACCAAGAGCATTAAAGGCCAATAAGGCGATATGCAAGAATCTGAAAATACAACAGTGTATCAGACTTTAAGCGGCATCAATCTGAAAGAAAATTGTGCTTGACCAGTAAACTCAATGCTTTATTGGGCAAAGATTAGGAAACTAGGAAGGCTTTTTAGTTGCTTACGTTCCCATTCCTATGGCTGCGAGAAATATTTCAGGCTTGACCATAAGAAGTAGTGACCTTGATCTGCTCACTTGCATCCATGGCACCTGATCTTAGAATGTTATAGTCTAGTTGAAGAACAAAAATTAACAATTCCATTAAATTAAATATTGGAGCATGTAGAGCCTAATAATTATTTGTAACAACGTGGCTACCCATTGGAGCATGTAGAACCTAACAAACATTAGAGCATGTGGTTTGATTTAACTTTTCAAGTGTTCCATTTTGAAAATAAGCCATTTGAAAAAAATTGAAGTGTTTGACAACCACTCAACATAGCTTTTGAAACACATTCAAAGCATACTTTTTAGCATTTTTATCAAAAGAGTTTAGATAAAAATGACTTTTAAAAAACATTTTTTTCTTTATGCAATCCAAACAAGCCCTAGCAATTAGTTTTACTTTCCAGATAAACTTAAAAAATAAAAACTGACTATAGAGCATCTTGAATTTACAAATAGACAAATACAATTTTATAGAGAACAATACTCAGAGCAACCATGAAGTGAACAATGCCAACAATAATAATGATAATAATGATTCGTGTCTCACAAGACTGAGAAGAATTGCGCTAATCCTTGGAAAAAGCTTTCGATTTCCATCAACAAAGTCAGCCACTCCTGAAATGAAGATTACAAAGAAAAACAATAACTGCACATTCGAAAACAATTAAGAACAATAAAACTAATAATAATAAGGAACGTTTTCAAATATAGCAAAATGAACAAAAATATTTACAAAATACAGCGAATTTTCAGATTCTATTAGTGACCAGACCATCATTGACAGAATTTGAAATTTCGATATATTTTGTAAATATTTTCAGCTGTTTGTCATTTACAATAATTTATCTAATAATAATAATAAATTAGGGAGATTCTGTGGTTAAGTTCTTTGAGATTTCTTCTAAAAAATTATCCAAGGTTAAACATTAACGATGATGGGCAACCATCCTAAGGTTAAGCGCAGGGGCATGAAAGGAATTGCTCACTAGACAGCAATTGGAGAGAAGGGGAAAGATACTGGGGGTTCCCACTAATGATGGGGTTGGGGGTTATCAAAGGAATGTTTTGGGATTGGTGTAGGTAAGTTTTATTTTGTAAAAAGTTGTTGAAGCTTTTAGAGGGAGAAGTTGCCAGCCTTATCGAAGGTGCTGGGTTTTAGTGTCTTGTTGCTTTTTTGCTTGTTTGGTTATTACTCTTGGTTTGTTTGTGAACCTTATCTTTGAATATCAATATACTGTCACAGAGTGCTGCCTCTGTTTCTATCTTTGTTGGATTTTACTGAGTTTCAGGTGGAAAATCCTAACAGAAGTTCGAACACTTCATGCAATAGCAAAGAAGCAAACTTGAACTCAAGAAAGCGAATGAAACTGACAAGAAATCACCTTTGAATGACTCTCTCAAGATCTGTCAAAGGTAAAGAAAAGGATGGGATAAATAGATAATAAAAGCATTTAATAACAAAGGGAAAAAACAAGTGACATAATCATATTTCAAAAGCTATTTACTCGTAAGACCTATCTCATGGTATACCAAAGAACTTTCTGCAATATCACGGTCTAAAATAAAGCTTTTAGCAAAAGAATAAAAGATAAAAAAAGCAAAGGGTAAGGAGAAATAGGAACACCCTCTTTAAAACTGAGTTGGTTTTATTCCTTTATTTATTTAAGTTATAATATAATGCCCCTTTCAGGTTACAAAACAGCTAAATTGTGGATGAGTCGTCTACATTGTGAATACATCCAGGTTCTATCACATTGTTGCAAATAATTTACATGAACAGACCAAGTTGAGAAAGCTATAGATTGTTTGTATGCGTAATTGGAGATTAAAGCCTCGTGCTTTTATATTGGCCTAAGATGAGAAGTTCCTTGTCACAAGAAACAAGTCAAAATAACTATATATTCGTTTTTAAACAACTTCATCACAAACTGCTACTCTATGTGTCCCAACCATCCATACTTACAATTATAACTAGGAACTGTAAGAAGGGAAGTAGAGCAAGCTTTGGGACAAACTTCTTAGAACGGTCTCTTCAAAGAAAAATCAGTTTACCTTCCCAAAAATGAGAGGAATCAGCAGGATAAGTACAAGACTTCTGAGTAACTCCTTTGTTGGAACGGCAATACCAACTCCAGCAGCTATAAATTTTGATATAGAAAATGGAATCTACAGAAAAATTTAGGGAATGAAAGTCAACTTTATCTAGATGATAGTAACGTAACAATTAAACAGAACACATTGTCTCAAGGAATAAAAGATAAAGGACACTAGAAAATACATGTCAACTCTGGCTGCTTCTATGCCCTTTTCAAGTGTGAGGAAAAATGTCGTGAAAGTAGGTTTATGAAAAAGAAAAAAGAGAAAGTAGCCGGAAAGAAAAGCTAGTTGCCTTAAACTGCACTGACACTGATAATCAAATATATGGTTAATGATCTCTTCACATAAGGTGATTTTTGTGAATTCTGCAAACATATACCACAAGGTCTATATAACCTAACTGTGTACAGAAGCATGTATGGAGCAATCCTCAATATTTAAGAAAGTAATGAAAGATCTCGAATTAGAGAGACAGTATGATGTTAAACACCATTAAGTATCTGACACGGGAAGCAAAATTATCATAAACTGAGATACACGGTAGTAGGTATCCGGTGGTTGGTTATGGTACTAGAATAGTACATGTACATCCACTTTACATGCAGATTATACTTGATCATATAAAAGAAACCACGGTAGTTTTTTTCTTTTTTATTTAATAAATAAACCATAGTAGTTTATTAAAAACCACAAAAGACCATGCTTTAGAATCAATTTACAATTTTGGAACTGATTGATGAAAAATAGCTCTGAAAGAGGATTTAGAAAACTAGTACATTGATTCTTTTCAGTTTATACGATTCTTTTCATTCTTAGATATTTGAACAAAAGAAAGGTAAGGATATTTCAAAACTCACAGCCAATATTCCTAACATATTTGATATCACTGTCATTGCCAGAGCAAGTGCAGAATTGCCACCAGCAAGCTGAGATTGAAAAACAAAAATGCAATAAAAACAGAGATATTTAACTTCTTTTTTTTTCTGTGGGAGGGGGAAGCAACTTTGTACCTGAGTTAGTGCCACACCACTTGATAATGTAGTAGGCATGCAGGAAAATATTGCTAGTCCTATTAAACAGTGGAGAAACAATGGGTTAGACTGAAGGGAAAGTTGGTTCCTTACTCAAAAAAAAGAGTAAACCATAAAAGAAATCCCGGAGTAGCATATTGATCTATATTAATGAAACTGAATTTCATGTCTATAAAAATATTTTCAAACGCATTGTAAGGTATTTGCAACTTTTTGGGAAGTCAGCATATCTTCTTAGAGTTCCACACCAAATTAGAAATATTGAACTTCTAGCAGTCCTCAAGTTATTAGAATTTCTGCCTTCTTCCCTCAATGACCATTTCCTATGACAATAGCATCAATTTGAAGCAATAGTAGAGATCATTTTACTGCTAGATACAGGATTAAAGTGAACACACTCTACCCTAAGAAGACACTGTACACCAAACACTCATTACAATTCATTGAATACATTCTTCCCATCCGGAAAACGCAGAACACTGATGTAAATAAGTATATTTTAAATAAGTAAATGTCTGTTTGGTAGAGAATCCAGATTTTGTTTTAAGTTATCAGATTCATTGAGTTCAGCATATATGTTTTTTTGACAGACAACCCAGATTCTATTTCTAAAAACTGTTTACGGAATCTGTGATCCAAGCTGTACAAATTCTGAAAACAACATTTCTACATTTTCATTGTATCCATAAATTGAATTTTACATTTTAAAATGCAGAGTTATATTAAATACATATAAAAACATTTATAAATAGAATGGCATGTATGATAAATCATATAATATTACAATATAATAATTATATAAATATTTTAGGTTAAATTACACATTTGACCTCTACGGTTTTAAAAAGATAGAATTTAGTCCATGTGGTTTACAATTAGAATTTAGTTCCTTCGGTTTGATAAAATTATAGAAAATTGTCCCGTTCGTAAGGACTATACATGAGATTTTGTTAAACTACAAAGGCTAAACTCTTACTTTCTCCCGGACTAAATTTGCAATTTAACCAATTTTTTAAATATAAATTATGTTCATACATAAATTAATAACGGTTTATTGTCAACTAATCCTTAGTTATAAGTACGATTAATTTTATGATTTATAAATATATAGTGTTGAACACATTTAAACATTTTTTAAAATTAGAATCTAATTTCTGAATCTGTACCCAAATACATATCTGAAAATACAGAATGCAACTCTGTTTTCATCAAATGCATTGTTTTCAAAATTTTGTACCAAACATACCCTAACTGATTTTTCAGTTATCCACACAAATGGTCCCTTGATTTGGTTGAGGGCCTTAAGGCTAACTGGATCACCGAGTAGTAAATACTAGGATGCATATCCCACGGCACAAACCTTTATTAGACCAAACTCTTGATAAAACGATGACTATCTATTCCAAATTAATATTATACCAATATAATGTTCATGTTCTAAAAGAAAACCATTTAGAATTTTCAGCTAATGCAAGTATTATCAAATTATACCTCATTTTAAAATTGCATATAATAGTTCTAATTTTTTCTTCTCTAAACACAACAAATGATAGATTAAAAGTATGACACTTTCATCATGAAGCTAGCAACTTCAATTTTCAAGCAGAAGATGGACCAAGAATATCTGAATGGCTAAATGGTCCTTTTTTTTGGGATAAGGGACATGATAAAATTTCTAACCTGTCATTCAACGGCTAAAAATAATTTCATAAACAAACCTGTTACAAATTCTTGAGGGTGAAGATGAATTTGCAATATCAGCCTGGAAAAGTACGGAGTAAGCAAAAGAATCGAAACCTGACAAAAAACAATAGAAAGAGAGAGTGAATACAAGCTCAACAAATATACCGGAATTAATACAGCAGTGCAAATGACCCATGCATTGAATATGCCATAAAATCTTCCCATGAACAAAGCTGGTCAATTTATTTGGAAAAGAAATGAGCGATAAGAAAACATCCTTGTTACTATAGAAAGGAACAGTCAAAAAGACCAAGATCCAACTTCGAGTTATTTCTTGTAATAATCTCTTAGATCCCTTCATTTATGCCAACCATGAGGATTGTAATTACTAAAAGAGCAACTATCAGTGTATCACACCCTACCCCCAAAAGGTATCTGCAACTCAAGCATCCAAATTCAGTGTACAAAACTTAAACATCCAACTGCACTGTAGAAAACCGTAGAAAACCTCTTCAAACTAGATAACCAAGGAGGATGAACAGTTAAAAGTCTAAACTGATAATGAGTCAAGTAACACGAATCACATTATCATTCCAAATACATGCCATTGGGAAATGATGAAACAGACAAAAATGAATTTTAGTGGGCGGAAAGTCACTCTGCCAACATTAGAAAGGTCGTATAAGCATGGACTTTAACATACAAAAAAAGAAAAGTATGAAGGGGGAAAAACTTAATTGTAAACAATATGAAAATGCGAATATACTCAAAGAATGAACTTACGAGGAAAAAATACAATGGAAGATTATAAGTGAGAATCATACAAGCCCATAAACTGCAACAGGCCACGCTTCAACTGAGGCACTAATTTCTGATGTACGCAATGTCAACCCTGAGTAATAACAAGTAGTATAAAATAAAGATTACATAAAAAAAATATATACATTTCATGTGAATAGTTATTATTAAGTTCCTAACCTGAAATGACAAATATCCCAAATGTGCTAAACTTTGAGAGATAATACCTATCAGCAAGACATCCAAGACTTGGATTTGCAATTCCTACTGCTACACCAGTGACAAGAGCTACATATTGAATTGAGGAACAAGCATACGATAAGCTGACAGAATAAATATAATTTCAATTGAATGGAAACAAGAAACAATAAGTATTTAACTTACCTAGAGGAAGAAAATTATTATTTGCAAAAGTCGATAAGGTCTCGAGCCAACTAACCCTATTTTCCGAACCCGAAACACTGGCAGGTTCGTTTATTCTTCCACCATCGTCTTTCTGAATCACAGTGATAAAAATCTCGTATTAAAGGCATTACTTGCAGAGAAACGAAATGGATGTATGAGTTTCAACATTGACAAAGAATCAAAGGGAGAGAACACAACCTTATCGGGCAATCCGCAGGCTCTGATGGGACTGTAACTTTGGCGTTTACGATTCAAAGCGAGAGAAGTGGAACGCAAGAGTGCGACATTATAGGAGAAATGAGAAATTTGAAAAGAAAAGGCCGGTGGATTGCTCCGATGAGACGAAACGTGAAAGAGGGATTTGGTTCCCACGAACGCCATAGCCATAGGAGTGTTAAGGAAGAGAAAGGAGTGAAGAGTGAGATAGTGAGCACTCTAGGCGTTGGATTGCCATTCGACTATCAAACGAAGCGTGATTCGCATGGACGTCAAAAAATGGGAACATTTTGAGAACTAACCCATTCTGGAATTTTGTTTCTCTATCAATATCATCAATATTGGTTGAGTATTTTCTCAATTTTCTCTATCAATATTGGTTGAGTATTTTCTCAATTTGAAAATGAAGGAATTTATCAAATGACTAAAATATTCTTAGAAGCTCAAACGTCACATATTCTCACAAAATACTAAACACTTAACATGTGCTCATTTTGGATGGGGTACTTTTGAAACCCTACACCCTAAATCCTAAACCTTGAAACTTGAAGAACTCATCTATCCTCTTAAATCTTTTAAGGTGAAGTACTTTTAACGATTTCATAGTTTAGGGTTTAGTTTACGGTTTATGTTTTCAATTTTTAGTTTGAAATCTTAGGCGGATGGAAAATTTTATAGTTGGTGGTCTAATGTAGTTAGATGTAGAACATTATTTTAAGTCAATCCATGTGGTCTCTTTCGATGAATCTTGACGATTTCATCAATTTGGGTCCGTTAGATGAAGAATCTCGATCGAGATCTATGAAATTGCCCGAGATTCGTTGAAAGAGTCCCAAGATCTGATACATTTAACATGCATTTTGCGGGGTAATCTTTGGGACGATTTTGCCCGAGATTAGACTGAGATTACACCACAGAATGCATGTAAAACTCCTATCTTGTGTCATCCGGGGGCAATGTTGCCCGAGTTCAATTGACATTTCATGTGGTTTTCACTCATGATTGGAGATTACCCCCAAGTTTTAACACATAATACTTTCTTTTTTATGTTATCTATGTTTTATGTTTTGCATATGCCTCTTGTGACCAAAATCAACTCCAAGGACTTCTTCCTTGCAAACTTGACATGTTGTTCGCCCCAATCGAAGACCATGTCAAGTATAAAAAATAAGTTGACATCCAGAAAACTTCATATGTTTAACAAAATCGTCTTTGGACACTTCTAGGATGTAAAGTTGGTGTTCAATAGACCTCTGTGCCATTACATTTTGTTTGAGAGAGGTCGAGGAGAGACGAGATAACACAATTAGTTTTAAGTTACTAGGTGAGAAGGTCTCCTTCAAGCGGGAGGATTTTAACATAATAATGTGGTTGGGGTGTAGGCCCAGACATGAGGTTTAGTTTAAACAGGACAAAGTCGTTCGATTAAGAAGGTTATATTTGGGGGATAGGACAAACATGAATGGGTTTGAGTTGGACAAGGATTACCCAACCCTTCAGTTTGAGAGTGATGAGGATGCGGTCAAGATGTTCATATTCTACTTCATCAAGCTTCCAATGATGGGCAAGGAGAGGAGGCAACACATGGATTGGATGATGTTGGGCCTGATTAACAACTAGGAGGACTTCATAACTACAACTGGGGTAAGTTGGTATGGTCCAAGACATGGATTGGAAAAGTGGCCTTGCATAAGAAGAAACCTATGAATAACAAGTCCCTAAAGAAAACATGACTAAGCATTAATCAGGAACTCAGACAACATTGCATCGGAATGCCACGAGATAAGCGTTTTACATGCATTTTGCAATGTACCTCAATCTAATCTCAATTGAAATCGTCCCCCAGATTACCCCTCAAAATGCATGTAAAACGCATCAGATCTCGGGACTCCACCAATAAATCTTAGGGAAATTTCATAGATTTCGATCAAGATTCCTCATATGCACAGGCCTAGATTCATGAAATTGTCGAGATTCGTGGAAGGAGATAAGAACACCAACTACGTCAGAATGAGCCGATATTAACTTAACATCCAACTACATCAAAAAACCAAAACTACACAGTTTTCCATTCGCCTTATATTTCAAATAAAAAAACTAAAAATTTAACCATAAACTATGGAATCATTCAAAGTAATTCACCTTGAGCGATTTGAGTTCGATGATGGCTTCTTCAAATTTGAGGAAGCAAAAATTAGAGAAATTTGTTTGATTTTGGGAGTAATCTCATTTAGTTCTAGGCCAAAATGAACAAAGTATTTAGGGTTTAGGGTTTTGTGAGAATATCTAACGTTTGAGCATTTAGGGGTATTTTGGTCATTTGGTACAATGCACAATCTTGGTATCGTGCTTGATCGAGATGAATGGAGAAATTACGTCCAGCACATTTTCTAAGCATCTTGGACCAATGTTCCCCGAGTTCATTTGGTAAAATTATGTTATTCTCGATCCAAATTCTCCGAGATTGCTCCGAGTTTTAACACCAAATACTAAATGTGCTTTATTACCTGTGTGTTTCACATTGGATTTTAGAATAATTTTTCTTACAAACTTTTGTTCCTGGGAGCATCATCAAGAACGACCTTAAAGAAATTGAGATTTAAATTAATCTACATTATATTTGTGTTATCTATTTAATGGAGTGTCTATCAAACAAGTCAACCAACAACCACCTCAACTACATCCTCAAATTTTGCCGCAAATTCAACTTAACAAACATAAAGTTATTAATATATGTTGGAGAATCATCAAGATAAAGTGAAACCGAAGAAATTGTATGTAGACACTTTTCAAATCACGAGTTGTGGGATGCGCAGACGATAAAATCTTTGGATCAGAAGGGAAGTTGAAAATACGACATATAATTAATGAGGTTGGTACAATTAAATTAAGTGATTTTTATTCGTTTGCAAGCAAAAATGTATAGTTCTCGACCAAAATGAGCATGTTTGGGGTACCGAAGTTGTCATTCGATAAATCCCTATATTTCCATATTTTTTTAAAAAAAAAACAAACAATCTCAGTGTTGAACTTGACCAAGAGAGTCGAGAAGTTACGTTGAAAGAGTTTTTTTCTTTAATTTTTAAAGAAACTTAGTGTCAAGTTCGATTGAGATTGACCGAGAAAAACAAAACTACGAGTTTTTTTAAAAAAGTGTGCTATTTCTTAAGTTTAAAACTAAAAATATGGGGTGTAACTCTACTCCATGTTTGATTCAAAGAGTTATGTGGGTTTACCACTAAAAAACATCAATTTTATATTTTATCAAGTCCTTAAATTGCAAACCTCGACACTTCACAACTCCTCAGACTTCATAACTTTACTCCTTACTATTAATAACTTGTAAAAATACAAGTTATTATGATCTTTTAAGTAGAATAATGTAGCAATTAGGCGATATGAAGGAAGATAATGCGTAATTAATTAGGTTGAAATAGAACAAAGGTGTTATGCAAGTAGCAAAAGATATAAATGTTTGTTTTCACGATCTTTATTGTCTTAACGTAAGATTTTAATAAAAAATATGAAGCGAGCTAAAGAAGTACATTAGGCGACATATGCACGTGTTAACCAATCAGGTGATGAAGAGATTAACACTAGGCGATATGAATCACTAGAAGACAAAGATGGTTGGTGAGAATATCAGATAAAGAAGGAAAAGACATCGATTGTGGAGTCGCATAGCAATGGTCAGAAGTCAGGATATGGCAACCCATACCGTGTCAGCATGTCCCATCAACTCAAAGCCTATAAATACAAGATTGCCTCCTTTTTCGAGTGCATGTGGATTTGTGGAAGACGAGCTCAACTTCATCCTTACGATTTCTTCTCTTCTTTAGGTGAGAACTTAGAGTGAGCGATGTAAATGAATTCAAATTCCATTTTCCCCTTAGTGTAATAGGCAAAAATGAAGCCGAAGAACATATGAAATTGTGTTATGAGGCTCAACTCATTTATTTTCCCTTCATTTTATACTTTCTTTTAGTGTTGATTTACGAGCCAAACTCCATGGCCAAAGGACCTAAAGTTTTATTTATAAATGCAAAATATTATCATTATCATTATTTCATCTCTTTACCTATCGTATACAAGCGTTCCATGAAATTGTAAGAGTAGTTCATTGAAAATCCACAGGTTACTGATTGTATGCTTCAGCAATGCGACAAAGTTGAGAACGAATATGAATAACAGTTGTCTGTTAGTGTTGGATCCCCACCTTTGAAAAGCTCGAGCACAATTTTCTAATATGTGTTGATGAGATAACCCATGACACATTGAAACTGATGCCCAACTCCTTAAATTAGCTATCAACTTTCGGCAGTTGTCATGTTGTTGTGTATTGAACTTAAATTTATAATCACAATATCTTCCATAGTGACCCAACTCAATATACGAAGGCTTTAATAAAATAGCTATAGGTCAGTGATTCGGACACTCTCAATCAAGATGAGAGATGAGCGCACAAGCTAGACAAAAGCAACATCGCCAAAAAAATGACTAACCTGGCATAAATTCAGTCAGATACTGAACGTCGATTACACCGGGTGAAAATATCTTTGATGGAGCCCAAGTCTCAAATATTGCAGTCACTCAAAAGAGTTCGAAAATTTTCCACAAACCCTGAACCACCAACATAGAGGCTGGGGGGGCACCTGTCCCCTTCAACTTATCGGTTTTTACATTTTTAATATAAATTTTATATACGTTTTATAAAGAGGTTTTTTAAAAAATATAACAAAACGGCAAAATATTACATTATATAGAACAATTTCGAAAACGGAAAAAGTCCATATGCCTACAATGAAAATACCAAAAATGCCCCCCGTCAACATACAATTAATTGGTGGTAAGCGCGTAAAATATTTGATACACGATATTGTGCCAAGATCTTTTAGCTTTGGCTACACGATCGTTTATATTTGACTACCAAAATCTAAACGATTTTTTTTTTCAAGATTCTTTGTTGTACGGTCGTTTTGATTTGATCGTTTAAATTTGGGTATCCAAATCTAAACGATTTTTTTAAAGATTCTTTGGTATACGATTGTCGTTTAAATTTGGCTATTTTATATACATGATCGTTTAGATTTGAGTACACAATATCCCAACGATTTTTTTTCAATATTTTTTATATTTGGTACACGATGTTGAATCAAATAACAGTTTGAAATAAAATAAAAGAAAAATTATTGAAAAAGAAAAGAAAAAGATGATGGAAACGAAAAGAAAAATTGCAAGAGAAAAAAGATAGAAAGGAAAGATAAATCTGGAATATTAAAAAAAATAATTAATTTCATAAAATTTTTGATTTTGTTATATTTACGAAAAAGTCTTAATCAGGATAAGGGGATGAAATAGCAAAGAGGGAGACACAAGTTAATTCTCTTAGGTGTGAGTTTGAGTTGTCCCTGCCACTCTTTTTCTCTTTTCTTTTTAACTATTCAATTTCTGTAGATTCTGAAACTTGCATTTAGGTAATTTTAAGATGATCTTTTCATTCATATACATATCATGTCATTCATTCACGAGTAATATATGTAATAAATTGGTTATTACTTTTCTAGTGTTATACCAATATATTGGGAGATGTTTTAAAAGAAAAACAACACTGGAGACTAACATATTTTTATTGTTATTATTATTATTACACTTAAAAACCAGTTTTTAAAAGTTAATTCTATTTTAAAATTTTCTCACATGCAAATATATAAATAATTTATCGAACTTTATTAAATTATTCTCGAAAAGGGAGTTGTTTAAAATCTTATATAGGAACTTTTATAATTTTTTTAATTAATATTATTTAATTTAGATATTACAACAATGTATCTTATATTTATATAAATGTTAACTTATGGTCCATTTGGTAACGTTTTTGTTTCTTGTTTTCTGTTTTCTGTTTTTAAAATAAAAAACAAGAATATGTTTGATGACTCTTTCTTGTTTCCTGATTTTATCCGAGCTGATTTATTTTTTATTTTATTTATGTTATTTTATTCACATTAAACAAAAACATACGTCCTCCATTAAACATAAAAGGTAAAATTATCAAAAGTTTATTCATTTAATAAAAAAAATACCAGTAAACAAATAAAAGTAATAACATAAACATAAAATTGTATCTATATCATTTAAATGTTGCCCAAATTTGATTGGCAATATCATTTATCACTCGGGTCGGATCATTTCTCTTAGATGATGTCGACTCACTTCTTAATTTATCAATTTCAATAATCTCATCGATATTTGTGACATCTAAAATGTAATATTAATTTTAAAGTAAGTTATTATGTCCTCAATATTCATAATTGAAAGAAACAAAATAAAAGTTAACTTTTAACTCTACTACCTGTGATACTTTAGAGAAAAACCTACAACGAAAACTTAGATCCACGCAAAAAAGAAGACGAGAACTATGGATCCGACGAAGAGGATAGACGAAAACTTTGAATCCAGCGAAGAGGAAGAGTCCGACTTGTAGAGGAAGACGATGAGAGGCGAAGAGGAAGACGGTGTGTAGAAAAAGACGATGAGAGAAAGAGGAAGAGGATGGTTATTTGGGGAAGACAATGGAGATAAGAGGAAGAAAAAGAAAACCACGTGAAGAGGAAAATGGAAAAGGAAAAGGAAACCAATAGAAAAATAATTGAGAAAAATGAAAAGGAAACCAATAGAAAAATAATTGAGAAAAATGAAAAGAAACCAATAGAAAAATAATTGAAGAAAAGAAAAAGGAAAGCCACACAAAAATAATTGAGGGAAAGAAAAAGGAAAGCCACACAAAAGTAATTGAGAAAAAAAAGACGGAAACTAATAAAAAAAATTGATAAAAAGGAAGAGGAAACCAATAAAAATAGTTGAGAAAAAGGAAAAGGCAACCGGTAAAAATGATTAAGAAAAAAGAAAAGGAACCAACATAAATAATTCAGAAACGAAATGGAAGAAACTATTTTTTTTTCCAATAATTCTTTATAAAATGGAAAGTGTTTCTACTTTTTTTAGAACGAGAAACAAGGAACGTTACCAAACACCTCTGTAGGCAAAACAGAAATAGAAAACTGGGAATGAGAACGTTATCTAACAAGCCTTTACATACCTTTCAAATTTTAAAATCGTGTCTAACAATTCTTTTATTAAACCACTAGCAAATTTAATTATATATTACCAACACTCTCAGTTACTTGTGAGCTTAAATACAGACCTCCTTACACCACTTGCTCTAATATCATTTTAAACCATCAATTCACCCAAAAGCTTAAGCTAGTGGCTAAAGGCAAATTTAATTATATATCACTAACATCTTTTAAAAAAATTAATATTTGTTGTAAATATAATTATATATTGTAAATGTGTAGTATCCATAACCTAGCTACTACCTACTTATGTTATCAATTGTCATATAACTCTCGTTCAATTCCGTGTTGTAACATTCATCCTATTAAATTCCCTATTATATTTAACATATACCTTTAACAGTGTGTGGTATCTTTGTTGGATACACACCACAGTTGAGTTCAATTGTTTTCTATATTTTCTTTCTTCTCTACTCTTCTTTTTTGTTTAGTTTCTTTATTCTTATTTATAACAATATCATGTAATCATAAATGTCTATAACTTATTCATGAACCCTTTAAATTTTGTCTCTAATTGAGCCTTAAAATTTAAATTTAGTAAACAAAAATAGTATATATCAATGAACAGTAAAGTCGAAGAATGGATTCTCGTGGGGACCCGTTTTCTACACCATGACCTCACCTCCAAATGGTGCCGATAGGATGAGAATGAGGGTAAATATCATTTGTAGGGAGGGAGACGAGGAACCCTCCTTTGCCTCAACCCTGTTACCAATCCTTGTATTGTGCCCCCATATAAAAGTTTTGGCTTCGACACTACTTCAACGTTGATCACTGCTCCAAGCTTTCTCATAATCCCATAAGAATCTTTCCCATCGTCACCAATTAACTAAAAAAAATACACTTGGACCAAATACGTACTTTTTTTGCATCAACCTACAAACTTGAGGTACGTTCACGAAAAAAAGAATGAGCAATCTGAATCTTCAATATGTAATTTGTCCATACTATCACAAAAATTTTGAATAAAAAAAGGAAGAGAGTGGATATTTAAAACATGGAGTCAAATTTGATTATGGAGACTTGGACCAAACACTGGTAAAAGTTAATTGCACATATATCTAAGAGATTAGTTTCTCACATATTAAAAAAATTCCTTTTTGATTTACGGGTCAATTTTAACATGAGTTCAAGTGATTTGGGTATGCTAATGGAAGAAAATGAAAAGAAAAAAAAAAAAAAAAAAGAGAAGACCAAAATGCTCATGCTAAAGTAAAATGTATAGAACAAAATGAAATGGTAATGTAATTATTATGATGGTAAAATTTAGGCACAAACAAATAAAAACTAAACACAAAATCCTAATTAATTCTTTTTTTTTTTTTTGGAGAAAAATGAAAAATTAAAAGAGAGATCAAGAAAAGAAAAAGTAGTAATGAAAAGTAATTAATTTGCTTTAATTTATCTTACAAATTAAGTTAACTTTACAGTATTTGCCAAAAAAAGAAAAGAAAAGAAAAGAAAAGAAAAGCTACCTAAAGTTAGCCTTCACATTTAACAGTTCATTGTTCCCGTTCACATCTCTTTCCTCTGCGGCCCCCTTAACCCAGTTCTCTCTTCATCAATTGTAATTTACTTACTTCCATGTCCACACACTCACTCTTGGTTCACTTGTTTTGTAGAATTGAACTTATATTTACTAAATTGTTAGATACAAGTTTTTGAAGTTGATATTTTGGAAGAATAATATTTGTCTAAATTGATTTTTAGTACTTGATTATTCTTTAGCTTTTAGTGCTCGAAAATACTTTAAATTGATTTTTAGTACTCAATTATTTAGCTTCAAGCGTTTAAGAGTACTTTGTGAGTTTCTCTAATTCTAAAAACCTTTAAGACCTTTAACTTTGTTTATGGATTTCACTTTTGATTAAGTTATTTTTTCCCCTCAGCTAGAACTTAAATATTAATACAAATTATTTAATCATATTAATGAGATCATAAGTTGTGATTGGTACACAAAATTTTGTTCAATGCCTGTTGAGTAAATTTTTTTTTTAATAAAAAATACTATAATTATAATTGTGATGAATAACCATTTTAGAGATAATAATCAAATGTACTGTAATACTTTCAAAATATTAAAAATAGCAAAATATATGCTTCTATACATGAAAATAGATGATAGTCTTACTTTTGAATATTAGAGTATTCTATCAAATTTTGCTATATTTATAATTTTTATAAATATTATTATATATATATAGGACAATATTTTGAATTTAATGGTTATATTTAAACTTAAAAAAAAACAATACTATTAAAATGTGGAGGAGAGAAAATAATATAATACCAATTATTGGATATCAAAAAATTTTGTTGTTGGGTTCTGTGTAGTTTAATAAAAATAATTTAGAAAAAAACGTAAAGACTATGGCTTGAAGTTAGGTATCCAAAGAGTATTGGAAGACAATTTTATGAAAGCTATGATCTAATATTGGTATTATTTGAGTTATATATGTATAAAACTATACTAAACAATATGTCGGTGATACTAATTGGAAGATTGAGAGTATGATTAGTCAAATATTTTGATGGACGAAAGTGAAAAAAAAAACTATAAAGTATATCAAGCTGTTATTCCCATCGCATCTCAAAAATGTAACTACGATTATTACAAAAATTACTTAGTATAAACTATCACCCTATATAGCATATTGTTCTTCAAGAAACACACAACTCTCTACCTTCTAAGAATCACATCCACACAGATATTCCCTAACAGTTTTGGTGATATTAATTAAATAACACACCTATACAATAATTACACTAATATTTCACAGATTTGTTAACGAAAACTAAAGAGATCATCAGATCTCAAGAGAACTTTCAATTCATTTATGTAGATCACCTTCACCTTCAGGAATACATTCCAAAGCCGGCTTCCAGCTTCCTATTTCATCTGAAACCGTCGTCGCTCTCCCTTTCACCTTCAACTCCTCAATCAATTCCTCCAATGAACACGAATTGTTCTCTCTATTCTTCAATATCTCTTTTAACTCTTTCTGAGATATCACCACTTTAATCCTCAACACTCCCGCTCCAGAGTCGTCGCCGGAATTTCTGTCCTCTTGATCTTCTTCTTCTTCTTGTAAATTAAACCTCACTACCTTCTTACCGGCCGCACCCCCGGTTCCGTTCTTCGGCTTCGCCATCGCCGATCCAGGACGAAGCGGTTGTTCCTCGACTTTCTCAGCTTCAATGAACTGATCAGGAGGAAGATTGTCATAAGAGTCGTCTTGAGCCATAACTTTGTTGGTTCTAAAACAGATATTCCCCATGGAGAATTGCAGAAATTGAAACGAATAAATGTTGAGTACTGAATGTGTAGACTGAATTTGGTGAATTTATAGAGAGAGAGAGAGAGAGAGAGAAGAATAAAGAGCACATGAGAAAGCGTTTGTTGTGCCGCGTTAACTGACAGATAAACAAAAGCGTAAAACGCAACGTTGCTTATATGTTGCACTCTACGGCCCTTTCCAAATAACAGAATTTGGATTTAGTTTAAGTTTTTTCTTTAATTACTCCCCCATGTGTTACACCACCATTGTTCATTTCCTTTACTTTTTTATTTCTTTATCACTATCACAATTTGAACCACCTTTCTACAAATATATATATATATATAAATACACACACATAAACACATTTATACTTCTTGCTTTTTTTGTTTATTTAATTTAAAAAAAAAAAATTAGTAGCATGGGTATGACTTGGTTGTGTAGTTTAATCAAACACATTTTATCAAATATATGTTGGAAATGTTTTTAGTTTTTGTAAGATATATGTTGGATCAAATACCGCTCCAAACTCTAGATGTTTTTTTTTCCCTAAACCAAGCTTTGATTTCGTGCGAATTGATATCCAGTATAAAATTTATTGCAATTATAGCTTCAAACATTTAAATCTGAATGCAAAATTGTTGTAATCAATCTCGTGTTTAAAACATCAATCCCTTTAACCACCATACAATTATTATAATCAAACCTAAATTATTATAGTTGCCAATTTTTATGGGGATCTTTTCAAAAATATAAAAAAACTGCAAAATATTTACACTTGATAGAACAATTTCAAAAACGGAAAAAGTCCAGAGGCCCACCGTATAAAATACAAAAAATGTCCTGTCAACCACACCGTCAATAACGCGCGCGTAATATATTTACGATCGTTTAGATATGGCTACAATTTATACGCAATCGTTTAGATATGGTTCAATGTATACGCGATCGTTTAGATATGGTTTAATATATACGCCATCGTTTAGATATGACTATAATTTATACGCAATCGTTTAAATATGGTTATAATTTATATGCAATCATTTATATATGGTTCAATATATAAGCGATCATTGTAATTTATACGCGATCGTTTAGATATTGCTACAAGGCGATGATTTAGATATTGTACGTGATCGTTTAGATATGACTACAATTTATTTTTTTAATTTTATTGTTTAATTTTGTTATACGATCGTAAATGATTTTTTTTAAAAAAAATTTGGTACAAGATTTTTTTTATTCTTTTTACACCATCGTTTAGATTCTTTACACGACCGTTTAGATTTCTTTACACAACCGTTTACTTTTTTTAACACGATCGTTTACCTTTGGCTACTTCAATCCAAATAATTTTTTTTCGAGATTTTTTATACACGATCTTTTATTTTTTTATACGATCGTTTACTTTTTAATTGATCGTTTACATTTGGCTACTCCAATCTAAATGATTTTTTTTTCAAGATTCTTTATACACAATCTTTTATTTTTTTTATATGATCGTTTACATTTGGAGTGTTTAGATTTGGTTACCCAAATGTAAACACGTAAAAAAAAAGACGATGAAAGATTAAATGACGTAAAAAAGAATCAGAAAAGAAGAAAATGTAAATATTAAACGATGTAAAAAAGAATAAAAAAAATGAAGAAAGACGGTTGAAAAAAAATCACAAAATCAGAAAAGAAAAATATGATGGAAAGAAATCACAGTGAAAAAAAAAAAAGAAAAAATACGATGGAAAAATTTAACGACGTAAAAAAACAATTGAAAAATAAGAAAGATGATTGAAAAAAATCGCAAAAAAAAAAAAAAGAAAGAAAAGAAGAAAGACGATCAAAGAAATCGAGGAGAAATACGATGAAAGAAATCACATAGAAATCGCGAGGAAAAGAAGAGCAAACTTGGAATATTTAAAAAATGGCTAATTTTATGGGTTTTGTTACACGGCCCGTAAATAGTTTGGTGTTTTGTTAATGTAAGTTTCCATTTTTACGATCTTTAGGCAAATTTATGAATTCAAAATCTTTACAATATTTAGGCGAATGTTTTCTTTTTAATAAATATACTTATAATTAATATAAATTTTAAACAAAAGAATTGTACAAAAGGACAAATTTAGTAATGATTCAATAACTGTTTATGAATATATATACAAATATACAAATATATTTATCTATGAATATATATAGTGTTTTGAATGTGACAACCAAACTATTTACGGCATATATAACAAAGCCCGTAAAGTTAGCCATTTTTTAAATATTTCAGGTTTGCCCTTCCATCTTTCTTTTGCAATTCGATTCATCTTCCTCTTGGTATTTCTTTCATTGTCCTCCTCCTGCAATTTTGTCTTTCTTCTTTCCTATTTTTTCCTGCAATTTCTTTCCATCATCTATCTTCTTTTCCTCTTCTTTTTTCTTTTTTCGTTTTTCCATCGTCTTTCTTCTTTTCTTTTCTTTTTTCGTGTACAAAAAATAGCAAAATCTAAAAGATCGTGTATAAAGAATCTTGAAAAATAATCATTTAGATTGGAATAGCCAAATGTAAACTATGTAAACAATCGTGCAAAAAATAAAAAAAAATGTGTATAAAGAATCTTGAAAAAATCATTTAGATTGAAGTAGCCAAATGTAAACGATCGTGTAAAAAACTAAGGATGATGTAAAAAACTAAAAAATTGTAAATAAAAAATCTTGAAAAAAGATCATTTAGATTTGAGGAGCTAAATGTAAATGATTATTTAAAAAAAAAAAAAAAGTAAACGATTGTGTATAAAGAATCTTGAAAAAAAAATAATTTGGATTGAAGTAGCTAAATGTAAACGATTGTGTAAAAAAAAGTAAACAATCGTCTAAAGAAATCTAAACGATAGTGTACCAAAAGAATTAAAAAAATCGTGTACCAAATTTTGAAAAAAATCATTTAGATTTGGGTCCCTAAATCTAAACGATCGTGTAACAAAATTAAACGATAAAATTGAAAATATAAATTGTAGCCATATCTAAAAGATCGCGTACAAATTGTATCATATGTAAACGATCGCGTATAAATTGTAGTAATATCTAAACGATTGTGTATAAATTGTAGCCATAGCAAATATATTAGGCGCGCGTTATTGATGGCGTGGTTTACGGGTCATTTTTGGTATTTTACATAGTGGGCCTCTGAGCTTTTTCCATTTTTAAAATTGTTCTATAGAGTGTAAATATTTTGACCTTTTTTTTATATTTTTGAAAAGACCCCTAGTGTTTTCTAAAACAAAATATAACAAAGCAAAAAAATATATACATCATATAGAACAATTTTGGAAAAGGAAAATACCCACAAGCCCACAATGTGAAATAACAAAAATATCCCCACGATTTTAGTCTAAATGATGTGTACCCAAATTTAAATGATTTTGTATTCTTGTATACTCAGTCTAAATGATATTATACCCAATCTAAATGATTTTATACCAAAACTAAATGATTTATTAGTGTGAGAGTGGTCTATCTCTGTCTATCTAGGATAGACAACTAATTATTTAGATCGTTTAGATCCTGTACCAATATCATTTAGATGTTGGACCAAGAAGAAAAAAGAAAATAAAAATGAGGGTGAATGAAGAAATTCTGAAAAAAGAAATGAAGAAATTGCAATCAAGAAGTGGATATATGTAGGAGGAGAAGTAATATAAATAAATTAATAATACGAAGAAGAGAGAATAAACCACGAAAAATAAAAAAAAAACTGAAAAATAATTATGCAAAATCCAATAAGTAAAAATATAAAATTTATGAAAAGGTAATTAGCTTGTGAGTTATATTATATATAATTATTTTTAAAAAAGAAATTGAATATATATTATGAATATAATGTCCCACAATGGCGGCGCAATAAAGACGAATAGATACACCTCAGCGGTATGTTTCTTTTGTTTTAGAAAATGAAAAAATGTGGTTGGGTTACATTATTAAGGGTAATGCTTTTGAAAAATATAAAAAATATAATATCACACAACAGCCAATAAGAATAATGGTGTGAATATCTAGCTTTCCTTGAAATTATATATTCATTATTCCTCCAATTTCTTTCCACAATATAATGTACTTTAAGAAGAATCTTCCCAAATAATCAGACCTAGGTACTAATTTTGAGCTAGGTTAAGGGTTATATTTTTCTGTGCTTTATTTATTTATTTAGTATTTCATTGGTTTGTTATATTTTTCAAAAAAAAAAATCATTTTCTAAAAAACAAATAGTTAAAAAGTAGAAAAGTTAACAAAAATATTTAGGGTGCGTTTGGGGGAAGGGTTGATTTAGGGAAGGGTTAGTGTTAAGATAAAACTAGTGTTAAGTTAAACCTAGTTTTATCATAACTCTTGTTTGGGGGAAGGGTTTAAAAAGGTAGTTTTATGATAATATGTGTTTGGGGGAAGGGTTAGGTGGGAAGAGTTAATGGGGATTTTATGATAAAATGTGTTTGGGGGAAGGGTTAGGTGGGGAGGATTAATGGGGATTTTATGATAAGATGTGTTTGGGGGAAGGGTTAGGTGGGTAGTTTAATGGGGATTTTATGATAAAATGTGTTTGGGGGAAGGGTTAGGTGGGTAGTTTTATGGGAATTTTATGATAAAATGTGTTTGGGGGAAGGGTTAAGTGGGTAGGTTTATGTGGATTTTGTGATAAATTTTATTTGGGAAAATTGTTAAATGGGGTGGGTTAATTAATTTTTTATGTTGTATAATATTTTTAAATTCAATTGTAAATATCATAAAAAAATTATTGCATATTTTTTTACGAAATCCTCGAATCCGTATTATTCTCCTATTTTATTTGTTGTATGTGTAATGTTATTAAATTAATATATACAGTTGGCGAAATTAAAATTAATTTCTGAACATATTGTGATAAATTTATTACAATTAATTTCTTATAAAGATAAAAAAATTATTCAATATTTCGAATGGCCGATAGCGAAGTCATCCAATTTTAAACCTATATAAATAGCCGTTATAACGCTTTTCGAAAATTCTGACTAGTTTCTTTCATTTAAAATAAACATTAGGAATGAACAAAAGAAGTCCTTGACAATACAAAATGCATAAACCATCGAATACATGATACAGAAAAATACGTAACGAAATAATAAGCAACACAGGTCACTACAAACAGAAACTATCTCTCTATGTCTCGTAGGAGGACTCTACAGAAGCCCTCCCTTTCATCCTCAGGCATGAGTACGAAACCCCGGAGGTCGTCCATACGAGACAAAAGATGCCTTTGCAATAACGCCCTATCCAAACTCGTAAGTTCTGGCATCTCACGCAATATGCGGAAAAATTCCGTGCGCACGTGGTTGTCATTTGCAAGGTTGCGTGCTGGCCACTGCGCAATCTCCCTGAGTTGCTCGTTTGTTTGGTCGAGCGCCACATGTATCGCTTCAAGCTCGAAGTCTCGCTGACTTCCCCTCTTCCTCTTCGATCCACTTGATCCGGTCCTACCATCTGAAGCGCGAGAAGGTCGGGATGCACGTACATCGTCCTGCGAGATGTCAACTCCCTGGCTGTACACGGGCGGGAAGTCCTCGTTTCCATCCCCCATATCAAATCTGTCATATCCGCCACCTGGCTCGTTAGACCCCACGTCCGCAAATGTCTCAGCGAACCGACCGGTCGCCCTATCCCGACCAAATACATATGTAAGCTCGTCGTAATACGGGAATGGTTTGTTCAGGAGTCCTTTCGCTGCAGGATGCGACTGCGGGCAGAAAAAAAATATGACGTATGAGTACTAATTTAAAAATTGTTTACTAAATGTAAATTGTTAACGTTGTGTGACGTTTAAATTATATTCCATACCCTAACCCAATTATCGAATAATTCCTTCTCCGCAACAATGCATTTCTCGTCATCGTTCCACCCAAAGCCACTGCACGCTGGGCCCCGCATTTCGGCAATGGCCTGGAACGTTCGCTTAAGTGTCTTGATCCTACAATCAATTACAGTTGTTGCTCGTACCTGACATCCAGGTAGTTTCTCTGCCATCATGCGTACCAACTGCGCAAGGTATCCTGGGCGAAATGTACCATTATCTGATTTCCAGCACCCCATTGACACTAGCTCCATTAAACATTCGACAAGAGTCCCCTCCTCCTCCCTCGTCCAAACATGTCTCGGTGCACGATTTGAGGTTGACATACTGAGAATCAGAAATTAGAAAAAATACATGCAGTACATAAGTAATTTCACCATTAAACTCGAAAGTAAAATAGGCATGATACAAATTAACGCACGCGTACAATACATATGCAACAGCCCATATTAGTTTTTACAGTACATGTTAGAGACGATAGAATTGCGACGAAGTCATAAAAAAACTTGTTATCTAAATATGTCTTAGCTAAGCGTTACGGAACTGCCAATCGGTGAACATCGATGCGGCTAGGTTGTCGCGCCACTGAGACCACTCGTTTGTTGTCTCAATGTACTGAATGTCTTCTGAAGCGGTGGTCGTTGCGTACGTGGAGTCCCCCTCGTCCTCGTCCTGAACGTCGTCGCAATATGTCATTTCCCTGTTGATCAAATTGTGAAGCAACGCACATGCTAGAATGGTGCGACACTGGACTTGCAGGGGATAATACGACTTTCCACGAAGAATGGCCCAACGACCCTTTAGAACACCGAACGCGCGCTCAATAACATTCCTTGCCGAGGAGTGCTTCATGTTGAAGTACTCCTTTGCATTTGTTGGCGCATTTGCAGCACCACGCCACTCTTGCAAATGGTACCGCTGGCCTCTGTACGGGGCGAGAAACCCCTCCGCGTTTGGATATCCAGCATCACACAGATAATAATATCCTGTTATTAAATGGTTTGTTTATGAACTTTAGATAGGTAAGTAAGAAGCGACGGTGTTTTATTATAAACATGATATACCCTTTGGCACTTGTAGTCCATTTTCTCGTGAAATCGCATCACGTAGGATCCGCGAGTCTGCTGCAGATCCTTCCCAACCGGCGAGGACATAAACGAAATCCCCTTTCGTGTCACAGACCCCAAGAACGTTTGTGGCAATTTCCCCCTTACGCGTTCTGAAAGTAGGCCGATCTCCTGCGGGGACGTTCACCTTTATGTACGTCCCGTCTAACGCGCCAAGGCAGTTCTGCAGGTTCAAAGGAACACAATGAATTAACTGCGATGTACCTAAAGTAAATTATAGTGAACTTGTAGGATGCCCACCTCGAAACACTTCCAACGTTGATCATTGCAGTTACTTGTTATCGGAACAGGTCTTTTTATCAACTCCTCGTACAGTCGAAGAACAGCCAACAATACGATGTTGAAATGTCGCGATACTGTCTCACCGGAGCGTACAAATTCTCGTTGTATGACGCGGTTCTTCACGTCATGAGCGAGGACGTGCAAGAACATTGCTACCATTTCCTCAACATCGACAATTTCAGTTGAAGAAAGACCAGCGACATTTCTAAGTAAATGGCATAGAATTGCGAATGTTCGCCTATCCATCCGCGTGCTTTGCCGACACACAAGATCTGACTCGTGTATCATGCGAAAGTAAGCAAGCTCCCTAATTCTATGGCGTGTATCGGGCGGTGTATGTGGGAGACGCTTATTGTTGTTCATTAATAGCTCCAACGTTAGTAAAATCTGACGTTGGGCCAACGTGAATGCAGTTAGAACTCCAATAAGTGTTTGTTCATCCATTACAATGTATGTACAGTTCCCTAAAAAGATGTACTATTTAAAATTAGTACAATATCGATATATTGTAAAAAAATATGTAGACTTAGTAATATCCCTATTTAGTAAAACTATAAACATAGAACAAAAAAATTAGATTATTTGAACAATTGAAATCCAAACAATAAAGAAGGTTATTTCAACCATTTTTACAATCTATTTTAGTTGTAAAATAAGTATTTTAAAAATACAAATGAAATTTTGCACTACACAATTTACATCAAAGTCAATACTAACTTTAATATATATATGAATCTGTAATTACTACCCCTATTCATTATCATGGGAGTCTCCATTTTTCAAACTTAGAGCATTAAATATCTCCAAATGCACCTATTCTTTTTCCATTTCTCCTATTTTTCCACATCTGACTAAATCCACCTATACAACAAACCATCCTAATCATAATTAACTTTTAACTTAAATACCATTTGAATACTTCCAATTTGATCTTAAGTACTATCAAGAATAACCATTTTTTTTCTAGTTTTTTATTCTATGAGATTAGATTTCAAGGGTTCTATATTTTTAAGTATGAATTTCCATTAAATTCTCACTTTCCATCTCTATAATATTATTGTCCATCAAAATAACTATTTCATTGTAACTAATTTAAATTAATTAATAAATATCATTTTTAGTAAAAAAAAAAAAAAACGAATAGAATGAATCCAAAATTTAAAAATCAAACTAGAACAAAATTCGAATTTGAAAAGTACAATTTGAAATAAATTTAAGACAAACTATAAATATAATAATGTTTCAAGTAAATTCATGCTTCTTTTTTTTTTTTTTAAATTTTATAGGAATTATCCAAATTAATTTTGCATAAAACATAATTTTATACAATAGTTTTTATTACACTTTGTAATTATTTGTTGGTAGAAAAATAAAAGTTATAATTTATGTTTAAAACGGTTTGGAATAAATTACGAAAAAAAAATGTGATTAAACGTTGGAACGTGTGTACTAAATTTTGAAAGCGTCAAACACATTTGTACAAACTTTATTACTATATAGAAAAAAAAAATTGTTAAAAAACAGAAAATTAAAAGGATACATTATGTAACAAATTAATCGAATGTTCTATATACAAAATGTTTATTATAAAATTATACAAAACCGGAAATAAACGAAAAAAAAAAATACATTATCAAAGCCTACAAACGGCTATTACAAGAGTACCTCTTCAAATAATTTCGAACTCCTTCGTTGCAACGTCCTACATAAGAAAAGAATATGATTATTATTTCTAATTAAAACACAATAGAAAACGTATGAAAAAAAAATTAAATATACATACCTTTTTAGGACGATAAATTTAACTCGGAATGAAGATTGAATCGGGAAACCGTAAAAACAAGATTCATTTTAATTTAGTAGCCTCAGAGTTTTGATTCCATTCCAAAAAAATGAATGGAATTCCATCATAGTTATAGGAAAATAAATAAAGGACAGAAATGTATAGAAAACATATAGCAAAAAGCACAGAGATGTGATAAGTTACAAGCACATAGAGGGTACAAAAGACACATGGTAACAGTAAAGAAGAAGAGAACTTACAGAATGTAACTTAAAAGCACAGAGATCATACAAAGAGGAAGAAGAATGCAGTGAATGAAAAGAGGAAAGGTGCCAATATATAGGGGAAATATGGGGCAAGTTGATAGGACTTAGAGGGAGGTCAACAAAAATATAAAGACCAACTGACATAAAGCATAGCATAGTCAAAGCCTATATACTAAAACCTATAACAGAAGCATACCCTACAAAAACATGGAAGAGACAACACTGGACAGAAAGGAAGAAGAGACAACACTGGGCAGAAAGAATACAGAGAAGATTAAAATATATTTTGTAACAGAACAATTAAATAGAATAGAAGAGTGAAATTAATTTAGTAAGGAAATGTGAAGTCAAATCCATAGACTAAAAATACATGGAAGAGACAACAGAGAGCATATACAGAACAATAGATAGAAAGAATCCATATACTAAACATCCATATACAGAACAATAGAGAGCATAAAAATCCATAGACTAAAAATCCATAGAAAGAATACATATACAGAGAGCTAATACTAAAACAATTGTAAACAAAAAACAACAATTGTACAGAAATTTCAACTCATCATGAACTCAACAATTGTAAGAGTATTACAACAATAGAGGTAAACAATACAGAACAACAGAGAACAATTGTAAGAGTATTACAACAATAGAGGTAAACAATACAGAACAACAGAGAACAATTGTAAGAGTATTACAACAATAGAGGTAAACAATACAAAACAACAGAGAACAATTGTAAGAGTATTACATAAGACATAGGTAACAATACAGAACACATAAGAAATTGGTAAACAATAGAGAACAATTCAGCAAAAAATATTACTCATCATCGGCTTTAAAAAAAAGTGGATTGAGAACTCCAAACCTCCCTACCAAGCTCCAATGGGTACGTGAAGAATCTGTCCTATTGCCAATCGAAGGACCCGAGAGCATACAGAACACCACGGCGGCAAGAAGGTTTCAAGGAGCCAAAAGCCACGATTCCAAAAAGGAAATCGTGTTCGGAGCCAACGAATTCGTCGGCTTCAACGAACACAGAAGCCCTTTCGGAGTGAGAGAGACGGATGAGAGAGATTTAGAGAGAGATTCGGCGTCACGAAATCCGGTTTCATCGCGAAAACGCAAGGGCATAATGGTTTAATCGAGGGAGAAGACGAAACCATCGAATGGATTAAAGGATTTCCACGGAAAAAACCCTAATGGACCGGACAAAATATTACGAACAGAAACCATACAAAAATTGAGGGAGAAACCCTTTCAGAACGAGTGTATTAGAGGATGAAAGGAAGAAAACAAAAATCGACCGGACATTAGTAAAATGTACAGAAACCCTAGAAGACATGAGGTAGAAGACGAAACGGTTCGTGGTTTCCATGCGGGAAATTACAGAAACAAAGAAAAAGGAAAAATATGGAGGACTTTGATGTTGAGAAGAAGATGAAATCGATTTCAACGAAAAATCGAAAACGGATTGCGCTGAAGGACGAAATGAAATCGGTTTGAGGATGAATTTTTTCGAGGAATTTGATGTTGAGAAGAAGATGAAATCGATTTCAACGAAAAATCGAAGACGGATTGCGCTGAAGGACGAAATGAAATCGGTTTGAGAATGAATCGAAGACGGATTGCGCTGAAGGAGGAAACCGGATTCACGAAAACGCGTTATCGGCGTTCGAAGGAAAATGAAATCGTGTTAAGGAAACCCTAACACTAGGGTTTCCTTAACTTTGGGCCCAAACGGGGGTTAGGGTTGGGCTAACCCAACCCCACAGCCCAAACCCTAACCCCAAACAGCCCCTTATGTTTTATAGAGAAGCGTGTATATATATATATTTGTTTAGTGGTTTTTTCTAATCAAGGATAAATAGTTTATTTTTTTTTATTATTTATGAAAAAATCATTTTTAAATCATAACTTAGGAATTAAAGGATAGTTTAATTCAAAAATTATCATGAAAACTAACCGTAAACATTTCCAGCCGCATGTCTCCCAACCTTTCTACAAGTTTTCTTTCATCGTAGATAATTTACCATTTTATTTTTTTCAATTCTTCTTTGATATTACTACCATTTTCAGTATGTTATAATCTAAAAATGTTATTTTCTTCATTTTAATTAGCAAATCTAAATCTAGTTGACATTATATTTTGTTTGAATCACATTTAATACTTTGTAAATGATAAAATTGTTGAAAAGATTTACAAGAATTGATGACTTTGTCGGTGGTATATCCAAAATTTTGCTATATTTGAAAATGTCTTTTTAATATATATTATGAAACAATTATCAAACTTAATATTTTTTTTTAAAAAAAAAACTACTATTTTGTCATCTTGGTTCATTTTAGTTCCTATATTTTTAAATGTTCATTTTGGTCCTTATATTTTCAAAAAGTGGCCATTTGGGCTAATTGATTTTCATTTGGGCGTTTTGAGGAGGATGTTTGTGGTTTGTTGTAGGCGTTCTGAGTTTTAGCTGACGTTAAAGATAGGCGACATAGGAAAGAGGAAGATGTTTTGACGCAAGGCAAGAAAAGTTCAAGCGTTGGAAGACATGAATTTTCTGGGAAATTTCCTAATGGAACTTAATTGGTGGGCTATACGTGTAAGGTTTAAGCTACGGATGGTTGGATGAAGCTAATAAGCTTACACATGTAGCACTTAAAGCAAGAGCTGACAACTTAATAAGAATTTAAGGGTGACTAACCTAATTAGAAATTAGTATAAATAGGGTTGAAGGGTCAGTAGGAAAGAGATTATGCTGAATTCCTAAAGTTACTATGCTAAAAGAAGAAGTATTATTAAGCGTGGAAGTGTTAGACGTTATGAGGAAAGGGAACTTAAACTTAGAGTTTGTGAATGAATTTTCAATGATAAATCGTGTTTCAAAGCTTTCTTTCTTCTTTGTATGGTTATGCTAATGTCCTAACATGTACAAATTATTGATGTTTATGAGAAAGCTTAAAATGTTCTATAAGAAAATGTTCTAATGTTAAAACTTATGTGACGATTGTATGATTGTGTATGTATATAAACCATTATTCTTGTTCTTATTCGTAAGCTGCTAACTGTTATGTGCACATAATGAGTCAATGCAACTATGTAGAAAAGGACTGCATGGCATTAAGAAGCTAACTAGGGCGGTTGTGTTAGTAGCTTGAGCAATAAGAAATGAATTGTGAGATACTTCAGGAGATGTTGATGATTATGCGGTTATCATAGTAGGCTATGCATGAGAAGGGTTCATGTTCTTGGTGCAAGGAAAGGAAAAACTAACGTGTGGTTTGTGTTTCTCAAATCAGGTGTGAGAGCCTGTTTTAAGAATTATGTTGATCAAATGTATTGTTTTCCCCCAAAAGGATTTCGAAATATCACTCACTAGTATTTGACTTGTGTGTTAAGTTTCCCTTCCCTAGATGACAAGGTTAAAGTCGAGTTATAAAGGGTTGGGCAAATTATTATGCAATGAGGCATTAGCCCGATCTAAGTTTAACTCGAAAATCTGAGCTAGGAGTTGAAGGCCCTAAGTTTATTTTAAGTTTTATTGTAAAGAGAGAGTATGTATATTGTATTTTGGAATGCGTATTATTAAGTTAATAAAAGAATTGTTGTTTGCTATATTTCCGCTGTGATATGTTGTTCTTGTCGCTTAGTAGCAATGGGAGTTAAGTTGAATTAGGCAATCAATCTAAGTTTAAGGACTTAAGTTGAGTGTCCTGCCGTTTCGCATTAGAGACACCATGGCTGCTCAAGTTAAGTCATGTGCCGCATTGCGAGGCTAGGACGCATGCGGGGTGGAGCGTGACATTTTGAAAGTGAAAGAACCTAAAATAAACTATAGTTGAAAATATAGAGACCAAAAAGAATATTTGAAAAAAATAGACCAAAATAAACCAATGAACCAACAGTAAAAGTATACGGAACCAAAGTATATCTAAGAGGCCATTTCATAATGTTTTCTTTTCTATTTCTTGTTTCTTTGTTTTGTTTCTTATTTTCAAAAAATTAGAAACATAAGTATTTTCTATAACTATATCCAATTTTGGAAACAGACACAAAACTTGTTTGATAACTTTTTATTACTTATTGTTTCTCATATTTTTCTCACATTTTTTTCTTTTTCTTTTTCTTTTCTATTCTTTTTTTTTCTTCTTTTTTCATTGGTTTTCATCTATGACCATCACCTCTAGTCGCCAACCTCCGTCCACTGCCCAATGCAGTTGCCGTAGCTGACCATCATCATCATCCACCTCCAATTACTGTCATTCACCTTCAACCAGCTGCCAGGAAACTCTAACAACCACCATCACTTTTCATCACTAAAAAACAGTAAAGAATAATCAAGAATTCTTCAGTTAAGACTGCAACTAATAATGTTAGTAATAACTTGTGAGACAGTAGAAAAGATTAACACATGAGACTTTGGTAACCGAATTCGGCCAATATTACCTACATCTGGAGAGCTGCGCACTGCTCATATGAGTAATTTTATTAATATTCACCATAGACACAAAAACATCAATACAACTAATGTGTACTTCTCAAGACTTTAACTATATGACATGTGTATTAACATCAGACTCCAGACTTCCCCTGGAATAAGGATGACTCCCGTCAACAGCGTCTGACTACAGGCTCCCCCTAAACGTATGCGTGAATCAACTACGAATCAAACTCACCACAGGTTCATTTTGTATATTACTCATATGCAAACTCAACTTTAGGTAATCATGCTGCTTTAGAAATCATAAGATCATCAAGCTACCTTTTGTTATGGCGGCTTCAATGAAAAACCAGATGTTACTTCTTGCATGAACAACGAAACTTTTCTCTCCTTTTTTCTGCGCACCCAGCACGTTTTCAAAACTCATATATATACATATGTGTCCAAATATGTATAAATCATTTATCTTTAATAAGATCCCTAAAGAGTAAACTTATTTTATTCTTAAATATAATTAGAAAGATTCCCAAAATATAGGAGAATGAATTACTCATTGAATATCTTTTCTTTTAAACAAATCATATAATATCTTTTCTTTTAAACAAATCATATAATTAAAAGATATTCTTTTAGACAAAAACACTTCAACAACCACTACAATCGATAACCAACTCTAATCGTAAAATGTTAGTTTGAGAGAATCATATCCTTATTTCACTCCCTATACATATATATATATATATATATATATATATATATATATATATATATATATATATATATATATATATATATATATATATATATATAACCATAATATTAGTACTTAACACCAACCACCATTATATGAACTCCAACGAAGACCACCCAAACTACTAATGATTTTGGTGACAGAACCTACCACATTTTATTTCATTTAAAAGGTGAAAAGAAAAATTAAATTAGAATAATATATAAACAATGCATGGTACAAAATTTAAAATTTAAAGTAAAAAATAAACAGGCAGTCATATTAATTAAAAGACGGAAAAAAGGAAAAAAAAGTATTGCATATTGTTAGACTTTAACCCGCAATCTGCAATATTAAGGTAAAACGTACTAAAAATGAATATTTTGGTTTGTAAAATTCTAACTAGTTTCAAATGTTCTAAACAAAATTTAGATTAAAATTATATATAAAAAAACAAATAAAGGAAAGAAGTAACTATATTCCAAAGAAACAACCAAGCCAATTAAAGGACTATTTTGATACTCTATATATTTGAAACAAAACTTTTTCAATATGATCTAAAAATAAAAAACAAGAAAGAAAACGATTATTAAACGAATTTGGTTTTTAAAATTCTAACTAGTTTCTGTATTTCTTAGTAATTCCCCAATCTATAGATCTAAATCTATTTTTGTTTATATGTTTAATTTCACCATTATAATAATATTCATAACATAGGAATTAACCAACTAATCATTGTCAATTTTTGTTATTTTCTAAAAGGTTTTCACAAAGGAAAGAAACACTCATTTGACTGAATTACAGGCATCACAAATATTTATAATTATTATTTTTTATATCAACCGCATCTTTATTATTAAGGAATAATTTTAAAAGACAAAGTAGATAACTTCTGAGTTAAACTGGGAGAATTTATATGATACATCCATCTAAATCAAAGTTAAAATTGTAAATAATATGGATATGTGACATATATGTAGTTTATATATCACATATCTAAAGGGTAAAATTAACGAAATTTATATTTAATCGTCGGAAGAGTAAGATCATATATCCAAGACATTCGACCATTTTAAAATTGCTAATAGAAACTAAAAGATAGGGTTTGTAGGCGTTTAAAATTTAAAGGCAATAGCGGTGGCGGCGTTCCTCAGATAAAGGCAATAGGGGAATTCGTTTTGGTTGTGTAAGTGAGAGAATGAGATTTTTGGTTAATTAATAATTCAAACTCCTTTATCCTAATAACGAAGCTGTCACGTGAATGTGAACACATATCAATTGTCTATACTTAAAAGTCTTCTTATTATTAATAAGCCGTCGCCGGTTAACTACTTACTTGACTAATACATTGCCTTTATCTCATTAACTTTTTATTCCAACTTTTATAATATAAAACACATCCTTTTTGTAAATACAAAATATATATCTGTAAAAAAAAAAAAAAGAAAAATGTATGGGAGAAGACTTCTTCAATTTTTGTTTTTATTTAATAATTTTTAAATAATTAAAATTTGGCGTTCATTTTGTTGGAAATTAAATTTTCGTCTTCGAAATAAAAAATGGTTGCCGTTTGATCAATTATATTTATCCATAGTCATGAATTCTTTTACTTAATTTTTTTTATTGATATATAATGTTGTTTGAAACCCAACGTTAATGCTAACAATCACTTTCTTCAATAACTTTAAGCTATATTATACCATAGTTTACTTATTTTTATACGCATTTAGTAACACACAATCATCAATAATATATATAAAGTAATTATATACTTGTTTTCCTTAAAAAAAAAAAAGTCAAACAAACCATTTTTTATGTTTATTCACATTAGATTTATAGAGAAATTTGATTTGTGGAGTTGAACTTGTGTTGACTTGATGCGATGTGGTTCGATCTCTAGTATATGATCCTCTGATTCTTTCTCAACCGAATGCTTACACTTGATTTGAAGAAGCGAAACACGTGATGTTCTTGAAACTGAAGTCTTGGAGGAAAGCTTGTATCTTCAAAGGAACTTTAATCTCAGAAGGTTGGTCAACTTCAAAGGAACTTCAATCTTTGAGAGTTGGTCAGCTTTGACTTCAATCTTTGAGAGTTGGTCGGCTTCAAGAGAGTCTTCTGGCTCTTGGGATAATTCTCTCTAGACCTTCTAGAGTTAAAAATTTTCAACCCAAAAGAGAACTCTACACATTTCTCTAGTGCCCTTTTAGGGACTTGAGCTAGTTGATCCATGAACCAAACCCATGGACTCAACCACATGGTTTTAGGTTATATTTAATTTTTGAGCTTAATTTTTTTAGGGTCAATTAAATTTTAGCACAAGTAAGTAATATTTAATTTAACCAAAACAATTAATTTGATCCAATTATATAATAAAGATCTATGACATCATCAAAATTGATGAATGACGTGATAATTTGTGATTGATTCCAAAATTTCTTATTCAAACATTGCATGTTTTTTTTTCTATTTTTAAATACAACAAAATAAATTAAAATATTTACAATATATATCATAATATTATAATCTATCTATGATGAATCGGGATGAACCAAAATAGATTACTATTTATGTTTTTGTATTTCAGTGTATCGTATATATCTTGTTTTATTTGTAAATATTTTAAAAGTTTTTTAATTTAAAATAATTTCATTTTTATAAATTTGGAATCTGTATTTATATCTTTTTCCAAAAATTGGGAGATAGAGAGATTAAGGGCCCGTTTGGTAACGTTCTTGTTCCCTGTTTCTTGTTTCTGTTTCCATTTTTTAAGAAACGGAGGTGTTTGATAACGTTCCTTGTTTCTCGTTCTCAAAAAAATTAGAAACGTTTCTCATTTTATAAGGAATTATTGGGAACCAAAAAAAGTAGTTTCTTCTGTTCTGTTTCTCAATTGCTTCTATTGGTTTTCTTTTTCTCAATTTATTTCTATTTGTTTCGTTTTCCTTTTTCTCAATTATTTTTATTTTTTTCCTTTCATTTTTTTCAATTATTTTTATTGGCTTTTTTTTTCTTTTTCTCAATTATTTTTATTGGTTTCCTTTTCATTTTTCTCAATTATTTTTATTTCTTTTCTTTTCATTTTTCTCAATTATTTTTATTGGTTCATTTTTCTTTTTTCAATTATTTTTATTGGTTTACTTTTCCTCTTCTCCAAATAATCATTCCTCTTCCTCTTTCACTCATCGTTTTTCTCTGCACACTGTCTTCCTCTTCATCTCTCATCGTCTTCCTCGACAACCCGAACTCTTCCTCTTCGTCGGATCCATAGTTTTTTTCTGATTGTTCCTCTTCGTCGGATCCATAGTTTTCATCTTCCTCTTTGTGTAAATCTGGATTTTTCTCTAAAGCATCATAGGTTAAGAGTTAAAGGTTAAATTTTGTTTTGTTTCTTTCAATTCTGAATATTGAAGACATAATAACTTACTTTAAAATTAATATTAAATTCTAGATGTCACGAAATAACGATGAGATTATCGAAATTGATGGATTAAAAAGAGAAATTGCCTGAGTAAGAGATGATATTGCCAATCAAATTTGGCAACATTTGAAGGATAAATATAATTTTATGTTTATGTTATTATTTTTATTTGTGCATTGATACTTCTTCGTATTAAATGAATAAACTTTTGATAATTTTATTTGTTATGTTTGATGGATAGACCTATATTTTTGTTAATGTTTAATTGAAGTAGATGTGAAAAATAAAAAATAAATCTAGATGAAAATTAATAAACAAGAAACAGTTATCAAACACATTTTTTGTTTCTGTTTTTTTTTCAAGAAACAAGAAATAGAAACAGTTATCAAACGCATTACTGTTTCTTGTTCTAAAAAAAGAAGAAACAGGAAACAGGGAACAAGAAACAAGAAACAAGAAACAGAGAATAGGAACGTTACCAAACGGGCCCTAAACTTTCCGTTTCTAAAAATAAAAAGTCTCATCAATAGTGTGAGCAATTTATTTTGACATTTGTGTTTCTGAATTCATATGGTTTAGAACTATAATAACATAATGTATATAAATAAAGCTATATGATTGAAACTTCTTTACTTTTTCTTTTTTTTAGTGTTATATAACTCAAATGTGAGAAACAAGCTATATTTTCTAGATAAATAAACTGCATTTCTTTTGATCTATATGGAAGGATTAAAAAATAAAAAATATCTATATTGATATCAAGATATTAAATTTACGAATATATCCATCGATACATTTGTAAAATCTAGATATCAATATCAACAAATATTTCTATATGTTACAAGATTTATACATTTTAATGTAAATAAAGAGTTAAGTTGTCTTTGCCACAAAACTAAGTTACGGATATTATTATATGGCACTCCAATTCATATTTGATTAAAAATATGAAGTTTTTAATTTATATATGTTTGAAGTGCATTTAAAAAGATGTTAAAAATATCTATGGATATTTAATATCGATATTGTACCCTTCGACCTACAAATGAATCAATAGATATATCTGATAGCTATATTCCACTTTTTTTTTTGTTAGTAGAAATAAAAAAGATAGTGAGTTTACTATTTAATCCATTATGTTGATTTTTATTAAAATAAAAAAAGAATGGAACATGATATTGGGGCGTCTATGAGTTATTTGGTGTGAGAACCACACTCGGGAGAAAACTAGAGAAGGCGAAGAAGAAGAAGAAAAGCAGAGATTTGGTACAATCTGATGTGTGCAGTTCTATATAAATAAAAACACTTGGAGGTGCATCATATTTTATGACATTTATTGATGATCATTCAAGGAAAACTTGTGTTTATATCTTAAAGACAAAACATTAGGTGTTACAAAGGTTTAAACAGTTTTATGCTCTTGTTGAGAGAGAAACCGGTAAAAAGCTTATGCATGTTAGGATTGACGATAGAGGTGAGTATTGTGGACCTTTTGATGATTATTGTAGAAATCAGGTATTCGACATCGAAATACACCCATAAGACTTTACAGTTAAATGAGATAGCTGAAAAAAATGAATAGAACACTGGTTGTGTGCGCGAGATGCTTGACGTCACTCTAGGATGAAGCATTGCATATTGTACATGTTTTGAACCTCATAGTACTGTGTATTTCTTTGGGATTGAAAGTTCTAAAACAGAATATGGTCAAACAAGGATATATCTTATGACCAGCTGTGTGTTTTTGTTGGTAAAGCCTTCGTCCATCTTTCTAAAGATGAGAGATTGAAGCTTGATACAAAGACAAGATCACCATGTGTGCTTCTTGGTTATGGCCAAGATGAATTTGGTTATAGATTGTACGATCAAGTTCAGAAGAAGCTCATAAGAAATCAAGATGTTGTGTTTGTAGAAGACCAAACAGTACAAGATACTAAGAATACAGATAAAACAAAGTATCTGAGCACAATGATGATCTGATTGATTTGGGTTTAGTTTCTTTGAAACAACCTTCCATACAAATAGAGTTAGAAAGGGTTTAGAATGAACAATTTGTTAATACAGATGAGATTTTTTAGCATGGTGAGGTAGATCACAATGTTGATCAAGAACAATATTGTTAGGCACAGTAGTTCTTACGAATGTTTCACTTAGGAGATCTGTCAGATCAGATCAACATTCATCAATAAGATGTCCAACTAATAAATATCTGTCGTTATTAACTGACCAGAGAGAACCTAGGAGTTATGAAGAGGGCATAGAACTTGAGCACAAAAGAGAGGGGATTTATTTAATGAAAGATGAGATGGACCTTTTACATGAAAACTATACTTTTAAGCTTATGAAATTACTTAAAGAAAAAATTGCACTGAAAAATATATAAGTGGATTTAAAAAGTGAAACATGAAGAACAAAGTTGCGTTATACATAACGAGATTGGTTGTTACATGATTTAGTCAAAAGAAAGCGCGTTGACTTTGATGAAATTTTTGCTCCAATTGTCAAGATGTCTTCCATACATGTAGTTTTAGGTTTGACAACTAGTCTTGACTTAAAGATTGAGCAAATGGATGTTAAGACCACATTTCTTCAGAAGATTTAGATAAAGAAATCCATATGGAACAACCAAAGGGTTCTGAGCGAAAAAGCAAACAACATCTGGTGTATAAATTGAAGAAAAATATTTATGGATTGAAATAGGCATCAAGACAGTGGTAGAAGAAGTTTAAGTCAATTAAGGAGGAGCAAGACCATAAAAAGATTACTTTTGATCAATGCGTTTTTTTAAGAGATTTTCTGATACTGATTTTATTATATTGTTGCTTTATGTGGATGACATCTTGAATATTGTTGGCAGAAATGTTGCAAGAATTTACAGATTAAAGAAACAGTTGAGTAAATCCTTTGCCAGGAGTGATTTTGAGCCAACAAAGAAAATTCTTGGAATTCGAATAATTCAAGATAGAGCACCCACGAAATTGTATATATCATAGGAGTAATACTTGGAGAAGGTGCTTGAACAATTTAATATGAGTAAGACAACAATTAGTTCTTTCTTATCTAATCACTTCAAACTGAGCAACAAACAAAGTTCTTCTACAGATAAAGATATGGAAGACATGAGTAAAATCACATATGCTTCAACAATTGAGAGCTTAATGTATATCATGCTATGTATTAGACATGATATTACTCATGCTATCGAAGTTGTCAGTTGTTTTATGTCAAATCCATAAAAGTAGCATTGAGAGGTAGTGAAGTACATTGTGGATACTTATGAGGTACTTTCAATTTGAAGCTCACATTTGGAGGTAAAAAATTAGCACTTGTTGGATACATTGATTTAGAAATGGTAGGAGATCATCTAGACAATAGCAAGTCCACTTCTGGTTATTTAATGACATTTGCAGGTGGTGCAGTTACTTGGCAGTCAAAGTTGCAAAAGTGTGGTGCACTTTTTACAACTAAAACAAGTATATCGTAGTAGCAGAGGTTTGCAAAGTGATGTTGTGGATGAAGTGCTTTATATAGAAGCTTGGCTTCAAGCAACAACAATAAGGGATATTTTGTGATAATCAGAGTCTTATTCAACTTGGCTTCCACTTTTCTGTTAGGGTTTACTACTTAATTTATTATGTTATTTTTATTTGGGGGGGGGGGGGGGTGAGTTATTTGATGTGTGAACCACCCGAGAGAAAAAATAGAGAAGGTAGAGAAGAAGAAGAAAAACAGAGAAATAACTTTTCTCTTCCAATCTGCTTACTTCAGTTGGTTGATATCCAGTGTCCGATTGAGCTGATTTTATGATATTGTGTTACTAACACAAGTATCTACAATATGGACGGTGGAAATTTGATTTGGAGTACATACAGTTAGATATATTGGGTAATTAGTTTGAGATTCTTGCTAAGTTTCTTATTCGTTATTGTTGCCCAAAGTGTTAATCTTGTATATATATATAAGTATTTGTGTATGCTTTAAGTTGTGACTAGAAAGAACTTGTTGCTCTCATTTGTTTATAATGAAGATTTTGACTTTTATCCGTAGTTTTTTTTACTCCCTAAATTGAGAAGGTTTTTTCTCGTTATTGTATCCATAGTTGATTTTTAGTTGAGTAAATTCCTATTAAGATGATCGATCCTAAAAGTATAGCGTTTATTCTAAGAATATTAAAAGATTCGCAAATATTTTTTGTGATTACTCAATCTTTTGTAAATAAATAAAACTTCAATTTTTTTTTTCTTTTTTGAGAAATTGGGTGTAAATTTGTTGTGATAATTTTTCCTTCTATAAAAGGAATTAAGATCTGTTTGGTTTCGCCGACATTGTATATATTATGTTTTGTTTTTATAGTCGGCAGAAGAGCCCTCAGGTGTTTCCGAGTAGTTGAATTCAACATAATAGAATTTTCTTTGTCATGTAGTCTATATCTCAATATCACATGTATTACAAATTAATTATCAATTCTGTATTATTGTAATACTTCTGTGATATATAATAGTTAGTATAATCTATTAATTAATAAATGTTGTATTTGGTCCAATTATTGATTATACTTTGATGATTCCAGCTTATAGGCTTACAATGTAGCCACGTCTTCTACTTGGATTTGACCAATCTCATGACCCCATTTCAATATTAATATTCTTTTAGTATCATAGTTTCTTAAACGTTTATTAAAAAGAAAAAAGAAAAAATTGATATGGAATTAAATAAGGGTCTATGACAGCAAGCGCTAGGAGTAAGAATACTAACATTCAATGGTTACTTTCAAGTTAAAAGGTTTCAATGCAGCGGGAAGGAGTTCTAATTTTTCAAGTACCAAAGTTTTCCAAAAGATATAATGAATTTGAAAATCTAGAATGTACATAGAGGTGTAGAGTTTTTAGACCAACTTAGATTATGTAAGTGTGTCGATTTTTTATTGTACAAACATTTTATTTAGTATAAAGGAAAAATGGAATGGATGATCATGTACAAAAGGTAAACAATCGTGTAAAAAAAATAAATCATCGTATAGGCAAATCTAAAGGATCGCGTACCAAAAGAATTAAAAAAATCGTTTAGCCAAATATAAATGATCGTAGACCAAATTTTGAGCAAAATCTAAACGATTGTGCACCAAATTTTGAAAAAAATAATTTAGATTTGGTACAAAATCTAAACGATCGTATAACCAAATTTAAATGTAACCAAATTAAACGGTCGTGTAACAAAATTAAACGATATAATTGAAAAAAATAAATTGTACTCAAATCTAAACGATCATGTACCAAACAATAGCCAAATCTAAACGATTGTATACCAAATATATTACGCGCGCGTTGTTAACGAGGCATTTTTGGTATTTTCCACGGTGGGTCTGTGGACTTTTTTCGTTTTCAGAATTGTTTTATACAATGTAAATATTTTGTCGCTTTGTTATATTTTTTAAAAGACCCCTTAAACTAAGACCAAACGCCTAAATTTATCTTAAAATAAATTATTTTAAAACTTAAACACTTCAAAATCAATCCAAACACACGCTTAATTGCACCAAGATGGTCTGGGACTAATAAATCGCAAAGAAGATATAAACTCCATATATATATATATATATATATATATATATAAAATATGGATTGAGTTGGGCTGAATAGAAATTTTCAAGTGGTAACTAGAAAAATAGCAAATTTGAAGGTTTACTTTGGATAAATGGATAAATGGTAAAATGTTATTTTAATTGTTAATATGGCAAAATCGCAAAAAGCAAAAAGCAAAAAAAAAAAAAAAAAAAAAAAAAAAAAAAAAAAAAAAAAAAAAAAAAAAAAAAAGAGAGAGAAGAAGAAGAAGAAAAAAGAAATAGAAGTATTTTCAATAATATAACAAAGCGACGAGTTATTTACACTTTATAGAACAATTTCAGAAACGGAAAAAGCCCATATGCCCACAATGCGATATACCAAAAATATCCCAATAAACACGCGATTTATCGTCCGCGCATGCCCGACTAATGTTAATAAACGATTATTAGATGGCATCGTGTTGAATAACATACAATTGATACACGATCTTGTACATTATCAAATACATAAACGATAAAAAATAAACGCTAAACGATAACAAAATACTTTAATGATTATCTTGAACGATCACGTAAATTACTTTAACGATTATTCTCATATGTGCATTTGATCACATTTGAAAATATAAACGATAATCATATACGATTCTGTACATTATATAAATGATAATCATATATATAAACGGTAAGGTAATAAATAGTAAAAGATGACGAAAAAGTTTAAGTATACATGATTATGTAGAGAAATTTCAACGATTGTTTATATAAGTATAAACGAACATTTAGAGAAACTCCAATAACTCGTAATTATAAAAATGTCACCAAAATGAAGGGGCTATAAAAAGGTGAAGGAACTTGTTGAGACTTTTTCGTTTATTGCCTTCCTCGTCAATCGTTTATATTCTGGTAACCACTTCAACAGAACTATCGCAATCGACGATCTAACTTGCATACAAAAAGGTCGGAATCTATGTTCATTTCGATCTATCTCCATCATCTACATATATCTACCACGATATATATCGCATACAAAAAGGTTTGAGTCTATATTCATTTCGATTTATCTCCATCATCTACATATATCTACCACGATATATATCGCATACAAAAAGATCTGAGTCTATATTCATTTCGATTTATCTCCATCATCTATATATATCTACCACAATCTATATCGCATACAAAGAGGTCTTAATCTATATTCATTTTGATCAATCTATATCTATCACGATCTATCCTACATACAAAGACGTCTATTTATATTAGTCTTCTTTTTTACAAATAGATGGTGAGCAAGAATCAACAAGCATCGTGTAACAAATCAATAAGGTGTAAAGTAAAGACAGAAGAAAGAAAAAGGAATAAAGGTACAAACTAGAATGTGAATATCTGTCTGTATAGCGTTGTATATTTGTGTATCTTTTTCTTCATAGCGTTCTGCATTTGTAAATTTGTTAAAACTTACCCTTGTTTGAAACATACTGTTTATTATGTCATTCAACAGGTGAAACACTATCCAAATGACATTATTATATAAGATGGACAAAAAAATCTTATAATTACTATATACTACAGTTTAGAAATATTGAATCAGATCAAGTCAAAAATAGACCAAAGAATTCTTTCTCGAGTTTTGGCAAACAGTCCTTTTGGCCAGTTCCTTAACATTAAAATGACCAAAATACCAACACAATTCCTGAATTTTCTGTTAAGAAAACAATGCCATACGAAAAAAACTAATGTCCTTGCTTTCAACTTCAATGGACATATAGCAAAATTTGGGCTGAAAGACTTTTGTTTTGTGATTGGACTAAAAGGTCACAAATTTCTTGAGTTAAATCTAGGAGAAAGAAAAGAAAATGGTCTTCCGTCATGATGACTTTATAACAAGAAGAGATATAGAAAGAACTTTCAAAGCGTTGTGCAACGAGGAAGACTCATTGAAAGAAAAACTAGTTAACCTCTATATCTTAGAAGCATTTTTAATTCCAGAGCAGCAACACAACCACATAAATCTCCTACATCTAGACATATTGGATAATGAAGAAATCTTCAAAGGCTATCCATGGGGAAGATTATCATACATCCTAACATATCAGTTCTTGAAAAAAGCATCCTCTTGTGACAAGGTTAGAGCATGCTTTATATATGTCTATCTAGATAGACAATGAAAGATTTTCTATCCATGTCTATCTTGGATAGATGATGATACAAATCTATCACTGTTTATCAATACCTTTGCTACTTTTTCACTAATAATCTAATATCATTTTATTTGTAGTTCTTCATGACACCTAAAAACCTACCTTTTCACTATGAGTCTCAAACAATTTTTAGATATTTCAAAATATTGAGAAGCAGGAAAGAAAAGAAAAAGCAGAGCAACAGGAAAAAAAAAGAGAACGAAATGGAAAAAAACAATGAAACAAATAAAATTTTAAATGCAATAAGAGAAATCAGAAAAAATCAAGAAAAAATAGAAACAGAACAAATATTATTAAGACAAGGAATAAAAGAAATAAAAAGCATGTTGACAATGGTTATGATAAGCTTGAATGTTCTTGATTTTCCATCTTCTTGATTTTCCCTTCCAAAGAAAGGAAAATCTCCTTTAGCCACTGATATTCAAGCTTTAACCTAAAAACCTTAACATGTTTATGGTATATGCGAACGCAAATTGAACAAGAAGGAGAAATTAGTGTAAGTAACAAGTTCTTTCCCTCACTCAACATCTCTCGATCTTTCCCTATTCTGCCAGTGAATTACCATTAGATCTCTCTTTCGCAATTCTTCAATGGTGGCGTTTCAATGTTACCCTCATTATCATTTACAAGTGGATCTTTTGGGTACTATATATATATATATTTTCTTTTTTTTTCCTCTATTTTTCTTCATTTCTCGATTAGGTTGTGAAATTGATATGTTTTCTGTTTTTTTACTTTGTGTCTAAAGAACAAATTGTTTTTTTTTTAATTCCCTTTAACAGTGTCTTGCATTCACTTTATTGGATGAAATGAGGGCTTTTTTCTGTTTGGATGAACATGACAACTCACTTGACACTTGAATTTTGTACTTACTACGTTAATCTTCAAAACATGGCTAATCTTGTATTTTGTCTACTCTCCAATAGGAATTTACTTTATGACTTCCTTTCATTTTATTAAACTTTACTTAGATTGAAAATAATTATGGATGTGGTTGAAAATCCTTGGCCAATAGATTTTAAAAAGTTATGGATGTGATTATCTCCCCAAACTAGTTCGATTTTGTGGTGGCAGCAGGTAGAATGACTACGAATAATGCCATCTTGGGGTTTGAATGTATTCGCGTGATAAACAACAGAAGATCCGAAAAAGACTGGATGGGTGGCCCTCAAATTGGATATGAGTAAAGCCTATGACAAAGTGGAATGATCTTTCTTACGTGCTATGTTTATCTTCGTTGGTCTGAATAACTAACTAGTGAGTGGGAAACATTATGAAGTGTGTGAATACTGTTAGTTTCTTGATCTTATAAATGATATTTTGCAAAGCAATATCTACTAAGTGCAGGAACATTGGTAATATTCTCCAAACGTATGAAGAAGCATCGGGGCAAAAAATTAATATGGATAAGTTTGAATGCCTGTTTAGCAAGACTATAGGGGAAACTGAGACAATAGGGCTTAGTGATGTTATTGGTGTTCAAAAAGTTAACTTACCGGGCTTATATCTAGGAATGCCTATCCATAATCACAAAAACAAGAAAGGGTTAATTTTGAGTTAACTAGCAGAAGAAGAAACTCAACAAAAACTAAATTAATTGTCATCGTTATTGATCTGCCCATTTTGCCAAATTACATTAAAAAAAAAAATATTTCATCACTTTATACAAAAAGTGGGAGTCTCTTCCAATGGGAATGGGAAAGAGCTTGACAACGAATAAAATAAAAATAGAAAAACAAGTGGACAATTTTGCTTCTACAATTCGAACGACTTTCAACGATTTTTCTCCACCGAACTTTTTGAACTCATCTGTCCTCTTAAATCTCTCAAGGTAAAGCTCTTTTAATGATTTCATAGTTTATGGTTTAGTTTTTAGTTTATGGTTTAATTTTTTAGTTTTTAGTTTAAAATATGAGGCGAATGGGAAACTTTGTAGTTGGTTGTCTGATGTAGTTTTTTAGACATACAATATTAGTTTCAGTTAATGCATGAACGACTTTACTCCTACAATACGAACGACTTTCAACGATTTTTCCTCCACCGAACTTTTTGAACTCATCTTTCCTCTTAAATCTCTTAAGGTAAAGCACTTTTAATGATTTCATAGTTTACGGTTTAGTTTTTAGTTTAAAATACGAGGCGAATGAGAATCTTTGTAGTTGGTTGTCTGATGTAGTTTTTTAGATATACAATATAAGTTTCAGTTAATGCATGTGATCTCCTTCAATGAATCTTGGCCATTTCATCAATCTGGGGTCGTACAGACGAAAAATATTGGTTGACATCTATGAAAATGCTCGAGATATGATGCGTAACACATGCAGTCTGTGGGGCAATCTAGGGGTTGATCGGTTTCGCCTGATTAAGATGGGACCGAGATTACCTTATAGAATGCATGTGAAAACCCTATCTCATGGCATCCCAAAAAATGTTGCCTAAATTCAATTGGTGTCTCATGTGATACTCGGTCAAGATTGCCTCGAGATTAACTTGAGTTTTAACATATAATACTTGTTTTGTTCAATTTTTTTTTGTTTTGTAAATGCCCCTTGTGACCAAAATCAATTCCAAGGGCTTCTTCCTTACAAACTTGACCTGCTGTTCACATCTATTTAAGATTGTGTCAAGTATAAAAAATAAGTTAACACCCAAGCAACTTCACATGTTTAGGAAAACCGTCTTCAAATTTGGACACTTATTGAACGTGAAGTTGGTGTTCAATAGACCTCTCTGCCATTACATTTTGTTGAAAGAGGTCGAGGAGGGACAAGTGATAACTTGTAGAAAGACAAGTTATTATAGCCTTTTAAGTAGAATAATGAAACCTTATTGCATAAAATTGGAAGAAAACATATAGGAAAGTAAGGAAATTGACTAAGTTGTGCATTATGGATTACAAAAGAGCCTTATGTCTGTTTATTGTATTTTATTGTTTTATTTCAGGATTTTAGGTGAAATGAAGAGTAGTCCAACGAGATAATACTAGGAGAGAAGGATGTATGCGAACCAACCTAGCAACCATTGAGCAGATAAAGCACAAGCAAACAAAAGAGTGGTTCCCGCGAATATTTGTAAAGCTGATAAAGGACCTTTGTGGCACCGATTAAGCTTTATCAAAATTAATTAGAGCCCACGCCTACCTACTGCCCATACCGCCCTGTCACTTGATCCTTTTTTGCCTATAAATAAGAGGCTTCTTCTTCATTGGACGCATGCAAATTAGTTTTGGCAAATTTTGTTGGAGAGAGGAAGATTCTTTTCTTCCCTCCATTCCTTTCTCTATTTTAAATGAGAGTTTGAAAAAGAGACAGAGATTCCCCTCTTCCATTTCCCCTTCATGTAAAGGCAAACCTAAAGCTAAAGAGTATGAACACTTATACTTTGCGACTTGATTCACTTTTCTGTATCCCATTTGTGTATTTTGTAACATTTATTTGTACTATTAACTCCATGGTCGAAAGGCCTAAAAATTTATTTATAATATCAATGTTTTCTTTCTATCATTCTTCCATATTTCTTTATCAACGTAACGTACCAACAGGTAGAACATAATTAATTTTAAGTTACTAGGTGAGAAGGTCTCCTTTGGACGGGAGGACTTTGACATAATAATGGGGTGAGGTATAGGCCCAGACGTGAGGCCAGTTTAAACAGGACAAGGCCCATGATTAAGAAAACTATATTTGAGGGATATGACAAGCATGAACATGTCTGAGTTCAAGAAGAATTATCCAACCCTCAGTTTGAACCCGCTCTAGGTATGCAAGCTCCTTTTTTGTAGGTTAAATTGCTTATATACGAGCCTGAATTTGGAACATCAAACAAAAACTATCAGTAATTAAACCTTAAACCATAATGTGACGATGGAATAACAAAAGAATTAGGGACTTACCATTTAGGACTAAGACTTGTGACTCAATCATCTTTAACCCTGATGAGTAAGTGCAACTCCATCACATGATGCATGGTATCACATCATGCAAAGTGCTATTGGCTACTCGCCCACTTATGGATGACACATCTCATGTTTCCAAATCTAAATATGCAAGAATGACGTTAATAAAAGAACAAAAATCACAAGTCATATTACTAAATATTATAATAAGCAAGATTGGGTTACTAATCTGGAAGCCAAACGGAAAACCATATAGGCTATAGGACTCTGGGGTCCTCTGGTTTGAGGGCTTCTTCTTATGCATGGTCACCTTTCCCCTTAGTGTCTCTTTCAAGCTAGGATAAAGTATTTGTCTATATCAACTCAAAGTCATTTGGTCAAAGTCAAACTTTGACTTTTCAAACCAAAAAGTCAACATTTTGACTTTTTACAATTTTGTCCGTCTTGACTAATTTTGACCTTCCGAGCATGAATCCGTATTTATTTTCTCAAGATTCAAATCAAATTTGAATATATTGCTGGTCAAAGTTTGACTTTTCAAAAGTAAAAAAGTCAACATTTTGACTTTTTACAACTTTGACTATTTCCATCTTTTTCGAGCATCCGAGTATGAATCCATATTCATATCTTTAATATTTAAATCCTATTTAAGCATAAAGCTCTATCAGTAATTTAACACCGACGACTATATCACATATACTTGTCGGTTTCTCTCTCCTCTCTTATTTCAAACAATTTGATTCGTTCCATCATACTGTTCTAAGTTTATTCCATATGAGCTAGCAGGGGAACCTAATGGACCTATAGATCACGGACTCCAACGGTCCGAGATTAACAGGCTAAACTCTTTTATACCGAGCTAATCAACATTCGTTAACTAACGAGTCATTCCACTAAAGTCCCGTAGTTGCACTCCTCTCATTATAGATATATTTGTGTCCATTTGATATAACCATGATCAGTAAGTTAACCCTTCACAGGTTGTTCGTAAGCTTGGCTGGATCGAAAAGTACCGTTTTACCCCTAAGACTACATCTTTCTCCTTAAGTCCCACTGATCCACTATTGAACAATTGGTTTTAAGATACAACCTATAAACTGAATCCCTCTCGGGCCAATGAAAGGGTGGGCCTCATTGTTCAAGACTTGGATTCAGTCCTTAAGAGAACAACCTATTTACTAACCCTCTGTTTCCAACTATCCACCTGATCTTACCCCTGAAATGGGAGGCTTATTGGGCCTATTCTAATAAGTTGCCCTCACCTATGAAGATCAAAGGATAATCTCGTGTGAACAGGAGTTCACAGTTAGCTCAGGATTAAGATTAAGTTACCTAGGTAATCAATAATCGATATAGTCAATTTTAAACAGTAAACGACATTATAACGTAAAAGTGACTATTTCATGGTTCTGTCTTATGTAAACCTTTTACATAGGATGCCCCAACTTTCATGTCTCTACATGAACGATTCAGGATTACATCGTTTATATTAACTACAAAGCAGACCGCATCCATAGTATCTCTGAATAAGGCGTCCAACCTTTATTTATATACTATAGACTATTTAGGCTATTTACTCAAACTTAATTCATATTTATGTCTCTACATAAAGTTTAAGTTTACTCAAAATAACCTTGGGATCTTAGTTTATTGGATTTAAGATTATAGTATTCAATTTCTCAATTACGACTTTATTGAATAGAATATGATTACAAACTACAAATTTTTAGAACATAAATTCCAACAAAATCGACTTCGAATTACCTTACAAAATGCATGTGAAACTCATTTGATCTCGAGACTTCTTTAATGAATCTAGAGGCAATTTCATAGATCTTAGTCAAGATTCATCATCTGTACGAATCTAGATTCATGGAATCGTTGAGATTCATCGAAGGAGATCAGAAAAACAATAGTACAACCCAAATTAACTCAACAATAACTATATCAGAATGCCAAAACTATAGAGTTCCCATTTGCCTCATATTTCAAACTAAAAAACTAAAAATTAAAACCTAAACTATTGAATCATTCAAAGTAATTCACCTCGATCTATTTGAGTTCAAGGAGGGTTTCTCCAAATTCAGGGAAGCAAGAATTAGAGAAATTTGAATGATTTTGGGAGTGTTTTCGCTTAGTTCTCGGGCGAGACGAGAAAAGTGTTTAGGGTTTAGGTTTTGTGAGCATATCAAACGGTTGGGGTTCCAAGGGTATTTTGGTCATTTGTTATATCCCTTTATTTTCAAATTTTTGATAAAAAATGCACAATCTCGGTGATGCACTCGACCAAGAGGGACCTAGAAATTTCTTTGAAAGAGTTCTTTAAAATTTGTGAAGAATCTAAGGGTTAAGATCGATCTCGATCGAGAAAAACATAATTACAAATTTTCTAAAATTGTGCTACTCTTAAAATATAAAATTAAAATGGTTCTCCTTTTGTCAATTTTCCAAAACAGTTTGATGTGGATGGGTGTTCACCCTAAGTTTCACGCAAAACCTAACAGAAAAAGTGGATTTGGGCGAAAGATTGAAGGAATGACTATTACACGATCGAGATGGAGATTTGGGCAAAACGGAAAGAAGATTGCATTGGACACTTTAAACTCAAACATCCATTTAATTAGAAGATCTTTTTAAAGCAAATTTTTTTAGTTTGAATTTTAATTTTTAAGTTAAATATTAATTTTTGGATTGCAAACTTGATATTCATCCACAATTCTTCTTCATTATTTGTCAATTTGAATCGAATATGGAAAATTTTCCACTCATTTTTAACCAGAGTTGTGAAGTTGGTAATTTTAGAGTTAGCCAATTTATAGGTCCAATACGACCAATTATACAAGTTGTCATGAAGCTCAAGGAAGTAATAGTTCATCAATTACAACAACCATTTTTTGTTTGTTAATTTGAGCAATGTATTTGGATTTGAACATTATAGTTACACAAGTTTTTTAATGTCAGTCCTGTTTAGAAGATTCAATTATTTATTTAAGATTTTTACATGAATAAAAAGTGTTAGGATTTCAAATATTAAAACTATTAATGGTTCTTTGAGTAATTGAAAAATATGTTTGGATTTTAATTTCAAACATAGTTAACTCGGGTTGTGGTAACCATAGAGACTATTTGAGACATTAAATATTAGATCTATAGACGACTCTTCAAATTTTGGTTCATCTCTATGTTTGAAAATGAAGGTAGTCAAAATTTGTCTCCTAATGACAATACATTGCGAATCCATATATTGCATATTCATATGAATAATGTTGCAAAATTGCAATTTGAGTCTACTTGAAGAAAATATTGTTTTCTACCAAAAGAGATGTTTACAACTTAATAACTTAGATGAAGTGCCACAGTTTATTGACTTTGATGAAGTGCCATAGTTAAATGAATATGATGAAATGTCACTATTTAATGACTCTAATTAAGTGTCACTATTTAATGACTGTTTTTATAATCGTTAAATGATAACACAATAAAAATGCCACAGTGTGAGGAAAGTTCTGAATTTTTAGCTTTTTTTTTTTTTTTTCTTTTTTGTCAAAATCACTTATTTTTCAAGATATTTCATGACTCTTTTTTAAAAAAATCATTGTTTTCGAAAAGTTTGGAAACATTGGTTTTTTCAAAAAAAAAAAAAAAAAAAAAAAAAGAACGCTTGAAATGGGTTTTAATGACTAAATCTTTTACCTATCCATTTTTCTTTGCTAGTATTCATGTCATAGAAAGCCATTTTTGTTGTAGTAACCTAACAAATTAACAAATATAAGATCAAATTACATTTAACATCAACAAATTTCATTAGCTAGCAGTTGGGAAACTAAAACTAGGTTGGAAGTGTGACTTTGATGAAGGAAACAAGGAGTATGTGAAGATTGTGAGGAAATTGATGAAGACGGTGATCCAGTCACAACCGTCGTTTGTTATTGTGGAAGATTATCCATGGCTGAAACTTGATCTTCTTCTTCTTCAAGAATAACGAAGCCGAGAGCTTCTGCTTATACCACAATAAAACCCACATTCATAAAATGGGAAAATGAAATTCAAATCCTCATTTCACTTTCTCTTTGATATATATATAGATTACGTCTAGTAAGTTAGGGACCTGTAACAAATTGACAGGGTAGACTTAATAACAAAATAATAATAATTAAGGCCAAAAGTGTTTTTCTAAGTTCGAAATATGCATGTACCAATATCCTATTCACTTACACTTAGCTTCTCCTCCATAACCAATATATCATGGAATGAATTCTGTTCATTTCCCGCCAAAGTTGAGTAATTTTGGTTGCATTTCAATTTCATCTTCATTTGAATTTAACATTTCGGATTCAATTTCACTGCTCATCACGCATTATATAAACCCGTTCCCTCCTTTCCCCCTTCATTCCATCACTCTCCCTTTTCCTTCTCTGCGCCTCTCTCCTAATTCTACAGAATCACCATGAGAGCTCTCAGAAACGCCGTCGTCACTCACAAGAAACCCAACGCACAGTAATCTTCTTCTTCACGATCATTTTCAGCTTCTTCTTTTTGCTTTTCATCTCCAATATGTTCTTACATTCTCTTGTTTCTATTTCTTTATGTAAGTTTTTACTTTCTGTACGATTCGTTTCTTTGCTTTTTGTAGTTTCTCTTCAACTTCGATTCTATGCAATCTTCATCTCTGTATTTTTTTTTTCTCTTCTTATGCTTTCATTTTTCTTTCTAATTTATTTTTATATTCTTTTGTAATGTTTCGCGGCTTTGTTCGTTCCTAATTGAGTTGAATTTTACAGCCTGCGTTGTGTAATTCTTGTATGTTTTTAGTAGTTTGCTTTCCTATTTCGCAAGGTTTCTTCATTTCTCTGCATACCTGAACTACTCTACTGATATTATTCATTTATTCTGTATTTTAACTCTTTTAGTTTTCCTACGTTTTTGGCTATATACTAAATTGAATATACTCCTAAAGCTTTTATCCAATTTGCTATTACGTTTTCTTGTTATATAGATATACGATTTTTATCATTATCCGCTTTTTGAAGGAAGCTGAAGCAGAGAAAAGCTGAAATGAAATCCACGAAAAGTAAGAAGAAAGATCAAAATGCTCCAAAACGTCCAGCTACGGCATTCTTCGTTTTCATGTAAATATAATTTATAATTGAGGCTGCTTCCGTTTTGAAAGTCGTTCTTACATTCTAGTTTTTCTTAGATTTGTCCATTCTGATTTCGATTTCTTGTTTTGGAAATGATAGGGAGGAATTTAGAATGATGTTCAAGGAGCAATTTCCTGATGCAAAAGCTGGTCCAGTGGTAAGATCTTATACTGTTGTTTTGATCAGCATTACGTTCTTATTATTCCTCCATATTTATGTTTTAGATATGGCTGAGTGGAGGATCGGAGGACTTCTTGAGTTAGCTAGATTTTGTTATTTGCGTTTAACTGTGTTTTGTTAATTTGCAGGTCGGCAAAGCTGGTGGTGAGAAATGGAAGTCCATGTCTGATGCTGTAAGACTGCGATTTCTTATTTTGGTACTATTTTCGTAGAACACTAATTCGAGACTATCAACAATAAACGATTAAGGAATAAGATTGGAGGTTTTTAGTTCTTCCACTTTAATTGAAGATAGTAACACGTTTTGTTCTCGGTATTCAATTCGAGACTAATTGTCGATGCAAATATGTGGAACTTGTGTTTCTCTTCCTCAGGAAAAAGCTCCGTACGCTGAAAAAGCTTTGAAAAGAAAGGCAGAATATGAAATAGCTCTTGAAGCATACAAGAACAATTTCGTAATTAACTTGTTCCCACTCTCTCTCTCCTTTCAGTCTTTCTCCTTCACTTCGTCAGAACATCACCAAGGTTTTATTTATCACCGAATCTCTCTTCTCTCTAACATCTCCTGGTTGACAGAATTGCTACACGGTGGCTGAACCTGAACTCGAAATGCCAACAGAATCACAAAAATCAACCTCCGAGGTCAATGATGACACAGAGCAGGAAGCTAGCTCTAGCTCTTAGGTATAGTTATCCAATCCAAAACATGCATACAAATTCATATGCATTATCTTCTCCCATTGTTCCTTTTAGTTAAACTATAGATGTTTGATTTTATTACTACGGCTAAAAGCTTATATTTGTTTTTGTATATCGTCTGCCAAGATTTCTGCAGGACTTGAATGTCCATTACAGGTAACAGATCAATCTCCATATCTTTTTAAATAAAAGTTTCATGGTTATGAGGACGAAAGTTAGCAAGTAAAGGGAGTCGAATGGAAGGCAAGAATTTGCATAACTCTTAACAATTTTAGGACAAAATATTTCTTTGGATCATATGTATATATATTCTATGTACTGCTCTGGTTGGTGAACTCAATTCTCTTGAGATTATTAGGGTTGCATATCTTGAATTTCCGTTTTAAATTTCGTATGGATAAAGGGAAAAAAAATTCTTAGTTCCAAATTTGTGTAAGTCTGTTGGGGTGTTAGTTGTTTTCTAATGCAAGTCTCTTGTCTTATAGAGCAAATTTCATTTTTAATTGAGTGAACCTAATTTGACTCAAAGTTTTAATTATATCCCAGATTAAACTCTAAACTTTTAAACAAGGGATGAAATTAATTAACGTCATTTCTATTATACTTTTAAAATATTTTTTTTTTTGTGCGATTAGAATTGGATGTATAAATCTATGTATATATTGGACTACACTTATTTGTTCAATAATTAATTACAAGTTAGGGTTTTTTTAATAATCTAACAAAGCAGCAAGTTATTTACACTCTATAGAACAATTTCAGAAACGAAAAAAGTCCATAGGCCCACAATGCGAAATACCAAAAATACCCCAACAAACGCGCGATTAATCGTTCGCGTGCGCGCGCGACTAATGTTAATAAAAGATTATTAGACGCCATCGTGTAGAATAATATACAATTGATACACGATCTTGTAAATTACCAAATACATAAACGATCAACAATAAATGTTAAATGATAACAATATACTTTAACGATTGTACATCTGATCATGTTTATAAATATAAACGATAAGCATACACGATTCTGTACATTATATAAACGATAATCATACATATAAACGATAAGGTAATAAATAGTAAAAGATGACGAAAAAATTTTAGTATACACGATCATGTAGAGAAATTTCAACAATCGTTTATAAACGAAAATTTACAAAAATTTCAATAAATCGTAATTACAAAAATGGCATCGAAATAAAGAGGCTATAAAGAGGTGAAGGAACTTGCTTAGACTTTTTCTTTCATCGTCTTCATCGTCAATCGTTTACATCCTGGTAACTACTTCAACGGAACTGTCCCGATCGACGATTTGTCTTGCATACAAAAAGATTTGAATCTATATTCATTTCGATCTATCTTCATCATCCACATATATCTAGCACCATTTATATCGCATACAAAAAGGTTTGAGTTTATATTAATTTCGATCTATTGAGTCTATATTCATCTCGATCTATCTCGACCATCCACATATACGTACCACGATTTATATCGCATACAAACAGGCCTTAATCTATATTCATTTCGTTCAATCTATATCTATTGCGATCTATGCCACATACAAACATGTCTGTTTCTATACTGTTTGTATAATTTATATTAGTGTTCTTTTTTACAAATAGATGGTGAGCAAGAATCAATAAGCATCGTGCAACAAATTAATAAGGTGTAAAGCAAAGACAGAAGAAAGTAAAGTAAAGAAAGAAAAAGGAAAAAAAGTAACAAACTAAAATGTGAATATCTGTACGTATAACATTGTATATTTATGTATCTTTTTCTTTATAGCGCTCTGCATTTGTAAATTTGTTTAAACTTGCCCTTGTTTGAAACATACTATTCATTATGTCATTCAACAGGTGAAACACTATCTAAATGAAATTATTATGGAAGATGAACAAAAAAGCCTTAGAATTACTGTATACTACAACTTAGAAACATTGAATCAGATCAAGTAAAAAATAGACAAAAGGATTCTGTCTCAAGTTTTGACAAACAACCATTTTGGCCAGTTCCTTAACATTAAAATGACCAAAATACCAACACAATTCATGAATTTTCTATTAAGAAAACAACGCCATACAAAAAAAAACTAATGCCCTTGCTTTCAACTTCAATGGACATATAGCAGAATTTGGGCTGAAAGACTTTTGTTTTGTGACTGGACTAAAAGGTCACAAATTCTCTGAGTTAAATCTAAGATAAAGAAAAGAAAATGGTCTGAAGAATGCGCTTTTCCGTCATGATGACTTTATAACAAAAAGAGATATAGAAAGAATTTTCAAAGCGTTGTGCAATGAGGAAGACTGATTGAAGGAAAAGCTAGTTAACCTCTATATCTTAGAAGCATTTTTAATTCCCAAACAGCAACACAACCACATAAATCTCCTACATCTAGACATATTGGATAATGAAAAAATCTTCAAAGGCTATCCATGGGGGAGGTTATCATACATCCTAACATATCAGTTCTTGAAAAAAGCATCCTATAGTGACAAGGATGCTATATACCTTCAAGGATTTTCCCTAGCTTTAGTCTATTAGGCTTTTGAGAAAATACTAAGACTTTCCAATTTATATGTTGGATTTGGAAGAAAGCTTGCAAAGGAAGGGCCACCAATTGTAACATGGGAATGCTGGGAAACAAGTGACTGGAGGACTCTAAGCATCGACATTTTTGAATCTGAAAATATAAGTAAACTTAGAGCATGCTTATATATACGTCTATCTAGATAGACAATGAAAAATTTTCTATCCATCTCTATCTTGAATAGATGATGATATAAATCTATCATTGTTTATCAATGCTACTACTTTTTCACTAATAATGTAATATCATTTTATTTATAGTTCTTCATGACACCTCTAGACTAATCAGAAGAAGAGTCTCAAACAATTTTGAGATATTTCAAAAATATAGAGAAGCAGGAAAGAAAAGAAAAAGTAGGGCAACAAAAAAAAAAAAAAGAGAAAGAAATGAAAAAAACAATGAAACAAATAAAATCTTAAATGAAATAAGTGAAATCAGAAAAAATAAAGAAAAAATAGAAACATAACAAATATTATTAAGACAAGGAATAAAAGAAATAAAATGCATGTTGACAATGGTTATGACAAGCTTGAATGTAGCACCACCATCAACCAAACTTCAACAACAACAAAATGAGAAAGAAGTTGCATATACAAAAGTCGTGGAGAAAAATAGACCACCTACTTGTAGCCTTGATCTTATTGATGATGATGAACAAGTTAATACAATGGTGAAGTATGCAACAACAAATTTCCCTACGGTTAGTGCCTTATTCATTTTTCACTCCTTTGTTTCGTTTAATGTTCCTCACTTTCCAAATAAAATAAAACACGAATACGTTGTTTCTTTTTCTTTACAGGAAACTGCTGTTTTGGAAACACAGAGTAGCTTGGAAACAATAACAACTACAGATTTAGAAACACCCAAAACACAAATATTGCCGCAGGTTTAAGTCTTTTCCAAACAATAAAAATAACTCGTATAGACAGATATAATTTATCTGTCTGGATGTGTTTTCTTCATGATGTATCTGAACATTCTTACTTTATGTGCTTGCAGATAGATGAAGAAGACGAAAACAACAACTGACTTATTCATTTAGGAACACCAAAAACACACGTATTGACACAGATTTTAATTTGTTTACTATACAACTGAAGTGGATTCACGATCGTTTAAATATAATTAAACGATCGTTTGACATAATTAAACGAGACATAACTAAACGATCGTTTGACATAATTAAATGATCGTTTAACATAACTAAACGATCGTTTAATATAACTAAATGATCTTTATATTGCATGTCTGTTTACATTTTGTTGCAGAATCATTTTGACAATACATTCTCTTTTTACATTCAGATAATTGAATTTAAAGATGGAGAAAAAGAAGAAGAAGTTGAAAATAGGAGAAGCCAGGAAGACAAAACAAAATGAAGCCTGATTCAATTGGGAAATATTGTTATCGTTGAAGAAAATAATATAAAAAACAAGGGGAAGAAAATACAAAAGATACAACGAAAGGAAAACAAAAGTTGATGATGAAGATGAATTTGATAATAATGAAACTGAAACTGAAGAAGAAATCAACATTGATAGCAGTCAAGAACCACAAGAAGAAATTGACACTGATAGCAGTGAAGAACCACAAGATCAAGTTGAAACAAAAGGAAAATAACGTTAGTCAGCAAAAAAAGACAAAAGTCTGAACACAAGGAGAAAGCAGCAAGAGAAACGAAAGAAGAATGTCAACTCAAGAATACATTGATACTGCCCCATCCTTCGACCTACAAATTTCTCAATATTTTAGAGATGATTTATAATCTTTGTAAAGCTTCATATTCAACAATACCATCGTTTATTTTAACTTAAAAAAATTACTTTATTTTATACTCGAGAAATCCGTATTCCATTTCACTCTTTATATTATACACTATCTTGTAAAACATACAAAGGGATCAATTACATTTATTACCACGATCATTCATATTCAACAATACCATCGTTTAACCACATATATACATATTTGCTTAAATAATATACTACACGATCGCGTAAATCGTACATCTTATAAATGATATCCTACACGATCGTTTAGTTGTACAACATCATCGTTTAACATTATATGTTTTTCCAATCGTCTAAAAACGTGATCAATTACATTTTTTAAAAGATCGTTTTGACTTAATTAAATGATCGTTTAAATATATATATTAAACACTAAAGAACGCGATTGAACATTTTAAAAAAAGTACGCGAATTTACAACATTACCCCTTTGGTAAAAACAACCAATATATACGTTATGCCTTTTTCGTTTTTCGTCACTTCGCAATATACAAACCCACTGATAACTCAGCATTTCGTCTCAAAGATTTCCAATTCCATTCTTCTCTCAGTCCATTTTTCTCTTCAACGTCAAAAGATATTTTGCTGCATTTTTCCTACTATAATATTTCTCTTAGTTCCAAGAACTTTTCTCTTCACGTTATTACACTTTTCCTTCTTTATATTTCAAAAGTTTCGACTTCTGTCTTGAAAAACGATCGTTCAGTTCTTAAATTCTTATTCTCAATCATTTAGGTTTGTGGATTTGTTTAAACTTCTATACTCCAGATTGATAAATGTTTCAATTTATTATTACTTTCTATTTAGATTGAACGATCTGTTACATCAAGTAAACAATCGTTTAATTTTAGGACTTATGGTTTACTTTTTTATAAACGATCATATACATAACGAAAGTATACTATGATCATTATTTTCAGGATGGTTTTACCTAGCGACAAGTATTTTCCTGCAATTGTCTCATGCCAAGTGCACAAGATTGGCAATCTTATTAAGGATAAACTGACCAAGGAACATGTTCGACAAAACAATATTTGGTCCATTACTGAATGTCAACATGGCCTTCAATGACCAGCTGATCCCCACTTCTTGCTGAGACAGATACCTGAAGAAGCCAATGCAAATGGAATCTATTTTTCTATTTTGGGGAAGAATGTTCGTTTCACCCAAAATGAATTCAACATCATAACCGGGTTGTGGTCAACCAGAGTAACATTGGAGAAAGACTGTGATATTAACCGCCTACAGACCCTTCTATTTGGATCAGAGAACAAGAAAATAATAAAGTGCTTGGAACTTGAAGAAATTTTCAAAAACTTTGAGTTTACAAATGATGAAGATGCTGTGAAGGTTGCCCTGGCCCTTTTTATAGAAACTGTGATGGTCGGGAAGGATAAAAATACACAGTTTGATATGGATATTCTGGGAAAAGTTGATGATGAAGAAGTTTTCAAGAACTTTGATTGGTCAACTTTCTTCTACACTCGTTTGCTCAACAGTTTGAAGACAATTCTACAAGGGAAAAAAGAAGCATACGAGTTAAAGAGGCAAAAAGTTCTAAAGTCGTGACATACTACAACATAAAAGGCTACGTACTTGCTTTTCAGATTTTATTTGTTCATACACTTTAATTAAATACAAATTAAACATCAAAGTTTAACATATTTGTTTAAATGTTTTAGGTGTGGGCTTATGAAATACTTTCAATTGCAAGCCACAAAAAACAGCAAGGGATCAATCCCTAGAATATTAAGATGGAATTGCACATAAGCTCCATCTTACAAAATGTTGCAGAAGAACATATTCGACAATAAGAATGTAAGTAAAACTTTTTAGCGATCGTTTAAAATAATTGCACGGTTGCTTAACAAAAATTACACGATCGTTTAGCTTAATGCAATATCGTTTATGTCAAATATCATATCGAGTATCATATTATTTTATAAACGATCATTTACTAGCTTGTGTGATATACAACGTATTAACAATTCTTTGATTGTAACATTGCAAACTGTTGTTCAAGCTAAACTCAAGCTATTAACCCATGAGAAAGCTTTCATGGAGAGTCGAATTCGAGGGGATGATAACATGGAAATGGAGGATGATGAATCCATGCCAAATATTGACAAGAGTGATAACACTACTCCCGACGATACAACAAACAATCAATTATTGGACAACAACAACTTGCAATCAACCTCATCTCCACAACTATCACCACAAAAGAGAAAGACAAACAATGGCTGATAAGTCCGATGCATCTGACTAAGAAGAAAAGCCGCAGATCCAATGACAAAGAACAACAAAGTCATTCAAAATCCTACAAAACACTGAAAAAGAACATCAAAGAAGTTCATAAGGATGTATCGACATTAACTTCTATAGTCTGTAGAATGGATGACACAATCAGAAAGCAGTCATTGGACCTGTCTGAAATGAAGCAAATACTGGAAAGATTGCTCCAGGTAAACTTTGTTTTTAGAAAGTATTTCATTTATCAGTTGTTTAAATAAACGATCGTGTAACTAAAATATCCAATCAATTATCAAATTTCAACAATTGTTTATCATAGTTACACGATCGTTTAGGTATTATACATCATTGTTTACTTTTTATACACAATCGTTTAGCAATCATCTTTTTTTAATTCTATTTTCATTTTTATTTATTTATCAGAATCAAAATCAAAATCAAAATCAAGGTAATGATGATACTCATCACTTCCAAGATGATCTTCATCACTTCCAAGATGATCTTCATGATAGAATTAATGAAGACAATATGGACAAAAATGTTGATCATCAGAATAGAGAAGATATGATGAGCAATGACCAGCCATATGTTGAAGAACAACACACTTGAGATCATAACGTGGAAACTCAAAGGTTAACATTTCATTCATTGTTTACTGCTTTATAATGTTCAAAATTGCTTACATTCTGAATAAGTAACAATTGTATTTTTTCTTATTCTCATTTTTTTTTTCATTTTGTTTAGGAAACATCAAAAGAAATCTGGTAGTGATATAAGCATAGACGGCAAGGATGCAGACTTGCTACTGACTATAAGACATATATCGGATAATCTAAATGCTCAAAGTCAGAAAGAAAAATACCTGCTAGAAATGATTACTACCCTTCCACTTGTGAGCCAACCTCTTCCACTTTGTGAGATACTACCATCATCAAGTAGTACTCTCAACCAACCTGCAACGACTCCATTGGATCAAACTGTACAAATTCATGAGGTGCCACCATCAATTTCAAATATAAATGAAGAATCTCAACTGGTATGTATATACAACAACTATGTAGTCCTTTGAATTAAGAGTTTGTTTGTTATCTAATATTATGCATTGTAGGAAATACAAAAAAATGATCAACCAGTTACTTTGGCTGAGATAGAAAAAGAAAAAGAAAATGAACAAGTAACTGAGGATCAAACAATTGGAACTGTGCAGCTAAATTGGTATGTATACACAACAAAATGTATAGTCCTTTAAATTGATAGTTTGTTACTTGTCTAATATCATACATTACAGGAAACAACAAAACAACAGGTTGAGATTCAAAAAATAATGAAGCGGTTACTTCGGTTGAAAATGAACCTTTATCGGTATGTATATAAAAGAACCAGTACTTGCATCAATTATTATTGTTTTTTATTTTTTTCTTAGTTAACAATATTGTGCATTATAGGAAACAAATGAAGATCAACAACAACCAATGAAGAGAAGAAAGCTATGTAAAATAGCAAATAAAAAGGTGCCTGATCAAGATCAACAAGTTAATCCACCCACAACATCTACTGAGATCATATCAGAATCGACAATACCTGTACCAGATGTCGAAATCATTGATGTAGATACATGTAATCCCATGTGGCAAGTGGATGAAAAATTATGGAACGAATACTTAACATGAAAAAGATAAAAAAAAAAAAAGAACTCATGAAGAAAGGAAAGTAGTCTCCACAACTAGAAAGAAATATTTTCTTCAAAAAGATTGAAGAAAACATATAGATACTAGGAGACGTAAGTACTCTTTCCAAATTTCGTTTTACATATAAAAATACATGATAGAGTACAACATACTTTATCTAAACCAAACGATCGTTTATACATATTACACGAACTCTTAGTAAGGAAAAAATGTTGTAAACGATCACTCATATTTTCTAAACGATCGATTCTATTCACTAAACGATCGTTTGTATATATTAAACGATCGCTTAGTAAGTAAATGATCACTTGTATTTTCTAAACGATCGCTTATACTCTTCTTTCATTCACTAAACGATCGTTTAATTTTTTGTGTAGATCATGAATTTGCTATTATACCACTTGCAGAAAAAAATGTTGTATATGAAGAAACTTTGCAAGTATACTTTTAGAGCAATAGATTCCGCGTTTATAGTAAGTTGTTAGTCTTTAATTTTTTTGTATAGAAGTTATACTGCATAATTATATTCTGACTAAATTTTTTTACTTGTTCTTCAAGACTAGAATCAATAAGCCACACTGCATAGTTTGGCAACGTCTTTTTGATACTCATCTGTTGACAACGGACAATAAGAAAGCTGATTGGAAAGACACAACATCACACTTAAATCTATGGACAGAATAAGATTTGGAATATTATTTCAACACAGCTATTGGTGATTTCCAAGAAAAGCCAGGGTGGGGAGATGTCAACTATGTGATTGGCTGCATCAACATAAAAGAACAGTGGTTGGCTGTTGCAGCTGATATGCGGAAATGCAAGATCTACGTGTTCGACTCGATGCCAAATTATGTTGATAAGAAGCTTGTTGATCAAGCTCTTGAAATGCCTGCACGATGCATCACCTCACTCGCAATTGCAATTGGAGTGGACCTCCATTCAAAACGATTCAAATATGGCCCTTGGCTAGTACTTAGGTCAACTACCACATTACAGAGAGGGCGTTCATTGGATTGTGACATTTTCTATTCTAAATTTATTGAATGCCTTGTAACAAATGCTGACCATGATTGTCTAACTGTAAAAAATTTGAAACTGTTTAGACAACAGTATGTATTGGAACTTTGGGCAAATAAATACTTTTGGTAAATAAATATATATTTCGTTCTTGTACTTTTGAGTATGCGCAAGTGGTTTGTCCTAAACAAACAAGTATTTTTGTACCTATGTTTGTTTTCTTTAGTATCTCTCATTAGTAGAATACGTGTGAATCTTCTATCAATGGAAAAAATGCTTTATGAATGACTTTCATAATTAGTTAATGATGTGTTCGTAAACTTTATACATGCAAAGTTATTCGGTTGATGAAAATATTCTTTCGTTGATTCTTACTATATCATTTTGTTACCATTAAAACATTATGTAAGGAAAGTAAATTGGGATGCTAACCTTTCTGTTTATTGTTTGTATCGATTGTTTGGCAAGAAAAGAAGCGATCTATCACGAGACTAGGGAAGAGTGCTAATCCCAGGCTAGGCGAGATTATAATGAGACACTAGTCGAAAGTGAGTCCTAAGTGGAAAAAAATGAAATGTAACGAGGCACTGGTATAAATCCCAGGTAACTCACGTGACACTCGTTAAGTGCGAACCTTTGGTCAATAAAGGGAAATTCCCAGGTCTTAGAATGGGTTTATCGTAAAATAACTAAAGTGTGTGGCATTATAGCGCTCGCTGTGGGAATGATGTTGATGAGATGCTGGTGGAGTGTCACTTCCAGGTCTAAGAATGTGAATGCGACAAGACGCTATTGGATATCCCAGGTAACTTATGTGATACTGGTGAGAGCGAATCCCAGTTAGCAAGGGGAGATCCCCAGGTCTCCGAATAACCTTACATCAATGATTGTGATATACTTGGTAACTTGTTGAGTAGTCATTTAAGTTATGATGGTTACGCGATTTGTATTAACAGTTCGTTGCGTCGAACTTCATGTGCTATGACTTACTGTTTATTTTGTCATGGATTTCTTGTGGATTTTCTCTAAAAATTTTTCTCAAACTTGTCACTCATTAAGTCCATTTAACTTATGTTTTAAGTTTTTCCCTCCCTAAGTTGTCAGGCATTGAAGCCAAGTGAATGATGGATCTCAACCATTATAGCCTAGTTAAAGAGGAAAGGCAGAGTTACTCTATAGTTCAACATGATAGTCGTGTCATCTTATCTCACATCTAAGGAGTTGGTTGGTAAGTGCACGACTCCTTAGAAGCTAAGGCCAAGCCAGGGAAGCTAAAGAGCCAACGAGCTGAGTTAGAGAATGAATAGCCCTAAATGCGGTCTACTAAAAGGGGTGGTCAGGCGATCGAGGTGAGGGACTAAGTTGTACCTTTACACCTCTAGGTACCTACTGCAACGAGCACCGTTTAGCAGCGTAGAAAGAAAAGGGTTATTGAGGACTGCACTCGAGTTAGGATGTCGATGACTCTAGACCTCGATGCAACGAGCAAGATGTATTGCAAAAGACCTCGACGTGGTGTAGAGAGAAAGGGGTCTTGGATTCCTAAAGACCTCGATGCAGAGAGTTACACCTTGGTGGCTAAGAGAGAACAAGACGCATTGCTACACGATGAGGCCAGCAACTCAAACGTCAAGTTGGTATGCTAGGTGAAGGAGGGGTATAAGGACTATGTTTAAGTCTTGTTGTAAGGAACCGTCTAAGTTATGGTTGAACATTATAAAAGTGTTAAGCTAAGAAAGAAAACTTTTGTACCTATTCTGCTGCATTATCTTGTGTCTGTCGCATAAGTAGTGAAAGGTGTTGTTAATCAAAGTATTAAGGACTCGGCGATAAGTCTAAGCTAATGAAATATAAGTTGTATTGTGTTGCTGTGTTAAGAAAGCTTAGTGTTTAAGCCTTGCGTTGAGGTTGAACAAGAAGATGTTCCGGCTACTAGGCGTTTGGCGTTTACCACGTGGCATGGTATGCGCTGAGGGGTTTAGGTGGCACACCTCTACTTGACTGCTAGAAGCGACTTTTGGGGTAAGACATAACACTCTGACTAAAGGTTATCATGATATTCAGAAATTTGCTTAATTTTTTTAAAATCATAGAAAGAGGAGAAAGATCAAAGCGCAAGCATCAAGTCAAATTCAGGTATAACAATCTATTTCTTGTCTCCTTGTCCTACATAGAGCACTCAAATAGGTAGCACGAATTATTCATTAAAAAGATAATTGAGAGGATAGAAGATTCAGAGTCAAAGACTGAAGCAAGATATGAGATTAGAAAGATATAAATTAAATTCACAATCTACATTTAAAATATGAAAAAGGATTAATTTCACAAGAACAAACTTTGGGCAACATTAAAATTAAATGAACCTACTTTCGTAAGGAGCTTGGAAAAACTCAAAGGTAAATTTTATGAGATCCTGATCACCTCCTAAGCTAGATGATAAGACTCTATGTGGTAAGAATGGAAGTACTTTTCGTGACTTGACGCGATGAGGCGTTTTGGTCAGGCATTGAGGAAGTTCCTATGTGCTTTGGTAGTTCGCGGCTAGAGCTTTCTTAATAACAAGGTAACTAACATAATTCTTATGTCTAAAAGGTGGTGCTCTATAAGTCAGTATTCCAACCCTATCGCCCACTGTCATCAGAGTTTGAACTTTGAAAGAACTATATGGTAGTACGCAATTCATTGAAGCTCACCATCAAGTAGAAGTAATCATGTCGGTCTGGAAGTGTTCATCGAAAAACTCTATAAATAGAAGAGTTTTGGATAAGTTTTAAGAGCTTAATCTGAATTCTAGCTAAGTAAGAGTTGAAGAAATTGTAAGACATTAAGGAGATGTTCTCATATTTAGTCTCTCGCTCAAGGTTGACAAGGAGTTTATCTTGACTATGAGTGGTTTTAAAATGTTCTGAAACTTCAATGACTTTCAAATCATATCTGAACTCTTAAGTATTGATGTTTATTTAATATTGTCATTTGATTTATAAATGAGCATGTTTTGAAAATGGATTATGATTTATGTTTTGTGAAATGTATTTAGTACCCTATGTAATGAATAAAGCCTTATACTTGTTTTGAGATCTAGCGTAAGATACCTTTACACTTTCTTTGTAATCTGATGTAAGATGTTTCATACTTGCTTTGTGATCTGGTATTAGATACCCTTTGCTTGCTTTGTAATCTGGCATTGGAAGGCGCATTATGCGTAATAAAATTGATGGTGTTCGTTGTATGTGTTAAGATTATTCCACACAGCTGCAATTCAGCAATAAAAATGTTTACGACATTTCAGCTGAGGTGATGGGTATATTTTTTTAAAACATTGGAAATTACTCGGGATAATTTATTTTAAAATTATTTATACGAGAAAGATGGATTTATGCAGTATGATTTATGTTGAAATGATATACGCAAGAAAGATGAATTTCCAAAGTGAATCTTGTGAACTAAGCATTGTGGATTTCTAATGTTTTGAAATTGCTTAAGGAAATGATGCATGGTTTCTAGTTTTAGAACACATTCGCATTATGTTTAAGAAATGACTTTCAGAGCTTAAGATCTGTGTGTTGTGTTCATGGAACTCTTCTATTCAAAGTAAGTGTGTTGATGAAAATCTCCATTCATTAAAATTGTTGTCTAATCTTTCAAATGTTTTGTTTTCTTTCTCTCCCCCCCAGGGTAACGAAGAACATCTCGCGTTTGATTTGTTGTCTTGATCCCTTTCTATGCCATAGTTGCATTACATCTTGTTAGTAACACCCACCAGCTTTGTCGCATAGTATATAAACTCACACAAGGTGGGCGTCGGGAAATAGGGTCTCCTCTGACGCCGTAAGGTGGGCAACGGTGAACTCACTTTTCCCCCAACGTTGAATGTATAATGTCGGGTATTGTGGGGCACTATCTATGCCATGAATATGCAGGTCAGGACTAACCACCAAATTCTTGAAGTTGTACATGTACATATCGAGGAAAAGGTAACTACTAAATAATAGTTTGCTTTGTCCCGATGCCATATATATACATGTCAGAAATTGGGTGGCTATTTCCGATGTGTACATGTACAGTGTCAGTAAAATAAAAACAAGTAAATAATATTTGGCTTTTACCCAATGCCATGCATGGCACGTCGAGAGTAAGGTGACACTATTCCCGATGTTTTACTAATGTCATCAGGAATAGTTGTGAACTCCCGACGTTTTCGAAGGGCATTGAGAGTTTCTTTATAAAAGCCTTTTTCAGATTTGTAAATCACAGATTTGAAAGTGAAAGAAGGAGAGAAGTTTAGACAGATGAAGAAGCCTGCCGTTGATTTGTCCCTGCCGCTCACCTCCCCTACCATCGCCGACGTGTTCCGTTCGCCTTCCTCCACTGCTTGCCGTCTCTTGCCACATTGCTTGCCACATTGCTCTTCTTCCGACTGAATAAGAGAGAATTTTTTGCGTAACGAAAATTAGAGGGGTGAATTCTGCGTTTTTTTAATTGCTCTCCCGTTCTCTCTGAACAATATTTTCTCTCTAAAAGAAAAATTCCCTTCTTCCAATTTTGGTTCCCACAAACCATCTCAATAGAGAATAAGAAGGTTTCCAAGGGCAAGGCAAGGGCAAGGCAAGTAACACACAAGGCGTGTGCACCAACCCCTACGCGAGCGAGAAGGGCCACGCAAGATGCATGTGCGCGCACATGGCAAGCCCCTTACATTGTTAACACGTAGCAAAGCCTGCCTAGGCCTTGTGCACGCGTGCTAGCTTTACTGTCCACCCCTTGCATGCTAGCATGTGCCAAGAGGCATTTTTGGGATGTTTTGATGAATTTTGGAAGATTTAAGCAAGGTTTTATTATTTCTGTGACTTAATGGAACCAAATGGAATTATTTTCATTATTTCAGGTCAAGAGGAGATCGAACAAGTTTACAAGCCAAGGGTTTAAGCTACCATCTGTGAGTGACAAAATGAGTTTAAAGTTGATTTCTAAATATAATTTATTATCAAAAGTTTTAAGCATGCTTTGATGTTTAAATATTTGGGTGTACTGATTTAGAAAGTGTGTCCAAAGCATGAGATTAGAAATATTTTACAAGCATGTATTTGTTAATAAAATTTGTAAGCATGTTTATGATAAGTTTTTAAAGTATTTAAGTTAAAAAATGATGTTAGCATGTTTTAGACTATACCTACAATATTTTAGGATATATATAGTAACCCTTTAGGGGGATATTGCCTATGCAGAGAGGTTCCTTTGATGAAGGTATTCTACCTAGTTTCCTATCACTGGGACATATTAATGAGATGAGGGTTCTATAGATACGATATATAGTTTTCCCATCTCTTGAGATGAAGATTTATAGGCTACCCACCTCATTATAGCTAATACGAGATGAGGCATTACTGATACCTATATTCTGTCTCATAAATATCATATCACAAGATGAGGACCAACTAGAGTGTCTCAGATTCCATCCTTGTGATTCGTACGGTATAGCAATTGAAAAGAAAGTTTGAGTTAAATTGTTGAAGTTGATAATTATTTTAGAAAGCAAATAAAGCTTCTAAAAGATAGAAAGAGTTGTTTCCGAAAGCAGAAGAGTTTTAAAGATTTTATACTTATGTTGTCTTATATAAATGATTTAAGAAAAAGACTAAAGTTATTTTTAAAATATGTTTTATAAAACTGTCACTCACTGAGCTATTTAGTTCACCCTTTTCAAATGTTTTTCCACTTTCTGGTAGAGATCGTGATCCAAAAGCCTAACCGTTGTCTCCATGTCTGATGTGCAAAGTTGTTAATCGTCTTATTGTTGTTGGTCAGTTCTCGATTAATCCATGTTATCACTAGTAAAAATTTGAGTTTTAACGACACTACAAATCAAAACATTATGTCGTTAAAAATAAAAAAGGGGTAGGGTGGGAGTAAAATGTGTTGTTGAAAATAGAAGTGACACACTATTTCTTGACACAATTTTATTGTCACAATTTAATTTTTCTTAACACATTTAAACTATCGTTAATTAACGACAAATTCTTTATGTCATTAAATAAATTTCCATGTGCGTAAAACACTTCCAGGTTGCAAGTTCGAATCACAGCCGAGTGTATTCCTTTATTCCCCATTTTCGAAAGACTTCACGCGCGCACTTTCTCCACTCTTCAGTCAATCTACGCATGCCACGTGTCATCTTCTCCTCACACGTGCCTTTGATGTCCTGTGTTCGAATCTCATAGCATGAAAATCATTTTTCCTCACATATTTTCAATGGCAATCTTGTAAATATATAACAACTTTTCAAAAATCCTCTCTTTTCTGTCAAATTGAGCGTGCGCCTGACCCTAAAGTTATGGGTTCGAAATCCATGAAGTGGTTATTTTCATTTCTTTTCTATATATAACTCATTTTTCCGTAAATCTTAATCAATTTTCAATTATATTTGATCCATTCATAAATTCAACTTCAATTTTCACCTAAATTCTCTCTAAATATCATTTTTTCAGAACTCTCCCATCTCATTCTGTCATGACAATCTTTTATTTCAATGGATAAAAAATTCCAGCAAGATATTCCATTAATAGTTTATTCCAATAGAGGGGTAATCTTCTAAGAGGTAAGATGATCATGAGTATTCAAGTTCTTTGAGAGTTTCTTCCATTTTTCTTCTAATTTAGCATGTTGATTCTTTAATTTTTGTTCAAGAACGAATTCAATTCCATGTGATCTCTATGAAACAATCTTTTAATTTGCTCTTGATTGTTTAATTAGTATGTAAGATACATTTTGTTTAGAAAATTAAAGTGCAAAATTCAATTGATTATCTTTGTCTACAAGAAATATTTTTTGATCCAATGGAGGGGTAATCTTCTAAGAAGTTGTAGATACAACATTTTGTCCATTATTTATTATTTTATTTTATTTTATTTACTTTATTTTTATTTTATTTTGAAAGTTGTATTTGAATTTGAATTTAACTTTTTCTTTTTAAAAACAAAAAATAAAATAAAATGAATATCAGTCTCTTCCCTATTTTCCCTCAACTCACCCAATTTTCTCTCCCACTTTCACCTTCTCCACTCTCCTATCTATTTTCCCTCAACTAACCCAATTTTCTCTCTCACTCCCACCTTCTCCACTCTCCTCCCTATTTTCCCTCAACTAACCCAATTTTCTCTCTCACTCCCATCTTCTTCACTCTCAAAACAAGATGATTGATTGAGATCAATTGGAAGGGTCGAAAACTATTATGTCAAAGCTAAGACTTTTCTTTTGAGAGTTGAAAAAAGCTTAGCAAAACTATTATGTCAAATTGATCTTCAAAGGTAACTTTATATATATATATATATATATATATATACATATATATATATATATAATTTTCTCTCTTTCCCTTCCTTTTTGAAAGTGTCATCAATTATAAGGATGTAGTTTTTCAAAAAAAAAAATTGTTGTAATTTCTTAATTAATTTTATGGTGACTTTAATTTTGTTAGGTTAGGTCTGTTAGGCTGAGGCTCTTATTGTTATTCAAATTTAGGTCAATTGAATTTATTGTTGTTTAGGTCAATTAAATTTATTGTTGCATTAAATTTAGCATATTTAGGTCAATTAATTTCAATGTGCTCCGAATTTGTTAGATTTAGGTCATTTGAGCTTAATGTCATTTTATTAAGGCCATTTTATTCTATATTCTCTAAATTTGTTAGGTTTAAGCAATTGATTTAATTTGGATGTTGTTAATATTTTTTGTTTAGATTTGACTTGTAAAAGAAGTTTGTTAGATTTGATATTTATTTCATAAACCTGTATTATTTCTTAACCTGTATATTATATCCGATATATTATTTCATTATATCCGATATATTATTTTATATTATGTCCGATATATTATTTTATATTATGTCCGATATATTATTTTTATATTATATCCGATATATTATTTTATATTATATCTCATATATTATTTTTAATATATTATTTTATATTATTTGCGATATATTTATTCTCAATCTGTATATTATTTCCAATATAGTATTTCTCAACCTGTATTTGTCATATTATTTGTCAACTATATTGTTTGTTGTATTATTTGCCAAATCATTTGCCAACCCGTATTATTTCCCAACCTGTATTTGTCATATTTCACATTGTTTTACTAATAATAATAATAATAATAATAATAATAAGACCGAGTGGATAGCTAGGGACATAGGGTGAAAGATGAAATTTACTCCTACCCACTTCTGGGATAGTAGATAGGTTGTTCCCTTAAGGACTGAATCCAAGTCTTGAACAAGGGGCCCCACCTTTGCATTGGCTCGAGAAGGATTTTGGTTTAAAGGTTGGACCTTAAACCAATTGTTCAATAGTGGACCAGTGGATCTTGTCGTTTTAAGGAGCAAGATGAAATCTTCGGGGTAAAACGGTATTTTGACTCAGCCAAGATTTCGAACAACCTGTGAAGAATCGACTTACCCATTATGGTTATATCAGGTGGACAGAAATATATCTATAGTGAGGGGAGTGCAACTAAGAGTCTTTAGTGGAATGACTATTTAGTTAACGAATGTTGATTAAGCTTGGTCTAAAAAGAGTGTAGGCAGTTAATCTAGGATCGTTAGAGCCCATGATCTATAGGTCCATTAGGTTCCTCTACTAGCTCATATGGATTCAACTAAGAACAAGAATGTTGAAGTAACTCGAATTGTTCGAATTAAGATAAGAGAGAGAAACCGACAAAAATATAAGATATAAGTCGGTAGAAATAAACTTTAAGCTTTTTTTTTAAATATGATTTAAATAAATATGAATATAGATTCATATTTAAAAGCTTGAAAAGTTTTGAAACGGTCAAAGTTGTGAAAGTCAACTTGTAGACTTTTAACTTTGAGAAACAAAACTTTGACCGGGTTTATATTCAAATATGATTTGAATTTTAGGAAAATGAACGCGGATTCATACTCGGGAGGTTAGAATTAGTCAAGACGGGAAAATTAGTAAAAGTCAAAAAGTTGACTTTTGACTTAAATTGGTCAAATGACCAAAATACCCCTTTGACTAATTTCTTAAATACTAAATGTTAGTGGGTGATGTAGCAGTCAATTATGAATTAAAGGCCACTATTTCATTAAAGAGTTAATGAAAAGATTAGGTGTTAAACATATATGAAATAAATTGCATGTAATTTGCCGAATGAGAAAAAATACACTCCCCATCTCTCTCAATATTTCACTTCACAAAACCGAGTCCCATAACTCCGTTCTTGGTCCTGAGCATAGTAGGTCAGTTGGTGGTTGTCCTTGTTTGTGATATTCAGGTAGAGAAGGAAAAGAATTCAAAGAAGAAGCCCAAAACTATAAAAGGTAAGTTTTTCGTTTACCTTTTTGGCTTCTCGTTTAAGACATCTGCGTATTAGCTTCTAAATCGTTTTGATGCATATAGAGTAAAGCATGATCTATATCTTCCGCTGCAGCATGCCTCTAGTGGTTTTTCCATCAGTGTGGACTTGCTCGAAAATAACGTTCGAGAGATGAGAGAAGATGTATTTTTTTATATGTTATTGTTTTGAAGAATATGTACTTGTTCGAATGGTTCGAATTACATTCTAATTTATTTATAAATGATAATTTTGTACTTCAATGCATCTATTAATTGTGTTTGCTATGTTTGAAAACTTTATTGAATTTAAATCGAATTAGAACTCAAAAAAGTACCACAAGATAAAAAAAAAATTGAACATAATAATTGGAAAAAATAATATAGGAAAATATTTTCCGAAGCACAATAGCATCGGGAATTAGTAACCTTCCCTAACGTTGTAAGCACAGTGTCGGGAAAGGCATTCCCGACGCCGCATCAGAAACTCCTTACTCCGAATGCTAGAATGAGCACATCGCGAGCTACCCTTTTTCAACAGACTTCAATCCATCAGGAATTGTGGCGTCGAGTAAGTTATTCTCGACGCATTTCATTCATGCACTGGAAATGCCTCCTCTGATGCGGTAATCTCGACTTGCCTCTCGATGGTGCGTACACATCGGGAAAGGATCTCCCCACGCATTTAGATATATATGCCAACAAACCACCACGTCAAGAGACCCCCTATTTCTTATACTGACTAGTTGGGCAATTATGGGATATTTTGTACTTAGTTAATTATACTTAAACTATTTTGTGTAAACTCTTACGTTGTTATGAAGTACTTTCCTTTGATGTTTTTCTGTGTCCAACTGTCTAATGCATTACGAGTTAGTCATTTGATATTTTGCATGCCTTATGTTGAAGTAGTTAAACGATGCAGACATTAGGTGTTAAAGTATTAAGTTAGTGTCTAAGTGTTTCATAGAAGCCTTCCGCTAAATTAACTAAGTCTATAGTATGCGTCAACGAAGTAAAATAATGAAGAGAAAATTTTGCTTACTAGGCGCCCAACGCATTATCTCACAATGAGATAGACATTGAGAGCCTAAGCGATTACACCTTCTCTAGTCACGTGGGTTGGCCTCAGGAGAGGGTGTGAAAATTTTCAATACAGATTCAAAGAAAAATGTAAATTAATTTCACTATGAGTCTTTACAAACTTCCTTTTCTTCTATCCCATGCTTATAATTGTACTATATGAGAATGACTTTGATTATTTCAATTCCAACATCCCTAAAAGGGCACTAACAAATTCTTCTCAAATTTGATGAAGAAGCAACCCCATGCTTCCTCTTTGGTCTAGAAAAATGTAACATACATACATACATATAAATCATTGGAATTGGTGAGGAAGACAAAAATCTGAAAAATAAAAAACTTTGGCATGACATCGTTTGAGGCTCTGTATGGTAGGAGTTGTAGATCTTCTGTTTGTTGGGGTAAGGTTGATGAGCAGAGAATGTTGAGCCCTAAGTTAGTTCAGACCACCAATGCAGCCATACAGAAGATTAGAGCTTGTATGTTGACAGCGTAGACCAGACAGAAGAGTTATGCTGATAAACGACGTAAGGATCTAAAGTTTGATGTGGGAGACATGGTTTTTCTAAAGGTAGCACCTATAAAGGGTGTTTTGAGGTTTGAGAAGAAGGGGAAGCTAAGTCCATATCTTGTAGGGTCATTTGAGATACTTGAGCGAATTGGCCCCGTAACTTATCGTTTGACGTTGCCTCTAGCATTTTTTGCAGTTCATGATGTGTTCCACGTCTCTATGCTGAGAAGTATGTGGCAGACCCGACACATGTAGTTGACTTTGAGCCATTGCACATTAATGAGAACTTGAGTTATGAGAAGCAACCTGTTGAGATTTTGGCAAGAGAGGTCAAGATGCTCCGTAATAGAGGGATTGCACGGGCCAAAGTTCTTTGACGAAACTACAGAGCTGAAGAGGCCACATGGGAGAGAGAGGATGACATGAGAGCCCAGTACCCTGAGTTTTTCAATGATTAGAACTTTCGAGGATGAAAGTTTCTCAAAGGAAGGAAGATTGTAATGCCCCAAATTAAGGTAATTTATTTTAATTATCTTAAGTTTAATTTTGAAAATTTTTTGGTGTAATTTTCATTCATTTGTTGGAATATTTAATTTGTAGAGATTGGAATTTATTAGATATTTTGAAAAATATCTAATTGTTTAAATTTGGATTTTTTTTTTATTAAAGTTGTTTGTTTTTAAGAGATTTGTATTTGGGAGAAATTTGATTGAATATATATATGATTATATAATTAATTGAATTTGAAGTTGAAATAATTATATTATGTAGATAATATAATTATGTAAGAATATTTATTTTGGGAAAGATAAAGGTGATTTGTAAGAAAAGAGAGGGAAATTTGAGTTTAAAAAGAAGATTTTGTGGGTTTTTAATGAAGAGAGAGAGCATGAGATTTTTTTCGGAAAAGAATAAAGGAAAAGGAAAAGAAAATAATAATAATTTTTTATTTTTATTAATTTTCTTTAATTAGGGCCTCAGGATGTGTGGTAACTATTCTTCTTCTTCCTCATCACAAGAAAACCTAAAGAGAAAACCCTAGCAAATCTGCCACAACTGCCACCGAAATCGTCTGTTGGCCACCGCATCCCTTCCATCGCAGCCACTGCATCAGTCGTTCGTCTCTGTCTCCGTCGTTTGCGAAACACCATCGCTGCTGCGTTTTGTAATCGTCCGTTAACCAACCGTTCGTTTTTTGCCTCGTCGACAGTCGTTCGTCAGTCATTCGTTCGCGTCCACCCGAGCCGCGCAGATCACTCGTTGCAGCTGCATCCTTACGTAAGCAGAGACATATGTCGTAGCCGCGCCTTTACCCAAGTTGTCCTCAGCCACACACCCAGTCGCTGAGTCGCTCCTCTTTAAGCCACGTGTGTCCGTACCCGAGCCGCCCCTGTACATGCGAGCCACCTGCCTGGCCGATTTCTCTCATTCAACCAGTCGCCTAGCCAATTTCCCCTCTAGCCAAACCATTTTGAGCCACCAAACTTATTTTTGGCCCTTTTGCCCACCTATTTTGGTAAGTTTGGAAAGTTGATTGGGTTTTTGTTAATGCCCAACCAGGTTCAATTTTGGATCCTAATTAATTTAATTTTGGGTTATTTAATTAGATTTTATCGGGAATTTTGAGTTGTGGATTTTTCTCAACCAAGGATAAGTCGGATTTGACCTCAAGTTTGAGTAAGTTGAAATAATTGAACTTTTGGGTCTTTAAGCAACCATTAAATTTATTTTCTTAGTATTTTACCCTTAATGTTTAGGACCTTTCTTGGGAAGCTTGACCTTGCTGTCAGGATTTTATTTCTTTGGATTAAACTAATCCCCAAGTAAGAGATTCTCCTACTAGACCTCCAAATTGAAGTAAGAGTTTGCATGTAATTTTCCGTTATGTGTTGATGTAGGTAAGATGCATAATGAGTTTATGTTATGATGATTGATGCTCAGGACAGAGTTCATGTTTATGTTGATTGTTAGTTATGACATGGTAGCGTGATGATGTTCATGTTTATGCATGAATTATTAATCTCATGACTAAGACTGCTATGATTAATATTCATGTCATGCTTATGATGTTATGTTATGCTACATGCTATGGATAAGGTGTATTGTTAACTTTATCTATTAGATTTGTACCCACATGGATGTCCTTCGGGATCACCACCTTTTTATGACTGTGTAGTCCGACGAGATTACCAGTCCAGTATAAGATGATATGTTTACGAGTGGCTCGATGGGATCACTCAAAGTTCGATTGTCTTAGCGTTTCTTTCGAGATTCACTAAAGACCAGTTTGTCCTAGGTGTTTTTTTGGGTTCACCGAAGACTAGAGATGTTCCTACGGGATCAGGGATTGCACGTGTTCGGAAACGTGCCAGTTAGGGGTACCACTTTACAGGACTCTAATAGGAAGTTAACAGTCATCTAGCGGGATTAGTAGTAAGTCCCTTACTGAGTATATTTTCATACTCACTCTTTTATGTTTACATTTTTCAAGCAGAGGTAAAGGGAGAGGTAGAGGAAAGCTAGCAAATGATAAGAAGTGACCGTGACATGCCATAGGGAACGTTTTGCTTCCGCCATTATGATTTTAGTTTGATTTTAGTATTTCTTGTACTTTCATTATTACTCTTTAAACTAGATAGAGCCTGAACTAGGATTTTATTATTTTGAGATTTATTCCTATTTATTTATTTATTTATGATTTTAAATGAGTATTTGAAGTTTTGATCATGAACAATTGTTTTACTTTCCAATTTAATTTAAGAAATTTTATTTTCCTCTGAGTAGTAATAATATCAACTTAGTATAAAGAGTTGGGTTGTTACAGTCTTGCTTTGATTTTGAAGTTGTGCCTGTAAAAAGAGAACAAAACCCCTTAGTTGATTATCTATCAAGGGAGTTTCTAACTCCAAAACTTTCTCTCCTTTCTAAAATTTCTCTTTTGAAAGAAAAATGAGTTCAGTAAAGAGAAGTGCTAGAGGAAGAACAAACTCTACCTCTTCAAAGGGTAATCGCCCTTCTTCTTCTTTTAATTCTGCACCTTCACCTATGAGTGCAGATCAATATGCAATAGATTTAGGGTTTACCATGTTAACCTGATCCAGATCAAGATCGTCCGACATATGGATTGGATCTCCCATGGAGTCATCAACTCCACCTAGGCCTTCGGCCAATCTTATCCATCCTTTTGGCGAAGTTGTTCAAATGAGGTCTCCTGCCTCTCCTTCATCCAATAGAGAGTCTTCTACTCCTCCTACAACTTATTCTCAGACTATCACCCCTCGATAAACGGTTTGTGCCAAAACCCGATATCAAATCTTCTTTTAAAAAACCTAACGTTGTTTATGATCCTATCATAGAACCTGAATATCAAAGTATCACTTTAGAAGAGATAGTTTCAAAAATCTTTCCTAAGGATTTTAATTTTCTTCCAAAAGTCCTTAGAAAAACAAGAAAATTCTATGAGTTTATTCTAGTAGACACAAAGTCTGTAGAAATAAATCATGTTCCAAACAAAAACGATCCTTCAGAAATTGCTTATTCAAAATTTAAAATTTTCAAAGCAATTAATTCAACTTATTGGAATCAAGGAATTTTTACAGAAAAATCCCTTTCAAAACTTTTAGTTCCTCAATCCAACTCCTACCAAGATTATATCAAAGCTTGGTATAGAGTATTTTGGTTTTCAAATAGGAAGAACTACTCGTGGTTTATTTCTTTTTGTCAAAACGCCTACAAAATTAATTTTTCCTTATAGTTTATCCAATGGTGGAATAATTTTGGTTTTACAGACAATATTCTACCAACTCCAATTCAAGAATCATATATTTATTTCTCAAGAACAATTCAAAAGAATTCTTTTCATAAATCAAAGAGATTTTGCCTTTACCTTCAAATTCCATGGATATTTTGTTGGAGCTACAACACATCATCATATCCTCAATACAAAATGTTGGTAAAAAAATCTCAAAATCAAATGGTGGAAAAAATACAATTTTCAACATGCCACCATCAAACACATAAAAGAATGGTTCGCAGAGAACGAATATCTACAAGACATCGATCAAAGAAAGAACGTTGAGTTCTTAAATAACAATCAAAACTTCTTACAGCACTCGCTCAAGCAACAACTAATGTAGATTTCCAGAGATTGATATCAACAGCAGTAAATGCTTCTTCATCTTTAAAGTTAGAATCTTCTTCCAGGAAGACGAAGAGCAAGCAGATCCGTAATACGATCTTGACAATCCATTTCTCGACTCACAGCCTATGTGAGCTCCAAATCCAAAAACCTGTTTCAAAAGAATAGGTTCCATATAGAGTATTCCAAATCCAAAAACCTGTTTCAAAAGACTGGAGTTACACGCGGTTTGAGTTGGCTTGGCATGCGGCTCACTCAGACGTGGCTTGTTTTATCGATGACGGCTGATGGAAGGTGAGGCTCGACGACACGCTTGACGCAGTCGAACGGCTCGGGCAATTACGAATCCAACGACCCACGACCAATGAAGCTCGTCGATGACTTCTGGGCGAAGCCACGCGGTAGACGGCGAAGAAGACGCAGAGAGCGCGGCTGAGAGGTGGCTGTCGGCTTGGTTCACGCGAACGAACAACGAAGCACGGTAAAGACACTGGAGACAGATGACTCAGCTACGGATCGCTTGGCTGAACGGACAAAGGCAGAGACACTGACAAGCAAACGAAGACGACGACGTTTGTTGTGGTTGTCGAACGGTGAGAAGGTTGCAACAGCGGTTAGGGTTCTTGGTGGTGGGATTAGGGTTTTCCTTTTTTTCTTCTCAATGAAGGAGATGACACAACTCCCCATGCCAAATTTAAACAAAATAATAATTATATTATTATTATTTTTTTAATTTATCATTTTTCTTTTTCTTATTTTCCCAAATAAACCAACCATATCTTCTCTCACTTCATTTAAAACCCATCAAATCCCCCTTTTAAATCAAATATTCTCCCTCCCTCCAATCACATTACTTTATCTTAAAAAAAATATATAATAACCTTAAATAATTACATTATCTTTATAATATAATATACCCAAACATATAAATAATTAAAATTATTTCAAAGAATAACATATACCCTTAAGGGTGCGTTTAGGGGAAGGGTTGATTTAGGGAAGGGTTGGTGTTATGATAAAACTAGTATTATGTTAAACCTAGTTTTATCATAATCCTTGTTTGAGGGAATGGTTTAGAAATGTAGTTTTATAATAATATGTGTTTGGGGGAAGGGTTAGGTGGGAAGAGTTAATGAGGATTTTATGATAAAATGTGTTTGGGAGAAGGGTTAGGTGGGGAGGATTAATGGGGATTTTATGATAAGATGTGTTTGGGGGAAGGGTTAGGTGGGTAGGCTTATAGGGATTTTATCATAAAATTTATTTGGGGAAAGTGTTATATGGGTTGGGTTAATAATTTTTTTTATGGAATATAATATTTTTTAAATTAGATTGTAAATATGATAAAAAAAAAATTATTGCCTACTTTTTTACGAAAGCGTCGAATCCGTCTTATTGCAAATAATTTATTGTATGTGTAATGTTATTAAATTAGTACAGACAGTTGTCCAATTTCAAATTAATTTCTGAACATATTGTGAAAAATTTATTAAAATTCATTTTTTAGAAAGACAAATTAATTATTTCGTATTTGTAATCGGCGATAGCGATGTCCCCCTATTTTCAACATATACAAAAAGTCGTTATAATTTGGTGAAATTGTGACTATTTTCCTTAATTTTAAATAAACATTATGAAGGAAAAAAATAGTTCTTTACAATAGCAAATGCATAAACAGTCAACATCATACAGAAAAAAAAAGGTAAGCAAATAAGAAGTAACCCAGGTTGGTACAAACATAAACTATCTCGTGATGTCTCGTAGGAGGACTCTACAAAATCCCTCCCTCTCATCCTCAGGCATGAGTACGAAACCCCGAAGGTCGTTCATACGAGACAGAAGATGCCTTTGCAATAGCGCCCTATCCAAACTCGTTAGTTCGGTATCTCACGCAATATACGGAAGAATTCCGTGCGCACATGGTTGTCATTTGCAAGGGCGCGTGCAGACCACTCCGCAATCTGCCTGAGTTGCTCGTTTGTTTGGTCGAGCGCCAGATGTATGCCTTCAACATCCAAGTCTCGCTGATTTCCCCTCTTCCTCTTGGATCCACTCGATCCGATCCTACCCTCTGAAGCGCGAGAAGGTCGGGATGCACGTACATCATCCTGCGAGAGGTTAATCCTCTGGCTGTACACGGGCGGGAACTCCTCGTTTCCATCCCCTATATCAAATCTGTCATACCCGCCAGACTCGTTAGACCCTACGTCGATGAATGTCTCAGTGAACCAACCCGTCGCCCTATAGCGACCGAACACATATGTAAGTTCGTCGTAATACAGGAACGATTTGTTCAGGAGTCCTTTCGCTGCAGGATGCGACTGCGGGAAAAAAAAGATCACGTATGAGTACTGATTGAAAATTTGTTAAGTAAATGTACATTGTGAACGTTGTGCGACGTTTATATTATTTCCTTACTCTAACCCAATTATCAAATAATTCTTTCTCCGCAATGATACATTTCTCTTCATCGTTCCACCCAAAGCCACTGCACGCTGGCCCCCGCATTTCGGCGATGACTTGGAATATTCGCTTCAGTGTCTTAATTCTACAATAAATTACGGTCGTTGCTCGGACCTGACATCCAGGTAGTGTCTCTACCATCATGCATACCAACTCGATGAGATAACCTGGGCGGAACGTACCATTATCCGATTTCCATCCCTCCATTGACACCAACTCCATTAAACACTCCACAAGAGTGTCATCCTCCTCCTTCGTCCAGACATGTCTCGGGGCACGGTTTGAGGTTGACATACTGAGAAGGAAAAATTACAAAAAATACATGGAGTACCTTAGTAATTTCACAATTTCACATTTAACAGTTCAAAACAAAAGGCACGCGTACATTTCATATGCAACACCCGAAATTACTTTTTACAGTACATTTTACAGGTGATAGAAATTCGACATGACAATCGATGACTTCTAATGTAAAATTGTCTTATCTAAGCATTGCGCAACTGTCAATCAGTGAACATCGATTCGGCTTGTTCATCGCGCCACTGAGACCACTCGTTTGTCGTCTCAATGTAGTGAATGTCTTCTGAAGCGGTGGTCGTCACATACGTGGAGTCTCCCTCGTCCACGTCGTCAACGTCGTCGCAATATGTCATTTCCCTGTTGATCAAATTGTGAAGTAAGGCACATGCTAGTATGGTGGGACACTGAACTTGCAGGGGATAGTACGACTTCCCATGAAGAATGGCCCAACGACCCTTAAGAACACCTAACGCGTGCTCAATGACATTCCTTGCCGAGGAGTACTTCATGTTGAAGTACTCCTTTGGATTTGTTGGCGCATTTGCAGCACCACGCCACTCTTGCAAATGGTACCGCTGGCCTCTGTACGGGGCGAGAAACCCCTCCGCGTTTGGATAACCCGCATCGCACAAATAATAATATCATGTTATTAAATCATTCGTTTAAGCGCTTTTAATAGGTAAGTAGAAAGCAACGTTGTTTTATTATAAATAAGATATACCCTTTGGCACTTGTAGCCCATTGTCTCGTGAAAGGGCATCACGTAGAATCCTTGAGTCTGCTGCGGATCCTTCCTAACTGGCGAGGACATAAACGAAATCCCCTTTCGTGTCACACACCCCAGAACGTTTGTGGCAATTTTCCCCTTACGCGTTCTGAATGTAGGTCGATCTCCTGCAGGGATGTTGACCTTTATGTACATCCCGTCTAACGTACCAAGGCAATTCTGCAGGTTCAAATAAACACGCTGAAATAAGTGCAACGTACGTAAAGGTAAAATACAGTGAACTTCTATCATGCCCACCTCGAAACACTTCCAATGTTGATCATTGCAGTTGTTTGTTACCGGAACAGGTCTCTTTATCAACTCTTCGTATAGTCGAACCACAGCCAACAATACGATGATAAAATGTCGAGATACTGTCTCACCGGACCATACAAATTCTCGTTGGATGACATGGTTCTTCACGTCATGAGCAAGGACGTGCAAGAACATTGCTACCATTTCCTCAACATCGACAATCTCAATCGACGAAAGACCAGCCACATTTCTAAGTAAATGGTATAGAATTGTGAATGTTCGCCTGTCCATCCGCGTGCTCTGCCGACACACAAGATCTGACTCGTGTATCATGCGAAAGTACGCAAGCTCCCTAATTCTATGGCGTGTATTGGACGGTGTATGTGGGAGACGCTTATTGTTGTTCATTAATAGCTCCAACGTTAGTAATATCTGAGGTTGGGCCAACGTGAACGCAGTTAGGACTCCAAAAAGTGTTTGTTGATCCATTACAATGCATGTAAAGTTTCCTAAAAAACATGTACTAAGTGAATTAGTACAATATCGATATATAGTGTGAAAAGATCCCTAAACTTAGTAATATCCCTATTTACTAAAACCATAAACATAGAACAAAGAACTTGTTTTAAACATTATTTTAAAAAACGGGTTGCAGTAAAAATAGTATGTGAGATACGTGGTACCGCTATTATAAAAATAGTATGTGAGATACGTACGTACTCGTGAAGATAGTATTTTAAAAAAAACCAAATTTGACATACGTATGTGTCATAGTGCATACAAATTTCAAGTAATTAAGCACATCTTTTCCAAGTTGATGAAATGTGTATTCGATTAATTTAATTTAATTACTATCAAAATTTATGATGATATTGAAAAAACAGTATTAGTAAAAAGTTGTTGATATGCAAATTTATGATCATATTTCAATTAATTAAACACTTGTTTTGAAAATTGATAAAGTTAATGTAATTATTTCTATTACTTAGAATGATTGGTAAAAAGGTTAGAACTTTGTACTTGTAAAAAACATTGTTCAGTAGTTGTACTTATAACAATGAATGAAATTTTTTTTTTATGGTAGTAGAAAAGTTTTTATATTTTTTAAATTAGGAATTGTTGTTAATTAATTGGATAGTTAATACGAATTGTTGTTAATATATAATTGAATAATTAATTGAAAATTTCTTAAATAGGAATTGTTGTTAATTAATTGGATATTTTGTAAATAGAAATTGTTCTTACTATATAAAAAAGGAAGATAGTTAAAAAAGAGAAAGTGAATAACTATAAACCGATTATAAACCAAACAATATTTAACAAAATGTTCATAATAAAATTATACAAAACCCAAAAAAAGTAAATAAGAAAAAAGTACTGAAGAGTATACAAAATCTACAAACGACAATTACAATAGTACCTCTTCGAAGAGTATACTCGTGAATCGCGACGTCCTGCATAAGACAAAAAATATGGTCAATATTTGTACATAAGACACAATATATAAGGTAAAAAAATAAAAGAATATTACATATACATACCTTATATGACGACAAACCTTACCCGAAATCAACATTGAATGGGGAAAGAGATTAATAATGAACATCCAAAGGATAACAAAAAGAAGTTTTTTTTTAAAATTGGTAGCCTCAAAGTTTTGAAACCATTCAAAATAAGGAATGGAATTTCATCATAGTGGACACATAAAAAATAAATGACACAAATGTATAGCAAAAGAAGGACACAAACCTATAGCAAAAGGAGGACACAAACCTATAGCAAAAGGAGGACATAAACCTATAGCAAAAGGAAGACAGAAACATATAACAAAACCAAATTTGAAACATATATGGTAACTTAAATGAAGAATCAGCAAAAAAAAAAAAAAAGAATTAGCAAAAAAAATAAGGCAGATTAAATGAAGAGAATCAGAAAAAAAAAACTTACAAAAGAGAAGATACAAACAGAGAGAACAATGCAGTGAATGAAAAGAGGAAACGTGGTGTATATATAGGGGAAAGATGGGGCAAGTTGGGGGCTTTAATGGAGGCAAACCAAAAAAATAAACCGGAAAGTAATGGACTGGAAGCTATCCATCAATAAAAGATAGGGAATATCTGCTAGAACTGACATAAAGCATAGAAAAGTCCAAGGAGTCAAAGCTTATGTACTGAAAGTTATACCAAAACCATACAATATAAACAGATGGAAGAGACAACACTGGAAGCTATACAGAAAGCATACAATGTAAACAGATGGAAGAGACAATAGTATGCAGCCAGATAATTTTGAACCCAAAAGATGGAAGAGACAATACTATGGAAAAAAAGTGTGTAAAGAACTTCAAACAAATGTTGTGAATACGAAATCAGGCAAGACCAATGGTATCAAAACAATACAGCAATATAAACCAATGTAAAAGGTAAGCAAATGTTATCAAAACAATGTAAAATGTAAAGAAAGAAGATAAAATGAATGGCCAAAAGAAGGTACAGTAATGTAAAGCAATAAGACAGAATGAAAGGTCGCAAAAGCATGGATAACCTATTTACATACATATATGGAAAACAAAAGTCAGACAACACCAGTGTTAAATTGTCATAATTAACACAGAACAGAATGCAAACAAATAAATAAATTCCAAAAGATATTAGTTTGAATTGAAAATGGGAACTCATCATCGGCTAAAAAATATTGGATTCAAAAGACTCCAATACCTCCCTACCAAGCTCGATCAGCATCCAATGACAGACAACGGCGTGAAGTTTTTGTCTTATCAGTGAAGAGAATGACCAAATGGCAAGCGAAACACCCAACAGCAACAATGGAACTACGAGCGACAAGGAGTAAGACAAGGAGTAAATTACAGGGTCACCTTCAACAAAATGACTTTGAAGGCAAAACCGTAGATTCCAAAAGGAAATCGTGTTTGGAGCCAACAACATTGAAGGGTTGGCTTCAACAAACACGCAAAACCTTTCGAGACTGAGAGAGACGGATGAGAGAGATGCAGATAGAAATTTGGCGTCACGAAATGGGGTTTCATCGCGAAAACGCAACAAAATATCAACAAAATGCGGGTTAGGAGAAATCGATTTTGCATACAGATGGATTGAGGGAAAACATAAAAGGAAAGAAGGAGAAGCCGAATTGATTACGGAGAACACAAAACGAAAGAATAAAAACTGCAAATGGATTTAATGAGGGAGAAGACGAAACGAAAGAAAAGAATTCGATTCCTTGAGGGAGAACACAGAACAAAAAGAAAAACAAATCAATTTTGGATGAAGACGAATTGAAGAGAAGAATTAACACGAGTTCAACACGAAAATGGAAGAGGTGTATCGCCGGATTGAGGGGGAGACGAAATCGGGTTAAGGAAACCTCCTTAACCTTGGGCCCAAACGGGGGTTAGAGTTGGGCTAACCTAAGCCCACAGTCTCAACCCTAACCCCAAACAGACCCTAAATAATTATCTTCTTATAATATAATTATTTTAACTTCATAATCAATAATCATACAATTAATCAAATTTCCATAAATACAACAATTCAAAATATCTAATAAATTTTAATTTCTACCAATCAAAAATTTCAACAATTAAATAACACCCCAAAAATTCAAAGATTATACCTAAGATAATTACAAAATATTTTGGGGTGTTACATTTATATATACTATGTATATATTTTATATACAATATAAATATAGATATAAATATAAATTGCTTTCATAGAAAAGAATTATTATTATTTTTTATAGAAAATTAATCGTTCAAGGTAGGTTTCAATTTTTCTATATATTTTATTTTTATTTTTATTTTTTAATTTGTAAATATTGCATATCATTGCATTTGTTAAGTCATGTAATTAATAAAACGTGGTTGTGTATTCATTTCTTAAATATATTAAAAATCAAATTATAATTATAATTTATATGTTTAATAAGTTAAACGATAATTCTTGTAATTTATTTAGAGAAAGTTAAAAATACAATTATAATTCAACCTATTTCATATAAGCATAAATTTAATAAAAAAAATATCTATCTTTACAATATTAAAATGGGTAATAACAAGAGGTCTTCCCTTGTTGCTCATATATTTTTTTATAATACTTATTTTTCTCTTGCTCTTATGCCCACATACAACTACTTTCTTAACAACTAAAAAAGTAATTTTTATTTTCTTTTTGTTATGTAGCAATTTCAAACTATTAAAAACACCCATGTACTTACTCTATCGTTTGTTTTTAATAGGATCATACATTTCATAATATAAAACGATTAAAATCCTATTTTGGTCCCTACATTTTGTAATATGTTCTATTTTGGTCCCTCCTGAACTTTTGAAAAAAACTTACTTTGGTCTCTGCGATTAGAATTTTGTTAACACTTTAATTGAAAGATGACGTGGCGACTCTAAATTCATCATATTACTAGGTTTATGTATTGCTTAAGACTCAACCATTTCTCTCATTCAAGCAACCATGAGAGTACCAGAATATATGCACGCACATATTTGTATATGCTCACACAATGCTTTAGGCATATCCACATATTCAAAGAGATATCTCCAAAGATATTTTCTTCAAGAAGATCGTTTGTAAGACATTCTTTTATTTGTAAGGATTACCACCATATGCATCTTTTAAATTATTAGTTGTTATTTCAAATGCATATTATGATCATTTCATTTCTACACAACTAAGTCCAATTCATGCATAGGATGGTGCATTTTGGGATCAGAAAAATAAAGGAGAAGGCATATAATCCTAATCTTTTAAAAAAGCACATTTACAGATTCATTCAAGCAAAACTTTCGAAATTCTTTTTAGGAAGAATAACCACTCACAATCACAAACAGCTAACTTCTGCGTCTTGTCTTCAACTCTAGTTCTCCTTTTACACTCACTTTTAGGCCCTTCTTGTGGTTGATTTTGGTTTTTTAAGGCTTCAGGATTTTTCAAATTTTTCTCCTAGGAGAAACTTATGATCAGAAGAACCTCAAAATGCCAGAAATTCCACTATTTATAGCCTTTTCAGGTAGAGTCTACCCATGCCAGAATGACTACTACTGTCGGCGATGGGAAGAGATCCAATACTAAAATACCATGTGTCTCTGCCATATCCTTATCTTGAAATCGGATTGGGTTGCAAGGTCAAATCATTGGGGGACTTCCTTATGTGGGCAACGATGTCATTACTTTCTAGAGATCTAAGCCTATCTCGAGGTAGGGGTTCTTTGCTTAGCCTTTTACTGCCTAGTGCCTTTTCTCGCATGGACCACCTTCGTCGTGTGTGGTCTTATTGCGTAAGATAGTCCGCAATCAAGGCCTTATAATAACAACTAAAAAACTTACTTTTATTTTCTTTTTGTTCTACAACAACTCCTTGGCTACTAAAAACACCCACGTACTTATTAACTCTCTCCTTTGTTTTTAATAGGATCATACATTTTATATAATTAAAAAAGGTTTAAATCCTATTTTGTCCCTCCCGAACTTTTGAAAAAAAACTTACTTTGGTCTATGCCATTAAAATTTCGTTAACTCTATAATTAAATGATGACCTAGCGACTCTAGATTCATTATATTAATTAAATTGATAAATAACCAAGAAATTTTGTTAATTTATTTTATAAATATTTTATTTCAACGTATAAATATAATTAAAAAATTAAATTAAATTAACCCAATTCAAAAATTAATTTTGTTCTTTTTTCCAAAACATAAGAGTATGTTTGGGCCCCCAAGATTTTATTTGGGACTCGAATGAAGGAAACTCTAGTATCTAGGGTTTCTATAATCCCCTTTCTTTCTTCTCAACCCTTCCCATAATCCCTTCTCACTCCCCTTTCAATCCTTTGTGGTTTTCGGCATAATCCTTCTCCTTCTCTTTCTCTGCATAATCTTCACACTTCTCCCACATTCTCCTATTCTTTATCTTTTCCCATCTTTCATCAAATCTCAGATCTTCGTCATTTTCCTTTTCATTTTCCTTTACGAATCTCATATCTTTTTAGTTTTCCTCTTCGAATCTTAAATCTCTGTTGTTTTCCTTTTTTTCCTCTTTGAAGATGGAAAGCGAGACATACACAGTGGAATAACAGATCGAATCTACTCTAATTGCATCTAAGTAAATATAAATTAACATGCATCAAAACTACCATAATTATAATAAATTAGGGTTAAACGAAAAACTCAACTTCGAAGCCTATCAATCCTCGTAATTTTCTCACGAACTCAAAGTCAAGACCACCACTAAAGTTGATCCGCTATTCTCCAAAGTTAGAACCGGGTTATGGGACCTGTAAGGTGGAGGAATTTAAGAGAGATGGATTTAGGACGAAGAAACCAAATTTTGGTTAAGAGAGGGAGGGGAGAAAAAATTTAGGAAAAAGTTTAATAATTTCTAAAATTATCAAAAAAAATTTTGAAAATGAACTTTCAAACCAATTTTATAAAACCAATACTTGCAAAATACGTGGAAAAACATCACCAAAGATCAACACCTCATTCTCCACTCAATCTTAATGGAGTATGTGTTTACATCTTACGTAACCACTTGTCCCATTAAGTGTTGGTAGGATTATCAAAGAAAATATTGGATTTTCCCACTAACTTTAGTCTAAGGGCAATATGGTAATTTGACCATTCAAATCAAAGTCAATTTTTGACTTTGCAAGCAAAAGTCAACATATTGACTTTTTACCATTTTGTCTGTTTTGATTAATTTTGACCTCCTGAGTATTAATCTGCATTCATTTTTCCAAAATTCAAATTACATTTTGAATATAAAGCCAATCAAAGTTTGACTTTTCAAAATCAAAAGTCAACTTTTTGACCTTTTATAACTTTGACCATTTCCATCAATTTCAAGCTTCGAATATGAATCTGTATTCATATTTTTAATATTTAAATCACATTTAAAAGCTTTCAGACTTAAAACCAATGACTATATCACATATATTTGTCAATTTCTTCTTTTTTATCTATTTCAAACAATTCGAATTACTCCAACATATTGTTATAAGTTAATTCCATATGAGCTAGGAGATGAGCCTAATAGACCTATAAATCATGGACTCTAAAGATTTAAGATTAACTGGCTAAATTCTTTTAGACCGAGTTAATTAGCCAGTTAATCAACATTTGTTAACTAACAGGTCATTCAACTAAAGTCTCATAGTTGCATTGTTCTCACTTTAGATATATTTGTTTGTAATCTCATATGGGTCAAAATATTGTTTTACCCCCAAGACTACATCTTGTTCCTTAAGTTTCACTGATCCACTATTGAACAATTGGTTTAAAGTCCAACCTATAAACCAAATCCCTCTCGAGCCAATGAAAGGGTGGGGACTCTTGTTCAAAACTTGGATTCAGTCCTTAGGGCCCCATTTCTTTTAAAGAAAGAATAAGAGGGAAATGATAAAAATTAATTCTTTCCCTGTTTAGGTGTAAAAAAAGGGGGGAATGGATTAAATTTGTTCCCTCCAAATCCCTCTTATTTTCCTTCTATCTCTCCTCCTTTTCCCTCATTTATTCCTTCTCTTTCCTCCATTTATTCCTTCTCTTTCCCCCATTTTTTCCTTCTCTTTCCCTTAAACCGATCCATCTTCTTCTTTTATCCTCGTCGGTGTTAACTTTATTTCTTTTCCTCCTTCTCCATACTTGGAACGATAAGGTTTCATACTCATTCACCATTTTTTTCGGAGTTGGTCGACACCCATATCGACCCATTTTAATTACCTCCCCTCTGTTTTGCCAAGATCTGAAATGGGTTTCGACGTGCATGATTTTTTTTCCCGCTTTATCCCATTTGCTTCACTTAATCAATCCGGACATGGATTTTCTCTTCGATTTGCCGCTTGGATCTAAAGGGATTTTTGTTTGTGTAACGCCTTGCCATTCGGATTAGCCATTGACGCTTCGATTTTGATCGTTCGGTGAGTTCTTGATACTACACGATTGTCAACTTGGTTGATCCAAGAATGGTAGGGTAGAGGTATAAATTTCGACCCTTTTTCTACATGTTGATGATGAGGAACGGTCCCGATCATATATTGCTTGTTGTTACTTTTCTATTTTCCTTACATGTTTGTGTTCCAATCCATTTTATTTTCATTATAATATTGTGGAAAAAGATTGTTTCCTATGTGAATAACCATGCATTTCTGTTTTCTTGTTCGGTTTTTGTATGTCACTGGAGTAGAGAATTTAATTTGGGTTTTTTTTGTCCTTGGATATGATTCCTTGTCCATTTTGATGGTTTTTGTTGTAGCCCGCATAGTTGATCGGTTGTGTGTAATTTTATGAGTTCTATATTTCATTTTACGTTTCCAATTTAATGGTTTATTTTTTTCTTTCCCATATGTCTGCGGGTTTACGGTTTGGTGATGGATGTTTATGTTTTTTTCTTTCTTTATTATGTTTCTTTGGTGTTTCGATTTAGGGATTTTTTTATGTCGTTCGATATGTTTTGCTTATGATGTTCATTGTATGCTTTTATTTTTTGTTGTTGTTTAGTTGTTTGGGTTTAGAGCCTATCTTTTTATAGTCGTTGAATCTATTTAGGCATCACTTGTTGTTGTGTCAATTTTATGTTGCATCATTGCTTAGGTTTAGGGTTGTTTATAAAGTTTGATTTTCCATATGTTACATATAAGTGATATTTTTTCTTATGGAATGTGTTATTTATTTCTGTGCGTGTCATGCCTTTCATATCACCACATTAGATGACATTTCGTATGAAGTTCAGTTTCCTAATAGTGAACAAACTTCTTTCCTCTAAGGCAACAAAAAACATTTTTTCACTGTTTCTCTTCTATTTTTTGTTCATAAGTTTTCCATGCATGTACGTTATAACAATTTCCTATTTATCATGGTTGCGCGATGGTAGGTCTACAGGTGAAGGTATGCCACAACATACCTTTCATTTTTTAGCATTTTCACACATACACAAAAACTGCATTAACATTTTCTAACGAATGTTTGTTTCTTTCATTGTAGTGTGTGCGAGTACGTAGCAAGACATAAATTCATTTATTTTATTTGCTAAGTTTAAGTACATCTGTAATTATAAATACATAATCAAGCAGGCACTCTTGTACAAGAAACTTTGACAGTAAACTTTTTTTTTATTACTATTTTCACTATGTTTTTTCTTCATGTTTTAAGCATGTGCTTCTGTTAATGAATGTTGCACGATTTTCGTTCGCCTTCCATGCCATGTTGTGCTTTTTACAGCAACGAACATTAGAACACAATAGTAAGATAATTAACTGAAATTGCCACTTTATAACACAAAGCATAAGGATAAAAATGTTAAAAAAAAAATACGTAATTGCCAACTTGTGTAATATTTCGACATAAAGCAAAGTAAAAAAAAAAATCCCCCAATGTTTATTCACTACAAAAAAAAAAAAAAAACAAACAAAATGTAACATATGGAGTCACGAGTGTATTTGAAATTATGATATGACACAAAAAAAAAAAAAAAAGAAAAAAAAACAAACCTGATTTACATATGTTTCATCCAATTTTTCAAATAAGTACACGAAAACAAGCTTAAAATTATAATTTTCAATTGTTCTAAATAAATTAGTGTAGATGCAAGCGAGTTATCTAAAAAAAAAAGACAAACTATGTACATGGTGCGTAAATAATTATTTTATGGAAATATCGCATAACGCATATCAATATACGGTTCAAAATGATGTCATTAGCGAAATATGGTAATTGCATCTGCATTACGATAACAATTACACGTTTCACGAAAAAATTGCACATGCTGGTAAACAAACATAAATTCCATTTGTACAACTAAACAACGAAAATTAAAAAAAATATATTCATTTACGAAAAAACAAAACTAATGGAAAAAAATGGTCATAATCCTTCCCCTATAATCCTTCCCCCAAACAATTATAAGGATTATAAATATTCCCCCATAATCCTTCCACTTATTTCTTCCCCCAAACAAGGATTATAAATAATCCTCTTTAATCCTCCTACTTAATCCTTCTCCTAAACAAGGATTATAAATAATCATTTCCTTTTCATAATCCTTCTCTCCTTATTCCTTTCCTTCCCCCAAACACCCCCTAAGGGAACAACCTACTTGCTAACCCTAAAGTGCGAATGAGGGAATTCCGTCTTGCACCCTATGCCCCTATCATCCACCCAATCTTACCCATGAAATAGGAGGCTTATTAGGTCAGCGTTGTTGAGTTGCCCTCACCTATGTAGATCTAAGGATAATTTCGTTTAAACAGAAGTTCAAAGTTAGCACAGGATTGAGAGTAAGTTACCTAGGTCATCAATAATCGATAGTCAGTTTTATATAGTCAACTGTGTTATAACTTAAAAGTGACTATTTCATGATTCAAGTCTTATGCAAACTCTTTAGAGAAGAACTGATTTTTGAATTTATCACTCCAATTTTACATTATAAACTTTTAGAGATTAATGTTTTGAAAAGTGAGCAAATAAAAAGAAAACAAAAACAAATTAGTTTTCTAAAAGAAGAAATTGATTACAAAAGAATTGAAGAAAAATTGAGAGAATTTTCAATACAAAATAGAATAAAAGAAATTCAATTAAAAATTGAAAAAGAAATTTGTTCCAATTTACCAAATGCATTTTGAGAAAGAAAAAAAACACATAGTTGATATTCCATATTCTAAAGAATTCAAAGAATCGGATATCCCAGCAAAGGCTAGCCTGATTCAAATGAATCCAAACTTACTAATACAGTGCAAGAAAGAAATTCAAGACTTATTAGATAAAAAATCTAATAAGACCTTCAAAAAGTTTTGGAATGGATTAGATATCTAATTTCTAATAAACAAGATTTACTCAAAATAATTGCAAATGCAAAAATATTTTCAAAATTTGATATGAAATCCGAATTTTGACAAATTCAAATTTTCAAAAAAGATAAATATAAAACAACTTTTAATGTTATATTCAGACAATACGAATGGAATGTAATGCTTTTTTGACTAAAAATGTATCATCAGAATTTCAAAATATTATGAACGATATTTTTAATAATTTTCAAGATTTTACAATTGTTTGTATTGATGATTTTTTAGTTTTTTCTCCAAGCATAGAAAATTATTTTAAGCATATCAATATTTTTATAGATATTATAAAAAAAATGGTTCGATAGTATCTCTACCAAAAGTTAAATTATTTGAAACAAAAATAAGATTTTTGGGTTTTGAAATCCATCTAGGAAAAATTAAGCCCATTCAGAGATCAATTGAGTTTGCTTCAAATTTTCTTGACCAAATCTTAGATAAAACCCAACTTCAAAGGTTTTTGGTATGTTTAAATTACACCAAAGGCTAAAGAAAAATCCAAAATCGTGGTCTAACAAACATACCTAAACTGTTCAAAAATTTAAGTCTTCAGTCAAATCAATCCCTTGCCTCAGTTTAATTAATTGAAAAGCAAATCTTATCGTTGAAACTAATACCTCTGATATCGAATATGAAGGAATCCTAAAACAGTGTCAAGATAAGACCAAATCAATAATCCGATTTCGTTCAAGAATTTGGAATGACACACAATAAAATTACTCAATAGTAAAAAAGGAATTACTTGCAATAGTTCTTTGTGTTCAAAAATTCCAAGGTGAATTAATTAATAAAAAAATTATTATCAAAACTGATTCGAGAGCTTCAAAATTTGTGTTGGAAAAAGATGTAAAAAATCTTGTCTCAAAACAAATTTTTGCTAGATGGCAAGCCATACTGTCTTGCTTTGTTTTTTAAGTTGGGCCTATAAAAGGAGAACAAAACCCCTTAGCTGATTATCTATCAAGGGAGTTTCTAACTCCAAAAATTTCTCTCCTTTATAAAAACTCTCTCTTGAAAGAAAAATGAGTTCGAAAAAGGGAAGTGCTAGAGGAAGAACAAATTCTACCTCTTCAAAGGGCAATCACCCATCTTCTTCTTCAAATTTTGCGCCCTCACCTATGAGTGTAGATCAATATGCAATGCATTTAGGGTTTACCACGTTAACTCAATCCAAATCAAGATCGTGTGGCATACGGATTGGGTCTCCCACGGAGTCATTAACTCCACCTAGGCCTTTAGCCAATCTTATCCGTCCTTCTGGCAAAGTCGTTCAAATGAGGTTTCCTACCTCTCCTTTATCCAATAGGGAGTCTTCTACTCCTCCTACAACTTATTCTCAGGCTGTCACCCCCGATAAACGGTTTGTGCCAAGACTCGAGATCAAATCTTATTTTCAAAAGCCTACCGTTGTTTATGATCCTATCATAGAACCCGGATATCAAAGTCTCACTTTAGAAGAGACAATTTTAAAAATCTTTTCGGAGGAATTTCATTTTCTTCCTCAAGACCTTAGAAAAATAAGAAAGTTTTATGAGTTTATTCTAGTAGACACAAAGTCTGTAGAAATAACTCATATTTCAGACAAAAACGATCCTTCAAAAATTGCTTATTCAAAATTTAAAATTTTCAAAGCAATCAATCCAACTCATTTGAATCAAGGAATTTTTACAGAAAAATCCCTTTCGAACCTTTCGTTCCTCAATCCTTCTCATACCAAGATTATATCAAAGCTTGGTATAGATTATTTTGATTTTCAAATAGAAATCAATCATGGTTTATTTCTTTTTGTCAAAACGCCTACAAAATTAATTTTCCCTCATGGTTTATTCAATTGTGGAATAATTTTGGTCTTACGGACGATATTCTACCAACTCCAATTCAAGAATCATATTTTTATTGCTCAAACACAATTCAAAAGAATTCTTTTCATAAATTAATGAGATTTTGCCTTTACTTTCAGATTCCATTGATATTTTGTTGGAGCTACAACACAGCATCATATCCTCAATATAAGATGTTAAGAATCTTAAAATCAAATGGTGGAAAAAATACAATTTTCAGCATGCCACCATCAAACGCATAAGAGAATGGTTCGCAGAGAACAAATATCTATAAGATATTGATCAAAGAAAGAATATCGAGTTCTTAAACGAAAAATCAAAGCTTCTTGTAGCACTCACTTAGGCCACAACTGATGCAGATTTCTCGAGATTATTATCAACGACAGTAAATGCTTCTTTATCTTCAAAGGCAGCATCTTCTTCCATACAAGAAGACGAAGAACAAGTAGATCCAGAATATGATCTAGACGATTCATTTCTCGACTCACAGCCTATGTGTGCTCCAAATCAAAAAACTTGTTTCAAAAGAAAGATAGGTTCAATATAGAGTCTTTTGAAAGATTTCTATTCAAAATTACTATATTTACTTTCTGTACATATTATACATATATAAAAAATAATAATAATAAAATAAATTAAAATAAAATAACGAAAATGTATATTCTCATCTCTAGTGTAATTAATGAGTAAACTTTTGTAAAAAATCTAGTTTACTCTGTAAATATTGTTCTGTCATCTAGAAATCCAGAAAAAAAATTGAAGACAACAAGCGCCAAAAAAGGCCAAGTCCAATCTTACATGAAGTGTTCGACTACGTTTGATGGTCCTGGCTGTAAGACGCAATGATGAAGCGCGGTGAGTCTTTGGTCAGTCTGTAATCCGTCATAAGGAATACAATTATGGATACATGATTTACTACTTGCAAGAAATGATAACAAATATGGAAAAATACTTTAATTTCTCCATGGATCAATGACCGAAAAAAATGTTTATATATTTTCTTCACTCATTATGTAGATAATTAATATGTATAATTAATTGTTGTATAAATATGTATACATTTCCTTACTTATTAAAGTTAGGTAATAGGTTTTAATAAATGTCCATTATGGATATTAAATAAGTATAGATAAGTATTAGTTTTCCAACAACTTTTCATTTCCTTTTTGTATAAATAAATTTAGTTTTAAGTATTTTAGGAAAAAGAGAATCTTATCAGATAAGGGGTCCTGTCCTGTCTGATTTGAACTTATCTTTTAATTTTTCAAATTTCAATTATGTTTGAAATGTGGGGTCTATAAATAAACTTCCAAGTTGTAATGCAAAAGCACATTGCGAAATATTATTGAGCTCTAAAACAAAATTTGATTCAATTATTTCTAATAAAGAATTTGAAAAATCTTTGTGACATCTATCACGTAAATTTGCTAAGACTGGTGTATCTAGTTCGGATCTAAACATTGGAATTAAAGTTACTTGGACAACTCCTATATGAAAAAATGAAAATTCTTTTTGATGCTTTTCAATATCATTTCTTGGAAATAATTGTATGTAATCAATTTTTTCATAAATTGAAATTCTTCTTTCAGCATTTTTTACTAAAGATTTTCTTTAAAATTGAGAGTGTTTTGAAAATAAATTATTTTTTAATCAAGTTTAGGAATTCCTCAATTGAGAAAATCATTTTCTATTTTTGCAATACGAATTGATTCATTTGTCATAGCACTTTCACTAGAGGAAGAAGTATGTTGCTCCTCAATTTCTTTTTAAGTAAGATCTTTTGAAGAAGATTTAGAGGATAAAATTTTCTTCAGGAAATTAGACATTTAAAAATTTAAATTCTCATACTATAAATATTTGTTTTTCAAAAATTTATTAAATCTAGAAATAAAATTAATAAAATTTCTTGGATCAAGAATCTATACCTGTATGTGCTAAGATGGATTACTGGTGACCAACAGTCTCACCGCGCTTCCTTGCGTTTTACTGCTAGGACCACAAACTTAGACACGGACGTATAGGCGGACGTAGAATCCGATTCTTCGAAATTGAATCTCTTGAATTCAACAAGATTTGAAGAATAAAATTTATTGAAGTGAACTAAAAATTATCAAACTCTTCTCCTTCGGAAATGAAATTTTTAAATGAATTGAAAGGAAATTGAACTTTAGTGAACCTCGAAAGGAACACTAAGACAATCGGGCTGTGAGTGACCATGTCGAGTCACTCGTAACATATCACCTCATACTGGACTAGTGATCCCATCAGACTACACAGTCATAAAAGGTGGTGATCCTGGGGACACCCATGTGGGTACGACTCTAATAGATAAAGCTAACAGTACAACCTATCCATAGCATGTAGCATAATATAACATCGTAATCATGGCATGAATATTAACCATAGCATTCTTAATCATGAGATTAATAATTCATGCATAACATCATGCATAACATCAACATCAACAGTCATCATCAACATAACTCAATCAGCACTAAAAATCATCATAAGCATAGACTAGCCATGACCACCAATCATCATAAATCATAAACACATTATGCATATTATCTACATTACTGCATAATGGAAAAAGTTACATGCAAGCTCATACTTCAATTCGAATGTCTGGTAGGAGAATCTCTTACCTAGAGATTAGCATAAACCAAATTTAATCCTAACAGCAAGGTCAAACTTTCCAAGGAAAAATCCTAAACAATAAGGGTAAATAACTAAGTTTAATAACTTAATTAACAGTTGCTTAAGGATAAAAAATTTAATTAATTCAACTTATCCAAAGTTGAGGTCGAATCTGATTCCACAACTCAACTCCTAGCCAAAATCTAACTAAATAAATTCAAAAATTAAATATTTAGAATCCAAACTCAATATTTGTTGGGTATGCCAGAAACCTAATCAAACTTACCAAAAATAGGTTAAATAGGAATAAAACTAGGTTGGCGGCTTGGCTTAAAATAAGTGGCTCGGGTGGTGGCTTCGAGGGGCGCACGCGGCTCACGGCTGTAGGAGTAGAAGGCTCGACTGGGTCCTTACGCGTGCAGCTCGGATGCTGGCTCAGGTTCACACAAACAGCTCGGGTGCTCGCGCAGGCGCGTGCGGCTCAGACTTTGCGTGCGTGGCTCGGACTTCGCGGCTGACGAATCGATGGAGGATTGGCTTGATGGTTGACGCAGTCGGGAAGACGACTAGTTTGGCGATAATCATTGCTTGGCGGACGACATGGTGGAAAACACCAGAATACGATGAAGGGGACGCGACGAACGCAAAGCAAAATCAGAGAAGGTTCAGTGACGCTGCTTGAGACGTGACAGCCAGCGATCGACAAGGGAGACTGGGGCTTTGAACGGACGAACAACGACATGTGACAGTGGTCGGAGATGGTGGCGGCGCGGCGTGAGTGAGGGGCGGCTAGGGCTTTCTTAAAGTTTGAGATTAGGGTATTTTTTTAGGGTTACTTGAGGAAGGGGATAATGAACAGTAAAAACACGTACTACGAGGCCTAATTAAACAAAATAATAATAATGAAATTGTTATTATTTTCTTTTCTTTTCTTTTTCCTAATTCTTTTCCAAATAACCAACTCCTTCTCTTTATTCATTTAAAACACACCAGAATCTTCTTTTCAAACTCAAATCTTCCTCTCTCTCCAATCACATCACTTTATCTTACCAGAAATAAATAAATATCCTTACATAACTATATTATCTACATAATATAATTATTTCAACTTCAAATTCAAATAATTACATAACCACAACTATAATTAATCAAAATTCCTTTACATACAATTCCACCAACACAAATAACTTAAAAACAAATCAAATTCAATCATCAATTCAATTAATTAGATACTTTTCCAAAGTATCTAATTAATTCTCATCTCTACAAATGATCAAAGATTTCCAACAATTAAATCAAATAACACCCAAAATAGTTCCATCATTAGTCAAAATTTAAACTTAAGATAACTAAAAATAAATTACCTTAATTTGGGGTGTTACAAGTTGAGGTTGCTAGTGGATGGGGGGCCTCTGACAAGATCATTAAGGTATAATTGGAAGGCTATCTGCGAGGATTTTTTGGGAGTTGTACCGCCTGACATGAAAGGTCAGCGGTTAAGTCTTCCATGGTTGGTAGAATAGTTTGAAGAATTGTCGCCAGATGCTAACGTTGTAACCGTTCAGAGATACACTCGTGTGTACATCATGCAGTTGATTGGTGACTTTCTTTTTGCCGATAAGTCAAACACCCTGGTCCATTGTATGTTTCTCCAATTCATATTCTATTTTGACCAAGTTGGTACGTATGCGTGAGACGTTGCGACCCTCACATGGTTGTATAGGGAACTTCATTGAGCAAGTCATGCACAGTCCCTAGAGATTGCTGGCCCATTAATGCTGCTACGAGTATGGGCATACAGTAGATTCCCCATTGTAGTGCCATAGAGAACGCAGAACGCTGCAGCATTCAGATGGTCAACCTTTGAGTTTCAGGTACTAATTCATATACATGTTTTTTTAATAGAATTTGCACTATCTTTAATTTATTAATGGTTTATTTCACAAATTACATGGAGCGGTGTTCTACCTGCATATGAACAATAAGCAAATATGTTGCTTACATATCGATGGATATTTGATCGGTTGAGGCAATCTTAAGTAGTAAAATATTATAGAATGTTCTACAGTTCTATTTTTTGTTGCCTACTGACGTTTGTTTTTCAACAGATTAATTGGACACCGTACACGCCCGACATTATGGCATCACTTCCTGTTAGATGTCTTAGTGGTCAAGCAACTTGGACTTACGTGGGTTCATTGATTTTTTTCATCTGGTCGAGAAGCATCAACCAGATCACGTGTTGCGACAGTTTAATATATTGCAAATGCCACTAGCGATTAGTTTCACAGATCCGAGCATGTATCAAATAGATTTAAAGGATAAGCATGATTAGGATTAGCGTCGAATTCATACGGAACATATCGGGATGTGGAATTCATGATATAATTTTCGGGTTGAAGCACCTACCACACGCCAACCGACAGTATCAGAGAACTATTTTCCTTGGTACAAGTCGATTACCAGACGCTTCATCACCCCCAAAGGCACTTTCTATCATTGCATGGTAAGGATTTAATATGCTTTATTTTATACATTTAATAATAATAAAACATTAATTTGGTTGTATTATTTGCAATCTTTTAGTATGATTTTGTTAAAGAAGGACAAACTTTCTCTGTGGAACACGATATAGAAGCTTTGGGAAACATATGTGACAGAACCACGAGAGTCGTAGAACAAATTATTCAACAGACCCGACGACTCAATGTTGCCGACACAAATCATGGATGTATGCGACGTAGACGACGATGACAAGGCGATGATGTCGTAGAGGGTGATGAAGATAATTGAAAGTTTGTAAATTAATTTTGAATTCTTGTTAATTTCAATTTTAAATGTATAAGACATTGTTAATTAATTACTTAAATGTCTAACTTTTTTAAAAGTATGGTAGTTTTTTACAAAGAATGATATCATAGTGCAACAAGATGTCAATACTACACGCTTGAAGCGTGATAGGTAAATGTGAGTTCCAAAGAGAAAGATCATTGAAGAAGAAATAGTCAATTAATGATCAGTTAAGAATATAGATATTCTAGAAGAAATCCTAAATATGAGTACTCATAAGAATCTTAAAGTAAATAAGGATAGTAAAGAGATCTCAATAAAATTATATGTCGTGACAAGAAATGGAATCATACCTAAATAACTTGACAACATTTTTGCATATAATGTTGCTCACGATATTATTTATGAAAATAAGTAATATGTACTTAGACATATTGAACAATGTCGCGACTACACAAAAAGGATTGGCTTATGTGAAAAGAAACAATCCAATCAAAATAAACTTATGTTTCAAATCGTGAGAACTAGTTAGACATTTGAGAATGTCGAACATGTAGAATACAAATAAAGTATTTGTAAGAAAAACAAATAGAAAGTGGGACAAGTTCCATAATAATTATTGCAAAAAACTAGTATTGGTTATATGAGAGATACATATTCTTCTATGGTGGATACAATACCATGAGATATCTAACATATCTTAGTGTATGCAAAGCTTAACATACACCATATGGATGTAGTCTTATACATTTATATAAATTTATCAATAATTCTACCTCTGAAGGATTAAAGGTTATAAAATCATATGATTCAATAATAAGAGAGTTATAAAATATTCCAGATGAATATCATCATCTCTTATTACATTTTTGTTGATATGATGGCATAAAAATAGTCCTTATTTGTCCAATTTGATGATTTGATTAGAAACTCATGAAGAGATTTCAAAGATAATAGAATTTCTCTAAAAAAAATTGAGATTATATGTTTTGTCTTAGCTTGCAAATAAAGCATAAAACAAATGAAATTGGACTAGTTATATCATTGAACTTTCCTAAGGTGGTTCATTCACTTGGCCATGTGAAAAAAAAAATTATATCATCTGGTATCACAAAGATAATGAAGAACTTGAGGTCTTAAAGAACCATAATTTTGAGAAATAAGTGCACTTATATCTTTACTAGTTTATACACTACCTATTGTAATATCTTTAGTAATTTTGTAACATAAAAAATAATATTTCTCCAAAAATATTGAAGTAAAATTAAACTATGTATGTTTAATTTAAGAATTATTAGCTCACAGTAATTTATTTTATTCTAATTGATGTAATTGTGATCTAGTTGATTATGAAGATGCAGGTTATTTATTTAACCCATGCGAGCTAGATCTTACACGAGTTACTTAGTACATATAAAAGATTTTTTATATTATGGCAGCTTATGAAGCAGATCAGAACAACTACTTTAAATCATGCAGAGATATTGATGATGTACAAAACTAGCCAATAGTGTTTTTATGTGAAGACAAAGCATCAAATGATGACATCTATTCTTCAAAAGACAAGCTGGTAGACTTATTTACAAAGGCAATTACCAACTCCGACATTTGAAAAGCTTAAGCACAACATTGAAATGTGACAATTCGAAGAATTCAAGTGATGTACTCATGAAGGGAGTAAAAATACTGCATTCTTTTCTTGACTATGGTTTTTTCCATTGGGTCTTCTTAGCAATGTTTTTAATGTGGCAATTATTAAAGTATATAAAATGATGTACTCTTTTTCCTTCACTAGGATTTTTTTCTCACCGGATTTTTTCCTAGTAAGGTTTTAACTAGGCATTTATTTTATATAATATGGAGATCTAAAGGGGGAGTGTTATGAATATTCTATATTAAAGTCAAATATTATTAGATGTCCATAACCTTCTTAGGTTACAAATTCATCCAATAACCTCCCCATCAATTTCCATAATTTTCTTGTCCCTTATTTATATTTGGTTTTGTAACCATTATTCTCACAACCCTATACATAGAGGTTGTAGAGATTATTTGTCTACACACCACAATTGAGTTAAATTGTCTTATCTTTTTTCTCTCTTCTCTATTATTCTCTTTGGTTGTTTCATTGTTCTTTATTTCATAATAAATAATAATAATAATAATTAAAACAACAATAGTATTAGGGGGATTTTATAAAAAACCAAAATCACCCTATTATTTTACGATAGTTTCCCCAACTATCCTCTATTTGTCATTTCTTCTCAACCTACTCTAGTTTTGTCAATAATTTTAAAAATAACTATATTTTTAAAAATTACCCCAAACATTAAATCTATGTCAATGACAAAATTTTCACTAAAACAAGACTAAAAAAACAGTTACAATGAAAGGGTAAAATGGGGCTAAAAACTTTCTCCACTTGAATCCTTTTATATATACTAGTAAAAGACACGTGCATGACACGTATAATGCGTAAGTTTAGATTATAATAAATATTGCATGTATAAGTTTAGGTTGCGCTAAATTTAAAGGTACGAAATTCAAAATCTAATAGAATTAGATGTACATGGGAAGAAGTTACAATAATTAAATTAAAATATAATAATTTAAATGTAAGACTTGCATATATCAAAAAAGGATTTTTTTTTTTTTTTATGAACAATATGTTTTTGTACAATTTGAAGGTAACTTATTGTCATCTATGGGCTTGATCCAAACTTTTGTTGTCTTCATTGAAATTCCTCTAGATAGTGTAACATATAAAGTTGTCTATGAGAAAACACATTTTTCAAGAAGATATATACCAACATTAGGAAATGTTATCCTTGTGCTTTGTTAATTGTCAATGCAAAGCATAAATGAATGGGGAATAGTTTTCTCTTGAACTTGAATGAATATTCATTCTCATTTGGTGGGCTTAACGGTACTCGTGGAAGAAAAACTTGCTTTGTTGCATGATCACTCATTGCTATTTCAGCATGTATGATATTTTTGCAAAAGGATCGACATATCAATTTTATTCCATTACACAATCCATTGAATGGATCCAAATTTCTCAATAACAATGTTGGTAGAAAAAACTAGGAAGTCTTTTATATAGTAGAAAAAAATGTTACAAAAACTTTTCAACTTTCAAGTATTTAAATTTGTATTGTTAATTAGAATTAATAAGATATTTAATTTGTAACTAATTTCTAAAATATAAATGAAAAACCATTTGCATTCCAACTCTTCACATCCTACATATTTTAATTCCACTAACCTAAGTATAATTAATTCAAAAAGTAGTAGAAGAGGTTGTGTGTTTTATAATAATATATATTACAAAAAAAATAAATTTAAAAATGAATTTACCACAAAACCAAAGAGTCATTTGGAACATAGAACTAAACTTAAGGGTATAATGGAGAGAAAAAAGTTTATCCACATTGAGGCTTTTATATATACTATAAACTAGTAAAAGACACGTGCATGGCATGTATAATGCGTAGCATTAGATTATATTAAACATTGTAGTATATGTTTAGGTTGTGCTAAATATAAAAGTAGAAAATTCAAAATATAATAGAATTAGAGATGCATATGAATAAGTTACAATAATTAGATTAAAATATAAGAATTTAAATGTAAAATTTGTATATATCAAAAAAGGATTTCTTTATAAATAATATTTTTTTGTACAATTTGAAGGTAACTATTTGTCACATATGGGACTGATCTAACATTTTGTTGTCTTCGTTGAAATTTCTCTAGATAGTGCAACATAAAATTGTCCATGATAAAACACATTTTTCAGGAAGATATATTCCAACATTAAAAATTGTTTGTCCTTGTGCTTTGTTAATTGTCATTGCAAAGCATAAATGAATAGGGAATTGTTTTCTCTTGAACTTGAATGGATATCCATTATCATTTGGTGGGCTTAATGGTATTTGTGGAATAAAAAAACATGTTTTTCTGCATGATCACCCATTGCTATTTCAGCATGTATAATATTTTTGTTCAATGATCGACATACCAATCTTGTCCCATTGCACAATCCATTGGATGGAAAAAATAAATCAAGGAAGTCTTTTATATAATAGAAAAAATGTTACAAAAACTTTTCAACTTTAAAGTTTTTAAATTTGTATTGTAACTAATTTCTAAAATGTAAATGAAAAACCATTTGCATTCAAACTTTTCATATTCTATACTTTAATTTCACTAAACTTAAGTATAATTAATTCAAAAAATAGTGGGTAAATGAAAAACCATTTGTATTCAACTTTTCACATTGTGCATACTTTAACCCTCTTCCAACTCCACACCCTAAACCCTATACTTTAATTCCACTAAACTTAAGTAGAATTAATTCAAAAAGTAGTGGGAGAAGGTGTGTCTTTTATAATTATAAAAAATAAAATAAAATATGAATTTACCATAAAACCAAAGAGTGATTTGGACTATAAAACTAAACTCAAGAGTATAATGAAGAGAAAAAAGTTTCTCCACATTGGGACTTTTATATATACTGGTTCTTAACACGTGCCATGCACGTGACATTTGTGTTTCATTTTCATTTTATTGTCTAGCTTGATTTTTTCTTCCTAACAATTTTTTTTGTTAAGCATCTTCATTTTCAATTGATTAATTTTCCTCTCAATTTTTCTTTAAGATTAAACTCATAAATAGTTCTTAAAATAGAATGCTATGATGATTGCTTGACAATTCTACTTTGCATAACTATTAGAAAAATAAATTAACTATACTACATCGGTTTACCATTCTAAATTCTAGAAACTTTTAAAGAAGAGAGTTGATGAGTGAATAGAAAAATACAAATTAAGAGAGGGTGGCAAACCCAAAGTTTTTTTCTTACGTAAGTATATATAGATATTCTTAAAGATGTCAATATTGATGAGATAATTTTTTTAAAAAAAAAAGAACAATAACTTCATAAATCACATACTATCAATTAATGATATATTTTTTCTATCAGTGGAATCTTTTTCTATCGTTGTTTGTATTGGCTTTCGGATATGCTTTCATTTTCAGTGATGTTTATGGATTTATTGGATCAAACCCAATAACTTCTCGATTTGATCAGCCTAGCCCCAAGGTTGATAGAGCGATCGAACACTCAACAACTAATGGAGATGTTCTAAAGTGCATGTTTTATGTATCAACTTGAAACATTGATGAAATGTAAAAGATTTTCAAGAGATATATTTTTAAAATAAACACATCTAGAAAAGCATAAAAAAAAAAAAAAAAAAGAATAGTAACGAAATGAACAACCAAGGACTGAGAACTGCATGTAACTAAGATATTCCTTCTTATTTGGAAGACTATCCAAATTGTGTGCAAACTCCAAGGTAGAAAAAGGGGTTTTATAGCCATCCATGAATTCCTAAAGGTTCATTCATTGTATTTTGTGTAAGAATTAATAATTAAATGGATTATTAGTTATTTCCATTTAGAAGATGGACTTCTGGATTTCCTTAGCTATAAAATTGTTTATTAGTTATAACTTTTGGTTTTCTTGAGCTATTAGAAGTTGGAAAGATTTTCGGTTTTTTTGAGCTATTAGTTATTCATAAGTTACAATTAATTTGCCTAATCAATTCATAAAATCACCTCATTTCTTCTTCAATTAGCATAAAAATAGGAAAGGAAAAAGACAACATTAACATCTACCTTATTATAGAAGTTACTTATAAAGAATGGTTAAAAATGGAAAAAAAAATTTCTCCTCATTCAAGCCTTAATATATACTATAGACTAGTAAACAACGTGTGCGATGCACGTGAAAATCACACCCGAAAAAAATTACAATTTTAACTTAACTTTATAAACTTGGAACAATCATTTCAATATTTTCATATATATATTTTTTTTATATTCACACCATAATGAGTGAAAAATGAATTTATTCGGTAAAAAGACAATTGTGTCATCTTTCGAATGTATATTTGAATTTGATTTATTTGCACAATTCAAATTCCATTTCTTAACATCTTAAGCTACGTTGTAAACTTAACCATTTAATCTATATATATCCAAATAAAGTGGAAAATTGAAAGGTTGTTAAGTTGTGTAATAACATATAGAATTATGTAATATCAGTTATGGAAGATGGAAAAGTTACATTGTGGCCCTAATAACATATAGCATTAACTAATATCAGTTATGGAATCAAAACTTTTTTTTAATAAGAAAATGAAAAGTTAATGAAGTATGTAACTTATATCTTGTTGAATGTGAAAATGACCATAAACAAAATTAAAACTATGTGAAGGATAAAGTTGCCACTAAAGCAAGACTAAAAAAAAAGTAATAATGAAAGGGTAAAATTAACATCCACCAAAATCATATTTCTTTTGAAATTATGAAATTGTAAATGTGAAATCATAATTTTTTTTAATGATTTTGTAGGTAAAAAAAATTAAAAGGAAAGACTTTAATATTCCTTGCATTAACATTTTATTTACCTCTATGTATATTTAATAGATTTCAACAATATTTAGATTGTTTTAACAAATTCAAAGTATAAGTCACTCAACCATTTCATTAATAAAATGACTTTAATAAAAAAAATTAAATGAAGAAAGAAAACATAAGCAAGATTCTCATGGTTACACTAAAAAAAATCCCAATATTACATGATTTAAACATAAGGAGCATAGACATATGTACATATCAACCACAAAGTTGGTGGTTCAAGTTTTTCCAACTTATGTTGTCTACTAAGAAGAAACCTATAAATGAAGAAAATACACAAGCTTGCATAATTCTATATAAAAATATAAACAACAAAATAAATAAAAAATAAGAAGAGAATAGAAAAACATGATTTGATTTATTCTTTACCCATAACATTTTGTTGTGACTTGTGAACATGAATGAGTAAAAAAAAGAATGAGATATTTATACCCAAATATTTGAAAAGGAAGAATTTGAAAGGTTAAAAGAGATATAAAAGAGTTAATATAAAAAGGGAATGTGAATAGTTGGAGAAATGATACAATATTTAAATTGAAACATAAAGTTATAAGGAAGGGAGAAATTGAAAAAAAAATCAATATGAGAAGAGAATATGAATAGTTGGGAGAAATGAGACAATAATTACAATAATTAATTTAAAATTGAAAAATAAAATTAAAGGTCAAATTACAATAAAACCAAAGTAAGAAACGAATAAATGAACTAAAAGAAAGGATAAAATTGGAAACAAAAAGTTTCTCCACTTCCATCTTTTTATATATACTATAAATTATATTTTGTAGATTATATTTCAACTGTGAAATTCATATTTTAATTCATTCACAACATAATCTTTAAATAAGAAATTTAAGTCTTTTTTTTTTAAAAAATCCATTTAAGTATTTTGTAATAAAAATGCATCTCCTTGCACTCGATAAAAAATCTATATTACCCAAATCAAAAAATACTTTGATACTCGACACACTAAAAAACATATATAACACATGCAACCCAAAAAGTCCATATTGCCTCAATCGGAGCGAGACCCCTTCTAACCAAAGACAACAAGCAAGGTGCAAAAAAAAAGTGTCTCCCTACACTCGATAAAAGGTCTATATTACCCAAATCAAAAAATACTTTAATACTCAACACATTGAAAAACACATAACTCATGCAACCCAAAAAGTCCATATTACCCAAATCAGAGTTGGACCCCTTCTAACCAAAGACAAGAAGCAAGGTGCGAGAAAAATGCATCTCCTCGCACTCGATAAAAAGTCTATATTACCCAAATAAAAAAAACATTTTAATACTCAACACACCCAAAAACATGCATTACCCACACAATCCAAAAAAGTCCATATTACCCACACCACCCAAAAACTCCATATTACCTAAATCGGAGTCAAACCCTATTCCAACCAAAGATAAGAAGCAAGGTAAGAAAAAATGCATCTATCTCCCTAGGGAAAAAGTATATCTCATCCATTTGAAAAAATAATAAAATACTCAAAGCGTAATAGATGCAACCCAAAAAAGTCTATATTACCTACAAAAGTAAGAATAACTCAACAATCCTAGAATGAAACGCATCTAAAAGACATCTTTATTACCCATAGGTACGTCAAAATTCATCCCTAATGTAATACTTCAGAATGATTAAAATGAGAGGGATCAAATGGGAAATAGAAAATTTTTCCATATACGAGCTTTTATATACAATAGATACTATATTGTATAGATAGATAATTTATATCATATTAAGTATTTTTTTAAAAAAACTAACTTATATTTAGAGGATGATTTGTGGACTATTTCACTCCTTCCTAAAATTTTAATTTTACAAAGTATGTCTCCAATAACAGTAATAACACAACACAGACATTTTAATTTTAAATAAACATGTTAAAATGGTAGAAGATGAAAAACTTTTACAAAATTATGATATTTAAATGCACATAACTATAAGTAACACAACACAACATTTCACAACTTAAAAAAGAACACAATATTTAGATTGATTAAGCTTTTCAAAATTGGATTGAAAGTAACCTCATGGAATTTAATTTGAAATTTCATAGTGTAGCATTTCTCCTTAAAAAGTGGTTCTTTTAAAAAAAAATATAACAAAACAGTAAAATATTTACACTGTGTAGAACAATTTTAAAATCGAAAAAGGTCCAAAGACCCACCATAGAAAATACCAAAAAATATCCCGTCAACCAAGTCGTTAACAACGCGCGTAATATATTTGGTGCACGATCGTTTAGATTTAGCTATTGTTTGGTACATGATCGTTTACATTTGGCTATTATTTGGTACACGATCCTTTACATTTGGTCATTTAGATTTGGATAGCCAAATCTAAACTTTTTTTTTTTTCAAGATTTGGTATACGATCGTTTAGATTGACTAAACTATTTTTTAAAAAAATTCTTTTCGTACACGATCGTTTAAATTTGTTTACATTTGTACACGATAGTTTAGATTTAGTGATTTTTTTAGGATTCTTTATACATGATCGTTTAGATTTGGCTATTTTTTACGTGATTATTTAGATTTGATTACCCAAATCGTCGTTTTTTTTTTTCAGTCTTTTATATTTAGTACACGATCTTGAACAACCAAATAAATTTTTTTGAAAAAAATAGATCTTTTATATTTGATACACGATATACACGATGAACCAAATAACACTTTAGAAAAAAAAGGAGAAAAGAAAAAAAACGATGGAACAGATGAAGATGGAAGAAAGGGGAAAAAAAAGAAAAGAAGAAAGACGATGGAACAAACGAAGCGAAGAAGAAAGATAGAAGGACAAATTTGAAATATTTAAAAAATGGTTAATTTCATGGGTTTTGTTATACGAGCCGTAAATATTTTACTTTATATTTATGAAAATTTCTTTAAAAAAAAGGTTTTTTTATATCATTTTTTAGATGGTGAAGATAATCAAAATTAATTTAATAATTAATTGGATCTTATAATCAAAGTAAACGGTTGATAAAAAGTTTAGATTGAATTAATGAAAATTAAAATATTGAACTACAAAAGGTCGGTTAAAAATCTAAATGTATAGATAATTGTTGGTAAATGAAAAGGTGTAATTTCTTTAGCTTCATTTCTAAAATTTTAAAGATATAAAAGGTAATTTAAATTGAAATGTCATTATATTAGAAAAGTTTTCCTAAATATAAGGTTTCATGCAACTGTATAAATGACTTTATCGAAGGTTGAGGTTATTCTTACGAGAAGAAAAAAAAGGAAAAAATCTCCGGTTTCAATTGACAATTATATAAGTGTGATATCAATTTTTATCATAAATAATTTGGAAACTTTGGTAAATATAACAACTAAAATATTTACATTCGTGTAACAAAGCAAAGTTAGCTATTTTTAAATATTTTAGGTTTGCTCTTCCATCTTTTTTCTCCTTTTTCCGATTTTTTTATAGTCTTTCTCCCTCACTCTGCAATTTCTTTCCCTTTTTCTTTTTTTTTTCTTTTTTCACCTAGTTTAGATTTAGGTAAATTTCTTTTTTATCTTTTTTCTTCTTCTTTTTTTGTTCACTGCGTGCATGTCTTTCTTCTTCTTTTTTTTTTCGTTCACTACGTGTATGGTCTTTCTTCTTTTCTTTTTTTTACTTTATTTAAATTAGACTAACCAAATCTAAGAGATGGTGTATGATTCGTTTAGCCATTTAGATTAGAGTAACAAAATCTAAAAGATTATGTATAAAAAATCTTGAAAAAAATCATTTAGCCAAATCTAAATGATCGTGTATCAAATTTTGAAAAAAAAATCGTTTAGATTTGGTACCCAAATTTAAATGCAGCCAAATCTAAACAATTTTTAACGAAATTAAACGATAGAATTAAAAAAAACAAATCTAAACGATCGAGTACGAAACAATAGCCAAATCTAAATGATCGTGTACCAAATATATTCCACGCGTTACCCAAATATATTACGCACATTGTTGACAGGGCATTTTTTGATATTTTCCATGACGGGCCCGTGAGCTTTTTCTGTTTTTAGAATTGTTCATGTAATATTGACACTAAAATCTCTTATGATATAGGGAAACTTTGATAAATGTAACAAAACACCAAACTATTTACTGTTAGTGTAACAAAACCCATAAAGTTAGCCATTTTTAAATATTTCAAGTTTGTCATTTCGTCCTTCTTCCCCATTCATCTTTCCATTATCTTTTTTTTTTCTTTTTTTTTCTTTCTTCCCGTTTCCATTTGTTCCCATCTTTCATTCTTTTCGTCTTTCATTTTTTTTTGTTCAAGATTATGTATCAAATATAAAAGATATATATTTTTTTCAAACTTTTTTTTGGTTGTTCAAGATCATGTACTAAATATAAAAGATTGAAAAAAAAAAACGTCATTTAGATTTGGGTAGTCAAATCTAAATACAAAAAGTAACTAAATTTAAACGATCGTGTTCGAAAAATCTTAAAAAAAACGTTTAGATTAGGGTAGCCTAATCTAAATGATCGTGTAAAAAAAAAAAATAAACGATCGTATAGATAAATCTAAACAATCGTGTACATCGTGCAGAGAATTTAAAAAATAAATCGTTTAATGATCAAATTTAAACAATCGTGTACAGACAATTTAAAAAATAAATCGTTTAGACTTGACTATCCAAATCTAAATGATCGTGTACCAAATAATAACCAAATATGAGTGTGTACCAAATATATTATATGCGTTGTTGACAGAACATTTTTGGTATTTTTCATTGTGGATCTGTGAATTTTTTCCGTTTTTAGAATTATTCTATATAGTGTAAATATTTTACCGCTTTGTTATATTTTTTAAAAGACCCTTGAGATATAATCAAAATCACTTGCCTCTACAAATAATCATGTTCGATAAAAATAATTTTTTTTTTTTGAAAATGACTTTTAGAATTAAAACATAAAAATTCAAAATCACTTGCAATACTTTTGAAAACCAAACATTGTTTAAAAAATCAATTCTACATAAATATACCAAATCATATCTTACTAAAGTTGCATTCAACTTTTAGTAAAATTACATTTTAAACTTTATTGTAAATGGATATGCTCCACATTTTATATCATCGCATTTTAGACGTTGGGTGTGAATTTGATTACAAGTTTTACATTGTAATTCGTAATCATCCAACTTGGATTTGAAGAAGCCGTTATCCAAAGCTCGAGAGAATCCATAACAAGGATTTGATATTTGAAGGCGAGCGACCATTCTGTGGTGTCGGACTGTCTATCCATTTGTTTTCTAATCACCATTTTCTTTTTTTCTTATCAAACACTCTCAAACTATGATAATTATTGTACGTTATTGCTTGATCAAGGCGTGTTATATAGAAATTTATGAACCCACCTTCCTAATCCGACCACAAATTGATTGGTGGAATAGTCAAATTCATGCTTACCCACTTCGAAACAATGCAAATGATCCTCCCACTGTCGCTACGTGATTCTGTAAGTGTTCTTGATCGATTTTCTTGAAATCCCCGCAGTAAAATTTTGTTTTAGAAGTGGATTGATTGATGTCGAGTTTGTAATTCTATGTAATGTCCTGTTGCAGTTTAATTCAGTGACTGGAGTGTGGTTCCATGGAAAAGAATTTTGGGGTTCAGCGATTCTTAGCTTTGACAAGCAAATTAGTAAGGGGAGGTAAATTTTGTGTTGGTTGCTGTGAACTTGCAGTTGTTAAGTCTGTTCTGTAACAGTAGTGGTTTGGTGGACATTGTCGGAGAACTGCTCGGAGTTATAAGCATCGATCAACAATGATTGATGGGATCATCGGCGCAACCATCACCACTTTGTTAAACAGCTTTAGGGCGTCAAATCGGATGCGTGCATTAATTGGGAACAGTGTCCTGTTTTCGCTTAAAATCGTCTCCGAGTAAATTTATTTGTTCATTCTTGAGCTTTGCTTACGGATGTCATTCTTTATTCTCTTTTTACGTTATTGGTTTTGTGTTTTTTTTACAATGACAATGGGATTCGAATGATTCCCTCTGATAAAACGTGCCAATCCCTCATCGCTTCGTTTTTCTTGCCTTCCTTTGTACTTATTCTTGACTTACATCTTTTTCCTATTCACGGTTTACTATTGATGATTCTATTTCGCTGAAGTAGCTATGGTTAACTTGAGTTTATTCTTTACGGGCTCTATACAAGAATTAGTAGTAAGTAGTTCTGTAATGAATCTTTTAGGTGGAATGCTTGTTCTTCTGTGGTTTATGTTCTTGAGCTCCTTGTCTTCATTTAAAGCTTTCCTGGTCATCACCAATAGCTTTTTGCTTGTTCAGCAGTCTCCAGCTCTGTGAAAGCTTGAATCAGTTAGTGGTCTTCTTGGTTCAAGGCTGGTTTGGGAGATTAAGTTTGTTGTTCACTGATGGAGAGCTTATTAGTTCTTACATTGCTTAGTTCGCTATGGGCATTTCTTGCCGGTTCTGCATGTTGCCAAAGGCCTGCAGTTGTGAATATTGGTGCAGTTTTCACTTTTGATTCAATTATAGGAAGAGCGGCAAAAGTGGCAATGGAAGCTGCAGTCTCGGATGTGAATGCAGATCCTTCCATTCTCAATGGAACAAAGCTGAATTTGGTCATGGCAGATACACATTGTAATGTTCTCGTGGGTTCTATTGGAGGTACATCATTGTACACATATTTTGTTCATAATCTGTTAGAAATTTTGGCAACATTTTGAAAATGGCTATGGTCGTGTTATCCCAATTTTGTCTTTGATTGTTATTAGGATGGAATTGGATAATTATAGTACTCCTGATGCTGTCTGCTATTTCTTCACCATCTTTTCTACCGATATCCTTCAGTGCCCCCATTTTGAATATTTGGCTTTGAATTCTTATACTGGACTTCTCTTTTTATATTGAATTGTGCTGATGTCTACTTGTTTTATGTCACACTTTCTGACTTCTCCCCCTTGGCAACAGCTTTCCAGGTTCTTGAGAAAGATGTTGTAGCCATAGTTGGGCCTCAATCTTCAGTTGTAGCTCATATGGTTCTACAGATTGCTAATAATCTCCAAGTCCCTCTTATATCATATGCTGCCACTGACCCAACTTTATCTGCTCTCCAATTCCCATTTTTCCTACGGACAACTCAGAGTGATGCCTATCAAATGACTGCTATGGCAGACTTAATTGACTTTTATGAGTGGAAAGAGGTGATCATGATCTTTGTGGATGATGATTATGGTCGAAATGGAATATCCACTTTAACTGATGAGCTTGACAAGAGGATGTTTAAAATTTCTTACAAAATACCCTTACCTTCTCATTTTAATCTCAGTGAAATCACAGCCATACTCAATAAATCCAAGTTGCTTGGTCCTCGTGTTTATGTTGTTCATGTCAATCCTGATCCTAGATTAAGTATTTTCAAAATAGCCCATCAACTTGATATGATGACAAGTGATTATGTGTGGCTGGCAACAGATTGGCTTTCTACTACCTTAGATTCTGTTCGGCTTGTGCAACAAACCTCTATAAACATCCTTCAAGGCGTGGTTGTACTTCGTCAACATATTCCTGAGTCCAGCCAAAAAACAACATTATGGTCTCGGTTAAGGAAGATGCTGCCAGAAGACTCAAGAAACTCTTCGTTGAATGTCTATGCTCTTAGTGCCTATGATACCATTCAAGTAGTTGCACGTGCAATTGATAAGTTTCTGAATGAAGGTAGGAGCATTACCTTCTCATTGAAGAACAAGTTTCATGATTTAAATACATCTAGAATGCCCTGGGGAAAGCTCAAAATATTTGATGATGGTGCTCTTCTTTTGAGCATATTGTTGCAGGCAAACTTTACTGGTTTAAGTGGTCACATTGAATTTAACTCAGATCGGAACATTGTCACTAGAGGCTATGAGGTGATCAATATTGATCAGACGGGATTGCGTAGTGTTGGTTATTGGTCCAATGTCACAGGCTTTACAATCCAATCCCCAGAAACTCTGAAACAGAAACAAATTAGTTATTCACACCTGAACCAGACTCTTGGCAATGTTACCTGGCCTGGTGGAAAGACAGAAAAACCGCGTGGATGGGTGCTTGCAGACAATGAAAGACCATTAATAATTGGAGTGCCACATAGAGTAAGTTTTGTTGAATTTGTTACTGCAGTCAATGGAAGCCACAAAAACATTGAAGGATACTGTATCGATCTGTTCAATGAAGCAAGAAAGCTGGTTCCTTATGATGTTCCTTACAGATTAATACCTTTTGGAAATGGCTACTCCAATCCTAGTTATGACGACCTTGTGAAGAACGTTGCAAATGGTGTAAGTAAAATATTATATATCTACTTTTCTAATGCCCGAGTGTGTAAACAAAATAAATCAAGTATGGGAATGTGGTTTTCAGAGTGTCAATATGATTTAGTAAACCATCTGTAAAGCTCTAGAGGAAGGATTTACAGATGGTGTAAAACAATGATTTTTTTGGTTTCTAAGGGGCAGGATATCTGTTGGTTTCATTTTCTTGTGGACCACATATGTTTTCTAGGGTGTATTAGCGTTTGAAATTAATTACCTTACCTTGCCCTTTAAGAACCTCTACATATGTTCTCTAGGGTGTACTAGCATTTGAAATTAATTACCATACGTAGCCTTCTAAGACCCTCTACCAAAAATGATGAGTCCATTTCTAAGGGTTAAGTGAATTTAATCAATTCTAAAGTAGTGAATTAGTTTTGCAAATAGATTGAAAATACTGTAGGAAGAACAAAAGAAAATTGTTACAATATGCAATTGTAACCTACTTATGGACTCGGGGTTTATGAGTGTGACGCTAAATTTACTCTTATATTAGCTTGTAGAGTGTGGATTAGATTTATTTTTCCTCTGCAAATATCTATTGTAGAGATGTTACTTTTTCATTTCTTTTGTGTCAGATATTCGATGCTGCTGTTGGAGATATTGCAATTGTGACCAATCGCACACGGATTGTAGACTTTTCACAGCCTTTTGCTTCTACGGGTCTTGTTATTGTGGCTCCAATAAAAAATTCAAAGTCAAATGCTTGGGTGTTCCTTAAGCCATTTACAGTAGAGATGTGGTGCGTAACATCGGCATCCTTTTTTATGATTGGGGCGGTCATATGGCTTCTTGAGCACCGAGTAAATGACGATTTCCGTGGTCCACCAAAGAGGCAGCTAATGACAGTAATACTGTAAGTGCACTTAGTGTTAAAAGCGGTTAAATATAGATCAATAAGTGGAAAACTTTCAATAACATAGTTTTTCTTTGGTATATCATTTCCTTTTAGCACAAGTTAGTCTTTTGCTATAATGGATTAAGAATAGTATCTGAAAATATTTCCATTTTGCAGGTTCAGCTTCTCGACATTGTTTAAAACGAATCGTAAGACATTGTCTTTTTTTCCTCTTTTGATTCTTTAATTTGCTTGTTTGTTTGTTTTTTTTTCTTTGCCCTATTGCAAATGCTGTCTAAAGTGAGAAGAAATTGCATGATTGGCGGGTTGATAAATATGGGGCAAGTTTGACTCGAATTCAAACTCTTAACTTGGACTATATAAGAGAAATCACACTTTGTTTATCATTTAATTCACTTTATTTTCTATATTAGTATTATTTTTCACTTTATTTTCTATATTAGTATTATTTTTTTATGTTTGAATACAACAGGAGTAGGGGTTCAAACCACGTAACTCTCCATCACTAACATTTCCTTACGCTAGTTGAACTATGCTTGCTTTGGCTCTACTTTATTTTCACTGATGTGTATGTTATAAAGATCATATTTTATAAATTCAAAATGCTGTCAAGCTGTGATATTTTCACTGGAATCGTGTATTTATATTTTTGCTTCAATCTACCAAAAAAATACTTGGACAGAAGGTTATTAACATGGTTATCAGAACTCATTCTCTCCATGATACTGTTGCTACAATTTATGTATCATAATTTCTTGTATCATTCACTCAAGCTGCCATATAGATTGAAAATACCATATCATTGGAAGGGTATTGCATTAAGTTCTTTTGATGAAAGTGCATTCTCTAACAGTTATTTACTCTGTCTAATCTATATTCAAATACATAATAGCTACTGTTCACTTAAAAGGTAAATTCTGCTTGAAGCTCATCGTTGAAAATGTCGTTTCTGTAATGGCAATCCTTTTGCAGTTCAAAGCATTTTAAAGGCATTTTCATATCATAGTCCATGATCATGACTGATTGCATGAGCCACTTACGTAAATAGATGAATATAATTTTGTTGATTTTTTTCCCGTGTTCACTATTGGCTTAAATACAAATTTGAATTGTACTATATATTTGACGAGATTTCTGACTTCACAACTCAAATTACAGAGGAAGCTACTGTAAGTCCACTTGGACGTATGGTAATGGTGGTGTGGCTTTTCTTATTGATGGTTATCACATCAAGCTATACAGCCAGTCTCACTTCAATCCTTACAGTTCAGCAGCTTTCATCTCCCATTAAAGGACTTGATGACTTGATTACTAATGAACAGCCAATTGGCTACCAGGTAGGATCGTTTGCATATAGCTATCTGACCGAGAGTCTATACGTTCCACGATCGAGGCTTGTATCTCTAGGCTCTCCAGAAGAGTATGAAGCAGCACTGCTGAAGGGGCCATTCAGAAAAGGAGGGGTGGCTGCTATTGTAGATGAACTTCCATATATGGAATTATTCTTATCGGGAAGGAATGATTTCGGAATGATCGGACAGCCATTCACCAAGAGCGGATGGGGATTTGTGAGTAAACTTCTTTTTAACTCAATGATGAAAATATCTGCTGACGTGTCGATACATCTGTAAATCAGACGCAAATATCCATTGATATCTCCAGCATCTTTCATATATACTCATAAAACATTAAAAAATGTCATTTATTTAGTCCAATATCGACAAAAAACACTAATAACAATATCCATAACTTAGATTGGAAATAAAAACTACTTAATTATTAATCTAAACAAATCTTATAAATTGTGTGATTTACATAAATATTTGTTGATGCCGATAGTTTTATATCTATTAAATGAAAATCTTGATTGAATTGGTAATTGTGCATATTTTTGTAGGTGCATTATTTTGGAGTCTGTTTAGATGGAAACTCGGGATAAACCACAAATATTATAACTTATGTGGTTTTCTTATTTGTCATCAGATCACTTAAAAAGACTGTTAATTCTATTCTGTTGGATTTAAACTAGTGTCTGTTTATGGTATCTTATGTTATCTTTTTCATGAAATTATTTCACTCTATTAATCCATGCTTTCAACCAGGCTTTTCAGAGAGGATCTCCACTTGCAGTAGACATGTCAACTGCAATTCTAAAGCTTTCTGAGAATGGAAAGCTTCAGAAGATCCATGAGAAGTGGTTTTGCAGAATGGGTTGTCCTGCAGAGAGGAGAAGGAAATCTGAGCCTATACAACTTCATTTGGTTAGCTTCTGGGGTCTTTATCTGTTGTGCGGTGCCTTTTCACTCGTTGCTCTTTTTATCTTTTTGCTGCGTATAGTTCGACAATTTGCTCGCTACATACGACAACAGAAGGAATCATCTCAAGCAGAATTGGTGTCATCAAATTCAAACTCAAGTTGGACTCAGGTTATATATAAGTTTATCGACTTTGTTGATGAGAAGGAAGAAGCTATCAAGAGACTTTTTCGAAAGCATGATACTCAGAATCAGGCTAACCGATAGCTCATCGATATGTGTCGAAAATAATTGCAGTCAAAATCTCTATGTTTTAAGAATAGTGTGTTCTTTTTCTGCAAAGTAACCTAAAATTTTGTGTTCATGTAAATAAGACTCCAACATTATGATCCTAATTACTCCTATATTTGGGTGGGCAAGTTCTGTATGTGTGAGTTTGATAGAATTATGAGTGTGAGAGAGTTATCAACACAAAGTAATTTCCAGCAAATTTCTTAGATGTTCATCAAGTTTTAATCCAATTAAAACTTATGTTTATATAGCCATTTCACATGCAAAGTTCTTTGCATAAATAATTAGTATTATAATCTTAAATGGATTAGTGGGAATTGTGGAGAATTAGATGATGAACAGTTTATCAAGAAAATAGTTATTTCATGCTTGCAATATAAGTTGGAGAAATCCACTCCCTCGAAGTCATCAATTTTGACTTTTTAAAACGATTTTCTAATTTTGAAAAAACATCATTTTCCAAAAAAAAAAAAAAAGTTATTTAATCAAATAGTTTCATTAATTAATCTAATTAATTGATTTAAAATTTGTTTAATTAATTATTTTTTATTATTGAAAGATAATTTACATAATTGTAACAAAATCCAAAAATATTAATGATCCGTGTAATAAAAAAAACAAAAATACATGAAGTTGGTAAAATATTTTTATAATTTCCAGATTTGCCTTCGAATATTAGGGATGATTCATCACTCTCTTTCTTCTTCTTTGCGATTTATTCATTTCTTTTCTATATTTCTTCATCTCATTTTCTAGATTTTCTTTGTTATATTTTTAAATGATTTATTCTTCTTTTTAAATCTCTTATTTCATCTTCACTATTTTTGACAAGATTCTTTGAAGCTACTTCATCTTCCTCATATTCAAGAGTATCAAGATCGTTTAAATATCATTTTGACATTGTCAACGATCATTTACCATGGTCAACACTATTGTTTAAATTTGAAACCATTTTCCCGTCGTTTAAAAAGAAATACATGATCGTATCATGTTGATATGATCTAAACGATCGCTTATCATAATTGTTGATTGTTTATCATGATCAACACGATCGTTAGATTTGATGTTTTTAACGATCATTTACATTGGACTACACGATCGCTTACCAAATCAATATGATCGTTTTTCATGATCTGATCAACACGATCGTTAAATTTAAAACCTTTTTCCCATCATTAAAAAAGAACTACACGATTGCATATCATGACTGTAGTACACGATCTTTCAGAAAAAAGATTAATCGCGAGCACGTGTGACTAATTAATCGCATGTTGTTTGAGGCATTTTTTGTATTTTTCATTATGGATCTATGGGATTTTACCGTTTTTAGAATTGTTCTATACGGTGAAAATATTTTACCTTGTTATATTTTGTCAAAAAAAGTCCTTAAACAAGCTTAAATATTATTTCTTTTTAATAAATTGTGAGGCCTTGATCGCATTCTACCTTACGCAATGAGATTCCATGCAACAAAAGTAGCCTATATGATGAGATTTCTATGCAATGAAGGCTACATAATGGACTATTATGCGTTTTGAGCTTACTTCATTAAGAAGTAGTCATATTCATGTAAGAAAGCCAACGATTGATTTGACCTTGTCGCTCAATCCAAATTCAGGATAAGGAAATGACAGTAACACCTAGCGTTTTGGCATTGGACCATTCTCACCCCCAGGCAGAAGTAATTCTTTTAGCATGGAAACTGTCACCAGAAAGACTTATAATTAGGTGATGCCCAGTCATTTTGAAGTTGCATTCACCTTGAGCTTACTTAAGATAAAATCGAGAGAATTTTCAAGTTTTTCAAAAGATTTTTAGACAGCTTAAATCCAACAAAAAATTGCAAGGAAGAGTAAGAAAATTCTCGTATAAAGTGTTGGGCAAGGAAGCACATTGATTGTGAGTGGTTCTTCTTAAAAATGTTTTCCAATAATAAAAGGATTTCTAATGTGTTCCAAATCCTTAAATGTATTTTTATGGAAAAGTCATGAGTTGTATGATTTCTCGTATGTTTTCCAATTTCTTTAAATACATGTGATTTATTAATGAATGTGATTTAACATGAATTGAAATGATGAAATAAAATTTGATGATCTTGTGTACCCTATTCGATGAAATGTCTCATATACTTTTCGTGTGATCTGGTATTAGATGTCTTATCGTTGTTGTGTGATATGTGATAAGATGCTCTATTCTTGCTATATGATCTTGAATAGAATGCCTCGTACTTGTTGTGTGATCTAGTATGGGATGTTTACTATTTATGTGATATGACATTGGAAGATGTGTTATGCGTGATGAAATTGATGAAACTCGCTTAATGCATTGAGATTACGCTACATAGCTACAACTTGGCAAAAGAATGTGGTAAACACTTGAGCTAAGGAAAGGGTTCAAAGATGTAATTAAATAAACAAAATGATTCTATGTTGTAATTATAAAATGAATGGTGATAAATGTGTCTTTACGTGATTATAAGCCTCATGTTTGATTTAGAAAGGAATGACTTTCCATGTGATTTGTAAATGTTTAACGTTGAGTTTTGAATTGTGTTAATTGTCTAACGCATTGAACTGAATTGCTTTAAACTCTCCATATTCTATCATTGAAACACAATATTCTATTATTGAAACACAATTTAATTGCTTATTAATTCTCATTAATTTGCCTATTGTTTATATATATACTAGTAAATAACGCGTGCATCGTATACGAAAATCACACACGAAAAGTTATAGTTTTAACTTAACTTTATAAAATTGAAACATTTATTTCAATATTTTCATATTTATATCCTTTTTGTATTAACATCGTAATTTGTGGAAAATGAATAGTAATTTTAGAAATATCATAACATACTATCTCAAAATATATATTTTTATTTTAATTATAATTTGAAATGAAATTGAACATTTTTAATGCAAATGTGAAATTGAATATTTCAACTATATAGGCATCTACTGTTACAATAAAAACAAAGGATTCAATAAAATAAATATCATTATTATATTATAATATTTTTTCTAAAAAATGTCATTAGATAAATCATACTTGAACAACTTAATTCTTAATATCATAACTTTTTTTAATGATTTTGTAGGTAAAAAACTAAAGGAAAGACTTTAACCATTTCTTGCTTTACACATTTTATTACCTTTATGTATACTAATTAATAAATTCAAACAATATTTACATTGTTCGAACAAAATCAAAATATAAATTACTCAACCATTTCACTAATAAAATAGTTTTAATAAAAAAAATTAAATGAAAAAAATATGAACAAGATTTGCATAATTACATTAAAAAAATATTTTTATTTAAACATAAAGAGCATAAATATATATATATATATATATATATATATATATATATTTATTTATTTATTTATTTATTTATTTATTTATTTATTTATGTCAAAAGTTGGTGGTTTAAGTTTCCTAACTTTTGTTGTATACTAAAAAGAAACATATGAATGAAGGAATATACACAAATATACTGTTATATAAAAAAAATAGACAACAAAATAAAAAGAGAAAAAAAAATTAGAAGAGAATAAAGAAGCATTATTTGATTTCTTCTCACCCTTAACATTTTGTTGTGAGTTGCGAACATGAATGAATGAGATATTTATATCTAAAGATTTGAAAAGAATAACTTGAAAGGTTGAAAGAGATAGGAAAGAGTATATATGAGAGAAGAAAATGTAAATAGTTGGGAGATAGAAGATTAAGTGAGAGAGGAATATAAGTGGATTTAGATAAATTTAAATGAAATAATTAATTGGAGAAACTTTTTAAAATTTGAGAAAAGTTATAAAAAGGAGGTGGAAAACAAAATTGCCACTAAAGTAGGACTAAAAAAATATTATAATAAAAGGGTAAAATGGGACTAAAAAAATCTTCATTTATATCTTTTTATATATATTATAGATATATACACACATATATAAAGAAAAAAAAATCTTACTCAATTGGTTAGGTATATCTTTTGCCTATTTTACTTTTGAAACCTTATTTTTCCAATTTTATTAATTAAAATTCTCTTATTAATTTAATAATTATAATTATAAATTTGTAGTGTTTTCTATCTTGTGAAATATTGAAATAGGCAAAATTGAAACTAAAATATGCACCTCTTGCAACTAAGATATGAAGGAATAAGTTTAAAAAATCAGACCAATAACACGTACTTATTTACTCTGTTAAAAGAAAGATTTATATAGATGACCATGTCACAAATAATATTTTACAAATTTGCTAACTTTAGTTATACTTTATAACTAGATTTATGAAAAAACCAGACACGTTGAATAAGAAATTTTAGAATCAATCACAAATTACCATGTCATCTACTAAAATAATTGGATTTGGAATTAATTAAAAATTGACATGTATCCAAATTAAAATTAAAGACATAAATTGGCCAATTTTCATGATGCCATATGTCTTTAGTATGACCGCGGAATCAAATTAACTATTTTGTTCTAATTAAATAGTTTTTACTTGGGTAATTAAGATTCAATTGATCCAAAAAATAAACTTAATTTACCTCAAATGCAAAATATGACCTAAACTCATGACTGGAATTTTTTTACTTCAGAAGGTCTAAAGAGAATTTTTCAAAAAACTAGAAGACTCCTAACCCCAGAAGCCACTCAAAGATTGAAGTTCATTTGAAGATTCAAGTTTCTTCCAAAGACTCCAAGAACATCATATTTTGAGAATAAGGTGTGTGATGTGACTACTTCAATGAATACATTTTTCCAAATCCTTCGTGGAGCTGGATATTTGTCACCAAGGTTTAGCAATGATGAGAGGGAGAAGTTTGGATGCATCAACGTGAAGCAGTGTTTATTCCACCCTGAGATAGATGACCATTTCATTGAGGATTGTTGTGAGTTCAAGAATAAGGGGCACCAAAGTTGAAGGTGACATCGATGACGTTATTGATTTTGAGGTTTCAATCTATAATCTTAAGCAGAATATCGAAGAGGATGAATATGATATATCTTCTGAATTACTAAGATTGATAGAGCGAGAAAAAAAAATACTATGTCATATCAAGAGACTTTGAAGGTTACCAATTTGGGAATACCAGAAGAAGTGAAAGAAGTGTGAATTGACACTTTAGCTCAAGAGCAGGATCAATCAGATCTGGTGATCCTACTTCACGAGTTCAAAAATATTTTGCATGGTCCCATCGAAATATGCCTGGTTTTGATACAGAGATTGTAACACATTGATTACCACTTAAACTAGAATGTAAACCTATACGACAAAAGCTTCGCAAGTTGAGCTAAAGGTATCAAATGACCATCGATTCATTTTGGTAGCCATAGATTATTTCACGAAATGAGTAGAGGCTGCTTCATACAAAAGTGTCACCAAGCAGGCTGTTGTCAAGTTCATATGAAAGGACATTATATGTCGGTATGGTTTACCTGAGCGCATCATCATCGATAATGGAAAAAACCTGAATAATAAATTAATGGAGGAGTTATGCAGTCAGTTCAAAGTTAAACACTATAATTCGACTCCTTATCACCCTAAGATGAATGAGGAAGTGGAAGCAGCCAACAAAAATATCAAAAAGATTCTTGAGAAAATGTCGGTTACTTATAGAGATTGGCATGAAATGCTGCCTTTCGCATTGCATGGATATAGAATATCAGTTTGCACGTCAACAAGGGCAACCTTTTTTTTACTGGTGTATGGTTTCGAAGCAGTTTTATCTATTGGAGTTAAGGTGTCATCCCTTGGGGTAATCCAAGAGGTAGAACTAGATGAAGCAAAGTGGGCTCAAGTAAGGTATGGGCAATTGAATTTCATAGAAGAAAAGAGACTGACTGCTTTATATAGAGGACAGAGTTGTACAAAAATAAAATTGCACGAGTGTATGACGAGAAAGTTTGACACTGTCGTTTTCAAAAGGGAGTTTAAGTATTTAAAAGGATCCTACCTTTTCAAAAGGATCATAAAGGAAATAGAATCCTAATTACGAGGGACCGTATGTAGTAAAAAGAGCTTTCATATGGACAGAGAGGACTTGCCTAACCCATTAAGCGTGGACTATGCATAGAGTGACGATTAGCTTTTGATTCTAGCATTATCTCATCAAGTCACTAATATTTCAAGGATATGGGCTTGTACTTGAGGTTTCAGTACTAATGAACGTTATTGGGCTATTACGCATGTTTTGTTTTTTTTTCTTTCTTGAGAAAAGTAAACAATGATTCAATTTCTTTTATACACATAATTAACATGTTCATGCATACATGGCTTTTCACATTTTTTGCATTGTCTACATTTCCATAGGTGACATGATATAGATTATTGATATGATGATTTAATATATGACCTTTAGTTTGATTATTCATTCTTTTGTCATGAGGTGCTTGTTTTATCCTTAGCCCTTGACACCATGTTGCTGCGATGACGCTTGTTTTATCCCTGGCCTCCAGCTTATTTATTCTTTTGTCATGAGGCGCTTGTTTTATCCCTGGCCCTTGACACCATGTTACTGAGATGGTGCTTGTTTTATCCCTGGTCTCCAGTTTATTTATTCATTTGTCATGAGGCGCTTGTTTTATCCCTGGCCCTTGACACCATGTTGCTGCGATGGCGCTTGTTTTATCCCTGGCCTCCAGCTTATTTATTCTTTTGTCATGAGGCGCTTGTTTTATCCCTGGCCCTTGACACCATGTCGCTGCGATGGTGCTTATTTTATCCCTGTCCCTTGACACCATGTTGTTGCGATGACGCTTGTTTTATCCCTGGCCCTTGACACCATGTCGCTGCGATGACGCTTATTTTATCCCTGGCCTCCAGCTTATTTATTCTTTTGTCATGAGGCGCTTGTTTTATCCCTAGCCCTTGACACCATGTTACTAAGATGGCGCTTGTTTTATCCCTGGCCCTTGACACCATGTTATTTAGATGACGCTTGTTTTATCCCTGGCCTCCAAGTTGTTTATTCTTTTGTCATGAGGCGTTTGTTTTATCCCTGGCCCTTGACACCATGTTATTGAGATGACGCTTATTTTATCCCTGGCCTCCAAGTTGTTTATTCTTTTATCATGAGGCGTTTGTTTTATCCCTGGCCCTCGACACCATGTTGCTGGATGGCGTTTGGTTTATCCCTGGCCTCCAGTTTATTCATTCTTTTGTCATGAGGCGCTTGTTTTATCCCTGGCCCCTAACGTCGTTAATTTATTTAAAATATCTTAGTTTGATGAGTTAGTGGCTACACCTTCGTCCACCTTCTAATTCTATAAGGATGCACGAAGGGGGGCATGCTGTAGCCACCTAATTTTATCCTACATTTTTTTATTATTCTTTAAATTATTAATTGCGGCAATGGTTAAGATATTTCATTAATTTATTTTGTTAAAAAAAGAAAAAGGTAAAATCTTTTTGTAATAATATGAAATCTTATGTTTTTTTCTTATCTTTTTATTAAAATGGAAAATAAAGTCATTAATGAGAATATCTATTATTTAAAAAAAATTCAAATCATTTTTTTGACTTATCACTTTAGGAAAAAAAACAAATTAATTTATTTATACAAAATCTCTTTTGATTTATCATATTAGGAAAAGCAAGATAATTTATTTTATACAAAAAATTTTAATATCATATTTGACTTATCTTTATCACTTTAGGAAAAAAAACAAAAAAATTATTTTGGACAAAATCTTTCAATATCATATTTTTACTATTTTAGAAAAAAGAAAATTAATAAAATTACATAATATCTAATTTGATTTTATACTTATTAAATTTTCCTAATTTGTGGCACACCCCGGGTCTATAAATAGGATCCTTTGTCATTTGGAAAAGGGGAGAAGAAATTGTTTTAGAGAAAGTCTTGAGAAAAAAATTGTTTTAGAGAGAATCTCTACGAAAAAAAAGTGTTTAGAGAGAATTTGAAGAAACGTATTCCTCTGCATAAAGGTGGGTTATTAGCTTTTTCGCTTTATTGTTTTTATTTTTATCTTCATATCGTCTTTTTTTACCCTAATTCTAATCCCATAAGGAAGAAAAAACTTAGTTGGAGGTTGCATTAGGTAGGGTTTACTCCCAATTATCCGCACCTCATACAACAAGTAATTTTCTTCGGGATCAAATCCTTATTTTTGTTCTTCTCTTTTCAAATGTAAAGAGAAAAAAAAATGTATAAGGAAAATTCTTTTTTTATTTTTACTACCTTTTTATCATCATGCTAAAAGAAAAAAAAAAGATCTTTTAACATTTTTCTTCTCTCTAAAACAATAGAGAAAAAGAAAAGTTATAAACAAAAGAAAATTTCTATTATTATCATTTTTCTTTTTATTATTATTATATATTTTTTTTTTCTTTTAGGGTGGCGGCAAACCTTGCCGTCACCCCTCTGTTTTTTTTTAATTAATTTATTTACTTATTTAAATTTAATTTTATTTGCAATTTTATTAATATTATTTTATTATTAATATTATTATATTTAACCTTCTGTTTGTTTTTTTTTTATTTTTTTATATATAACTTTATTTATTTATTTAGTTTTTTTTTTATATTTATGATTTTTTAAAAAACTTTTTGCTATTTTTATTCTTATACCATTATCGTTATTTTCTTTCATAATTTTTTTTTTTATCTCTTTTAACTTACTATCATCCCTATTTCCTCTTTTCTTCACTTATTTATTTAATTTCTTTTTTACATATTCATTTGTTTATTATTTCATTTAGTTCTTTTTTTTCTTATTTTGTTCATCGTTATTATGTATCTTTTCTTTTCCTTTTCTTTTAATTTATTTTTTATTATTATTGTTATATTTAGTATATGCATACATTGATATCCTAAATTATTTGTCTAATTTATTGTGTGGTATATTTTTTATTTCTATTTGACTTTCATTAAAAATTTCTTGAAAATTTTAAGATACTTTTAATCATAATTGTATTTAATTTTGAAATCTTTTTTTTTTTTAAATTTTTTCTCTTTAAACCATTTAGAATCTTTTTTTTTTTTTGCTTTAAAATTATTTATTTTAAAACTCAAAATTAAATAGATATTTCATAAGGTTTCCTAATCTACATTTCTTTTATAATAACCACGCCAATTTCGATAAAAAAAACCTACGATGGAATCTAGAAATTTCTGGGAGTCCGTTATTTCTAGATTCTTGAGGTGAGGGATCAATATCTTAGGGAGTCCGAGATTTGATCCCAAGAGAAAATATATTTAATCAATGTTTTTTTTAAAAAAAACTTTATTCAAAGACTAGCCTATGATAGAATTTGAGAAATTGTAACAATTTCTCATTCTCTTAAGGTGAGGATTTTTCCCCAATATAGTCTAATTAATGGGTGTATCCCACTTATTTTATGGGATCATTGCTCCAAATATTGGAGTGGTGAGCAGTGAAATAAGACATAGTTCTTTCTTTAAAAAATAAATTTTACTCAAGACATTAAATTTGGCCACCGTTTTCTAAAACGGGTGTTATGGGGTGCTAACACCTTCCCCGTACACAAATGACTCCCGAACTCAACTTTAATTTTTTCGTAGACCAGTTTTTATTTTATTTAAAATGATTCACTTTATTTTGGTGTCCAATCACACCGTAAAAAATAGATTGGTGGCGACTCCTCTTTTGTTTTTTAAAAATAAACCTTTTTAAGGATGTCGGCCGCTCCGCGTCGTCTTGGGTACGTGGCGACAGTTACTTTCCTCTTTTTCTTAGGTTTTGGTACTTCGTCCTCCAAAGGACTTAACTCTTCAATCTCCTTTTCAAACTCTTCGCAAAACTCTTCAAAAGTCATTTCTTTTTCTTTTTCTTTACTCTTCTCCGTGGAGGGAGCTACTTGTCCACTTTTCTTCGAAGCTCTTCCTGCCCCTTCACTTTTATTTCTAATTTTCCATCTGCTAAGGCCTTAACGTCTTATGCCATCATCTTTATCTTTAGTAGCTCAGACATAACCTGTTCTGTCTTTTTCTGGGCCTTCTTCGCCCCATTTTCAAACTCAGTTTCGGCTATTGGTGAGGAGGTCCCTTTTTCTCGCACACTTTCTTCTTGCTCTTACTCGCGGTCTTCTTTCTCTTCAATTTCTTTCTCTTTTTCCCTTTCTTTTTCTTCTTCTTCTCACTTCTTGCCCTCCTTTTTCTTTTTTCATTCTTGTTCTTCTTTTTTCTCTCTCCTCCTCCTAAATCCTTGCTTTCCTCGCTTTTTTGTCATCTTCTTTCTTTTTCTTTTCAACTTCTTCTCTCACTTTTTTTCTTTTGTTACTTTCTTCAAGGAGCAATTTCAACATCATTCCAATATTATTTTCATCCGTCATGGATATCTCTTTGCCCTTGAAGTTGAAAGGGTTCCACCCTTCTGTTCCAAAAACCTCACTTGAACTAGGTAGTGCTTCATTGTGTAATGAGGATGAAAGTTGTGCCTGCTTCGACACAGGATTGTCGGAGCATACAACTTCGATATCCCTTTCAGATGGATTGCCCGTAGATAGTGCTTTTTTCTTTTCAGACTGATCAACATTTTTGTTTTTGGCCATTTTCGAAATGAAATGTAGTAAAAAAACCGAGAAACAAAGGCTACGAAAATGGGGTCTTACTTGGCTTACAGAAGAAGAAGATTAGAGAGCATTAAGGGTTCTAATGAGACTTTATGCAACTAAAAGTTGGAAATAAGGGTTTACAAAGGGATTGAATAGGTAAGGCTAACTATATGGTTAGGGTTTCGACTAATCACGTGGTTAACGTCACACGTTATTAATGTGAAGTGATATGATCTGATAGCGTTGTTTAGGTTTTCTATGGCGGCGAGATCATTACTCTTAAAGTATGAATTTTAAAAGATATGAAACGTTTGAGCTTCCGTAAACTCCTGATCGTTTATAACAAAACCCTTTTTGCTCCTCATCTTGTGATAAGATCACAACGCCTAATGCGTTTTGACGCACCCTTCTTGCTTGGTGAATTCATCACGCTAAACCCTAACTTAACTCGCCTAAATGTTCTGCAAGGAACCCTCGCACTCCCTAACTTGAAATTTTTTTTGACAACAATATAAACTACAAAATAATTACAAGCATAAAAAAAGAATTACAAGTATAATATACAAAAAGAATACAAAAATTGAGGACCCAGATAATAAATACGATAAGGGAAAATTTTACGTTACATATGCATCCTTGCATTTAGGTTCTTTGGCGAGAGATGATGTGTCTCATCGCGTGCTGCTCCTTATAGCTTCCTTGCCTTGTTGTCTTTTCTTGAACTTCGTCGTTAAGCGATGAGAGCCCTTGCAGCGGAAGAATTAATTAGAATCATAAACTCAATTTTAATTGGGATTTAAAAATACCAATAAATTGACAAAATTATATAGAAACTAATTTCTAGATTCTAAGATTAAGCATGCTTTTGAAATTAAAATTAAACATTAGAGATCACAGAGAACAGGAAACTTACGCACGTTGACGACTCTGAATCTACTAAAAGCCAAATTTGGGGCACCACCACTTGGAAACCTCCCTATTCTCTCTGGGTTGAGAATTTGGTCTGTGGAGACCAATTGGAAGGAGATTTTTAAAGAGAAAATTACTTTTTGAGAGAATTATAGTATCAATGTTCAGAAGATTCTAAGATGGTAAACGACATCTCTCTCTTCTTCAAACGATAGAAAAGGGAAGTTGAGAGAAAAAATGGAAACGTGGGAAAATCACCCACATTCCCTATTAATTTAATAACTTATTACTAAATTAATATTAATATTAAAAAATTAATCGATTAATTAACTAATTAAATCATATTTAATTAATATTTCATTTAAATCATCTTTAAAAGAATATCTCTCACATAACCTATAGTTTTAATTTAATTAAATCAAATTAAACTAAATTATTAATTAATTCTCCAATCAATTAATTGCTAAATTAAATATATTTTATTTAATTTAATCTAAATTTGAATCATATTCAAATATAAATTTCTATCATAACCTATAGTTTTAATATGTCTCATATACACATTAAATTTTAACTTATAGTTTAATATGAATCAAATTCACATTAAATTAATATTTGAACTCATTCAAATATTTTATTCTCATAAATTATTTTTGAATCATATCCAAAATTAAATTTATATAATAAAGTTTAATTAAAATATAAACTTTATATTATAATGTATCATCATACATTATGTTAATTCCCAAAGTAAATTTGGACATTTCAAACTACAACCAATATAAATAAATCTCATTACCCTTTACAAGCTAGGAAAGGGGACCTAATGGACCTATAGATCAGAAGCTACACCGATATGAGATTAATTGTCTAAACTCATTAACCACATTAATTAATATTCATTAGCTGTGTGTACACTCCACTAAAGACTTATAACTGAACTCTTCTCACTGTAGATATATTTATGTTTCCATGAATATAGACCAATACCAATAAATTAGTCATTCACAAGCGTCCGTAACACCAGCTGGGTCAAATTACCATTTTACTCCTGGGTTAATTCTAGTCCTTAAATACTAGTGCTCTTCTAATGAACAACATGTTTATGGTCCAACCACTAAACAGAAACCACACTTGTATGATAAAGAGGGTAGGGCCCTTTGTTCAAGTCGCGGAGATACAATTTAAGGAAATACTTATCTACTTGCCATAAAGTCGGGAAGAAGTGAATTTCATCTTGTGTGATTATGTTTCCAGCTCCCCTCTCAGTCTTGTCTCTAAAATGATAAGCATACCGAGTTGGCAATCTAGTCACTCTCACCATTACAAATCAAAGGACAATCTCTCATGAACAAAAGTTCATAATACACTCAGGATTAAGACTAAGTTACCTAGGTCATCCTAATGAAATAAAAACCTAACTAGTTAACGGAGTTACATCTAGTGGTTATTATTTTATGGTCCGATCTTGTGTAAACTCATTGCATAGGATACCTTCACTCGCATGTCACCTACACGAACGTTTGGATTATTGCATTTGTATCAAATACAAAGTAAGTCGTATCGATAGTATTACCATGATAAGGTACCCGCCTTATCCCTAAACTATAGACCCTTTAACTATATCTCAAAAATTGACCCTTGTATGTCTCTACATATTGTTCAAGACTCATCAAATAGCTTAGGATGTTAGTTTATTGGATTTAGATTATTAAGAAAAAACTAATAATATAATCAATAATACTTATTGAAATTATAATAATAACACTTTTGTTAATAACGGTTAATGGATTATATTTACTATCTACGAGTTTTAGGATATAAAATCCAATAAACTCCCACTTGGACTAAAACTCTAGTCTCTTTGGGATGTACATAATAAAGTAATTCTCAAACATTGGAAATGGTAAAATGTATAGGTATATTACATAAAACGTATATATACAAATACAATAAACTAGGGCATCCTCATACCCATCACACATCTCCCGCTTGCCCTAGATTACCTAATGTACATATCTCGTAGACCTAGACTTTCTAGATGACCCTTGAACACTTTAGCCGTGAGAGTTTTCGTAAACGGACTAGTAATATTGTGCTCCGAAGCGATCTTAGTGACGATCACATCCCCTCGTTGTTCAATCTCCCGTATTAGGTGATACTTCCATTCTATGTGTTTCCCTCGTTTGTGGCTGCGAGATTCTCTAAAATTGGCTACTGTCCCAGTGTTATCACAATATAAAATGATGTGCATTTTCATTTTTGAAACAACTTCCAAATCATGCAGGAACTTCCTAAGCTAAACTATTGCTTTTCTGCTTCAAAAGCAGCAACATACTCAACCTCCATAGTAGAGTCCGCTATGTATCCTTCCTTGATGCTATGCCATACCACAGCTCCGTCATTCAGGATGAACACTAATCCCGACGTGGATTTCCTAGAATCCTTATCGATTTGGAAATCAGAGTCAGTGTATCCTGTAAGGGTAAAATTCTTAGCTCCATACACAATCATGTAGTCTCTCGTTCTTTTAAGATACTTGAGAATAATTTTAACCACCGTCAAATGGTCTAACCCTAGGTTCGATTGATACCTACTGACTATTTCCACTACATAACAAATGTCTAGCTTAGTACAGAGTATAGCATACATTAAGCTGTCCGCAGCTGAGGCATACGGAATACGTCTCATATCCTTAACTCCTTGAGGTGTCTTAGGACATTGTTCCTTAGACAAGTGAACTCCATGCTTGAAAGGTAATAAACCCTTCTTAGAGTTCTGCATTGAATATTAAACAAACATTTTATCGATATAGGTTGCCTAAGACAGTGTTAGCGTTTTGTTCTTACGATCACTTAGGATTTGTCTCCAAACTCCTCCTTACACGCGTTAGTCATATCCTTACTACTTACTCTCTTGGGTAGTTGGCGATAAGCACTGGCCAAGTGATGATTATAGCTCAACTAACATGATAAGAATTATAAGTCAAGCTTTTTATCAAGAACTTATCACAATACCAAACTACAGATAACACATTGAAAGATGTATAGTAAAGAAATGACAGATTCGGAAGGTATAGACATGTAATATATTAAAGAATGTAGGCCTTAGGCCACTGTATAATATGAACGAATACATTACAAATAAATATAAAAATGGTAAGTGAAGAAATGAACATTACAAGTTAGGGGGATGAAAAATGGCATATTCTCTACTCATACTTTAAGTTGTCACTTACAGATTGTCGGAGAAGAAGAAGAATACTTTTACAGAAGATGGAAAGGCTACTCCTTTCCATCCTTCTCTAGCATTTGGTCGAATAAAGACATTTGGCTTTTCATACATCTGACCCCTTTTAGTCCATTTTAACCTCCCTTCTCTTGAGGTAGAAAGAGACTTTATATATGCAACTTTTGGCAGGAAACTTATGTTCTTCTAATCATGTCAACTTCGAATGTAGCCTTTGTCAAGTCATATCAACTCCAACCATCATTCTTTTCTTCTCGTAAACCATCCTCATGTGATGACATAGATCCTCACCTAGCAGTTATCCTCGCCAAACGGGTTCTTCTCACGTAGCTCTTGCACAAGATCTTCTACTATTCACTAGTCTTTTCTTTTGTTTCTATTCGTGCGTTAAGATATTAAAAATGCGGTAAAACATACATGGATACTTATGTTAAGTATATTTCTAAATACTTATGCTTTTTCAACATAATCATGGCCTTTTGATACACTTCTACATTTTGACCTCGTTATTCTATAAAAGAAGCTAAATAACTTGTATTTCTACAAGTTATCAGGTCACCTTTCGAGATCCAAATGACCAAGCCGCATTAAACAAGTTATATCTAGAATGCTTCACTTATAAGATTTATGGAGATTCATGTTTAAGGGTGGCAACCTCTCAGCTTAATACCCATACTTGTTTTCCTTTTGCACTACAAGAAATAACATATATGATAGCTAACGAAAAGGACTATAATAGACTTTTTATAGCCTTTTCGAAAGTCCTGACAACCCTTGTTATTAAAAGTCTGGGCTTTTTATAGCGTTTTTCCAAAGCTATGATGAGTTCTATCGTAGAGTATGAAGATATAGCTTATATAAATTGTTATAAAAAATTTGATAGCGTTTTTCATTAGAGCTATCATAAGTTTATATAGGTTAAATAATGTGCTATCTTTGACATATAATAGCCTTTTTTCAACGCTATAGTATAGTATTTATAGCTGTAATATTAAGCTATAATATAGTATTTGTAGCTATAATATTAGTCTATAATATAGTATTTACAGTTGTAATATTAAGCTCTAATAATGCTATTTAATCGTTTTCAATTATTATAATAATTATAATAACCTTTTGATACCATTTCGTTTCTGGCTATATAAATCTTTCTATAGCTTTAACTTATAGCTATGAAAGAGGTAGCTTTTTTTCTCAAAAATAATTTTTGAATTAATTAGCTTTTGATAAATTTTAGTTCAAGGACTCAACTTTAGTTAAATCTACACACATAAATACTTCATAACACAATGAATACTAATAACTTCCATTCATAATGTATTAAAATTACAAAATAAAGTAGTCAGTAATTTATTTAATTAATGTTGCGGTCTAAATGATATGAAGGTAAATAAAGTATTTAGTAAATGTACCAACCACACAAATTAACCCTCAAAATACAAATAAAGTTCATCATAAGTGTTCAAGATTATATGCGCTAACTGTCATTGCTGGTTCTTTAGTCCTCTGGTTAAGACTTCATTTCATTCACCTATATAAATTTATAAAATATATCAATGTATGATTATATAGATATCAACAATAGTGGGTATTAATTAAACAAGTATAGAAAATCTTTAACAAATGTAGACAAAAAATATTAGAATTAGCTAACATACCAATGATCACTTTATCAGATGGCCATGCAACTGTACTTCCCAAAGCTTCTTCAATACATGTCATTTTCGATGTTGGCCTCCACAAATATGTGTTCAGTTTCTTTGCTACATCAACCCATACTCTAATCGCATGTGGACCAATAGGAACATGATGAACCAAAGTAGCTACATTATTAGAAGACCATCTTCCTTCAGCAACAATCTCTCTCGAGCTATACCAATCTAATAACTGACACTTAATTTGACTGTTTTTATTGATGCTCTGTCAAAAGATAAATATGAGATACTAGAATAAGAAAATAATGACATCACAAACAATTTTCATCCCATTACAAATAAATTTACAGATGGATAAGACATTGGACAAGTTGGAGGAATATTTATTCGCTTAATCACACTTGTAGTAGCGTTTGAAAGTTCCTTACTTTGTTCAACCTATGATAATCTTATATGAAACCTAAAATATAGTTAACTACTGGCAGGAAAAAAAATGATCTAAGTTAGTAAAAGAAAAAAAAAACATGTTTCTTTAAATAAGATGACATAAGTGTTTTCATTTCTATCACTTCATCTTTCATTGCTTTCATTTCTATCATTTCTTCGGTTCTCTTCAAATATTTTTTTTCAAGAACCTTATACTTGTGATCTTGTTAAGACAAAAGAGATAGCTTTGAATGAGTCACACCAAACCCAAATCCTCTTACATGACCATGATCAGAGCCAAGAACTTTACTCAAAGCATCATCGACCGGGTTTGTTATTTAAACTGTTGTCTCAACCTTAGTTTTTTCAATGCGCTCCTAGCGACAAGCAATATATCACAATATTCCAGAGCAACAAGAAATATCCAACAAGCAAACTAACAAAGTACAATATCCCAAACACTTTCAAAGAGAAAGAAGATTGTTAAGTCTAAGGCCATCTTACTTTCACATACTCTACATTCAAGAGCAACAAGAAACATCTAATGCATAAGGACTTAGTCTCAAACCCCCTCCTCCATCTCAAACTTAATACCCTACCCTTTTACGTAACTACTCCTACAAAGTACAATATGTCAACCACTTTCAAAGAGATAGAAGATTATAAAGTTTAAGGTCATCTTACTTTTGTAATTAAAAACATTCAACGAGAGCAACAAGAAACATCCAATGAATAAAGCCTTAACCTAAACCCCCCCCCCCCCCCTTTTGCTTGTTACCTAGGAAAGAGAAAAAATGGACAAAAAAGATAAAACTTTTTTTCCTTCTTCTGTTTCTCTAATATCAAACTATACTACTATCAGTTTATGAGCTCTTGTATTTCGTTATGGTTTTAATTCATTTTAATGTTCAGGTATGCCATTGGAGATGGTTGTGGTGGCTTAAATACTTGCAGTATTATTTATTCTAGAGTTGATACAGTTTTTCTATGATTTTGTTGGATGTGAAGATGAATGTGAAGGAAGTTAGACATAAAGTAGAACAAAGAGATGTATACAAGTCTAGTAAACTAAAATTGAGGTGTGAAAAAGCTAAAAATAAGTGTGAAGAGTTAGAGTTGAAGATTCAAATAAAAACGATTGAGTATGAATTACTTCATGGCCAAATGAAGAAGTTGGAGTCAGAAAAGTCAGTCATTGAAACAGAGCTAAAAGTTTGGATGAAGAAGAGTCATGAATGTGGACAGCAGTTTAGTTGTGCTAAAGATGGAAGAAAGATTTGTTTTGAGGATGGAAAGATAGAAGTTGTGAATTTAGTTGATAATAATGAAATTAAAGAGATGATTGTTCAGCTTCTGATTCAGAATAATGTTTTGGCTATTGAGAAAAGAAAGACTTAAAATGAGGCTAAACCTTGGAAATTCAGATTTCAAAAATGGATGAAAGAAAAGGTGATGGGAAGCTAGTGCATTGTGGGAAGTTTGAAGGGAGAGTTGGATTGTCAATGAGTCTTGAAACTCATGCTTTGGATGATGTGGCCTCTAATAATTATGCTATTAGTAAAGAAAACATACGAGTGTCTCGTCAACTTGTGCATTCACCGGTTATCCATCCTTCCTTTTGTGTACTTTAGTCCATAATGCAACCCTTGTGATCGAAGTTGGATATGAACTACTTTTTCTGTACAAAATGAGATTTATACAATGAAACCATATATACGATATGGAAGCAAAATTGAAGTGCGGTAATGAACTTTACCATCTCTTCGGCTAAACGAGCATACCCTTTTCTACTACATGTATATGGGAGTTGTTTTTTCTTCATGGCTTTGTACTTTTCACTTTTCAACTACTCAAATAAAACACATTCAATATTCACACAAGTTAATAATAAGAAAATGTAAGTGTATGCATTTTGAAGTAAACGTTTACATACTTTGAAGTTTGCACTAGTCTTCTCACTCATAAAGTCCATCCAATCATCTACAGATTGCAAATTATCAGGCATCTACCCTCTTTTGGAAGAAAAACTTTTTTTTGCCAATCTTCCCCATTGCACCTGGACTAAAGTATATAATAGTTAGAAATCAAAAGTAATGAACTCATTAGAGAAAAAGAAATGTGGCTTCTATTTAAGCTATTTAAGTGAAATAAAGTAACTTAATACCTAGATAGATTTCCATAACACTACTTTCAATCTTGTTGGTAGTTTTAGCCAATTCTCAAGACTCATTGGTACAACATCTCTCACTAGTGGACCAAGAAAAGAAGTCAATCTTGCCGATTTATCACCAATGGGTTGTTCATATTCATTGAAAACAAGGTTCACTCTTGATCATTTTTCAACGACTATTGTCTTCATTTTTGTAGGTCCTCTTATTTTTTTTAACAAAGTTGTCGTTTCAAATAGGGGTTCTTCATTAACAACATGATCTTCAATTATCTTATTATTAGGCAAAGGTGTCGTTTCAAATTAAGGTTCTTCAAATCCATTCATGTTAGAAGTTGTTGCTTGCCTACGAATTGCTAATCTTGCTTGTGCAACCGGTGAGTCTATTGTAGGATTACCTTCAACTATCTTCTCATTAGACTTGGGTGATAAACATTTAGGGTGGGCACCAATGGGAGAACTTTCCATGTTCTGCTCATTTAGAAGATGCAAACTATCGGTAATAAGCTTCCTTCATGTAGACCTTCTATTTCCTTTTACTCCTAGTTCCATGGTATCTTGTAAACCTCTCTCCATTTCAACCTAAAAGCATCAATATTAACAAATAATCAATAAAAATATTTTATAATATAAATATTTATCATCCTTTGTGTTTTCATCATGATGGAGGTGGCTTATCCAACGACATACGCATAGATATTAATACAGAGTTGTGTAAAAGTATTTATGAATAAAGTTAATTTGTAGAAAATAACTAACACCAAAATGATATTTATCTAGATAGATTCAATAGTTTACAAAATAAAATTTTTTTGTACAAAATAATCATGTAGACAAACACTTTATAGTGCATTAAACTATCTTTCAAATGAAAACACCTTCACAATCTTGTCCTGCATAAGTAAGCTTGTCACTTTCATCAGCATCTTCGATCGCATTACGTATGTTTTCATTACTAGTCGAAGTATCATCATAATTCTCATTGTACATTTCTAAGTTGTGAAACCATCTCGGTGGTGCTTTTAATACAACATACCAATTTGAAGTGTCATTTTCTCAACCATAAAACACCTGTTTGGCTTGGGAGGTGAATATAAAAGGTTCTTTTGTACAAACTTGCTTTGACTTTGATGTAAGTTAACAATAGTGAATTTTTCCTCAACTTTTACTCCATTGTGAAGATTTTCCCAACCTATTTGAAGATTGGAAGTTGGTAGACATAATAGTCTAACAAGATGATTTCTTGTAATGCTCCATAATAAGCAACTACATCCATAACTTAAGATTTATCCTTGGCCCTAGATCTACATAATGTTATAGCATCTACAGCAACACCACCGTTTTGAGTTAATTTTTCAACACTCTTTGTGTGAGATTGTTTACCATTTATGATATATCCAGGGTAAGATATTGCATTTTTTTCCTGGTCCATTTGCAAACCATTTTAACAAGTCAGAGTAATTTTTAACGGATGAATCTAATTCAATCTGATAAGAATAAGCATATCTATCTATTAGTTAAAGTATCTTACGATTTTATACATCCATTGTTTGCTTGGATGTTTACAAATTAGTTAGTATCACCTTAGACTTCAACCACAATGGAAATTGTTATGTATGAATCTTCCAAAGTAAAGAACTAAAATTATCAAACTCCTTTCCCTAAAAAAGGAAACTTAAAAACGAATTGAAAGCAAATTGAACTTTTATTGAAGGCTCTGATACCAATTGTTCAATGCTAACCACAAAGAGAATTAGGATCGATAATTTACAAGAAGAAAGCAGTCGAAATATTAGGAGCTTATTGTTTACAGCTCGATAATATTTCGCAATGTGCTTTGTATTACAACTTGGAAGTCTATTTATACACCCCGAATTTCAAACACAATTGAAATATAACAAAATTAAAAGATAAGACCGAATCGGATAAGACAAGACCCTTATTCAATATCATTTTAAAAAGAATATAAGATCGAATCAGATAGGATAGGACCTCTTATCTGAGAAGATTCTCATTGATCTTAAAATCCTAAAAACTAAATTAATTTATACAAGAAGTTAAATAATAAATGATGGATAATAATCCATCTTCGTACAAAACTAAAATGTGGAAGTTTCTTCCACCTAATAAACTACATTATTACATTGTTTTAATAATTATTGTACATATTTAATAACTAACCTATTTATTATTGACAAATATTTATTATCAACATTAACATTATCTAGATAATAAATGAGAAAATATATGACAAAATAAGGATTTGTCGACCATTGATCCAAGGAGAAATTGAAGCTCTTTTCCATATTTGTTGTCTTTTTTTGCAAGTAGTAAATCATGTATACCATTAATCGTATTCTCTACTAGAGGTATAATGGGTTTGGTTAGAAGACATTCTCAATCCAACCATATTTTTAGGTTGGTTGGGTTGGCAACCCAAATTAAGTTTCCTACCTAACTCAATCCAACCACATTTTTAGGTTGGTTGGGTTGTATATATATATTTTTTGTTTATAAATTCTATTGTTTATAAAATTTAAAATTGTTCATTTTCTAAAAAAAAAGTTGAAAATTATTGTACATTCCTAATTTCAAACATCCATTAATTCAAAATTTCAACACACATATAAATATAATACAATATAAATAAATAAAGATAATTATATGTGTATATATATTATATTAATTCGGATTGGATTGGGTTAACCCAAATTTTTCAACCCTCCAACCCGGGATCCAACTCAACTCGAAAAAAATCAAAATTTTCAATCCAATATGGGTTGGGTAGTTCGTGATGGAAAAAAATAATAGAGATGGGATACAATAGTGGAAGAAAGGATCATATTTTACTCTATATGCATCTAAACGATTTAGAAATTGATATGCAACTTCGAAACAAAAGACCTAAACGAAGAGTGAAAAGGTAAACGATAAACTTACCTTTGAAGTTCTAAACTTCTACTTTGTTCTAAAACTTCTTCTCTGCCTTCAGATCACGAGAAAGGACAACCACTAAGTTGACCTACTAATCTCAGGATTAAGAACTGAGTTGTGAGACTCGTTTCTATGAAGGGAATCATTTAGAGAGAAAGTAGGCGGTTAGGTGTATCGTTTGGGTAATCTTTTTGAGAAAACATCATCCTTTTCTCATTTTGTAATGAGAAGTTTATATATGAAAATTACATGCAATTTGCATGCAATTTATTTTATATAATCTCAACACCTAATTAATCCATTAACTCTTTAATGGAATTAGTGGCTTCTAATTCACAATAAGATGCCACATTACCCACTAACTTTTAGTTAGTTAAGAAATTAGTCAAAGGGGCAATTTGGTCATTTGACAAATTAAGTCAAAGTCAAACTTTGACTTTTCTTAGTCAAAAGTCAACCTTTTGACTTTTTGCTATTTTACCCATCTTAACTAATTCTAACCTCCCGAGTATGAATCCGCATTCGTTTTCTAAAATTCAAATTATATTTGAATATAAATTCGATCAAAGTTTTGTTTTCCAAAGTCAAAAGTCAACACAACTTTGACCGTTTGAAAACTTTCCAAGCTTTTAAATATGAATCTACATTCATATTTATTTAAATCATATTTAAACACAAAGCTTAAAGTTTATATCTACCGACTTAAATTTTATATACTTGTTAGTTTCTCTCTTTTTTCTTAATTTGAACAATTTGAATTATTCCAACATATTGTTCTTAGTTGAATCCATATAAGCTAATAGGGGAACCTAATAGACCTATAGATCATGAGCTCCAACGATTCGAGATTAACTGGCTAAACTCTTTTAGACTAAGCTTAATCAACATTCGTTAACTAATGAGTCATTCCACTAAAGACTCATAGTTGCACTCCCCTCAGATATATTTCTGTCCACCTGATATAACCATGATGAGTAAGTCGATCCTTCACAGGTTGTTCGTAATCTTGGCTGGATCAAAATACCGTTTTACCCTTGAGATTACATCTTGCTCCTTAAGACCCACGGATCCACTATTGAACAATTTGTTTAAGGTCCAACCTATAAACTTGAATCCTTCTCGGGCCAATGAGAAGGTGGGACCCCTTGTTCAAGACTTGGATTCAGTCCTTAAGGGAACAACCTATCTACTATCCCAGAAGTGGGTAGGAGTGAACTCGCACCCTATGTCCCTAGCTATCCACTCAGTCTTATTCTTGAAATGGGAGGCTTATTGGACCAACGATGATGAGCTGCCCTCACCTATCCAAATCTAAGGATACTACCGAATGAACAGAAGTTCATTGTTAGCTCAGGATTAAGATCAAGTTATCTAGGTCATCATAATTGAAATAGTCAGTTTATATAGTTTACGGCGTTATAACTAAAAGTGACTATTTCGTGGTTCCAGTCTTATGCAAATCATTTACATAGGATGCCCTCACTCTCATGTCTCTACATGAACGATTCAGGATTACATCGTTTGTACTAACTACGGAGCGGGCCACATCCATAGTGTTTTTCCAGAATAAGGCGCCCAACCTTATTCATACACTATAAACTATTTGGGATATTAACTCGAACTTAATCCATGTTTATGTCTCTACATAAAGTTCAAGTGTATTGACAAACTCAGTAAAATAGCCTCGAGACCTTAATATTTGTTTTAAGATCATAGCATTCAATAATAAACTTTATTGAATCAAATAATAAAGTATGAGTTTTAGGACATAAATTCCAACAAACTCCCACTTGGACTAAAACTCCAAGTAGGATATACAAAGATAGAATTTTAATAATGAGAGAAGAGTATATATATGAGTACAATAAACATATATAAACTAGGGCCTAATCCCAATAAGTTTCCCACTTGTTCTAGTTTACAAACAACGTAGTCCTAAACCTTGTAGGTGGCTATCAAACACTTTAGCCGTGAGAGTTTTTGTAAATGGAACAACCATGTTTTGCTGGGAGGAGATTTTTGTTACTGTAACATCTCCTCGATGTACGATTTCCTTGATAAGATGGTACTTTCGATCAATGTGTTTTCCTCGTTTATGACTTCTAGGTTCTCATGAATTTGCAACTGCACCACTGTTGTCACAGTATAAAGTGATTGGCAGATGCATATTTGGAACAACTTCCAAATCTGTTAAGAACTTTTTAAGTCATACTGCTTCCTTTGCTGCTTCACAGGTAGCTACATATTCAGCTTCTATAGTGGAGTTGGCAATACAGGATTGCTTTATGCTTCTCCACACTACTGCTCCTCCATTCAGAGTGAAAATTGATCCTGATGTAGACTTTCTAGCATCTTTATCAGTTTGAAAATCGGAGTCAGTGTATCTAGTAAGGATCAGATCCTTAGAACCATACACAAGCATGTAGTCTTTTGTTCTTATAAGATATTTTAGAATATTCTTAATGGCTGTCCAATGATCACGTCCAGGATTAGACTGATATCTACTAATTATCCCTACTGAATAGAAAATGTCAGGTTCAGTACATAACATTGCATACATCAGGCTCCCAATAGCAGAAGCATATGGAATGTTACTCATATTCTCAACTTCTTGAGGTGTCTTTGGATATTGTTATTTTGATAAATGAATTCCATATCTGTACGGCAACAGATCTTTTTTGGAATTCTACATCTTATATCTTGACAACATTTTGTCTATATAAGATGTTTGAGACATGGCTAGTGTTTTGTTCTTTCGGTTCTGAAATATTTGGATACCAAAAACATATTGTACATTTCCTAAATCTTTCATTTGAAATTGCATAGCTAGCCATTTCTTAATATCAGTTAGATGACCTACATCATTCCCAATGAGTAAAATGTCATCTACATATAGAACTAAGAATGCTACAGTAGAATTGATGATCCTTTTGTAAACACAAGGTTCATCAACATTTTGTTCAAAACCATAAGATTAGGTCGCAATATCAAACCTTATATTCCAGGATCTAGATGCTTGTTTTAATCCATATATGGATTCTTGAAGCTTACAAACTTTTTTTTCTTGACCCTTTTGTATAAACCCCTCTGGTTGGACCATATAGATATTCTCCTCAAGATTTCCATTCAGAAAGGCTGTCTTGACATTCATCTGCCAAATTTCATAATCATAAAAAGTGGCGATGGATAAGAGTATTGTAATCGACTTTATCATGGCAACAGGAGAGATAGTTTCTTCATAATCTATTCTCTTATTTTGTGTATAACCTTTTGCCACTAGTCGAGCTTTGAAAGTCTGTACTTTACCAGCTTGGTCTCGTTTTCTCTTGTAGATCCATTTACAACCAATAGGTTTTACATCATTTGGTTGATCTATTAGAGTCCAGATAGAATTGGAATACATAGATTCCATTTCGAGGTAATTGGCTTTGATCCATTGGTCATAATCCACATCATTCATCGCCCGTTTATAGGTCAATGATCCTCTATGCCATCATTAGGTATGACGGTTTGAGCTTCACTTAAACCCAAATAGCGATCACGCTGTCGTACAACCCTCCCACTACGTCGAGGTTCTCCCAACTCTTGAGAAGGATGTGTTTGATCAATATTCCTAGTTTTATCAACTATTTTAGTAGATGAACTAGGTCTATCTGTAGTATTCTTGGAAATTTCTTCTAATACTAGTTTACTGCGAGTTTGATGATTTCTTATGTGGTCTTCCTCTAAGAACGTAGCATTTGTCGATACAAATACTTTATTTTCTTGAGGCTCATAAAATAAACCACCTTTTGATTCTTTTGGATAACCTACGAATAAGCATAATTTTGAACGACGTTCCAACTTTTTAGGATTTTGCACCAACACGTGTATTGGACATCCCCAAATCCTAAAGTGACGTAAACTACCTTTACGCCCTTCCATAGCTCATAAGGTGTTTCAAAAAACACTTTTAGAGGGAACGTTGTTTAAAAGATAAATAGTTGTTTCTAAAGCATATCCCAAAAAAAATCCGGCAATTGAGCAAAACTCATCATAGAGCGAACCATGTCTAACAAAGTTTGGTTTCTTCTTTTTGATACATCATTCTGCTGAGGCGTACTAGGTGCAGAGAGTTGTGATTGGATTCCATGTTCTATCAAATAGTCTTGGAATCGCAAGTCCATATACTCTCCATCTCGATCTGATCGAAGTGTCTTTATTGTTTTACCTGATTCATTTTCAACTTCAGCTTTATATTCTTTGAACTTTTCAAAAGAATCAGACTTGTTCTGAATTAGGTAAACATGACCATACCTTGAATAATCATCAATAAAACTGATGATATATTTGTATCCTCTCCGAGCTTTGACATTTATTGGTCCACAAAGGTCCGAATGTACGAGCTCTAAAGGTGTTTTGGCTCTAAGATCTTTTCTAGTAAAAGATCTTTTGGTAATTTTTCCTTCAAGACAGGAATCACATGGAGGTAAAGAGTTATCTTCTAATTGACTTAGAAATCTACTTTTAACCAATCTCCCAATCATATTGAGATTTATGTGACCAAGACTTAAGTGCCATAAGAAGGCATTGGAAGAAATTTTTTATCTTTTATTCTGAGTTTCAGCTATTCTAAATATTTCAGTATTTAAGACAAAGTTTGCTCGTGTTGGTCTTAACTTATATGAGTTGTTTTCAAGTATAGCAGAACAAACATGAATACCTTTTTGAAAAATGAACGCTTCATTAATTTCAAAAGATATTTTGTACATATGTTCTAATATACAAGAGATAGATATCAAATTTCTCTTCATTTGAGGTGCATACAAGACATTCTTGAGTATGATATATCTATCATTAAAAAACAACTTCAAATCTCCCACTGCTTTAGCTGAGACCATTTCTCCAGTTCCAACTTTGAGGGTGATCTCGCCCTCAGAAAGCATTTTCCAAGAACTATTTTTCTGAAATGAGAAACAAATATGGTTAGTGGCTCTTGAATCTAATATCCAGGTAGAATTTTCGTTTTCCACTAAACATGTTTCAAGAACAAATAGATCATATTTACCTTGTGCTTCTTTCTCTACTTTTTTTTCTGAGCAAGGTATTTGGGCAGTTTCTCAACCAATGCCCATTTTCACCACAATGGTAACATTTACCTTTTTCTGCAGTCTTCTTACCCTTGTTCTATTTGGGAGTCTTCCCCTTTCCCTTCTTTTCTATCTTTCGATTAGATTTTGAGGGTCAAACTTTAGATTTAGAAGAAAATCCTCTTGAGAATTTTCCTTTTGTAGTATCAACATTTGCTTCTACTTCTTTTCCCTTACCCTTGGTAAGATTTTGGAAACGCTGGAGCTCATTCAGAAGGATTTTCAGATTAAACTCTATCTTGTTCAGGGACGCATTTGTTTGAAATGATATGAAGCTCTTCGGAAGAGACTCTAAGATAAACTAACATGATTAGCCTCATCGATGGCACTACCATTTACCTCAGCAATATTGAAGTGCATCATCATGTCCAAGACATGTTCTCTAACAGAGATCCCCTCCTTCATTAGCTTAGTGTAAATGTATTTGATTACCTCGTGTCTTAGGGACCATTCTGGTTGCCCAAACATTCCCTTTAATGAATCCATTATCTCTTTAGTCGTGGCTAAGGATTCATGTTTCTTTGCTAAAACATCAGACATGCTAGCAAGGATGTAGACATGGGCTTTCTCATTGGCCTTTATCCATCGATCATATGCCTCCCGACTAGTTCGATTTGCATTTGAGGCAAGGGTTTGAGGACATTCCTCAGTTAAGACAAATCTTAAATCATCAACCACTAGTATTGTGTTAAGATTTGATTTCAATGCCGCATAATTATCGCCGTTAAGTTTTTTGGAAGCTAACAATTGAACTATCGAGCTATTCATGTTGAAAAACAAACATACTTTGTTTAGAAACTATAATCTAATAAACCAATCTTTTAAGCAAAACTTAATAAAGTACCCATCTTTTTTATGTTTTGTAACGATAATTCAAAGGTTCAGAATAACCTCTACTGAAGGGTAACCGATTACTCGTCCTTTGAATCAAGACGATCTTGACCAAATGCTAACTCACAAATATCTTATATTTACATACATTTAGTTACCGTTATTTCGATCAAGAATATACTAACTATTTTAGTAATTCTTGTAAGTGTAACACTCCATTTTTGGTCCTTAGAGATGAGAATCATTATACTTCTAAAAAAGGAAAGACAATATGAAAACTTATCTAAGATACCCTATCCAATATATGGAGTTCGCGGTGTTCTGAATCCTATAATACAGCCCTCCAAAAGGTACGTTGCTCCAGGGTAGACAAGCAGGCGCATTATAGGAATCTCACAGTGCGACCCAATGGAAGAGATCGTGGGATGTATTGTCATATATCCCTAACTTACTATGAACTATTTCCCCCTTTCACCTTATTCATAGCTCATGCACTACAAGAAATCTAGCCTTTAATGTCGGTTTAAAACGGACATTAAAGGCCTTTAATGTCACTTGGCGACCGACATCTTTGCGAGCGTTATTAAAGGGCTTTAATGTCGGTTGGGCTTTAATGTCGGTTTATAATGGCCTTCAATGTCGGTTATAAACCGACATCTTTGAAGGTGTTATTGAAGGCCTTTAATGTCGGTTCATCTTTAATGTCGGTGGATAACCGACATTAAATATATCTTTAATGTCGCTTATGATACATCTTTAATGTCGTTTTTCCACCGACATTAAAGATGTTTTTAATTTTTTTTAACCGACATTAAAGCTGTCTTTAATGTCGTTTTGAAACCGACATTAACGATGTCTTTAATGTCGTTTTTTCAAATTTATTTTTATTAAATCCTTGCATTATTGTCCATTTTGTATGACACCAAATAGTTAAAAATGAAATATTTTACTTATACATATACAAAATGAAATCTTAATAATGTGTACATTTATATACAACTTGGATCCAAACACAGAAATTATGAAGCTTAATTATTACACTGATCATCCTTTGAAAAAGAAAAAGAAAGAAAAAGAATATATTGAGAGAGTAATAACTAAAACTGCAACTAATAGCAAACTAGAACGCTTCACAAATGACTAACTTCAAGATCTTGTCACAAAGATGAGGGTCTGGCTAATTGTACTCACTTGCAACCATTTCTTCTATTGCAGTCATTTGTTTAGTGATAACTCCCTGTAAAAGACATCAAGATGGTTGAATTGATAACTAACAATGTTAAGACCTAGTTGTTAGTAGAAATATCAAAATGAGGATGATATGATAGTTCCAAACAAAGGCAAGATTTTGTTAACTTCCCATGAACAAATTGTTATCAAGTTTCTATTCATGTTTTTGAAAAACCAAGTCAAATTTTGAGAAATAGTCACCACCATAATAGTCTTTTCATTGCCAAACAAAAGAAATGAGACTCTAGCTATACTATTTAAATGAAAAAGGTTGGTCAGCCATGCAAGGTGCAACAATAGTTATAATTTATAAATTTCTGCAAAGACTGCAATCAAAAGGTCCCACCACGACCATGCAAACTTAAAATAAATATTCTCTAAGATGTCTCCTCTCGATGATATTGATACTTAGATAACCAAAAGTGCCCAAAGGAAAATACACAATCCTCTCCTCCACGGAGAATTTACTTCAAAAACAAGTTAGCCTCTCACTCTAACAAACAATTATTTATGTACACACTAACTGGAAAACAGCCCCCAACTCCCTCTCCCAAATGGTCCCCACAAATACTCTCTCATCTCACTCAACACTTCCCTCCCCAGCAGCACCGGTTTCACCTCCATTGACCTTTTTGCCCCTTCTTTGATATGTAACTTGAATTGGTAGCCAAACATATTCTACCCGTGGTATATGAATTAATGTAACTATCAAGTAACTACAACTCTACAAGAAACTATAATTGGGAATTGAACTCAGACTCAACAACTTCATTGACTTAGAATAAAACATAACAGTAGCAGAAAAATGGGGCCAAGAACCTAAGAAAAGTTCTTGAGAGGTTCTGAAATAATATACAGAGAATTCAAACGCAGATGTAAAATAACTTACTTGAGGATAAAGATCACAAGTTCCCATCTCTTTAACAGCTAAAGGCAATCTCTCTCCATCAGTAACCTATGAAGCAAAAAAAGCACACAACTAAGGCCACACCAGAAACAATTTAATGATCAATAAAAGGTTACAAATAAAACCATTCCAGACCTCAAAGTCTGCTCCCACACTTTTGATGTTTACTGTTTGAATTTCATTATGCTTAGCCCATATTATCTTTCCACCATTGTCCATACTTGCAATAGGTACTTTCCGGCCAAGTTTTACCATAATAGTTCCTTCATCATAACCAATCACAACCCTGTAGGGAGTAGTAGAATTTCAGGCAGGTTCAGGTCATTGTAAATTTTAAGAATTATATAAATTTTTAGTTGAAACCCCACTGGAATTCTTCTTCATCATAACATCATGCTAATTTAACCAATACCATAGGAGGATGGGTATGGGTAGGGATCTCAAGTTAATGTTTTAAAAAAAATAGAAATAAAGGTATAGTATTAAAAAAATCCTACACCAAGACATGAAAGAAATGTAACAGAGATTTTAACGTAAGCAAGGAAGTCGAAAATTGATCAACTTACCGGCGTGAGCTCTTCATGTATCCAATTGCCCAAACTCGTTCAAGGCCATAATTTAATGTATTTTCAAGATTCTTATCAGAAATAATTACAACTAGTGGAAATGCCAATGAAGCAGACAGAATTCCACAAAATATAGATACAAAAAGTAACAAAATATATTAGCGAAAAGCAACTGACAGCCCATAACAGAGCAAGTCGTCTGTCTCAAAAAGAAAAACAAGCAGACCTGCGTAGTGGCAGGTGCTGTTTTGGATTCTTCCTTTGCGGATTTATTCATCTCACTGCCACCCATGATTCTATATCAAGCAGATGCCACCTTCTAACAAAAGTTCAAAACATCCTACATTAAGAAGAAATACATCATATCAGTTGTTTTTATCCCTCACTTCACACTAACCAAACTATTGAAGTCTTACTTTCCTTTGATGCATGAAAGTATGATAATTCTTTACATCGGAATATTATATTTAACCCAACAAAGAGAGGGAAGTAGAAGCACCAACTTCACTGCCAGAGGAACTTAAAAGAAGCTACACAAGTTGGCTTGAATCAATCATAAATCAATCATACCTAGTTCGAGCCATCTTTCAAAGGAAAAATTTATACACTTTGGCAACAACCTTCCTTCAAAGAGTAAAAGTTGTCTGATTTCATTGGCTGTGCTAGATTAGCCAATGAAATCAGGAAAATTTCTCTTTGAAGGAAAGTAGTGGGTTCCAACATGATGATTTCGTTTTTCCTCTCTTGATAGAAATATAGAAACTAGACATAGTACAAAAGAGAGGGCACACACAAAAAAAGAAATACCCCTAAAAGATATGAAAAGCCTTTGTAGATAACATCCCCAAAAGGAAACTTTGGAGTGAGCCATACACCAGGCTCCTCCTAATGCTCGTGCCCTTGAAGTCCCCAAAAGTGCCCTTGAGCTCACAATCTTGAAAAGAAATACCAAGGTGCAATATAATAAAACAGAGCTGCTAAAAACGTGTGCTCAAACTGAGAGAAGTTATGAGAAAGTAAGTTATAGAATAATTAATGGGGATCACTAACTACTCATTGAGGGCAAGGAAAACGAGAACAAGGAATCCAAGATTGTGGTATTACCTCTGCCGCATGTGCTTCCTACTCCTAAAGCATGTAAACTACATTCAAAGAAAAAAGATTTATGTGTCAGTTAGGATGGTGGACACTGGACAGAAATAATGGGAGAAGTTCCGATTAACTCTCCTAACTATAGAGAACTCATGCTAATTCTAATTCCTATGGTAAAAGAGTATTAGATCTGGATAATAATTTTTCTAAACTAATAATTTTGCAACAAGGTCGGCCATAGTAAGAAAACTATATAAAGTTTAGATTCTAAAGTTCTAGAAATAAGAAAAAATGAAAGTGAAAATGCCAGAGGCCACGACCATTGTAAATTTTCATAATCTAAGATGGAGGCCTATCCCATCTTATTTTGGTTCATCCTTGCTGGATCTATAAAATCAAATCCTACACCCAGCGAATAGAAGAAATTTATAGCATTTTTCCCAGAAGCAATAACATTTGTTTTAATAGAAGAAATTTATGTCCAAATCTCATTTTGCATAATTGTTGACAAAATAGTAAGAAGGCAAGTGAAATTGAGATCAAGTAATTTTTTCATCGTATAACACTTGAATGTACCTTCACTTCATCATATAACTTCTTTTCCCATGCCAGTAGTTTATCTAGCACAGTGGCATAAGTTTCCTGATCTTCTGCATAAAAATCATCTCTTCCATTTTCCCATCCATTGCATATTAAAGGCAACAAATTTCAAAAGATGAAATTATACAAACCTTCTTTTCCTCTTGATTGAATCACAAACAAGTTATGACAAGATACATCAACCAAACAAGAAGCTGCTTCTCATAATGTTCAAAAAAAAAAGTGTTGAAATTTTCAATTTTCAAAATAAGAAACCACACAGGTCTCTGAAAAGTCTCAATCAAGATGTTTGAACAATCTTATTAGATAGAGTCAAACAAACCATAAATTAATAAACATTTGATGTAGATCGATGCTATGTCTAAACAGAGAGTCCTTCGAAATATTCTAGACAATTAAAAAAAGTACAAAGTGGAAGAAGAGAAAACATGTTTGAATGCAGAGATCGGAGTCGGATCGAATCTGAAAACATGTGGGAAAAGAAACCTCTAAGAAAAGGAAAGGGAACATTACGGTGCTGAAAATAAGCAAACATTGTTCTCTGATAAGGCAAACCACAGGTTTGCAAATCGGATTATAACTGAAACCCTAAAACTAAAAGATGAAAACAAATAGAAAAAAATTCCATAAGCTAATAATTCATGAAACTACATCAGGCAAAAGCAAAATCACATACCCCGAAAATATGGAAAACGCCACACAATAGCGTCTTCATTCCAATGGTCTGGCAGATATTGCTTAATAGCAGGCAACAGAGTCGCTCTAGATAGAATAGAATGAGGATAATCATTAATAAAATTGAATTCAGAGCAACACACTTAATTATGTCAGCAATAAGGAAAAATGCTTATGAGCAAACACATTTGAATACATACGAAAGAGCAAGGATCCCAGTAGCATGTCAAGACTGCATTAAGCAAGTCCTTCGATAGAAACTTGAAAAGCAAGAAAAGAGATAAAAGCATTGCACTCCCAACAAAGGGAAAACGCATGGCGTATTCACTGGACATTGTCTCCCGAGCGACGGTTAGAGACTTTTGAGACGAGAGAAGACGATTGTACATTGAGAGACTTTTGAGAATGAGAGACGACCGGAGATTGAGAAGGAGAGATGACTAAAGATTGAGAAGGAAAGAGGGTCGGAGATTGAGAAGGGGAGATGATTGAAGCCGACGACAGTGTGAGATGAAAGGCCGAGACGAGAGGCTGAGATGGTAGAGGCGTCGTATGTGAACTTGAGCCCTAGGCGTGAAATTGAAAATTTTGACCCAACTTTTTTCTATTTATAACAATAATCAATAATAGATGTTTAATGTCGGTTTTTAAAGAAAGGTACCTTTAATGTCGGTTTATAACCGACATTGTACCATCATCTTTGATGTCGGTTTAAAACCGACATTAAAGATCCGCATTTTAAAAACCGACATTAAACATTCGTATCCATTTTTTCCAACTGACATTAAAGGTCATATTTCTTCTAGTGATGCAAACACTCTCCGAAGGGAGTCTGCTCCTGTGCACGGCCCGAAGCCATGCATGAACCCCACGGTGTGAACTCTTTGGGACGCTAGAGCTAAAGGTACGATACTTTTCTCCAACCAAAGTGTTCTAAAAAGATTTTTGGGTAAATTCAGGATTTTATTTAGGCTAACTTAAACAAATCCTAAATCTAGGTAAAACATCCAAGCATAACATTTATACTAGATTTAACCTACGATGTCTAGGTGATAAACCAATTTTATTACCTTACATCTTTCACGCATGCTCCTAAAATTAGGTTAACTAGGCTCAAGAACTGATTACGATCTCCAGGTAGGAGGTGTTCCGTAAACCGTCAACTTAAAAACCTCCACTCCTTAGTCATCTTATTTGACTTTTTTACAAGATCGAATCAGGTGTGCCTGTTGTAACCTAGTTTTACAAGATATTGACCTAAATCTAATTTTGGAAGATATGGTATTAACCTAAGTGAGCATGCATGTTATCTTTATTATAGATTTTAAAATCTAATTTATTTTATAACACTTATAATCTTAGATAAACCTATAATATTTATCTAGGAATTCAACAATTAATATGGTATTTTTGATTTATTTAACTTTTAAATAATCAATAATTGATTAATTTTGTTAAATCATATTTAATAAAATTAATTCAATTAATCTTTAAATTAATCATATTAATTTAAATTTTAACAATTTATTAATCATATTAATTAATTTCCATATTAATATCTTAACATGCATGAACATGTTGACCTATGGTGGGATTTTAAAACTATATGTCATACAATATGCACATACAATTTTAGTAATAATTAAATCATACATCACATGCAAGATTAATTAAAACACCCTAAAATGGATTGATTTTGGCTCTCTATATTAAGTTAAAACTAGATTATTACAATAATAATTTGATAGAGTACAATAACCGCTTTATATTCTTTACACGATCGTTGAGCAGGAAGATGGTATCACGGGCATAAGCGACCGCATACCATATGCGATTGTCGAGCGGGTGAATGATAGGGTTTTAGGTGAGCGATCGTTTACAAAGGTAAGTGATCGCTTATAGGTGCCAACGATATGCGTACCATACGCAATCGCTTAGCATGTAAACGATCGTTTAAGCGCTAGTGTTACGCGTACCTTACGTGATCGTCGAGCGGATGAGCAATCATTTATGAGGTAAACAATCGTTTAAAGGTGTCAGTGATACGCGTACCATACGCGATCGCTTAGCATGTAAACGATCGTTTAAGCACTAGCGTTACGTGTACCTTACGCGATCGCCTAGCTGGTAAATGATCGTTTAAGCGCTAGCAATACGCGTATCTTACGCTATCGCTTAGCGAGTAAACGATCAAATCTTATGCAAACGATATGCGTACCATACGCGATCGTTTAGTTGGTAAGAGCGACGTTCATTGGCACAAGCAATGCATGTACCATACGCGATCGTTGAGAGGGTGAACGATAGGCCTAAATCAACTTCTTTTCGGGTCTGAGCTTCGAAACAACACTTCTTCTTGCCGAATGAAGCAATTACAACCTAAATTCAACTTTAATGACTCCAACAAATTACAAACTCTTTGCAAACATTAAATTAAGCCACCAACAGGACTAATTACAATAATTAATGCAAATTAACAACTTAATTTTGAGCCAAATCCAAAACTAATCCATTTTAGTTCAACCATAGCAATTTATCATATAAATTGTAAGAACCCACCATATGCATATGAGTAAAACTAAGCATGCTCCGATACCATATGATGGAAAATAACAACAGAGATGGCATGTAGCAGCGGAAGAAAGGATCATATTCTATTCTATATGCATCTAAAACGATTTAGAAATTAACATGCAACTTCTAAACGAAAGACCTAAACGAAGAGTGAAAAAGGTAAACGATGAACTTATCTTTGAAGTTCTCAACTTCTACTTATTCCAACATATTGTTCTTAGTTGAATCCATATGAGCTAGTAGGGGAACCTAATGGACCTATAGGTCATGGGCTCCAATGATTCGAGATTAACTGGTTAAACTCTTTTAGACCAAGCTTAATCAACATTCGTTAACTAATGAGTCATTCCACTAAGGACTCATAGTTGCACTCTCCTCACTATAGATATATTTCTATCCACCTAATATAACCATGATGAGTCAGTCGATCCTTCACAGGTTGTTCGTAATCTTGGCTGGGTCAAAATACCGTTTTACCCCAGAGATTACATCTTGCTCCTTAAGACCCACTGATCCACTATTGAACAATTAGTTTAAGGTCCAACCTATAAACTTGAATCCTTCTCGGGCCAATGAGAAGGTGGGGCCCCTTGTTTGAAACATGGATTCAGTCCTTAAGGGAACAACCTATCTATTATCCCAGAAGTGGGTAGGAGTGAATTTTGTCTTACACCCTATGTCCCTAGCTATCCACTCGGTCTTATCCCTGAAATGGGAGGCTTATTAGGCCAACGATAATGAGCTGCCCTCACCTATGCAGATCTAAGGATACTACTGAATGAACAGAAGTTCATAGTTAGCTTAGGATTAAGATCAAGTTACCTAGGTCATCATAATTGAAATAGTCAGTTTATATTGTTTACGGCGTTATAACTAAAAGTGACTATTTCGTGGTTCCAGTCTTATGCAAACCATTTACATAGGATGCCCCCACTCCCATGTCTCTACATGAACGATTCAGGATTACATCGTTTGTACTAACTACTTAGCAGACCACATCCATAGTGTTTTTCCAGAATAAGGCATCCAACCTTATTCATACACTATAGACTATTTGGGCTATTAACTCGAACTTAATCCATGTTTATGTCTCTACATAAAGTTCAAGTATATTGAAAAACTCAGTAAAATAGCCTCGGGACCTTAATATTTATTGGTTTTAAGATCATAACATTCAATAATAAACTTTATTGAATCAAATAAGAAAGTACAAGTTTTAGGACATATATTCCAACAGTCCGGGTTGTCAGGTTATTCTTACACCTCTATTCCCTACGGCGGATTACTGACTGACAAACGGACTCACCGCGCTTTATCATTGCGACTTACGGTCAGGACCATAAAATGTAGTCAAACACTCCATGAAATATACACAATTTCATTTTAGCTCTTGGACTTAGTCTTTATTGGTGCTTGTATATCATTTTAGTTAAAGCATCTTATGGTTTTATATATCCATTGTTTGATATGATGTTTATAAATTAGTTAGTATCACCTTAGACCTTGACCACAATGGAAATTGTTCTGTATGAATGTAACACCCTAAAACTTTTAAGGTAACATATTTACCTTATTTTATGGAAATTTTTATTTTTCTTGTTTGTTGAATGTTATACTATGTGAGTTTGGTAAGGAAAATAAAAGAGAAAGGAAAATATATTGTGATGGTATAAAATAATAATAATATGAAATAATATTATATTATTATTATTATTGTTATTGTTATTTTATAAAACCTAAAAGAATCTCTCCCTTTTTTCACTCCAGTCGCACACCCCCCCTTCCCTCCCCCCCCCCCCCCCCACGGAGTTCAGCCTCATCTTCTTCTCTTTCTTCACCGTGAAGTGGGCCGCCTAAAACTCCCTTTCTTCCTTCTCTTTCGTTATTTGCTCTGACGACCATCCTCGCACGTTGTCACATTTCTGACCAGCACCGTCGCCCCGTTTTTCTCCCTCCTAATCAACTCCACTGGTGCAGCTGCTCAATTTTTGTCTTTAGCAAAGCGTCAACCACCGTCGCATGCTTTATCCACCGTTGGGGTCAGACAAAATGCAGAGAAGCCCAGCCATCGTCACACGTGATGCCCATTGTGCAGTCAACCCGAGACACCTCCTCCTTCCACACCAAGTCGTGCATAGAGTTCCTCTCTTCACCCGAGCCATCTCCTCTTTCCAGCCGAGTCGCACTTGATTCCTCCTTGCTCGCCGTTATTTGGCTTAGTTAGTGTTTTGATGTTTTTGCCTCGTTATAAGTTTTGTGGTAAGGATAAATATTGTGGGTTATGTGGCTATTCTCATGGCTATTTAACTATGAATGTCGGATTAATTTGTTGAACTACTATTAAATCTTTGAAGGAGATAGCGCTCGAATTTCTAGGATTTTTAGTAAGCTTGATTTGGAGTCCGTTTCGCCATTTACTTGGGTAAGCTTGTAAGCGTTTATTGATGTACTTTATATGAAAGGATTGGTTTAGGAGAGTATTTCATTTATTGCTTGAATCCATTATGTTATGTTAGATTGGTTTGCTGGATCTTAGTATTGGTTAAGGAGTGTAGCTAAATCTTAAGGTAAGGGACTTCTACTACTGGACTCAACTTTAAATTGGCTTGTATTGACTGATAGCAGAGTTATAATATAATGACTATTCTATTCGACTGTTTGTATAGATAAAAAGTATGGCTAAGTTGTGCTTTTCAACTGAGTATAGATATCATGACTGCTATGTGTAGTTTAGTTATACTGATGGGTTATGTTATTGATAGAGTATAGAAGACTTAACTGTTATATGTAGTTATACATACTGATGGGTTGTGTTGTTAATGGAGTATTGATGTTTGAGCTGTTATGCATAGCTTGTGCATGCGGTTGGGCTATGCTGTCGATGAAGTATGGGTTCTAGACTATTATGTGTAGTTTGTATTTACTAATGAACTGTGTTGCAGATTAGACATAGGCGTTAAGCATAGTTTAGATTCACTGTGGTTTGTGCTACTGGTTGGGTGTAGATGGTGTCACTATCAGGTGTATTTACGTAGCGATGGTTTGATCTTAACTGGATTTAAATGGAAAGACTGTATGGTATGAATTGGATATATGTTTAGTGACGGATGATACTGATGACTGACCTAGATTGTTTGGCCGATTATGCTTAGAGCCAGGACCGTTAATTAAGCTATATTGTGATGTGACTATTGTAGATTGTTGAGACTGAACTTAGGGAATAACTATTAGCCTTACCTATAGGGTAGCGTACTCTATAGGCATGGTATCCTACGGGATCACCTCATGTTGTGTATCCTTCGGGAGCACTAGACTGATATGTGGATCAGACAAGACCATTAAATTGATACGTGGATCCGACGAGACCACTAGACTGATATGTGTATCCCACGGGACCACGAGACTGTTATGTTGCAGAGTACCCCAACTAACCATTGTTTTCCTTGGACTAGTAGTGGGTCCCTTACTGGGTATATTTTTTATACTCACCCTTTCATATTTAACTTTTTTAGGTAACGGTAATGTACGAGGCAGACCGACGATGGACAAGAAGGATGCGTGAAGGCCATAGGGGGATGTCTAGTTTTATTGCTTCCGCTTATTGATTTTGTTGTTTTCATTTTAAGAATTTCAAGTTTAAGTTTCGGTTAGAGTAATTGTTTAATTATTTTGTTTGAGACTTTATAAGCTATTTTTTAAAATTTTGAAATTTATTTGAAATAAGGCCAGAAGACGCTTTTATTACATTTTGTAGTTTTAAAGGAATTTTTGAATGACGTTTTATTGAGTATTATGTTGAGTGTCGTGTCTTAGTAGTAAGTAATGACCTCAGCTTAGATTGAAAAGTTGGGTTGTTACAATGAATCTTCCAAAGTAAATTGGAATTTCTAGTCTCCTATCTAAGACCATGAGTTCATTCATATGCATCCTATCCAAATAAACTATCATTAAATAATAAACTTAAATTACAATATTAAGTGATATTGTTTAGGGTTATATCTCACTGTATAAATGGTTCCACCTCCGATGTGTTGAATAAGACATATTGATTTACATTCTCAATTACATCACTGAATAGTTCAATTGATGTTCCAGAAGATATAAGAAGACCCTCTAAGATGAAATTGTTTTGGTATTCTTCATTACGTTGTTAATTATTCACTACCTCAACTAATTATTTAAAATACTTGTTTGAAAAGTCAACACATTTATAAGCTAAGTAACATGCTGCAATGCACCCTTCGGTTGTACTTTCTTTTGTACATAACCTTTCAATACCTTCCTGTATCTAAAATAAATGTTATTAGTATACGAAAAACCATAATTAACAATAGACCAAAGACATGTACCTTTCAAATGGGTACATCCAACAAAATTGAACCGGTCCACATATGCAGGCTTCACAACCCAAATTAATTACCAAACATGTCATTATATCAAAAAATGACAGAGGAAATTACCTCTCAAAAAGAAAAAATGTCCACCATTTCTTTTTCAAGATCCAACATAACCTCTCTATCAATTGTACGTTGGCAAAGTCTATTGAAATATGAGCATAGTCTATATATTGCATGTATTGGACCTTTTGGGAGCATGCCTCTAAGTACCATTGATCAAAGTTGTTGCATCAACACATGATAATCATGAGATTTCAACCCCATCACTTTGCATTCATCTAATGATACACTTTGAAATGTTTGAACTATATTCATCAGGCAACTTTAGCTTGTACAACATTGAACAAAATAAATTCTTCTCGGACTTCGACAATGTGTATCGAGTAGGAGGTAGATAAGTTCTTCCTCCACAGTCTTGACAATACAGGTCAGGACAAATTTTCGAAAGTTGTAAGTCTTTTCTTGCATTAACCCCATCATTTGATTTTTCATTTATATCTAATAATGTACCTAAAAACTCTCACATACATTCTTCTCCACATGCATGACATCCAAGTTATGTCGTATTGGTAATTCCTAGATAATCAAAGTTTCAAATCGTTTATGATATAGATAATAATTTGAAATGTAATAAGATACATCATAAATTTCAGGTTTGTTTGCCTTCCAATATGGTAGATCGAAGAAAATCGATCACTTCTTCCACCTTTGATTTGACGGTTCTTTATTACTTTTTCTCTTTTTCTTTTCATGTTTTTTCCAACAATTATCAAAATTTTCAAGTTAGGCATAAATTTCACTACTTGTAGCTATTTTGGAAGACAACTCTTCTTTTATTCTACCATCAAACCATGCCTTTTTTTCTTCGATATGGATGAGTCCTTGACAAGAATTGTCTATGACTCATATATGCAAATGTTTTACTATGTTTCAACCAAAAAGAACGAGTACTATCTCCACATTTTGGACATGCATATTTACCTTTTGTAGTGCATCCGACAAGATTTCCATGTTGGAAAATCTTTATAGTCCATATAAGAATTGATCTCAAATTAAAATATGTTTTACCTACAATATCATAAACTTGTATTCCTTTCCTTAGTTGTAAATCTTCCACAAGGGGTTGTAGATATACATCAATATCATTTTCGGGTTGTATGGGACAAGGAATCAATAGTGTCAACATTATGTATTCATTTTTCATACCTAACCAAGGAGGAAGATTGTAAGTAACAAGCATGACCGGCCAACAACTATATCGACTACTTAAATTGGAGAATGGGTTAAACTCGTTAGTAGCAAGGCCCAACCTAAGATTATGTGGATCCATAAAAACTCATACCATTTTTTATCAATTGTTTCCCATGCAACAAAGTCAACTGGATGTCTGATCTTTCCATCAGTACTTTTATGGCTCCAATGCCAATGTAAACTTTTACTAACTTCATTTATTTTAAACATCTGTTTAAGTCATGGAATGATAGGAAAGTATCTCAATACCTTGGCGGGCAAACCTTGTTTAATATGGTTTGTTTGTTCGTCAATCTTCCATCTTAAACTCGCACAATGAGGATAACTTTCTAACTTTTCATTCTCATTTCTAAATAAGCAATAGTCTTTAACACATGCATGAATTTTTTGGTAACCTAAATCAAATTCCTTAACTAATTTTCTAACTTCATAAATAGATCTTGAAATAACATTGTCCATTGGGAGCATGTCATGCAAAATCCTCAAAAGTCTACTGAAGCTTGTATCAGACCAACCACTAAAAGTTTTTAGTTTGTACAATGCTGCAACTGTTGACATCTTTATATACTTTGTACAACCACCATACAATGGCGTATTTGCCTCTTCCACCTTTTGAGAAAATTTGTTTTCCTTCCTTGATGTAGAATAGTCATGAATGGTGTCATCTTCTCCCATATATGTGCTCTCATAAAAGTTTGTTACTTCACACATAAAACTATCGTCAACTTCATTCTCGATTTCATCTCCTTCACATACTTCTTTATGATGGTACCAAAAGTTATATGTAGGGTTCATTCCCTTAATGACCAAGTGCTCATATATGATTTAAAAATCACAATGTGTCATGTTTCTACGATCTTTACGTGGACACAAAAATTTATTGGTATTTGGCTTCCTTTTCTACACTTCTTGCAGAAAATCTCATGCTCCTTCCATATACTCATTAGTAGCACTATTAAATAAAGTTCATTTAGTTAAATATGCATTAAAGGTTAACTCAATATTAAAAGTTAGTTAATTTCATACCGATTTAAATGTACTTAATCTTGGTTGAACATTTTTTAGATGTTGGTGCACTTAATAGGATGACCGGTTCAATCATCAATGACTTGGTCAACAAGTACTACTTGAGAAATGAAAATATCAAAGGAAGTCAAGGAAGAAACGAAAGTAGAGAGCAAAAAGAGCACTTCTTTAGACATCTACACATTTGTTATACAGTCTAATGCTCATCATAAGTAAAACAAACCAAACCAAACAAGGCTTAATCAAGCCATAGGACATATATTTATTCACAATGCCACTAATAGAAGAAGGTTTCGGGTTTTATACTAGTGGCTTTAAAAGATTTTGTGAATTGGTTTGTTTGTTATTCTTTCTAAGTTTTCTTGCTAAACATCATTCTTGGTTGATATCTATAGACCTTAGAATGAATGCTAACTAGAGGGTTTTGATTATAATTTAATGCCTCATTCCTAACTACCAAATTATACAAACAAATAGTAATATAAAATATTAACAGGTTGGCAAAAGGGTAATTGTCATACCAATTAATTGAAAAAATCTATATGGTTACTATAGAAACAATAAGGCAATGCAAATGAAAATGAGAGAAAAACAAACCATACCCTTAAGTACAATACCAGTTTCAATGTCGCTATTTAGATAAATGACTCCCGGGCAGTCAATCAAGAAAATCCTATTTGTGAGAGTTATATATTGCCAAACTTTAGTTTATTTTGGAATAGGTGTAACTTTGCATACCTAATAAAAGAAAAACAAACTTACATTTCATGTATGTATTGTATGTAATAAAAGAAATTCTTTACCCAGACGAGAAAATTTAAGAACAAGCATCGAGAAAAAAAGAAAAGGAAAGAGGGAAACATTTGCACACTATCCTTATAAACCAAAGCATTTGAATACTACAATTTTGCCCACAACTCATCTAGTTGTTTATATTATGTATTCATTCCTTGTCCATAACGTACCAAAAATAAGTAGAAAAGGTATATTAATTAACAAACAAGGTGATATAAGTGGAAGAATTTTATTCTACCGTGTTTCATCTACCCCGAAGCAAAATGTTATGTCCATGTGTTGATATTTCTATTGATAGACTAGTAATTTGAGATGTTCAATATCAATGAAGAGTAATACCTTTTTCTCGAAATGTAATTTAATTATAAAGTCAAGGGAAATGGTTAATATAATCAAGAGAGTGAAAGAAATTTGCTCCCGATTGTAAGAAATGTCAAATAAACGATAATGATTTATCACACAATAATCCAGATTTATATGTTTGCAACATTAGAAGCTTGTGAATAAAAATGAAAAGAACTATAAAGGGCAAGCAAACAAAAATAAGGTCAACAAGAGAAGCTAAAACCGAAGTAGGAAACCCCAAGACCAATTGCAAAAGAATACTCTAATTATCAACCAACCAGCAAGAATAAAGAAACACCATGGGAAAATAAGAGAAGCTTTGTAGTCAATTCTAAAGTACAAGCCCGCCTCTAGACTCTATAGGATTTCTAGGTAACGTCAAGTACAAAAGAATCCATATTTGCTAATAAATAACAAGAATGAAGATGATGGTTGTGGCATGCAGCTAGGTATAGAAAACGTAGGTGGCAAGCTAAATGCTATTCTGCATAATTGTTATTTTCAAACTCTATTTAATGAATTAAGGATAATAACATTTGACAAAGTTACCATTATACAGTGTGCTTATCCTGTTTTATCTTATCTAGACATGTCTTCAACCATATAGTTTGAGATTCGCTGTAAATTAAAATTATCAACCACCAATCCAGCCTCCAAATAAGTCAAGATTTTGTAACAAAAACATAAATCATCATACAAATTTAATAACATGAGTCATTTTCCAATAAAATGAATTTTTTTAAAAAAAAAATTTCTCTCAGTCATTTTGCAAATATGCCTTTGATTTAATCATAATAACATTTTTTAAAATACATATTTTTCATACTTAACAATTTTCTTTTCTTCTTGATTTTTTTTAAATTATTATTATTATTATTATTATTATTATTATTATTATTATTATTATTATTATTATTATTAGATCATCTTTTTTAATTATCTATTTTCTCTTCCTTGTTTAAAACTAATATTTCTTCGTTTTAGGAGATTTTGTTTATTTTGTTATATTTTCTCTAGGTGAAAATAGATGAACTATTTATTGTGATCTCAAGTGTATATAAATCAAATATTAATATATTGGTAGTATGATCGAAATTTTAAATATATATCACATATACCATGATTTATTTTTTAATTTAATAGCATTTTTCAAATTATAACAAAATTAAGGTAACTCTACTTGACTTTCGCTTTTGCATGATCCTTTTGGTTATGCTTATTTTGAAACCTATTAAACCCTTTTAATGTTGCTTAACTGAAACTTTCGTAAACATTCGACTTATTATATTTTATTAATGGTTTGTAATATTCATAATTAGATCGTCCATATTAATGCAAGTGTAATCAAAATTATTGTTATTGAATATTAAAAGTTTTCATTTTTACATTATTGTAATGAAAAATCAATAGAGTTAAGAAATTGAATTAGAAGTACTAAATATGAAAAAAAAATCAATTAAAATTCTGATACATAATAAATTTAGAATGTACAATTCACAAAAAAAAAATAAATTAATTAAACAAAACAGATTAGCTAAACACAGGAATTCAAAACTAGAACCCAAGTATAGGCATCAGAAATCTAGATTCCCAAATCTTGCACCCCAAGCACATACATTTATAATTTTCAAGCATCAAAACCCATCAAATAAGCCCACAGGCATTCAATTCCTAGGAATTTGATTCCAAACCTGCGCGCCAAACACCCCATAAGGTTATTAAAGAGGAGGAACCGAACTTGAAGTTACTTACCCATGAAAATGATGTAGCTTCAAGTTTCTAACCTAGAAAGGAAGAAGAAGACTAACCTCGAATCATTAGGCTTCAAGTGTATGACATTGGACGACAATGAGTTGCCTTGTAGAGATGACTATGAACAGAGAAAAGAGATGATGAGAAAATATATTGTGTTAAATTAATTTGGCACAAGGGGGATTGATATAATTATTATTTTTTATATTTTCTTTTTTCTTTTTCATTTTTTTCTTTTCAATAGCCCAATTTAAAATGGGTTATCTTCGAGGGCTATTAAAAGCCCAATTTGTTGTAGTGTTAGGATACAAATGATGAAAGTTATCTCGCTAAGATGGAGTTCGTTCCAAAGTCCTCCTTGTGCGTGTTAGCCATATCCTTGCTTCTTTCCCTCTCAGAAAGTTGACGATATACACTGGCCAAATGATGAAAATAGCTCAACTAATGCGATAAGAAATAAAAGCTAACTTTCTTGTCAAGAACTCATCATAAGACTTAAACTCATAAGACTTAAACTATAAATAACACAAAGATAGGTGTACAGTAAAGAGATGAATGGATTGAAGAGGTATAAATATACATTGTATTAAAGAATATAGGCCTTCGACCAAAACTGTATAATATAAATTAATACAATGTAAAGAAATACAAAAATGAAAAGAATGGGGATGCCATTACAAGTTAGGGAGAATATGGGAATGAAATCTTCTTCACTCAAACCTCAAGCTCTCACTTTAAGATTGACTGGAGAAGATGAAGAAAGGCTCTACTGACGATGGAAAGGCTATTCTTTCCCACCACTCTCTAGGGTTCAGTCCGTTCAAGTTTATTTTGGCCTATTCGGGGCTCATTTTCTTGATGGTAATGTGGTTCTTTATATAGGCAGATTTAGGTTGGAAATCTAGTCTTATGAACATGTCAGCGCCGAAAGCTGCTTTTATGTTATGTCACATCAACTCCATCTGCCACTTTCGTCTTCTAGCGAACCTCTTCTCGTCTATTGATATAGCTTTCTCACCTAGTCTTCTCACGAGTTCCTCTGTGATTTGTCAGCTTCTTCTTTTGTTCATAACCTTGTATTTAAACAATAAAAACAGGGTAAAATAGGATCCAACATGACCTAATATAATTATTGCTTTAATTCTTTTATCACATGATATCTATAATTGAATATAAGGCATGGACAAAGTCACCATATCTAATTCAATTTTTTTCTCGATCAATAAGCATATTGAAATAATAAATGACATTAATACCCTTATTAATTCATTCATTGCACGACCATGCATTTCCACAGTCACGCTTAATCAAGGGCCCAGAGATATCTCTTCATAACAAGAGGGATAAATTTTATTTTGATTAATCATTGTCCACTACATAATTCATAACATATTCGAGCACAACCTTTATAATTATCAAGTTAAAGATAATGTTTGATTACATCATAATAAATTAGTTCTTATGTTTGACACTATGATAATCTCGGGTCTAAGAATCAAAACAATAAACTATTTGAGATTATTGATGACACATGTCCATGTAATAATCTCAAAAGAGGTCAGTATAATTCTTATTCTCTAATAAGAAAATATGATTATAATTTGTCTCTACATATATAATCCTCTTATGATTATCAATTATAACTCATACTAATCTTAATTTATTATTCTTCCCACAATACTAATTGATTAGGGACATTTAGAATATAATAAAATATTATTGGATATTATTATACAATAACATGCAATTGAATAATAATGAGAATAATAACTTTTATTAAATAATCAAACAATAAACCATTTACCCATAAAATTATTATAGAGAGAATAAAAAAAACAACAATAATAGCATCTATCAGTGAAATACATGTTTATAAATAACCTGTTTCATTTTCCATTCTTCTTGATTTCACTCTTTGATTCATCAATGTTTCTTTTTGTTTTCCTTTCAAACAGTTGTGATTGATGTTGATAGTCGATTTACCTTAAATTAGGGCTTTGATTGTTTATAGTTAGATGCATGCTTGATGGAATGTAATAGCATCTATCAGTGACATACTTAGAAAGATATCACTTATCGATGCTATCAATGAAAGCTTTCTAATGAAATCTCCGATAGCATCTATCAGTGAAATACTTAGAAACATATAACTGATAGTAACATTAACCAAAATCATTAAAAAAAACATCACTAGTAGCATCTTTAAATGACATCCTTAATAGACTGCTATCAATGATATTAAGGTAATGTTTATCTAAAGTGATTTGAAGTCGTATTATTGTTTCTTTTTAGCATAAACAAACAAAAGAAAGAGGAAATTATTGGAAGGATCAACATCATCTGAATGAAAGCTCAAGAAGTACAAGGTACACAATATCACGCTCCGCTCCAAATGTCGCTCCCCGCGACCAGATGGAGGGCGTGCCACCTAGACATCATTGGGTATTTCTTGCGAGATGACACGCTGAACACCTAGTAAATGGAACAACTCTTTCTTTTACTTCTTTCCTTTGTCTCTTAGCAAAGCTCTTGTTAGATTTATTCTTAAATATAATACTATTATTAATATGGCCCAATTGCATTATATATTATTTATCTCTTTGGGCTTATTATTTTATTTAGACTCATTAGGTTAAAAGATAATGTCTTAATTCAATACCATGATGGATGGGGTCTATAAATAGAACCTTAAGGATTGGTCCTCTCACTGACTCATTAAGTAGTTGATTCTTCCCATCAAGAAACCTAAATTAAGTCTTAAAGGAAGGCAAGTGAGAGAAACACTATTCCTCAAGAAGATTATTCATGGATCAAGGTATATTGTTTTTTAACTAAATTCAATTTGTAAAATTATCTAGTTCAAAGATCTTAGCAATTATTGTTATATACAATGTTAGGATCTTATTATATAATCATGAAACTAAAGTTTACAGCTCTTCCACTTAAGCTCTGAGACTTTTTACTTCTTTTGCAACGGAAACACTTAAGAAAATAATGCACACACATACATATATATATATAGGACAGCAAAAAACTTGAACTCCTTCCTTTATTAACTTAAGGCCTTACAATTACATATTACAATTATACTCTGCTTGTACAAATAAACAACATGGTCTTCTCGTGTCCTTCTTCTACCTAGGTACCTCTTTTGTGCCAAGGTGTTCATGAGTATAAAACTCTCGATCTCAACCATTTTTCCTCTTGTTCTCAGCAGTTCTCCCTAAGGGCATCCTTCGAAGTCTTCTTTCTCGCTTTTTGCCAGTAACGCTGCTCCTTGTAAAGGATACCTAGAGGTGTAAAGGTGACACTTCCTTCTCCACTAAGGTTTCCCAACTACCTCTCTTAGCAAAATGCGTTAAGGTTGCTCTTTCCCTAGCTCAGCTCTTTGGCGCTCTGGCTCACCGAGTTAGGCTTTTACCAACCTGGGTATTGCACTCGCCTGCCTTCTAAGTCTGGCCATCCGCACTAAGGAGCAATGTGCTTTCCAACAGGCTCCTTAGGAGTAATACAAGTTTCCATGGCCAACGTGCCATGTATACAGAAACTCTGTCCTCCCTCCGTAGCTTAGCCTCAATGCCTAACAACCAGGGGAGGGAAAACACTTAAAAAGTAAGTCAATGGACGTAGTGAGTAATGGATTTGAGAAAACCTTTTGGGGAAATCACAAGAAATCCACAATAAAATAAGCAGTAAGTCCTAACACACGAAGTTCGTCGCAGTAAACAGATAACACATATCGCATAACAACTGCCATTCAAAAACTACGTTATGAGTTACTAATTGTATTTCGATCAATACCACAATGTCTTTATAAGACCTGAAAATCTCCCTTCGCTGACCTGAGATTCGCTCTCTCTAGTATCATGTGAGTTACTTGAGATATCCAACAGCGTCTCACCACATTCACATTTTTAGACCTGGGAGTAGCACTCCACCAGCGTCTCATCCACATCTTTCTCTCAACAGCAGTACAACGACATACGCTGGAATCATTTTACAACAAGTCCATTCTAAGACCTATGAATCTCGCCTCGCTGACGTGGGATTTGCTTTCGCTAATATTATGAGAGTTACCTGGGATATCCAACAACGTCTCGCCACATCTTTCTCACAACTCGCCCTGACTTGGAAATTCTTCCCTCGCTGACCTGGGATTCGCTCTCACCAGTATCACGCGAGTTACCTGAGATTCCATCCAGTGTCATGCGACAAATCAAGCCATAACTATATAGCACAGCACCACTGCTTACTCATAGCAAAAATCAACACAATCAATAATACATTACATCAACATCAACATAGAGAAAGAATATTTAAAACATACGTCACATATGAACATTACTTCTCAGAACAAAGGTCCACTAACGGTTTAGAAATCATATTCAAAACCATTTACCAATACTTATAAAAATACATTTTCCCATCGTTCAAAGAATACTCAAGTTTGTGGAAACATTTACCCCTTTACTCTTACTTTCAGAAAGCGTTCACAAGAATGAACAGTCATAGAAATAGGATTCAAAAATCATATTTGATCATTCACAGAATTAACGAAACCACATTAAGTTCTTTTGAACAATACTCGTAAAACCAAACACTTTAACATTATTCACAACAACACATATGTAAATCATTTTTGTCACTTAGAAGCTAATGCTTGAGTAATCGAAAACTATAATAGCTTTTGAAAACAAGATGTTACTCACACAAAATAATTAGCCTTAACTTCTCCCTTCTCGGCTTCCAACTACTTCTTTTCATCTGATGGTTAGAGAATCTGTTCGTTCAACATTTGAAACTTTCTCCTTTTTCCTTCATCAGGATGGTCTACTCTTTTCTTTTCTTTCTTTTTTTTATTTTTGGAAAAATGCCCTTTTCTTAGGCTTTCCCGTCCTAATTATATAGACTTCACATCCAAGGGTCACTTATGTGCCTTACATGTGTTGTCGTAGCACATACCGTATTTGCTACCAATCCAAGCTCAACATTTTGCTTGTTTGTCAGGCAACGATTTGACTTTTCTTTTGAGATGCACACCTTATCTTATTGGGAAGCCAAACTCTTAATTGTCCAACTGTTCATGTTCTCTTCTTAAAGAAGCTATTGTTGTTTCTTTTCCCACAGTGAGTTGTCACGTCGCTTGACAAGACGTTTACTTCCTTGCCTCAATTTCTAGGGCACCGATACTTTGCAAAATCCTGCCAAATTCAATTTGTTTAGTTTCTAATGCCAGTGTACCTACTAATCTAAAAGTCAAACTTGCCAACTTGTACTTTTTGGAAACCTTCTTAATTCCTACACAATGACATGATAAAGTAAGTTGAAAGCACCTAAAAATGTTAGACGATGAGAAGGAAAATTTAAATCTTATCATAAGGAAGGGAATCTTTTGAACTGAATGTAAAATATTTTAAGAATGGTGCCATCAACAAACCATCCTCAATTTTTCTACAAGGGTTTCCACTTGCCTTGGTTTATTAGACTTTTGAGGTGATAGCAAAACTATCAAACCCTACTGTTGGATTTACAAAAAGAATACAAAGTAATGATAGGCCAAGAATTGTTCAATATGAGTCACAAGAACCAAAAGATTGGCAACACATCAATAACAGCATCTTCAAAGCCCCTGGTGTAAAACTTTTATCCTTCTCACTTGTTTATCTATTATCAATGTGTTACCATTGATAGTGTTTTTCACTAATTTTATGTTATCACATGTTCTACCTAATAGTATGATATCAATGATAGAATTTGTGACTAATTTTAAGTTTTTAGGTTATGCTGTCAACATTTATATCATTAGAAGTTCAAAGTTCAAGTAATATAAGTCAAATTTCCATGATACAGTGGCAAATTGATGAGAAACATATTGGCAAATTGACATGATATTAGTGATAGAAGTGACCAATAGCGTCATATAAGTGATAGAATTCATCACCAATAGCGTCATATAAGTGATATTAGCCATCACCGACAACATGATATCGGTGATGATAGCATGATATCAATGATATTAGCCATCACTGACAGTATGATATCAATGTTAGAAGTTATCCTTGATTACATGTTAAATAGAGATAGAGAAATATCACCAGCTTTTGGCTAAAGTAAATACAATCAAAATACAAATATCATATTGGGCTAAAGAATATAAATATATAACATCATGTTTGTTTCTCCAGCTATTAATAACTTGACAAACATTAGTAACAATGCAATATGTCACTAACTATAACAATGCAATATGTTACATAACAAGCTTCTTATACATCATCCACTAGTGCCAATTTATACCTTCTACAGTTATGGCCACGCTAATGACATCGACTTCACTTCTTCAAGTTCTTTTTCTTTTCACCAATTGACAAAATTCTTTGTTTTCGCGGTTGTCCAACTTGACATTTAACTATTGGAGATAATGCAGTCACATCAACATCAACAGAACGCTAGTTAGAATGATTTTCAATAGGATAAACTGATCATTTATAGGTTGATAATAATGTATTGGACAAATAATAGTTTGACACAAAAGTATAGATATCTAAATTTAGCCCACGAAGAACATCACAAGCATGAGCACACAAAATCTCCTCCAAATCCCAAACACGACAATTGCATAATCTAGAGACCAAATTTACCACAAATTGATTGTTTCAATCCACTACTTTATATTCTTTATTGTTAATCAAATCAACCTGGAAAACAAAATATAATTAACTGCATGATCAATAATTATAACTATAAACTAATAGCTAATTTTATACCTTGAAGGTTCTTGATTGATTGTGCAGCTCTCGCAACTAGACTTTGCCCAACTAGTTAAAATAGTCTTCATAGACCATTACTTAACCTTTTTCATAGAACCATTGTTGAAGTTTTTCTCTAATGGAATCAAGTAATGTTGCAACAGGGAACTCTCTAGGCTCTTTCAAAACATTATTCAAGCACTCTAAAACTTTTTTCGTCATCATATTATACCTTATTCTTCACATGTGCCCACTTCTCAAAACTAGCTTTACTGAGATATTCCCAAATAGTATGGATATATTGATTCCATTCATTTCATATAACATTCAAAATTATCAATTGTATAAGCTTTTTCACAATTGAAAAATAGTTGATCAATTACAGAATCTTTATAAATCAACTTTATATTTTGTAAAAGGTGTGGTATATAAACACAGTATTCAACAATTGTAAAAACATTTATAACACCTTTTGAAATGGTTAAATGTCAATAAAAAAACAATTACCAATCCCTCTCATTCACCAAAACTATTCTTTATCTTCTAAAAAAACCATCTCCATGAAGCATGAAATCAACAATACTAAAAGCAAAAGGCAAAATTTGATTGTTACCATCAATTATTGTAGCTGTCAAAGAGTCCCAACATATTTACATTTTAATAACATGTCATCAACTGATATATTGGGTCAACAATGCTCCCAAGCCTTAATTGATGCTTCAATAGTCATACAACAATACTTAAAATGCCCATCTATATTTGCTTCATAAGCAGTGAATGTACCTAAAGTAAGCAAGGTGTATAATTGACTAATGTCTATCAGTGGTATCTTCTATAACTATGATAGTTTTCATCATATTCAGTGATAATTGATGAAAGTTATCAGTAGTGGAAGCAGTCAGTGATGGAATTTATCATTGGTAAATCATGCAGTCTTGTTTACTCTAAAAAATAAGCTGAAAAAAAAAAAATAAACATGGATTCATTTCTTCTAACTTCATCAAAAACTTTGGAATCAAAGTATATGATTCCTATGCGTTGCTTTTCAAACATTTCATTATTTGCTCCTTTGCCCTCCATGCTTTATAATAGCTAACATTTACTCCAAATTCCTTACAAAATTCATTTACAATATCACTAGGAGTTGAGGTATGAGAAGAACTAAATCTAAAATTATCACACACACTCCAAGATCACCTACTCTCGATCCAAGCGGCGACGTGAAGTCAACCAGTATCACTTTCCTTCTTAACAACACCAACTGACCTTGACTATTAAACCCTTTGAAATACTAAACAACTTAAATCATTTAGAACTCAAGCAGCAGGCCAACACTAATTCATAAATTAAACAAACTTCATTATAAGAAAAGACTAAGGTTATACGCCATTAAGTACAAACAATGCTACAAAACAAACGAAAACTAAACAACTTGTCTAACATATCCTCACACATAAGTACATGACATGGTTTAACTTAAAGTACTAACCAAAAGATAAAAAGACCTATAACAAACTAGCACAAAAAACTGGTGACAAACGATCAGGCTTTCGAATCACGATCTCTTCCTGAAAAGTGGAAAAAATTAGGAAATGGTGAGATAAATAGCCCAGTGAGTAACGGTTTTTACAACACATACTTTTGAAATAATCTAACTTTAAGCTTAGCCTTTTTGCATAAATAATTCATGAAAAACAACATAAAACATATAATCCTTAAAATTTCTTTCTTGTTAAATGCTTTCTTTTTCTAAAACAGTTCTTTCTCTTTTATATCTTTTTATTCTATACCTTGAATTCGAGCACGTTAGCTTAATGATTCAAAACTACTATGCATGATAACTTGGACATGATATTATCATGCCTGAATTCGGTTAAGATAGCAAAGCTCTGTTCATACTATCCTGCCTGAACTTGGTGGTAGCGATAAGTGGTCAACATAGTCCTATACCCCTAAACCTCTATACACATTGACCATAGAGAACTTGGTGTATAAAATGAACATGGTTTTCTTACGTAAAGCCTTATTTAATAAACTCATGCTTTTGCATATATTTTTCTAAAACTGTGAACAATTCTATTTCTGAAACTTAAAGCACATTCATAAATCTCTCGTCACTAGCTCAAACACATTCAAAATGGTCTAACTGAAAATATGAAAACTTGCTTGCAAAACTCATCATCATTAATAAAGTTTAAACATTCAACTCAAATAACAATTAATAAACATGCTTTTAAAACTTCTTTAGATCAAATCATTTTGTCACTCACAAATGGTAGATTAGATCCTTGGCTTGTAAACTTCCAATCTCCTCTTGGCCTGAAATAGTGGGAAAAAAATCCACTTAATCCCCTTTGATCAAGAAAATGCAAAAAATTTACTTAAAGGTTTCAAAAATCACCAAAACAGACCAAAATCACCCAAGATTTGACCTCCATGTCTTTCCTCAATGGTTGAAGCTCTTCTTCTTCCTCATCTTCTCTCCAAATTTTGCTCTAAAATATTTGGTGGAAAAGGTTGGAGAAAAAGCTTAGGCGGTGGAAAGAAACCCAAAGTTTCCTTGTCATGCCCCGTCCCAAGTCACTTTATGTGACTAATTAGGAGAGTTATGCCATCTAGCCCTTTAACGCGTAACTCCCATGAGGTAAATGTTGAACGTCTAGTAAGCAAAAATAAGTACTGGCAATAAAATTTAAACACGGGATGCGAACAGGTGTGAAAAGAGACAACTTAATTGATTTTCGAAATAAGTGAATACAATTGTTCTCTAATAGAAAGTTTCTTTTTAGAGAAGAAAATGCAACTTAACAACACTTAAACTCTTATCACCTGCTTTATATACCAAACCCGAGATAATAGTGGCCACTACCAAAATTATGCGATTGAGGAGGCACGTTAGGCGGTCAATATACCAAGTTTAACGTCGGATGTCCTTCACTACCTGGGGGGGGGGGGGGGGGGGGGATAAGACAAACATTTAAAAGGTTAGATAGAATTGTCTAGTGAGTGGGATCTTTTATCTAATGAATTTAAATCATTCAGAATAGGCGATTATTCGAGGGGAGGCAGCATAATAGCATGCAATTTAAAACATAGTCAATATGTAGAATCCTTTCAAGTTAAATTAAGTCTTTATACCTTTGTCTTGGCCCAAGCATTTACCACATTCTTTTGTCAAGTTGTAGCTATGTGAAGTAAACTCGACGCTTTTAGCAAGCTTTATCAATCTCACTACCCATTAAGGGTCTTCCATTGCCATATCACACAACAAACAAAGGACATCCCATATCAGTTCACATGGCAAGTGTGAGGCATCCAATCCAAGATCACACAGCATAGATAGGACATCCCATACCAATTCATCACATAACAAGTATGAGGCATCACATCCAAAATCACACAGTATGGATAAGGCATTCCATTGTAGATCACACAACAAAAATAGAGTATCATAACGTGTAGAGTACAAGGTTATTTTATTTCGATTTTACTAAGTTCCATGTATTTTTTAGGACTAAATCATTTTATCATTCAAGCAACAATAAGAGTCCTAGAATATATGTATACGTATATATATATATATATATATATATATATATATATATATATATATATATATATATATATATATATATATATGGATATACACATAATGCTTTTAGGCATACCCATATAGTCAAAGAGATACATTTTCTTTAAGAAGATTGTTTGCAAGACATTCTCTTATTTGTGGAGATTAACCACCATATGCATCTTTTAAATTATTTAGTAATCACTTCTCATTCTGGTATGATCTTCTCATTCCTACACTTCTAAATCCAGTTCATACATAAAATGGTGTATTTTGGGATTAGAAAATATAAGGAAGAAGACATATAATCCTAATCTTTTAAAGAAGTACATTTATAGATTCATTTAGGAAAACTTTCAAATTCCTCTTTACTAAGAATAACCACTCATAATTACAAGCAACTTCTACGTTTTGCCTTCAACTCAAATTTTTCTTTCGTACTCGCTTGTAGACTCTTGTTGGATTCTGATTGATTGTGGTTCTTAAGGCTTTAGGATTTTTCAAATTTTTTCCTCGGAAAGCTTATGGTCAAAAAGAAAACCTCAACGACTAAGATCCCACTATTTATAGCCCCTTTTAGGTGAAGCCTATCCATCCCGAAATGATTACTAATTTCGACGACGAGAAGAGGTTCAATACTAAATTGCCATATGTCTCTGCCATATCCTTATCTTAGATTCGGATTGGACGGTAATGTCAACTAGGTGCCGACTCTCTTACGTGGACAATGATGTCATTACATTTTGGAGAAGTAAGCCTATTTCACGATGGGGTTCTTTGCTTAGTCTTTTCTTGCAAAATGCTTCTTCTCACTTGGATCATCTTCACCGCATATAGTCTTATCGCATAAGGTCATCCACGATTTGGATCTCACATTCCTTATAAATTAGTCCTTAAATAAAAATCCCAAGACATCTCTTGCTAGTCATTTTTCTTATGTCCTGCATGACTAACACCTCTTGCTTGCTTAAACTCTAAGTATTTGCATGCCATAACACCCGGATTCTCAACCAAAATAGGTTCGAGTTTTGCCCAAGATGTCAAATAAATCCTGCTCTATCTCTAGTCTCAGCCAAGTAAAGCCCCGAAATGGCCCAACTGCTCTTTAACTTTCACTCTGTTCTTCCAATCTTGGCATGACACGCAAGATTGCCCGAGTTTCCAACTTCTTTAAGCTTTTTGTCCTTCATAAAAAGCATTATGTCTTTCCTCTCGATCAAGCAAGATCGAGTTTTCCCCTAGGATCAACCTTCTATTTCAAATCTTGATCGAGATCTGACAAGGTTGCTCTGGGATCTCTTTCCAAGGCACTTACTTTGGCTACCATGACACTCAAACTATGTCACTTGGCTAACAATCATCTTTTTCTCAACTTTTCTTCCATAATCACATCACAACTTCAACCTCAACTTCTCCATCCTTCCTTAGCTTTCCTTCTTCCTGCTTACCATGACACTACTTGAGTTTGAATTTTCCATCTTAACTTCACTCAAAATCTAACCTTCCAAACTCTTTAAAAGACTCAAGCTTCTTTAGGGTTCGGGGTTTACAAAAATCATCATTTAAACATTTAGCTATTAAGAATGATGTAGCTTGACTATATGAAGACTAAACACTTTTTATAGAACAATCATGAATATTAACAAACTTCCTAAGCATCCACAAAACACTATGCTTGTAATGAAATGCTCTCACATATACCATTGACAACCATCTTGAACACATTGAAATACAATTGATCTTGGATTTGATCTAACAGTTTTAAATTCAAAATTCTTCTTAACTACTATAAATTTAAAATAATTTGATAAAATCTCTTTACTAGCAAACAAGTCATTCTCTTTCAAATCACAATCAATATGTATATCCATAATCACTTGAAAATTGCCATCACCAATCAATGGTGTAGAAGAAAGGAACAACAAACAAAAATTTCACTGCTCCACTAGAAACAACACAAAGAAGACACTCCCAACCATGAACTAATGACATGAGCAACCAAAGGATGTCTTGTATTGTATTCCTTAACTAAAGCTAAAATCCAAGTTACATCTTATCCTGATGAATTTTAACAACATTTTAACCTTCATTCATAAAAAAATCTAACAAAGTTGATAGTTCTATAAAAAAAAAGTAAATATATTCAAACAAATCTCCATCACTATTAAACCCATAAAATCTTGAGAAACCATTACATCATCTACTAAAACTCAGTAGTCTTGTAATTCACACAACATTTTTCATTTCATATTTCCCTATGAAAACACAAGTATTGGAATAACCATATTTTACGATTCCTGTGAAAGTAGATAAAAGTTTATGAATAACAATATAACAATGAAATCAACTCTCATGAGTTAACACCAGTGATAGTCACCATCAGTGATAGCTAATATTAATAGTCAATATATGGCTATCACTGATATGTTCCATTAATGATAGCAGGTTCTAAATACAATGAAAGTTTTAGAGAATCTAGCCACCAAAATTCCAAAATGTCAAACTATGTTTCTACAAATATTCGCTTGAGATCAAAAAGCGTTTTCTTAACTAATCGATCAATTTGATGTGCCTAATGGAGTTCGATACTCATCTCGTACTTCGCCAAACATCCTATTTAAAAAAGTCTCAATATGTTGCTTTTGTTTTAAAAGAGCCTCACATTTTTCCCCTGGCTTGATTGTATGCACTATTAGGACCACCAACATTAGTTTCCAATCTCTCTTTTTTCTTTCGATTGAAAAATCCTTCACTAACATTCCTCTCCTGATTATTCACTTACTTCTAGTTTGAACAAGTAGCAACATAAACAAAATGCAACATCCTTAGAAATACTATATTCTAACCAATTGGGATATTCTTTAAACCAAGCTGGATTAAATCATCTTGACTTTGCCCCAAACTTCTTGAATGGAAAAGTATGATTTCGAGGTTGACAAGAACCTTTTTGTAGATATGCTCTACGAACTTGATCTTGAATATTATAATTATATTCAAAAATTATAGTTCTTAGACCATGATCTGCAAGTAGATCTCCTAAATTGATTTCTTTATAAGATCTATCAGAATCAAGAATATGTATCTTTTTTTAGGATGATGACTCTATAGTTTCTATTGTTGTTTTTCTTTTAAAATATCTCTCCATATTGATATGTTAACTCTACAAAATTAGTATTAAACAATATAAGTATTATGATTTATCCCATAGATTGAAAATGTATTAAAACTAAAAATATTAAGAATTTGAACTTACTAATGATGAACGGAAAAAATTATCTTCTAGCCTTTAATTCTGAAATTAAATTAAATAAATATATACATAAATAATGTAAATGTGAATTTAAAAATTACATCAAAAAAAGAAAAGAAAAAAAAATAATACCTTTTTCATGCATGGAATATTGTTGAGATAGTGAAAATTTAGATCATCAACTTTGTTGTATTTTTTTCTAAATATTTGTTATATAACAAATGACGGCTGTTAGAAAATATTGTGACAATTTAGGAAAAAATTTGATATTTGGCAAATAAAATTATTAAACTTTGGAAAGACATTTGATATTTGGAAACAAAAATATTGATATTTGGAATAAAAATGATTGCAATTTGCAAGATTCAAACCCCTAGCTTACTTGTTACATAACAAGGGTACAACCACTATACTAGAACCAAATTTTTTTAAACAATAAAGCAATTTTTAATATATATTATAGTTTGGCAGTTCAAAATTAATATTAAAATATAAAAAACTATAATGTGAGAGGCACATAACTCTACTAGCCCCTTAATAAATTAGTCCATGCTATCAATCCTTAAAATAATAACCAAAAGAGAGAATAGCAATGAAAAAGGCTCATAAACTCCACATTATATTCACAATGAAACTCCAATGGAAAAATCGAAAAGAGAAATAAATAAAAATAAAAATAAATTGAAAAGAAACAGAAAATTGCAAAAGAGAAAAGAAAATCGAAAAGTAACCTAGAAGATGATCGCAACCAATGGAGGAATATAATTGGAAGGGCGGTCGAGACGGAGAAGAATGAACTGAATGGAGATGGAGAAGTAAGAAAGGGCCGTCGAGGGAAAAATTAGAATTAAAAAAAAAAAAATTACATTTGACCAGTCAATAATATTGCCATATTTGCAAATAATGTTTGCTTATGCTATAAAATTCATTTATTTCCTAAATTATGATATATGATGCAATTTTTTTAACATCCTCCTCAAATACATCATTTACAAACTTTCAAAGTAAGATAATAAAGGTCGAATTATATTATATTGTCATTTCAAACGCAATTCGTTTTTTTTTTTTTTTTTTTCCTTTGGAAAGTGATATAAGAAAGATATACCAAACCGATCACATGCTTGAATGGAAGTCCAATTCCATTATCATTTTTCATCTCCACGTCGTTGAATTCTTAAGTACATATTTTTGTTTTAGGTGAACAGAAAATAAAACTGTGCATTGCAAAGAAATTTATTATTATTATTTTTCGAAAAATAAAACGAGAGAATATGTACATTAATTTTGAGATCCTCATTTCTCGCATAAATGTGTTAAAATATTGTGACAAAGGAAATGGGGCAGAAGATGTGAGTGCCAAACAAAGTAGGGACTACACAAGAACTATTCTACTCCATCTCAAAATCCTTGCTTCCCTTTTCATCCCAACCCAGCATACTTAATTGTCGTGCGAGTGTGTTAGTAACTATACCAAATTTGTGGTTCGAATCTCCTACTTCGTTTGTATTAAAAAAGAAAACAAAAATCTAAAAAATTTAATTTTTATAACGTGATATTTTTTGAGTGACGATGACAATGAACTCATTTTGTTTTTCTTGTTTGTCAAGTTTCATACTTGGAATTGCCATTAAATTGAAATCTATCCCATCAAAAGTTTATTTTATTGTTAAGATGATATTGTTCGTTTTAAATCTATAATTGATCCACTTTAAATTTCATCTATAGAAACATATGTTGCTATATGAAACAATTGTTTTGCTATATTAATCAAATAAGTAATTAAAACAAATGTGTCATCTTTCTCAACTTTATGCTAAATTACAAAAGAAAAATGTCTTAAATAGTATCTATTTTTTTTAAGAAATATTCATATCGTTTTTTTCAAAAGTTATGATATATCCACCTTAACCTTTCATATAAAAATTTCAAAACTAATTTTGAGGTGGAAATCTTTTAAAATGTCGAACGAAGATTTGGACTTATGACCTAAAACGAGAAATAAAACCTAATTAAGACACTATGTCACATTGCTCCAAATTTAGTTTAGAGTAGAATGGCAACAATTCTATATTTTAGGCCACAAACACATCGATTCTGAAAAACAGTAAAGTATAATCAATGACCATTCAGTTACGACTACAACTCATAATGTTAGTAATAACTAGTGAGACAACAGAGTAGATTAACACATGAGACTTTGATAACCCAGTTCGACCAATATTGCCTACATTTGGGGAGTTGCGCACAGCTTGGATGAGTAATTTTATTGATAGTCACCATAAACACCAAAACATCAGCTTATGTGTACTTCTCAATACTATAATTATATGACATGTGTATTAACATCAGACTCCAAGCTCCCCTGGAATAAAGAAGGCTCCCCCTTAACCGCGTCTGATGGTCAGGCTCCCCCTGAACATATGCGTGAATCAACTATGGAATCAAACTAACCACAGATTCATTCTGTATATTACTCATATGCAAAACTCAACTTTAGGTAATCATGTTGCTTCAGAAGTCATAAGATCAAGCTACCTTTTGTTACGGCCGCTTCAATGATAAATTGGAAGTTACTTTTAAGTATCAACAACGAAACTTTTCTCTCTGTTTCTGCGTAATCCAGCCAATCTTCAAAACTCATATATATACATATATATATATATATATATATATATATATATATATATATATATATATATATATATAACTTGTATCTTAAATAAGATCTCTAAAGAATAGGAACTTATTATATTATAATTTGAGAGATTCCCAAAATATAGGAGAATTAAATATTCATTGAATATCTTCTCTTTTAAAAATAAATAAATCATTTAATTAAGAGATATTCTTTTAGACAAAGAACACTTCAACAAATTCTTAGTAACAATTGGAAATTCAACCATGACGATGGTTTTTATAATAAATATGAAAACCAGCGGTAATATTGCAACACATTAGAACAAAAAAAATAATAATAAAATAAAATTAAGGATAGTTTTTATAGTTTGACGAAAAATTTATAGGATGAAATGTTATATTCCCAAACGGGTATTACCAATAGTCGTGTGAACAGAGAAGCTACACTATATTATTAAAGTTAACTAGAGTTTTAGTTTTCAATTATGTGTCTAAGTACATAAACATATCACTAAATTTTAATAGATGTATCCTACCAGGTTTGAAGTTTTAGGTTATGTAGCCTTTAATTTTGTGACTGATATAGATTCTTTTAATTTTATAACTAATAGGTTCTTTTACTTATATAGGAAAGTTTGTTTTGATCTCAAACTTATATTGTCCCAATTTTAACTCCATAAAATCTTCCATTTTTTAAAATCCACATATACTATTGTATTTGGTTTATATGGATGAATAAAATAAAAGTTTAAGATTCAGATTGAATTTTTAAATCGATGAAACCTGAAAAGTACTTACATCTCTTACTAATATTTTTCCTAATACATCATCGTTTGTTAAAAAATATTTATGGGATTTACTGGAAACAAAACTGTAGAACTTTTGTTTTTCAACGTCATGCATTAATAAGGTTTTTGGTTTTTTAATAGACGTCTTTTCAAAAATATAAAAAAGTGGTAAAATATTACATCCTATAGAATAATTTCAAAAACGAAAAAAGCGTAGAGACCCATCATGTAAAATATCAAAAATGTCTCATTAACCACATCGTCAATAACGCGTGCAATATATTTTATATTGCGATTTATACTCGATCATTTAGATATGGTTCAATATATATGCAATTTATAGGGGATTGTTTAGATATGGCTACCATTTATCTTTTCAATTTTATCGTTTAATTTTGTTTTAGATTTGGGGACCCAAATCTAAATGATTTTCTTTTTTAAATTTGGTTCAAGATTTTTTTTATTCATTTTGTTACACTATCGTTTGGATTTCTTTACACGAACTTTTAGATTTTTTTATACGATCGTTTACTATTTTTTATCATTTACATTTTGCTACTCCAATTCAAATGAATTTTTTTCAAGATTTTTATACACATGTTCCTTTACTTTTTTTTTAACGATCATTTACATTTGGCTACTCCAATCTAAATGATTTTTTTTCAAGATTCTTTATACACAATCTTTTATTTTTTTTTACACGATCGTTTATTTTTTTCACACGATCGTTTACATTTGGTTACTCCGATCTAAATGATTTTTTTCAAGATTCTTTATTCACAATATTTTAGATTTTGCTATTTTTTTGTACACAGTCTTATACATATTAGATTTTGCTATTCTTTTGCTACTCAATCTTAGATTTGATTACCCAAATGAAAACGCGTAAAAAGAGAAAAGAAGAAAGACGATGGAAAGAAATCGCAGCGAAAAAAAGAGGAAAAGTAGAAAGATGATGGAAAGAAATCGAAGGCGAAAAAAAAACGATGAAAAGATTAAACAACGTAAATAAAGAATTGAAAAATAAGAAAGATATGGAAAGAAATTGCAGAAAAGAAAATGAGGAAAGAAGAAAGATGAAATCGGCGAAAAAAGAAAGATGGAAGGGCAAATCTGAAACATTTAAAAAATTACTAATATTTATGAGCTTTAGTAGACGGGTCGTAAATAGTTTGGTGTTTTGTTACTTTTACTGTAATTTTTCTTTTTAATATGTCAAATTAGGAGCAAAGTTTTTTGAATTTAACAAAAATAAATTTAAATTACTTTCGATAGGGTAAAATTTGAACACGACGGAAAATAGGTCAAAAGTTTAAAAATACAAAGAAAAAATGAATACAAAATAGAGAGGATTTCATCTGTCCTAACTTAATAGGATTATAAAAAGAACCATATGATCCTTGAAAATATAAATTTGCGGTTATCGATTGAAAATTGGGTGTGCTTTCCCTCATCAGCATCCAACTACTTTAAACAAATATTAGATTAGTTTTGTAAATTAACCTATTAGATAGTTTTTGAAGTTACTAAACTAATATATAATCTAAGTTTTTGATCAATATCAATACTATTATTACACACAATTGCCTTAATTTTCCGTTAATTTGATACCCAATTAATATAACATATTGAGACTTCTGTCTCTCTATTAGTTCTCATTGGTTCTATCATTTCTTTTCCTTTGGTCATTCCCTTTCTCTCTCCTCAATGCAAGATTCTGTCTCTCTTCCATTCCCCTTTTTTGAGAGGAGAGACAGAAGGGTGTGGAGACACTAAAGATTACAAGAGTAACAAAACAGGCAAATGGAAAAAGAGGTTATGATAAAGATTTAAATTGGATTCAAAAATAAAAGGGATCATATGTCATTTACAGAAAACAAAAAAGAAAACAGTGTTCAAATGGAATCTGATAAAATTAAAGAAAAAAGTGTATAGGATACATATTTTTATCTCTCCACAATTATAGTATTTTAACTTCAATATCATATTAAAAAAAAAAAAAAAAAAAAAAAAAGTAACACCACAACCCCAACAAATGCAATGAGGTAAACAAAAATTACAGATAGAAAGGATTATTTTTTTTTACATATATATTATATAATATTCTCAAACATACTACAGAGAATTTCACCTTTTCTAATTCATCTTTTTTACCCCTTCCCTTGTGAAGCTGCAAAAACCATCGTAAGCCCACTAAATTATTTATTTAATTATTCCCCAAAGCCAAAGCCTACTTCCTACTAAACTATTAATTAATTATTCTCCAAAGGCTACTAAATATTATTAATTAATTTATTCCCCAAAGCCTACTAAATTATTAATTACTTATTCCCCCTCGGTGTGAAAGGCTACGAAAGTTCTCGTTGAAGTGCTATTTTTTCCACTTTGTAGATTTTCCTTTATCATCATCATCATCATTATCATTATTATTTTGGATCAAATCAAAGATTGTTTTGGTGAAAAAGGAGCCCTATAGTATTCTTGCATTGGAAGATTTCAACTTTCTTTTTCTTTTTCTAACCTCAACAAATTAATTTATATGCAAAACATTTGCATGCTTCTTTCTCAAGAACTTTGACCCAAATTCAACCAACCTTTCGAGATACTTTGGTTGCCACCACAAGTAAATGAGAGATATATTTGAGTAAAGATGGTAAACCTTAAAAAGTACCTCTTCCAAGCTAAGGCAGAAGGAGTGTAATTGTAGTTCATTCCTTCAATTTAAGATATTTTTAAGTTTTTTTTTTTATTCTCTTTAAGATCAATACTAATAAACATATCAATTTGGACTCTAAACTCAATACTAATAAACATATTAATTTTGACTCTAAACTCAATACTAATAAACATATCAATTTGAACCCTAAACTTTTACAACGGTATCAATTTCAACCTTTCATTTATATCATGAAATTTAGAATTTTATCAATAAAATCTCATTACTATTTTCTTAACATACATTTGATGATGTTAATTGCATTAACAATTTGAAATATATTCATTTTAAACTGATTCACTACTTATGACAATTTACAATTTCAATTCAAAAATTTTAATGCTTCCTAGCTTGTTTTTTGGGTGTACAAAAATAACAAAAAAAAATTATGATAATATAATGTCAATGCCACTATATTTTTTAAATTGCAAAAGTAATAAATTTAAAAACGGATGATCTTCTGATAGATCTCTGATATATCTAATTACTCATTATATTTATCATATTTACAAATATGTAAAAAAGAGGTGCTATAAACTGCACTTTTCTAAAAATTTTTTATATGATACAATTTTTCTTATTTTTTTCAACTGAATTTGAATGAATATGTAAATTGTTAGGTATGTGAAAATTTAAGATTTAAATTGATAGAATTATTAGTTTGGAAAATATAAATAATAATTGGCAAACCCAACAAAATTTAGATATGTAAATTAGAAAATTTCTCAAATAATAAATAACCAGCCTATAAATAAATTAAAATGATAAAACAGGAGCAAATTGTAGATGAAATGATGAACCTTAATCAAGCCATTGATATAGAATTGTATATATAAATAATAGAATCATGTTACATGTCATTTTGTTTTTTAGATTTGAATAGAACATATGATCAGTACTGTACCACTATTTCCCTCTATCCCCTGTGCTATAAATGGTATGCATCCTAACTGACATATTTCCACACATTATATATATGTAGATATCAAACAAACTTGGTACTTGTTTTCCTACCTACTAGGTATAGTTCTTTTTCTTTTTTTTTTTTCTTTTTTTTTTTTCTTCTCTTCATTTATTTTAAAAAATTTAACAATATATAGTAAATTCTTGTTAAAATCCTTTTTCAAAGAAAAATAATAGTAGTTTATTTACACCACCATCCTGGCCAAAAATAATTGCAATCATTAAACAATTCAAAGCTCAATCTAAATAAAAAGTTGAGAAGACTTGTCAACATATCTCAATCCTACGCATTATTGTCGTTTTATGGTATTTAAAATGTAAACTAGTGATGAGTATCTTAAAATATAACGCACATGGAAGGAATTATAACTATAGTTATTGATGTTTTGTCCACTTAATTTAAGTTGGATTGACATTATTAGATACTAAACAATTTTTTTAAATAAAAGTAAGTTAATATAAAACACCCCACTTGTATGACACTTTAAGGGAGTGCACCCCACTAAGCCATTAGTTACACTTATAAACAGGATTAAGGCTTTATAAAAAAATAATAATAATTTAGAAATGTGATTAAGGCTGTCATTGACCCAATTTTTATATTATTAACATTTCTTATATCATAATTGTTTATTATAGTTATATATATACACATATCCAATTCATAAGAAAAAATGAGTAAAAAGTGAGGCCGTGAGAATGATTCTTTTCTTGAGATGGCAACACTGTTGTGATAGCTTATGAATTTTGTTTATATTGGCAAAGAGTGAAGAGTATATATATAAGAACAAGATCAAGTTGAGCTTGTATTTTAATTTCTCCATTTTTGAGCTCTTTTGTGAACTCCAAAACATTCCTTCTAAAGTGATCAGCTTGATATTTTGTGAAGTTGGGCCTTGAGGTAATTTGACAAATAATCTCTTTTTTCTCCAACTCAACTTTTGTGTCTAAGTTTGTTTATAATCAATTTATGCGCCCGTGATTTTCTTCAACTTGATTGTATATTTTAATCCCATCTTTTTTATTCTTTTTATGATGATTTCTAGATTGGACTATGGGGTTTTACAGTACATTGGAAATGGGGTTTTTGTTGGGCGGAATGCTAAGAATCTTTGGTGCTATTGAATATTAATCAAGTATTTGATGAAAGTTGACATGATCACATACCTCAAGTGAGTATATTGAGTATTTTTTGTTTCTTGTCTTCTTTTTTTTTTTTTTTTTTTTTTTTATACAGGAGCTAGGCTTCGGATTTATGGTGTGATGAAAGGTAAATTTTGTTGAAGTATTTAAGCAAAGGAATGAAGGTGTTTTGGATTAGGAGGAGTGGCCACTTAGTCAAAACAAGAGTGATGCTATTTGCATTGTTGTTTGGGATTTGGATGCCTTTGGGAGTCATTGGTGTCCCTAAAAACATTACCACTTCTTCAAATCCAAAGGTGTTGAATGTTGGAGTTCTCTTCACTTTCGATTCGGTTATTGGACGGTCTGCACAGCCTGCGATTTTAGCTGCTGTGGACGACGTCAATGCCGATAACCACATTCTTCCCGGAACGAAGCTGAACTTGATCCTACATGACACAAACTGCAGCGGATTTTTTGGAACTATGGAAGGTACTGCCCAAACTTAGAAGAGAACATTCAATATATATATATATATATATATATATATGTTATGCTCCTTTTTACTACATTATTTGGGATTGTTAAGTAAGGTGCATTGTCTAATTTCCACTTTGATTCTCTTTCTATTACTCTGGAGTTAGTTTCATTTACTTGCATTGCCAGGCATATCAACCATTATGTTTCATCATTTCATTGTTCTATTAATCTAGATTTTTGGGGATGTTAAGAGAGATTTGTGCATGAGTTTTGGGACATTGTTGGTTTCTTTGTTTTTTTCTTTTGTATTCATTCATACCTTTTGCTCCATGAAAGTTTGGTCTTTCATTTAAACTGAAAAAAGATGTTAGGAATGAAGTTAAAAAGAAGAGGCTTGTATAATGTAGTAGTTTAGCCGGTTTAGTAACCATTTTTTTATAAGCCTACAAACATATCTTCAATTTTGTTACATATTTTCTACTAATACTTTAAGAAATTAAGTCAAGTTTTGAAAACTAAGAAAAGTAGTTTTTAATAAAGTTTCCTGTTGTTTTTTAAATTTGACTAAAAATTCAACCTTTTTTACTTGAAAGATGAATCCTATATTGAATTTTTTTTTTCATAAAAGGGTAACAATTGATTCCATGAGCATGTATCTAGCCTTGCAGTTGATGGAAGATGAAGTGGTTGCTGCTATTGGACCACAATCTTCAGGCATCGCTCACGTCATTTCCCATGTTATTAATGAACTCCATATTCCACTTCTATCATTTGGAGCTACAGATCCTGCTTTGTCTGCTCAACAATACCAATATTTCGTTCGAACCACACAGAGTGATTACTTTCAGATGAATGCAATTGCTGATATGGTTGACAAGTTTGGATGGAAAGAGGTGGTTGCCATTTTTGTAGATGATGATAATGGCAGGAGCGGGATATCGGCATTGAGCGATGCCTTGGCGAAGAAGCGAGCCAAGATCTCTTATAAGGCTGCCTTCCCTTCTGGATCCTCCATTAGCACAATAAGTGACTTGTTGGTTTCCGTGAACATGATGGAATCTCGGGTTTACGTTGTTCACGTCAATCCCGACACAGGTTTATCAGTATTTTCAATAGCTAAGAAACTTCAAATGATGGGTAGTGGCTATGTTTGGATCGCAACAGATTGGCTTCCTTCTTTTCTTGATTCGTTTGAAACAAATAGTCCTGATGTAATGAATCAGCTGCAAGGTGTTGTTGCTTTTCGCCACCACACCCCCGATGGCAATCTGAAGAAAAATTTTATCTCCAAGTGGAGGAATCTAAAATACAAAAAGAGCCCAAACTTCAACTCTTATGCACTCCATGCATATGACTCTGTTTGGTTAGTAGCCCGTGCTCTCGACACGTTTTTAAAAGAAGGTGGAAATATATCATTTTCCAACGACCCAAAGTTGCGTGAAAACAATGGGAGCATGTTTCAATTAAAATCATTCAAAGTGTTTAACGGTGGCGAACAACTTCTACAGACAATTAAGAGAACCAACTTCACAGGGGTAAGTGGTCAAATTCAATTTGGTGATGATGGTAAACATTTGATTCATCCAGCTTATGATATCTTGAACATTGGAGGAACTGGTATACGTAGAATTGGGTACTGGTCAAATTATTCTGGTCTATCAACTATAGCACCAGAAAACTTGTATGCCAAGCCTCTTAATGCTTCCCCAAATAACCATCTCTACAGTGTCATATGGCCGGGTGAAACATCGACCACTCCTCGAGGATGGGTATTTCCACACAGTGGGAAACCATTACAAATTGTAGTACCTAACCGAGTGAGTTACAAAGCCTTTGTGTCTAAAGACAAGAACCCTCCAGGTGTTAAAGGATATTGTATAGACGTGTTTGAAGCTGCCATAAACTTGTTGCCTTATCCAGTTCCTCACACATATATATTATATGGAGATGGAAAGGACACTCCTGAGTACAGCAATCTAGTGTATGAAGTTTCACAGAATGTGAGTACATTGCTTTTCATTCTAGCTCTCTTTTTCTTTGGTGGTCCAAATGGGTTTGAATAATGCTTATATTGATGATATATTCTCCAATCTTCAGAAATATGATGCAGCTGTTGGAGATATTACGATTGTAACGAATAGGACGAAGATTGTAGACTTCACTCAACCGTTTATGGAGTCGGGACTTGTTGTAGTTACTGTTGTGAAAGAGGAGAAGTCAAGTCCATGGGCCTTTCTCAGGCCGTTTACCATTCAAATGTGGGCTGTCACTGCAATATTCTTTATTTTTGTTGGAGCAGTTGTTTGGATTCTCGAGCATCGGACCAATGAAGAGTTTCGTGGTCCACCAAGGCAACAACTAATTACAATATTTTGGTTAGTACTGTTTCAACCATTATGAAGGCTTTGATTTCCTCACGTACGACACATAATATTTTAGATTTTAGTAAAGGGCTTAGTATGAAAATTACTTTAATTTCTATAAATCAGGCTTCAACCCTAACCTCTTGTGATTCATCCATCATTAAGTGTAATTACCGCACATTACTAATCTAGTACTTAACTAAATTGTTTACTTTTAAATGATAAGATACAAGTTTAATTTCTTAGTTCGAGGCCGAGAAAGTCTACCATAATAATTTAATTAATAATGCTAAGCAAATCAATTGACTCTTAGTTTGCCATTTAATTATAACGCCCTTAATTTGTAGGGTGGAATCATCCTGCTTAATTTGCTGCTTACCAAATTCTTGTACGATCATAAAATAATGATGCTTTTTCATCCTTGCAGGTTTAGTTTCTCGACGATGTTCTTTTCTCACAGTAAGTTTCTTTTAGTCAGTTAGTTACCCGCATTTACCTCATTGATCCTATTACACACAATATATACACAACTTGAAACTCCTCACCTTTTTCTTTTACTGTTCTTGGTGTAGAGGAAAACACTGTAAGCACCCTCGGACGGTTGGTGCTGATAATATGGCTCTTTGTCGTGTTAATTATCAACTCAAGCTACACAGCTAGTTTGACGTCGATCTTAACAGTGCAACAACTAACGTCAAATATTAAAGGGATTGATAGCTTAATCTCTAGCACCGATGCCATTGGAGTTCAAGAAGGGTCATTTGCATTGAAGTACTTGATTGATGACCTAGGTATAGCAGCATCTAGAATCATTAAGCTAAAAGATCAGGAGGAATATGCCGATGCTCTTCGGCATGGAGCGGAAGATGGTGGTGTCGCTGCCATTGTTGATGAGCTTCCTTATGTTGAGCTTTTTTTGGCTGGAACCAATTGCATGTACAGGATAGTTGGAGAGGAGTTCACGAAAAGCGGATGGGGATTTGTAAGTATTAATTCAATTATTCTCCTTGCTTTGCTTTCATATGAAATGGTGTTACCCACACCCCTGCACAAAAATTACCCACATAACCATAACTAGTACTCTCACGTAACGTAATCATATTGGAAGATGCCTAGCTACTTTAGTTCTATCGTTATTCATTTAGGAAATAAGGAGATACTTACCCAAACGATATTGTTTTAGGCATTCCAAAGGGACTCTCCTCTCGCAGTCGATTTATCAACAGCCATTCTTCAACTCTCAGAGAATGGTGATCTCCAAAAGATCCATGATAAATGGCTATCACGAACCGAATGTTCGACGAACCTGAACCAAGTGGATGTAAACCAGCTATCACTGAGTAGCTTTTGGGGATTGTTTCTAATTTGTGGGATAGCCTGTTTTGTTGCTCTATCGGTATTCTTCTTTCGATTACTATCACAATACCGAAGATTTAGTCCAGAAACCCAGTCAGAAGTAGAGGAGATGGAACCTGTAAGGACGAGACGTCTTAGTCGTACAACTAGCTTCATGAACTTTGTAGATAAAAAAGAAGCAGAAGTTAAACCAAAACTTAAAAGAAGCAGTGATAACAAACAAGTTAGCCAGAGCTCAGGGAGCCTTCCTGCTTCACCTCCTTGATTAACGGTTGTCCATATAAATCCCCTTAAATTACATCATTTCATATATTTATATATTAATTAATATTATATTATTTGTGTATTTGTGTTTTTCTTTTTTTTTTTTCAATACATGCATGATGCTAAATTAAAGTTTTTGTTATTGATCTGAAAGCAGAAGAAAATTGAGAATGATTTTCTTAGGTAGATCAACTCTTTCTATTTTTTAATAATTTATACAACTTTCTATTCTATTTTTCCCTGATGCGTTGGAGAAATCCCCCATGTAGATAATATCAAATTGCAATATCCCTTTTTGGGAGATCTGAAACAAACAAATACTAAACGAGTACTTTGCTTGATATTTGAAATACCATATCCTACAAAATAAAATTTATATTGATATATTACATTTCTATGCTATATATTTACATTTCAATCCATATTTTTACCTTTTTATGAATTTGACATCAACATCAAAAATGAATACGTATTTCCATTATATTCCATTAAACATGTAAAAAGTAACCAAATACAAGCATATAATTTATAATAATAAATAATTTAGTTAACTCCTTTACAAAGCATAGAAAAACGATGGAAAGATTAAATGACGTAAAAAAGAATCAGAAAAGAAGAAAGACAGAAAATATTAAATGATGTAAAAAAAAAAATAAAAAAAAAGAAGAAAAGACATTGAAAAAAGACGCAAAATCAGAAAAGAAGAAAGAGGATGGAAAGATTTAAGGACGTAAAAAAAGAATTGAAAAATAAGAAAGATTATGGAAAGAAATCGCAGAAAAAATGAGAGAAAAAGAAGAAAGAAGATGATTTCATTGCGAGCTAAGAGAAAAAGATGGAAGGGCAAACATGGAATATTAAAAAATGGTTAACTTTATGGGTTTTGTTACACGGGCTGTAAATAGTTTGGTATTTTGTTATATGTATGTAAGTTTGCCTTTATTAAATATAATTATTAATTTTTTTGTTATAATTTTTTGAAAAATATTTATCCAACCGAGACAATAAAGAAAAATAATTTATAGGTCTTTTTAAAAATTAACAAAGCAGCAAAATATTTACACTGTATAAAACAATTTTGAAAACAGAAAAAGCACACAGGCCCACAATATGAAATATCAAAAATGTCTCTGTCAACCAACGCGCATAATATATTTGGTACACGACCGTTTAAATTTGGCTATTGTTTGATACACGATCGTTTAGATTTGGATAGTCAAATCTAAAGGATTTATTTTTTCAATTCTATCGTTTAATTTAGTTACACGATCGTTTAATTTGGTTACAATAATTGTTTAGATTTGAGTAGCCAAATCTAAACGATCGTGTACCAATTTTTTTTTTAAAAAAAAATCGTTTAGATTTGGCTAAACGAATTTTTCAAGATTCTTTAGGTACACGATCGTTTATTTTTCAAGATTCTTTGGTATACAATCGTTTAAATTTGGCTAAACGATTTTTTTAAATTATTTTGGTACACGACCATTTAATTTTTTTTACATGATCGTTTAGATTTTGGTACCCCAATCTAAACGATTTTTTTCAAGATTATTTAATCAAAATCCTTTATACTTGGGTATTTTTGTACACGATCGTTCAGATTTGACTACCCAAATCTAAACGACGTTTTTTTCAAATCTACACGATCTTGAACAACCAAATAATAGTTTGAAAAAAAACAGAGGAAAAGAAGAAAGATGATGGAAAGAAATCGCAACGAAGAGGAGAAGAAAGACGAAAGTGCAAATCTTGAATATTTAAAAAATGGCTAACTTCATGGGTTTTATTACACAGGCCGTAAATATTTAAGTGGTTTGTTATATTTATGAAAATTTCCCTTTTATTTATATTTCTTTAAACATTTTAGTTAAATTGAGACTTCAAATTTTAATTTGTTTATATTGACATTTTGAACTTTTGAAAGTGGATTAAATATATTGACAAAATTTTGTTGCACTTTGGTCTTTAGCTCACAGCTTGGCCAGTTTCGCAAACTATTACGTAAGAATTAGAACAGCAACAGTAATGAAGATCAGTACTAAAACAGAAGCTACAACATAGAAACGAGGTTAATAGACGGTTGAGTCGCGGAACACGCTCTCTCTAAGACGTTTCGCGACTCTGCTCTTCATTGTGAAAACATATAATAGTTGGTCGTCCCTGGGATAAAACAACCTTTCATCTTCAATTTATTTTGCACGAAAATCAACTGATAATCAAAAAACACTCAAACGATAGACACACTATTGCTCAAGAACTTTTGTTTAATACATATACTATATCACAGAAGAGAGGAACGATTTTTTTTCTAATATATATGTTATGAAATGAGAGAATTGAGATATATATAGTGATAGATGAGGGGTGGCCAACGGGCACAAATTTATGGTGAGAGCAAAACGTAGAAGTAGTAATAGGGGAGAAAATTGTGGGAGTCAAACGGTAATAATATTGTAAAACGTTAATAATGTTAATAACAATTAATTTCCAAAACGGTTTTAGTTAATGAAAATCAAAACAATTTTAGTTAATGAAAATAAATTAAAAAAAAAACACTTTAATGTTTTGGAAAGTCAGAAGATATTTTAGTAAAAAAAAATATATATATTATTTTATCTCTTCTCGCCACAACTGACCGACGGCGGTGGCACACGTGTGTAGATATAGACATATCTACATTTGCCTATCTCCTCCATCATTCCAAAACTTGAGTGCCCTAAGACCCTAAACCTATTGATCAAACAATGAGTATAAGACGTGACTTTCATACTCAAAATTAATCTACGTGGGAATACAATTGAGAATAAAATAATATTATATTTTCATTTTACAAATTTTTCATCCAATAAACCTCTACTTGATTTTTTTTACTATCACTACACACTCATAGTCATTTTACAAGAACAAGTTTGTTCGTTCTGTTTCAAAAAAAAATCAATGTCTCAATATACAGCCGCAAACAATTTTTTTTGGGTAAGGTATTATTTTAATTAAATGCAAGGATGGGGAAGATTTGAAATCGGAATCTTTTGTCCATGGGTACATACAATGTTTGGGACTAGAAGTGGAGTGGGGTGGAGTGGGCTAATGCTCCACTCCTTATTTGGAACAATGTTTAGTTTTAGGTGAAATTAAGATTTAAAATACCCCATTTGCTCTTACTAACACTAACGTAAAATGACAAAAAAAAAAAAAGAGAGAGAGTTAAAAACAAACCCTTCGCCATTATCACCTTCACTCTCTACAAATTGACATTTTTGAAAGGTTAAGGGGAAAAGAATGCTTGTTGTATTCGAATCCCCTTGCCATCTCTTCTTCCTTGTTTGGAACAATGTTTAGTTTTAGTTTGGTTGTTTATTTTGTATAAACCTTGAATACATGAAGAAAGAAGAGAGAGCGGAAAATATTAAAAATTATTTTTTTGGATTCCAAAAAGTGTCCCTTTAGATTCTTCTTCCTTTATTACTTTTGTTTTTCTAACAACTATTCACATTATCCATATATTATTGTTTAAAATTAATCTAATCAATATCTAAGCCAACTTTTCATTAAGTTATTAACAATTTTGCTATCTTAACCACTAAAATTAAACATTTTTAAATTATAGGAACAAAATTATTAGATTTTAAAATATAAAAATTAAATAGAAACTAAATTCAAAATCTAGATACCAAAAATATTTTCCATATCATTATTATTATTTGGTTGGATAAAATCTTATTTTATTGAAATTAACAAGTTTACAAAGAATATTACATTTGTTTTTGTTAAAACTAGTAAGTGATATACATTGTTAAAATTATAACGTTTATGTAAATTTAATGGAAATTAAAAGTTTAGAGTGATATAAGAAATTTAATGTCAAAGTTAATATTTATCATAATATTATTATTATTATTATTATTTATTAGCCTAAAAATAATTCTGTGAAATTTTAAAAAATATAACAAATTACTAAAATATATTTCAGATTTGACCTTTCATCTTTCATCTTCTGTTGATTTTTTATGGTCTTTTCCTCGTTTACTCTTTTTTTTTCGCTACATTTCTTTCCATCTTTCTTCTTTTCCTCTTCTTTTTTACCTCATTTAGATTTGGGTAACCAAATATGATTTCTTTGTATCGTCTTTCTTCTTTTTTTCTCTTTTTTTCGCTGCGTACGTTGTATTTCTTCTTTTCCTCTCTTTTTTTACGTCGTTTAGATTTGAATAATCAAAATTGATTTTTTTCTATCGTCTTATTTTTTTTGCTGCATGCATCGTCTTTCTTCTTTTCCTCTTTTGTTTTTTTACGTCGTTTAGATTTGAGTAACCAATATAATTTTTTTTTCGCTGCGTGCAAGGTCTTTCTTCTTTTCCTCCTCTTTTTTTTACCTATGTTAGATTAGGATAACCAAATCTAAAGGATCGTGTATAAAAAATCTTGAAAAAAAATCATTTAGTCAAATTTAAACGATCGTGTAGCTAAATCTAAAAGATCGTGTAACCTAATTAATTAAACGATCGTTCGTGTAATAAAATTAAACGATTATGTATCCAAATCTAAACGATGTGTACCAAATATATTATGTGCTTTGTTGACGGGATAATTTTGATATTTTTTATTGTGGACCTGTGGACTTTTTTTGCTTTTAAAATTGTTTTAGTGTAAATGTTTAGTTGTTTTGTTATATTTTTTAAAAGATACTTATAATATGTTATATTCTTTCTTTCTATATTTTATCATTATTTTTTTAAAAAAATTATGGGGATTTTGGAATTATTATTTAAAGAAGCATGATTTTAAAATTTGAAATGGAAAATGAAATATAAAATCTAAAACTATTTGCTAATTCTTTAATGATTCATATTTGCTAATTCTTTAATGATTCATATTTGCTAATTCTTTAATGATTCATATTTGCTGATTCTTTACTGATTCATATTTGCTAATTCTTTAATGATTTTGATTTCGATTAATAATTTATTCAACTTCGTTAATCCCAGGGTTCACCGCCTCCCTTTGACGAGCCCACAACACCCAAACAATTTTCGCGGGAACCAACGCCTTATTTTGGCGGGAGTCAACGTGTCAAGCTGACAGAGCCCCCCCGTCTCCTCATAGAATCCATTCCATATATAAACTCACCCCCTCAATCTCCATTTTCCCCCTCATTTTCCTTCTTTCAATCCATAGCAATGGCGGACGCTTCAAAGAAAATTTCTTCTTCATCATCATCATCATCATCATCAACTTTACCCTTCAAGTCGAAGAAACCTTTGCCTTCCAACTCCAAATCTTTACTTGAGGATCCGCAATCATTGAGCTCCAAGACGCCGGAGAAGCCGGCGGAGCTCTCTACCAGAACTAGGAACCGTAAGGTTGCACTTTCGATCAAAGAGGTTAAAAGAGCCGCTCTGAGTGTCACTCAATCGAATCGTCAGTTGCCTCTTCATCTGGCTATTGAAGAGAGTAAATCGGTTAGAAGACAGATAGATTTGTGGTCGAATGAAAGTCAGTCGGTTGATAATAAGTCTAAGAAATTTCCTGAGAAGTAAGTGTTTTTGTTTCTCCATCTTGAAATGTGGGTTATTGATGGTTGGCTGCCCTTTTAGATCTATTTTGAATGTTTGGTGAATGAGCTTTGTTATTGTTCTGGTGTTTGCAGATTTGAGATGCTTTGTAAGTTCTTTTATAGTTTAGATTCTGCAATGCGGTTGTTGCGATTTAAAGGTGTTGCATCCAACTTCTCTAACGTTTGCCCTAAGATTGAAGCCCTCACTGATAGGTACTTATTCTGCCTTCCAAATTGGCCTTTTCCTTTTCATCGATTTATATGTTGAGACAGTACTGCAGATTAATTTAGTATTTTAGGATAATTTATCTGACTAGCCGCTTAAGTAACAATGAAGGAGTTTGTAAATTTTGTAGTTTCTTTTAAATGCTATTGTGGATGTCCTGGCAGAAGTTAGATTGACCATATTGTGATGACTGTTTCCAAATCCTTCTAGTTTTAGTTAATTTTGTGGCATTCACTTCTTAGATTTTTTTTATGACTCGGAGAGTTTCTCTGTTTTCTGATTCTGAAATTTTGATGGCTATGAGCGCAGGAGGTTTACATATGGTCATTTGGCTCAATTCAAGTTTATTTTACGTGAAGCAATTGTTCTCAAGAAGGTTCTGGTCTATGATGAGCGGACCTGCTGCATGAAACCGGATCTTCACATATCTTTCAATTTTGGTGTTCCAGAGAATCAGGAGGACCAGTATATGCAACTGAGGAAGTTGTTTCGGGCACGACTTTCAGAATTTGTTAGTTCCTATCCAGAGGTATGCCAACATTTTCCTTATGTGATTTGTAGATTTAGTGTTTACCTGTATTTGTGCTCATGAGTCCTAGAATGTTGGTTCTTTCTATATGAAATGTGAAAACTTGAGGTCCCTATATCATTGTTAGTATTTGCTCTGTTTTCAAGTGGACATGAATGTCTTTATACATAGTACATTGATGCTTGATGAATGTTGCTTTTCATGAATTGTATAGTATAGGAATTAAGTTAGTGTTATAACAAGGAGTTGTGCATTCTGGTCATAGAAGTTTGTTGTTATCATTTGCAAGATGGCCACCAAAATGGTTTGATTTTTCTGTTTCATTTTGGAAGTCATTTTTTTTCTTATATTTTGGCTATATTGTTCCTCGTCCTTTAAAATTTCTATGTTCTAATGCATGCTTCTATATTCAGACTGATGATGTTCCAAAAGATTTGCTACCAAATCCATTCAATTTCCGAAGCCAAGATCTTGTCGCAAAATCTAACTCACTATCCTCTATCAAGACGTCGATTGAGCAATTGGCCCCTGAGCAACCAATGCCTTCAATAGAAGGGATTTCTTTTAACCATCATTCAGAAGAACATCAAGGTTTCCGGATGGTTAAGTCTACCATGCCTGTAACTGACCCGAGTAAGCAGAAGGAATTTATAGGGTTATCTCATTTTTCACCATCTTTTAGCCGGCGTTTCTCTCAAAAAGTTGTCGACAGAGAAATAGCAAATAATGATCAAGTTACAAAGCCTTCTAACCAAGTTTCATCTTATACTGATGTTGAGACAAATATCGACATGGAATCTTCTGTTGTAGCATCTTCAACAGAGCCTTTCTCCCCCATTAAACTACCTTCCAACTCAACTTGCAATGTAAATTGTCACAAAAACTATGCTTCTCCAATTCGTTGTTCGGCATTGGCCCTTCCCACAACTCCCAGTAATACAGTAGGCAGAGTTACCATGATGGTAGAATGTGACCAATCTGCAAAAGCTAATGACATTGATTCAACCCCAGGAAAGCTTCTTTCAACCCCAACTCAGCTGATGACTAACACACCTGCAATGCCTCCACCAAAACGAAGTTCCATGACTCCGGATGACGATTCTTCTTTCTCAACAAACAAGTTGGTCAGACGTCCACCCCGTTCGAGATCACTTGTATTTGACACTCCTACAAAGGAAGATAAAAACAATGATGAGACAGATGTTTCACTTGAGGATGACATTCTGGATGTTTTATCTTCAAGTCTCGTACAATCAGTATGACCATTCCCTCTCTTATAAGCAACTTTCCCGTAATTTATACTAACTGATACTACCATTTGCAGTAAAAAATGCAATATACTAAGAATTTCTGGGGTTCTTGATTTGCAGATTAAAGAGAAAGAACGAAAGATCAAAGAAGAGCAAATGCCGGCAATAACACAAGCTAAGAGACGACAGAAAATGATTGCTAACCTGCCAAAACTCTTCAATGCTATATTTTTCTTGTACCACAAGCGTACAGTTATTAGAAAGCAGAAGCTATTAAACGAAATAATCGCTGGCAGTGACAAAAGTAAGCAAAAAGATAAATACACTATTTTAAAATTGATTCCAATTTGTTTTAGCTTGTTTGGAGCTGATTCTCATTTCTTTTGTTATACTCTTAGGAGAAATTGAAGAGCAGCTAGATTTGTTATTCGAACTTGCACCCGAATGGATTTATCCAAAATTGACATCCGGTGGTGATGTGCTAGTTTGGTTAGCTTTCCTTTCTTACACTCTTACATTACAAGTTTTGGAAAATCATACATTATATAATGAACAAAAGAAAAACTTTTAGCAAAAACTTATGCCTCCATATAAAAAATGTGCTACTTAAATCCTATTTGGTTTCATATTTGATATTGCAGCATTAATAAATTGACCAATGTCGAATCTGTACGTGTTCGGCTTGAGGAAGCTAAGTGAAGAAAGGAGTTGAGAAGTTTGTCTACCTTTCTTTTTCTCTCAGCATCTAACCTTGCAAATACGCAATTGAAATTTCAACTTTCTTCATCAAGCACCAGTCATTTTTTTATAATGGGTAGTAGCTTGCTTTCCTCTGGTAAGATGCATGGTTTAAGGGATAGGGCAAGTTCTTCAAACCTTGTATTGCTTTGCATCTGCTGTAAGATATGGTTCTCAGTGAACACTAGAAATATTTATATATGATTTGGTGGGTAAGGAGCATGGAAAAGGTTATGAGATAGAAAATCATTGACTTTATAAAATGTCTCACACCATTTTCAAAGTTCAAAGATAGCGATTTTTGTTATGTCACTAGTTCGACTTTTCCTTGTTAATCTGGAGGGGAAAATCATCTGTCAAAATTCACTATTTTGAAACATTTTCTATCATCGTGTAGATTCACTTTTAATTTCTGTATTTACAATCTTCACCTCTATATCTCAATGAAACAGCATAGCATGATGTAAGTTGTATCTGACACTTGATTCATTTTGTAATCTCATTTTAGGAATGAAACATAGAATGACTGGTTCTCATCAAAACAATAAAAAGAAAAAGAAGATCCCCCCACCAAAAGAGGAAAAAGCTATTACCATTACAACAGAGAAAATGAACCAAGAGACTAGAATTATGTAAAGTCACCACGGACCTTGATTGGAAAAGAAGAAAGTTCCATAAAACTCTTAAAACAAATGGTGATAAAAGAATAATAAAAAAAAAAAAGGACTCTACAACCATTAGGGGAGGGGCTTGAGACTGATCAAAGCTCGAGTTCAACATCAACTGTATTTTAGACCTTTTTTTTAATCTCAAACAAAAGCAAACAAGACTGATAAGATAAACCTGAAGACAAACTCAGTTAACAGATTATACTTTTCTAAAGGTTAAATCTTTTGTTTGTAGGGTTGCCCAGACTTTCTCACCCTCACCATGGAACATCTAATTAATTTTCTATGTTGATTGGGTGTAGTTTAGTTTGTGTGCGTTTAAAAGTAAAAGTACTCATACGAGATTCAAAATTATGCTTCCAAATTGTGTCAATTTGTGTGCTGAGGCCTCAGGATAGAAAGAATTTTGTAATTTTGTACTGTCGTGAGTTTGTGGTGGCTTTCTTGCATCCTCGAAAACCTAGAGAGGACTTCCATCTTCTACAAATTTTAAACTATGATTCAATTATATATTTAAAAAGAAATATGTGACTCTCAAAATGGTAATTTTTCCTATTTGTAAACATTTCAAAATTACTTTCGAGTAAAAATCCTTTGGAATTTTAGATCAAAGTTGAGACCTAAAACTCTGTTAGTGATTCTATTGTAACACCTTAGATTTAGGGTTCATACCATGATTCATAATCCAAATTTAGTGTAACACCCAATAAATTTAAGGAACTTATTATGGGTATTACATTAAGTGGACTTCAAAGTTAAGGAATATATTCGGTTGTTTTGTGTTGGATTAATTAAATATATATACATGGGTGTGTATATTTAATTAAAGATTTTGGAATTCGGTAGAATTTGTTATTAATTAAGACGTGAGAGCCAAGTATCCCAAGTTGTTCAAAGATTAGAACTTTCGAGGACGAAAGTTGTTAAAGGAGGGAAGATTGTAACGCCCCAAAAATTTAGATAATTTTGGAGTCAGTTATCTTAATTTTGTTTATCTAGATTTAATTTATTGGGCGTTATTTTGAATCCATTTAATGAGAATTATTTGATTTAAGTGGGAATTAAAATTAATTAAATATTTCTTGGATGAATATTTAATTAATTAGAGGTTTTGACACGTGGTGTTTGTTGAGTTTTTATTAAATGGTAGGTTAAGAGGATTAAGTAAAGTTGTGGATTTTAGTGTTGTTGAAGTTGAATTTAATTAAATAATTATGGACGTTATTTAATTAAACCGTAGGGTGGAAAGTTTGTTGGAGATTTGATAATTATATGTATACGTGGAAATATATATATAATTATTATGTTAAAGGAAAAGATAATTATATTTGTTGAAATAAAATTATTTAAGGAAAAGATAGTTGTATTTTGGAGAAAGGATATTTATTAAAGGAGAAAAAGTAAAATAATTATATTTTGGGAAAATATAATTATTTGTAAAAGGATAATTAATTACTTTGGAGAAGATAAATAATAATTAATTATTGTGGAAGATAATTAATTATTTTGGAGAAAGATAAATAATAATTAATTATTGTAGAAGATAATTAATTATTTTGGAGGAAGATAAATAATAATTAGTTATTGTGGGAAATAATTAATTATTCTGTAGAAAGATAAATCTTGATTATGGAGTGGAGTTGCTATGGTTGGGTTAAGATAATTCATATCGAAAGTTATATACATATAATTATTATGTTAAAGGAAAAGATATTTATATTTGTTAAAATATAACTATTTAAGGAAAAGGTAATTGTATTTTGGAGAAAAGATATTTGGTAAGGGAGAAAAAGTAAAATAATTATATTTTGGGAAAATATAATTATTTGTAAAAGGATAATTATTTTGGAGAAAGATAAATAATAATTAATTATTGTGGAAGATAATTAATAATTATTTTGGAGAAAGATAAATAATAATTAATTATTGTGGAAGATAATTAATAATTATTTTTGGAGAAAGATAAATACTAATTAATTATTGTGGAAGATAATTAATTATTTTTGGAGAAGATAAATAATAATTAATTATTGTGGAAGATAATTAATTATTTTGGAAGAAAGGTAAATAATAATTAATTATTGTGGATGATAATTAATTATTCTGTAGAAAGATAAATATTGTTTATGGAGTGAAGTTGTTATGGTTGAGTTAAGATAATTCATTTTGGAAGTTATAAGTGATTTATTAGAAAAGATTTGATTGATTAAATTAATTGAGGACTTAAGTTAATTTGAGATTTTGGAGGGAAAAGTTAGTTTTGGCGGAATTGTAATTAATTGAGTATATATATATGGATATATATATTTAATTAATAATTTGGAAAAGTGTAGTTAATTATATTATGGAATATAATTATATTTATTTGAAAAAGAAAATAATTCATGAAGAGAGAGATGATTGATTTTGATTGGACGAAAAAGATATATATTTATAAGAGAGAATAATGGTTTAAATAAATATATATTTATTGTAGATTTTGGTGAGAGAAAAATAATAATAATAAAGAAGTATTATTATTATTACTAATGGTTATAAATGCCTAAGATTAAGGCATTGATTTAGGAAAGATAATGGGAATAAAGATATATGTATATTTTTTGGTATTATATATATATATATATATATATATATCCTAAAAGGAAAAGGAAATAATAATAATAATTATTATTATTGTTATTATTTGGGTCTATAAATAGCATTGGAATGCTTAAGATGGAATTAAAGGAAAAAGAAAAAGGTTCTTTATCTTCTTCTCTAAGATAACCCTCTGCTGTCGCCGCCTCAGTTGAAGTTAAGATTGGTCTCTTTGGAAGCTTGAGGATTTAAAGTGATGAATTTTTCATCAAGGATAAGAGGATTTTTCAACCTCCATTTGAGTAACCTTGGTAAGCAAATAAAATTAAATTAATATTTTATTAATTTAATTTTGGATCTATTTGAGGTTTCTTTAAAGGTTCAATTGGCTAAACTTTTTAAGATTTAAATCTTGGATTTTTCCCAATCAAGGTTGAATTGGTTTCAACCCTTTTTTTAGAAAGTTAATTAATTTGGGAGAATTTTTGGATGTTAGCCAATTGCTAATTTCATTAATTAAGATACTAAGTTTTCCTTTTATGATTAGGATCAAGTTAATTGGAGAATTTTTACTGTCAACTAGGAACTACCTTTGTTTGGCTAAAATCTCCAGGTAAGAGATTCTCCTACTAGACCTTCGAACTGAATTTAAGAGACCGCATGTAATTATGATTATGCATTGATGGTAGCTAAAATGCATAACTTGATGCTACTGATAATGACTGTCATTGTATTGATGTTGATGATGATGACTGAGATTATTATGTTGATGATTGATGATGATGACTGATGTTATGTTAATGACTGGTAGATTGATGTTGATGATTGTTAATGCATGATATATTAATCACATGATTAAGGACGTTAAGATTAATATTCATGCCATGTTATGATGTTATGTTATGCTACATGCTATGGATAGGGTGTTCTGTTAACTTTGTCTATTAGAGTCGTACCTGCATGGGTGTCCTTCGGGATCACCACCTATTTAGGACTGAGTGGTCCGACGGGACGCCAGTCTAGCATGGATATAGATATGATTCGAGTGATTCGACGGGGTCCTCGCATCCCGATTGTCTTAGTGTTACCCCCGGGTTCACTACAGACCAGCATGTCCTAGGTGCTCCCTCGGGACACCGAAGACCAGATTTTCGTTCCTATGGGAGCGCATGTTGCACGTGTTCGGGAACGTGCCAGAGATTGGGTACCATTTTCAGGACTCTAATGGGAAGTTAACAGACACCTAGCGGGACTAGTAGTAGGTCCCTTACTGAGTATATGTTTATACTCACTCTTTCTATGTTTAACATTTCAGGCGAAGGTAAAGGTAGAGGAAAGCTGGCGAGCGACAGAGAAGGATCTGTGACATGCCATATGGGGACTCAATTTTGCTTCCGCGTTTATGTTTCAGTGTTTTAATATTCCGTTTTTAATGAAAAATTTATTCTTCCCTCGTTTCAAAAGTGTCTCTTGTCATTGTTCCTTTTAGTAACGACTTCAGCTTAGTATAAAGAGTTGGGTCGTTACAGTTGGTATCAGAGCGTCAGCTTTTAGGTTCTGTAGACTAACTTACGATGTGAGTCTCTGATTTTGTCTCTATATATGGCTATTACGGTCCTTCGTCACTCGCCAGGTATGTATTTTATGATACATGATTATGAATATGCACGTGACCTTGCCTGTATTAAACTAGAACTGCATGAATGTTATGATTTAATGGTGATGGCTTTGGTGGTAAAGTTTTAAGAAAAATGTTGGCACGTAATGATGCTCAAAGGGGTGATTGAGTAGGCAAAAGAGTTGGACGTGTTCAGCGTGATGAACTGTTTTGTGATTGGATATCTAAAAAATAAGTTATGTTGGTGGTTTTAAAGGGAACTGAAGGCATGGTTAAGTTCAAGTATATCAAGCACATTTGATTGTGTTTAGAATTGAGTTGCTGGAGAAGGAACAAAGCAAACTTTAGTGCATAGTTATTTTGGTGAGACTTCAAGAAACTGTTTTGAGTTTACCATGAAGGATAAGTTATATCTAGATTAAAGTACAAGTGATGAAATAACGAACTTCTTTAGAATAAACTAGCTAAGTTGATGTCATTAAAGAAAGTCAATAGTTGGACATGAGTTTGAACTTTATCAAACAAGAAAAGAGAAATTAGTGAGTTCTAAAGATTGCTAAATGGTGGAGAATGCCTTACTAAGGGTGGAAGTCCGAAGTTGGAAAATAGAATGTAGTTTTTGAAGAGTTGTGAATTAAGTTTTACTTGGATAAGTGTAAAGAGAAGAAAAGTATTTGAGAAAAGTAATATTTTGTCAAGTAAGGTAGAGCATTGCGCAACATGAGTGTTGCACTTAAGAAAATTTTATGGCAGAGTTACCAAGTTGAGAAGGCTACTTAGGAACAAGAGTATGACAAGGGAGCTCGATACTCGAAATTGTTCGAGGACTAAAACTTTCGAGGACGAAAGTTTCTTAGCGAGGGAAGATTGTAACACCCAATAAATTTAAGGAACTTATTATGGGTATTACATTAAGTGGACTTCAAAGTTAAGGAATATATTCGGTTGTTTTGTGTTGGATTAATTAAATATATATACATGGGTGTGTATATTTAATTAAAGATTTTGGAATTCGGTAGAATTTGTTATTAATTAAGACGTGAGAGCCAAGTATCCCAAGTTGTTCAAAGATTAGAACTTTCGAGGACGAAAGTTGTTAAAGGAGGGAAGATTGTAACGCCCCAAAAATTTAGATAATTTTGGAGTCAGTTATCTTAATTTTGTTTATCTAAATTTAATTTATTGGGCGTTATTTTGAATCCATTTAATGAGAATTATTTGATTTAAGTGGGAATTAAAATTAATTAAATATTTCTTGGATGAATATTTAATTAATTAGAGGTTTTGACACGTGGTGTTTGTTGAGTTTTTATTAAATGGTAGGTTAAGAGGATTAAGTAAAGTTGTGGATTTTAGTGTTGTTGAAGTTGAATTTAATTAAATAATTATGGACGTTATTTAATTAAACCGTAGGGTGGAAAGTTTGTTGGAGATTTGATAATTATATGTATACGTGGAAATATATATATAATTATTATGTTAAAGGAAAAGATAATTATATTTGTTGAAATAAAATTATTTAAGGAAAAGATAGTTGTATTTTGGAGAAAGGATATTTATTAAAGGAGAAAAAGTAAAATAATTATATTTTGGGAAAATATAATTATTTGTAAAAGGATAATTAATTACTTTGGAGAAGATAAATAATAATTAATTATTGTGGAAGATAATTAATTATTTTGGAGAAAGATAAATAATAATTAATTATTGTAGAAGATAATTAATTATTTTGGAGGAAGATAAATAATAATTAGTTATTGTGGGAAATAATTAATTATTCTGTAGAAAGATAAATCTTGATTATGGAGTGGAGTTGCTATGGTTGGGTTAAGATAATTCATATCGAAAGTTATATACATATAATTATTATGTTAAAGGAAAAGATATTTATATTTGTTAAAATATAACTATTTAAGGAAAAGGTAATTGTATTTTGGAGAAAAGATATTTGGTAAGGGAGAAAAAGTAAAATAATTATATTTTGGGAAAATATAATTATTTGTAAAAGGATAATTATTTTGGAGAAAGATAAATAATAATTAATTATTGTGGAAGATAATTAATAATTATTTTGGAGAAAGATAAATAATAATTAATTATTGTGGAAGATAATTAATAATTATTTTTGGAGAAAGATAAATACTAATTAATTATTGTGGAAGATAATTAATTATTTTTGGAGAAGATAAATAATAATTAATTATTGTGGAAGATAATTAATTATTTTGGAAGAAAGGTAAATAATAATTAATTATTGTGGATGATAATTAATTATTCTGTAGAAAGATAAATATTGTTTATGGAGTGAAGTTGTTATGGTTGAGTTAAGATAATTCATTTTGGAAGTTATAAGTGATTTATTAGAAAAGATTTGATTGATTAAATTAATTGAGGACTTAAGTTAATTTGAGATTTTGGAGGGAAAAGTTAGTTTTGGCGGAATTGTAATTAATTGAGTATATATATATGGATATATATATTTAATTAATAATTTGGAAAAGTGTAGTTAATTATATTATGGAATATAATTATATTTATTTGAAAAAGAAAATAATTCATGAAGAGAGAGATGATTGATTTTGATTGGACGAAAAAGATATATATTTATAAGAGAGAATAATGGTTTAAATAAATATATATTTATTGTAGATTTTGGTGAGAGAAAAATAATAATAATAAAGAAGTATTATTATTATTACTAATGGTTATAAATGCCTAAGATTAAGGCATTGATTTAGGAAAGATAATGGGAATAAAGATATATGTATATTTTTTGGTATTATATATATATATATATATATATATCCTAAAAGGAAAAGGAAATAATAATAATAATTATTATTATTGTTATTATTTGGGTCTATAAATAGCATTGGAATGCTTAAGATGGAATTAAAGGAAAAAGAAAAAGGTTCTTTATCTTCTTCTCTAAGATAACCCTCTGCTGTCGCCGCCTCAGTTGAAGTTAAGATTGGTCTCTTTGGAAGCTTGAGGATTTAAAGTGATGAATTTTTCATCAAGGATAAGAGGATTTTTCAACCTCCATTTGAGTAACCTTGGTAAGCAAATAAAATTAAATTAATATTTTATTAATTTAATTTTGGATCTATTTGAGGTTTCTTTAAAGGTTCAATTGGCTAAACTTTTTAAGATTTAAATCTTGGATTTTTCCCAATCAAGGTTGAATTGGTTTCAACCCTTTTTTTAGAAAGTTAATTAATTTGGGAGAATTTTTGGATGTTAGCCAATTGCTAATTTCATTAATTAAGATACTAAGTTTTCCTTTTATGATTAGGATCAAGTTAATTGGAGAATTTTTACTGTCAACTAGGAACTACCTTTGTTTGGCTAAAATCTCCAGGTAAGAGATTCTCCTACTAGACCTTCGAACTGAATTTAAGAGACCGCATGTAATTATGATTATGCATTGATGGTAGCTAAAATGCATAACTTGATGCTACTGATAATGACTGTCATTGTATTGATGTTGATGATGATGACTGAGATTATTATGTTGATGATTGATGATGATGACTGATGTTATGTTAATGACTGGTAGATTGATGTTGATGATTGTTAATGCATGATATATTAATCACATGATTAAGGACGTTAAGATTAATATTCATGCCATGTTATGATGTTATGTTATGCTACATGCTATGGATAGGGTGTTCTGTTAACTTTGTCTATTAGAGTCGTACCTGCATGGGTGTCCTTCGGGATCACCACCTATTTAGGACTGAGTGGTCCGACGGGACGCCAGTCTAGCATGGATATAGATATGATTCGAGTGATTCGACGGGGTCCTCGCATCCCGATTGTCTTAGTGTTACCCCCGGGTTCACTACAGACCAGCATGTCCTAGGTGCTCCCTCGGGACACCGAAGACCAGATTTTCGTTCCTATGGGAGCGCATGTTGCACGTGTTCGGGAACGTGCCAGAGATTGGGTACCATTTTCAGGACTCTAATGGGAAGTTAACAGACACCTAGCGGGACTAGTAGTAGGTCCCTTACTGAGTATATGTTTATACTCACTCTTTCTATGTTTAACATTTCAGGCGAAGGTAAAGGTAGAGGAAAGCTGGCGAGCGACAGAGAAGGATCTGTGACATGCCATATGGGGACTCAATTTTGCTTCCGCGTTTATGTTTCAGTGTTTTAATATTCCGTTTTTAATGAAAAATTTATTCTTCCCTCGTTTCAAAAGTGTCTCTTGTCATTGTTCCTTTTAGTAACGACTTCAGCTTAGTATAAAGAGTTGGGTCGTTACATTTAGTAATTGGTTGTCTTGAATTTTTCACAAATCAATATAGATTTTTTTCAACGTGCTTGGTTCTCACACATGCTGATCAAGCGGATTCCATTGCCTAATTTCGGATCAAATAATTTGTCGCAAGAACTAGTCTTAATGGTAAGTAAGTTGAACACAAAAAGCACATGAATTTCTCTAGTAAACAATTTTCAATCCAAGGGTAATCCTTTTTTGCATCAAATCAAAGATTGTTTTGGTGAAAGAGGAAGGTTAATAAAATATTTTAACTTTATTTTTTTCCTCAACTACTTAATTTATATTCAAAATGCAAATGTGGTTCTTTTTCAAGAATGTTGATTCAATTTGATTCTTTGAATCCATTGGGATACTGGTTGTTATGCAAATAAATTAGAGCCTTGAGTAAAGATGATAGACCTTAACGGGACGTTTGCCACGTAAATTTATGAAGTACTTAAGTTTGAGATCGGAGAGAAATGTTTAAGTAAGAAAACTGTGTTTGGAGTACAAAAGTTGGGATGAGATGTTTAAGTAAGAAAACTGTGTTTGGAGTACAAAATTAGGAAATATAGAAATAAAATTAGGAAGCATGGGAATGAAATCTTTTATTGTATTTTAATTTGTGGTTAGATTTTTTATTAATTTAAAATTCTTATCTTAATTATTTTAGGGATGAGTACATTTTTAGTCCCCAAGTTTTGATAAACATATGTGTTTGGTTTCCGAGTTTAAAAAATGCAACTTTTTAATCTTTAGATTTATAAAACTAGACTCATTTGGTCATTAAGTTTTCAAAATGTAACTTTTTAGTCTCTCCATTTTCAAAATGCATGTGTTTAGTCCCTAAGTTTTTTAAAAGATCCTAGAAGTATTTTTAGTTAGATAAACAATTATATGATATTTAAAATAGAAAAAATAAATAGTTTTATAAAGGGTATGAATTTTAAAAATTATTCTTTTCATTTAATATGTCATATAATTATTTAAAATAAAAGTATAAAATATTTTGATGGACTTTTTAAACATTTTTTTCAACTAAAAAATGTAAATTTTAAAAATTAAGAACCGAATGAGTTTATTTTTATAAATACGTAGATTGAAAAAGTACATTTTAAAGAAGCGACTGTTGTTATGGGAGATTGAGGTGGGTCATAACACACTGCTTGTTTGGGGTAATGTTATGGAAATTCTAGTTTTAGGGTTTCTATAACACCCCATTTACCCATAATCCCCAAACAAACTCCTACCTATAATTCCCGATGACACCCCATTTATCCATAGAAACTTCTTCCCATAATCTTCCAATTTCATTTCCATAAGAAATAAAAAATTGAAAAAGCCTTTAATTCATTACCTTTTTTCCTTTTTTTTTTTCCTTTTTTGCAAAAAAAAACTCCCTTATTGCAAAAAAGAATAAATAAAATTTACATACTATTTTAATATATATATTTTTTAGTTCAACTTCAACAATTGTGGTACATCGATATTGAATTATGTTTAATTAAGTATGCTTTTTTTTTCCATTAAATTATTCAATTGAGTTTAAACCTAAAATCAACGTATCAATATTTGAGATCCTATCAATCTTATCCAAATATTTTAATTTTAGCTAATAAAGGTTTTGTTTTCTAACTAAATTATAGAAAGTTATCTTGGATTTTATTGTTTTTTTATTTATAAAAGTTAGTACTTATTGTATTTTGTTTTAAAAAAATATTTTTTAGGTTACATTAGAACTCATTAAAATTTTTTGAAGGTTAAAAATACTTACCACTAGGATAGAAGTAATTAGACTAAAAACTTTTTAGTTATTTTTAGAAAAATATCTTAGCCATAAATTAAAGAAGATGACCAACATGAAAATGTGTATTGTCTTTTGCATTGCTTTATTACCAAAGTTATGAATAGTAACGATGTATGCTTAAACTAATATGCCGATGTAACCATTATGTCGAGGTCGAAATGTAATGGAGTAAGAATCTTATGTAAGAAATTTTAATAATAGTGGTTTGTGTTTACATGTTTTCCATTACATGTGTACGCCAAAAAAAGTGGTGAAAAGTAATGATAATTTATGGAATGAATGTCATAATTAAGAAAATTAAGGAAAATGATTTTAAGAAAAATATTGCATCTAATAATAAATATATATGCATGAAAAAAAAGATTAGTGCAAACACAAAATTGCAGCTTAAATTATTGATATGAACGTTCAATTTAGGAAGTTTCTTTAATATTTTCGATGTGCAATATATATGCATGAAAAAAAAACATGAAACATCATGATGGATGCTAAATTTATTGAACGAATACCATAAGTAAGATTATTTAATAAAATAAATTTATAAAATTTATATATTAGATCTAATTATATATTTTAGAAAGAAAAAAAAATTATAACACTACTATCATATTCCTTTGAAAAAAAATCATAATACTTTTCTCAAATGCATATTATCATAACACTACCTATCATAATTCTTTCTCCGAATGCATACTATCATAATACTAGGACTATTATAATATTAGGATTATCATAACACTAACTATGTCATAAATCAATCCTTCCCACAAACACCCCCTCATAATCAAACTCAAGGATTCTTCAAAACTGGGAGACTTAAAGAATAATTTTCCTTCCTAATATAGTTTAGTTTAAAGTAAACCAAAATTTTTTTGAAGAATGTATCTATTTTGAATTTTGAAAAAGAGATTTGACTAAAGTTATAAATTTAATATAAATTTAATGTTTTAAATAGTAGATGTCTTTTATAAAATACAACAAAGCGGCAAAATATTTACACCGTATAGAATAATTCCAAAAATAGAAAAAATCCATAAGCCCACCGTGAAAAATATCAAAAATGATTCGTCAACAACGCGCGGATAATATATTTGGTACACGATCGTTTAAATTTAGCTATTGTTTGGTACACGTTAAATTTGGCTACAATTTATTTTTTCAATTTTATCATTTAATTTTGTTACGCTTAAATTTAGTTATACAATCGTTTAGATTTGGACCCAAATCTAAATGATTTTTTTTTTCAAAATTTGGTACTGACTCAAAATTTGGTACACGATCGTTAAGATTTAGCTAAACGTTTTTTTTTTTTTAATTCTTTTGGTTTTTAATTCTTTTGGTACGCGATCGTTTAGATTTTTTTACACGATGATTTACTTTTTTTATATGATCGTTTACATTTGGCTACTCCAATCTAAATTAAATAATTTTTTCAAGATTCTTTATACACGATCTTTTAGATTTTGCTATTTTTTGTACACGGTCGTTTAGATTTGGTTGCTCATATTTAAATGACGTAAAAAAAGAAGAGAAAAAGAAGATTATTTATACGTGATCTTTTAGATTTTGCTATTTTTTATACACGAACATTAAGATTTGGTTGCCCAAATTTAAACGACGTAAAAAAAGAAGAGGAAAAGAAGAAAGACATGGAAAGAAATCTGTAACGACCTAACTCTTTATACTAAGCTGAGGTCATTACTAAAAAGAAACAATAACAATAGACACTTTCTTGAAAAAATGGAAGATTAAATTTTTATTAAATATGGAATACTAAAACATTGATACATATACGCTGAGTCCCCATATGGCATGTCACGGATCCTTCTATGTCGCTCGCCATCTTTCCTCTACCTTTACCTTATCGCTTGAAATATTAAACATAGAAAGAGTGAGTATAAACATATACTCAGTAAGGGACCCACTACTAGCCCCATTAGGTGTCTATTAACTTCCCATTAGAGTCCTATAAAGAATAACCCTGAACTGGCACGTTCTCGAACACGTGCAATCTGTGATCCCATACGAATATATCTGGTCTTCGGTGAACCCAAAGGAACACCTAGGACAAACTGGTCTTTAGTGTACCCAAAGGAAACACTAAGACAATCGGGCTGTGAGTGATCCCGTCAAATCACTCGTAATCATGTCTATGTCATATTGGACTGGTGATCCCGTCGGACTACACAGTCATAAAAAGGTGGTGATCCCGAGGGACACCCATGTGAGTACAACTCTAACAGACGAAGTTAACAGAATACCATATTCATAGCATGCATCATAATATAACATCATAATATGACATGAGTATTAATCTTAACGTTCTTAATCATGTGATTAATATACCATGCACCATCATCAATGTAAACCAGTCATAAACATAATATCAGTCATCGTCATCAATCATCCATATAATGCAGTTATTATCAATAGCATCAAGTTATGCATTTTAGCTACTATCAACACATAATAATAATTATGTGTGGCCTCTTAAATTTAGTTCGAAGGTCTACTAGGAGAATCTGAGATTTTAACCAAACAAAGTACTCCCTAGCTGACAGTAAAAATTCTCCAATTAACTTGATCCTAATCATAAAAGAAAAACTCATTATCTTAATTAATAAAATTAGCAATTGGCTAACATCAAAAAATTCTTCCAAATTAATTAACTTTCTAAAAATTGGGGTTGAAACCAATTCAACAAGAAAAATCCAAGATTTAAATCTTTGAGAATTAGCCAATTGAACCTTTAAAGAAATCCCAAAAAGGTCCAAAATTAAATTAACAAAATATTAATTTAATTTCATTAGCTTACCAAGGTTACTTAAATGGAGATTGAAAAATTCACTTATCCTTAATGGAAAAATTCATCAAGACGACGACAGTAGAGGTTATCTTAGAGAAGAAGATGAATAACTTTTTTTTTTTCCTTTTCTTTCTAACTTAAGCATTCCAATGCTATTTATATAAATAATAACAATAATATTTATTATTATTATTTCCTTTTCTTATATATATATAATACCAAATATATACATATATCATAATTAATATCATAATCCACACAAAATCTAAATTATTAATTATATATATATATATATATATTCACACACACATATATACTCATTTAAATCAAATTCCACGAAAACCAACTTTTCTCTCCAAAATCTCAAATTAACTTAAATTCTTAATTCTTTTTAATCAATCAAATATTTTCCAATAAATCAATTATAACTTCCAACATGAATTATCTTAACCCAACCATAACAACTTCACTCCAAAATCAATATTTATCTTTTTACGGAATAATTAATTATCTTCCACAATAATTAATTATTTATCTTTCTCCAAAATAATTAATTATCTTCCACAATAATTAATTATCTTTTCTTTAAATAATTATATTTCAACAAATATCTTTTCCTTTCTCATAATAATTATATATATATTTCCACATATACATATAATTATCAAATCTCCAACAAACTTTCCACCATACAATTTAATTTAATAACATTCATAATTATTTAATTTAATTCAACTTCAACAACACTACAAATCCACAACTTTACTTAATCCTCGTAACATACCATTTAATCAAAATCTCAACAAACACCACATGTCAAAACCTCTAATTAATAAAATATTCATCCAACAAATATTTAATTAATTTCAATTATCAAATAATTCTCATTAAATAAATTCAAAATGACGCCCAATAAATTAAATCTAATTAAACAAAATTAAGTTATTAACTTCAAAGTTATCTTAATTTTGGGGGCGTTGCAAAATTGCAGCAAAAAAAAAAAAAAAAAAGAAGAAGATGAAATAAATCGCAGCAAGGAAGAGAATAAAGATGAAATGACAAACCAGGAATATTTAAGAAATAGGTGGGGTTTAATTTGTTATATGAACCATAAATAATTTGATATTTTGTTACATTTATGAAAATTACCCTGAATAATATGATCTTTTGATTTTACTGAACTTTCCAAAAACAGTTTTCTTTTCAAAACCTATATAAGTAAGTAATTTATGTGTAAAGGTGATTGATTTTCATTTAGAGAAAATAGAAGATAAATGAATTCTCCCAAAATGATCGAAGCAAACATTGATGTTAAACTAAATTATAAGGGAAGAGAGTTTTTTAAATAGTATCTAATAAATTAACAATTAATTTCCGAAAAAATAAGCTTCCAAACAAAAAATAAGATATATTGTATTTTAAAAAATATTATTATAATTAAATTCAAGGGTACGTTTTGAAGAATTAAAAGAGAGAGAAAGCATATTTAAAATATAAAGAAACTTATATAAATATAACAAAACACCAAATTATTTACGGTTCGCATAACAAAACTCATAAAGTTAGTCATTTTTTAAATATTTCATGTTTGTCCTTCCATATTTCTTCTCTTTTTCGCGATTCGTGTTCCCCTGCGATTTCGTCTTTCTTCTTTATTTTTTTTATGCAATTTCTTTCCATCATCTTTCTTATTTTTCAATTCTTTTATTTACGTCGTTTAATCTTTCCATCGTTTTTCTTATTTTCCTTTATTTTTTCGCGATTTCTTTCAATCGTTTTTCTTCTTTTCCTTTTCTTTCTTTTTTTTCCGCTTCGATTCTTTTCCATCGTCTTTCTACTTTTCCTCTTTTTTTTTCACTGCGATTTCTTTCCATCATCTTTCTTATTTTCCTTTTTTTCTACGCCGTTTACATTTGGGTAACAAAATCTAAACGACTGTGTACAAGACTGTGCAAAAAAAAAAAAAAATAGCAAAATCTAAAAGATCGTGTATAAAGAATCTTGAAAAAGATCATTTAGATTAGAGTAGCCAAATGTAAACTATCGTGTAAAAAAAGTAAAAGATCGTGTATAAAGAATCTTGAAAAAAATCATTTAGATTAGAGTAGCCAAATGAAAATATTGTGTAAAAAAGTAAATGATCGTGTAAAAAAAAAGATTGTGTATAAAGAATTTTGAAAAAAAAATAATTTAGATTGAAGTAGCCAAATGTAAACTATCGCTAAAAAAAGTAAACGACCGTGTAAAAAAAATCTTGAAAAAAAAAATCATTTGGATTGGAATAGCCAAATGTAAACGATCGTGTAAAAAAAAGTAAACGATCGTGTAAAGAAATCTAAACAATCGTGTATTAAAAGAATTAAAAAAATCGTGTACCAAATTAAAAAAAAAATCATTTAGATTTAGGTTCCCAAATCTAAACGATCGTGTAACCAAATTAAACAATGAAATTGAAAAGATAAATTGTAACAATACCTAAACAATCGCGTATAAATTATAGTCATATCTAAACGATCTCATATAAATTGTAGCAATATCTAAACGATTGTGTATCAAACAATAGCCAAATCTAAACGATTGCAAATATATTAGGCGCGCGCGTTGTTCACGGCGTGGTTGACGGGGCATTTTAGGTATTTTACACGGTGGGCCTCTGGGCTTTTTTTCCGTTTTTGGAATTGTTCTATAGAGTGTAAATATTTTGTCGCTTTTTTATATTTTTGAAAAGACCCCTAAAATATATATTTTGATATCTAAGTTTTGAGTCTAGTTTCTATTTATATTTTAGGTTTCAAAATGTTAAGTTTTGAATTTGATTTTGATTTAAAACTTAATTTTGGAAATGTTGCAATTTTACCATTTACGTTTGAATTTTGTTTCAATTTGGCCCTTATATTTCAATATTTACATTTTTCAACCTCAACTTTTTCCTAAATACTGATTTTCCATGTGTTAATGTACGATTGTAAATTTAACTAATTAAACAAATTATAATGAATTAAATTTCACTGTTTTTCATCACTTTTAAAATTAAATTTAAAATTTTAATTCACGATTACTTTAAATTAAATAATAAAGTTAGTATCTAACGAAAAATATTCCAGATTAAAAATGTAAAATCTTGAATCTATAGACCAAATTGAAACAATACTTTAAAAGTAAAATTGTAACATTGATGTTTAGGGAATAAATTGAAACCTAAATCAAAAATTAAAAACTAGATGGGTAACCTTTTGAAACTTATGGACTAAATAAAAACTAGACTGAAAACATTTAGGGACCAAAAAGATATTTTTATCTTAAAAGAAAATATTGTTGTAACTAACTAAGAACTTGTTTAAATTCATTTTATTTTAACATTTTTATAAAAACTTATTAAAATAAAAACATACCTTAGTCGTTTGATAGCTCTTCTACACGAGATTTTCAGAGAAATTTAATTCGTGGAGTTGAACTTGTTGATGTTGTGCTTGTGTTGATTTGATGCAGTGTGGTTCAATCTCTAAAATTTGATTATTTGAATTCGCTCTCAATTAAACGCCTATGCTTGATTTGGAGGAAGCGGAGCACATGATACGTGATGTTTTTGAAATTGGAGGGGATGGTCGACTTCAGGACTTAGAAGTCTATTTATACAGTTCTCTCTTGGGTTTTATGGACTTGAGCCTGGTTGGTCCATTGACCAGATCCATGGGCTCGGCCACATAGATTTGGGTCAAATTTAACTTTTGGTTAAATTAATTTTTTTTTAGCTCAATTGAATTTTAGGCAAGTAAATAATATTTAATTAGACCAACATAATTAACTTGATCCAGTGATCGTAATAAAGGTGACATCATTAGAATTGACAAATTTATGTATTCAATTTTAATTTGAGACACATGCCAATTTTTAATTAATCTCAAATTTAATTAATTTAATAAATAACGTGACAATTTGTGATTGGTATTAAAAATTTGTTTATATGTAAATTTATTTGGTTTGTTATTAAAAGTGTTTAGAATTAATAAAAAGAAGAGAAACTGTAACTCATGGAGTTACTGTTCGAACCAATGGAATAAAGCCTTCAGTTCCTAAATCCATACTTAAAAAGGGTATATCTAATCCATACTTTTTTTTAACCTAAGGCATGAGTGTAATCGTAGTCAACAAGAAAGGATTCTCAAATATTTTGAAGTTTCACGTTAAACCCTAAACTAACAATTACATAAATTTAAACTTTAACTTTTGATAAATTATCAAGTTAAACTTAATTATATCTTATTTTAAAGATAAACATTGCGTAAAACTTTTATTTAAACTTCAAAACTTGTGTATATGTGTCAACTTAGGCTTCTAATAAAGAATTTATTTGAAAAGGGTAGATGAATCAATTTTTCGTTGTTCATTTTGTTAACCCAATATTTAACGAATTAGATAGACTTATTTGGATCGAATATTCAATAGGAGCAGCCCCATTTTCGAGTTACTGAAACAAATTAAAAAAAATTATTAAATAATAACAAATACCAGAGAATGAATCACTTGTAAACAAATTAAAATAAGAAAAACACAAGGAAATCGTAGATGAAAGGATGCAACATTGAATCAAATGAATTGATATAGAAATCGTATAAATAAATAATAGTATTATATGTTGCATGACATTTTGTTTATTGGATTTGAAATAAAACATATGATTATGTATCATGTCAAAATTAGAAAAAAAAAATGATCATGTACCACTATTTCTCCGTCTGCCCTATGATATAAATGGTCTGCATCCTAACACATGACATATTGATTGCACATTGTGTAGAGAAATAACATATTGTTATAATTGTTTCCCTACCTACTACTACTACTACCTACCTTTTTCTATTCTTTTATTTATCTTTAACACATAGTATAAATCATGATAAAACCTTTTCCAAAAGAAAAAGATAATAATTGCATATATCTACGACCATATTAATCATCACACAATTTTAAGCTCTATCTAGATATAAGGTCTGAAAAAGTTGAAAAGACTTACCTTATATCAACATATATCTCAACCCATTGTCCTTTTATAGATATATATATATATCTTTTGTCATGTAAATTCACTGCAAGAAAAGGTATCTACTATGACAGTTCATTTCATCCAAAATTAAAAGGAGAAAAAAAAAACTGTCATAAAAGGTTAAAAATGCACGTTTTTGGCGGGAAAATTCGGAATTTTTTGGATTTAAAGAATTTATGACAGTTTTTAACTGTCATGAATCTATGACAAATTTTAAGTGTCATTGAATATAAATAATAAAATAATTTATTAATTATATATTTTCTTATCTCCTTTCTTATTAATAAAAAAAAACCCTAACTTTTAATTTTACTTTTTTTCCCCAAATTTCTCCTTCTCCCCCAATCTTATGTCTGTGCGCGTTAAGCTTGTTCGTCTCTTCCATCTGCGTGGTGTTCATCATTGCTTGCAAACCGCCGGCGCCTCTTCTGTCTGCGTGTTGTTTCGTGGTTGCTCATGTCCATCGTCGCTCGTTGCTCGTGGTTGCGCATTCTATTCATGGTCGCTCGCAAGCCGTCCGTTTTGTTCCGTCTGCGGAGGTCCGTCGCTCGCAGTATTATTGCCTCTTGAATTTATTTTTTATTTTCTCCCTTTTTTCTCTTATTTTTATATGATTTTATCTTTAGAGTTTGTTGGATTTCAATGTCTATGTGTGGGTTGTTGTTAATTTCAGAAAAAATGATCAGTTACATACTTCATCTTCTTCAACATCAGCTTCTACGGCTACTTCGGTGAATAGCATGTCTGTATCGAGTTCTGTTAGTCGCAATGCCATTCTTGTCAGTAATAGACAAGTGAGATTGTTAATATAAGGCACTTGTGTGTGTAACCATCTTAATTTGAATTGGTAGTTGGCACATCGTGTTTTTCCATTTCGAAGTTTCGTTGTGAGGTTATAAATGATTTCACTGGTGAAAGATGCGTGAATCATAATTTCTAAGAAGATTGAATAATAATACATGAAATTTCTAGGAAGATTGAATAATAATACATGAATCTTAGGTCATGACTTGTTAATATCAAATTTAGTTATGATATATTTTAAAGTGACCTTTCTATCAAACTAATCATGGAAGTAGTAATGTGAGATTTGATTCTTTATGGTAAAAGGGTCCTACACCTCCTTTTTTTATTTTGGTTTTCCTTTTTCTGTGACACTTAGTAGAATTCCTTATGATGTTTGGTCTCTTCCTAGGTTCCATATTTCTTTATGGGCTTTGGTTATGAAGCTTTTTTATTTTGTTCACTTTGTTTTATCTTGTTTGGTACTTCAACTTTTAGGAATTAAAAGTAGAGGATACTTACGTTTAAATAATTAAGAGCAAAGAGAAGTGTTAAAATACCCCAATTCCTAAACATCAACTCATGAGCTTGCTCTACGATTGTTCTTGTACTTCTACTCATTTCTTTTTCTAGCCACACAAGTCGTAGTATAGCGAAGAAGCTAACCTACCAGAGATTTCATGAAGTCTTTGTTGGAATATTGGCTCTCTGCTTATTCTGTGTGGAGAGTTTTGATGATGGGTAAAAACAGGATCTCGATAATTTATGGTAGGAATGTCTTTAAAGATGGGTTTAGACCATCCACATTTCAGTATCTTACTCTAAACATTTACACTCTTCCTTCAAGCATTTCTGTTTATTCTAAGCATTAACTTTATTGTTATTTTTATTTTTCTTCCTTTCTTCTCACTATCTAATGGATTGAACAATCGTAGATGTGAAATGGTTTCTTACTGACCTAACTCTTCCATTTTTAATCTTTTAAAAAAGGAGAGAAATAATGAATAGAATCTTTTTGGGTTGTACTTCAAGTTTACTTTATTTGAAGTTTATGCCAAAAGTATATGCCATTGTTATACTGAATTGATTCATGTATCTCATGTTTCTCTCAGAGAAATCCTCTTCTCAAACACATCACAAATGTGAGATGGGCTTTTGTAGATGTAGTACCTGATTATTTACTTGGGCAAAGCTGCTGTGCTCTCTATCTAAGGTTTAAGTTTCATTCTCTATGTATATACTCTACTCATGGTATCAGAAATAAAATTGAGCTCTCTAGATTTAGAATGTCCATTGTTCGTATAAGGCTTGGTTTGTTTGAATTGTGTGTAACATTGCGGGTTTTGCAATTGCCAACCTTCCAACTTCTCAACTTGGATAGATGGACATTGTTCCATGTAGCAGTTTGCATGTACCAGCTGGCCAGGCCCTTGGTCCCTTTTTCTTCAATGAGTCCATAGACATGGATGACACAATAGAGAAAAAAACCAGAAAATAATACAAGCATATTCTGCAAATCCCAGTTTTGAGAAAATTATTTTATGTGATTGTATTAAATTTTAAATTTTCACATAATAAATTTTCCTAGCTTTTGGTTTTCTTTTTTCTCTTTTTCTAATTTGAATTTTTATCACATTAATTCTTGCATTTTTGGTCTAAAAATTGTGTGAGATGTAGACAATAAATATTTAATGAATTAATATTTTTTTTTTGCTATTCAATATAGAGAATTGGCACATACAAAAAATAATGTGGTAGGTGTCCTCAAACTTAGGACTCCAATTAGAAACAACTCTTTTTTCTTCGCCAAACTCATAAATTGTTCTAATAAAACCACATCTTGACTTTTTTGGGTTCTATTTTCAAAAATGTAATTGGATGTGATTCTTTTATATGAACTAGTTTATGAGATACTATATATATTTACAATTCGACATGTCGTAAAATCTAGATACAACATTATATTTATTATTATTATTATAAATGACATAATAATGTATACATTAAAGGGTTTGGTAAGTTAATCATAAATTCGAATACAAATTGCATCTAGCTAGCTAGTTTGAAAAAAGTATACATCGAAATTTGACATATTAAAGAATTCATCAAATTATCTCCATTGATTTAGTATCTGTAACTTGAATATACTTTTTGCTAAGATGAGACACTCTGTTTTACTTGTCAGGCGCTACTACTTCAAATCCCAGCACTTCATAATTCATTTTCATTTAAAAGGTTGGTTTTCTCTCCTTTTGTACTTTGTGCTAGTGCATCGTTCGATCAATTTTCTTAATTTTAGTCATTGATATGCTTGTAGGTGTTTTAGCTTTGAGTTTTGTTAAGTATGTAGGTTGAATTTGGTGTTTGCGATTATGTATTCTTCAAGTGTGTATGTAATTTAGATAAGTTTGTGGGCTGAATTTGGTGTTTGCGCTTATATGTTGTTGAAGTGTGTATGTAATTTAGCTAAGTATGTGGTCTATGTTGTTGAAGTGTGATGTTGATCATAAAGTGTTGTTGAAGTGTGATGTTGATCATAAAGTGTTGTTGATAAAAAAGTGTTGTTGATCATGAAGTGTTGTTGAAGTGTGTTGTTAATAAAAAAGTGTTGTTGAAGTGTGTTGTTGATTATGAAGTGTTGTTAAAGTATTTTGTTGATCATGAAGTGTGTATGTAATTTATCTTAGTTTATGGGATGAATTTAACTAAGCTTAAAAGTTATTATTCTTGAAGTGTGTATGCGCTCTATGTTGTTGAAGTGTGTTGTTTATCATGAAGTGAATGTGATGTGTTTATGTGGGTGAATGTGTTGTCTTGTTGAATTATTTTTTTCTTTTTTCTTATCTTATTAGGTTTTGCCACAATTCATTGGAGCAATAAAGCCATATTTACGCCAATTCATTGATGTATAGGCTTTTTTGTAGGTTTGGTAGGATTTTTTTTTAAAATATAGTTATTTAAATAGTTTGTTCGTACCAAAACACATTTGTACCGACAATTAAAACAATATTACAAAGTGTGTTGGGCCTATAAAAGCGTTCACTGTTTTTCCATATGTGATTGTATTAGTGTAATGGTATGTGTAATGGCAGGGCGACAAGAAATACAATATTCAATAAGAAAGAGGGTTGTAAAATGATGACAGTTAAAAAGTGTCATAAATGATAAATAATGACATTTAATATCAGTCATAGAATATTAACAATGATAGTTATCCTCCGTCATAAAAAGTAAACTATGACAGTTATAAGCTGTCATAAAATATAAACAATGATAATTATTAACTGTCATCGAAAATAAATAATGACAGTTACACTTTGTCATAAAATGTAAATTGTGATAGTTATTAACCATCATCGTAACTAAATAATGACAGTTATAATCTGTCATAAAATGTTTCATTTGTGACATTTATTCTATGTCATGAAAAACCACTTTTCGTGACAGTTTTTTACAACTGTCATGAAATACTTTCCATGACTGCCGCATCAATGACTCTAAAAAACTATCATGAAAGCTTTTAATGACAACATTTAACTGTCATCGTAGGCCATTTTTCTACTAGTGATTACTGACGTGAGTGTATATCTAACTAAGCGTAATAAGTAAAGGTAGAACCTATGACATAAACGTTGATACATATACGATAAGATACAACGGTATGTCGATTTCTAAAAAAAAATTAAGCTACTCGTATGTTTGAAGATAGTTTTTTTTTTTTTAAAATCTAGGATATAGGTAAATTTAACATAAAAATATTAAATAATATACATTAAATCTACGAAAAGTCATAAAATGTCAAATTAATGACAATGATACGAGATACGATAATTAAAAACTATATCAAAATTATGAAAGTACAATAATCAATAGATCAATTCGATAGAAAATAGTCAAATTTTGATAAGAGAAAAGTTAAAAAAGTTAGAAAATTAGAGGAAGTATGAATGAAAGAATTTTTCATTAACTTATGGAAGATATTCAAGAGAATTATATTCTACTCAACTTTGTAAGGACGTAAATGTGATGATGACAATATTTAACCTTTTATTTATTTTTGTCCTTTTAATTTTGGATAAGGTATAAATATTTTAAACAAATTGTTTAACTGTAAGATGGAAAAATATTAGACATTGCTTATCTTTTTTTTTTTTCTATGAAAATGCTAGAACATCAAATCATGTATTAGATACGTCAGATAAGCCAGCATATAAAAATAGATATGCTAAATCACATATCAAATATGTATTTGAAAAATATCCTACTTAATACAGATTCTTTGTTTAAAATAAAGTATATGTGATTCACGAGCTAAAACATAAATGTATAAAGTTTTTAAATCGACCTTTTCATTTTCCATTTCCGATTGTGTTGAATGAAAATTTTGAGTTTAACAAATATTTATTATATTATTTTATTCTAAACATGCATTCCAACAATGTGGAAGTCACACATTCATTCATGGGTTTGGGCCCTAAGGACACCCAAGTTTTGGAAGGAGTGAGGAGATAAGCAAAAGTAGGATTGCCGATATCTCAATGCATACGGGTAGTGGCGAGGTGAGAAGTTCTTTTTCAATATACCGAGCGTTTTAATTAGTACACGAGTTGATTAGTTAGCGTTTTAACCATTACACTAGCAAACTAGAGAAGGCATTCAGACCAAGCAAGATACCAATACATTACGCGAGATACAAGGCGTTAAGGCTTCTCATCATTTCTTTTAGACGATTTGCAACAACCTATTGTTTTATTTCCTAATAATAAAACTTCACAATTAGAAATTATTTATATGTGCTAGAAATATTGTCAATGAATTTTGCCCTATCTTATAAATATCTAAATTAAGAAAAAAAAAAACCAATATAACTCTTTTAACAAATTTTCAAAAGAAAAAAGAATCACAGAAATTCACACAAAGATGTCTCTATACCTAAATTGAATGGAACTTTCTGATTAGTTTTGGTACTTTGGCTTAATTACTCTATCAATCATTTTCGTTCAATTTAATATGTCATGAAATTCTCTCCTTCTACACGATTGTTTTAGTTTTTTCTTTGAAGTTTGAAATATGATTAGAAAAGTTGTCAGAAAAGTCCTCACCTTATTTAAGAGTAAAGTCTTTTGTAAATAGAAACGTATTGTTAGGTCAAGTCAAGGGCAGTTGAACGAATAACATATGTAAATATATAGATGAAGAAAAAATATCATAATACATATACTTGGAATTAAAAGATGGGTATAACCCGGATGCTCCCAAGATTTTTCATAAATAAATATATGTTCTTTTTGAAAGGTAACCTATTGAAAAGTTTCACCCCTCGTCATCCATGAATTTGGCAAGTAAAAAATGTTCAAGTATTTGACTTGTCGAAAACAAAATTTGTGAAAATGTTGTAAACAATTTCTCACAATTTCAAAATTTCCTTTCTTATGGATAAATTGAGATTTGCTGGAAATTAGGAGGAAAAAACATTCCCAATGAAGTGAAATTATGGAATTTTGGTTCTAATTATTAACGTGTGAAGAACAAAAAGTCGTGTGGAATTATTAAATAAAATAGAAAAATGGAAGAGGCGGGGGGCCACACCACATCCCGTGGAAGAAACTATCCATCTTTCAATTACTACCATATCTCTTATCTCCCTCTTCTCTTCGTCCATTCAATAATTCAATTCAATTCAATTCTCCTTATTTTTATTTTTTTATTTTCCTTACTTAAAATTTATCAATATTTTCTCTTAGGTGAATAAAAAGTATTACAAATATAACAAAATGTCATATACTTTATGAGTGTTAAACTACGATAGATCAGTTTGGTACTAGGAACTAGGAAGTTTGAGAATAAGAATTCAAGTTACTTTACATGGAATTATGATAATGTATTTATAGAGAAGGTTAACCTAGGTCCTCTCATGTTTGGTTTTGAAATCTACTACTCAATAACCTAAACAAGTCCTATATGGGATCGAGGGTGTTTTTGTGCGAAAGTTGGGATCCTTGGTCTTTGGAAACAAAAAAGTTGGATCAAAGGCTCAAACTTGCACAATTGGGCCAACTAGGATCCTCAACCTCGACCTTTGAGGGCTAAAAAGTAAGGTTGGTCTCGACCTCAAAGGCAAGCTATGGAAGGAAGGAACAGAGAAAGATGTTATAGGGTTAAAATATAAGCAACCTAAATCCTAAATTAAAAGAAAATATTAATTTTACAAAAATAAAAAATAAAGATTAGCTTTAATGTCCGTTTTAAACCAACATTAATTCGTCCTCTTTAATGTCGGTTTAAAATCGACATTAAACATCCGTGTTTTTAAAACCGACATTAAACCTCCATTTTTATTTTATCCAATGACATTAAAAGTTAATTTCTTCTAGTGAAGGGGAAACAATAGTTCGATCCAAAGGTCAACTCGCCTCCCTAGGTTGGCCTATCATGATTGTATCTTGATCCCACTCCGGTTTTCTCTTTCTCTTATTAATTAGATTTATCTTTTTGGTCCAAAATCATCTCTAATACCTTAAAAAAAGTTAAAGAATATTTTAATTAGCCATTTATCAAAACTCACCCCATTATCTCCCTTTTCCGGTTATTCTTTCTCCATTACTTCAATATATGATCTAACACTTCTTTCTTTCCTCTTTTTGTTTTTTCTTCCTTCTTCCTTTCTTTCCGATTAATTTTTATGAAATTACTTTAACTGATAAATATAATAAAATATTATAATTTATCTATGATAGACTAATATAGACTATAATAGACACATATAATACTGTATCTAGATCTATCGCATTTCATTATAGATAGACTATGATATTTTGTAAATATTTTTATTTATTTTGCTAAATTTAAAAATAACTCTTGATTTTTTTTTACTTTTATTTATCTCATTAAAAAAACGCCCCTTCCTATTAAAGTATATGTATATCGTAATAAAAAGAAAGATAATAATATAGTGCACTAAGTAGATGTTAGGACTTAAATATTTTAATAAATTTTAAAAAGAGATTTTGCTTTTCAAAATTTTGTGTGATTTCATAGGATTTCAAGTTTTAACTTGAAGTTTTGGTTTATATTTTATTACGAGAAAATTTGTATAATAATTGGACAAATGAGAGGAAAATAAAAACTATATATCTATATAATTTTGTTTTAAAATTGGTATTTTTCGAATTCAATAAAGCTTCAAACAAAATGATTATCACTACACTCACTATAGGAGCATTTTTAAACTTTTTTTTCTAAGGCTAGAAGTATTAATGCATTTAATTCTGTTGGATATTATTTTTTAACCAAAAGATATAATTGACATTAAAAACTGATAAAATTAAGAAGAAACATGATACAATCTGAAACTAAGTACTGCAGACTAAAGTGAGCCTAAAGAAGGGGGCTGATTGGGCCAGTTCTAAGCCAGCAGCCTAGGTCGAGGCCAACCCTTACCAAATGCCAAACATTACATGTTTTTTTAAATGTCCTAACGTTACAAAGTAACATATTAAGCTCGAGGAAGACCCTCGACCAAGGTCGACGTTCTTAAGTTTCACACTCCCTCCTATATTATCTTCTCTGAGCCTAAGAGATGGCGCAAAACCAACAATAACGTTCTTCTCTCAAACGATACTTGTTGACCCTTAACTTGACTACTAACTTCGAAAACGAAAAACAGCAGAAACATATATGGATACTCAAGAAAACAAACTTCAAACAATAGCAGTGCAACTCAGAACACAACTAAACATAACTCAAACTAACACTTTAAAGTCTTAGGTAGACAAACATGAAGATATTATAAGACAATTTCTATACAATTCCCAAAACTCAATAATGTAAATATATACAAACTAGATGCATGTTCTTCACATAAAACATAGAATGGTAGAAATTAAAACTCAACAATAGATAAGCAACAGTAAGTCAGGCTTTAGGACCATGATATTTACCTGAAAAGTGAGAAAATATTTTGAAAACGTGAGTTAAAGCTCAGTGAGTGCCTATCTTCAAAACAAAACATGCTTTATAAATTTGTAAGTAATTAAGAAACATAGCAAAGCCATAAAACAAATTTTCAAACTTTTCTCTTTCTCCCTATACCTTGAATCAAAACTCGAGAATGCAGAGCTAAATCAATACCATATAACCCTGATAATAGGAACCTCGGCTTTAATAGAAGAATGGAACCAATGCTATTAGCCCTGCTCTGAGATGGGAAAACTAGGCATCCAAAGAGGCTCTCATCTCAAATTAACTCTATGCACAATAAACTCCCCCATAAGGTCACAATAGATCTCTAGATATCTCGGGTATAGAATAAAACATGATTTATAATCTCAAGCTTAAATTCAAATTTCAACATTATTCTCTTTAAAGCTTAAAATATGCCAAACTTGTGTCAATCTCTTGCATATAGCAAAAACTATATCAGAGGGAGCCTATACAATTATAAATTCTAAAGTAATACTGTATTAGAGGGACTAAATCACACTCAAGCTTAAATACTTAGAAACTCAGTTTAACTTATGTCATTGCTTTTAAATCAACTCTCAAACTCAACTTAAACTCATGCTTTACAAACATCTTGTTAAATCAGTAAGTAAATCATGCTTATTTAACTCAAAGCATGCTCAAATTATTTAACTAGAAATTCATGTTTGTAATAAGTATTCAAGTACATTTTGTCACTCACGGATTGTAGCTAACTCCCTTTGCGCTTATAGATTTGCACAAACTCATATTAACTTGAAATAAGAGAATTTAATATCAAATTAAGCCTTTTAATTAAGAAATAGCCCAAACTTTACCAAAAAAATTGCAGAAACACCAAAAATGCCCTAAATTGACACTTAGGCATTGGTTAGTGCATGACATGGGTGTCCAAGGTTGCACATGTACGCATAGACCCCATCAGGATGCCTAGTTGCATGCTAATCTAGAAAGGCGCCTTGTCGTACGCCCTATGGTCGTCTACCCCTTGTCGTGTGCTTTTCCTCCATGCGTACACAGCCTGCCACATAACCTCGATGAGTGCCTCATGTCATCTGGCTATATGTTGGGTTGGCCTCACGTAACACCTTACTTACCATTTTGCGTGCAACACCACACATAACTTCCTTAACGCTCGGCCAACGCTCAACAACACCACCCTACTGGGTTTCAAAATTTAAATTCAACTTCTATAACTTATAACAAAAAATCCAATCATCAAAATGAGAAACTTCCTTCTAAAAAGGTACTTGGAACCCTCTTAAACTATCTTACGTCAAAATATTTGCTAGAAAATCTAAGTATTGAGTCTTTTAGCCTCTAATCTTCGAAGATTGCTCTAAATTCACTCGAGAACAGATCTTTTTTGCTTTTCTTCAATGGTTGAATAGCTCCCAAAAAGCTTCTCTCTAGCAGCCCTAACAAACAAACTACACTCTTTTGCGGTTTGTTTGAGACAAAAATGAAGGAAAACGTACAAGCCAAATGAGAGAACTTGTTCTATGAAATTACCTTAAATAATGGTCTCTACGTTCCCGCCTAATGAAATCTTCTACTTGTCATTTTCCAATTGGTTACATGCCTAGCCATCTATATTCCACTCCACCAAACACCCTTTGAACACCTAAGACTCACTTGAACGCATGGTGTTCAACTTACTTGCATTTAACTCAAAGCCACTAACTTGGTCACATGCTCAATCCTCTACCTTACCATCTAAGTCTCAACGCATGACACACCTTGTCTTACCCTTAGCTTTGTTGCATAGAGGTTATTTGCATTCTTTGGTCGCACAGACCACTATTGGCCGCATTAGACTTGTCTTGGCTGTAAGCCTCTTGGCTCAACACTCACCTTTACTATTCATCCCACCTAACCTTGGTTGGCCACCTATCACTACCCTTTGGAGGTTCTCTTTACTCTCACTTGGCCGCACAGAGGTAGAACAATATGTTCATATGGTAGATTTTTGGAGAATGTTGCTAAATTTGGCTTGTTGTAAGTATGTAATGACCAACTACATGTATGTTCAAGGATATATATGCAATTTGTTAGTTATTTGATGGAAAGTTTAGTTGATTCAAGAAACTTAAATATTTAAGTTAATGTATAATTTAGCAAGATTGATGGAAATATGTTTGGCATGTACTTAATGAATGTTGATTAAGGTCTATTTTCGGCAAATGTACAAGTATATGAAGAATTCGTGGACCATGAGATTGATCACCTCCATTTATTGCATTAGTTTGATTAGATTATGTCACACATACATGTAATATTATAGTTAATTTATCTTTTGAATTATTGTAAAACCTTTACAGACAATGTAATTTACATTTTTTATTATCAATATAAAAATCTTTTTAAACATATATGTGGGTAATGTTGAATCATGTATTTAACATTTTTTGCATGAGAAATATATGACAAAAAATATGTGCTGTGAATTGAAAAATAACGACATTAAACAAGTGTTGACATATAAACCTTTATTAAACAAGAATAGTGTATTGAAAAGAATTATGTGTAACGAAACATTTAAACATGACAATATATTGGTGTCAAGTTATAAATAAATGTGGCGCATTTAATGCATCAATATAAGAGTATTAATGACAATATATTCGTGTCAAATGATAGATAATGACGACACATTTAAAACATCAATGTAAGGGTATTAATGACAATATATTGGTGACGAGTAATAGATAACGGTGACACATTTAAAGCGTTAATGTAAGAGTATTAATGACAATATATTGATGTCAAATTATAGATAACGGTGACATATTTATTGCATTAAGGTGTAACGCCCCAAAAATTATGATAATTTATTGGGCGTTATTTTGAATCAATTTAATGAGAATTATTTGATTTAGGTGGGAATTGAAATTAATTAAATATTTCTTGGATGAATATTTAATTAATTAGAGGTTTTGGCATGTGGTGTTTGTTAAGTTTTTGTTTAAATGGTAAGTTAAGAGAATTAAGTGAAGTTATGGATTTTTAGTGTTGTTGAAGTTGAATTTAATTAAATAATTATGGATGTTATTTAATTAAATTGTGGGGTGGAAAGTTTGTTGGAGATTGAATAATTATATGTATATGTGGAAATATATATATAATTATTATGTTAAAGGAAACGATAATTATATTTGTTGAAATATAATTATTTAAGGAAAAAATAGTTGTGTTTTGGAGAAAGGATATTTATTAAAGGAGAAAAAGTAAAATAATTATATTTTGGGAAAATATAATTATTTGTAAAAGGATAATTAATTACTTTGGAGAAAGATAAACAATAATTAATTATTTGTAAAAGGATAATTACTTTGGAGAAAGATAAACAATAATTAATTATTGTGGAAGATAATTAATTATTTTGGAAGAAAGGTAAATAATAATTAATTATTGTGGATGATAATTAATTATTCTGCAGAAAGATAAATATTGATTCTGGAGTGAAGTTGTTATGGTTGGGTTAAGATAATTCATGTTGGAAGTTATAAGTGATTTATTGGAAAAGATTTGATTGATTAAAAGAATTGAGGATTTAAGTTAATTTGAGATTTTGGAGGGAAAAGTTAGTTTTGGTGGAATTGTAATTAATTGAGTATATATATATGGATATATATATTTAATTAATAATATGGAAAAGTGAAGTTAATTATATGATGGAATATAATTATATTTGTTTGGAAAAGAAGATAATCCATAAGGAGAGAGATGGTTGATTTGATTGGACGAAAAAGATATATATTTATAAGAGAGAATAATGGTTTAAATAAATATATATTTATTGTAGATTTTGGTGAGAAAAATAATAATAATAATAAAGAAGTATTATTATTATTAATAATGGTTATAAATGCCTAAGATTAAGGCATTTATTTAGGAAAGATAATGGGAATAAAGATATATGTATATTTTTTGGTATTATATATATATCCTAAAAAGAAAAGAAAAAGAAAATAATAATAATAAATATTATTGTTATTATAATATATATATATATATATATATATATATATATATATATATATATATATATATATATATATATATATATATATATATATATATATATATATCCTAAAAGGAAAAGGAAAAGGAAATAATAATAATTATTATTATTGTTATTATTTGGGTCTATAAATAGATTGGAATGCTTAAGTTGGAAAATAAAGGAAAAAGAAAAAGTTCTTCATCTTCTTCTCTAAGATAACCCTCTGCTGTCGCTGCCTCATCAGTCGAAGTTAAGATTGGTCTCTTTGGAAGCTTGAGGATTTAAAGTGATGAATTTTTCATCAAGGATAAGAGGATTTTCCAATCTCCATCTGATTAACCTTGGTAAGCCAATGAAATTAAATTAATATTTTATTAATTTAATTTTGTATCTATTTGAGGTTTCTTTAAAGGTTCAATTGGCTAAACTTTTTAAGATTTAAATCTTGGATTTTTCCCAATCAAGGTTGAATTGGTTTCAACCTCCTTTTTTTTAGAAAGTTAATTAATTTGGGAAAATTTTGGATGTTAGCCAATTGCTAATTTCATTAATTAAGATACTAAGTTTTCCTTTTATGATTAGGATCAAGTTAATTGGAGAATTTTACTGTCAACTAGGGAGTACCCTTGTTTGACTAAAATCTCCAGGTAAGAGATTCTCCTACTAGACCTTCGAACTGAATTCAAGAGACCGCATGTAATTATGATTATGCATTGATGGTAGCTAAGATGCATAATTTGAGGATAATGATTATACTGAGATTATGATGATAGTTGATGTTGATGATGATGACTGAGATTATTATGTTGATGATTGATGATGATGACTGATGTTATGTTAATGACCGGTAGTATGCTGTTGATGATTGTTAATGCATGATATATTAATCACATGATTAAGGACGTTAAGATTAATACTCATGCCATGTTATGATGTTATGTTATGCTACATGCTATGGATGTGGTGTTCTGTTAACTTTGTCTATTAGAGTCGTACCTGCATGGGTGTCCTTCGGGATCACCACCTATTTAGGACTGTGTGGTCCGACGGGACGCCAGTCTAGCATGGATATAGATATGATTCGAGTGATTCGACGGGGTCCTCGCATCCCGATTGTCTTAGTGTTACCCCCGGGTTCACTACAGACCAGCATGTCCTAGGTGCTCCCTCGGGATACCGAAGACCAGATTTTCGTTCCTACGGGAGCGCATGTTGCACGTGTTCGGGAACGTGCCAGAGATTGGGTACCATTTTCAGGACTCTAATGGGAAGTTAACAGACACCTAGCGGGACTAGTAGTAGGTCCCTTACTGAGTATATGTTTATACTCACTCTTTCTATGTTTAACATTTCAGGCGAAGGTAAAGGTAGAGGAAAGCTGGCGAGCGACAGAGAAGGATCCGTGACATGCCATATGGGGACTCAGTTTTGCTTCCGCGTTTATGTTTCAGTGTTTTAATATTCCATTTTTAATGAAAATTTATTCTTCCCTCGTTTCAAAAAGTGTCTCTTGTCATTGTTTCTCCTTAGTAACGACCTCAGCTTAGTATAAAGAGTTGGGTCGTTACAAAGGTAAGGGTATTAATGACACAATCTTGGTGTCATCTAAGCATATTTAGCGATACTTTTTTCGAAGTGTTGTTAAATAGTCTTTCTTGACAGGAGCTTCAATGATGCAAAAATGGTGTCGCTTTATGACGCAAAATTTGCGTCGTTAAATTCCAAATCCCAAATTTAAACCTTAAAGGCTTTACTTATGTGTTGTCTAGGTTGGTCTATTGTGTGCCGTTGTTTTAATTCAAAACATGTGCAATATAATTGTATAGGTATTTCAAATTGTACTATCTTTTGAAAAGAAAAAAGGCCTTGACAAGCAAAACGTGTAATACCTAAGTCGTAGTTTTTTAGTGTCAAGAAAAACTTTCATTTGATCGATAATAAGTGTACTCAAGGTTAAATATTCTTGGCCAATAATAAATGTCAAGACAGTAATCTTACGTAATACGTAAAACAAGTCAATTGATCTCATATACTTGACATCTACAACATGTCAAGTAAATTTCATCTTGATGCATATATCCAATAAAAAATAATATCTTATTCTTGAAATTGGATTACTTGATGTATTTCAAAATGTGAAATAAAGAAATATTTAATTGGAAAAAATGTTAAGTAATATTACTATATAGTTTGAAAAATTGAAAAGATTTATCAACATATCTCAACCAAACACATTGTCTTTTATTTTGGTAGATATATATATATAATTTAAATAGTGATGGTATTTTAAAGTCATAGAAATGTGCAAAGATAAAAAATAAATGCTTAAAATTGTCTACATCAACACTCAGATTGTTTTTTCTTTCTTTTTTTACAAAATATTTTATGTGTGTTACAAATTTTAAAATATGCTAATGAGTTTTCCCATATGTCCTAATATCCAAAAAAGGAAAAAAAATCAGAGAAATTCACACCAAGATTTCTCAATACCTAAAATTGAATGGAATTTTCTGATTTCTTTTTCTATATATTTTGGCTGAATTACTATCAATCAAATTTCTCTAACTTAGGGTGGGTTTGAAATAAATGTGTAAGAATGGATGTGGGGAAAAATTGCTACGTCGTGGATGTACTGTCTTAAAAACAATTACAGTACGTCTGAGGTACTAATCACAATATGTTTAGTTGATCCCAAAGGTTAACACCATCTTAAAATTCAAATATGCAACTTGCTGGAATATAGACTAAAATCAAGCAAAGGGCTCAAAAAAATAAAAAAATAAAAAAATAAAGAGAAGAACATAGGGAAGATATTGCAGAAAGAATGAGATATATGTATTTCAATATACTAAATCTGATGAAGAACAAGAGCGGAGATTCACGATGGCTAGGGCTACTATGGGAATAGAATGTAAAACTTAATTCAACAATTAATATCAAAATGTTTAATTTTTAATATAAAAAGTTAGAGAAGATTTAACGGATGAGTAATAATTTTTTTTTTCGACAAGCGCAATTACCCAACTTACCCACTCCAACGATAATATAAACGTTGTGACAAAGTTATACCATCACCACCAATACACTTTGGTTGTATGCCTTGGTATTTATACCTTCTAGTCATTTCAAAATTCTCCAATGTAAGTCAAAAGATCTCTCATTAACTTATCATGGCCTAAACGTAACCAATAATTATTTCCAACAAAATTTTCAAGCGCTTAATTAAAAAGTAAAATTACTATCGAAAAATAATCAAAATGGATTCTTAAGGTGGATATAGATTTTTCTCTTGTATGGTTAGGCTAAAAACGATGTGTTCTTTTTTAAGAAAGGCTTGAAATATGATTTAAAAAATTATGAAGTAGGTAAGAGTCCATATCTTATTTAAGAGTAGACTTTGAAATAGATACACATTGTTAAGTCAAGGCATGACAAATGTAAACCCGTGGATTAAAAAAATATTATGAGCACATATATTGGATAGAGTTATGTACTTTGGAATCTATTTATCTATGTCTTTGTATTTGAATATTCTCTTTATTTTCAATGAATCTTAGTATAGTATAGGTACTTTATAATCCTAAAATTAAAGATTTAAAAATATATATACTAAAAAGGAGTAAATTTCTTTTATATTTGTGAATGTTGATATCAGTTCACAGATTTCTACTAATTTTACTAGATAATCCCATTTAACCTACGCTATTTTGGTATTAAGAAAAAAAAAAAAAAACCTTAGAATATTAAACTTCATATAGATAGCCACCATTACTTGAATTAATGACTTCTTAGTTTTTTATAAAAGTCATGTCCTCTGTTGTGGTAAAATCAAATGTAATCTAAATTTTTAGATACTAAATGGAAACTTATAGCAAATAACACAACTTAAGAAATAAATTAAAAATGTAACACAAGGATAACATATGTGCAAAAATAACAAATGTTTGACCAATCACCGGGTAAATTTTTTTGAAATATCAAGGCTATCATCTAGTCACTATCATTGATAGAAGTTATCACTATCATTTATAATTTCTGTCATAATATATCGACTATTAGTGATAAATCTTGTAAATAATAGTGTGTAACAAAATATCGTGTATAAAGAATTTTGAAAAAAATCGTTTAGATTGAAGTAGTCAAATCTAAACGATCGTGTAAAAAAAATAAACGTTAGTGTACCAAAAAAATTAAAAGAAATCGTTTAGCCAAATCTAGACGATCGTGTACAAACGAATCTTGAAAAAATAATAAACAAATCTAAACGATTGTGTACCAAAAGAATCTTGAAAAATTTGTTTGATCCTGTACCAAATTTTAAAACAAAATCGGGACCAAATCTAAACGACTAAATCTAAATAACCAAGTTAAACAATAAAATTGAAAAAATAAAATCGTTTAGATTTGGTACGTACAAATTAAACGATTGAATTGAAAAAATAATTTTTTATATTTGGTTATCTAAATCTAAGCGATCATGTATCAAATATATTGCGCATTGTTGACAGAAACATTTTTAGTATTTTCTATTGTTTTCGAAATTGTTCAAATATTTTGTCGTATTGTTATATTTTCTTAAAAGACCCCAATTATTGTATTATACATGAATATGAAAAACAATAGAAATTATAATCACTTATGTTTGTATAACTAAATTATAAGCTCATTTTGTTTATATATATAAAACTACTGCTATTAGAAATTATTGTAGAAGCTATGGTAGTTTCAAAGAAAGTCTAAATAGAAAATAGTTTGAAAACATAGAGTAAAGAGAGGGAATTGAATGAGGAGTCAAGGGCAAAAGGGGAATTAAGATAAATTAAAGGGCATCATTGTCATTTCAATAGAAAAGAAAACACAATAATTAAGAGGAAGGCAGCCAGAAAATATTGGGAGAGGCAGAGGGGTTTGTGTTGGGTGTTGTGACTTCAAGAGAAATATCTAATACGTGGGAGAAGGGAGAGGATAATAATAAAAGAAATATATAAGATTTAAAAAAAAGGTTCAAGTCAAAATTTGAGAGAAGAACAAGAAGGGAAAGCAAATTTGAAAAATTAATTGAAGACTTCATGGGAGATGAGCTAACATGTTGGTAAGTGTTTTTTCTTGGAAATTTTGAATTATTGTAAAGCCTTGTGAGAAACTTTAATGATGCTATTTCTCTCTCTCTCTCTCTTTTTTTTTAAAGAATTGAGTTTGTTAAACAAAGAGTCTGGGTTTAGAATCAAATTAATCAACTTTGATGTAAAATAATTGTTGTTAATGATCTTGAGAGTTGAGAGTGATATGGAGTTTTGCTTGGTTTCTATTAAAGGTGAAAGTGTTTTTTGAGGTATGTTGGTTTTCTTTCTTTTCAATTTAGGAGTTTATTGTGGGTTTGCTTCCAAAAAAAGATTAAATAAAAGGAAAGTTGAATTGAAATTGGTGGTTTTAATCCTTTCCATTCATAGAGAAAAAAGAAAAAAGAAAGAAAGCTTAGAGGAAGAAGTTAGAGAAAGAGAAGTATGGAAGGAAGATGATGATTGGGTGGAATTAATAGAAGAAGAAAAAAAAGCAATACTTAGGTCTCTTTGGTCAGCAGAAAGTCCCATGCTCTCCAACTTTTAGTCAAGAAGAAATTAAGTATTCTTTAAAAAGTTGACACGTGTCGACTTTTAATTGGTGCAGTGTTCACCTAAGTTTCTTTTTTTTTTTTGTAAGGAAAAAAAAAGTGAAATAAATGAGATGGAGAGGAAGGACGGAGAGAGGCTAATGGGGAAGGTGAACACAGAAAGAAAATTATTTATATCTTGTGTTGAAAGGAAATTGAGAAGTAGTAACTGATACTCAATTCATGTAAGGATTAAAAGTGCAAGGAAAAAAAAGGAAAATTGCTCTTCATTTGTTGTGAAGTTGATATGTTTAATCTCATTTTGGGAATTCAATTTTTCGTTTTATTTTTTATCCTTCAGGAGCTAGGCTTTGGATTTATGGTGTAATGAAAGGAAAATCTTGTTCAAGTGTTTAAAGCAGAGGAATGAAGGTGTTTTGGATTAGGAGTCGTCATTTAGTCAAAACAAGAGTGATGCTATTTGCATTGTTGTTTGGGATTTGGATGCCTTTGGGAGTCATTGGTGTCCCTAAAAACATTACCACTTCTTCAAATCCAACGGTGTTGAATGTTGGAGTTCTCTTCACTTTCGATTCGGTTATTGGAAGGTCTGCACAGCCAGCGATTTTAGCTGCCATGGATGACATCAATGCTGATAACGACATTCTTCAAGGAACAAAGCTAAACTTGATCCTACACGACACGAACTGCAGCGGATTTCTTGGAACTGTGGAAGGTACTTCTCAAACATAGAAGAGAACTCTATATATATATATGATCATCTTTACTACTTGAGATTGTTAAGTAGGTTAAGATTATTGAATGAATTGGCTTTAGAATGATGATCATGGATTGCTATTTTTTTTTTAATCTTGGAACTTGAGTTTGGTTTGTATGTTGAATAGTTGATCTTCTATTTGTGGTTGCATTTCTTATATTTTGGTACATTGTTTGATAGCTTAGGCATCAAGGGTAGAAATGATTCTAAATTTTCAATTGAATTTCATTCTAAACTTTCTTACAATTTCAAGAATGCATAGCTTGAGCTGAGGTGCTTGTCTAATTTTCACTTTCAGATATTCAGGCATGAGGTTTGGGATATTGTTGGATTTAATGCCTCTTTTTGGAATCCATTTCTTAGTGAGTGTCTAGACTCCTTAGGTGGGGTTATAGGCTTAATTTTCAAAAACTAATATCTATATATATATATATATATATATATAGTTGTGAAAGAAGGGTTTTTGAGTTTTAGGCTATTGCACAATCTTATGCATAGATGATTCTAATCTCCCATTAACCATTTTCATCACAGAGAATAACAACAAAGAGTAACCATTGATTGCATGTACATGTATGTAGCCTTGCAGTTGATGCAGGATGAAGTGGTTGCTGCTATTGGGCCACAATCTTCGGGCATCGCTCATGTCATTTCCCATGTTATTAATGAACTCCATATTCCACTTCTATCATTTGGAGCTACAGATCCTGCTTTATCTGCACAGGAATACCAATATTTCGTTCGAACCACACAGAGTGATTACTTCCAGATGAATGCAATTGCTGATATAGTAGATCATTTTGGATGGAGAGAGGTTGTTGCCATTTTTGTAGATGATGATAATGGCAGGAGTGGGATATCTGCATTGAGTGATGCCTTGGCGAAGAAGCGAGCCAAAATCTCATATAAGGCTGCTCTTCCTCCTGGATCCCCCAATAGCGCAATAAGCGACTTGTTGGTTTCGATCAACCTGATGGAATCTCGAGTTTACATTGTACACGTCAACCCTGACAGTGGTTTATCAGTATTTTCAATAGCTAAGAAACTTCAGATGTTAGATAGTGGCTATGTTTGGATCGCAACAGATTGGCTTCCTTCTTTTCTTGATTCTTTTGAAACAAATAGTCCTGATGTAATGAATCAGCTACAAGGTGTTGTTGCTCTTCGTCACCACACCCCTGATGGCAATCTGAAGAAAAACTTTATCTCCAAATGGAGGAATCTAAAATTCAAAAAGAGTCCAAACTTCAACTCTTATGCACTCTATGCATACGACTCTGTTTGGTTAGCAGCTCGTGCTCTCGACACATTCATTAAAGAAGGTGGAAATATATCCTTTTCCAATGACCCGAAGTTACGTGAAAATAATGGAAGCATGCTGCACTTAAAATCCCTCCGTGTGTTTAATGGCGGTGAACAACTTCTACAAACAATTAAGAAAACGAACTTCACAGGTGTAAGTGGGCGAATTCAATTTGGTGATGATAGAAATTTGATTAATCCAACTTATGATATCCTCAACATTGGGGGAACTGGTTCACGTAGAATTGGTTACTGGTCAAATTATTCTGGTCTATCAGCTATTGCACCAGAAAAGTTGTATACCAAGCCTCTTAATGCTTCCCCAAATAACCATCTCTATAGTGTCATATGGCCCGGTGAAATAACGACCATTCCTCGAGGATGGGTGTTTCCACACAATGGGAAACCATTACAAATTGTAGTACCTAACCGAGTGAGTTACAAAGCCTTTGTGTCTAAAGATAACAATCCTCTAGGTGTTAAAGGATATTGTATAGATGTGTTTGAAGCAGCCATAAACTTGTTGTCTTATCCAGTTCCTCACACATATATATTATATGGAGATGGAAAGGACACTCCTGAGTATAGCAATCTTGTATATGAAGTTTCACAAAATGTGAGTACTCGGCTTTCATTCTAGCTTTCTTTATATATCTTTGGTGGTCCAAATGGATTCTCTTATGTGAATAATGTTTATCTTGATGATATTCTCCCATCTTCAGAAATATGATGCGGCTGTTGGAGATATTACTATTGTAACAAATAGGACGAAGATTGTAGACTTCACACAACCATTTATGGAATCGGGACTTGTTGTAGTTACTGTCGTCAAAGGGGAGAAGTCTAGTCCATGGGCTTTTCTCAGGCCATTTACTATTCAAATGTGGGCTGTCACTGCTTTATTCTTTATTTTTGTTGGAGCCGTTGTCTGGATTCTTGAGCATCGGACTAACGAAGAGTTTCGTGGTCCACCGAGGCAACAACTAATTACAATATTTTGGTTAGTATGTTTAAACTCATTATAAAGACCTTAATTTACTCATGACATAGTTTTAGACTTTAGAAAATGGACTGGTATGGAAGTTTCTGCATAGGATTTAACCCTAACCTCTTGTGATTCATCCATGATTAAGCAGAATTACTATGACTATGAGAATTATCTAGCTGACTATATCAAAAGACTGTTTACTTGTCAATGATAAGAGGATTGAAGTTTCTTAGTTTCAGGTACAACTAGACTACTAACAACGCCAAGGAAATCAATTAGCTCCCTAGAGTGTCATTTAACACTGCGTTTTGTATGACTGAATCTTGTTTTTTTTTTTTTTTTTTTTGCTACATATCGACTTTCTTACGATCATATAGTGACACTTTTTCGTGCTTGCAGGTTTAGTTTCTCGACAATGTTCTTTTCTCATAGTAAGTTTCTTCTACTCAAGTACCCTTGTTTCTCCACTGATCCTATTACAATATATACACTTGAAATGCCTGACATTTTTCTTTTACTGCTCTTGGTGCAGAGGAAAACACAGTAAGCACTCTCGGAAGATTGGTGCTGATAATATGGCTTTTTGTTGTGTTAATTATCAACTCAAGCTACACAGCTAGTTTGACGTCGATTTTAACGGTGCAACAACTAACATCGAAGATTGAAGGGATTGATAGCTTAATCTCTAGCAAAGATGCCATTGGAGTTCAGGAAGGGTCATTTGCATTGAATTATTTGACTGATGAACTGAATATAGAAGGATCTAGGATCATTAAACTGAAAAATCAGGATGAGTATGATGATGCTCTTCGGCGTGGACCAGAAAATGGTGGGGTCGCTGCCATTGTTGACGAGCTTCCTTATGTTGAACTTTTTCTGGCTGGTACCAATTGCGTATTCAAGACAGTTGGACAAGAGTTTACGAAAAGCGGATGGGGATTTGTAAGTATTAATCCAACTCTTCTACTTGGTTTCATTTCAATATTATTACCAACCCCTGGCATTAAAGTAACCCACATGATCGTAGCTAGAACTCTGAAACAATTATGTTGGAAATTGTCTACTTTGGTTCTATAGTTATATTGATTTAGAAAATAAAGAGAAACCAATAGTTCTAATGCTTTTCTTTACTTACGTGATCAATTATGTCTTAGGCGTTCCAAAGGGACTCTCCTCTCGCAGTTGATTTATCAACAGCGATTCTTCAACTCTCAGAGAATGGTGATCTTCAAAAGATCCATGACAAATGGCTCTCACGATCTGAGTGTTCCCTGGGTTTGAACCAAGCCGACATAAATCAACTATCACTGAGTAGCTTTTGGGGATTGTTCTTAATTTGTGGCATTTCCTGCTTTATTGCTCTTTTGATATTCTTCTTTCGAGTACTATTCCAATACCGAAGATTTACCCCAGAAACTCAGCCTGAAGTCGAGCAAATTGAACCTGTTAGAACGAGACGCCTTAGTCGTACAACCAGCTTCATGCTTTTTGTAGATAAAAAAGAAGCAGAAGTCAAAGACAAGCTTAAAAGAAAATCAAGTGATAACAAACAAGCTAGCCAGAGTTTAGAGGGCCACTCTAATTCACCTCCATGATTTAGAGGTAACATGTTTTAAATTCCATTTATTTTATATTTAATTTTCTATTTCTAACAACACTATCATGTTACACTTTGTAGAAGTATGTGCATACTAAACTACTATCCATTGGGGTTATTAGCTTATCCGTAATTTCTTCCTATATTTTCTACTAGGTAGCACTTGTTGAGCTTTTAAATGATTGTATGATCACACGTCTTCTTTTATATGTACTTCTGTTCTTTGCAGAAGCAATAATATTGGAAATAGGAGGTTTCGATGTGTTGTTTATATTTGTACATTGAAAATTTTTATAAAGAAGTGTGTTGAGTACTTCAAGTCAAGCCCACATTATATGTTGTGTTTCGAGTCATGTAGTTTGACAATAAATTTGGCACTCGATAGGGAGCCTATTTTTGTAACATCTCATCTTATGCTTGGTAGGGTAGTTTAGGCGTAGGGTAGGGTGTGCCAAAAATGATAGGTGGGGATCACTTCTTGTCGAGTAATGTATCCATCGGTCAATACAATGATTCTTTACTCTTTCTTTTTTGTTTTCTCGTTTTCTTGAAGTTCTTCGTGAAGGGAGTGGGTTACGAGGAGAGCTTGTTGTGCATTGGAAATTTGAAACTTAGCCTTTAGAAGGTGTTATCGTTGATGCACATTAAACAAATCAGCGATACTTGTGTAATGGCTAGCCTTGATAGCGGTTCTCATCGACATAAATATAATACCACTCTTATCATCTTTTATGTGCTCATTATTTTTTATTGATATATCCATTGTAAGACATGTCTACTCCAGCTATTAGTGATATTGATAGTGATGGACTAATATTTTTTTTCTTGATAGATATTAGAACCTATAATTTAAAAATATCAGTGATAAGAATTGATAACATATCTCTTAAATTGAAACCTATAGCTCATATCAACTAGTAGCAATTAAATAGAACATTTTTCAAATTAAAATTTGTCGTTAATAGCACCAATAAGTGATAGCCACCTGTAGTTGTCATTAGTTGCTATAAATGATAACTTTTAATTTGAGAAAACTGAAAATAAGCGTACGAAAAGGTGGGCTGTACCGGTAATGATCATCACTGTAGTCAATGTTAACATATTTTCAATTGAAAATATGTTAATAGTAATAATTATTATTATCTTGATGGTTATAAATATCGTAACTATTTTATAGTTATAATCTTATGTTCTTAATATGCCTATAGATCTAAAATTAAATTTAGTTGTAAGATTGTTGTTCTTTTTTTATAAATTTGAGAAAAAGATTTTGGTGCGGTGTGATTCTTCTCCTTCTTTTTCGAACTTTTGATTTATTGCTTGGCAATATTCTTTTTTATTTCATTCCTTATTCTGCTAAGTGCACGTTTGAGTTGGAAAGTTGTATTAACTATGAGAGCAACAAACATGTACGATTTTGCACTAAGGTTGCATTAAATTTTTCTTTTAAGGTAGTGGTTTCCATAACAACTATCAACATTTGACACCAATAGGTTGGACATGGTGCTTTTAGTCTTTTACTAGCTTTTTTTTTGTTTGTTATATATGCAATTATTTTATTTTTGTGCTACAAAGTAGATAGTTTTCTTTCGAAGTAGATAACCACTTACTGGAGTCGACCATTGATAGCCAACTAGTGAACTTAATTGATAAAATTTGAGTCTTGAACAAAGTGTAGGTGTGTCATGCCCCGCACTGCATGCGTCTTGAAACTTACTATGTGGCACAAGGCGCAATTTGAGCAGCCTTGATGCCTCAAATGAGACACTAGAACACTTAGCTTAAGTCCTTGAACTGAACTTAATCACTTAAAAAAAACTAACTTTAAACTTACGTGATACAAGGTAATATAACACAAGCAGTGGAAAATAACAACATTTCTCTTAATTAACTTAATACCATGTGTTCAAATTTCATACTTTACAAGCATCTTTAATACAAGAATTAACCATTAAACTTAAACACCTTGCTTAGCTTCCTCACCTATCAAACCGTTTCATCCTTCCTTACTTGGCCTTAATGCCTAATCACCTTGAAAAGGAAAACTTAAACGTAAGTCAAATACTTGGTGAGTGATAGTTTTGGAAACCTTTTGAGGAATACAATTCAACCAACAAATTCATTTTCATATAACATAAACAGGCTTCAATTACTCATTTCATAAAATCACACAAAACACACATTAGTCTCTAACATTCCTTTCCGCCAGGAACATGAATTATTCCCAATAGATTATTGTGATGACCGCATCATCATCAACATCTCCTAAGATTTTACTAATTCATTTCCCATTGCTTAGGCCACTAAGCTCTACGCTTCTTTTAACGCACTGGCCAGCTTCTCATTGCTTCTCCCCATGATAGCCTGGACTCATTATGTGTACATAATTAGCTAGCTCATTGATAGGAATAACACTAATGGTTTACTCACAAGCATAACATACAATCATCACAATAATAAACTTTACTTGAACATTAAAGCTTTCTTTTAGAATAATCATTCATTTTCATAAACATAAGTTATAAAAGACAACATTATAAACAACATGGACTTTGGAAGGAAAGCTTTAAAATAATTTATCTTTAGAAAATGACACTTACAATATTGAGTTTCTCTTTTCCTTAGAACGCCCTCCTTTCTTTAGAACGCTCTCCTTTCTTCTCGACTAAAGCTTCTTCTTGTCTAATAGCTTCTCAGCAGCACAACCCTTAAGTAATTTCTTAACAAAATCTCCGAGTGATGTCCCTCTTTTATGTCCTTTTTGTTCCTATTTATACCAATCCCAAAATAGATTAGTCATCTCTTAAATTTCGAAAAACTCGTTAGTTCCTACTTAGCAGAAAAAATGCATGAAACATGCTTAAGACACCTGGATTCTCGGTCGAGATGGACTCAAGATCTTCTAAGAACTTCACCCTTCTCAATTGGTCGTGCCCAAATTCATGTCTGAAAATCCTAATAATTTTCTTTTTTGCTTCTAGTCCCGACCAAACACGACCCCAAGATGGCTCGAGTGCTCTTTAGCTTTCACTCCGTGCTTTCAATCTCGATTGGACAAGGTTTTGAGATTGCTCAAGTTCTCAACTTCTTAAGTGTTTGTCCTTCATTTTAGCAGAACAAGCACTGAGATTGCCCCGAGATTAAACTTTTGTCTTCAATCTTGCTTGGGATTCCACATGATTGCCCAAGATCCTTACATCATAAGCATTTTGTCCATCATCTCGATTGAGCAAGACAAAGTATTGTCTCGAGATCAAATCTCAAGTCTCGACTGAGATCTCACAAGACTCTCTCGGGATTCCCTTTCGAAGGCACTTAACTTTTTATTTTCCAAAATGACCCTTCTTTATTAAGGTGGGATGCTCATAAGTTATCACGGATGCATGTTATGAGTGATCAAATTTATCATTAATAGCAGAATATCAGTTAGATAACTGATAGGCTATAGCCATCTATTTTTTGGCCGACCTAATTTTATTATTTTGAGGTTATTTTTCAAAAATAAAATAAAGTGATAGTAAAAACTAAAGGAAAATCGCATCATATGAAAAAAAAGTTTAGAAAAAAAATACCATATAGCACATTTTTTTTTTACATATTGCAAATATGACAAGTAATTAGATATATCAGATGACTATCATAGGACTATCAAAGGATTATCAAAGGTCTACTAAAGGGTTATCAGGGCTATCAAAAGGCTATCCGATTTTAAAATTGCTACTTTTGCAATTTAGAAAATGTATTGACATGATTCTTATTATCACAAAATGTTTTGCTATTTTTGAAAACGCTCCAAAACTAAATAAAGCTTTGAATGTTTTTTTGAAAAATATTTTAAAAAGGGAGTAAAAAATGTTTTACGGAGAGAAAATAAAATTTTAATTGTGCGGTCTTTTATTTATGAGAAACTCAATTTAATCAATTTTGGTAAAAATCAATCACATTTTATTTTTTAATAAAAAATCAATCACATAATCAATCATATTATTTAACAAAAAATCAATTACATAATCAATCGGAAAATTTTCATAAATATAACAAACCGGTAAAATATTTAAAGTCCGTGTAACAAAGTTCATGAAGTTAGCCATGTTTTAAATACAGGTTTACCCGTTCCATCTATTGTCTTTCTTCCCTTCTTCGTCTGTGATTTGATTTTTTTTTCTTTCCATTGTCTTTTTTCCTTTCTTTTTTTTTTCAAATTGTTATTTGGTTCAAGATTGTATATCAAATATAAAACATCTATTTTTTTTCAAACTTTTATTTGGTTGTTCAAGATCGTGAATTAAATATAAAAGACTAAAAAAAGGTCGTTGAGATTTGGCTACCCAAATCTAAACGGTCGAGTACAAAGAATCTTAAAAAAATTGTTTAGATTGGGGTAGCCAAACCTAAACGATCGTGTAGACAAATCTAAACGATCATGTATCAAAAGAATCTTAAAAGAATCGTTTAGCCAAATCTAAACAATGGTGTACCAAATCTTTAAAAAAAAAAATTGTTTAAATTTGACTACCCAAATCTAAACAATAATTAAATCTAAACGATTACTAAATCTAAACAATCGTGTACCAAATTAAACGATCGTATACAGAGAATTTAAAAAATAAATTGTTTAGATTTGGGTTCCCCAATCTAAATGATCGTGTAACTAAATCTAAATGATTGTGTAACCAAATTAAACGATCATGTACAAAGAATTTAAAAAATAAATCGTTTGATTTGACTATCTAAATATAAGCGACCAAATCTAACCGATCGTGTACCAAACAATAGCTAAATATAAATAATCGTGTACCAAATATATTGCGCGTGTTATTGACGGCATGGTTGATGGGGCATTTTTGAAATTTTTCATTGTGGACCTGTGGGCTTTTTCCGTTTTCGAAATTGTTGACATACTAGGTTAGACTCATGGATCATGGAGAAGTATGCTAATTGCCTAATTCTATGCCTAGTTTCATAAGGTACATGGGTTAATCGCTTGGTATCGTTCTGTAACCACTCTAACATTAGCAGTAACTGACGTTGGGATGTTAGGAACGCAGTAAGTATGGAAGCTAATTCGTATTCATCCATTAGAACTTCTATATTGATACCATGTTGAAAGAAATGGTCCTTTAAACTTGGAACATATATATTTTTTAAAACAAAATCAAAGACATATAATTACAATAAACAATGGACAAAAGTACATGAATGCATGATTTTTTGTTACCAAGTATTAGGTGTGACGGAAATAGCAGTGATACTATTGAAGTTGTTATGTTTCTTAAATACACATTTTACGACTATGAATTTCTAATGATTTAAAACTAATGTCGCATGTGTTATGGTATCATTTATTCATCTATAGCTTTATTTCACAAGTAGAAGATATTTTGAGATGTATTTTAAGTCAAAAAATTTATGCCCCTCTTGCGTAAGTAACCAAAATTTTGTAGAAACCCTGTGTATATCTAGTATGCCTTTAAACATTATTTTCCTATTATTGTAGTTAAATTTGAGTAAAAAAAAATTGGTTTTTATAAAGTTTTGCAAATTACTTTTTTAGAATACCGACACAATATTAAAAAAAATAGTTGTTACATTGCTAAATAAAGAGAAGTTTTTATTGTGTTGAGAAGCTTAATTTTGGAAAATGAAGCATTTGTTTTATGTTAACTTTCAACTTACAGTCATATCATTTTGTATGATAGTTTTTTATGATCATTTCGTAATTTGTATAGTGCTCAATACGAGTTTGGAATTTGGGAAATTGATATTAATTTTTATTTTCTGAAATTGAAGTGAGTGGAAAATACAATTCTTGTCTAATACAACTACTTTGAATTTTTTATGTGCATGTTTTAATATATTTACATTTATTAAATAAATTTATTCATAAGGTAAGTGAACATGTGAATGAAGTGAGACAAACATATTTTAAAAAATGAAGCAATTACATAAACAGAAATACAATAGTAAGTATGAAATTGGTTGAAAAAAATAATAAATAATGAATGTCCATAAAATTACATATATGTAAATTCTTTTATTTGGCATTAAAATGAAACCTAGATTTTGTATTAATACAAACAATTTAATTTACACATAGAAGGGAGACATAAAAGCCTCTATTCTAAAGGCATATAAGGAAGAAAATTGAAAATGGCATATGAGGAGCCGACTATGTTACCTCACAGGACAATGGAGTTAGCAAATTAATCCCTGAAAATAATGGAGAAAAAAAAAACGAAAGAAGTTAGGTCGTACAACATAAATCCATAAATAGGAAGGAAAACAAAAGTTTGGGAGACGTACCATTTTAATAACTGAAGTACACACATAAGCATATGCTAGAAAACCGAAGGACGAACACATAACTAAAAGAAAAAAGTTAAAGTAGGGGAATGGAGAAGCCTCATAGTAAGTAAGTTCGTTATAGTAGTCAAACTTCATTTTTAGCATCACGTAGAAGACACACACAATATAGGAAATAGGACATTGTTTCCTAAGTATGGGTGTCAGAAGAAACAATATGAAATATGTATGAAAATGCGGAAGAGAAGTAGAAAAAAAACATTTGAATAACAGACCAGCAAGCAAAGTAATTGCATTTAGTGGAGGTAGTAGGAAATATGCATACAGAAGTAAGAAAGTAGGAAAAAGAGGGTGATGAATGTAACATAAAAATAGGGAAAACTATTTCATTGTGCATATTAAAGAAGGCAGAAATAAAAAAAAAAAAAAAGTAATCAATGTCATTACTAAAATGTATGTATAAGTGGATATATGGAGGGACAGAGGACAACAAGCAAATGAAGAACCAAAATAAGGAAACATGATGGCTATACCAACGAAGTGAAGTCGTGCAAAAATGAAGAACAAGTGAGGATGCAGCAAATACAAATGTGGGACAATAATTTATAATGTAGGAAGGTAGCAATTAATGATGCAGATAGATTTTTTCATCAATAAAGAACTAACAAGATCCTAGGAAAAATGGTTAAGACATCAAATCAGGCAAGACATATGAAGGGAGATAAAACACTTAAATATATGGTAAAACTAAAGAGTGCTGCATAGGTGTAACGACCCAACTTCTTATACTAAGTCGAAGTCATTACTAATTTAAAAGATAAATAAATTTGTAAAGTTTGGAAAAATAAAATAAAACAAAACCTCAAAATTTTCATTTAAAAGCATAGAAAAATATGATTAGAGATAAGTATAAAAATAAAATCCTAACTCGGACCCTATCTAATTTTAAAGAAATAAAATAACAAATAAAGAATAGACTAAAATGAAAACGTTAAGGTCTGAACTATGACATGAAGCAGAAGCATAAGATTCCTATGGCTTGCCACGGTCACTTTTGGTCGCTCGCCAACTTGTCCTTGCCCTTACCTCTACCTTTGCCTGAAAAATAGAAATGGAAAGAGTGAGTATAAAATACTTAGTAAGGGACCCACTACTAGTCCCACTAGATGCCTGTTAACTTCCTATTAGAGTTCTGAAGAGTGGTACCCCTGAACTGGCACGTCCCCAAACACGTGCAATCTGTGATCTCGTAAGAACAAGTTAGTATTTGGTGAACCCAAGGGAACACCTAAAACGATCAGGCTGTGAGTGGTCCCGTCGGATCACTCACATCATGTCTATGTCAATGTCAATGTCAGACTGGTAATCCCGTCGGAATACATAGTCATAAGCGTGAGTGATCCCATCGGATCTCTCCATCATGTCTATGTTAAAAGAGTGGTGATCCCGAAGGACACCCATGTAGGTACGACTCTAATAAGAAGCTAACATACTCCCTACTCATAACATGCACACAACATCTCATCAATCACATCATAACCTATCATAACATGTCATAATTACGTCAAATCATGCCAGAACATATCAAACCATAACACATCATATCACGTCATCCTCAACCACAAAACTATGTCATTAGGACGAAGGCGATAGCGTTGACATGCTATTCACGCTAACCATAGAGTCAACCAGTAGGCACAATTTCAATATCAGTCTCTCTCTCAATAACCTCGAGTTATGTACTTAGCTATCATTCGTACGTAACCATATATTCATACATGCGGTCTCTTTAATGTAATTCGAAGGTCTAGTAGGAGAATCTCTTACCTGGAGATTAGTTCAGTTGAAACTACAGCAAAACCACGCTTTCCAAGTGACAAGATCCTAATAATTAGAAAACCAATTTGAATAACCTAACCATCAAACGACTAGGAACCCAAGAATTCAGTCGAAACTACTTACCCAAGTTCGAGGTTGCAGCAAGTTAGCCCTTAACTGAAGAAATCCCACACTTCAACTTCAGCCGGTTCAAATGGTCCTTTAGGAGAAATAATTTAATTTAACCCAAAGTTAAATTATTTAAGATCAAAAAATTTTAACCTTAATTGGGTATTCCAAAACCCAATCAACTTACCAAACAGGTGAAAAAGACCCAAATAGACTTGTGGCTCAAAGTAGATTAATGACTCGGCTGGATGGCTCGGATCGCGACTGGAGGAAGGCGCGGCTTGGTTGAAAGGAGGCACGACTCGGCTGGAGTTCGGCTCACGAAGAAGGGCGTGGGCGCAGCTTGCGATGAGGAGCGGCAGGAGGCGTGGGTCGGGTTGGCGATGCAGAGCGGCTAGATGCGCTTGTCGGGTTGGCGACGCAGAGCGACTCTACGCGCGAGTCGGGTTGGTGACGCAGAGCGACTGAACGCGTTCGACTGAGCAAGCGACGTGGAGCGGCTGGACGTGTTTGACCGGTGGAGGTGCTTGCCGGCGACGCCGAATGACGATCGTGACGGCGAGCAACGACCGACGGCTAGCGGCGAGGTGCTGACGGAGACGCGACAAGTGGCAGACGGTAGGGACGACGGCTGCTTGTGAAGGGCTCGGGTTCCTTGGCGAGACGGCAGCGGCAGTCGATGACACGAAGAAGGACGGCGACGGTTGATGGTGGCGGCAGTCTAGGGTTTTTAAAAGAAAGATTTTAGGGTGTTCTTTGTGCACGGGTTCCAATGCTCCTTTATACAAAAAAAATAAACCAATATTAATTTTCCCTTTCCTTTTCCTTATTGTATTCCAAAAACTAACAAATCTTCTCTCTCCTCAATTAAATCCCACCAAATCTCCCTTTTATCCTCTTTTTTGTTTTCAAATAAAACAGAATTATCTTTTACCAAATAATAATTATATTTTCCATCATATAATTATTATTTTAAATCTTCTTTCTCTCTCTCCAAAACTTCATCAACATAACTAAGCATCTTTCCATGGCACAACAATTGGGTATTTTCCAATAATATCCAATCAAAAGAAAATCAAAATTAAAAAAACAAAGTAACACCCAAAATTACAACAGTTTAAACTTAAGATAATCAAAATAAATTACCTTAAATTTTGGGGCGTTACAATAGGTGTTGAAAAAAAATAATAGGGGTCAAAGGATGTGAAGACTGTGTGTTATAATATTATAATAATGAGAAGTAAACAATGGTCAACACAAATAAATTAGGCATCAGATGGACTCGAGAGAGGGGTGACATTGACACTCCATTCATGCTAACAATACAAGATAATGTTTCACTCAAAGAGAGGATGGAAATGACCAAATACATACAGAAGCACAAAATTATTCGTAAGAACATAGAGAACAAAAAATTATTCATTATGTTATTCATAACAACATAGAAAGAGATTCATAAGAACACACAAATGATTCAAACAAAATAGTTGCATAACAACACTTCTTTTTTTTGCAAATAAGCAAAGAGAAATGCATAAAAAAAAATTCAGACAGGGACCTCATAATCGGCTAAATGGGAATTTTACAAACTAGATTGAAGACCAGCCACCCTGCTGTGCTCCACCGTTACCCCTATTGGACTCACGTGTAGCAATTGTTCTTTGAGGACTAGATCGATGTAGGTTATTTGCATTTAAGGTTGTTTCAGTCCAAATGAAAAATGGAAAGGTGGATGTCGGAGTGACAAGGGCACTTTAGAGCGGCAAGGGAGAAATCAAACTGACGTAAAAACAGCAAAGCCATGCAACGAATACGAGAGAGAAAGACGAAAAGTTTTGGAGGCTACACATTTCATGCAACCATTCAATGAAACTTTTTAAATCGAAACCCTAAAGCCTTTCGAAGGCAGCAATGAAGTGCAACCATCAACGAAAGGTCTTTCGATTTTGAAGATCTGAGAAGCCGGAAAGGAAAAGAAGGTCAGAGACGAAGATATAGAAAACACAATTGATTGAAAGAGAAAAAAATGGGGAAAACATTGATATAAACTTTTTAGAAAGAAGAAGAGGACGAAAAACAATAAAAGGACGATGAAGACGAGGGAAGATGATGATTTGTCCATGCAGTACGGGAGGGATTGAGACAAGTTACAATCGGTCAAAATGGGGGTTATGGAGATGAGTAATGAGGGAGTGAATGATGGGTTGAGCGGGATTAGGGTAAGGGTTATAGGGGAAATAAAATGGGGTAAGGGGGATTAGACCTAATCCCCCTCTATCTTTACCCAGGCCCCAAACAAGGAGTGTGCTCCCACTCCTAACCCCCATACATACTTGTAAGGACTTTTAGAAGTAGTTATCAACTTTGAAAGGAAACTATCAACTTTCAAAAATTAACATTTTAAAGTTATAAGAGATAGAAGTCCAACCAATAAGAGGTTTAAGAATTACTAAAACTGATATAGCTAAGTCATATCACCAATATCATGAATATCGATCATATTTCATTTAATTGATATATATCTAAGTTGTATCATTGATATACGATATCATTGATAACTTCGATCAAGTATAACTTGTATTAGTGGCTATCACACACTAATATCTTCTACTAGTGGCATTCACCGATAGTTTTAATAGTAGCAATTCATTGATAGACTTTCATCGTATGGAGTTGGCTTTTATACCATCTATATCATTAATATATGGATATCACCTAAGTTCTATCATCAATATCACTAATGTTAGTTATCATGATTATTAGTGACAACTTCTATCATTGGTAACATGCTATATGTTGGATTTGGTGTCTTGAATCTTGTGTATCTTGTGGTTTTTAGCTTGATAACAAAAAAATATTTATCTAATAAAATAAGAAGTATTTTATTTGACATTTAGATTGCACTAATTCAATCCAATAAACTAAAATTTAAGGTTTTATTATTTTATCGTTGTGCTATATATTTTATTATTTTTGGTTCTTTTCCCATTTATATGCAACTAACCTTAAAAGAAATGAACCCTCAATCTTATACAAAATTTACAACTTATACAATTACGTAAGTTTGAAGCTCTAGTTTGAATCTATTTTTAGTTTTTTTTAAAAAAAATTTTAAGAGCTCAATTTTTAAAATTGAAAGTTTGAGGATTTGTAGATCGTGAAGAGTCGATCAATTTGTTAAAGTCTTTAAATATTTGAAAAGATTAATATGAAGTTTGTGGATAACGAAGATATGATCTATTTATTAAAGCATTCAAATTTCTAAGTAGCTAGATCAGTCTTTAGGTTGTAGACGATGAAGATACGATCAATTTGTTGAAGAAAAGACAATTGATTCGTTGAGGAAGAGATGTCCAATTTGTTGAAGAAGAGGCAATCTATTTGTCGTAGAAGAGATGCTCAATTATTTGAGAAAGAACAACCTATTCGTTGGAGAAGAGATACTCAATTTGTTGAAGAAGATTATCTTTGTGAAATTCTATAAATTTTAATTGGATCTTTGAATGAATCAAAATGAAGGGTGACTTTCTTTATTTATAGAGTTTTGGAAGGTCTCTTATAGACTTAGCTTGATTGATATTGGGCCTAACTTTTAGGTTTAAACTTAAGGGGCGACAAGAAGAATAACAAAATATAAGATTTACTTTGAATAAATGAAAATTTTATTTTTAAATTAGCAAAATAGCAAAATAGTTAATTTCTGCATAATAAATGGGACAACTATGTCTTAAATGCCCATACCTAATTGACAATAGATTCTTAAATACAATAGTAAGAAAAATCACAAATATTTTGTAATTAATACATATCATGTACACCTTTAAATATTATAATTTTCCCCCCAAACAAAATAAATCTTCCGTAAAACATCATATCTTCCTCATGCAACCACTCCACTTTTCCAAGAAAACCATAATTTTTCCTTCTCTTTTCCTTCTTAAAATACAATGTTTTGTCACTTCCTTTTTTAAATGCTTTGCACCATTACTTCAGATATGCGCGGCCTTTTCCATCGATTGCTTTCCACCGGAACTTTTAAGATCGCTCCCCACTTAATCGCTTTGAACCGTTCCTTTTAGGATCTCTTTCCACTGGTCTTCAACCTCTTGTTCGTTTGTACCATTCTGTTCGTTCTTCAACCTTCTATTCGAAGCTATTTAGACAATAAAAATGTTAAAATTTCGAAAACAATATCCTTTCCTCCGTTCTTCGTTCAAATTTTCGTTTCTGCGGCCATTGGCATTTTGATTGATTGTCAATATGGTCTTCCATTCCGACCGATCTTTTAATTCCATTTCCCTTAATTCCACATTTTTTCCTAGATAATTATTGCATTGTATTTGGCATAATTTTAGGGAGAGTTGAATTTTAAATCTAAACTTAACTAATTTACCAAAGATAATTATTTGCATTATATTTGCCATGATTTTAGAGAATGATTAATATCTACATGCATTTAAAATTTGAATATTTTAAATTATTTTTCGTTAATTTTTTAATTTCTTTGTTAATAATTAATTATTGCATTATGATTTTAGGGAGGGATTCACTTTGAATGTATAATTCCAAAAATTCAAAAATGAATATTTGAAATTCTTTTTCGTTAGTTTCTTATTTTTTATCCTAATAATTAATTATTGCATTATATAATTTTGAATCTATAATACTTTGGATAAAAAAATTAAATATTTGAAATTAGTTTTCATTAATTTGAAGGTAAAAATTGGGATAATTAGGAGATATTAAAACCAATTGAATATGTTCAGGGATCCTTGAAAGAATATAATAATTTTTTTATTTAGTTAATAATTATCATAAGTGGGTGTGTTTACAAATACACTGTATTCGTAATATGCGATATTTTATTTGATATTTTGATCTCATAAAATACATTGTATTTGTATATGGACAATTGTCATCCGTGGAGGGATAATTTTGAATCAAAAAAGTGAGAAAATACTTAGGCAATTATTTTGCCATAAATAATAATAAAAAAAAAACAGTTTGCTATTTTTTTATTTTCTATTCTTATATTTGTCATTTCCACGGATTCCCCTAAACTTAAGGACTTTAATTAAAGGAGTTTTTCAAAAGTAGGAAAAAAAAAACCAAACTACCTATCTTCCATAAAAAAATTCATTAAAAGACAAAATTCTTTATATCTCATTTTCTAGTAAGCGTAAATATTTTGTAAATTTTTGTACTTTTGACAACTTTCCTTAATAATTTAATCTATTTTTTAAATAGATTTTTGTTTAAGTTTGATTTAATTTATTTTAATAAATTTGAGATGACGTAGCTTCGGATACAATTTGATTGGATGAGCTACTTCGTCTCAAATTTGTCAATTATTAATTTAAAGCTAATGATGTCTCAATTTGTGATTGACCAGAATTTCTTAGCCAACAAAATTCTTTTGAACTAAAATGTTCGAAATCTAAACCTTCATCTCTCCGTATAATTGAGGTAAAAAAATTATTAAATATCTTGATGAAGTAAACAACTTATTATTAAGAAAATTAAAATTTCAAATGTTCTAAGATATACTATAAAACCAAACAATCAATTAGACAATGAGTTAGTTTGCATGATTAATTAATTAATTAATTATTGATTGAGGATGATTAATAATAATCACATTTTTAAAGTATCTGGAAATAAAGAATAGAAATAAATAAATATGAAGGCCCACAAAAGATTTTTATGAATCCCTAAAACTTGACCAAAAGATTTAATAGATGCATACGTGTCCAAACATATATTGATAAAAGACAGATTAAAGATTTGAATAAGTTGTGTGTAGTAAAAAATGTTAAGCCACAAATAATTCACACACATTTTTTAAATGAGACACCAACTTTTCTTGTCCATTTCTACACCTAACAAGATTCTTTTCCTTCTTTTCTTGGCTACGTGTGTTCCCATTCTCCACCACTTTCTCTTTTTTAATTTATCCTTTTTTACACATAAATTGATACAAATCTCTTCCTATATTTTGGAAAAAATAATTGCAACTAAATTATAATTTTCTTTTTTTTTTACCTTCAATTTTATGTTTAAAATTTTTTGTTGGACTATTAACTTTACAAATTTTTCAATTTTCTATCTAATAGTGAAATAATTTATTTGATTCTAAACTTTTTGAATTTAGTGTATAATAGAATTATATATTAAGTTTAAAAATTACCTTTAACACATAATTAGTTCCACTACACACAGATCTAAAAGTTCAAAAAGTTGTTAAATACTTTTAACATATGAAATAATATCTTTTTTTTTTTCATATTTTGTTTTATATTTTATCGATATTTTTTTATATAATAAAGAGTATTTTCAAATATAGCATAATTAACCAAAATATTCACAAAATATAGCAGACTTTCAAATTTTATCACGATAGACTTTTATCAGTGTCTACCAATATATTAATAGACATTGATAGATTTTTATTAGTGTTTGTCGTTGATAAAATCTAACATTTTGTTATATTTTATAAATATTTTTAATAATATTATCATTTTTAATAATTTTTCCATCATAAAACTATTAATCACTTTTTAAAGTATTGATAAAAAGAATTTATATTAGTGAATTTATTTTAAATGACAAAACTGTTAAAAATATATACAAATATAGCGCAATATTATAATTTATTTATGATAAATTATGATATACTATTATATGTGTCGTCATAGATACAGATAGTAGTCTATCGATGTTTATTGTAGTCTATCATAAATAAGTTATAGTATTTTACTATAATAGTAGTAATTTGTTTTAGTTCAATTTGCTATATTTAAAAACATTACGGTGTTTGAATAAGATATTAAAAATTTGATATTATAACGTTACCTTGATAAATATTTTATCCATTATTTAGAGATAATGTCTCAAAGACAAATTTGAAAAAAAGATATATATATATATATATATATTATATATATATTATATATATATATATATATGCATATGATAGAAAATGAGATGACGGAAAGTCCGACATTGAAGATTGACTTTGAATAATTGATGCTCCATTTTGAAATTTTGAGCCTTCAAAAGATATTTTATAAATCAATCTAAAAATGAACTGTCAACTTTATTTGTCTTACAAATCAATTTAATAACAATATTTTTCTCCGTTAAGTTTGATGTTGATATAAGAATAAATTAATATTTTCGCTGAATTACAGAAAAATTCACCAAATATAACCTCATAAACAATCAAAATCAAAATTTAGGTAATGTAAATATAATATAAATAAAATATAAATTTTCATAAATATAACTTATTATTAAAATATTTACCGTCCATGTAACAAAATCCACAAAATTAGCCATTTTCAAATACTCTAATTGTCCTTTCGTTGTGATTTTTTTCTATCGTCTTTCTTTCTTTCCTCTTTTTTTTTTCCATTGTGATTTCTTTCTATCATCTTTCTTCTTTTCCTCTTTTTTTTTACGTCATTTAGATTTGGGTAACTAAGCCTGATTTTTTTTCTATCGTCTTTCTTATTTTTCTATTCTTTTTTTTTTTCCGCTGCGATTTCTTTCCATCGTCTTTCTTCTTTTTCTCCTCATTTTTTCGTTGTTTAGATTAGGGTAACCAAATTTAAAAGATCATATATAAAGAATTTTGACAAAAATCGTTTAGATTGAAGTAGCCAAATCTAAACGATCGTGTAAAAAAAATAAACAATCATCTACCAAAAGAATTAAAAAAAAAAAATCGTTTAGCCAAATATAAACGATCGTGTACCAAAGAATCTTGAAAAAATGAACGATCGTGTAAACAAATCTAAACGATCGTGTACAAAAAAAATCTTGAAAAATTGCGTTTAGCCAAATGTAAACGATTATGTACCAAATTTTGGAAAAAAACAAAAATCGCCCCAAATCTAAATAATCATGTAGCCAAATCTAAACGATTCTGCAACCAAATCTAAAACGCTCGTGGACCAAATATATTACACATGTTGTTGACGGCATGATGGACGAGACATTTTTGATATTTTTCATTATGAGCATGTGGACTTCTTTTATTTTCGAAATTGTTCTATACAGTATAAATATTTTGCAGCTTTATTATATATTTTAAAAGACCCATAAATAAAATATAGATTAATTTGTTTAAAACTTTTAAATATTTATTTAATAATTTATTTTTAAACTTTTTTTAGAAATATCTATTGATATCTATATTTTATCGATATTTTCATCAACATTTTCTTTAAACTAAGACTTTAATATTTTCATCGACGTCAACATTTTAAAATATTTTAAATCTTGTTGCGTGGTTATTCACATTATTGTTGGGATCCTTCCACTTTAAAAGTATATGGTGGATTGATTGGATTGATAATATTGAAAAGAATCAAACATCTACATTAAGCTTTGAGGATTTCACTAAACTGATTAATAACTTGGATAGCCTAAGTTACAAAAATGATTTCGTTCTCGAATTGAATCGAATATGCAATGTTATAAACAAGTTATTTTAAACCATTGATCAAATCTAGAAGCAAGAGTATGATTTTGATCTGTGCTACTTGGAAATTAGTAAATAATTGTATGCCACTTATCATTTGCCAATATATCACTGGTCTGACAAAGAACAAGTTTATCATAGATTTTAAGGGTAGAAGTTACAATACATCAAGGAACCACAAACAATCAGTAAGATAATAATTAAAGCATAAATTCTCACATTTAAACAATGAGCTTCTTCGACTACTCTTAAGCTAGCAAATTTACCTTAACCACGAATGAGTATCAAGGTTGAAATTACAATCCAATGCCTCCAAGAACAAGCTAAAATAAATTAAAGTAAAAGAGAGGGGAAGGAGGAGAAGATCAGATTGAGAGCTGTCAATCTTCAATTTGTGCGAAAAGATACATACAGAAATTAATATTGAAAAATTAAATGAGTTAAAAAACCCGAGTTAAATTTTTTAGTTTTAAGAACTCATCTCTAAATCGATAAACATTAGTTAACAAAATAGATAGAATAGCAAAGAAATCCATCGATGAAAATAGTGCTTACATTTCAAAACAAAGAAACTAAAAGCTGAAGAGTACTTTTATAATGGTCATTTGATTTTTTGTTTAAAGTTTTTGAAAATGTGTCATGCCCCACCCCAAATGTCACTCTATGCGATTAAGAGGGAACGTGACCGCCTAGACATTCTATGTGAACCTCTACAAATCGATAACATGTAGAACACCTAGTAAGCGGAAAAAAACACAACCAACAAGTAAAATGCAAAATGAGAACTTTAATTGAAATACCACGACTTCATTGATTTTCAATAACAAAATACATATAATACTTACTACAAGGTTCCTTCAAAGGAGAGTAGATACAGACTCAAAACACAATTTGACTCTTCTTGCCTAGCTTCTATATACTATGTGTTGACAGTGGCCACTACCAAGTAATGCTTTCTGATTATGGCACAATAGGTAATCAAAGCTACAAGTTTAATGTTGGAATGTTGGAATGTTGAATGTCCTCCCCTACCTAGGGAGTAGGGAGGATAAAACAAAATATATGCAAGATTATTAGATAAAAATGTCTAGTGAGTGAGATCTTTTATCAACACCTTTAGTAAATCAACACCTTTATTTCATCAAATCATGCGATACAAAAAATAGTTTAATATGAGTTTCAATAGTAAAACATTGAGTCTAAAACCAATCATTTAAATACGTTAGGCGACTCAATACAATTCAAATCTAATCATCAAACATTCATAAATAGTATGGAAATCATTTCTGGTAAATCATGCATAAATGTTCATATTGCATATAACTCAGTTCATCAGACTCATCATATATCATCATAACGCATAATCATTCTGCATAAGTTAATTACATCTTTGTACCCTTCCTCAGCTTAAGCATTTACCACTCTCTTTTGTTGAGTTGCAGCTATGTAAAGTAGTCTCAATGCATTCAACAAGTTCCCATCAATTCCATTACCATATCATACAACAAGTAAATGACATCTCATATCATATCACACAACAAGTATGAGACATTTTATTCTAGATCACACAATAAGAATATAACATATTGTCCCAGATCACACAACAAGGATATAAGACATCCCATACCAGAATACACAGCAATTGTGAGGAAATCTCTTTTCATCTTTTTAGTTCATATGAAATCTCATTCCATCTATAATTCAAGGTTTTAAAGAAAACATGTTTAAGGATTTAAACACATTAGAAATCTTTTTATTTTCTAAAACATTTTAAGAAGAACCACTCCTAGTAAATCAACTAGCTCTTCACCCAACTCCTAAGCCAAGAGTTTCCTTACAACTTCTTGCCGGATTCAAACTTCTGAAAATCTCTGGAAATTCTTTCCATTCTTTTTTTTTAACTTAATACAAGGTAAAAGCAGCTTCAAAATACCCAAGTTTCATCTATTTATAAGTCTTTTCGGTGACATTTTCTATGCAGAAATGATGACTTCTACTCGACGAAGAGAATCAGCCAATGCCAAAATGCCATGTGTCATTGTCATTTCCTTATTCTGAATTTGGATTGAATGACAAAGTCAAATCAATTGCCGACTTTCTTACTTGAGGATGATGTCAATACTTTTTGGTGAAGTAAGTTCAAAATGCATAATAGTTCCTCACGTAGCCTTCATCGCATAGATGTCTCATCTTGCCGCGTGAAATCTTATTGTGTAAGGTAGAATGCTATAAGAGCCTTACAAAATGGTACATGTAATTTTCACATTTTATTTGAAATATTTTTATGTTTTATTTGCTTTTTTAGGTTTTTTTTTAAGTATTGATCATTAGATTTCTCTGTTTATGAAAATATCTGGAAAAAGTAAATAGGAAAACATGAAATAATTGAGAGTTGGAGTAGATGTTTGCAATATGATTTTCAAATACAAAGGACCAAAATTTAAAGTTAAGTTTGATAATTAATTTGGTTTATTTTTTTTTCAAGGTAGTACCGTAACTTTTTTATTTCTAGGCTTCCTTGTTTTATTCTCACTTTCTATCCACATTTTCAAAAATCAACTTATGTTTTGAAAATTTAAAATAAAAAACAAAAGTTTTATGTCCCGCGGGATAAATGTTTCACTTCTTGTTTTGGTATTTAGTTTTTGAAATTTGAAGTCAGTAAACATCTCTTTCGTTCTAAATATCTTATTCTAATGTATACTTTTTTGTCAATGTTTTTAAAAATTAAGTCGAAATTTGAAATCTAGAAAAAAAAAAGTTAAAAACTAATTTTTGAAATTTGGAATTTCTAAGAATGCACCATTCAAGTTTGATACAAATCGTGATAAAGAAGTAGAAGGAAATAAGTTTAATTTTAAAAAAAAATTACATAAAATGAAAAAATTACAAAAAAAAAAAAAAAAAACGGCTGCACAAATCTCCTTTGTTTTTTAAATTAGGTTAAAATGTAAATTTTCTTTATTTATGAAAAATGAGAAACATGGTAAGAAATGGAAAGAAAAGAAGTACAATATTAAAAAACAAAAAATGAAATAATTACCAAACTCGACCTCATTTAAAAAAGAGTTAAAGAGAATTCAAAGGTTATTTTAGTAAGTAAATTAGCATAAGAAGAGTGGAGAAGATTAATACCGTAAAATTGGAGAGAAATGAATTAAAAAAGAGTTGGAGGTTTTAATGATAGAATGATTGATTGTTTGAAGTCAGCAACATAAGATTTGGACACGTTGATGCGTCACGTGAACTTCACTTTCCCAAATCCAATTCCATTACGACATTTGTTTCTCATACATTATACCGGTAAACCGTCCTTCCGTTAAAGTCGTCACTTTCAAACCCTACAATTACATAATATTAATTAAATTGTATTTCATATTCTAAAAATACCTTCCCCCTCCTTTTTCTTTCTTCTACGATGAATAATAATACCATCACCATTCTCACCTTACCATTTCCATGGCCAGGACATCAATAATCCACACTCACACTCCAGGCCATCCATAGCATTTCTCAACAATGCCTCGCCCTTCTCGTAAACACCCTCTTCGCCGCTTCACCCTTAGACGCCGCACCGCTCTCAAGCGTCGCGCTTGGCACTTTTTCGACTCCATTTTAACGTGTTATAGCTCCAAGAAGCCTCAGGCGTATGATGATGTCGCTTTGGCTTCTACGTCTGTCGTCGTCGTCGATGAAGAGTTTGTGGCTGAGACTCTTGCACCTTCCTTGTGCCATAACCAAGATTTGGTGTCTTTGAAGATCAGCCTCTTGGGTGATAGCCAGATTGGGAAGACGAGTTTTCTGGTAAAAAAAGATTTCTGTTTTGCTGGTTGGAGTTTTATTTTTATTTGTTTATTTGATAAAATTCATTGTTAATTTTGAAGGTGAAATATGTTGGGAATGAAATGGATGAGGGGAAGAGTGAGCAGACAGGATTGAAGTTGATGGACAAAACATTAATGGTTAGAGGGGCAAGAATTTCTTATAGCATTTGGGAAGTGGAAGGTATAATTACCTAAATTCGCATCCGTTTTAGCTTTTGAGTTCACTAAGGATGTAACTTGCCATTAGAAGAACAATACGTTTTATGTTTGACTTCTTGTACAATATAATGGGTCGTTTTTTCTTGAACTTTTGGATCTGGCGGTGATTTATTAACATAACGGTTTCGATATGGAATGTGGATGCAGGTGATAGCAAATCTCAAGATTATATTTCAACAGCTTGCAAGGGCTCTGTAGCTATTCTTTATATGTTTGATCTAACTAGTAGGCGTACTTTAAACAAGTAAGGCTTGTTTTTGTTTGATCTAAATGTGACTTTAGCCTTACAAATGGGAAGATTTAAACAAGGTCTTTTTTCCTTTGTTTTGTAGCACTGTAAGGTGGTATAGACAAGCACGGAGGTGGAATAAGGTATATTTTAGTACATGTTTGATAACGTTCTTAATTCTAAAGTTCTAAATCTTCTTTTCAAAATTTGCAGACGGCAATTCCAGTTTTGATAGGAACAAAGTTTGATGATTTCATCCAACTCCCCATTGATTTGCAATGGGCAATTGCAAGTGAGGTAAGAATTGAAATCATGGGTTGCTTCTTTCTTTTATCTAAAGTCTCCAAGCTGAATGATGATTCTAAGATCTTGAAGCTCCATTATTTCTACCTCTTTTTTTTATCCATCTGAATTTTAGTTTTTAAAAAGTACACTTATAACCACTACTTTTACAAGTTTTATCCACACGCTCTCCCATTATCTAAAAAAGTAGCTTCTGTTTTTGAATCCGACTAAGAATTGAAAAACTAACAACTCAAAATGTAATCGTTATCAAATAGACCTTTGTCTCTCGTTCTTTTATTCAAATGTTTTGAGATAGCAAGAACAAGGTTGCATAATTTGGGAAATTCGAGGATGTCTAATGATTTTCCTTGTTACGACAGGCAAGATCTTACGCCAAGGCACTGAATGCTACATTATTCTTCTCAAGTGCAACTTACAACATCAATGTCAATAAAATCTTCAAATTCATCACAGCAAAGCTCTTTGACCTGCCATGGACTATCGAGCGCAACTTGACGATTGGAGAGCCTATAATCGATTTCTAGAGTCGATTCTTCCACCCGACATACCAAATCTTGTTCTCTAGAAACTCATAAAACCATCCTGTACAAGTATAAACCGACAATCTACATTGTTCGACAACGACTATATTCAATATGTAGTGGAGAAAGGCAGAGGTGTGTCGAACCCCGTCTCCCATAATCAAAATGCACCACAATTGTAGAAAAGCAATTAGACAATGTGTAAATGACAAGAACACTTAGGTTTATAGTGTCATGCGAACTAGGTTAGGCATGTCATTGCAAATGCAGCTTTGAATCCCTTGAGAAAGATTAGTTTCTAACTTCATTTATAATCTTGTGATAACATCTTTCTCTTAGAGATGAGAAAATTTTAAGTGTCTCTCAAATCAAACAACAGTTAGATGTCCTTCTTGCTTGATGTGATCAAATAAAGCTTTGTCCTACAACTTCAGAAATCCAGTTTTCTTCCCATAACAGACCACCCTATGCCAGTCTCCAATAATAAGAAATTATACAATAAGACCACCACAATGTCACTCGCAGTTGATTACCGTTGGATCTAAAATTTTAGTGGTCGAAGGCATGTTGATATTTGAACCCATGTTCCACAATTATTATGAAGTAGTCACAATGTTGAATAATTTTTTTAAAACATGTGACGTGTATACACACTCAGTTGACCCTAGCTTGTATTATTAAACATGATATAATATAAACAAAAGACATGCATTTATATCGAAAACGTAGCAGTTGAGATATTAACGATTCTATATCAATTTACAAACAAACAAAGTTCTTTGTTTGGTGCTTAACATTACCATTGTAACATATTATTAAAAATATCTGTTCTTTACTATTTTCGTGCGAATGATGCTTATCTTATCTTTGTATATTTTTATATATGTACGTCCACATCTTTTTAGTGAATGGAATAAGTAATTTTGATTATCTCAAAATTTGATGTTCGTAAAAGCATTACATAAATAACTCCAAATTCATTTGGAATGACTTTTATCTCTCCTTTCAAACTTCAATAAAAATGCTATTGAATTCAGCCCAACTTAATGCAATGATAGGTGCTTTCAAACAGGAGCAAGGATCCACCACTTTCTATATATAACTGTGAAAGTTGACTAAGTTCATTTACATTCATGAATTGAATGAGATTTAATAGAACTTTGATTCAACTAAACCTGATAAAAAAAAAAGGAAAGAAAGAAAGAAAAAGCAGAATACAGTTGTGAAACTTATATTGAAACAAATATGCCCGTGTGTTTAATGATAGTGTGTAAGTATTATATGTGATGTTGAAGCTCAAACTTCAAGCACATGCACTGCATGAATATTTGCAAAAGTAGGTCCTCGAACTCTCTTAAATTGTGGTGGAAATAAATGTAACATTGATCTTAGTGTTAATGTGAAGTAAAAAGAGGATTTTCAACAAATAGCTAAATTATAAAATCAATTTTACTTTCGAAAATACTCTTCATACGATATGGTTTGTTGAAATGACCACCACATTGTTTTAAGTTTTTGTCATATAGTTTTATGTCTCAATTTTTTTTCAAAATTCTAAAAAAAATTTGTGTCACAAGTACTTTTGAAACATTTATAAAAGTCGAAGGTAATATTGAAAATTTAAAAGTTATGCGAGTATTTTTTAATTAAACAAAAGACAAAGTTGAGGAGGATTTGTTATTACTTAACCTCCTAAACTTAAAGAGTACAATAATAAACCTGATCAATAGTTTGTTTAAAAAATATTCATATTCTTTCATAACTATTTTTGGGATAAATATCCTTAAATTGATCTATGAAAATTAGAACCTTGAATAGAGTTACCATGAACTGTTCCAATTTTATTTCTAAATTTCAAAGAATATTTTCTAATGGTAGTTTATTTATTTATTATTATGGGAAAGATTAGCCAAAATTAATGTTGAAATTTTGGCACAAATGTTAAATTTTGTGGGTATCTTTTTATCTTTTATAGAGTAAACTAAATTATATGTTGGAAGAAGCGGATAGAGATCAGTGCAGCTTTAGTAGAACATAATTGAATGAAGCACATGGCAAACAGTAAAGCACACTATACATTGGAATCAAATCATGACATTGATTACAATAATTTCATCTTAAAACTTTATATATCATATCTTTGCACATTACAACAAACACTTCCCCTTTTGATCTTATGGAGTAAAACTCCCAAATAAACATGCAACTTTTGATGCTTTTTAGTAAAAATAAACTACTTATAACAGTTTAATTTTAATATGGTCTGAACTAAGACTTCACTTTAGTTTCTTGCCTATTCCTTGATTATTCCACCAAGAACACAATGAGAAAAAGACATTGATGAAGAAACACAAGTTGCAAATTGGGAATTGTCATTCGAAATCTCAGCTACTAATGAACTTAGAAATTAACGCTCCGTCAAAGGTAAAAGGAAACAAAGAACGTTAGAATAATGCAGCTACGAGTTGCCATTTAAATCCCCAACTCCTAATGAACGCTCAAACATCATAATCATAAACATGTTTGATAATTACATTAGTCTTCTTAATACTTTGTTAGATTACATTTTTATGTCAGCATTCATTTACCTTATATCTTACATATTAGAATTATATTTAACTCTGTTGGAATAAATGGTTATTATTGTTCGTGTTTATTCATGAATGGATGCATCTCTTCATGAAAATTAATAACTATTTGTGTTCCTTCGTAAATAAATTCATCTCTTCATAAATGAATGTATCATGAGTTGATGCATCATTTCATGAAAAGTATTATAGAAAAAGGACATGATTTTTCGAATGATCACGAATAAGTCTATAAATACGGTTATTTTCTATTTGGTTTGAATAATCATTTTGTCTTCTTCCAAAAAGTACTCACCATTATCCACAATTTTCATGTTCAGTGGATCCACAAAGTTTTGTTCGCTGATCTTCTAGGACGAGATGCTACTCTCAGAAGAAAGGTGATTTGTTCTATCTTGCGAGACAATTACTCTAAAAACTCAAGCAATAGGGTGAGTAAATTTGTCTTAAGGAGACAATGTGAATTCGTTGGGCTTGGATCTATATACATATATGTTTTCCTGTTTTGTTGTGTTGATAATTTTCAGAACAATCTTAAAACAAATTTATCTTTTATGATAATATTTAAAATCCCATTTTTTCACGAGGCTTCAAATTATTGAAATTGAGAAATGGTGGAAATACTCATATATCAATTTACTGTTGGATCATTTTGAGATTCTGTCTTAGAATTTTATATATATATGTATATTATTCCGCAAAGGTGTTCTGTGTGCAAATCATGAAAATTATTATTAAAATTCAGTACATTGTATATTATTCCACAATGGCGTTCTCTATGCAAAACGTGAAAATTATTGTTAGTTTTTATTCGATTGATAGTGGATTGTTATGTTACTTATGGGAAAATGACTTTTGAGATTTCCCCTTTGGCAAGATTTTAATAATTTTCTTTTGCCACTTATATAATTTTGGCATGAGTTCGCCATTTGGCATATGTGCAGTGGTTATTTTTTGATGTTTTGCACTAGTTTTGTATTAATACATGTGTGTATTGGCCATAAGAAGTGTTACTCTTCGGCTTTAATATTGAAAATTCATGTTATTGCAGTGTTGAAGGAGAAGCCAATAAAGCAAAGTTGCTTGCACTTGAGGCATAAAAATTATATTCAACATACGTCTACAACAATCACATTTGGAGTGGATTAGATAGCACACTACATCATGATTATTGGGATGGATTTGACAAGAATTTATGGTAATCGTCATTAGTGTGCTATATGCATGCATGCATACATACATACATACATACATACACACACACACAAAAGAAAATGTCATAACAATCAAGTTGATGGTTAGAAATTTTATGATCTTTTAAATGAATGATTCCAAATTTGTGATATGACACATTTTGTGATGTGTCTCTCCATGCTTGAAGGTTAGTTATATATTGCATGAGAATTTCCTATATAGAAACATACGAAATTTCTTGTGAAAAATGGAAAGGAAGAAAACCTTCGTACGAATTCTTAAAAGTGTGAGGATGTCTAGCAAAGGTTGCAATACCTAAACCTAAAATGGTTAAAAATAGGACAAAAAATTGTTGATTGCGTACGAATTCTTAAAAGTGTGGGGGTGCCTAGCAAAGGTTGCAATACCTAAACCTAAAATGGTTAAAAATAGGACCAAAAATTGTTGATTGCATATTCATTGGTTATTCTAGCAACAGTTGTACATATCAATTTCTAGTTCATAAATCAGATATTTCAGAAGTACATGTTAATACAAACATGGAATCAAGGAATGCAACATTCTTTGAGAATGTTTTTCCACACAAAAATGTCTTGTGAAGAAAGGTTATAAATTAAAAAACGTTCTCTTGTTGCTATAACGAATGAATCTCACAATACAAGTGGTTACATTTTTATCCTTGGAGGTGGGGCTGTATCTTAGAAATCTTCCAAACAAACATGTATAGCACGATCCACAATGAAAATTTGAATTTATAGCTTTAGATAAGGCTAAAGAAGAAGAAAAATGGCTTTGAAATTTTTTGGAAAATATCCTAATTGGTCTAAACCGGTGCTTGCAATATGTATACATAGTGATAGCCAGATAGCTATTGGAAGGACATGAAATATTATGTATAATGGTAAGTCTCGACATATACGACAAAGACATGTATAAAACAATCAGGCAACTACTCTCCAATGGAATTATCACAATTAACTTTGTGAGGTCAAAAGATAATATTGCGAATTCACGTACGAAAGGTCTAACTAGGAAGTTGGTTGAAAGTTCATAAAAAAGAATGAGATTAAAGCCTATAAAATGAAGTTACCGGGAGAGGCAACCCAACCTAGTTAACTAGAGATTCTAAGATCTAAGTTCATCATAATCAGTTTGTCCAATTTCATGTTTAAAGATTGATTGTTGGCTATCATTAGTTCTTGAAATTTGAGGAAGTAGTCAGGAACTTCCTCATTGGATTGCTCAACTTGCTGTGAGCATTCTCCTTTCTCAAATCTTTTATTAGTTTCCTCCCTACTTTGTGTTTCAAGGAATGTGCTTCGTTCCACGAAATCATCCTCAGAAAACATGGTCTTGTATTGGAATTGTTTCAAAAATTACATTCAAATATGACTTTATACTATATATGCTTATATAATACTATCAGTAAGTATAAAAATATACAATTCACATCTAACTTGTTCATGGTTGAAGACCCTTTCTGCCAGTTCTTTCCATTATGGGTGGTTGTTAACTACTCAGTTCAACATGCATATCTTTTTCTGATCAATTCTTTGGGCACAAAATATTGAAGGACCAGTCAATAATGAGATGCATTCATACACCCATACTAAAAGAGAGTAAGCAAATCTAGAGATTTCAATAGCTAAGGCAGACAAGTTTTTTTATAGATTTTTTTTTTATAGAATCTATTAGCACATTATACCCTATCCTTCTCCATGCATATGCATCTAATATAATAAAAGCATCAGCAAACATCTTATAAAATATATACATCAGTGAATATAAAATATACTTACTGGTTTAGATCGTTTTCCTTTGTTGTGTTTTGACATATTTGCTTTCGGTGTTTTAAAGACAATGTTCGGTTTCACAAACTTCTAATCCTGGTACACCACAATTTGTGTACCTGTAGGTTCTCTTAACTCTTATTCATCATCTTCTGAATATATAGTTTGCAGTAATTCGTATCGGATTGGTTCTTCAAATCTTACTTCCTCCTACCATACATATACATATTATATATTTTTTTAAAACTATTTCTACCATTTAAAATACAAATTCAGAAAGTAAAAAATATACCTCTGTATTATCCTCGATCATGCAAATTTAGAAAATAAGAAATATACCTTTGTATTATCCTCGATCACAATTGGATCATCTTCGTTTGATTTAATATTCTTCAACCTTGATCCTAGGCATCTTTCGCTTTTACGAACCATTTTTTTTCAACTGCATATACATGTTATGATACAATATAAACACTTGAATATATACAGACTTCAAAGTGTTTGTTTAAACATGAAATATATACAACATGCATTACTTTATTTGTGTTTTAAATAGAAAAATCAACACAATAACCCTAACTGCTTCCACAGTCTCATTTTCTAATTAAATTAGTTTAAAGACTTGTTAAAAACTGTAACAAAATACGATTAAATGGTAAATATACCCCTTTTATTTCAAATAAGAACAATCAAAATACATTCACCTCATACTTAATTTGTGGTTTACACAAAGAATCAACATTTTAAAGTGATTGTTTAACAGAGATTCAACACTTGAATATATAAAGACTTCAAAGTCATGGTTTAACAAAAAAAATACAAAACATGTATTACTTTATTTGTGGTTTTCTCAAAAAATCAAACATTTCAAAGTGGTGGGTTGAACAACACGATAACCCTAACTTCTTTGATAACCTAATTTTCTAAATAAATTATTTTGAAGAAGACTGTTAATGACTATAAAGAAATACAATATGCTGAGTATACCACCTTTTATTTCATATACGAACTATGAAAATACACCGACCGTAATGGAAAATTTATTCTGAACATAGTGATGGAAGAAGACTTTGCCCAAACGTTGAAGATCTGCAGAACAATGAGAGAATGAAAACCCTAATAGCCTAATTTGGTTGACGGTGAAGGTCTGCAAAATAATTAGAGAAGGATGGTAGTTTTTCCGAACATTGTGAGCTTTCCTTACGTGCTCCGATTTCCCCCTTCTCATGCTTCTAACGTATAGGTTTCCTTCAGTTTTGAATTTTATTTATTTATTTTTTTTTTTTTTTGTTGACCTAATATAGTGATGTGTATTGTAGTAAACTGGGTCATACTTTTGTGAAATAAAAGAGTCCATTTAAAACTTTTGTATAATATATGACAAAATTAGGTCCATTGTGTAAATACATAGGGCAAATTAGGTCATTTGAGTTTAAACCCCTTATTATAACCTACTAACTATAATAACCTACTATACACTTCAAATGCTCTAGAAGTCTTTTGCAAACATGAAAACTAAAGTGTATTTTGAAACCTAATATAATAAATTGAGGTGACCCTCAAACCTCAAGAATAAAAAGTTAATTTGATAACAAGAAAGGATGAGACAAATAATCTAACAGATTTTGGCAGAAGACACATTTTTGCTCTCTTGGGAAAAAATATTTTGATTCGAAAAATTGCATCATTTTCTGTGCTGTATGTACAAATTATCGGTATTGATGAAAAGTTAACCTGCCACATTTGGTAGAAACAGGTCCCCATCTAACCAACACTAACGAATTGATATTCACCAAATAATTTGGTTGTATCAAAATAGTATTGAGCAAGAACAGGCAATGCAAGTCTTAGAATCCTTCAACCTAATCAATTCATGCCAAGGAAGAATGATATTTGGTCATTCTTTTCTAAAATGGTATGCCATCAATTGATTAAAAAACATCAAACACATACAAAGATTATTTAATGATAAGATATATTCAACCCCAATGAGATCGAACCTTGAAGGAGGGAGTGGAAGCCAATTATTGCTTATTGCTTAGTGTAGCTCACTTTGGTGTGTCTAATAGAATATCAAACTTCAATTTTGTGTTTAATAAGTTGGTAATTTTGATCAATATTGCATAAATCAATGACATTGAAGTTTTACTTCGAAAATTTAGGAACTCATACTCTTACTAGCCATTTAATACACAAACTTCAATAGTAAACAATATTGAAGTTGCACATTTATCATGCAACTCTATATTCTCATATTTTTTTATACTTTTCACATTTAGGGACGAACTTGATATTTCCCTCTATCTTACTTTTTTCGTCTATCCAAGAATCCAATCTTTCCATCCTAATCTACTTTTTACAATTATCGATGAACTCCATCTTACCGTTCTATACTCCAAACAAAAACTTAATTAGCTCACCAAACACCCGTAAAGTTAGCTCTTGTTCATATCTTATGCAAGCTTGAACACATACCAATAGTTAAAATAATATTAAACATTTCCTTAAAATGAAACAAAGAAGAGAAATTCAAAACATCCAAGCCAAAATAGAAAATAATATTAGGTATTAATAGTATGGTTCTTTTTTCACCTCAAGCTTTCATTTGAAAAATGGAATGTACAAAATCCACTTGGGAAATGGGAGGGGATCAAGATAGTGGAATTAACAAGCTCGAGGTTAAACAAGAAACATGTAATTGCACAGTCAAAAAAGATTCCCCACATGACGAGATGCTTTTATGTTTCTCAAACCCATAACTTTCATATTCCGAATACACAGCAACTACAAGAACTTTAGAGATATCATGTAGTAAAAATGTGCATCCATTGCACTAACACTAGCAAAAATACCACATTTATGCCATTAATGGAGTGAACTTAAAGACATAATCGAACTTGCAGACATTGATAATACTCTTCACTTTTGAATATAGAATAAATGCATAATCATACCAGCCAAGCACTACAACACCTGAAATGTTAACTTATTCCGAATCCGATGAGTCTGATCTCGTACTTTGTCGTACACTCCTCCTGGTCTGTGCACTAGATTTTGAAGTATTTATGGATGATTCACCTTCATGGAAGATGACTTGACATTTTGCCAATCTATCCTCTAATTCCTCTGTGCTGAACTCATCCGTTCCACCGAGCTCATCAAATCCTACCTAATAGACTCACACAAGAGAGGGGTAACGTTAAAACGATAAGAGCGATAACTCAGCAATCAGTGTATTATCATAAAGTACATACCACATAGTCATCTACTTTGGCATTCTTGATCAGAGCAAGGGTTGGAAGAACAACGATCTTCAACTTCTCAGCCAGAAATGGACTTTTCTCAGCATTGATTTTTACAAAACGTGTCTCAATATGTTGCTTGGCCAAAATACTCAAGTGCTTGTCCATAACCTGTAATTTGTAATGAAAATACATCAGTCACCTCAATGCCCCAAGCTTTAAAGCAACAGTTGATATTTAAAACTAAGAAAACAGCCATACTTTAAGGACAATAATTAGTTTTTGATGCCCTGCTTAGATGCCTACAATGTGTCACAATAATCTTAGAACAAAGTTCTGTATGAAAAAAGATGCCTACAATGTGTTGAATAATCTTAGAACAAAGTTCTGTATGAAAAAGATGTCAAAACATCAGGGTTGAAATATGAAAGAATACAAGGGTAAATAAAAAGCAAGCCCACAAAAAGCAACCTCCTTAAAGAAAGGGTACTGTGTTAGATCTCACCTAAAGAACAACTACAAAAAACCTTCGAAATTGAAACCCAAAGGGATACATTGAACCTCACTAAGGACCAAATCTCATTAGGGTCCTTGTCTAAGCCTCTAAACACCCTATTGTTTCTCTCCCCCCAAATGTTCCTCTTAAATCATCAATTAACCTAAAAGTTTGCTGATAAGTGAAGACAAATTTAATTATATATGATCTAAGACTCCCCTCGCTTGTGGGATAGAAATATGATAAAGGCCCAACAAGTGGAAATCAAATTTTAATTGGGGAGGAAATAACACTGCAGAGGTTTGAACATAGGCCCTCTCTAGGTCACATGCTTTGATACCAGATTTGATAGTATGGAGTTCCATCTCAAAACCAATTGGCTAGGAGAGCAGTAGCCCATCTATTCTTATAAGGTGTATGATTCCTTTTAGTTTTTCCAATGTGGGATTCTCAACATGTCCCCTAAAGACAGAGTCTTAGTTCTCTAGGTTTTTTTTTTTTAAGGGAATAGCCCCATTTATTAATAAACAATGAAACAAAAGCTCATGGTATAAGAAGATTATACAACAAGGAAAAAAACAAAACAAACAAAAAAGGATCAGGAGGTGCACCCAAGAATCTCAACTAAGATGACACCCCTTTAGCACCCATATCATAACTAAACAAAGGAGGGGACCAAACAATAAGTATCGTCCAAGTGAATGCTAACACAGCCAACACATCTCAAAAGGAAACATAGAAACAAATTCTAAGAGACTAGGAATAAAGATACAATCAACCAATGAAGAAGCTGCAAATGGAAGAAGCATCAGAGGACTTGGCCGAAACTGAATCAATAATCAAAGCGGAAAGATGAAGGCTTGCCAACTAGTAGGATATCTTGCAAAGAGAAGTCTTCAGACTGTTTACTTAGAGAGCACCAAAAGAGGCATTCAGCCAAGTGATCTTGTATCTATCGGACCAAAAGGAGACTTTATGGTAAAAGGCCCAATGGTTTCTCTCAAACTATAGTTCCAGCAGAACTGCCTTGACAGCAATGCCCTGCTGAAGGTGCAAAAGAGTTTATTCTGACATTTGGCAGCTTAAACTCATTTGAACAAAATGTGCTGAAGAACCTTATGAAATTTGTTGAGTTAATCTCGTGTTTCCAAAAGCCTCATCCCAGTCAAAAGAAATGAGAAAATCTGTCAAGCAATGATCTTGAAACTACTCTTCCATCTTTTGACCATGTAAACTTCCCATTTAATAAAGGAACTTGAATGTGTTTTGGTTCTTCAATGAAATTATTGAATTTCCACATGCCACGTGACATTCTACCTTTTGGGAAGCACTCTCCTCCTGATTTGGTCATATTAAAAACTCCTCCCAAACACCAAGCTTCTGCACTAAAACCAATGAGGGAAAGAAGCTCCAGCCAACTGGCTTTCTTCTCTCTAGAATCGGTTGGTCCATAAATAATGGTTAACCCAACACAACTTAATGCACAATGATCTACATTTGACTGATAGCAAGGGGCCCTCTTTCAAAACTTCAATAGTAGAAAGTTAACTTTCATCCCACATGCTCAACATTCCTCCTGATTTTCCATGAGCTTCAAGGAAGATCCAGACAATTCCTTTCCAAAAAGATTAATGTCGACCTCCACTTGTTTGGTTTCCTTGCTTCATTGATTCTCTGACGTTCAAATCAAGCTAATCAAATTAAAACACAGGCTTCAATAGACTGAGACAAAACTCCTTATTTTCTACTTCTCTAACATCTCAAATCAATTTAATATCATATGCTTCAGTGAACGAAACCAGATGGAGGGGAATGCTGTTAGCCTCTGCCTTGCTGGACTCCTTTTTTCTAGTGAAATAAATAAATTAGCAAATTCAGCTCCAAAGGAATCTATGTCCTCTGCCTCTCCATTTTGCATCCCTGCTTCCTCTATACAAAACTCATCTTCTGGTATTAATTTGTTAGACCCCAATCAAGTTAGTTTACAAGAGAAGAAATAAAAATAAATAACAGAATTAGTTAGCAAAATTAGTTAGCAAGTTAGTTAGCAAGCACGTGTTAAATGTGCTAGTGAGAGAGTCGGTGAGTGGCTGTATATAAGTAGATAGTTGGGCGGGAAGAGGGTATGAAGTTTTTGTTGTAAGATTGTGATTGAATCTTGGAGAGCAAGATCAAGACATTGTATAGCAGAATTGATGATCAATTCTGTTTGTGAATCCTTACTGAAATAAAGAAGAAGTTCTTATTCAGGAAAGGAGTCCTATCAAATTGGTATCAGAGCCGTGATCTGCAAGAATGGTTCAAACCAGAATCGAAGAAAGGCTTGAAATGATCGACCAGGAGATCGCTCTGATGAAGAAAGAGCTAGGGAAGATGTCGATTATTGAACTGAGTCTAAACGACATCGCAAAGAACATGGAGACGATGCAATCGCAATCGGATAAACAGCAACAAATGCTGTTGATGATAATGGAAACTGTAGCGAAAGATCGAACTACAGCTAGCGACCGAAATGAGGAACCAAATGCGCATACTTCTGTAACGAATAAGGGAAAGGAGAAAGAAGCAACAACCAGTAAATCGGCTATATCGGGCCGAAATGATGCGGACGGCCGAAATGAAAGAAAAACAGAGATCGATGAGTTTGCGCCGGATCGGAATAAATTCAAAAAGGTCGAAATGCCAGTATTCGCCGGGGAAGATCCAGACTCATGGCTTTTCCGTGCTGAAAGGTATTTTCAAATCCATAAACTTTCCGATTCTGAGAAAATGTTGGTTTCCACAATAAGTTTTGATGGCCCTGCTTTACATTGGTATCGATCCCAAGAAGAAAGAGAAAAGTTTCTTAGCTGGTCAAACCTGAAAGAGAGACTATTAGTAAGGTTTAGATCTAGCAGAGATGGGACAATATTAGGAAAATTTCTACGAATCAAACAAGAAACCACGGTTGATGAATATCGGAATTTGTTTGATAAATTAGTCGCGCCGTTGAGTGATGTTCAAGATTCTGTAATTGAGGATACGTTTATGAATGGATTATTTCCATGGATAAGAGCAGAAGTAGCATTTTGTCGACCGAAAGGTTTGGCTAAAGTGATGGAAGTTGCGCAGCTTGTTGAGAACAGAGAATTAATTCGAAATGAAGCTAATTTGAATGGTTTTGCGGGCGGGAAATATCCCTCTCAAACCACAGCAAATAGCAGAGGAACGACAAACAACAGTGTTAGTGATAATAAAGGAAACACTACTTTTCCTATGCGAACCATCACGTTGAGAAGCTCTAATAATGCTGAAGTCCGTAAAGATACTAACTCAAGAAGATTACCCGATGCCGAATTTCAAGCTCGAAAAGAGAAGGGAATTTGTTTTAGATGTAATGGAAAGTACTCGACTGATCATAAGTGTAAAATGAAAGAACTACACGAATTGAAGATGTTTGTTGTGATAGAAGAAGGTGAGGAATATGAGATAATTGAAGAGAATGCAACGGAAGAAAAGACATTAGCAGTGCTACAAGTAGAAGAAGAACATAAAGCTTTTGCAGAGTTATTCTTAAACTCTGTTGTTGAATTAAATGATCCTAGCACGTTGAAGGTTAGAGGCAAGCTACAAGGGAGAGAAGTGATTATTCTCATAGATTGTGGGGCTACTCACAATTTCATTTCTGAGAAATTGGTAAAGTCATTACAATTACCAATTGAAGAGACTGCCCATTATGGTGTTATATTGGGATCGGGAACAGCAATACAAGGCAAAGGCGTATGTGAAGATGTAGAAATTCAATTAATGAATTGAAGCGTGAAGGAAGAGTTTCTTCCGTTGGAACTTGGAGGAGTTGATGTTGTTTTGGGAATGCAATGGCTTCATTCATTGGGGGTGACGGTAGTTGATTGGAAAAATCTTACACTCACGTTTTCTGCCGAAGGAAAACAAATTTGTGTAAAAAGGGATCCCAGCCTTACCAAAGCTCGAATTAGCCTCAAGAGTATGTTTAAGACTTGGGTTGATCAAGATGAAGGCTTTTTTATTGAATGTAGAGCGATAGAAGTATGTGAAGAGAATGAGCTGAGTAATGCGGGAACTGTTCTTCCTGAAGCTGAGTCTCTGCAAATGATGTTGAAACAATTCGAAGATGTTTTTGATTGGCCTAAAAAGCTTCCACTGAGGAGAAAAATTGAACATCAAATACATCTAAAAGAAGGGACTAACCCAATAAATGTAAGACCTTATAGATATGGTTTTCAACAGAAGGCAGAAATGGAAAGATTGGTGGAAGAAATGTTGTCTTCAGGGATTATTAGACCAAGCAGTAGTCCTTTTTCAAGCTCAGTTCTGTTGGTTAAAAAGAAAGATGGCAGTTGGCGTTTCTGTGTCAATTATCGGGTAGTAAACAATGCTACAATCCCGGATAAATTTCTAATACCCGTGGTTGAGGAACTATTCGATGAATTAAATGGTGCAACCGTGTTTTCAAAGATAGATCTCAAGTCAGGTTATCATCAGATAAGAATGGTTGATGAGGATATTCCAAAAACGGCTTTTCGCACTCATGAGGGCCATTATGAGTTTCTTGTTATGCCGTTTGGATTAACCAACGCTCCTGCTACCTTTCAAGCTTTGATGAATAACATCTTCAAACCATTCTTGAGAAAGTTTGTTTTGGTCTTCTTCGATGATATTTTGATTTACAGCAAGGATGAGAAAGACCATGTGGAGCATATTGAAAAGGCATTTCTACATTAAGAAGACATGCCTTATTTGCCAATAAGAAAAAGTGTAGTCTTGGCCAGCAAAAGATTGAATATTTGGGACACATCATATCAGGGGAAGGAGTAGAAGTGGATTCTAAAAAAATTAAAGCAATTGCTGACTGGCCGTGTCCAACAAACATAAGGGAAGTTCGGGGATTCCTTGGGTTAACGGGCTACTATAGGAGATTCATCCAACATTATGGATCGATAGGTGCTCCTTTAACCCAACGACTTAAGAAGGGTGGATTTAAATGGAGTGAAGAGTCCGAGGGAGCTTTTTTGAAATTGAAATCTGCAATGATGTCCTTACCGATATTAGCATTACCCAGTTTTGAACTTCCTTTTGAAATAGAAACGGATGCTTCCAGATTTGGAGTGGGGGCAGTGTTAGTTCAGTCAAGGAGACCCATTGCTTTCTATAGTCATACTTTATCCATGAGGGATAGAGCTCGGCCTGTGTACAAACGTGAGTTGATGGCTGTTGTGTTATCTATACAAAGATGGAGACCATATTTGCTAGGGGCAAAATTTATTTGTAAAAACAGATCAGAAGTCATTTAAATTTTTGTTGAACAGAGAGTTATTCAACCACAGTATCAAAAATGGGTATCTAAATTGCTAGGATATTCATTTGAAGTGGTTTATAAACCAGGTTTAGAAAATAAGGCAGCTGATGCCTTGTCAAGAAAACCACCGGATATTCAGTTAAATGCTATTTCAGCTCCATATCTAGTGGATTTGCAAGTCATAAAAGAAGAGGCGGAAAAAGATGAGAAATTAAAGAGAGTTATATCCACTCTAAGTGAAGAAGGGGAAGCCCAAGACAGTAAATTTTCGTTGAAGAATGGCTTTCTGCATTATAAAAACCGGCTAGTAATCTCTAAAACTTCATCCTTAATTCCAGCAATGTTGAATACTTTCATGATTCAGTGGTGGGCGGACATTCTGGTTTTCTAAGAACATATAAAAGATTAGCAAGTGAGCTGTATTGGGAAGGGACGAAATCTAACGTCAAAAAACATTGTGAATCATGTGTAACTTGCCAGCGTAATAAAAGTTTGGCCCTATCACCAGCCGGACTGTCGGCACCACAGGAAATTCCCCATCAAGTTTGGAATCATATTTCTATGGACTTCATTGATGGTTTACCTAAGGCAAAAGGATGTGATGTGATATTAGTTGTAGTAGATCGTCTCAGCAAGTACAGTCATTTTCTAGCCTTAAAGCATCCTTACACAACTAAGTCAGTAGCAGATATTTTTGTAAAGGAAATAGTCTGGTTACACGGATTTCCTTCCTCCATTGTTTATGACCGGGACAAGGTATTTCTCAGCCATTTTTGGAATGAGTTGTTTAGGATGGCAGGCACTAAACTCAGGAAAAGCACAGCATACCATCTGCAATCCGATGGACAAACAGAAGTAGTAAACAGGGGTTTGGAAACTTATCTTTGGTGTTTCTGTAATGAACGCCCGAGAGAATGGATTTTATGGCTGTCGTGGGCCGAATATTGGTACAATACCACTTATCAGAAAGCACTTGATATGTCTCCATTCCAAGTGGTGTACGGCCGTAAACCACCAACCTTATTATCATACGGAGAAAGAGGCACTTCGAACTCCATCTGTAGATGAACAGTTGAGGGAACGAGATATAGCAGTAGATGCATTACGGGAACATTTGTTGTTAGCACAACAACAAATGAAATTATATGCTGACCGAAAAAGGGGACATGTTGAATTCCAAGTTGATGAATTGACGTTGCTTAAAATTCGCCCGTATCAACAAGCTACTTTGCGAAGTAAAAGAAATGAGAAGTTATCATCTCGGTATTTTGGACCTTACAAAATTCTAGAAAGAATTGGTGAGGTAGCTTACAGGTTGGAATTACCAGTTGGTGCGGTTATTCATCCTGTCTTCCATGTCTCTCAATTAAAAAAATTGGTGAGTAATCAAATGGACGTATTGCCTACATTACAGCATGTGACGGAGAAGTTTGAATGGCAGTCTCAGCCGAAGGAAATTCTGGATTACAGGCTAGACAAGTCTGGAAATTGGGAAGTGTTGGTTGCTTGGCAAAACCTACCGAAATATGAAGTTTCTTGGGAAGATTATGATGAAATGAAAAAGCTTTATCCTAACCTACACTTTGAGGACAAGGTGATTTTGAAAGGGGGAAGTAATGTTAGACCCCCAATCAAGTTAGTTTACAAGAGAAGAAATAAAAATAAATAACAGAATTAGTTAGCAAAATTAGTTAGCAAGTTAGTTAGCAAGCACATGTTAAATGTGCCAGTGAGAGAGTCGGTGAGTGGCTGTATATAAGTAGATAGTTGGGCGGGAAGAGGGTATGAAGTTTTTGTTGTAAGATTGTGATTGAATCTTGGAGAGCAAGATCAAGACATTGTATAGCAGAATTGATATCTCATCAATTCTGTTTGTGAATCCTTACTGAAATAAAGAAGTTCTTATTCTGGAAAGGAGTCCTATCATAATTCTTCACTACTGACATTGAACACTAAGTCCTCATGCTCGGACCCTTCCTCTACTGCCTTTGAATTTATTGAGGATGGACATGGAACACCTCTCACAAAATCACATTCTGAGCCTGGGATTTCAAAGGGAGAATGATGAAATTGAGCAATTGAAGAAGAAGGGGATGAACTAGTTGACCTGTTACAAAAGAATCCGAGAGTAAGAATCTTCACACAGCTTTCTTCCAAGAGATCTGAATTTGCCAGATCTCCAGTCTTGATCGAATCTCAATTTTATTTTATTGGACTGAATACCCATTAGAGCTTTATGGACTCTGGTACCATCTTAAATCACTAATTGACCCCAAAGTTTAAGCTAAAGGGTGAAGGAAAATTTAATTAGCTCGCTACCGCCTCTTGCCAAGGAGGTGGTCAATTGGGTTAGAACAAAGAAGGGGGAGAGTTGTGGCTAGTTATATCACGTGAAAGAGAGGAAGAGGAAGAAAAGGATAGGTGGCTAGGGCTTTTTACTTCTTTCTTTTCTTTTACTTTAACGTTTCATTTTGCCTCTAATTTAAGGAAAAGGCTTCAAAATTAATAAGGAAAAAGATAACATCTTTAGGACTCATCCCAAATTATTTTCCTTTTTCCAAAAAATGAAAACCCAACGATAAGAAACTAATTGGAATAAGATAAAATCTCAACATTTTGAGATTAAAGGTTTTGATAAAAAGAATTATTTTTTCCAACATTCAGGAAATTTAATTTGGGTAACTCAAGATTTAAACTGAAATTCTAATTCTAAAAACTTGATTTGACACTTGAGAAGTCCCATTAATTTAGGATTAATTGACCAACAGCGATTGAAAGAATTAATTCAATCTAATTTAACCTTAATTTTATAACGCAGGGCCTTACACACAACATAAAACACACCCCAGCAAACCACAACAAACAGTCTTTCTCTCTAAAAGGTGGATTGAAGAGGAACTCCCCAATCATTGCACGAATATCCCTCTGGCCAGCTATCTGAACCTCAAACTCCTACATGAAACAAATCCACATAGATCTCGCAAACTGACAACCATAAAGAAGGTGATACAGATTTTCCTCCGCCTTTCGACAACAAATACAACAGAAAGGACCCATTAACACGATCGAGCAAAACCTATTCGAAGTATTCACATGACTAAGCAAAATTTGCTGGCTGTTAGGTAAAGAACTTGATTTTCCTTGGTAACTTAATCCTCCAAACCACGTCAAAAATCAACTCACGGATGAGAAAAGGATTCAACATCCTAAAGAAGGATTTATAAGAAAAGCCATCAATAGAATTAGGTTTCCAGACACGAAAATTTACTCTCCCTTCCCTGAAAATGCACCCTCTCAAAAGAAAGAAAAGCAGTAACCTTTTTCGTCTCCTTATTGGATAAATGATGATGGAAACCGAAAGAAAAGGACACTTAGCTCCCTGCACTAAAAAAAATTAGAATTAGAAACCAGACAATACTCAGTGACGCACCAATTAATAGCATTTACCTGCAACCTGGTTATACAAATTGGAAAAAACCGAAAGGATCTCCTCCTCAGCCTCTTTATCATATCAAGTATTCACCCTGTTCTCCATGATCAACGGATTGATACGTTTCTTATTCCTTCCTCCACTAGTCACTCAATGGAAGAACGCTGTGTTGCAACCCCCCTCCTTAACCCATTTGACTTTAACCTTTTGACCCCAACTTACACTCTCTTTTCTAACTACATCAGCAAGCTCCCCTTTAAGGACCTCCCTCTCCCCCGTCAAGGTTCTGATGAGCCCTCCACCTCTAATGCATCAATCTCCTCAACTCTGACAAGACACTCTTTCTTTCTTGTCTTAACATCTCCAAAAACTTCTTTATTCCAAATTCTCTGCTTCCCTTTTGTAGGTCCAACTTCCCCATAAAATGATAGCTTTCTCACTTCCCTTGGACAGGATAAAATTATCAAGGGTTGAACAAGGAGGAAACGAAATATACCGGGGGAATCATTAATAATGAACTGATTTCTATTGTTCCTGGTCATATTTGATCATTGTACTAACTAGCAGACACTGAAAAAGCGAAACAGACAGCAAAGCAAATCCTGTATTCTTGAAAATTTCATTTTCCAAACGATACAAAATACTCCGACTTAGGCAATCAAGTGGAGAAAATATCCGAGTAACACACTTGATCAATCCATAACTGACTTAATAAACTAACCGATAGAACCTAACCTTGCAGGGCCAATTTTCACGGTAAAAGTGGCACACAACGCGATCACTAGCCTTGACAACGGAGAAGAAGTCCTTCTCAACGGGAATCTCAGAGTATTCGCCATGGCCAAGAGAGATCCATCGATTCCTCTTCTCCGCCATCTTCTTCATCTGCTGCAGTCTTCGCTCCCTCAAAGCCTCCAAATCGTCAAGGTCAAGACGATCAAGCGCTTGAATTTCGTCGTCAATCTTATCCTCCACAGCCTTCGCCACCGTCAGGACCTGCTTCTCCAAAATCTGAAACAGAGAAGAAAAAAAAAGTGAACTCAATCATCCACAAACGGCAACAGAAACCGTGTTTTAAAAATTATAGAAAAGTCGAAACAGTGCCTCTTGAATTTTTGAATTCTCCATTCTGTAGGAGGTGGAAGATCGGAGACAATTCGCTGGGAAAATATTCCAACAGGTTTCGAGAGCTTCGAAGCAAAATCAACCTGTGGCATAAACAAAATACAATCCACAAAGGTCAGATTGGACAGAAGAGACTTAGATACAAAAAATGAAGCAAAATCGAAGTGTCGCATTGAAAGAAGAATCTTAACATAAGATTTGTTGACCTAATAAACATGATTTAGAATCAGATTTGTTGCATTAAGGAAAAAATAAAGAAGTACCTCTAAGGAGGTAGACCAAAAACTAAGGTGTGAAGATGGTGTGAGAAGAGCTGACAATCTGAGATGGAATCTCGTAATGGCGAGCTGAGGGAGATGGCGACGGCGACGGCGACGGCGACGGCGAGGTGAAAGGGAGACAGAGACGGCAGGTGGGAGAAGGGACGGAGGAGCAACAAAAAGGGTGAGATCGCGTGAAGCGTTAACTGAGATTACTGCATTTTTTTCAAAGGAAAAAAAAAACACCAGGAAAGATAGATTTTTCTTTTTCTTTTATATTTGTTATTAAATATTTAAATGGCCAGATTCTCATTTTCAATTTTGAAAAATATCTTTACAAATTAGATATCTTATTAAATATGTTATTAAAAAATATAATATATAATTTTAGAATTATTCTTACCATACTTTTCATTTTGATTCTAAAAAAAATAATTAGATATTTTGTTAATATAGGTGGATTGCAAATATTTGTTTAATATATTTTTTTAATAACATATTTTGTTAATATATATCTCTTTTAAAAGAATTGGAGATTAAAATTTGGAATTTTAAAAAATATTTGTAGAAATTGGAATTTGAAATTTGTAAAGATATTTTTTAAAATTAGAAATATATTTAACCAGAAAAGATATTTTTGAAAATTGGAATTTGAAGATTTAAATATGTTTAATATATATATTATTAAATATCTAAAAAAAGAAATTGTGGGGTTCACATGTTGAAGTCGAGTAACAGGTACACGACTTCGCCCAGATTATCCTATTTTTGTCTGCCTTCTACCCTATTTTTTAAGTTACTTTTAAAAAAACATTATTTAAAAAAAATTCGGAAAAACACTTTGTTTGGAAATAAATTAGAAAAAGTGTGCTTTCTTTTTTTTGCTTTTTATACCATTTTTTTTAATTTTTATAAATATAACGAAACAAAAGAAGATTTATGGCTATTGAAGTCACTCCTCGTTTGGGCTATGGTTTACCATGATAGGGGATTAAGGTTATCCTAATCTCTCTTTGATGGAATACGAAACATATGCAGTGGAAATAAAGATGGAACTTTACTCTAAACACAATTAACATGCTTAAAAAACCTAATTAAAATGAAAATAGGGTTAATGAAAAACTTACCCACGAAGCCTTTCGATTCCTCAATATTTCCTCATGAACTTAAATCGGAGACCACCATTAGTGTTGATCCACTATTTTTCAGACTTAGAATTGGATTGTGAGACTCGTTAACTGAAGGGAATTGAGAAAGAGATGAAAATTGGAAGGTTGGAATTTAGAGTTGAGATAAAGAGAAAAATAATGAAATAATTTTTAAATTTTTAAATTTTCAAAAAATGGCAAAAGTCTTTTTAAATTTGAAAAATGGTCTATTTATAAGCAAATTACATGCCTGTAATTTATTTATAAAAACTTAACATCTATTATTCAACTAACAATTAGTGGAATTAATCAACATTAATTCCAATTCGTCTTAATAAGCTTGGTGTCATAACCATGAGCTTTCACTTAGCTCACTAAGAGTTACTGGGATTATCCAACAAAATGTTGGATTTTCCCACTAACTTTAGTCAAAGAGCAAAATGGTTATTTGACTATTCTAGTTAAAGTTAAAAGTCAATATTTTGACTTTTTACCATTTTATCTACTTGACCAATTCTAACCTTCCGAGCATGAATCCACATTCATTTTTTTAAAATTCAAATCACATTTGAATATAAAGTCGATCAAAGTTTGACTTTTCAAAGTCAAAAGTCAACATTTTGACCTTTTACAAATTGACTTTTTACAACCTTGACCATTTCAATCAATTTCAAACTTCCAAATATTAATCTGTATTCATATTTTTAATATTTAAATTACATTTAAAGAAGATAAAGATCTTTCTCAAAGCTATAACCGACGATTATATCACATATACTTCCAAATATTAATCTGTATTTAAATTTTTAATATTTGGACCAAGTAACTGTTGCAGCGTGGGATTTCTTCAGTAGGGGCTCAAGCATTGCAACCTCTTTCTAGGGTAAGTCATTTCAACTGAGTTTTGAACCGTTAGTCGTTGGTGACTTAATTACGAATTTTGGCGTATTAAACAGTTAGGACCTCGTTGCTTGGAAAGAACACTTGCCTCGCGGTTAGAACTCGCCAAGTAAATCTTCAGGTAAGAGATTTCTACTACTAGCTCCATGTTTAGAATTATGAGATCACGTATACCTTCAATTGTGCATGTTGAGGGCTAGACTGTACGATGCATGAAATTAATGATAGTATGATGCGATTGATGATATGGTTATATTATAGCATGATGTTGTGATGACGAGAACTGTTATGGCTGTACGACGGGTGTTGAGATGGAGAGTGAGATGATGATTAATCTGTTATGATTATATGATGATGCCATGTGTATGTATGCTGTGATTAGGGTACCTGTTAGCTTAACATATTAGAGTCGTACCTGCATGGGTGTCCTTCGGGATCACCACCTATTTAGGACTGTGTGGTCCGACGGGACACCAGTCTAGCATGGATATAGATATGACTCGAGTGACTCGATGGGGTCCTCGCATCCCGATTGTCCTAGGTGTCCCCCGGGACACCGAAGACCAGAGTTACGTTCCTACGAGAGCGCATGTTGCACGTGTTCGGGAACGTGCCAGAGATTGGGTACCAGTTACAGGACTCTGATAGGAAGTTAACAGGCACCTAGTGGGACTAGTAGTGGGTCCCTTACTGAGTATTTTATACTCACTCTCTTCATGTCATGTTTTCAGGTAGAGGACGAGGTAAGGGCAAAGGCAAGCTGGCGAGCGACCAGAAGTGACCGTGGCGAGCCATAGGGATTTCTGCTTCCGCTTATTCTTGTTTTTGACTTTAGTACCTGAGTTTGAGTATTTTTCACTATTTACCATTTTTTAAAGTAGATAGGGCCCGAGTAGGACTTTAGAACGAAATATCATTTTTGCATGTTACTTTGTTTGGATGTTCATAAATAAATTTCTCAAACCTTATGCGTTTTTACTAAATTTTATGACTTAAACCACTTGTTCTACATTTAGTAATGACTTCGACTCAGTATAAGGAGTTGGGTTGTTACAGTTGGTATCAGAGCACAGTGTTTTAGGTTCTGTAGACTGACCTACGATGTAAGTCATTGTTTTGTTTTGGTTTTACTTCACCCTATGGCTATACGGTCCTTCGGCACTCGCCAGGTATGTCTAAAGCCTTGCTAATGTTAAGATTACAATTTTGCCTAAATAGACTAGACCTAAAGATAGGTGTGTTAAGTCCTTGTGGTGAAAAGTTTTGTTGGTGAATTTTAGGGAGAATGCCGCCACGTAGAGGTGCACGCCGAGGAGGTGGTAGGGGAGGCAGAGGAGCCGGTCGTGGCCAGCCGGAGGAGCAACCTGTTGTGCCGGCAGTCGACCCTAACGCACCGGTCACCCAGGCGGATCTCGCCGCGATGGAGCAGCGTTACCAGTTCATGCTGCAAGCTGCTCTAGCGTCTTTCCTCGCTGCCCAGCAGAACCAGGCCGCCCCTGTCTAGGCCCAAACCGTCACTCCTCCAGCCCCTAAGGAAGCTCAACCCGTGCCAGTTCAACTATCGGCTGAGGCTAAGCACTTAAGAGACTTTAGGAAGTATAATCCTAAGACCTTTGACGGATCCATGGATAACCCCACAAAGGCCCAAATGTGGTTGACGTCCATAGAGACTATCTTTCGATACATGAAGTGCCCAGAAGACCAGAAGGTGCAGTGTGCAGTTTTCTTCTTGGAGGATAGGGGCACCGCCTGGTGAGAGACTGCTGAGAGAATGCTGGGGGCGACGTCAGCAAGATAACTTGGGAGCAGTTCAAGGAGAACTTCTACGCCAAGTTCTTCTCCGCCAATGTGAAACACGCCAAGCTGCAAGAGTTCCTAAACTTGTAGCAAGGCGATATGACTGTGGAGCAGTACGACGCCGAGTTCGACATGCTGTCCCGTTTCGCTCCCGATGTGGTAAGGGATGAGGCCGCCAGGACTGAGAAATTCGTTAGAGGTCTCAGACTAGACCTTCAGGGCATCGTTCGAGCTCTCCGGCCAGCCACTCATGCGGATGCATTACGCATAGCACTGGATTTGAGCCCGAATGAGAGAGTTGATTCGTCTAAGGCTGCCAGTGGAGGGACAACCTTAGGACAGAAGAGAAAGGTGGAGACGCAGCCTGACGTGATACCGCAGCGGACTCTGAGGTCAGGAGGTGTCTTTCAGAGACACCGACGAGAGCTTGCAGCAGCCGGGAGGACCCTGAGAGAGCTACCCGCCTGTACCACTTGTGGGAGAGTCCATGGAGGTCATTGCTTGGTTGGAAGTGGAGTCTGCTTCAGGTGCAGACAGCCGGGGCACACTGCTGATGCGTGTCCTTGGAAACCCTTTGAGACAACACCGCACCAGCCTTCTGCTTCCCAGCAGGGGAGAGTTTTTGCCACTACCCGGCAGGAGGCCGAGCGAGCTGGTACAGTGGTGACAGGTACGCTCCCAATTTTGGGGCATTATGCTTTTGTACTATTTGACTCTGGGTCATCCCACTCGTTTATATCCTCTGTTTTCGTTCAGCATGTGGGTTTGGAGGTAGAACCTTTGGGTAGTGTTTTGTCTGTTTCTACTCCATTTGGGGAGGTCCTGTTGTCCAAAGAAAAAATAAAAGCATGTCGGGTAGAGATAGTGAATCATATGTTAGACGTGACCTTACTAGTGTTAGACATGCAGGATTTTGACGTGATTTTAGGCATGGATTGGCTGTCAGCTAACCATGCAAATATAGACTGTTTTGGTAAGGAAGTTGTCTTTAACCCTCCCTCCGGATCTAGTTTCAAATTTAGTGGGGCAGGCATGGTATGTATACCCAAGGTCATCTCAGCCATGAAGGCTAGTAAACTACTCAGCCAGGGTACTTGGGGCATCTTGGCAAGCGTAGTAGATATTAGAGAGCCAGAAGTTTCCCTATCTTCCGAACCAGTGGTAAGGGAGTACCCTGATGTTTTCTCCGATGAACTCCCAGGACTTCCGCCTCCCAGAGAGGCAGACTTCGCCATCGAGTTAGAGCCGGGCACTGCCCCTATCTCGAGGGCCCCTTACAGAATGGCTCCAGTCGAGCTAAAAGAGTTGAAGGTCCAGTTACAGGAGTTGCTGGACAAGGGTTTCATCCGGCCCAGTGTGTCACCTTGGGGAGCCCCAGTATTGTTCGTGAAGAAGAAGGATGGGTCGATGCGCCTTTGTATTGACTACCGAGAGCTGAACAAGGTGACAGTTAAAAACCGCTACCCCTTGCCCAGGATTGATGACTTGTTCGATCAGTTGCAGGGAGCCACTGTCTTTTCCAAGATCGACCTGCGGTCGGGCTATCACCAGTTGAGGATTAGGGTCAGTGACATTCCCAAGACGGTCTTTCGTTTGAGGTACGGACATTACGAATTCATTGTGATGTCTTTTGGCTTGACTAACGCCCCTGCAGTGTTCATGGATTTGATTGACAGGGTGTTTAAGGACTTCCTAGACTCGTTTGTCATAGTCTTCATTGATGACATCTTGATTTACTCTAAAACTGAGGCTGAGCACGAGGAGCATTTGCACCAGGTTCAGGAGACTCTTCGAGCCAACAAGTTGTATGCCAAGTTCTCCAAGTGTGAATTCTGGTTAAGGAAGGTGACGTTCCTTGGCCACGTGGTTTCCAGTGAGGGAGTTTCTGTGGATCCAGCAAAGATTGAAGCGGTGACCAACTGGCCTCGATCGTCCACAGTTAGTGAAATTCGAAGTTTTCTGGGCTTGGCAGGTTACTACAGGAGGTTCGTGGAAGACTTCTCACGTATAGCCAGCCCGTTGACACAGTTGACCAGGAAGGGAACCCCTTTTGTCTGGAGCCCAGCATGCGAGAGTAGCTTTCAGGAGCTCAAGCAGAAGCTAGTGACTGCACCAGTCCTGACAGTGCCCGATGGGTCGGGAAGCTTTGTGATCTATAGTGATGCCTCCAAGAAGGGACTGGGCTGTGTCCTGATGCAGCAAGGTAAGGTAGTTGCTTATGCCTCCCGCCAGTTGAAAATTCATGAGCAGAACTACCCTACCCACGACTTGGAGTTGGCAGCTGTAGTCTTTGCACTGAAGATATGGAGGCACTACCTGTACGGTGAGAAGATACAGATTTACACTGACCATAAGAGCCTGAAGTACTTCTTCACTCAAAAGGAGTTGAACATGAGGCAGAGGAGGTGGCTCGAGTTGGTGAAAGACTATGACTGCGAGATCCTGTACCACCCAGGTAAAGCAAATGTAGTGGCTGACGCGCTGAGTAGGAAGGTTGCACATTCAGCAGCGCTGATCACCAAGCAAACCCCCTTACTCAGAGATTTTGAGAGAGCCGAGATTGCAGTTTCAGTAGGGGAGGTTACCTCACAGTTGGCTCAGTTGTCAGTTCAGCCAACCTTGAGGCAAAAGATCATCGTTGCCCAGCTAAATGATCCTTACTTGGTCGAGAAGCGTCGTATGGTAGAGACAGGGCAAGGTGAGAACTTTTCCATATCCTCTGACGATGGCCTTATGTTTGAGGGACGTTTGTGTGTGCCGGAAGACAGCGCAGTCAAGACAGAGCTTTTGTCTGAGGCTCACAGTTCCCCGTTTACCATGTACCCTGGGAGCACGAAGATGTACCAGGACTTCAGGAATGTCTATTGGTGGAGGAACATGAAGAGGGAAGTGGAAGACTTTGTCAGTAGGTGCTTGGTGTGCCAGCAGGTGAAGGCACCGAGGCAGCGTCCAGCCGGGTTGTTGCAACCGTTGAGTGTGCCAGGGTGGAAGTGGGAGAGTGTGTCGATGGATTTTATTACGGGACTACCCAAGACCCTAAAGGGCTATACAGTGATCTGGGTTGTTGTCGACAGACTCACGAAGTCGGCCCATTTCATGCCAGGGAAACCCACTTATACTGCTAGTAAGTTGGGGCAGTTATATATAACAGAAATTGTGAAACTACATGGAGTACCTGTATCCATCATTTCAGACAGAGACACTCGCTTCACATCAAAGTTCTGGAAAGGACTTCAACTTGCATTAGATACGAGGTTAGACTTCAGCACGGCATTCTACCCTCAGACTGATGGTCAGACAGAGAGATTGAACCAGATTTTGGAAGACATGCTGCGAGCCTGCGTGCTAGAGTTTTCAGGAAGTTGGGACTCTCATCTGCATCTGATGGAGTTTGCCTATAATAACAGCTACCAGGCTACTATCGGTATGGCACCGTTTGAGGCTCTGTATGGCAAGTGCTGTAGATCTCCTGTCTGCTGGGGCGAGGTTGGAGAGCAGAGGATGCTAGGCCCCGAGTTAGTGCAGACTACCAATGCAGCCATACAGAAGATCCGAGCTTGTATGCTGACAGCACAGAGCAGACAGAAGAGTTATGCTGATGTACGACGTAAGGATCTCGAGTTTGAAGTGGGAGACATGGTCTTTCTGAAGGTAGCACCTATGAAGGGTGTTCTGAGGTTCGTGAAGAAGGGGAAGCTGAGTCCACGCTTCGTAGGGCCGTTTGAGATACTGGAGCGGATTGGCCCCGTGGCTTATCGCTTGGCGCTACCCCCATCTTTTTCTACAGTGCATGACGTATTCCATGTCTCCATGCTGAGGAGGTATGTCGCAGACCCGACGCATGTGGTGGACTTCGAGCCACTGCAGATCAGCGAGAACTTGAGCTATGAGGAGCAGCCTGTCGAGGTCTTGGCAAGGGAGGTCAAGAAGCTTCGTAGTCGAGAAATTTCACTGGTCAAAGTTCTTTGGCGGAACCATGGAGTTGAAGAGGCCACGTGGGAGAGAGAAGAGGACATGCGAGCCTTGTACCCCGAGCTGTTCGAGGATTAGAGCTTTTGAGGACGAAAGCTTTCTAAGGAGGGGAGTATGTAACGCCCCAACAAACTCGTTTTTGTTCATTTTGCTATTAATATTTATGTATGGTCTTGGAAAATTCAAATTATTGGGAGAACCTTATCATTTTGAATTTTTCGGTTTATTAAAGTTTGGGATTTTCCATTTTTTTAATTATTAAGTATTTTTTTATATTATTTTATCTATTTTAGTATTTAGAAATTATTTGGTGAATTAATGTTAATTGAAAGGAGGGTTGGTTGAATTTGGTGAGATTTGGAGAGAGAGAGAAGATGGTTGGTTTGGGTTATTTAAGGGAAAAGAAAAGAGATATTGTTTTATAAAAGCCTTGGGTCTCGTGCATAGAGAAGAAGAAAAAAAAATCAAAGAAAGAAAGAGGGGAAAAGAAAAGAGAAAAAGGGAGAAAAAAAAATTAAAACCCTAGCCGCCGCACGCCGCCGCCGCCGCGAACCCAAGCCGCCAAGCCTTCCCCTTTCTGTTCAGCAGCGCAGCCGAGTCTGCAGTCCACCCGAGCCGTCGCCGAGCTTCCAGCCACGTCGGAAGATTCGTCCAAGCTGATCCGCGCACGCCGAGCGTCCGCCGGTGCAGCCCGTCTCTCGCAGCCGTCGCCCGAAGCCGAGCCTGCGTCACCCTTCGCGATCCGCAGCCGATTCGTCAGCCAGCCGTGTCGCGCCGCTTCGATCTGACGCAGCGTAGCCGTCGCCGAGCGAAGCCGTGGTGTAGCCAGACTACCCGCAGCCGTCGCGCCACCCGAATCCGGAAGCTAGCACCTCGTTGCGCGAGGACCCGACCCGACCGAAGCCCCCGCTCCGTGACCCGAAGCCCGGCCCGTGCCGCGTGCCTCCGACTCGGAACCCAAACTGCGTGCACCCGTGAGCCGAGCAGTGCCCGCGTGCGAGCCGCACGTGCGTAGCCTCTATACCGAGCCGAGCCGCGTCTGTCTGCACCAAGAGCCGCGCCTGTCTGCGTCGCGAGCCGAGCCGATCTTCAACCTCCAAGCCGAGCCGGTCCCTGTCCTTTTTCCAGCCGAGCCGCCAAGCCTAATTTGACTCCTTCCATCCAATTTTTGGTAATTAAATTAATTATTTTGGCATTACCCAGTAAGACTCAATGTTTTTGGGCACTAAATAATTTAATTTGGAATTAAATTAAATTATTTTCCTTAAGGGACGTCTTGGACCAAGTAACTGCTGCAGCGTGGGATTTCTTCAGTAGGGGCTCAAGCATTGCAACCTCTTTCTAGGGTAAGTCATTTCAACTGAGTTTTGAACCGTTAGTCGTTGGTGACTTAATTACAAATTTTGGCGTATTAAACAGTTAGGACCTCGTTGCTTGGAAAGCACACTTGCCTCGCGGTTAGAACTCGCCAAGTAAATCTTCAGGTAAGAGATTTCTACTACTAGCTCCATGTTTAGAATTATGAGATCACGTATACCTTCAATTGTGCATGTTGAGGACTAGACTGTACGATGCATGAAATTAATGATAGTATGATGCGATTGATGATATGGTTATATTATAGCATGATGTTGTGATGACGAGAACTGTTATGGCTGTACGACGGGTGTTGAGATGGAGAGTGAGATGATGATTAATCTGTTATGATTATATGATGATGCCATGTGTATGTATGCTGTGATTAGGGTACCTGTTAGCTTAACATATTAGAGTCGTACCTGCATGGGTGTCCTTCGGGATCACCACCTATTTAGGACTGTGTGGTCCGACGGGACACCAGTCTAGCATGGATATAGATATGACTCGAGTGACTCGATGGGGTCCTCGCATCCCGATTGTCCTAGGTGTCCCCCGGGACACCGAAGACCAGAGTTACGTTCCTACGAGAGCGCATGTTGCACGTGTTCGGGAACGTGCCAGAGATTGGGTACCAGTTACAGGACTCTGATAGGAAGTTAACAGGCACCTAGTGGGACTAGTAGTGGGTCCCTTACTGAGTATTTTATACTCACTCTCTTCATGTCATGTTTTCAGGTAGAGGACGAGGTAAGGGCAAAGGCAAGCTGGCGAGCGACCAGAAGTGACCGTGGTGAGCCATAGGGATTTCTGCTTCCGCTTATTCTTGTTTTTGACTTTAGTACCTAGTTTGAGTATTTTTCACTATTTACCATTTTTTAAAGTAGATAGGGCCCGAGTAGGACTTTAGAACGAAATATCATTTTTGCATGTTACTTTGTTTGGATGTTCATAAATAAATTTCTCAAACCTTATGCGTTTTTACTAAATTTTATGACTTAAACCACTTGTTCTACATTTAGTAATGACTTTGACTCAGTATAAGGAGTTGGGTTGTTACACTACGTATTGTTCCTTAAGTTCCATTGATCCACTATTGAACAATTGGTTTTAGATCCAACCTGTAAACTGAAACCCTTTCCATCAATGAGAGGGTGAGGCCCCTTGTTCAAGACTTGGATTCAGTCCTTAAGGGAACAACCTATTTACTAACCTTAAAACAGGTAGGAGTGAGTTTCGTCTTGCACCCTATGTCCCTAGTCATCCATCTAGTCTTACCTTTGAAATGGGAGGCTTATTGGGCCATCATCATTGAACTGCCTTCACCTATGCACATCTAAGGATAATTTCGTTTGAACAAAAGTTTAAAATTAGCTCAGGGTTAAGATTAAGTTACCTAGATCTTCATAATCGAAATAATCAGTTTATGTAGTCAATGGTGTTATAACTTAAAAGTGACTATTTCATGGTTCCAGTCTTATGCAACTCTTTACATAGGATGCCCCAATATCCAAGTCTCTACATAAACAATTTAGGATCACCTCATTTGTAGTAACTACAAAGTGGGTTTTATCCATAGCATCCCCAGAATAAGGCGCCCAACTTTATTCATACACTATAGACTGTTTGGATTACAAACTCGAACTTGATCCATGTTTATGTTTCTACATAAAGTTCAAGTCTACACTAGATAGCCTTGGGACCTTAGTTTATTGTATTCAAGATTATAGTATTCTATTTTCATTAATAAGTCCTCAATAACTACTTTATTGAATAGAATGTAATTCAAAGTACAAATTACGAGTTTTAAGACCTAAATTCCAACACCTTTAACCCTTCGCAACCCCTTATAACGCCCCTCAACCATTTTTCTCAACCGGCCGTAATACATCTCCAAAGCCTCCTTAATTCATCCCGAAATCTGCCCTTCCCCATCTACTCATCTTTTTCCTCCTTTTCATTCCATTTTCATTTTCTTCTCTAAAGCTGAGCACCTTCAACATTTTCCCCACTTTTCCTCTTCGAATCTACACCTGTTTGCCTCTTTTCGTCTTCCATCCTCGTTTCTTTTTCATCCCTGAAGTCTCATCTCCGTTGTCGCGAACCATTTCCTTTCCTTGTTTGAATCTGAAATTGTTGTAACCCTTTTCATTTCATTGATGGTTGCATTTCGACGTTGCCTCTGAAATGGTTCTCCTTCCATGTTTTTGGTTTCGTTGATCGATTACATTTCACACGTTGCCTCTAAAACTTTTCGACTTCCTCTCTCTGTTTCCATGCATGGCTTTACTATAAGTGTTTCTGCTCTGACTTCCCCTTGCCGCTCCGACGTCCACTTCACTACTCTTTCATTTTGACCAAAACGAACTTTAAGTGACAAATGCTACACTCAAATAATTGAAAATGAACAGATGTTACAATGAAAGAGTTCGAAAGGGGCATTGACAGAGCATGACAGGGGTACTGACCAGTCTTTTCTTCGGTTTGTACACACCCTAAAAGCCGATGATGAGGTCCTCATGTGGTCAAATTTTTAATCATTTTTCATTGCGTTTGTTTGCATATTTTTGTGTTTTTATTCTATTTTCAAACACATTTCTTTTCTTTTTGTATGTTCCCATTCTCTGTTGTCAATCATGGTCTTTGTTGTAGGAGATTTTTTCTTCTTCTCGGATCTGTTGTGCAAATGAATATGTACTGGTTTTTTTGTTTAGTCTTTTTGTTTTCTATCATTCTATACGACTTGTGCAAAATCAGGTTTCTCTTTATTTGGTTCTGATGTATTCTCTTGGATCTATTTGTTTGGTTTCATTGCTTACTAACATCATGTTGTTTCCTTGCAATGTTGTTACTGCCTATTACATTGCAACTTTTTTTCGTTTGTTGATCTTTACTCATAATTATTTCACCTGCATATTCCATTTGTGCTGAGGTCCATATTTTAAAACCTATTATGTAGTTGTGCTGGTGTACGTTGTGCTGTCTTGAATACCTACTTGCATACTTTTTGTATTAGGTCTTTAAAACTCATTTTTTACTGTCATTTTCTTCTGATATTGGTTAATTCGTTCATTTCTTCTAATGTGGGTTGTCATAGAAATGGTAATATCCCCTATTTCTTAGGATACTTGTTGGCTATTTAGTACTTACTGCTCTAATTTATTAATCCCTTCACTATATATATGCCCTTTGTTTTTGTCATTCCATTGCATCCTCGGTCTTTCTGCCTTTTCCTTCTGTTTTTACCTCTTTGGTATGTTTACCATTCTTCTCTTATAGTTTCACACTGTACCTACTGTCTTCTCTTCAATCTCTTCTTAAGTGAAATTTTAACATGTCCATTGTCTATTCGTTTCGGGTTTGAAAGCATATGTATGAAAAAGAATTTGTTCACTGTGAGCCTGTCCATCGTATTTCAATTTACTTTGCATTGCATGTGTGAGGACACTTTTTCCATTACATAAAATTTAAGTTCAATAACCTTGAACGAATTTCATTACTTTGAGACTACTGTTTTTTTCCTATATTGTTTACTTCCTCGCTCGTATTGCATCATATGGGTTTATGGAATTCTAAGGGACAATTTCGGTTATTGCAGCGGTAGGTCATCTAACTTGTCGTACTTTTCTTCTTTTTTTTTTCTATTGTAATGAAAAGTGTTGTAAATTAATTTTTCTTGTTCATCATTTCAAGATGCTCCAGTTAAACAACTTTGTTTTCGAGGTATAAGAGACTTCAAGTAATCTTTTTTGGTCCTTCGTTTCACATTTTTTTTGTTACACTATTGTAATATATATGTGTATATATATATATTTGCACATAAATTCTTGTCGTAAAATAGTTTTTGTATATGGACTTTATACGAACACATTTTCTATTTAATACATTATTTGCTAGTATGTATCATTGATTACATTACTACCAAGTACTTATTCATGAAATGTATACTTTACAAAAATTTCGACTTCCAATTTAAGTAGAAAACTGTTCTTATGCATACATATAACTACATTAGGAAAACATTATCGAACTTCCATATCCTAGTGTTCGACATTTGGCAGGATAGTAGTAGGTTGGTAATATAAAATCCGAGAATAGATGGAGAAAATGCTAGATTACAAGTATGGTTTAGGTGAAAACAACTGTAATACAATTTACTATACAAGAACCTTCAAATGTTTTCATGCATGTTGTCATGATTTTTTCAAACAATTTTCCAACTAATGAATTAAAAACAATTTTTAAGAGCATTTAAATCTTTTCAATTTTTGCTCGAATCTTGATCAATCTTTGCTTTGCAATTTTCATTTATTTTTTCCTATTATAAAGAAATCCCAAAATTCCCAATCTCTCTTACCTCTGTTTAATCATTTGAGTGAATCTTTATACATTTTTTTACTTTGAATTGGAAACTAATACAAATTATCTTTCCTCTCTCTTGCTTTAATTCAATTGCTTTAAATTCCTTGCAATTTCTTTTAATGCTTTCTTGAATGTTACCTTGATTCTTTGATCAGTCTCATCATGTCCACGAAATGCAAGACCTTGTCGTAATAAAAATTGAGTACAATCAATTGATGCGCCTAATCGAGTTCGATACCCAGCTCGTACTTGGTCAGACATTCTATTTAAAAAAGTCTCAATATGTTGCTTTTGTTTTAAAAGAGCCTCACATTTTCCCCAAGCTTGATTGAGTGCACTATTAGAACTACCAACATGAGTTTCCAATCTCTCTTTTTTCTTCCAATTGGAAAATCCTTCACTAACAAAACATTCCCCTCTTGATTCTTCACTTACTTCTGGTTTGAACAAGTAGCAACATAAACAAAATGTAGCATCCTTAGAAATATTGTATTCTAACCAATTGCGATATTCTTTAAACCAAGCTGGATTAAATCGTTTTGACTTTGCCCCAAACTTCTTGAATGGAAAAGTATGATTTCAAGGTTGACAAGGACCTTTTTGTAGATATGCTCTACGAACTTGATCTTTAATATTATAATTATATTCATAAATTCTAGTTCTTAGAACAGGATCTGCAAGTAGTTCTCATAAATTGATTTCTTTATAAGATCTATCAGAATTAGGAATATGTATATTTTTTTAGGATCATGACTCTATAGTTTCTACGGTTGTTTTTCTTTTAAAATATCTCTCTATGTTGATATGTTAGCGCTACAAAATTAGTATTAAACAATATAAGTATTATGATTTATCAAATAGATTGAAAAAGTATTAAAACTAAAAACAGTAAGAAGAATTTGAACTTACTGGCAAATTGATATGGTACATATATTCTAACGATGAACGAAAAAAACATATCTTCTAGCCTTCAATTTTGAAATTAAATAAAATAAATATATACATAAGTAATGTAAATGTGAATTTAAAAATTACATCAAAAAAAGAAAAGAAAAAAGAAAAAAGAAAGAATAATACCTTTTTCATGGAATATTGTTGAGAGAGTGAAAGTTTAGATCGTCGACTTTGTTGTATTTATTTCTAAATATTTGTTAGATAACAAATGACAACGGCTAGAAAATAAGCTATGGTTTTATCTTAGTTAGGTTTTTTTTCCTCTTATTAATATTGACATTTGGAGAAATAAAATTATTGAGATTTGGAAAGATATTTGATATTTAGGGAAAGAAAATTAATGATGCTAGAAATAAAATATATTTTGTAACAATTTAGGAAAAATTTTGGTATTTGGGAATAGAAAATTAATGATGTTTGGAATAAAATATATTTTGTGTAATTTAGGAACAAATTTGATATTTGGGAAACAAAAATATTGATATTTGGGAAACAAAAATATTGATATTTGGAATAAAAATTAATTAATAAAAATAATTGCAATTTGTAGGATTCGAACCTCTATTTTGAGGTTACAAAATGAAAACACAACAACTACACCAAAACCAATTTTTTTTTAAAAAAAACATTGTTTAATATGTATTATAATCTGACACTTCAAAATTAATATTAAAATACAAAAATCGATAATTTGAGGGGGGGCACATGCCCTCGCTGGCCCCTTAATAAATCCGCCCCTGTTTCTAACGATTTCTTTCAAATGAATTTCAAGATTAATTGAACTTTCCCTTTCATTCCCCCGGGTTCGATATTCTGACTTGCCGGTATACTACCATACTAGTAAGTAAGGGTTTTACAAATTACTTTTGACAAGGTAAAATTTGGTAAGATATCTACCCTTATTCCAATAGCAACTTTCATTAATTTTCTTGTATCATTTGGAGCATATTATTGCATAAGCGACCTTACCAATACATTTCGTCATACATATGCTTTGCCCTGTCACATATGTATGCATGCCAACACAAAAAAAAAAAAAAAAAAGTGGTGAAAAGTAACAATTTAGTAATAGCAATTTTAATTTATGAAATGAATGTCGTAAATAAAAAGATTGAGGAAAATGCCTTTAAGAAAAATATTGCATTTCACGACAAATATATATACATTAAAAAAAAAAGATTAGTGGAAACACAAGATCGAAGCTTAAATTATTGCTAGGAATGTCGTAATTATAAGCTTATGTACAATATATATGTATGAAAAGAAAATCATGAAACATCACGATTGATGATAAATTTATTGAACGAATATCATAATCAAAATTATTTAATAAAATAAATTTATGAAAATTGTTTATTGGATCTACAACATATATTTTAGAATAAAAAACGTTGTGAAAATTCCATGTTGTAATAGTATGCACCCCAAAACAGTAAAATAACATAAATTATGATAGTCTGCACCCCAAACATAGACTATCATAATGTAGACTATCATAGTCTACACCCGAAACATAGACTATCATAACACAAACTATAATATAGTCTGCACCCTAAACTCAAACAATTATAACACATACTATAATAGTTTGCGTCCTAAACATAGACTATCATAATATTATGACTATTATAATACTAGGACTATCATAAATCACTCCTCACCCCAAACCGCTCCCTAAAGTTTTGTTATATTTTTTAAATATTTTCAGCAGTTTTGTCATTTACAACGATTTTCTCTATTTATTAACTAATAAACATAACCATGAAAATTAAGTATTGAGTGAAAAAAATGAAGTTAAAAACGTAAATCTTGAGACCTATGGACCAAATTAAAACAAAACTTAAATTTCATTAGTATCGTCTAAAAAACATAATCTCAACAGCAAAAATTTTGGAAAGTTTTAAAACTTAACAAATAAATTGAAACAAAACTTCAAACTTAATGATTAAATGTACAACATTTTGATTCCCATGGATCCAAATAACCCTTCTTCAAGATATTTTTGTTTGTTATTGATACTTAGAATTATTTTTATATCAATATTAAATTATCTTAGTATAATTATATTTTAATTGTAATTACTTAGTAACGTATATAATAATTTGCTATAGTTAAAGCATAAATGTCACACCTTGTCCACTGGCCATTTCAAGCGGCTAGAAGGAGGTATGCCGCCTAGATACTTAACACGTATCTCTCTGCGATATAACGAGTCGGACGCTTAGTAAGCGAAACTTCTCTTGTCAATCTCCTACGTAAAGTTCCACTATGAACTTAGGAAATCTTTACAATTCAATGCAGCGAAAGATACTTATACAACCAACTTAGCTTAAGAGTTTAGCCTTTAGCACTTAAACTTTTTAGCAACTAAGCGATAAGCACAATAGAGATAAGCAACCCAATATAGTGGAAAGAAATAAAAACCACAACTATGCTTTTATTACTTGATCCAATACTTTACAAATACATCTCTTTTCTTGCTAGGCACAAATAATAAAACCTAAATTCAAGTCAAGCACAAATTCATTTTCAGTTCTCAAACCCATCTTCCAACGCCTCATTTCATAAATCACAGAAATCTTGCAGAAATCTCACATTAGCTTCTCTTATTCCTTTCTACCAAGAACATGAAGCCTCTCCCTCGCCAAGCCTACTGCAATTCTTTCTTGCTAGTATCTTGCGATTGAGCTACTATGATTTTCACTCCATCCCAACATCTGGAAAGTTTCCTGATTCATTTCTCGTTACATCGACCATTTACATGATGACATTCACATTATGTGCACACCACATAATCTTCGCTCACTTGATAGGAATAAGGCTAATGGTCTGCTTAAATTCATCACTATCAGCACATAGTTTTCTCTTTTCAAACAGCAGTAGCAACAATCATAATAATGTAGAAATATACAGAACGCGTTATGCATAACTTAGACTCAAAAGGAATGTATTAAGAAAACATTACAAAACGTTTAGTTCACAAATCACCCACGCAGGAGTGTTTAGTTTAAGAAAGTCACTCACGCAGGAGTGTTGAGTTTAAGAAAGTCACTTACGCAAATGTCTGATCCTTTTCTTCCTCGAACACCTCTCCTCACCTAGTACTTCCTCAGCATGGCTCAACTTTTTGCACTATTTGGTAAAACTTTCAAATAACAGGACTTTACTTAGGGCTTCCACCCCTATTTATACTAATCCTTTACATTGGTTATCTTCTTTGCCCGCGAGTACTGAATGATCACTTTACATGTGTTGCTTTACTGTCTTACCACACCATGAAACCAAATTCAAACTTGTCACATAAGCTTGACTGTTAACTTGTTCATATTAGATATTCCCTCGAGGTGCAAACCTTATTCTATCAGAAAGCCTAACTATTCCTCACCTACTTCTCGAGAAGCCAAATTCTTTTTTCTGTCTTTTCCTTCCTCGCCTTCCCTTTCGCCTTCCCTTTCTTACGACATACCACAACAACCCACTTGTTTTTTAACTTCACCTTGCATTACTTCGTCGGAACGCCCACTACAAGAAGTGGGGGGAATCCTGACGAACAAAAACATCGTGAGAAGTGAAAAAACATTGGGAACAGGTATCCCAACATCGTTGGAAGAAACGCGTCGGGAGAAGAATTCCTGATGCGTAGCCAATAAAGCATTTGAAGTAACATTCTCTCGACATGCAATTTGTCGACACTTGTGATGTGTCGGTAATATATAATTCCCGGCGTGTTCATTTTTGATGTCAACCTGTGCGTCAGGAATGAGTTCTTGTTGGAATTTGTGTCCTAAAACTCGTACTTTGTTATTTGATTCAATAAATTTTATTATTGAATGCTATGATCTTAAAACCAATAAATTTAGGTCTGGAGGCTATTTTATTGAGTTTGTTAAATACACTTGGACTTTATGTTGAGACATAAACATTGATTAAGTTCAAGTTAATAGCCCAAATAGTTTATAGAGTATGAATAAGGTTGGGCGCCTTATTTTGGATAAACACTATGGATGCGGCCCACTCCGTAGTTAGTACAAACGATGTAATCCTGAATCGTTCATGTAGAGACATGGGAGTTGGGGTATCCTATGTAAATAGTTTGCATAAGACTGGAACCACGAAATAGTCACTTTTAGTTATAACACTGTAAACTATAAACTGACTATTTCATTTATGATGACCTAAGTAACTTGATCTGAATCCTAAGTTAACTATGAACTTCTGTTCATTCGGTAGTATCCTTAGATCTGCATAGGTGAGGGAAACTCAACATCGTTGATCCAATAAGCCTCCCATTTCAGGGGTAAAACCAAGTGGATAGCTAGGGACATAGGGTGCAAGACAGAACACACTCCTACCCTTTTATGGGATAGTAGATAGGTTGTTCCCTTAAGGACTGAATCCAAGTCTTGAACAAGGGCCCCCACCTTCTCATTGGTCCGAGAAGGATTCTGGTTTATAGGTTGGACCTTAAACCAATTGTTCAATAGTGGATCAGTGGGTCTTAAGGAACAAGATGTAATTTCAAGGGTAAAACGGTATTTTGACCCAGCCGAGATTATGAACAATCTATGAAGGATCGACTTACTTATCATGGTTATATCAGGTGAACAGAAATATATATATAGTGAGGGGAGTGCAACTAAGAGTCTTTGGTGGAATGACTCTTTAGTTAACGAATGTTGATTAAGTTTGGTCTAAAAGGGTTTAGCTAGTTAATCTCGGATTGTTGGAGCCCATGATCTATAGGTCCATTAGGTTCCCCTACTAGCCTATATGGATTCAACTAAGAACAAGTATGTTGAAGTAATTTGAATTGTTCAAATTAAGAATAGAGAGAGAAACCGATATTTATATAAGATATAAGTTGGTAGAAACAAACTTTAAGCTTTGTGTTTAAATATGATTTAAATAAATATGAATATAGATTCATATTTAAAAGTTTAAAAAGTTTTGAAACGATCAAAGTTGCAAAAGTCAACATGTTGATTTTTAACTTTAAACTTTGACCGGATTTATATTCGAATATGATTTGAATTTTAGAAAAATAAAGGCAGATTCATACTCGAGATGTTAGTATCAGTCAAGACGGGAAAAATAGTAAAAAGTCAAAAAGTTGACTTTTGACTATGGAAAGTCAAAGTTTGACTTTGACTTAATTGGTCAAATGACCAAAATGCTCTTTGACTAATTATTCTATTAATTAACGGTTAATGGGAAATGTAGCAAATAATTGTGAATTTGAAGCCACTAATTTCATTGATAATAAATGGATAAATGAGGTGTTGAACTTATATGAAATAAATTGCATGTAATTTGTACGAAGATTTCATATAAAACATTTCTCATTACAGAATGAGAAAGTGAGATATTCTTTTGAAAAAAAAACACCTAAACGATATGCTCCCCATCCCTCTCTATATTTCACTTCAAAAAACTGAGTCCTACAACTCCGTTCTTGATCCTGAGCATAGTAGGTCAGCTTGGTAGTTGTCCTTGCTCGTAATTTTCAAGCATAGAAAAGCTTTGGATCAAAGAAGAAACTCATAACTATAAAAGGTAAGTTCTTTGTATACCTTTTATGTTCTTCGTTTAGGTCCATCGCATAGCATGTGCATGTTAGCTTCTAAATCATTTAGATGCATATTAGTAAAGCATGATCTTTTCTTTCCGCTACAGCATGTCCTTTTGTAGTTTTTCCATCAGTTCTCCCGACGTCTTTATATCCAACATCGGGATGCGTCGAAAAATACTATCCCGACGTGTCGAGTGCAACGTATTTTCGATGTTGCGATGGGAAATCCTTTTCATATGTATTTTTTTAAAATATGTAATTTTTAATTTTTTTTCCTAAAATATTTTCCTTAAACAAGTTCTTTATTTTGTGAAATAATAACATTCGTTTTGGATTAAATTAAAAGAAATTTGAAATAAATTAGTAAATTAAAATACTAACACAAATTCAACAAAAAAAATTAATATTGATAATACGAAGAAGTTCAAAAAACATAATAGCATTCATAATACAAAAAATATAGTATTCATAATACAAAAAAGTGCAAAGAAAGTCATACGTCTCCTAATGAGCCTCGTTCACGCCACTTTACATCTAAGTCCTACAATGATACAAAAGTAGTTAAGTTTAGTACATATATCCATATCATCCCTGTATACTATCATTGTAAAAATTTAAGAATCATGGAAACATATATACGTACCGCAAAGCTAGGGATCATGTGGTGATTCTTACTATACCGAGTCATGTCTTGTATCAACTTTTGCATTTGTTCCACTTCTGAAGCTAACACTTGGTGATTTCTATCTTGCACTTTAATCCATTCCAAAGCTTTATCAAGTTTAGCTTGTAATTCTAACTCTCTTTTTGTAGACTGCGAACGTGACATTGAGGAACTGCTCGTACTCGTCGTCTTGCGGGCCTTCGACTTAGATCCCCAACTAAGGCCTTTTGAGTAGTCTGGTCGTCTACTTAGCACCTTATCGCATATCTCATCCCCAGAGAGTGGCCGACTAGCCTTTGGAGTAGGTTGAGACTAAAGTTCCAGCATTTGATTTTGCAATAAATTTAAAAACTAAGTTAGTAAGTCAAAAATATATAATCAAATAGGACAATTAATAAGGGCATAAATGTTGTTTTGATAACTTACATGCGCATCCTCTGCGGCTGTGACATGAACGTCCCGATTCAAAGGTGTATTTCCCAGAGCAACTCCATATGATCAATCGGCTCTCCTCTTTTCTCAGCGAGCTCGTGCTGTCGTTATAGAAACAACTTTGACCCGCTGATATGATTGTACCGTTGCTTCTGTCTAGCAACCTTGTTCATCCGTGTACTTCTACATGAAAAAAATTGTATTGGTTATTTCTTATACATATTAAAAGTTGAAATCATAATTAATCATGACAAATGGTTTAATTGTTCACCTGGAATGCACGACCCATGTAGTGGTCGCAAAGGAAGTGTCAATCCTTATTACGTCCCACCGATAGCTTTAGTGGGTTGGCACGAGCCTCCTCGGGGTCGTTGTACTTTTTGAAATGTCTGTGACAGTCGACCCGAAATTCTTTAAAGGTGCTGAGCATCTGATGCTCAATAAATCTATTCATTGCTTGATCATTGAAATCAAGCACAAAAAACCGCTATACATTACAAAAATAACATATTAGATTGGTTAACTTAGATATGTTTCAAATAAAATCGTAAATGTGTAATGGACTTAATTACTTGGAGGTCGCCCTTGACGACCTTAATGTATTCTCTGCCAACGTTTGCCCACTTAAGGCAGCAGACAGAAAATGTCTTTCGCACACACACGCCTATCGCCTGGCTAAAGCGAACGACATGTGGGGAAATAGGCTTCTCTGCGCCACGGGTGTCGTCATTGGAATGCGCCCATTGGCTGTGATATAGTACGAACACTTGACGTACCTAAGGGTTGTACTTTCTGCTTGAAATTTTCAAAGTCACCAATTACCTCATCCTCTACAATGGTATCATCATTTCGCTAATCTCTTGTGAATCGAGTCTTTATACCACGTAGGTAACGTGAACAAAAGGTGCTTTATTCATTCATCACATACGCTTCTACAATTGACCCCTCAAGACATGCTTTGTTTCTAACATACTGTTTTAACGTGCATAGACTTCTTTCAATGGGATACATTCAACTGTAAGAAATCGGACCAGTAACCTTCATTTCATAGGGTAAGTGAACGGCTAGGTGTACCATAACGCTAGAGAAGGCAGGTAGAAATATTCTTTTCAACTTACAAAGTATGATTATGATATCTGCTTGCAATCTGTCCAAATCACTTACTCTTATCGTTCTAGCACACAAGTCACAAAAAAATTACATAATTCGATAATAGCAGTGTACACATTTTTCGGTAAGAATGCTCGAATACCAATTGGTAGCAGTCGATGTAATAAAACATGACAATCGTGCGTTTTGAGTTCTGATATTTTTTCCTCTCTTTCATGCACACATCTCGATATATTGGAAAGAAATCCATCGAGAAACTTAACTAATTTCAAGAACTTGTAAAAGTAACTCGTTCACTGCTAGTCAACGTGTAGCTCACGTGTGGCTTGACCAATCGGTTACCAACTTCAATAAGGTGTAAATCCTTTCTTATCTTCAAATCTTGTAGGTCCAATCGAGCATTCGTGGTATCCTTGGTTTTTCCTTCGATGTTCAACAACGTACCAATCAAACTGTCACAAACATTATTCTCAATGTGCATTACATCATGTTTGTGACGTAACAATAGTCTCGACCAGTAAGGAAGTTCGAAAAAAATATTTCTCTTCGTCTAATTAAGAGCTCTCTTTCTTTTCTTATCCTATATTAAAGGATGTTTACTCATAACTAGAAACTCCAGTTGATCTAGCTATTCTAAGATTTCTTGGACATTCATCACCATTGGAGGAGCCTTATGCTCTATCTTTCCATCGTGTAGCCTACTTCTATGCCACACGTGGTTCTCTAAAGATAGCGTCTATGTCCCATGAAAGATATTCTACCTCGTATCTCGAAGGACGATCTATCACCCGTGCATATAGGACATGCTTGATACCTCTTTGTACTCCACCTTGATAGGTCATCATACGCCGGGAAGTCATTAATCATCCATAACAAGACTGCATATAGCTGAAAGAACTGACATGTAAAATAGTCATACGTATGAACCCCGAAAGTCCATAACTCTTTCAGTTCCTCAATCAATGGTTGGAGATATACATCAATTTCCCTACCAAGAGATCTAGGATAGGGTATGAGTAGTGACATGAAGAAATTTGTCTCTTTCATGCATTTCCATGGTGGCAAATTGTAAAGAAGTAACACAACAGGCCACATACTGTACGAGGTACTCATTTGACCAAATGGGTTAAACCCATCTAAAGCCAAGCCCAAATGTACGTTCTGTGGATCAGAAGCAAAATCAAGAAATTCAGAATTAAAGTGCTTCAATCCCTCTGCATCAGCTGAATGTCTCAACACATCATCTGTTTCAACACGATTATCCCTATGCCATCTCATGTTAGCAGACCCTTCCTACGATTGAAATAAGCGTTGTAATCTCGGTACGGGCACAATACCTTATGCAGAATTTTTTCCCTCTATTATGATTAACATGTTGGAATTTGTGTCATAAAACTCGTACTTTGTTATTTGATTCAATAAATTTTATTATTGAATGCTATAATCTTAAAACCAATAAGTTAAGATCTCGAGGCTATTTTACAGAGTTTGTCAAATATACTTGAACTTTATATACAGACATAAACATGGATTAAGTTCAAGTTAATAGTCCAAATAGTCTAGTGTATGAATAAGGTTGGGCGCCTTATTCTGGATAAACACTATGGATGCGACCTGCTCCGAAGTTAGTACAAACGATTTAATCCTAAATCGTTCATGTAACATAGAAGTGGGGGCATCCTATGTAAATGGTTTACATAAGATCGGAACCACGAAATAGTCACTTTTTGTTATAACACTGTAAACTATAAACTAACTATTTCAATTATGATGACCTAGGTAACTTGATCTTAATCTTGAGCTAACTATGAACTTCTGTTCATTCGGTAGTATCCTTAGATCTGCATAGGTGAGGGCAGCTCATCATCGCTGGCCCAATAAGCTTCCCATTTCAGGGATAAGACCAAGTGAATAGCTAGGGACATAGGGTGCAAGACGGAATTCACTCTTATCCATTTTTGGGATAGTAGATAGGTTGTTCCCTTAAGGACTGAATCCAAGTCTTGAACAAGAGGCCCCACCTTCTCATTGGCCTGAGAAGGATTCAGGTTTATAGGTTGGACCTTAAACCAATTGTTCAATAGTGGCTCAGTGGGTCTTAAGGAACAAGATGTAATCTCGGGGGTAAAACAGTATTTTGACCAAGCCAAGATTACAAACAATCTGCAAAGGATCAACTTACTCATCATGGTTATATCGGGTGGATAGAAATATATCTATAGTGAGGGGAGTGCAACTAAGAGTCTTTAGTGGAATGACTCTTTAGTTAACGAATGTTGATTAAGCTTGGTCTAAAAGAGTTTAGTCAGTTAATCTCGAATCGTTGAAGCCCATGATCTATAGGTCCATTAGGTTCCCCTACTAGCTCATATGGATTCAACTAAGAACAATATGTTGAAGTAACTCGGATTGTTCGAATTAAGAAAAGAGAGAGAAACCGACAAATATATATAATGTAAGTTGGTAGATATAAACTTTAAGCTTCGTGTTTAAATATGATTTAAATAAATATGAATATAGATTCATATTTAGAAGCTTGGAAAGTTTTGAAACGGTCAAATTTGTAAAAGTCAACTTGTTGACTTTTAATTTTGAGAAACAAAACTTTGACCGAATTTATATTCAAATATGTTTTGAATTATAGAAAAATGAATGCGGATTCATACTCGGGAGGTTAGAATTAGTCAAGACGGGAAAAAAAGTAAAAAGTCAAAAAGTTGACTTTTGACTATGAAAAGTCAAAGTTTGACTTTGACTTAATTGGTCAAATAATGCCCTTTTGACTAATTACTTAATTAATTAAAAGTTAATAGGCAATGTGGAAGCCTATTGTGAAATAAAAGGCACTAATTCCATTAAAAGTTAATGGATTAATTAGGTGTTGATAATGTATGAAATAATTTGCATGCAATTTGCATGTAAAATTTCATATATAAACTTCTCATTACAGAATGAGAGAGGATGATATTTTGCTGAAAAAAACACCTAAACGATACACCTTCGTCCTTTCTCTCTAAGTTTTACTTTACAAAACTAAGTCCCACAACTCCGTTTTTGGTCCTGAGCTTAATAGGTCAACTTAGTGGCTGTCCTTGCTCGTGATATTTAGGCAAAGAACAATCTTTGGATTGAAGAAGAAGTTCAGAACTATAAAAGGTAAGTTCATCGTTTACCTCTTATGTTCTTCGTTTAGATCCATCGCATAGCACATGCATGTTAATTTCTAAATTGTTTAGATGCATGTAAAGTAAAGCATGATCTTTTTCCTTCCGCTGCTGCATGTCTCTTGATGTTTTCTCTTCATGTGGTATCAAAATATGCATAGTTTTACTCATATGCATATGGTGGGTTCTTACAATTTATATAATAAATTGCTATTGTTGAACTAAAATGGATTAGTTTTCAATTTGGGTCTAAATTAAGTTGTTAGATTTGCATTGATTATTGTAATTAGCCTTCTTGGTGGCTTAATTTATTTTTTCGAAGAGTCTGTATTTTATTGAAGTCATTAGAGTTGAATTAGGTTGTAATTATTTCTTTTGGGAAGAAGAAGGTGCTATTTTGAAGCTCAGACCCGGAAAGGAGATGTATCAAGCCTATCATTCACCCTCTCAACGATCGCGTATGGTACGCGCATCGCTTGGGCCAATGAACGTTGCTCTTACCAACTAAACGATTGCGTATAGTACGTGTATCGTTTAAAGAAGACTCCATTGTTTATTTGCTAAGCGATCGTGTATGGTACGCATATCATTTACATAAGAATTAATGGTTTACCTGCTAGGCGATCGCGTAAGGTAGCATATTGCTAGCGCTTAATTAAACGATCGGATACCCGCTGGGCAATCGGCTAAGGTACGCGTAACGCTAGCGCTTAAACAATCATTTACATGCTAAGCGATCACGTATGGTATGCATATCGCTGGCATCTATAAATGATCGTTTACCTTATGAACGATCGTTTACCTTATAAACAATCACTCATCCGCTCGATGATCGCGTATGGTACGCATATCGCCTATACCTGCTCAACGATCATGTAAGGTTTTTCAAGCGACTATCCAGCTGGTTCGAAGTGCTCGAGAGCAAATCTTGTACTTCGTCAAATTATTATTGTAATAATTTAGTTTTAACTTAATTTAGAGTCAAAACTAATCTATTTTAGAGTGTTTTAATTAATCTTGAATGTGATGTATGTTTTAATTATTTCTAAAATTATATATGCATATTGTATGACATATAGTTTTAAAATCCCACCATAGGTTAACATGTTCATGCATGTTGAGAAATTAATATGGAAATTAATTAATATGATTAATTTAAAAATAATTGAATTAATTTTATTAAATATGATTTAACAAAATTAATCAATTATTGAAAAGCCATATTAATTTGTTGTTCTTCTAGATGAATGATTATAGGTATGTATAAGAGTTTTATAATTGTTATAAAATAAATTAGACTTTAAAATCTATAATAAAGATGAAGTGCATGCTCAACTAGGTTAATACTATATTTTTCAAAATTAGATTTAGGTCGATATCTTGTAAAACTAGGTTACAAGGGGCTCACCTAATTCGATCTTGTCAATAAGTCAGATAAGATGACTAAGGAGTGGAGGTTTTTAAGTTGACGGTTTACAGAAGACCTCCTACCTGGAGATTGCAATCGGTTCTTAAGCCTAGTTAACCTAATTTTATGAGCATGCGTGAGAGATGTAAGGTAATAAAATTGATTTATCACTTAGACATCGTAGGTTAAATCCAGTATAAATGTTATGCTTCGATGTTTTACCTAGATTTAGGATTTGTTTAAGTTAGCCTAAATTAAATCCTGAATAATTTACCCAAAATTTTAGAACACTTCAGCCGGAGAAAAGTATTGTACTTTTAGCTCTAGCGTCTCCAAGAGTTTACACCGTGAGGTTCACGCAGGGCTTTGGGCCGTGCATAGGAGCGGACTCCATTCAGAGAGTGTTGCATGAGCTCTGAACAAAGGTAAATGGGGGAAGTAGTTCATAGTAAGTGGGTGAGGGATATATAATAATACATCCCACGGTCTCTTCCATTAAGTCGCACTGTAAGATTCCTATAATGCGCTTGCTTGTCTGTCCTAGAGCGACGTTCCCTTCGGAGGGTTGTATTATAGGATTCAGAACACCGTGAACTCCATATTTTGGATAGGGTCTCTTAGATAAGTTTTCATATTGTCTTTCCACTTTCGGGAGCATAATGATTCTCATGTCTGAGTATCGAAAATGGAGGGTTACACTTACAAGAATTACCAAAATAGGAAGTATATTCTTGACCGAAGTAAACGGTAACTAAATGCTAAGTAAATATAAGATATTTATGAGCTAGCATTTGGTCAAGATTGTCTTGATTCAAAGAACGAGTAATTGGCTACCCCTCGGTAGAGGTTATTCTGAACCTTTGAAATATCGTTGCAAAACATAATAAAAGGGTATATTATTCAAAGTTTTGCTTAAAAGATTAGTTTATTTAAATTATAGTTTATAAACAAAGTATATTTTTTTTTCAGCATGAATAGCTTGATAGTTCAATTGTTAGCTTCTAAAAAACTTAACGGCAATAACTATGCGGCATGGAAATTAAATCTTAACACAATACTAGTGGTTGATGATTTAAAATTTGTCTTAACTGAGGAATGTCCTTAAACCTCTGCCTCAAATGCAAACCGAGCTAGTCGGAAAGCATATGATCGATGGATAAAAGCAAATGAGAAAGCCCGTGTCTACATCCTTGTTAGCATGTCAGATGTTTTAGCAAAGAAACATGAATCCTTAGCCATGGCTAAAGAGATTATGGATTCATTAAAAGGAATATTTGGGCACCCAGAATGGTCCCTAAGACACGAGGCAATAAAATACATTTACACTAAGTGAATGGTGGTGCTATCAATGAGGCTAATCAGGTTAGCTTTATTTGAGAGTCTCTTCCGAAGAGCTTCATACCATTTCAAACGAATGCGTCCCTGAACAAGATAGAGTTTAACCTGACAACCCTTCTAAATGAGCTCCAGTGTTTTCAAAATCTTACCAAAGATAAAGGAAAAGAAGTAGAAAAAAATGTTGCTACTACAAAAAGAAAAAGAGGATCGTCCTCTAAATCTCAAGCTGGACCCTCAAAACCTAATCGTAAGATAGAAAAGAAGAGAAAGGGAAAAACTCCCAAACAGAACAAGGTAAAGAAAACTATAGAAAAAGGCAAGTGTTACCACTATGGTGAAAATGGGCACTGGTTGAGAAATTGCCCAAAATACCTTGCTCAGAAAAAAAGTAGAGAAAGAAGCACAAGGTAAATATGATTTACTTGTTCTTGAAACATGTTTAGTGGAAAACGAAAATTCTACCTGGATATTAGATTCAGGAGCCACTAATCATATTTGTTTCTCATTTAAGGAAAATAGTTCTTGGAAAAGGCTTTTTGAGGGCGAGATCACTCTCAAAGTTGGAAATGGAGAAATGGTCTCAGCTAAGGCAGTGGGAGATGAAGTTGTTTTATAATGATAGATATATCATTCTCAAGAATGTCTTGTATACACCTCAGATGAAGAGAATTTTAATATCTATCTCTTGTATGTTAGAACATATGTACATAATATCTTTTGAAATTAATGAAGTGTTCATTTTCTGAAAAAGGTATTCATATTTGTTCTGCTATACTTGAAAACAACTTATATAAGTTAAGACCAACACGAGAAAATTTTGTTTTAAATACTGAAATGTTTAGAATAGTTGAAACTTAGAATAAAAGACAAAAAGTTTTTTCCAATGCCTTCTTATGGCACTTAAGACTCGGTCACATTAATCTCAATAGGATTGAGAGATTGGTTAAAAGTGGACTTCTAAGTCAGTTAGAAGATAACTCTTTACCTCCTTGTGATTCATGTCTTGAAGGAAAAATGACCAAAAGATCTTTTAATGGAAAAGGTCTTAGAGCCAAAACACCTTTAGAGCTCGTACATTCGGACCTTTGTGGACCAATGATGTCAAAGCTCGGGGAGGATACGAATATTTCATCAGTTTTATTGATGATTATTCAAGGTATGATCATGTTTACCTAATTCAAAACAAGTTTAATTCTTTTGAAAAGTTCAAAGAATATAAAGCTGAAGTTGAAAATGAATCAGGTAAAACAATAAAGACATTTCGATCAGATCGAGGTGGAGAGTATATGAACTTGCGATTCCAAGACTATTTGATAGAACATGGAATTCAATCACAACTCTCTGCACCTAGTACGCCTCAGCAGAACGGTGTATCAGAAAGAAGAAACCGAACTTTGTTAGACATGGTTCGCTCTATGATGAGTTTTGCTCAGTTGCCGGATTCTTTTTGGGGATATGCTTTAGAAACAACTATCTATATTTTAAACAACGTTCCCTCTAAAAGTGTTTTTGAAACACCTTATGAGCTATGAAAATGGCGTAAAGGTAGTTTATGTCACTTTAGGATTTGGGGATGTCCAACACTCGTGTTGGTGCAAAACCCTAAAAAGTCAGAACGTCGTTTAAAATTATGCCTATTTGTAGGTTATCCAAAAGAATCAAAAGGTGGTTTATTTTATGACCCTCAAGAAAATAAAGTATTTGTATCGACAAATGCTACGTTCTTAGAGGAAGACCACATAAGAAATCATCAAACTCGCAGTAAACTAGTATTAGAAGAAATTTCCAAGAATACTACAGATAGACCTAGTTCATCTACTAAAGTAGTTGATAAAACTAGGAATATTGGTCAAACACATTCTTCTCAAGAGTTGGGAGAGCCTCCTCATAGTGGGAGGATTGTACGACAACCTAATCGCTATTTAGGTTTGAGTGAAGCTCAAATCATCATACCTGATGATGGGATAGAGGATTCATTGGCCTATAAACAGGCAATGAATGATGTAGACTGTGACCAATGGATTAAAGCCATGGACCTTGAAATGGAATCTATGTATTCCAATTCTGTCTGGACTCTAGTAGATCAACCAAATGATGTAAAACCTATTGGTTGTAAATGGATCTACAAGAGAAAACGAGACCAAGCTGGTAAAGTACAGACTTTCAAAGCTCGACTAGTGGCAAAAAGTTACACACAAAAGGAGGGAATAGATTATGAAGAAACTTTCTCTCTTATTACCATGATAAAGTCGATCAGAATACTCTTATCCATCGCCACTTTTTATGATTATGAAATTTGGCAGATGGATGTCAAGATAGCTTTTTTGAATGGAAATCTTGAAGAGAGTATCTATATGGTCCAACTAGAGGGGTTTATACAAAAGGGTCAAGAACAAAATGTTTGTAAGCTTCAAAAATCCATTTTTGGATTAAAACAAGCATCTAGATCCTGGAATATAAGATTTGATACTGCGATCAAATCTTATGGTTTTGAAAAAAATGTTGATGAACCTTGTATTTACAAACGGATCATAAATTCTACTGTAGCATTCTTAGTTCTGTATATAGATGACATTCTACTCATTGGGAATGATTTAAGTCATCTAGCTGATATTAAGAAATGGCTAGCTACGCAATTCCAAATGAAAGATTTGGGAAATGCACAATATGTTTTTGATATCCAAATATTTTGAAACCGTAAGAACAAAACACTAGTCATGTCTCAAATATCTTATATAGACAAAATGTTGTCAAGATATAAGATGCAAAATTCTAAAAAGGGTCTGTTGTCGTACAGATATGGAATTCATTTATCAAAAGAACAATGTCCAAAGACACCTGAAAAAGTTGAGGATATGAGTAACATTCCCTATGCTTCTGCTGTTAAGAGTCTGATGTATGCAATGTTATGTACTAGACCTGACATTTGCTAATCAGTGGGGATAATGAGTAGATATCAGTCTAATCCTGGACGTGATCATTGGACAGCCGTTAAGAATATTCTAAAATATCTTAAAAGAACAAAAGACTACATGCTCATGTATGGTTTTAAGGATCCGATCCTTACTGGATACACTGACTCCGATTTTTAAACTGATAAAGATGCTAGAAAGCCTACATCAGGATCAGTTTTCACTCTGAATGGAGGAGCAGTAGTATGGAGAAGCATAAAACAATCTTATATTGCAAACTCCACTATGGAAGCTGAATATGTAGCTGCTTGTGAAGCAATAAAAGAAGCAGCATGGCTTAAAAAGTTCTTAACAGATTTGGAAGTTGTTCCAAATATGCATATGCCAATCACCTTATACTGTGACAACAGTGGTGAAATTGCAAATTCACGAGAACCTAGAAGTCATAAATGAGGAAAGCACATTGAACGAAAGTACCATATTATTAGGAAAATTGTACATCGAGGAGACGTTACAGTAACAAAAATCTCGTTCGAGCAAAACATGGTTGATCCGTTTACAAAAGCTCTCACGGCTGAAGTGTTTGAGAGCCACCTACATGGTTTATATCTACGTGGTTTGTAAACTACGACAAGTGGGAGACTTATTGGGATTATGCCCAAGTTTATATATGTTTATTGTACTCATATATATATACTCTTCTCTCATTATAAAATTCTAACTTACTTGGAGTTTTAGTCCAAGTGAGAGTTTATTGGAATTTGTGTCCTAAAACTTGTACTTTGTTATTTGATTCAATAAATTTTATTATTGAATGCTATAATCTTAAAACCAATAAGTTAAGGTCTCGAGGCTATTTTACTGAATTTCTCAAATATACTTGAACTTTATGTAGAGACATAAACATGGATTAAGTTCAAGTTAATAGCCCAAATAGTCTATAGTGTATGAATAAGGTTGGTCGCCTTATTCTGGATAAACACTATGGATGCGGCTCGCTTCGAAGTTAGTAAAAATGATTTAACCCTAAATCGTTCATGTAGAGACATGAGAGTGGGGGCATCCTATGTAAATGGTTTGCATAAGACCTGAACCACGAAATAGTTACTTTTTGTTATAACACCGTAAACTATAAACTGACTATTTCAATTATGATGACCTAGGTAACTTGATCTTAATCCTGAGCTAACTATGAACTTTTGTTCATTCGGTAGTATCCTTAGATCTGCATAGGTGAGGGCAGCTCATCATCACTGGCCCAATAAGCCTTCCATTTCAAGAATAAGACCGAGTGGATAGTTAGGACATATGGTGCAAGACGAAATTCACTTCTACCCATTTTTGGGATAGTAGATAGGTTGTTCCCTTAAGGACCGAATCCAAGTCTTGAACAAGAGGCCCCACCTTCTCATTGGCCCGAGAAGGATTCAGGTTTATAGGTTGGACCTTAAACCAATTGTTCAATAGTGGATTAGTGGGTCTTAAGGAGCAAGATGTAATATCGGGGGTAAAATGGTATTTTGACCCAGCCAAGATTACGAAAAACCTGTGAATGATCAACTAAAAGTCAGGTGGATAGAAATATATCTATAGTGAGGGGAGTGCAACTAAGAGTCTTTAGTGGAATGACTCTTTAGTTAACGAATGTTGATTAAGCTTGGTCTAAAAGAGTTTAGTCAGTTAATCTCTAATCGTTGGAGCCCATGATCTATAGGTCCATTAGGTTCCCCTACTAGCTCATATTGATTCAACTAAGAACAATATGTTGAAGTAACTCGAATTGTTTGAATTAAGAAAAGAATGAGAAACCGACAAATATATATGATATAAGTTGGTAGATATAAACTTTAAGCTTTGTGTTTAAATATGATTTAAATAAATATGAATATAGATTAATATTTAGAAGCTTGAAAAGTTTTGAAACGGTCAAAGTTGTAAAAGTCAACTTGTTGACTTTTAACTTTGAGAAACAAAACTTTGACCGAATTTATATTCAAATATGATTTGAATTATAGAAAAATGAATGCGGATTCATACTCAGGAGGTTAGAATTAGTCAAGACAGAAAAAATAGTAAAAAGTTAAAAAGTTGACTTTCGACTATGAAAAGTCAAAGTTTGACTTTGACTTAATTGGTCAAATGACCAAAATGCCCTTTTGATTAATTACTTAATTAATTAAAAGTTAATGGGCAATGTAGCAGTGTATTGTGAAATAAAAGCCACTAATTCCATTAAGAGTTAATGAATTAATTAGGTGTTGAGAATGAATGAAATAATTTGCATGCAATTTGCATTGTAAATTTTCATATATAAACTTCTCATTACAGAATGAGAGAGGATGATGTTTTGCTGGAAAAAAACACCTAAACGATACACCTCCTTCCTTTCTCTCTAAGTTTTACTTCACAAAACCGAGTTCCACAACTCCGTTCTTGGTCCTGAGCTTAGTAGGTCAACTTAGTGGCTGTCCTTGCTCATGATATTCAAGCAAAGAAGAAGCTTTGGATTGAAGAAGTTTAGAACTATAAAAGGTAAGTTCATCGTTTACCTCTTATGCTCTTTGTTTAGATCCATCGCATAGCACATGCATGTTAATTTCTAAATTGTTTAGATGCATATAGAGTAAAACATGATTTTTTCCTTCCTCTGCTGCATGTCTCTTAATGTTTTCCTTTCATAACCTTATACCGAGCCTCGCCATATGTAGGACAATGTTGCAAATCAGCAAACTTTTTCCAATACAATACACAGTCATACTTGCACGCATGAATAGTCTTGTATCCCAAGCCCAAGTCACGAAGTTTTCGTTTTGCTTCATAAAATGAACTAGGGATAGTACTACTACACAGTGGAAACGCTGCTCTTAAGAGTTCTAACAACATATCAAACGACTTGTTACTCCAACCATTTAGAACCTTCACATGCATCAACTTAACCAAAAAATTCAACGACGAAAATTCAGAACAATCGGGGTGCAACTTATTACGTGCTTTATTTAATGTCTTGAAATATGTTTGTTCTATCTTAAACTATATCTACCCCAATATTCCTCGGCATTTCATCTTTCAAACGACGTTCCTCTACTTCCTCTTCTTGTTCAATCGGGGCTTGTAAATCATTAAGCATACCAAACATATCATCTTTCCTCAAAGTTTTATGTACCTCTAAAGCTTAATGACTCTCTATGATACACTCATTCTGTGTAGTAGGGGGATATTCCAATAGTCAGTAGATGTCATTCCACACCCTCTAATGAGTTTCAGTTTAAATTCATACATCTCTTGCATGGACACCTTAATCGTCTGTAGGCATCAACGTGAAACTTGACAAATTATAAAAATTAGGTCACTCACTCTTTATACTCAAGGGAGAACTTATTCTTAAGTTTCATCCAACCCTTGTCCATCGTTTAAGTCCCTAAAACATAAATAGGTTTAATTTGAAACATATCCATCTCCTCTCACATCCATAACTTACTCCCATGAATTTTCACTAATATACAATCTCTAAAAATTTTCATTAAAACTAACTCAAAACTCCATAACTGTAGGATAGCCAACACAACCTAATTATTAACAACAAAATACTTCGATCTTTGCATCCTACCCACCCCTTTCAACAACGCTATCCTACTACCACCCCTTTCAAACTCTCACAAATAGGAACAAATTCAAAACAAATTCAAAACAAAAAAGGCTACCATAACTACATAGTCATCCGAAATCAACAACGCAAACTTATTCAACACAAACAGGCTACCATAACTGCAGGATAGCGATCCCAAATCAACAACAAAGTTATTAAACACAAACATGCTACCATAACTGTAGGATAGCCAAAATAAATCTTAACACACTTCAAATTTTCAATTCATCATCCACTTCAAATTTTAAAACAATCCTAAACCCCCTCCAAAATTTAAATTCAACCCCTACTTCAAATTTTCAATCCATACCACTTCAAAATTTAAATTAAACCAACCACCACTTCAAATTTTCCCCATTCCCCCCCTAAAATTTATATTCAATAAACATTCAAAGTTTCAATTCAACACACATTCAAAGTTTCTATTTCACAAACAAAAATCTATTTCTAAACAAAATCCTAAAACAACTTTTAAAAAAAAATCTAAACTATCTAAATGAATTTAAAAATTAAATATTTAAACTTACCTTGTACAACAACAGACGATAGTGGTAAGGGACGACTGCAGCGAGGGCAACGACGACTCTTCTTCTTCGTTCTACTTCCCTTTCTTTTTTTCTTCTTTCATTTCGATTCTGTGTTTCACAAAGAATAATTTGTTAGTCACCAAAGTGACCAAATTAGTAAGTTTTATAGATATTCTATTGATAGTGTTTGGCAAATTAAGGAAATAATTATTTGTGATTATTTTAATATGATATCTATATTATGAATAATTTTTTAGTCACCAAAGTGGCCAAATTAGTAAGTTCAATAGATATCAAATTAAGGTTAAACTCAATTACTCATATTTATGTGATGATGATGAATTATTTTATATTATGAAAAATAAAGATGTTATTATGAGTATATTGATTTTCATTATTATAAAACTTTTAAATTGCCTAAAGGTAATTAGCAGTTTTATAATTTTGAATCTTATTATGGTTAATTGGAATTGTTTTATCATGATGTCTATGTTATGAACAATTTGTTAGTCACCAAAGTGGCCAAATTGGTAGATCTTTAGACATCAAATTAAGATTGATTCAATTACTCATGTCCATTTGATGCTAATGAATGAGATAATATTATGAAAAATTAATGATTTGTCATGAGTATATTGATTTTGATTATTATAGAACATTTAATTTGCCCAAAGGTAATTAGAAGTTTTATAATTTTGAATCTTATTGTTGTTAATTGAGGTGTTTGGTTAGATATTATTAGTATATCCAAAGATAACTAATGTATCTAATTTCAGCATTTAAATTACCAATTATATGAAACTAAATCAAGCATCAATTAAGTGTAAATGTTGTACATTGTTGTGCCTTCCAAAGAAGAACTTCAATGTATAAATAAATGGTTATTTAATATTATCTGAACATATGTTAATATTTTAAGTTTATTTCTCAAAGCAATGATGTATAAGCATATTTATTTTGTGATTGCAGCATCTGCTCCTGTTTCTCTTTATTCGCATGCTACATCTATAATAAAGTTTAATGGACTCAATTTCTCTGATTGATGCGAACACATCTGATTCCATCTTGGAGTTTTGGATCTTGATTGAGCACTTTTAAGTGAGAAACCTGCTGCAATTACTTCTGCTAGCAGTGATGAGGATAGATCTTTCTATAAAGCTTGGGAAAGATCAAATAGATTGAGCTTAGTGTTTATGCGAATGACTGTAGCAAACAATATTAAGTCCACAATTAAGAAAACTGAAGATGCTAAGGAATTTATGAAATCTATAGAAAAATGTTCTCAGTCAGAGTCAACTGACAAGTGACTTGCTGGAACACTTATGAGTACTTTAAACAACATCAAGTTTGATGGTTCTCGTACTATACATGAGCATATCCTTGAAATGACGAATTTGGCAGCAAGGTTAAAGACCATGGGAATGGAAGTTAATGAGATTTTTTTGGTAACGTTTATCCTTAATTCCTTACCTTCAGAGTATGGTCCATTTCATATGAACTATAACACTCTGAAAGATAAATGAAATGTGCATGAATTACAAAGTATGCTCATTCAAGAGGAAGCGAGGCTTAAGAAACCAATAATTCACTCTGCCAATCTTATGGGTCTTAAAGAAGTTGGAAAGAAACCTGAAAAAAAGAATGGCAAGGGTAATCATGGACAATGAAAGGTATAACAGTCATCTACCCTAATCTACGAAAAGGGACAAATTAAGGATAACCGTCGTTTTTGCAACAAACCTGAACACTATCAGAAAGATTGTCTAAAACGTAAGGCATGGTTCGAGAATAAAGGTAAGCATAATGTTTTAGTATGTTTCGAATCAAACTTAATCGAAGTTCCTTATAATACATGGTGGATTGATTCTAGTTGTACCATTCACGTTTTCAATACGATGTAGGGATTCCTTACGACCCGAACCACAAACTCAAACGAGAGATTAATTTTTATGGAAAACAGAGTCAAAGTTTCAGTTAATACCTTTTATGTTCCTTTTTGATATCTTTTTGTGGGAACCTATCGTTTAACTTTAGATACTGGACATCATTTAGACCTTTTTGATACCTTTTATGTTCTTTCTATTTCTCGTAATTTGATTTCCTTGTCAAAACTTGATACTTCAGGTTATTACTTTAAATTTGGGAATGAGTGTTTTAGTTTATTCAAACAGAACATTTTTATTGGTTATGGTATTCTTTGTGATGGCTTATATAAATTAAAGCTTGATAATGTTTTTGCCGAGAGTTTGTTAACCTTACATCATAATGTTGGTACTAAACGTGGTCAAACTAATGAATCGTCAGCTTACTTATAGCATAAACGTTTAGGTCACATATCCAAAGAAAGAATTAAAAGATTGATAAAGAATGAAACTCTTCCATATTTGGATTTTACTGACCTTGGAATTTGTGTGGATTGTATTAAAGGAAAACAAACAAAACATACAGTTAATAAAGAAGCCACAAGAAGCTCACAGGTTCTTGAAATTATACAAATTGATATTTGTGGGCCTTTTGATGTTCCATCGTTTGGTGGAGAAAAGTATTTTATCACTTTTATTGATGATTTCTCACATTATGGTTATATCTATTTACTGCATGAAAAATCTCAAGCAATAGATGCCTTAAAAGTATTTATAAATGAAGTTGAAAGGCAATTAGATAAAAAATGTGAAAGCCTTAAGATCTGATAGAGGTGGTGAGTATTATGGAAAATATGACGAGAATGGACAATGCCCCGGTTCATTTGCTAAATTCCTAGAAAGCCATGGCATATGTGCTCAATACACAATGCCAGGAATACCACAACAAAATGGTGTTGCAAAAAGGCGAAATCGTACATTAATGAATATGGTTAGAAGCATGTTAATTAATTCATCTTTACCTATGTCCTTGTGGATGTATGCATTGAGAACCACTCAATATTTATTAAACAGGGTTTTTAGTAAGTCAGTTCCAAAGACACTTTTTGAACTATGGACAGGAAGGAAACCTAGTTTAAGACACCTACATGTTTGGGGTTGTCAAGTGAAAGTAAGAATTTATAACCCACATGAAAAGAAACTGGATTCAAGAACAACCAGTGATTTCTTTTTTGGTTATCCAGAAAAATCAAAAGGGTATACATTTTATTGTCTTAACCACAGTATGAGAGTAGTTGAAACTGAAAATGTAAGGTTCATTGAGAATGACATAATTAGTGGGAGTTTGGAACCGCGAAAAGTGGAAATTCAAGAAGTTAGGGTGGAAATTCCTTCATCTATAACTTCTTCTCAAGTTATTGTTCCTATAGTTGTTGACTCTATTAACAATCCACAACAACAACAAATTAATGGTCAAACACCATATAATGATGTTGTAACAAATGAACCTGTAACTGAGGGACCATAAGAAATAGAATTAAGAAGATCTGTAAGATCAAGATGATCAGCTATTTCTGATGATTATTTGGTTTATTTGCATGAGTCAGAATTTGATTTAAGCATTGATAATGATCCGGTTTCATTTTCACAAGCCATTAAAGGAGATAATTATACCAAATGGTTAGATGCCATGAAAGAAGAGTTAAAATCTATGCATGATAATGAATTATAGGATCTTGTAGAATTGCCTAAAGAAAGTAAAAGAGTTGGGTGTAAATGGGTCTTTAAGACTAAACGTGACTCAAATGGCAATATCGAACGATACAAGACTAGACTTGTTGCCAAAGGTTATACTCAGAAAGATGACATTAACTACAAAGAGACCTTTTCTTCTGTCTCGAAAAAGGACTCATTAAGAATTATTATGGCTTTGGTAGCTCATTATGATTTAGAGCTTCATCAAATGGATGTGAAAACGGCCTTTCTAAATAAAAATTTAGATGAAGAAGTGTTCATGGATCAACCAGAAGGTTTTATGGTTGAAGGAAAGGAACATATGGTGTGTAAATTAAAGAGGTCAATATATGGACTTAAACAAGCTTCCAGGCAGTGGTATCTTAAGTTTAATGATACCATCGCATCTTTTGGTTTTAAAGAAAACATTGTTGATCGATGTATATACCTAAAGATCAGTGGGAGTAAGTTTATAATTCTTATTCTATATGTCAATGACATCTTGCTTGCTACAAATGACTTTGGTTTATTATGTCAAACCAAAGAATTTCTTTTTAAAAACTTTGAAATGAAAGATATGGGTGAGGCATCCTATGTGATTGGAATTGAAATATTCTGTGACCGAACACATGGATTGTTAGGATTGTCTCAAAAAGCCTATATTAATAAAGTTTTAGAGAAATTTAAGATGGACAATTGCTCTTCAAGTGTAGTTCCAATTCAGAAGGGAGATAAATTTAGTTTTATGCAATGTCCAAAAATTGAATTGGAACGAAATCATATGGAAACTATTCCTTATGCATCTATTGTTGGAACTTATTGTATGTACAGACTTGCACTAGACCAGACTTCAGTTTTGCTGTGGGTATGCTAGGTGTCACAATCGTAACTTCTCGACACGATTGTGCGGCACTTGCTTAGCTCAATCAGCAAGTCAGCCGTTCGAAAATCGGAATCCGCGGTCAAACTCGCGGTATGACGTAGCCTCCCTTCCCGTTCTTGGAAAAATGTTTTTTATAAAACGGGAGAGAGAAAGTAAATAGTTGAAAACGTCATAAAGAAAGCATTGAAGACTGTCAATTGCAAGGAAAATAACTCAACATGCAAAGAGTGCGACAAGGCTTGGGCGGGGGTCGGACTTAGTCATGTACCCCCTATAGTACATATTGAGAATTTTGGCCTTGGCAGGCTTGCATATGAAAAAGCCGAAATGTCACACTATGACTCGGCGACACCTAAACGAAAGAATTAACCTAAACTACTTTCAAGACATAAAGATAAAGTGATTTGGGGGTATTCGGGCATACGACCATCGGTAAATAATACCATGGACAATTATGCCCTTGACATTCTCCCCCACCTAAATGGTTGACGTCCCCGTCAACTGGCGAAGCTTGAAATCTTCTATCTTCTGCTTCCACGCTTCAAGATCTTCGACACGTTCCCAGCTGGTCTCCTCCACAGGAAGGTTCTTCCACTTTACCAGATACTCGTGGATTCTTCGTGCGGGTCTTCTGCCCCTCCTTACTCGCTCGGCCAGAATTTCTTCAACATCTTTGTCTTCCTTCTGACTAAGGTCGATAGTTGGGCGAGTTACGACATTCCGCTGCAGGTCTTCTGTGTCTTGGTGGTACGGCTTCAGGTTGCTAACATGAATTACTGGGTAGATCTTCATCCATGTGGGCAACGCTACTCTGTAAGAAGTATTCCCTACCTTTTTCAGCACTTCAACTGGCCCTTCGTACTTCCTGACGAGACGTTGGTCTTTGCGTCCTCGAAACCTGACTTGCTCTGGTCGTAGTTTGATGAGTACCTGGTCTCCTGCTCGAAACTCAAGGGGCCGTCGCTTCTTATCTGCCCACTTCTTCATCCGCTTCGATGCTTTTTCTAAGTACGCTCGGGCGATGTCGTTTGTCTGTCTCCACTCCTTCGTGAAATTGAGGGCTTGAGGGTTCTTCCCTGCAAAAGGATGATCAACAAGGTGTGGCAGTACTGGTTGCCTCCCAGAAACAATCTCAAATGGACTTCTCCCTGTAGATGAACTTGTCTGAGCGTTGAAACAGAATTGTGCTACGTCCAACAGCTGGACCCAATTCTTTTGCCTTGCGTTTACAAAATGGCGCAAGTATTCCTCGAGCATGCTGTTGAATCGCTCAGTCTGGCCGTCAGTTTGGGGATGGTAGCTTGATGATATGTTCAGACTCGTCCCCAAGAAGGAAAATAACTCCGTCCAGAAGGAGCCAATGAATCTACCATCTCTGTCGCTCACTATACTTGTCGGAACTCCCCACAATTTAACAACGTGCTTAAAGAACAATTGAGCTGTTGTTTCTGCTGAACACTGCTTGGTGGCGGGGATGAAGGTGGCGTACTTTGAAAAACGATCAATGATGACTAAAATGGCTTCAAAGTCGCCTACCTTAGGGAGATGGGTGATGAAGTCCATAGAGACGCTCTCCCAAGGTCTTGTTGGAACCGGTAGAGGGTCAAGAAGTCCAGCAACCTTCACTTTCTCTACCTTATCTTGTTGGCAAATGAGACACGTCTTAGTGTACTGCATGACATCATCTCTCATATTCGGCCAAAAGTAACCCTTCTTCAACAGGGCGTACGTCCGCTGCCATCCGGGATGGCCAGCCCATAGAGTGTCGTGACACTCGTACAACAATTTCTTCCTTAAGCCCCCTGCTCTTGGAACATATAGTCGGTTGCCCTTTGTGACTAACAAGTCTTCCTCGACCCAAAACTGTCGTGTCTTGCCCGCCTTCGCTAGATTCATGACACTCTGAGCGGCATGATCCTTCTGTAGGAACTCTCTCAGGGTGTCTCTGACCGACCCACCAATCTCGCTCCCCTGGAGGTGAGCTAACAGGCATATGGCTGCATGTTCTTGTTTTCGACTTAGGGCATCCGCAGCCTGGTTGCTCGACCCCTTCTTGTGTTCAAATTCGAAGTCGAACTCGGCCAGAAATTCCTGCCATCTTGCTTGTTTCGAAGTCAACTTTGGCTGGGTAAAGAAGTGGCAAGTTGCACTGTTGTCCGTCTTCACTACAAACGACGACCCTAGTAGGTATTGTCTCCATGCCCTCAAACAATGTACTACTGCGAGCATTTCTTTTTCGGACACAGTATACCTCCTTTCTGCTGCATTCAATTTTCGACTTTCGTATGCGATCGGGTGCCCATTCTGTAGGAGCACACCCCCCAACGCATAATCAGACGCATCTGTCTCGACTTCAAATGGTTTGGTCACATCCGCAATCCCTAGAAGTGGCCCCTCCATCAAAGCTTGCTTTAGGCCGTCGAAGGCGGTTTGACACTCGGGATCCCAATTCCAGTGAACGTCTTTTTTCAGTAGCTCAGTCAGCGGGCTTGCTCGTTTCGAGAATCCCTCGACAAATCGACGATAGTAATTTGCCAACCCGAGGAAGGAGCGTAACTCTGAGACTGACTTCGGCATTGCCCAGTCGCGTATCGCAGCAATCTTCCCTTCTTCCATTCCAATTCGGCCACACTCTATCACATGGCCCAAGAAGTTTATCCGCTCTTGTGCAAAAGAGCATTTTTCTCTTTTGACGTACAGTTGATTCTCCTTCAATTTCTGAAAAACCTTTTGTAGATGGTCCCTATGTTCCTCCATGGTCGTACTATAGACCACTATATCATCCAGGTAGACTACTACGAATTTATCGAGATATTCGTGGAAGACTTGGTTCATCAACGTGCAGAAGGTGGCAGGGGCATTGGTGAGACCAAATGGCATTACGAGGAATTTGAACGCACCATACCGGGTGACACAGGTTGTCTTCGGTTCATCTCCCTCTGCAATTCTCACTTGGTAGTATCCCGACCGCAAGTCTAACTTTGAAAAATACTTTGCCCCATGTAAGCGGTCGAACAAGTCAGTAATTATGGGAAGTGGATACTTGTTACGGACTGTGAGCTTATTTAGGGCGCGATAATCAATGCACAGTCGCAAACTCCCATCTTTCTTCCTTTGGAAAAGAACTGGGGCCCCATACGGAGCTTTTGCAGGCCTGATAAACCCTGCATTCAGTAGTTCATCTAACTGTTTCCGAAGTTCAGCTAACTCCGGAGGCGCCATACGATAAGCAGTCTTCGCAGGCGGTTTTGCTCCAGGCACTAACTCGATCTCATGATCAATCATTCTCCGAGGTGGCAAAGACTTGGGCAAACTATCGGGCATCACATCACGGTATTTCTCTAGCACGCGCATGATCTCCTTAGGGACTGTCTCCCCTGAGTTCTCTGATGATTTGAGTGGGATGGCCATAAATGTTGGTTCGTCTCGAGAGAGACCCTTCTTTAACTGCATGGCCGAGATCATTTTCAATCCATCTGGTTGACGTAGGTCAGTCTGTACAACCGAGGGTGTAGGTCCAGTGATCACCAAGCATTTGGCCAAAGGCATTGGGATTACCTGGTGTTCAAGTAGGAACTCCATTCCCAGTACCACATCAAAGTCGTCCATTTTTACCACTACAAAGTCTACGAGACCACTCCATCCTCCTAATCTTATCATCGTTCGTTTCACTAGTCCGATGATAGGTAGGGCAGCAGAATTCACGGCTTTCATTCTTCCAGCATCTTTCTCCCAGCGGAGATTTAGACGTTTAGCTTCTACTTCTGTAATGAAATTGTGGGTGGCACCGGAGTCAACCATAGTGCTTTTGGTTGGCTTTTGATTGATCCAGGTGTCAACGTACATTAAGCCCCTTTCCACTGGCGTGTTCGTCTCCCCCACCTTTTTCTGGAGAGATGACAGAAATTTCAAGGCCCCCATTCGAGGGTTATCAACTTCTTCTGTCTGGTTGACTTCTCCCTCGGTCTGACTTTGTTGATTGTCTGAATCTGAGGTTAGAGATGCCTGGAATGCATTGAAAGCAGTTTTGTTCGGGCATTCCCTGGCCATGTGTGGTCCCTTACATATGAAGCAACTAAGAGGACGATTGGACAGATTCTGGTTACTTGATCCTCGCCAAGAGTTTCCAGTATTCGATTGATGGGATCTACGATCTCCACTAAAGCGTCTGTCCCCTCCTGTAGTTTTAGGAGAACTTGGGCGGTTGTTCCTACTTCCTCCAGATGAGGAACTTGGATGACGTCTTGTATCTTGAGAGTCGTTAGACAGGTCAAACAGCCGTTCGGCTGCAGCGTACGCGGACGTGAGGTCTTGAACTCTTTGTTCATATAGCTTTGTCTTCGCCCACGGCTTCAATCCTTCGACAAAACAGAAAACTTTGTCTTTCTCGGACATATCGCGTATATCCAACATCAGTCCCGCGAACTGCTTCACATACTCCCGAATACTACCGGTGTGTTTCAGCTCGCGTAACTTCCGTCGAGCCAAGATCTCGACATTTTCAGGGAAGAATTGTGAGCGAAGCTCTCTCTTCAAAGCGTCCCAAGTATCTATTGTGCAACGTCCCTCCTGGATGTCAACAAATCGGGACCTCCACCATAACTTGGCATCCTCAGACAGATGCATCGTCGCCAACGTGACTTTGGCTTCCTCTGTAACCGTGTTTGTGGCCCTGAAGTACTGTTCCAGGTCAAAGATATAGTTTTCCAGGGCCTTCGCGTCTCTTGCCCCACAGAAGGGCTTTGGTTCCGGTATCTTCACTCTACTAACCGGAATGGCTTCCCCAGCGGGAGCTTGATTTGCCATTGCTCGCATTGTGAGGCTCAATCTCGCATTCACATCTGCGATTTCATTTCTGACGACATCGAGGGTAGCTCGGAAGTCCTCTGACATGCCGTTTATCATCTCTAACAGCGTCTTTTGAGAGCTATCCAGCTCTTGAACACGCTCTTCAATATGGGCAACAGAGCCCGTCGAACTGTCTCCACGCTCGTAGTTGACAGTTCTTCCGATGTTGACAGTTGTTTCCAGGGCGTCGACCCTTGTCATCAACTCTTGTATCGGAAACCCTTCGACACGGCCAGCTACCGCATCGATCGTATTAGTTTTCTCGGAAATTTCTTCGAGACGAGACTCCAAGTAGCGGATGGAGTCGGGAACTTCGACTAGGTAGAGCATCTGTTCTTCGAGCTCTACTAGTCGATCTTTCTGGGCCTTGCCCGATGGATTCGACGACGACATGTTTCGGTCTTATCGTCAATTAGCCAATTTGGCTCTGATACCACTTGTCACAATCGTAACTTCTCGACACGATTGTGCGGCACTTGCTTAGCTCAATCAGCAAGTCAGCCGTTCGAAAATCGGAATCCGCGGTCAAACTCGCGGTATGACGTAGCCTCCCTTCCCGTTCTTGGAAAAATGTTTTTTATAAAACGGGAGAGAGAAAGTAAATAGTTGAAAACGTCATAAAGAAAGCATTGAAGACTGTCAATTGCAAGGAAAATAACTCAACATGCAAAGAGTGCGACAAGGCTTGGGCGGGGGTCGGACTTAGTCATGTACCCCCTATAGTACATATTGAGAATTTTGGCCTTGGCAGGCTTGCATATGAAAAAGCCGAAATGTCACACTATGACTCGGCGACACCTAAACGAAAGAATTAACCTAAACTACTTTCAAGACATAAAGATAAAGTGATTTGGGGGTATTCGGACATACGACCATCGGTAAATAATACCATGGACAATTATGCCCTTGACACTAGGCAGGTATCAAAGTAATCCAGGAATGGATCATTGGAAAGCTACAAAGAAAGTTTTAAGGTATCTGCAAGGAACAAAGGATTATATGCTTACTTACAAGAGATCTGATCATCTTGAGATGATTGGATAATCAGATTCAAATTTTGTCAGATGTATGGATACAAGAAAATCCACTTTTGACTATTTGTTCCTATTAGATGTAGGAGTAATTTCATGGAAAAGTGCAAAACAGTCTATTATCGCTGCATCCACTATGAAAGCTGAATTTGTAGCATGCTTTGAGGCTACAATTCATGGTTTATGGCTGCAGAACTTTATCTCAGGACTTGAAATTGTTGATAGTATTGTCAAGCCACTGAGAATTTATTATGATAATTCTACAGCAGTTTTCTTCTAAAAAAGACAAGTATTCTAAAGGTTCTAAACATATGGAATTAAAATACTTTGTCGTTAAAGAAGAAGTTTAGAAACAGAGGGTGTTAATTGAACACATTAGCACTAAACTTATGATTACGGATGCACTGACTAAAGGATTACCACCAAAGACGTTCAATGATCACATTGAACGTATGGGCATAAGTAGATATCATCATTGAGATCAAGATTATGTTATTTGACACTTTGAGCTCATTTATTTATTGTTTCTGATTTTATCTTTTGGTTTTATTCTTATGATTAGTATATACATAAAAGAATTATGTAAACCAAACATGACATCGTCTGTAACGCCCCGAATTTTCGAGGTAAACTTTTACCGTTTTATATAATTTTTCGGGAATTTTAAATTTTGGATTAATTTCTGAAATTCTGGAATTTATAGTGGTAAATTTATATAATAATAATATAATAGTAATTATATTATTATTATTATTATTATTAATTATTATAAGCTTTATATATAATTTAATATTAATATTATCTTTTATTTTTGTTGTTATTATTATTATTATTATTATTATTTAATTATATAAAAGTTAATACATATATATATATAATAATATTTTATATATTATTATTAGTAATTAGAATTATTAAAGTTAATATAGATACATTTAATAATATTTTATTTATTATTATTATTATTTTTTTATATTATTATTATTATTTATTTTCTTAACTTAATATATATATATATATATATATATATATATATATATATATATATATTTATTTAAAAAAAAAAGAGAGAAGGAACCCTACCGCGCGCGAGCCCCCATCCATTTTCGTTCTCTTCCTTGCGCCGCCGCACCACCCCCGAGTTTTCTTCTCCATTTTTTCCGACGGTCATCCCTTCTTCTTCATTCTCTTCTCCTTCTGACCGTGTCCGCCATCATCTCTCTTCCTCCGACGCGTCTCCGTCTCCGTGGTGGTCGTCCGTCGCCGTCTACACCGTCGAACTCTCCAGCTTCATTGTCCGACCGCCGCGGCCCCGTCCATTTCGGATCTCCCCTCGGCTTCAAATCGTCCGACCGTGTCCGCCGTCAAGCCGTCGTCCTCCGCCGCGTGAAAACAGAACCGGTCGTCGGACTCTACCCAGCCGCGACACATCCCCGTCGTCGAACACCCGAAGCTGTCGTTGAGGTTGCCGTTTTCAAGCCGACCCGACCCGAAAACCCGATTCAAATCCGACCCGTGTTTCGAGCCGCGAGCCGAGCCGCGAACCGAGTTGAGCCGCGAGCCGAGCCGGGAACCAAGCCGAGTTAAGCCGAGCCGAGCCGAGCCGAGCCGAGCCGAGAACCAAGTCGAGTTAAGCCGAGCCGAGCCGAGCCGAGCCGAGAACCAAGTCGAGTTAAGTCGAGCCGAGCCGAGCTGAGCCGAGGCCAAGCCGAGCCAAGCCGAGTTGAGCCGAGCTGTGAGCCGAGGCCAAGCCGAGCCGAGCCGAGAGTGAGCCGAGCCGTGAGCCGAGGCCAAGCCGAGCCGAGCCGAGCCACCTAAGCCTTCCTTCCTCCACTTCGGGTCACGGTGAGTCTTCGGTAAGGATTTGTTTTGATGAATTCCCTAATGTTGCCATATCCGATTCGAGTTGAATATTGGAATAAGCTTTGGTCCTATCTTTCATCCCTTGAAGGTATTAAGGAATTGACGTTTAAGTTCTCGGGTTTTGCGGCAGGCTTGTTTGGAGATAGTTTTCCTTTCCTCGGGTAAGTCAACGAATGTCGCTTAGGACCATTTAAAATGACTTCTACTGGTATCTTCGATTAAAACCTGCGTGTTTTCGTTTAGGTGGATCTGTTGAGCGTGGACTCGATCGAGGGGCATAACCAAGTTTCAGGTAAGGGTTTTTCCTACTACTGGACCTCGGAGCGAGGCTGGAACGTAGTAGTCCGCAGGGGATTACACGTTAGTAATTGTACCGAATAAATATATATATGTGTTTGACTTTTAAGCATTGTTATTATATTCTTGTTTGATGTAAGAGAAATGCGACCGCTAGTTGTAACTTGAGCGCTATTGGGTATAAGGAGCTTCTTGGTAGTATATCCCGATGTTAGATGTCCAGTATAGTGTGGTTACGTTAACGGACTACGTGGTAGATTGGAATTGCATGTCGATGGACCTTGAAGTTACGGTTACGCGTATGGCAACTGAGGATGTAGTTGTTTAAACCTGTACTATTTGACTGGCAAAGCCTATGGCGAAATCGTATTATGAGTGTTGATGGGGTATGACTGTTGTAGACGGTTTAGTATGGACTGAGGGGTGACGGTTAGCTTCATCTATGGGGTAGTGTGCCTTACTGATATGTGCATCCTTCGGGAGCACTAGACTGATGTGTGCATCCTTCGGGAGCACTAGACTGATGTGTGCATCCTTCGGGAGCACTAGACTGATGTGTGCATCCTTCGGGAGCACTAGACTGATGTGTGCATCCTTCGGGAGCACTAGACTGATGTGTGCATCCTTCGGGAGCACTAGACTGATGTGTGCATCCTTCGGGAGCACTAGACTGATGTGTGCATCCTTCGGGAGCACTAGACTGATGTGTGCATCCTTCGGGAGCACTAGACTGATATGTGCATCCTTCGGGAGCACTAGACTGATATGTGCGTTCTACGGAACCACCAGACTGTTATGTAGGGTACCCCTGAATAGGAAGTTAACCGTTGTTCCCTAACGGGCCCAGTAGTGGGTCCCTTACTGGGTATGTTTATACTCACCCTTTTCTCTTCTTAAACTTTTCAGGTAAGGGCACAGCGAGGGGCAGACCGACGAGAGGCAGGAAGGACGCGTGAAGGCCATATGGACGTGTCTGGTTTTCTTATTGCTTCCGCTATGTATTTTTGTTAGAATATTTGGGTTGTGATTTTGGACTGATGACTTGAGTTTTTATTTGAGACTTTTATGATTGATTTAAAATAGGGCCCGAAACTGTCTTTTTGTAATGCTTCTAACGTTTTTAATGAATCGTAACCGGTCCGTTTTTAAATTTTATGTTGTATGGTCGAGTTTTGGTATTTAGTAGTGACCTCAGCTTAGTCCGGAAAGTTGGGTCGTTACATCGTCTTTGATAAAGTCAGTTATTGTTGGACCATTATTGATTATCTTTATTATAGATCATGTTAATAGAAGAACTATTTCAGTGATACATGGAAGGGAGTATGTTAATGCAATGATGTATGACCGCCATGATCCTTTAGTAGTTTCTTTGACTTGACACGATATGTTATGAAGTTTAATTTTGCGCATTATGCCTATGAACGTATATGGTAAATAATGTCAATGGGCCAAGTGGGAGAATGTTAGATTTATTCTTAAATATAATATTATCATTAATGTGACCCAATTGCATTACTATTATTTATCCCTTTTGAGCTTATTATTTTATTAGGCCCATTAAGTTAAAAGATAATGTCTTAATTTAACACCATGATGGGTGGTGTCTATAAATAGAACCTTAGGGATTGGTCCTTTCACTGCCTCATTAACTATTATTCTTCCCATCAAGAAACCTAAATTAAGTCTTAAAGGAAGGCAAGTGAGAGAAACACAATTCCTCAAGAAGATTATTTATGGATCAAGGTATGTTCTTCTTTAACTAATTTTAATTTGTAAAATTATCTAGTTCAAAGATCTTGGCGTTTATCCTTATATACAATATTAGGATTTATTATATAATCATAAAAATAAAGTTTACAAACCATACTCATTCAACATTGATCTAACAAATTCTTGCAAAGTACGATTTTTCCTTTCAACCACACTATTTTATTGAGGAGTTCTTGGAGAGGAAAAATTATAGAAAAACCATTTTCTTCACAAAAAGCTTTAAAAGCATCATTATCAAATTCTCCTCCATGATCACTCATAATTTTAGAAATAAAAAGAAAAAATCCTTTTTCATTTTGAACTCTTTTTATAAAACTAATAAAACTTTTCAAAGCATCATCCTTATGTTTTATCATCAAAGCCCAAGTAAATCTAGAAATATCATCAACTATCACAAATGCATAATAATTTTCTCTATATCTAGCAATTCTCAAAGGGCCAAATAAGTCCATGTGTAATAGTTGTGGGGGTCTAGTAGTAGAGATCACAATTTTAAATTTGAAAGAGGACTTAGTTTGCTACCCATTTGACAAGCATTACAAACTTTGTCTTTTTCAAATTTAAAATTAGGAAGACCTCTAACTAAACAATTCTTGAAAATATTTGAAATTAACTGCATGCTAGCATGTTCTAGTTTTTTATGCCATAACCAAGAATCATCATGCAAAACCAAAAGACATTTATCAATAATAGAACAATCATTCAAATCAAAAGTGTACACATTTTCATCCCTATTTCCAACAAAAAAAACTTTTCTATCTCTAACATTTTCAATTATGCAACTCTTTTTATCAAATATTATGCTAAATCCTTTATCGCACAATTGACTAATACTAAGCAAATCATGCTTTAAGCCATCAACCAAATGAACATTTTCAATCAAATAAGATGAATCACCCTATATTACCCTTACCAATTATTTTACCTATAAGCTTGGATTAGTCTCTTGTCATGTGTCTTGATCAACCACTATCCAAATAACATTTGCTTTTCTTGGAGGCTTTCAAACAAACCTTAAAACAACTAAGTTCAAGTTCGATCCTTTAGTACCCATACTTGTTTGGGATTTAAAATGTTAATATTTACATATTTAGGGATCCATTTCATGTTTCCATAGACATTACAAGCATTGAATCTAGATAAGTAACAAGAATAAGCTTTATGTCCATACTTGCCACAAGAAAAATAAACAACATTATGTAAGGATTTATCTTCCATAACAAATTTATGTATTCATTTTTTCTTGGAGAAATTCTTCCTTGAAGCATTTTAAAACTTTGCTCTTTTTGAAAAATTTCTTCTTGAAGAAGTAGTCTGAGCATACTTCAAGTAAAAGCATTTAAGTCTAATGTGAACTTCAACACCATAATTATGACATATAGGTACAAAGCTAGATTTAACATGATTAGACACATCATTAGGCATATTAAGCATAGACACAATAAGAGATGCTTTAACAATGTAGTTTTAGAACTTGGAGTAGATGATTCATCAATATAGCTTAAACCTCTCTTATCACACCATAAGACTTTCCTACTCCAATAATTTTGTCCAATCTTCGAGCATTGATTGTCAACTTTTCAATAGTGTCCTTAGCTTTATTAAGATCTTGTAAAACATTTAGTTCATTTTCTTTAAGCACTTTAATCAAGTTATCTTTTTCACAATCATCATGCTCAAGAAATCTAACTTTATTAAGCAAAGCATCTTTCTCATTACAATCACAAACATGCTTATCACTAGAGACATTCAACTCTTCAATTTGCATAACATTTTCATTCTCTTTAAAGCAAGCAATTTTATGGAGTAAAGACTTATTTTCACTAGTTAAAACATTGTATTTCTTCTTAAGCACGACATACTCAGAACTACGTTTTTCTAGGTCATTTTGCATGCTTTCACAATTTTCAAACAATTCATCAATATAAGGAGGTTCTAAAAGTTACCTCATCACCATGTTCATCTTTTTTTATTATGAGCCATGAGGCCAAGGTATGCCATTTCTTCAACTTCATCTCCACTTTCGCTACTATCATCCGAAGTAGCCTTCATTGCCTTCTTCTTGGATTTCTTAAATAATTTGAGCTGAGGACAATCCGTTCTTATGTGATCTAACTTTTTGCATTCATAACAAATCACCCCATCCTTTTTGCTTTTTTCACCTTTCAACTCTTTTTAGGTTGATAGGTGTTTCTTGAAATATTTTTTCCTTTTTATGAAATTTTTGTACTTTTGTGAGAAATAAGCAATGTCATCTTCATCAAGGTCATCCTCATCTTTAAGATCAACTTCCAAGGAGATGGTCTTTAATGCAATGCTCTTCTTTTTTTTGGACTCACCCTCCAAGTGCTTCTTAATAATGATCTCATGAGTCATGAGTGAGCCAATGAGCTCCTCTAATGGAAGTTTGGGAGATCTTTTTGCTTCTTGGATTGCCATCACTTTAGCTTACCAAGTCTTAGGTAGAGACCTTAGAATTTTTCTAAAATTTTCAGAAGTTGTATAAATTTTACCAAGTTCTTTCAAAGAATTTATAATGTTAGTAAATCTAGTAAACACATCGGTGATAGTCTCATTAGCATCCATCTTAAACAATTCATAATTATGAATAAGCATGCTAATTTTAGACTCTTTAACTTGATTGGTTCCTTCATGAGTAATTTCAAGAATATTCCAAATTTCTTAAGCATTCCAAATTTCTTGAGCGGAAGAACACATGGATATTCTACTAAATTCATCTTTACTCAAAGCACAATACAAATAATTAATAGCCTTGACATTAAAAGACCACTTTTTCATTTCATTTTCATCATACTTTTCTTCTAATTTTGGCTTATCAACATTATCAACCTTTTTCATGGGTACATAAGGACCTTTATCAACAATTAACCACAAATTATGGTTAATAGATTACAACTTTTTTCATTATAGCTTTTCAATACGCATAATTTGAACCATCAAAATAAGGACTAGAAGTAGATTTACCTTCAACAATCTCCTTTGTCAATAGGTTTGCCATAATGCTTTAACAATAAAGTTTATCAAGAAATTAAAATTTCAAGATGAGCAACTTCACTTTGATACCAATTGTTGGACCGGTATGATAACTCTAGGGGGGTGAATAGAGTTTAATAAAACTTTTTAACAAATAAGCCTAAATTATATTGGAAATGATTTATTGGGCTTGGCCCAAATAGCAAAACTATCAAACTTTGTCCCACATGGATAAATCTTGAAGTGGGATGAGGAAATATAAACTCCTATCATTGAAGGGGACTACAAACCAAGTAAGTGGTGATAGTATAACCCTGTCCCACACGTGCACCGCCGCCGTCCGAGCTCGGGCTCGGGTTACAGCTCACGTGTAACCTTTAACCACTTGTCACAATCGTAACTTCTCAACACTCGATCAACAAGTTAGCCGTTCGAAATTCGAATAGCTTAGCTTGCAAAGAGTGCGACAAGGCTTGGGAGTGCGTTCAAACGTACGTACGTGGCGCACATTCTCTCTGCCAAAATTTTGCGAAGAACGCTCGCGTCCTCTTCTTCTCGACAAACACTCTCCTCCATGCACTGCCTCCCTCACCTCTCTATAAATTGGAGAGAACCCACCATGCACTGCCTCCCTCACCTCTCTATAAATTGGAGAGAATCCATTCATCAAATCACACAATTCACTTCAATCGCCTATCCTCTCTTCCTCTCATATCCTCTTCCTTACGAGTGCACGTTTGTACTGGGAAGCTGTGTTAACCTTAGGGAGCAAACAACATAACGATTAGCACCTCGATCAGCTGGAATTGCTTTCAGGGCAGTGGTTCATCACGGCACAGCAATAAATCTGATCAAACTTACCTTCTAACAAATTAAACTAATTAGATAGTTTTTAAATTAAATAAAAAACTATAGCTAAATTATGTTAAATAACAAGATTAATAAAAAAAATATATTATAGAGTATGTAATCAAACTCCACCAAAAAAAATATGTAACTTAAATTAAATGCAAAAATAATTAGAAAATAGTTAGAGAAGAAGACACCGTAATTTCATAGTGGTTCAGTGAAATTCGACCTACATCCACTTTCCTAAGCACCTCTTAGGATTTTGATTGAAAACCTTCTTTTTACTCTTTCCACGGATTATAGTCAAACCACTACTTGCTCCTTTTTCGGGTTTAAGAGCAAACTCAATCCTTCCTACGAGTTAGGATCCAACCATCACAATATGTTGAAGTTTTAAAAACACACAAAATAAAACTCTCTAAAAGAGTCAATATACAATTTTAAGCTCACAATATTTAATTTTCACAATACAGTAAGAGTTCTCTTAAGGACAAGATGAAAAGAGTGAAAATTGAAAGGTTTAAAGAGAATATTAAAGAGAATAACAAGGGTGGCTTTTGCACTTCTTGAGGATTGTAAAGTTAAAACAAATTTCTTAAAAATTTGGGAGAAAATAAAGTATTTAAAAACAAGGGAAAGATATTAAATACCAATTATTTTGGATCATTGGATATAAGTAAAAGAAAATCGAATGCTTGAGATTTAAACTCAAGTAGTCGTTAGATACAAACACAAATAATAATATAATAATATGTCCTTTTTAAAATAATTTGTTTAAAGCCCAAATAAAACAAGTTTATCATCTTTTTGAAAAACTAGTCGTTAGGCATAAAGATAAATAACAATATTAAAGGGAAACTTTCATAAATATAACAAACTACTAAAATATTTACGACCCGTATAACAAATGCCATAAAGTTAGCAATTTTTTAAATATTTCAAGTTTGCCCTTCCATCTTTCTTCTCCTCTCTACGATTTTTTTATCATCTTCCTCCTTAACTCTTCTTTTTTTAACTACGATTTCTTTCCATCTTTCTTAGTTTTCTCTTCTTTTTTTACTTCGTTTAGATTTGGGTAACCAAATTTGATTTCTTTCTATCGTCTTTCTTGTTTTTCTCCTTTTCTCCACTGTGTGCATCGTCTTTCTTCTTCTTTTTTCTTTTTCCTTTTTTTTCGTTTGCTACGTGCATCGACTTTCTTCTTTTCTTTTGTGGTGTTGTTTAGATTAGTGTAACCAAATCTAAAAGATGGTGTATAAAGAATTTTGAAAAAAATCATTTAGCCATTTAGATTAGGGCAACCAAATCTAAAAGATTGTGTATAAAGAATCTTAAAAAAATCGTTTAGTCAAATCTAAACGATCGTGTACCAAATTTTGGAAAAGAAAATTGTTTAAATTTAGGGTAGTTAAATCTAAACGATCATGTAACTAAATCTAAATGCGTGTAATCCAATTAATTAAACGATCATGTAACCAAATTAAACGATAGAATTGAAAAAACAAACCTAAACAATCGTGTACAAAAAACAAACAAACATGTATTTAGAATGATTACTCACAAACACTTGAGACTCCACTTTTCCTCTTTACTCCCAGCTTCTTCTCTGAAATTCAACTCTCAAAATTCCCTTTTCGATGAGTTATCAGAATGGTAGCATCTTATGCCCATTTTTCTTTTGGCCTTTGGTCCTATTTATAGTGACCTTTCACATTCATGGGTCATTTTCACACTTTACACGTGTCATCCCTTCATTTTGTCTCGTTCTGCATCCAACCCGAACTTGACACATAAGTCTAGCGTCAATTACGAATAGATAGTTTTCTTAAGATGCAAACCTTATCTCTTTATTTCATGTCCTGTCCTAAAAGTCGCTTCTCGCAACCTCGTGGAGACGTGCCACCCAAGCCTTCAACACGTACCATACCTCAGGATAACTTTGAACGCCCAGTGAATGGAACAACTTCTCAACAAGTGTTTAAACGCAAGGGTTAAATGTGAGCTATCTTAACACAACGCAGTGGAATACAACAACTTTAACTTTCATTAGCTTAGCCTTATCCCCTAGCTTTTAATACTATCTCAATAGTAAATTTCAACTACTTATGCGGCAGGTAGAAGGTAATGTAGTGGAATAAGTACAAACTTCTCTTTCTTTATTAACTTAACACTTTATAATAAAGTAAAAACAGAACTTAGACTCTTCCTTACAATAAGACTTAAACATAATCTTTAGGCTTCCATTTGCCAAGCATAACTTCTCCAACTTAACATCTAGTTTGCTCGCCTCATCATGTGACAATGTGCATTATTCTCTCTTTGCTACCAAGGTGCAACTTTTGGCATCGAGGTCTTTAGGAATTTGATACACCTTTCTTTAGCCCCTTCCCCTCTAGTCATCAACATCCCAACTCGAGGTCAGTTCTTAGTGGCCTTTTTCTTTCTGCACTATCAAACGTTGCTCCTGTTAGCGATACTTAGAGGTGTAAAGGTGACACTTTATCTCTCACCTTGACCGCCCATCTGCCATCAATCTTATGGAAAGAGTTTAGGCTTCCTTTCCCTAACTTAGCTCTTTAGCTCTTTGGCTTCCCAGACTTGGCCTTACCAGCCTAGGTATTGCACTTGCTTCCCTTCTGAACTATGCTACTTGCACTAAGGAGCAATGCACTTACCAACTAGCTTCTTAGATGCGAGTTAAGATGACACGGCTATCATGCCACATAAGACTACAAAGTAATTTTTCCTTCCCTTCTTAACTAGGCACTAGTACAAATTTGGGTTTTAACGACACTACAAATCAAAACATTGTGTCGTTAAAAATAAAAAAGGGATAGGGTAGGAGTAAAATGTGTCGTTGAAAATAAAAGTGACACATTATTCCTTGACACAATTCTATTGTCACAATTTAATTTTTCTTGACACATTTAAAGTGTCGTTAATTAACGACAAATTTTTTGTGTCATTAAATAAATTTTGAAATAAAAAAACCAAAAATTCAACAATTTTCAATTCCCTCTTCGCGCGACATTCAAAAAGAGTTTTACAATTTGCTCAACCTTTTCTCTCTCTCCCTACCAAAAAAACGGGAAACAATGTAACTCATCTGCAAATCTAAGAGATTGTCGTCAAACCCACTAATCTCACACCGTCGAACAAGCAAACACTGTCTAAGGGACTGCTGTTGAACCCACCAATCTAAGAGACTGCCGTTGAAGAATCTTGGCCGCTCCGATTTCTCTTCTCCCTCGGCTACTAGAAAAATGAGTTTTAAGGATACTACTAATCAAGGAATTGTGTCGTTGAAAATAAAAAAGATGGGATGAGGTACAATTGTGTTGTTGAAAATTATTTATTGACACAATTTAATTTTTCTTGACACATTTAAAGCGTCGTTAATTATCAACAAATTTTTTGTGTCATTTAAAAAATTTTGACATAAAAAAACCTCAAATTTCAAAATTTCTTAATTCCCTCTCTCACGCAATTAAAATTATATGACAATAGCATATTTTCTCTCAACATTTTCTCTCTCTACCAAAAACGCGAAAGCCTAGGCTGTCTCTACCTATATCATGCATATATTCATTATTTTTTATAATTTTATATAGAATTAGAATCTAGACTCTATTACGAACTCAATGCAATGAAAAACACTTAAATCAAAGTCCGAACAAACAAAATCGGGTAAATTGAAGATCAGAGACCAATTGGTAAATAACAAAAAAAGATTCAATACTTCCACGCGCGTAAACACCTCAAGGTTGTGAGTTCGAATCCCAGCTGAGGGTATTCCTTTATTCCCCATTTTCGAAAGACTTCACGTGCGCACCTTCTCCACTCTTTAGCCAATCTACGCATGCCACATGTCGTATTCTCCTCACGCGGGCGCCTTTGATGTCCTGTGTTCAAATCTCATAGCCTGCATCATTTTTTCTCACATATTTTCAGTGGCAATCTTGTAAATATATAACAACTTTCCGAAAATCCTCTCTTTCTGTCAAATTGAGCGCGCCTGGCCCTGAAGTTATGAGTTCGAAACCCATGAAGTATTTATTTTCATTTCTTTTCTATATATAACTCATTTTTCTGTAAATCTTAATCAAAATTTTCAGTTATGTTTGATCCATTCAAAATCCAACTCCAATTTTCACCCAAATTCTCTTTAAATATCATTTTTTCAGAACTCTCCCATTCATTTTTTCTCTAACAAATATTCCATCAATCTTTTATTCCAATAGAGAGGTAATCTTCTAAGAGGTAAGAGGATCACGGTTATTCAATTTATTTGAGAGTTTCTTCCATTTTTATTTTAATTTAGCATGTTGATTCTTTAATTTTTGTTCAAAAACGAATTTAATTCCATGTGATCTCTATGAAACAATCTTTTACTTTCCTCTTGATTGTTTAATTAGTATGCAAGATACATTTTGTTTAGAAAATTAAAGTACAAAATTCAATTGATTATCTTTGTCTACAAGAAATATTTTTTGATCCAATGGAGGGGTAATATTCTAAGAAGTTGTAGATACACCATTTTGTCCTTTATTTATTATTTTATTTTTATTTATTTACTTTATTTTACTTTATTTTTATTTTATTTTAAAAGTTGGATTTGAATTTGAATTTAACTTTTTTTAAAAAAAAAAACAAAAAAAAAAATGAATATCAGTCTCTTCTCTATTTTCCCTCAACTCACCCAATTTTTTTTCCCACTCCCACCTTCTCCACTCTCTTCTCTATTTTCCCTCAACTCACCTAATTTTCTCTCCACTCCCACCTTCTCCACTCTTCCTCTATTTTCTCTCAACTAACCCAATTTTCTCTCTCACTCCACCTTCTCCACTATAAAAACAAAGGAGGATTTTTTTTGGAGGGTACCTTTGAGATCAATTGGAAGGGTCGGCTAAGGAAACTATTATGTCAAAAGGTAACTTTTTTTTTTTTTTTAATTTCCTCTCTTTCCCTTCCTTTGAAAAATTATAAGATGTAGTTTTTCAAATTTGTTTTTGTTGTAATTTCGTTAATTAATTTTAAGGTGACTTTAATTTTGTTAGGGTTAGGCCTGTTTAGGCTTAGGCCAATTGGATTTACTGAACTTTTATTGTTAGTTCAAATTTAGGTCAATTGAATTTATTGTTGTTTAGGTCAATTAATTTCAATGCTTCGAATTTGTTAGATTTAGGTCATTTGAGCTTTTAATTTTGTTAGGTTTAGGGCAATTGAATTTATGGTTGCTTCAAATTTAGTAGATTTAGGCCAATTGATTCAAATTTGTTAGATTTAAGCCATTTTATTCTATATTCTTTAAATTTGTTATGTTTAAGCCAATTGATTTAATTTGGCTACTGTTAATTTTTTGGTTTAGTGTTTATTAATTGATTAGACTTGTAAAAGACAGAATAGTTTGTTACATTTGATATTTATTATTTCTCAACTTGTATATTATATTAGATATATTATTTTATATTATTTCTAATATATTATTTTATATTATTTCCAATATATTATTTTATATTATTTCCAATATATTATTTTATATTATTTCCAATATCTTATTTTATATTATTTTCAATATATTATTTTATATTATTTTCAATATATTATTTTATATTATTTCCAATATATTTATTCTCAATCTGCATATTATTTCCAATATAGTATTTCTCAACCTGTATATTATATTATTTTTCAACCTGTATTATTTGTCAATTATATTGTTTGTTGTATTATTTGTCAATCATTTGCCAACCTATGTTATTTCCCAACTTATATTTGTCATATTTCACATTGTTTTGCTAATATTATTATTATTATTTATTATTATTATTATTATTTATTTTTCAATTTTTATAATTGCAAAATGTATGAAAAATTCATTTGGTTTTTGCCATATGGATATAAAAATTTGAGATGGAAAGGAATAATGTTCATTTATGGATTTTATGGTTCTTGGCTTGGAAATAATATATTACATTTTTCAATTAGTAAAAAAATTTCATTTTTCCTCACTTAGATGACTTTTTTTGCTTTTTCAAACTTCTGCCAATCTATGAAGTATCATGCTATGTAAGTTTCATTATCATCTAATTTGACATTTACGAATAGTGATAGACTAAATTTAAAACTATAAGAGGATAAGATACAAAACTAGGACTTCTCAATTTAAGCCATTAAAGATTTGCTTATGTGTTGAATGTCAATGATGATGTTTTCTTGTTTTATGGTTCCCAGGAAAAAACAATGATTATTTAGATCAATATATTGTCTACTCGATTTTTTGGGTTGAATTTGATAGAAGAGGAACTACAAGAGATATTTGATAGCAACACTTCCCAATCTTCATAGTAAGAAAGTTTTGAAACTTACTTATTTTACAATTGGATTTTATATATTATTTGGATTTTTTGAGTATGTAAAATTTTAAAGTGTTTGTTATTTGTTACATTGTTTGTTATTTTCTCATAACATTGGTTGCAACTTTTGTTCTTGGAATAACTTTCAAATGATGTTAACTTAATTTATCATGAACTCCGTTAGGAATCAAATAATGAGTTAATATATTGCATATGAAATAATAATTGTATAACTTACGTAGTTTGCTATTCATTATTAGGGCTTCCGAACTTGCAAGAAAGAAAAAGCCTCTATGGAGAGTAATCAAGATATGGGGGTGGAGATTTAGTAAAAGAAAGAGGTAAGCGTGCTTTATGTTTTGTAACGTAACTTAACTATTTTATTTAGGAATCATGTTAACATGTATTTAGGAATATTGCTTTGACTATCCTGTAGTGGTAGCCATTGAAAATCTATTTTGTGCGATTCGCTTAGACGTATGTTTTAGAATCATGTTGACACGTACTTAGGAACTTAATACTTTGTTATGTTAACTATTATGCAGTTATGGTAGTCATTGGAAAGCTATTTTGTTCAATTCGCTTAGACATATGTTATAGGAATCATGTTGTTTTGTATTTACTTTGGAGGAGGGGGGCTAAAGGTAAGTTTATGCTAAGTTTCACTTTGATGCAAACTAAAACATTGCTTGGACTGTAAAGATTGAATCAAAACTTACATTTGCAACATTTATATACTATGCTTATGCTTATGCTTATGTAGTCGGTGTTTTTTTTTTAATCTTTTGCATTCCTTATGGGTCTTTTATTAAAAACCTTGGTTGTAAGAACTTTGGATGCTTATTTTGAAAAGTTTATTGGTCTGCTTATTAAGAAGGTGATTTTTTTTGGCATGTACTTAATGTTTATGCTTATGCTTATGCATTTTCCGTAATGAATGTTGGCTAAGGTTCATTTTCTTGAATTTTGCAGGTAGTTGAAGAATTCACGGACCATGGTATCGATCAAGTTCTCATTTATGCGTCAGTTTGATTAGACTAGGTCACACATACATGTAATATTACAGTAAATTTATCTTTTGGATTATTGTAAAATCTTTACCGATAATGTAAGTTATATTTTTTTATTATCAATATAAATATCTTTCCAAACATATGTGGGTAATGCTGAAATTTAGTATTTAATTTTTTTGAAAGAAGAAATATATGATAGAAAAATATGTGTTGCGAAAATGAAGAATAACGACACCGAACATGTGTCGACATATAAGCTTTTATTAAACTGAAACAGTGTCGTTAAAGCACATTTCTTGACAACAATTTTGTGTAACGAAATATTTATAACGACAATATATTAGTGTCGAGTTATATTGAAAGGTGATACACTTAAAACGTCGTTATAAGAGTATTAATGACAATATATTGGTGTCAGTGATAGATAACGGTGACACATTTAAATTGTCAATGTAATAGTATTAATGACAATATATTTGTGTCAAGTGACAGATTACGGTGACACATTTAAAGTGTCAATATAAGGGTATTAATGACAATATATTTGTGTCAAGGTATAGATAACGGTGACATATTTAAAGCGTCAATATAAGATTATTAATGACATAAATTCGTGTCGAGTAATAGATAACAGTGACACATTTAAAACGTCAATTTAAGAGTATTAATGACAATATATTAGTGTCAAGGTATAGATAACGGTGACACATGATTTGCGTCAATATAAGGGTATTGATGACAATATATTGGTGTCGAGTTATAGATAACGGTGACATATTTATTGCGTCAAGGTAAAGGTATTAATGACACAATTTTGGTATCATCTAAGCATATTTAATGACACGTTTTTCAAAGTGTCGTTAAATAGCCTTTCTTGACAGTGGCTTCAATGACGCGAAAATTGTGTCGTTGAAAGTCTTTATGACGCAAAACTTGTGTCGTTAAAACCCATATTTGTAGTACCTAGGTTACAACTGAGACCCATCATTCGCTTGGCTTTAATGCTTGATAACTTCGGGAGGGGAAACTTAAAACATAAATCAAACAAACTTAGCGAGTGATGGGTTTGAGAAAACCTTTATGGGGAAAACATAGCAAAATTACAATAAATAGGTAAGACCGTTATACATAAATCCCATCTCATCAAGCTACAAACAATTTAACCATCAATACAACAAGCACCCTAAGAACCACATGCTTAGATTGTCTCCCAAAACACGTTCATCACTAAGACCTGGAATTCTCACCTCGCTTGGACCTGGGATTCACAGTTAACTAGCATCATGCGAGTTATCTGAGATTTACACCAGTGATTCATCACATTCAATTTTTCTCAACCTTGGATTCACATTTAACCAGCGTCTCATTATAAACTCACCTAGACCCGAAATTCTCCCTTCGCCTAGACTTGGAATTTGCACTCAACTAGGATCATGCAAGTTACTTGAGATTTATACCAATGTCTTGTGATAGATCTTGTCTTCTCTTGATAAACAAACATTACAAACAAAAAACAAAAAGGTTAGCTCCCCAACTTACTTCCCTTACATAATATTTGAGTAGTAACAATATTATACAATAAGAATCAATGAAAGAATAATTTCATCAACAACATACCTTGGGTCATCCAGTCATGTCAATAATATTGCCTAACTCTCTCTATCTTCTCGAGAAGCCATAGATACGAACTTTTGGGTCGTCCAGTCATGTCAATAGGGAACATACTTCTTTCCACAGTCTCTTAGGCATAGGTACTTCTTCTCACATTATTACATTAAATGCCTAACTTTTGACATTCAACACAAGTCTCTTCCTCGTTACTTACTCTTATCGCATCACTTATATTCATGCGATATGACTTAGACAAGCATTTCTCTTTGAGTGGCTAGCTTCCCAAGCTATAGAATGTCCTATGCTTCTATCCGAAATGACTTCCCAGCAAGGATCCTCTCCAATCGGACTTTCTTTCTTCTGGTGAGGGCCTTACGCATACTCTTTTCATGAATATTTTCTACTGTCAGGAATTTCTTCATTCTGCATCCTTGTCGTAGGGTCTATCTCGCGTTGGTGCTACCCGATCAAGGCTTTACACTTTGTAAAGCCAAACTTCTCATCCTCTAACTTTCTTCTAGAAAAGTTCACAGAACATTAACTTTGCCTCAGTGAGTTGTCCAATCATCTATTCGGCATCTATCTTTTAACTTGTACATCTACCTTATCGTGACCACATTTAGGTGTAGGCATTTCTCCTCACATCATTACACCCTTCGCCTAACCTTTGGCTTTTTTCGCGTGCTTCTTCTTTACCACCTAAGCCTCATTGCGTTGCTTTCTTTAACGCAATAGCACTTGGGCTTAAATGCTTCTTTTTGCATTCTCTTCCAATCGTATCCCTCATCGCGGGACACCTCTCTTTACACTTGGTTAATCTTACTTTCTTTTTGGATCAGGGACTCACAGTACCAGGCTTCTGTATAGTTAATAATTTTCATTTACAAGGAAATACAATATAAAAGAGCATAACCTTGTTACTGCTTGTTCGTTGGGATCTAGAGTTGGATTCAAAGATTTAGTGTTGTGTTTCACTCATAGTCTTATTGTATGGGTTTATGCGATTGAGTCATGGTCATTGTATGTTAGGTGCTCACTATGTCTCTATGTCAAAACTATGCAATAAAAGATACAAGCTCTTGTCCTTGCGTAGTTACTAAATCCTTGTTGAGTACAAGTTTTCCTATCGCTTGTCCAAATGTAAGTGAAAAGATATGTTTCCTGGGTAAATCAGAATCGAACACCAGAAATTGATATCAAATCTTAGACATAAAGCTCACTTTTTCATCTAGACAGTATGCAATATCTATACAGTATAAAGTAAATGTGTGTCTAAGTACTAATCATAATATTTACACTAGAGCACCTATAAAAGGTGGTAAGAATGGTGAGAAGATGAGGAATGAACTAACTTGAATTAAGGAAAAGTGAAGAAATGTCTCCGCGTTGTTAAGCGATTAAACCATGCAGTAACCTTGAAGTGATAGAGATCAAATAACTAGCTTCTAATTAAGGCGAGCACCTCTCAGTGCCTAAAACGCTACATTTGCTCGCCTCTCGTGATGTAAATGATAAAACTTAGTGAAGCGTAACTATCTAGATGTTGTTACTTATAAGACTTATACTACATTTCTTTTAAGGGTGGCAACCTCTTGACGCTAAGTCACCATTCTGATTCTCCTTTCGAGACACAAGTGATGGAGGTTTAATTGCTAGGGTGGAGTTTATCTCCAAACTCCTCTTGCGCGCAGTTGCTATATTCTTGTTACTTGCTCTCTCGAGTAGTTATCGATAAACATTGGCCAAACGATGGAGTAAAGCTTAACTAACACGATAAACCTTATAAGCTAGGCTTCTTATCAAGAACTTATCAAAAGCTCAAACTACTCATAACACTTTGACAAATGAACAGTGAAGGAATGATGGATTGAAAAGGGATAAATGTGCAATGTATTAAATAATGTAGGCCTTAGGCCTATTGGAATTTATGTCCTAAAACTCGTAGTTTGTTGTTAAAACTGTATTCTATTTAATAAAGTATTTATTGAGGATTTATTAGTAAAAATAGAATACTATAATCTTGGATCCAATAAACTAAGGTCTAGAGGTTATCGACTTGAACTTTATGTAAAGACATAAACTTGGATCAAGTTCGAGTATATAGCCCAAACGGTTTGTAGTGAATGAATAAGGTTGGACGACTTATTCTAGAAACATTATGGATGCTACCCACTCTGTAATTAGTACAAACAATGTGATATCCTGAATTGTTCATGTAGAGACATGGGAGTGAGGGCATCCTATGTAAAGAGATTGCATAAGATTGAAATCATGAAATAGTCAGTTTTAAGTTATAACACTATTGACTATATAAACTGACTATTTCGATTATGATGACCTAGGTAACTTAATCTTAATCCTGAGCTAACTATGAACTTCTGTTCAAACGGTATTATCCTTAGATCTGCATAGGTGAGGGAAGCTCAATGGCGTTGGCCCACTAAGTCTCCAATTTCAGGGGCAAGACTGAATGGATGGCTAAGGACATAGGGTGCAAGACGTAATTCACTCCTACCCGCTTTAGGGTTAGTAGATAGGTTGTTCTCTTAAGGACTGATTCCAAGTCTTGAACAAGGGATCCTGCCTTCTCATTGGCCCGAGAAGGATTCGGTTTATAGGTTGGACCTAAAACTAATTGTTCAATAGTGGATAAGTAGGACTTAAAGAACAAGATGTACTCTCAGAGGTAAAACGATATTTTGACCCAGTCGAGATTAAGAACAACCCGTGAAGGATTAACTTACTGATCATGGTTATATCAGATAGGCAGAAATATATCTATAGTGAGGAGAGTGCAACTACAAGACTTTAATGGAATGATCGTTAGTTAACGAATGTTGATTAGCTTGGTCTAAAAGGGTTTAGCCAGTTAATCTCAGATCATTGGAGCCCATGATCTATAGGTCCATCAGGTTCCCCTGCTAGCTCATATGGAATTAACTTAGAATAACATGTTGGAATAATTCGAATTATTCAAATTAGGTAAAGAGGGAAAAACTGACAACTACAAGTGATATAGTCGTCAGTTATAGCTTTGGGCAAGGGCTTTATGTTTAAATGTGATTTAAATATTAAAAATGTGAATAGAGATTCATATTTGAAAGCTCAAAATTAATGGAAATTGTCAAAGTTGTAAAAAGTTAAAATGTTGACTTTTGAATTTGAAAAATCAAACTTTGACCGGCTTTATATTCAAATGTGATTTGAATTTCTGCAAAATGAATGCAGATTCATGCTCGGGAGGTCGAAATTAGTCAAGACATACAAAATGGTAAAAAGTCAAAATGTTGACCTTTGACTTTGACTAAAATGGTCAAATGACTAATTTGCCCCTTGACCAAAGTTAGTGGGAAAATCCATCATTTTGTTATATAATTCCACTAACTTTTAGTGGGCTAAGTGGAAGCTCATGGTGATGACACCAAGCCCACTAAGAGAAAATGGAATGGTGAATAAATCTACTAATGGTTACTGGAGTGTGAGGTGTTGGGCTTTGGTGTTTCAATTACATGCAATTTTTGCATGTAATTAGTCTATTTAAGGGGCAATTTTCTAATCGAAGAAGATTTTTCCATTTTTGTAATTTTAAATTACCAATTAACTTAAAGTTTTTCTCTCTCCCAAATCTCAAACCTTAAAATTCCTTCTCCAATTTTCGTCCATCTTTCTTTATTTTCTTCATTGAATGGGTCCCACAACCTGGTTCTAAGTTCGGAGTATAGCGGGTCAACTCTAGTGGTGGTCTCAGGTTCGTGATCGTGAGGAGATTTGGAGCATCGGGAGCTTCGAAGTAAATGTTTCTTTTAACCCTAATTTAGTGTAATGAGGGTTGTGTTTAATGCGTGTTAATCTCTAATTAATTAGATGCATCTAGGGTAAAATTCTGGTCCATATTTCCGCTGCGATTGTATGATATCCATCAAAGCCACTGTATAATATGAACATCATACATTAAAATGAACTACAAAAGTGGAAAGTAAAGAAATGAAAGATATTACAAGTTAAGGGGAAGAAGGTGGTGGATCTTTTTCTATTTTTCTCTTTCAGCTCTCACTTACAAGATTGACCGGAGAATAAGGGAAACTTTTACAGAGAGTGAAAATGCTAGTCCTTTCTATCGGCTCCAATGAAGCTCTCTAGGGTTTGGCCCATTCAGGCCGAATGATCGGTCCTTTCAGACATCTGGCATCTTCTTTACTTTGTCTAGAAGGAGGCTTTATATAGACTACTTTCTGTGGAAAACTTCAATTCTTTTGATCATGTCAGTGTCGATTGCAACTTTTGACCAGTCACATCAACTCCAACTACCATTCTTGTCTTCTAGTGAATCTTCATTGCGTGCTAATGTGGTTCTTCGCTTAGTGATGTTTAATCGCCAGGCAAGCTTCTTATCGCGTAGCATGCGCTCCTCTGCGATTCATTGACTTTCTTCTTTTCTTTACAATTATGCGATAAAACATTGGAAAACAGAGTAAAACAAGCGTGGAGACTTTTTCCAGTTGTATTCCCTTATATTTATGTATTCGTAGTAGAAAGTATGTGTTTTGATGCACTATCATGTGTTTTGATTCCATTGTTCTACTTAAAACGCAATAATAACTTGTATTTCTACAAGTTATCACTCGTTCAGCTATCACGTGTAGCAACTCATCTTACCCTTCTTTACTTAGCCTCAATGCCTAAACACCAAGGGAAAGGGAACCTAACACGTAAGTCGAATACTTAGTGAGTGAAGCTTTTAGAAATACCTTTTTGGGGAATACAACACAATCACATAAATTCATTTTGATTTCATAAACATAGGCCTACAACGCCTTATTTCATAAATCACAGAAATCACACATCAACTTCCTCTTATTCCTTTCCAACAAGAACATGAACATTTTCCTATGCAAGGTTATTGTGTTTAAACTACTGTGATGTTCATTCCATCCACAACATCTAAGAATTTCCCTGATTCATTTTTTGTTGTACAGGTTGTCCACACGACGCCTTTACACATTATGTGCACACCACATAATAACAGCTCACTTGATAGGAATAAGGCTAATGGCTTAACACAAGCATCACAATCATCACACAAAAATCAATAGTTTTCTCTTTTCAAATAACATCATCAACATCAAGACAACAATATATAGATATACATAACAAGTTATGCATAACGACTGACTAGAAAAGAATACTTTCAAACACATTTTCTTTAAGAAAATCATTCACCAAACTTTTCTTTTATTTTTATGAAAGTCACTCACGAATGCTTAGTTTCTTTCCTTTTAGAGCACCTAGCTCACTTCTTCTCTTGCCGCGCTAGTTTCTTCAATAAACAACTCAACTCTTAGCTCTTCCTTAGCAATTTAAAGGATAACCATACCCTCTTTTACCCCTTCAATCTTATTTATATTAATCCTTTGACTCGGTTAATCACCCTTAAACTCTCTTTACCCGCCAGTTCCTACTTATAACTTTACACATGCCTACGCATAATTTCTCAGGCCATGCAATCAATCTAAGCTCAACATGTAGCCAGTTGTCAACTCAAGATTAGACATTCCCTTGAAATGCTAACCTTATCTTCTAAGGAGGCTAAACTCTTCCTTAGCTTCTTCTTCTTGCAATAGACTACAAATGCCAACTCCTTTTTCCTGACTTCACTCTACGTTAACGCAACATAACGCTTAACTTCTTTTGCAACATAACATCGGTTTCATAGCCATACACTTAGTTGCAAGCTTTCACCCCGTGTTGCCTTTCCTTAAAACAAAATCTTCTTCTCAAAATGCCTTTTTATTTACACTTAGCCAAAATAATCCTTTCATCAAGGCTCCTCTTCAAAAGGACTCTTTTTTTTTTTTCTAAATCTAGGCCTCACAGCTTCACTGTCAATCAACACCACACCTTAACTTCATTGTACCCTTAGCCGAAAACCCCATGATGGTTCTCAATTCAATCTCGATCCCTATAGGCACAACTAAGTTCTTTAGCTCTACCACTTCTTCTTCCCTTTCTATAATTATTCCTTCTTCTTCTTGCCCTTCTTCTTCATTCAAGATGAACAACATTAGGTCTCACTTCTCTTTAACCTTGCAATGATGCCCATGAAACTATTTATCGTTACGTCTAAAGCACAACCGTTTATCCATCGAGCCCTAAATTTTGTATCTAAAAGGCTTTTCATTGGTGGTTCCCCTTTAGTGTAATTTCCCTTGATAGGAATGATGATTTGCATTGGTTTCCCTCCCCCGAATGTTTGGAAGATTGGGCTTCTACCTCTCATGGTCCATGAATTCCCTCTTCTACTCGTGCCAATTTCAAAGCCAAGTTCCTGTTATTAACCAATTGGGCTTCTCTCATACAAGCCTCCAAAGTTTATGGAAATCTACTAACTACTTCTGCTTGCAAGTTTGACTCTAATCCAATCACAAAAGCATCCATTAATACACTCCAGCCGTATTAGGTAAATGGGTTGAATAATTCACAAACTTTTTCACGAAATCATTACATGACCCATCTTGCTCAATTCGAATAAGTCTCATGCCTAAGCTTTCTTGTCCAGTATTTAAAAAATTCTTGAACATTCTCACCCTCAAATCTTCCCATGATTCCACTTTCTTGCAGTTAGTACTTCACTATATCAATTTACTTCATCTTGGCCACAACTAACCACCGCTGGTTTAACTTCCACGGATTTTGGTAGATCATTAGTTTCAAAAGAATTTCCAACACGATACATCCAAGATTCTAGGTTTTTCCTTACGAACATAGGCATTTCAAGTTTATTATGTTTGCTTCTGTCTACCTTTACTTTTCCATTATCTATCACTGTATCTCAATCCTCTATCTTTTCTTTAAGTTTTATTGATGACCCATCCGAAGTGCATGATTCATCCTTGCACCGATAGATGCTATTTTCTCTCATATCCTTGGCCATTCTATCGATAGCCTTCTTCAATTCAAGCATCATCTCTTTCAGACCTAACACCTCTTTTTCAGTACCTTCTAGTCTATCTTCCATATGTTTGTGAGCCATCAAACACGTCACCACGCCCAGATTTTTGGGCTCCAATACCTATTTTTTAGGATTCTACTTTAAAATAACATAGATAATCTTAACAAAAGGCTAAAACAGTGGCAGTACTTTATATTCTTTATAATATTCAACTGAAATAGAAGTTCATAAGATGATTTCAACAAAAAGTTAACGAGGAAAAATACAAAAGTATACCCAAATCCTTAAAGAGGGTTAGAAACCTCTTCCCTAAAGCTTCAGCAACTTATTACTATAATAAGCCCTACCTATAGCACAATCCCAATAAAATTCTATTTATATCTCTCCTTTTATTCGTGGTCCCCATCTGTCAAAATATTTTTCTCAATCATCTCTCCTCCATATGTTTGCTGGTTAATGACCTTTTCCCCCTCCTTTTATATTCGTGAATAATTAGAGTTCTAACAAAGCCACTTCGTTGAGAAGATTTGTGCAAGTTAGGGGAGCCTAATATTGAAGATTATTCTGAGGAGTCTCTCTCAAGAGTAGTCTGGATAGTGAGACACAATGGTAAAGCGTACAACATATAATTTAGAAGCAGCCTAAATCGAATCCCTTGTTCACACATCAAGTGGTTTAGGGGAGCTTAAATGTTTATCTTGTAAAAGTCGTGTAATTCAAGATGGTTGATTCTTGATAAGTAATATACTTGTGATCCTCTTGAATCTTAGTAAATGATATTCTTAACCGAGCTAAAGGTCCTTCAGATGTAGGTCTAATTACACCAAACTAGGTTACCAATGTACTTGTGTTCTATTCTAACTTTTCGTGTTGTTACTCATGTTGTTTACTCAGTTATTAGCTTTAGTGTAATTTTGACTCTCCAGTTTGACTTCATGTGTTTTTTCTTCAGAGTTACCCAAATGCACTTGCCCCAATGTTATTATTGGGATAAGATAGGTAGAAGCATTATTATATTATAATATCTAGTTAAATCTAATAATAGATTATACATTTAGCAATGCATGACAAAATGTGCTTCAATTCGTTTTTCATTGATTTCAACTCTTGAGGTGTGATGCAATAATGTGTATGCATACATTTATTGACAAATGCAACAAAAATAAATGTGTTGATATTCATATGTCGACTGTGCATAGCGACATATGCTCTTATTCTTTTTTGTTCAACAAATCCAGTTATACTTGAGGTGTGATGGATAGCTTATATGCATGAATTTAATGAAGGCAACATGCTTAAATTATTTTGAGAAATAATAATAATGTAATTAGCAATGCATGAAAACATATATTTTGATTCCTTTTTGCTTGACTAGTGATGTTCGACAATGCAATGATACATAATTGTGAATGTCTTAGATACATGTATTCATAGTATTCTAAAGACACATTTGCACAAACTAATCAAGTTATGAAAATGAATTTTCTTTAGAAATATAAGATGCAACCAATGGTGAATAGCGTAATGCAATGCATGACTTGTAAAATCACTTCATTTTTTTTAAAAATAATACTTACTCTTTAAAAGATAATACTTACTCTTTACACCTCGCACTATCATGTACCCATTGAGTAATGGTATCAGAGCATTACTGAATGGGTACATGATCGTGTAGGGTGTAAAGAGTAAGTATAAAGTGGTAACAAATAAAGTGATGTGGACACATGGAAATGTAATGCATAGAAATGAGGTGCCAAACTTATGATTATATGGGGTTTTTACATGATTGATACATGTCAAATTGATGCAAGTAGTATTATGAAAAAGAGGTGATGTAAGAAAGGATTAAGAAATAATTAAATTTTTGGAAATTTGTAAAGTATGTGTTGGAAATTTAAAAACTTACTTCCAATAAAGTAGAAGATTGGAACAACAAGGTGAACATAAAGAATTTTAGAACCTTTATTTAAAATATCACAATACAGGCTCTTTTTCTCTCTAGGTGAAAAACTAAAAGACACCTCTCCCTAATTTTCTTAAGCTCTCTTTTATACACATGATAGGAGTTGAGAGTTTGTATATGCACTATATTTTACAGAACACGTTGATACCTTTTACATGACTTGTCTATATCTTACAAAACACGTTGGCGCATACTTTGAAAGTAAAATTACATGACAAGTTTATATAGTAAATAACATCTGCCCACAGGGATTTGAATTTTGACTTCAGCTTTTGTCTTCTACTGATTTTGATTGGCTAGTTTTATTTGAGTATAGATATGATTGAAGAAGTTGGAAAAATCATCTTGATCTTCTTTTCCTGCACATTATAAATGCTTTCTTCTTGACTTGTAACAAATGGAGACAAAATCTATTGACAAACAATATTGCGTTATTCTTCATTTGCAACTTGGGCCATGGCGGCCATTAGCTTTGATTTCTAGGCTAAATATTGTTGGCTCTTTTGCAAATTTGGCTTCATATTGTAAGAATATATAGAAAACCATTTTTCTACTACATTATTTGTGAAAATTGTTGTATTGAATTTTTCCCACCATTTAATTTGGTATGTGCAGAAAAGGTGAGAGATACCATTGGTCCTTATGGTGGAGTAATTACAACAGAAAATTCAAGCGATAAGAAAATACTTTGAAAAATGTAGGGTTTGATCAAAGGAATTTGGAAAAATATTGTTGGAGAAGATTTGAAACTTTCTAAAATTGGGTATGGTAGAATAGTTTCATTTTGGCCAAAAATATCCCACCAATCATTAAACCATAATGGAAAATTTTGAATACAAGTTTCATCAAACATAATAAACCAGGAATTATTAAAATTATTTGAGATTGAGGGAGGAGATGAACGGCTGGATTTGAGAGAAAGGTTGTAGATTTATGGCCAAATGGGACTCGGTTGTGGAGAAAAAGATGGGAGTGAGAGGGAGGTTGTAGATTGACAACCAAAATGGAGAAGGAATAAGGAATATGGATGGCACGACGAAGAGAAAGTGAGGATAACCCACAGATTGGGAAAATAAGAGAGAAGGAGTAGGAAGGAATGAGTAGGTTAAAGGGAAGAAAGAGAAGGAATATGAAGGAAAATGAGGTGAATAACCTTATTCCTTCCCCCCCGTCATCCTTAATCCTTGCCCCAAACATGTAATCATTTCCCTTCCTTTTCTTCCTCTCCCCTAAACACCCATAAGAGACTATCACCTAGGTTTTGCTTGATTTTTTCAATTACTTCTAAATTAGTTTCAAGATTTATCCTCAATGGTCCATTTCTCTTTTGAATTGGCATCAGATATAATCCATCCTAAGACAATAAAAGACATAATGAATATGCAGCCAGTCACAACACAAATATATGCACTTTGAATAATTAATCTATAATTATGCAGCTAGTTACAACACAAATATATGTAGTTCTTCTATTTATGTAGCCAGTCACAACAAAATATATGCAGTTCAAGAATAATTAATCTATAATCATGATGCCAGTCACAACATAAACAACATAATTAATTCTTAGTCAGCCAGTCACAACACAAATAGAAGTTCAAGAATAATTGACCTATAACTATCCAACCAGTCACAACACAAACAACATATTCAATAATAAGTAATCTATAATTATACAGCCAGTCACAACATAAACAACATAATTGGTTCTTATGCATCCAGTCACAAACACAAATATATGAAATTCAATAATAAGTAATCTATAATCAAATTCATCCGCACGTAATCTTAGATATTTAGCCAACCATCCTCAATACAATTAATTGAAGAATATTACTTATAATAGAGGGTTATTACAAACCTCACTTCTTTCTCCAATATTAACAACTTTTTATGGATCCTGTTTAGTCTTCCTTGATCTTTCACTATCTTTTTTAACTCTTCCCTTCAAAGTTGGTTTTGAAATGATTTCTTCCATGGCTTTATGATTGTTCACCAATTTCTTTCTTGCTTTCCTTATGCTCTTTCTCTTATGTATTATCTTCAGTATCTTCCACCTCATTACTATGATCCTACATTTTAAATATCCCCATATTCACATCAATTACAAAGCAAAAGTAAATGTTTAATGTGTAGTTAATGTTACCAAAATTAAACAAGAATGAGAAAGTGTGATTTGAACTTTCATTCCAGTTTACCGTCGGAAGGAATAAAACAGGTTGCACATGATAAATATTAGACTAAGCGAAAACAAGTAGGGGCTTCAAGTGGTGTGTAGTTAAGCAACTGAGGATTTATTGGAAGAATGGATAGGGAATCAAAAGGCAAATTTCCAAAATTACAATCACAACCTTACTAAGTTACTGCACTTGCAAGAACTACTTCCTTGAGGCACTATCATTATCAATAGTAAATCACTGCATATAAAAGACACGCATAGTGCCAAACTTCTCAAGGTATAATTAAAACATAATAAAAAAATTTAGTACCTTGTTTTCTTCATCTATAACTTCGTTTGCCTTTCGTTTAACTTCGTCTAGTTGCTTTATACTCTAGAAAACAATGTATATATATATTATACTATATAATATTTTATGTCGGATAAATGTGATTTGATTTATAATCATAATTTGTTTACCTTCGTCTTTGATTTCTTTTGTTGTTGTAGACATACCACTTATTATTTAAGATCTTTCTCTCTTCTTCATTTCTTTTTAATTTCGATCTTTCAATTGAACCCGCTTCCCTTTGGGTGTTTGTGTCCTATATGATCAAACATATATCTCTTCAGATTGTCTAGTTCCTCTTCCATTAACCCCTGAAGCTCTTAATCGAATACTTCGTCTCATCATGATATTCTTCTAATTCGTCCCTTTTAATTATAGGAAAAAGAATCGTTTAAAAAGGATATATAATATTTTTCAATTCAATTTTTTTCCCAACAGGATAGGCTAGATTACTATGTTATTTTTAAATAAAACATACCATAAATCTCGTGCAATTTAATTATTAAATAATACAAATTATTAAAAAAAGGACCAAAATATCTCTCCTAAAATGGATCAATATCGAAGATGACACTTCTTTATTATGTTGAAAACTTCCTTTAACAATGCTTTCGAGTGATTAAAGGTTCGTAGATAAAAAAAAATACCGTAGATGATAGAGAAGTTAGAAGAAGAAGAAGAAGGATGAAGGAAAATGGAAAAAGAATGAAGAAAGAAGAACAAAAAGAAGAAGAAGAAGAAAAAGGGAAGAAGAAAAAAGGAAAAAGAAGGAAGAAGATGAAATAAGAAGGAAGAACAAAAAAAATGAAGAAAAAGATAGAAAGAAGACAAAAAAAGAAAGAAGACAAAAAAAAAAAAAGATAGAGAAAGAAGGAAGAAGGAAAAAAAGATTTTTCAATAAAGAAGAAAGAAGTTAGAAAAAGAAGGAAAAAAAGGATTTATGAAAGTGTAATTTTTTTTTATTTTACCTTCAAAAGTAGGGCCTAGGGTGTAAGGCTAATACGTAGGGGTATTATTGGTGTTTCAAAATTCTTATATTTCTTATTTTTTTCAATTTGTCACTTTAAAAAAATGATTTTGCTATTTTTCAAAATCACAATTTTAAATTTGCTATTCTTCTAGTTAGTTTTTAGAATTTTAGGAGGCATTTCGGGCGATGAGTGATTTATGATAGTCCTAATATTATAATAGTTCTAGTATTATGATAATTTGTGTTTGGAGTGCTGACTATTATAATCTATTTTCATAGTCTGCATTTGGAGTGCAGACTGGTAGTCTGCGGTTGGGGTGTAGACTATCATTACCTATGTTATTATAAACTATGCTTGGGATGCAGACTATTACAACCTAGGATTTTCACAACCTTTTTTTGCTAAAATATATATCGTAGACCAAAACACAATTTTCATCCATTAATTTTATTAAATAAATTTGATTATGATATTCATTAAATAAGTTTAGCATGAATCGTTATGTTTCATGATTTTTTTTATGTATATACTTTTCCATGAAATACAAAATTTTGCTTCAAATTAATTTTTTTAATCTTCTTAATTACAATGTTCATTTCATAAATTTAGCTTAAAGGATTAGTTTTTTCTAATTTAGGTTTGGCGTACACATGTAATGGAAAACATATAATTACAAACTGATATTATTAAAATTATTGTACCAAAATAAATAAAAAAAGAACGTAAAGAGATGAGTAATTGAAAATATGAGTAAACAGTGGAAAAAAACAATTATAATGCATATATAGGAAGTGAAAAAACTCTACAATAAACTTTAAACATATATTTTAGGAAGCAAAAAGAAAAAAAAAAGAATGAAAGAGAAAACTAATGGAAAAAATGAAATAGAAAAAGAAATGGTGTTATAAAGAAATAACTTAAAGAAGAGAGACAAATGAAAAGTGGAAAAAAGAGAAAAGTTGAAAATGATGCATGGGGACCACCTCCAAAAATTTGAAAACGATTGGGGAAGGAGTATGGAATAGTGAAAAAGAGAGAAAAGAAGGATTATGGAAAACTTAATCCTAAATTTTCCATAATTTGGCACCAAATGTGGAGTGACTCTACCATAGTTTGAGCCCAAATGCCCCCTTAAACTTCATAAGAGAGAATTTTCCAAACGATTAAAAGGCAAACCACATCCTCGTCAAACTTACACTAGTACAAGTATAATTTCACGAAACACGTTTATCCGAAATCCTCACATGAACACACAAGTTATACTAAAAATATATATTTCATATCTATAAATATAAACAAATCAATTAAATTGATCATCGAAAAGTTATCAAACTATATATAAGTATTTATTTTTATTTGAATTATTCAAAAATTAAAGTTGAAAGATACTTAGATCTTACAATTGAATATTACAAATAACTATTATTTATCAATCTAACTTATCAAAGTTTCTTCCAAATAAAATTTGAAAAAAAATAAATAAATAAGAAAAAAAATCATACTTGTTTAAATTTCACATCTTCTTAAATTTTTCTTTTTAAATTGTCAAGCAAGAGAACTAATAGTGACACACAACCTAAGAAAGTAAATTAATTTCTCATAAAAGGGTAAAATGGGTTATTTTTGTTATATTATTTTCTTTATTTTTTATTATTATTCTTGTAGAAAAAGTAGGGAAAAAATTCTCTCTTGTTTATTGCCACATATGTCTACATATAAAAATATCTATATTTATGTCCAAGTAAATGTATATATAAAGGGTATGTATATTATATACATGATCAATATGTATACAATATTTGTAGAAACCGTGTTTGGTCCAAACTGATTAAATGTTGATATGAATAAAAATGTATCTTCTGCTTAAATGTTGTCTTCCATTAATATTTTGCCAACTAGACTTTGTCATGTGAATAAAATGTTAATTAGCAATATGAGTAGGTTAAACATGATTCCAAAGTTATCTATGCATGAATTTGAAAAGTGTGCTATCAAGATTCTTAACAATAAAACACCAAACACACTAACTAATGACTAGAAATGGAGGCAGCACTTTGCTAGTTATATATTTATACAACAAAAATGGCATAAAACAGTTACAATATGATAAAGAAAACAAGAACAATTAACCATATAAGCATACCGGTCCTTCATAGTGAGCTGAGAATCCCAAGAGGCTGCAACAGCCTTTACACCAAATAAAACAAAAGATAACCTTCCCACAAAAAGACCTAAATGATTCTATATATAGCCTTTCTCAAATTCCATTTCTGTAGGCCCCAAAGCATGATCCACAACAAACTTCTTTTTTAACACTTTTTTCATTCCAATAACTAATCATTAAGTTACCTTTTTTCCCCTCCTTTTATAGGTATTAATTATAGAAGGCCTTACAATACCCCTTGGCCTCAAGGTGAAATGTAGAAAATTGTTGATTCATTAGAAAAACTGATTCCCATGTTGCTTTAGCCTCGGGTAGCTCTTTCCATTTTACCAACCATTCATTAGCACCTAGCTCTTTGTTCCATCTGATTCTTAGCACCATTTCTGGCTATAATTAGAGCTCAAACTCCTCTATCAGCTTGGGGTGTTGATGTTGCACTCTTTGCTGCTTCCCCAACTTCAGCTTTAGTTGTGAAATGTGGAACACATCATGGATGGCAGCTTCTGGTGGTAATTCTAAACGATAGACCACTTCCCCAATTTCTTCTTTGATTCTATAGGGCTCATAGTATTTAGGTGCTAGCTTCTCACACTTCTTCTTGGCTGAAGAACATTGCTATATGGTCTCAACTTCAAGTATACTTCATCTCCCACTTTGAATTTGAGCTATCTTCTTTTTAGATCTACCATTTCTTTCATTCTATTTTGAACTGTGCACAATTCTCCTTTAGATCATTAAGGGCTACGTATCTCTCTCTTTCAACATTGTTTCTACCTCATTATTTAGAATCTGTTAGTATCCGTATGATAGTAAAGGAGGGGGTGGTCTGCCATAAACCATTTGGAAAGGGGTTGTCTTTGTCGACGCATGAAAAGTGGTGTTGTACCACAGCTCTGCCCACAAAATGAATCTATCTCATTTATTTAGCTGCTCATTGCAAAAACACCTTAGATAGGTCTCCAAGCATTTGTTCACTCTCTCAGATTGTCCATTAGTTTGGGGATGGAAAGTCATACTCCTCTTTAAGCTTGTTCCCATCATAGAAAATAGTTCCCTAAAAAAATTTCTTAGGAAGATCTTGTCAAGATCTGAGATAATGGACTTAGGGATGCCATGTTTTCCAATAACTCTATCAATGAACACTTTGCTAACCTGTTTAGCTAAAAATGGATGTTTGGGAGTTATGAAGCGACATATTTACTTAGTCGATCAACCACCACCATGATGACATTCACCCTACCAGCTAAGGGCAGTCCCTCTATGAAGTCCATGGTCCAATCCTCTAATGTAGTTCCCCACAAATCCTTATGTAACTTCTTAGGAAACTCGAAATGACCCCCTAAAATGGAATCATGAAAGGTATGTAGTAGGTTTGGTATTAACCTTCCTCTTTCGGATTCTCCTTCAATCTCTCTATGATTTTCTGTAATTCTACATCTTTCTCTACTTTCTTCCCTACCACTTCCATGTCAACTATCCCATGCGTGGTTATTGCACTTAACTCGAGCGGCGTTCTAATTTAGACAAAGCATCAACGACTTTGTTTTATAATTCTGGTTGATAAAGAATGTCGAAATCATATCCTAAAAGCTTAGTTAACCACTTTTGAAATTGTGGCTACACTTTCCTTTGTTCCTGTAGGAACTTCAAGGATTGTTGATCAGAAATAATGGTAAATCTCCTCAACAAGTAATGCCTCTACTTTTGCATAACAAGTACTACGACCATCAACTCCCTTTTCATATATTGACTTGGTATGTGCTCTTGAAGACAATTTCTGGCTGAAGAAGGCGATTGGATGCCCACTCTGTGAAAGCACAAACCTAAACTAAAGCCTGATGTATCTATCTAAATGACAAAAGGCAAAGACCAATGGACTAAGACTAGTATGGTAGTCATGGAAACTTTTAATTGTTCAAAAGCTACTATGGCCTTTTCATTCCATTTGAATGAATTTTGCTGTAGGAGTTTAGTCAAAGGAACTGCAATTTCTCTATATCCCTTCACAAAGCTTCTATAATAGCCCGCCAAGCCTAGGAAACCTCTCAAACCTGTCACATCTATAGGTTGGGGCCAATTAACCATACTTTTAATCTTGTTTTCATCAGCTTCTACCTCATTGCTGGAAATTTGGTGCCCCAAATATTGAATCTTCGAGTGTGCTATCACACATTTTTTTTTATTTACAAATAATCAATTATCTCTTAAAATTGCAAACAACATTCCCAAATGTTTCTCATGCTCAATAATATCATCACTATAAACAAGTATATCATCAAAAAAGACTAATACACATCTCCATAATAAAGGTTTAAATACTTGATTCATAAGGGATTGGAAGGTGGCCAGTGCATTGGTGAGGCTGAATGGCATGACAAGGAACTCATAATGGCCTTTATGAGTCTTGAATGCTGCCTTCTCAATGTCTTCTTCCTTCATTATAATCTGGTGCTACCCAGATTTCAAGTCTAACTTTGAGAAAACCTTGGCTCCATGTAGCTCGTCCAACAATTCTTCAATTACAGGAATAGGAAATTTATTAGAAATGTTACATGATTTAACCTTCTATAATCCACACAAAACCTCCACCCTCCATCCTTTTTCTTCACTAATAGAACCGAGTTGGAATAGGGGCTGTGGCTAAGTCTGATCAAACCAGCTGGAGCATCTCAATAACCAATTTCTCTATCTTTTCTTTCTGAGTATGGCCATATTTGTAAGGTCAAACATTGATGGGTTTTTTCTCAAACAAGGTGAGGATGTGATGATCAATACTTCTCTTAGAGGGAAGTTCTTTCGGGACATTAAATATGTCACTATACCTTTTTAGCAATGCTTTGATCATAGGAAGATCTTCCTCATCTTCCTTGATTTCTATTTCTTCATCATAGTCTTCTTCGAATTCAATCTCATGGTATTGCATCTCTACTGAAACCCCTTGGTATTCTTTTTCCTATGTTTACGGTTTAGGGTTTAGAGTTTAGGGATTAGGGTTTAGGGATTCAACTTTAATGAGAGTAGGGTCTTCTTTGAGAACAACTTGTCTTTTCCCAACCTAAAACGTCATGGTTAAAGATGACCAATGAACCTTCATGGTGCAAGTGGAATTTAGCCACTAAATATCGAGGACCAAGTGCACATTGCCTAATTCAACTACCAAGAAATCTACCACAATGCACAGCTCATTCAACTTAAGCTTTACTCTCTTGGATACCCCTTGTACCTTGCAACGAGTGCCATTACCAATTGTGACTACAAAAGGAGTTACTTCCATCAGAATTTCTCTCTTCCACTATTTTTTAGTGTATGAAGTTATGAGTGGCTCCACTATCAATTAAAACCACCACTTTCTTATCCATCAGCAACCCCTTTAGCTTCATGGTACCCTTCGACGAAAGACTCATGATTGTCTTGAGTCAATTTCAGAACTTTTTGCCACCTCTAACTGTTTTAATTCAACTAAGATTCTTTCTTATTTTCCTCCGATGGATTTGCTTCCTCAATGCTCTCTTCCTCGTTAATAATGAAAAAAATTAGTTCCTTTTTCTCCTCAACCTTGCATCAATGGCCAAGAGAATATTTTTCATTGCATTTGAAACATAATCCCTTGTCTAGCCTAACACGAAACTTTGCATCTAATAATCTTTTTATGGGTGGTTCATTCTTTTGGCAACTGGCCTTGATTGGTATAGTCACTTGCTTCATTTGAAATTCGGTTTTCTTGTGAGGTTCTTTCTCATTCCCTTCCTTGCTTTTGTAGTTGGTGCATTCTCCATTCTTATGTTCTAGCAACCCTAGCTCTTCTCTCACAAGCTTCAGGGCCAAGTTACGATCGTTCATTATTTATGCTTCCTTCATACATTGCTCCAAGTTTTGTGGGTGTCTACTAATGACTTCAGCTTGGAGTGCAGGTTCCAAACAAAATGCAAAAGCATCTCTTAGCACACTTTTAACCATGTGAGGTAGAGGAGTTGGTAATTCACAAACTTATTCACGTAATCATCATAAGAACCATCTTGTACAGATTAGCCAACCTCCTAATCTTTTTTGCCTGAAATGTTTAAAAAATTCAAACATTCTACTATTGAGGTCTTTCCATGATTCAATTTTCTTTCTATTGTGACTCCATCTATACCAATCAACCTCATCTTATCAGAAACTCACTACAACCACTTTTACTTTTTCTATTTCAGGTAGGTTGTTAATCTTAAAGAAATGTTCAACATAGTAAACCCATGATTCAGATTTTTCACCTAAAATCATTGGCATTTTCAATTTCTTGTATTTTCTTCGGTCCACTATCCCTGTGTTCCCTTCACTAGTACCATCTAATTCCTCTATTTTTCCTTTAAGTTTCATCACGGATCCATCAGAAGTACCAAATTCTTCCCTCTTTCGATAGTTGTGGTTTTCTCTCATTTCTTCCACTAATCGATCCATGGATTTCTTCATTTCCAGCATCATTTCTTTATGTCCCTAGATTTCCTTCTTCATCCCTTCCATTTTTTCCTCTATCAAACGTTGAGCCATTGCACGAGTAGTAACCCCCATTTTTAGGGTTATAATATCACTATAAGAAATCGAAAGTCTTCGACGTACAAAACAACATCGGAAGAAACCACGTCGGGACAGACACCTTTTTCCAATGCCATTTTGTACACCACGGGAATAGGCAAACACATTATTTAACATTACCTTTTCTCGACATTGTGCATGGAACGTTGGGAAATAAGACACTATACCCAACGTCTGGGCATAGGGCGTCAAAAATGGTTTTAAATTAAATTAAATATACAGATTCTCTCAATGCTTGATGCATGGCGTCGAGCATGAACAATCTTATTCTCGACGATATTCGTCATGCATCGGGAATAGTTGACACCATTCCTGACGACATGCATGGGTTGTTGAAAAAAAATTGAACATTAATTATGTCGTATCAAGATTTCTAACGCCCCATGCATGACATCGAGAATGGTGTTACCTGTTCCCAATGCCATTAATGATTCCTCGGTAAAGGTTTTACCTATTCTCGACGAGTCACTAATGGCATCGAGAATAAGTCGAAGCTCTTGACGTTTTCGTTTGGCATCAAGAGTTCCCCAATTAAAAAGATGTTTCAAATTTGTGAAACATAGTACCGAAACAGAAGAGAAGGAGAAAGAGAGGTCAGTGAAACGAAAGAGAAGAAAGAGAGATTATGTCGTCGTTATCATTTTTGTCACCGTCATGACCCTGTCACCCTATCGATCCTGTCATCTGTCGTCACTCATCCGTATTTGAGGTAGTTGAAAACGCTAAATAGTTTAAATAGTTTAGTTTAGGTTATATTAGTTTAAATAGTTTAGTTTTTTGTTTTGTGAAATTAGTTTTAGGATTTTAATGGTGAATTAATTTTAGGATATTGTTTAGGAATAGACTTTGGTTTTTGAAGTTGAAAATTTGAAGGTGGGTTGAAAACTTGAAGGTGAGGGGTTATTTGAGAAATTGAATTGGGGATTTGAAAATTTGGATATGTGGGTTGAATTTGAAGAGGGAGATGTGAGTTTAATTGAATATTTGAAGGGAGTCGGTTGAAAATTAGAGGAGGGGTTGAGGATGAAATTTGAAGGGGGGATTGAATTGAAATTTTGAAGGGGGTGGGGGTTTAATTGGGTATAGGAAAGAGGTGGGGGGACGACGGCTACTATTGTTTTAAACATTTTGTAATTTTTGGTTGATATTTGTTTTGGCTATTCTACAGTTAGGTAGTCTTCTTTGTTTTGAATTTGTTTGTATTTCTAAGGGTTTAAAGAGGTGGTAGTAGGGTAGCGTTGTTGGAAGGGGTGGGTAGGATTCGAAGATTGAAGTTGTTTGTGGTTAATTAGGTTGTGGTGGCTACCCTACATTATGGTAGCATTTGTAGTTTGAAGTTAGTTTTAGTGAAAATTTTAGGAGATTGTACATTCAAGGGAGTAAGTTTATGATGCAAGAGGAGAGGAATATGCTTCTAATCAAACCTATTTATGTTTTAGGGACTTAAACAATGGACAAGGGTTAGATGAACCTTAGGAATAATTTTTTCGTTGAGTACAGAGAGAGAGTGGCTCAATTTTGAGAAGTTGCCAAGTTTCACATTGATGCCTACAGATGAATAAGGTATCCATGCAAGAGATGTATGAACTCAAATTAGAACTCACTAGAGAGTGTGGAACGACATCTATTGACTATTAAAATATCCCCTACTACACAAAATGGGTGTATCATGGAAAGTCAGTTAGCTTTAAAGGAACAAAAAACTTTGATGAAGGAACTAGTAGTAACCCTTTTAAGGAAGGAACTAGTAGTGTTTAACCCATTTAGTTATATGAGTACCTTGTACAGTATGTGGCCTATTGTGTTACTTTCTTAAAATTTTCCACCATGGTAGGGAAATTGATGTGTATCTTCTCATACCCGATTCTAGATCTCCTGGTAGGGAAATCGATATGTATCTCTAACAATTGATGAAGGCATATTTCTTCATGTCACTACTCATATCATATCTCCTTATAGGAAAATCGATGTGTATCTCTAATAATTGATTGAGGAATTGAAAGAGTTATGGAATTTCGAGGTGCGTACGTATTACTCTCTTTAGCTATCTTCAAAAGAACCACGTGTGACGTAGAAGTAGGCTACACGATGGAAAGGTAAAGCGTAGAGCTCCTCCAGTTGTGATGAATGGGTATGAAATCTTAGAACAGCTAGATCAGCTGGAGTTTTCAATTATGAGTAAACATCCTTCAATAAAGGATAAGAAAAGAAAGAGAGCTCTTAATTAGACGAAGAGAAGTATTTCTTTCGAACTTTCTTATTGGTGGAGCCTTCTGTTACATCACAAACTTGATGTAATGCGTATTAAGAAGAATGTTTGTGACAACTTGGTTGGTACCTTGAAGAATATTGAAGGAAAAACAAAGGATACCACGAATGCTCGGTTGGACCTACAAGATCTAAAGATAAAAAAGGATTTACACTTATAGAAGTTGGTAACCGATTGGTCAAGCCACACACGAGCTACACGTTAACTAGCATTGAACGAGTTGGGTTTTGCAAGTTCCTGAAATCAGTTAAGTTTTTCGATGGAATTGTTTCCAATATATCACGATGAGTGAATGAAAGAGAGGGAAAACTATCAGATCTCAAAATGCACGATTGTCATGTTTAATTACATCGCTGCTACCTATTAATATTCGAGCATTCTTATCAAAAAAATGTGTACACCTATTACCAAACTATGTAAGTGATTTGGACAGATTGCAAGCGGACATCATAATCATACTTTGTAAGTTGGAAAAAATATTTCCACCTACCTTCTTTAGCGTTATGGTACACCTTGTCGTTCACTTCATATGAAACTAAGGTTACTGGTTTGGTTTCTTACAGTTGGATGTATCCCATTGAAAGAAGCCTAGGAAATTTAAAACAATATGTTCGAAACAAAGCACATCTAGAGGGATCTATTGTAGAAGCGTATGTGATGAATGAATCGAGCACCTTTTATTTGTGTTACCTAAGTGGTATAGAGACTTGATTCACAAGAGATAAGTGAAATGATGAAACCATTCAGAGGACGAGGTGATTGGTGAGTTTAAAATTTTCAAGTAGAAAGTACGACCCTTAAGTGCATTAGTTCTTCGTACTATATCACAAGAAGAGAAACGCCTCTTCCATTGGTACATCCTCTACAATGTAGACGAAATATCAGAGTATCACAAGTAAGCATTTCTTAGCTTCATATTTCTTAAGTATTTGTTATACATTGTTGTTACAAAAATTAAACTCATAATCATCCCAGTCAGGAAACATTTGAGGCTAATATGTTGACATGCTCAAAATGCTAAAAATTTGTATAAAAGACATCAACGAGGATTCCCTGAATGGTTTCAAGCACAGGTATATTGCAAGTTTTCGTGTGACATATATACACAAACGTATTTAAGCACGTAGATGTGTATAATCGTTGTCACATTTATTTCAACTTATAGAACTGCTTGAGTCTGGAAATCTATCTCACGATTTCTTCTTACTTGCGATGGGACCATCATTTAACGTTCGTTGTTACAATGGATGCATCGTAGGTGGGCTGAGATTTCACACGTCAGAATGTGATTCCCGATGCACTACATAGAACAATGGAGTGATGGTCGTTGGTAAAAGCGATGTAAGTGGTAGTGGCGACAATAATTTCTACGATGTTCTAGACGAAGTGTTACACGTTCAATGGTATTACATGGACGTCAATGAAAGTCAAAGAACACACATTGAATTAGGGTACAAATCTCTCAACACGTCTCATTTTTTGTTCGTCGAGGAACTTGTAATTCTTGTGACGTAAGCACAGTAAGTTTTTTACCTAGATGACCCAAAAAATGGTAGTAATTGGAAAGTTGTGCTAGTCATCCAAAACAAGCGTATATAAGACGTGCCATAAGTGAACGATGTTAAGAATGAGCACTTAAATATACTAGAAATCGTTATCAACCGTCGAGTAGACGAACACATCGAGGATGACACTCTGTGTCGGACTGACGTTGATCCCACAATCGTTGAAAGATCGATTGTGCGTCATGTCACTAACGACTTCATGGACGATGTGGATGAACACTTGTGACATGAAAGCGGAGCAAGCAACAACGAATGATAGTGATGAATCACGTACCCACATATTTATGTAGTTTATATATTTTGATTATAGTTAGTGCTCGTGAATGTTTGTTTTCTATGTTCACAGGTAATATGTCATCATTCCTAAGCGGTTTCAATGAGACGGATGTCATGTTCCTTGAGTTTGCAGAGGAGCTAGATAATCCGTCGTTGGTGGGCGACAATTCAAATAAGTCTAATAATGGTATACATTTTAACTTAGGATTATTTGAACTTTTTTCAGACATTATATGTTCTTATAATTTATTCAGCAGGTACTTCTCAACCATCTACTACTCCAACTCCTAGGAGACGTGCGCAGTCTTGACTCTTGGAGTTGGAGCACTACATTGCAGCTAATAAGTGGATTCTGATGATGATCACCTCAGGCATGGAGAACCCTATTTCCCCACATGCCATTCACTTTCGCTAGGCGATAGACGTCTTTATGCGAAAGACATTTCTCGTCTGCTGTCATAAGTGAGCGGACGTAGGTAGAGTACATCAAGATCGTCAAGGGCGACCTCTAGGTAAGTCCACTACACATTTCTATTTTCATTTGAAACATATTTAAGTTAACTAAGCTAATGCATTGTTTTTGTAATGTGTAGAGATTTTTTGTTCTTGATTTCAATGATCAAACAATGAATAGGTTTGTTGAGCATCAGATGCTCAACACCTTTAAAGAGTTTCAGGGCGACTTCATAGGCACTTTAAAAAGTACAACGACCCGAAGGAGGCCTGTGCCAACCACCACACCTTTTGGTGGGACGTAATGAGGATTGGTACTACCTCTGTGATCACTACATCAACCGTGCATTTCAGGTTAGGAATTGAACCCCTTGTAATGGTTAATTATGATTTCAACTTTTAATATATATAAGAAATAAACAATATAATTATTTTCATGCAGGAGCAATCATAGATGAACAAGGCTGTTAGACAGAAGTAGCTTTACAATGATAGCAACGGGTAAACGTTGTTTCAACAACGACAACATGAGCTCGTTGAGCAAAGAAGGCAGCCGGTTGATCATGTGGAGTTGTTTCGACAAACACACATTCGAGATAGGACGTTCATGTCACAGGCAGCGAGGATGCGCATTTAAGTTATCCAAGTAACACTTCTGCCCTTATTTGTCCTCTTTAATAATATATTTTTTATTTACTAACTTAGTCTTTAAATTTGTTTCAGAATTAAATGTTGGAATTCCAATCTCAGCCTCTCTAAGGATATGCGAGATGGTGTTGGGTAGACAACCAGACTACTTTGAAGGCCTGAGGATCGAAGCCCACACTTGATCGAAGTCCACACAATAAAAGGTTAGGGATCGAAGCCCAAGGCCCGCAAGACGACCAGTGCGAGCAATTCCTCTACCTCATGTTCGTAGTCTAGGGTAGAGCTCCAATTACGAGCTGCGCTTGATCAAGCTCTGCAATGGATTGAAGAACAGATAAGAAATCATGATGTGTTAGCTTCAGAAGTGGAACGAATGTGAAAGCTCATAGAAGACATGAGTCAGGCATAGCAAGGACCACCACATGATCCCTAGCTTTGTGGTACATAGATATGTTTCCATTATTTTTAAGCTCATGAATTGACAGTATCCAAAGATGATATGCATATATATGTACTAACTTAGCCACTTTTTGTATCATTGTAGAACCCGCATTGTAGAATGGCGTATGGGAGGCTCGTTAGGGGACGTATGTTATGAAGTAGTTTTTCTTAGCACTTTTTTTACAAGAAATATTTTTTATTTGTATTATGAACTTTATTACCTTTTTAACTTCTTTGTATTATGAACATTTAATTTTTTTTATTAAATTTGTGTTTGTATTTAGTAATTTACTAATTTATTTTGAATTTTCTTTAATTGAATAAAAAAATGTGAATATTTCAGGAAATAAATCTTACAGGAAAATATTCCAAGTACATATTTCAGGAAAAAAAATAAAAAATTACATATTTAAAATATTTCCAGACACACTACATACGTCGGGAATATCGTGCGAATGTCACATCGGGATGGTTATTGTCGATACATGGATGACACTGGATATACAAACGTCGAGAATAGTTATTTTCGACGCATAGCTAACATCAGAACTGTGGACATTAGGGGATGGTTATTGTCGACGCATCAAAGATGTCGGTAACAATAACGTCAGAAGAAGTACATTCCCGATGCCTTGTTGGTGACGCATCGGGAATCAATCTCACGGCTAATTTCTTTCAAAGTCTTCCTGGGCGGCTCTGTTGATGGAATGTGGGCGCGGGTATGGTTGCTTGGGTAGGGTGCGCGTGCAGCTTGGGTTGCGGAGACGGGCGCGGCTTGGCTTCACGAACTTCGACGGACGACGCCCGACATGCGACAGCGTGGCTGTGCGAATGGAGTGCTCAGGCGGACGACAACCATGACGGGGGTCAGCTCGGGTTAGTTCAACGACTAAAGACGGCATACGCTGACGGAAATGCAGCGGTCGGCAAACGATGGAGACGATGGCTTGCGATCCACTACCAGCGACGATCGAACGAACAAGGCGGCGGCCACGGAGCGGCGGTGGTGGTGATGGATTAGGGTTTTGTGGGTGTGATGAAGAAGATGGAATTAATGAGGCACGTCCCACGAGGTTCTAATTTATAATAATAATAACCTTATTATTATTCATTTTCCTTTTTCCTAAATAAACAATTCTGTTCTCTTTCCTCATTTAAATCCCCCCAAATCTCCCTTTTTAAATTCACAATCAACCAATCACATCAACCTTTTTTTTCCAAATAAAATTTCACCATTATCTTTAACCAAATAAATCAATTTTCTCTCTCCTCAACCCAATCATTTTTATCTTCAAACAAATATCTCTACCAATTTTATAATCCAAATAAAATAATTATATTCTTCTCAAACTTAATTAATTACACAACCAAAAATATCATTAACCAAGTTTCCTCAATTACATCCAATTAAAACACCCAAAATTTCAACAATTACAATTAAGATAATTAAAACATATCATCCCAAATTTTTTGGGCGTTACAATCTTCCCTCCTTTGAGAAACTTTCATTCTCGAAAGTTCTAATCCTCGAACAGCTCAGCGTACTGGGTTCTCATGTCCTCTTCTCTCTCCCAAGTGGCCTCTTCCACTCCGTGGTTTTGCCAAAGAACTTTGACTAGTGCAATTCCTCGATTGTGGAGCACCTTGACCTCCCTTCCCAAAATCTCAACAAGCTGCTCCTCGTAGCTCAAGTTCTCAATAATTTGCAATGGATCGTAGTCAACTACATGCATTGGGTCTGCGACACACTTACTCAGCATAGAGACATGGAATACGTCATGCACTGCAGAAAATGATGGGGGCAACGCCAAATAATAAGCAATAGGGCCAATCCGCTCTAGTATCTCAAATAGCCTTACAAAACGTGGACTTAGTTTCCCCTTCTTCTCGAACCTCAAAACACCCTTCATAGGTGCTACCTTCAGAAAAACCATGTCTCCCACATCAAACTCGAGATCCTTACGTCGTACATCAGCATAACTCTTCTGTCTGCTCTGTACTGTCAACATACGAGCTCTAATTCTCTGTATCACTGCATTGGTGGTCTGCACTAACTCAGAGCCTAGCAGTCTTTGTTCACCTACCTCTCCTCAACAAACAGGAGATCTACAACACCTACCATATAGAGCTTCAAACGGCGCCATACCAATGGTGGCCTGATAACTGTTATTATAGACGAACTCCATCAAACGTAAATGGGAGTCCCAACTCCCTAAAAACTCTAGCACACAAGCTCGCAGCATGTCCTCCAAAATCTGGTTCAACCTCTCTGTTTGACCATCAGTCTGAGGATGAAAAGCTTTGCTGATGTCTAACCTCGTACCCAAAACAAGTTGAAGTCCTTTCCAGAACTTCGATGTGAAATAAGCATCTCTGTCAGAAACAATGGATACAGGTACTTCATGCAGTCTCACTATCTCGGTCATATAACTGTCCCTACTTACTGGCAGTGTAAGTGGATTTCCCAAGGACAAAGTGATCTGACTTCGTGAGTTTGTCAACAACAACCCAAATGACTGTATAGCCCTTTAGAGTCTTGGGCAGTCCTGTAATGAAGTCCATCGACACGCTCTCCCATTTCCATCCTGGCACACTCAAGGGTTACAACAACCCTGCTGGCTTCTGTCTAGGTGCTTTCACCTGCTGGCACACCGTACATCTACTGACGAAGTATGCCACTTCTCTCTTCATATTTCTCCACTAATAGACACGTTCAGGTCCTAGTACATCTTCGTACTTCCAGGGTGCATAGTAAATGGAGAACTATGAGCCTCAGTCAAAAGTTCTGCCTTGACTGTACTGTCTTCTGGCACGCACAAACGTCCATCAAATGTAAGGCCATCATCAGAGGATATGGAGAAATCCTCACCTTGCCCTGCCTCTACTAATAGACGCTTCTCAACCAAATAAGGATCATTTAGCTGAGCAACAATAATCCTCTGTCTCAAGGTCAGCTGCACTGACAACTGAGCCAACTGTGAGGTAACTTCCCCTACTGAGACTGCAATCTCAGCTCTCTCAGAATCTCTGAGCAAGGGAGCTTGCTTGATGATAAGCGCTGCTGAATGAGCAACTTTCCTACTCAGCGCATCAGCTACTACATTTGCCTTACCTGGGTGATACAGAATCTCGCAGTCATAATCCTCACCAACTCAAGCCATCTTCTCTATCTCATGTTCAACTCCTTTTAAGTGAAGAAGTACTTTAGGGTCTTATGGTCAGTGAAAATCTGTATCTTTCTCACCGTACATGTGGTGTCTCCATATCTTCAGTACGAAAACCACTGCTTCCAACTCTAGGTCATGGGTAGGATAGTTCTGCTCATGACTCTTCAACAGACGGGAGACATAAGCAACTACCTTACCTTGCTGCATTAAAACACAACCCAGTCCTTTCTTTGAGGCATCACTGTAGATCACGAAACTTCCAGATCCATCTGGCACTGTAAGGACTGGTGCAGACACAAGCTTCTGCTTAAGCTCCTGGAAGCTACTCTCACAAGCTGGGCTCCCAACAAAAGGAGTCTCCTTCATGTTCAACTGAGTTAAGGGACTGGCTATACGAGAGAAGTCTTCCACGAACCTCCTATAGTAACTTATTAAACCCAGGAAACTACGAACCTCGCTAACTATAGATGGTCGAGGCCAATTGGTAACGCTTCGATCTTTGTTGGGTCCACAGAAACTCCCTCACTGGAAACCACATGGCCGAGAAAAGTCACCTTCTTCAGCCATAACTCACACTTGGAGAACTTGGCATACAGCTTATTAGCTCGAAGAGTCTCCAAAACCTGATGCAAATGCTCCTCATGCTCAGCCTCAGTCTTAAAGTAAATCAAAATGTCGTCAAATGAAAACTATAACAAACGTGTGTAAGAAATCCTTAAACACCCTGTTCATCAAGTCCATGAATACCGCAAGAGCATTAGTCAAACCAAAGAACATCACAATGAACTCGTAATGCCCGTATCTAGAACAGAAAGCGATCTTAGGAATATCACTATCCCTGATCCTTAGCTAGTAGTAGCCTGATCGTAGGTCGATCTTAGAAAAGACAGTAGCTCCTTACAACTGATCGAACAAATCATCAATCTTGGGCAAGGGATAGCGGTTCTTGACTGTCACCTTATTCCCCTTTCTGTAGTCAATGCAAAGGCGTATTGACCCATCCTTCTTCTTCACGACAACGCTGGTGCTCCCCAAGGTGACAATACTGGGTCGAATGAAACCCTTGTCCAACAACTTCTGCAACTGCACCTTCAGCTCCTTTAGCTCAGTTGGAGCCATTCTGTAAGGGGCCCTCGAGAAAGAAGCAGTGTCTGGCTATAACACGATGGCGAAGTCTATCTCCCTGGGAGGTGGAAGTCCTAGAAGCACATCAGGGAATACATCAGGGTACTCCCTTACCACTGGTTCGGAGGACAAGGAAACTTCTGGTTCTCTGGTATCTAATATGCTTGCCAAGATGCTCCAGGTACCCTGGCTGAGTAGTTTACTAGCCTTCATAGTTGAGATGACCTTGGGTATACATACGATTCCTGCCCCCTTAAATTTGAAACTAGCCCCAGAGGGAGGGTTAAAAATGAATTCCTTACGAAAACAGTTTATACTTGCATGGTTAGCAGACAGCTAATCTATGCCTAGGATTACGTCGAAATCCTGGATGTCTAACACTAGTAAGGTCACATCTAACATCTGGTTTGCTAACTCTATCTGACATGCCTTTATCTTTTCTTTAGACAACAAAACCTCCCTAGATGGAGTAGAAACAGACAAAACACCACTCAACGGTTCTACCTCTAAACCAACATGTTGAACAAACACATATGATATGAACGAATGGGATGACCCCGAGTCAAACAGCATAGCAGCATAGTGCCCCAAGATCGAGAGCGTACCTGTCACCACTGTACCAGCTCGCTCGACCTCCTAATGAGTAGTGGCAAAAACTCTTCTCTACTGGGAAGCGGGAGGTTGGTGCGGGGTAGTCTCAATGAGTTTCCAAGGACAAGCGTCTACGGTATGCTCTGGTTGCCTGCACCTGAAGCAAACTCCGCTCCCAACCAAGCAACGACCTCCATGAACTCTTCCACAGCTAGGACAAACAGATAGCTCTCTCAAGGTTCTCCCAACTGCTGCAAGCTCCCGACGATGTCGTTGGAAGACACCTCCTGACCTCAAATTTCGCTGTGGTGTCAAGTCAGGCTGTGACTCAACCTTCCTTTTCTGACCAAAGGCTGACCCTCTGCCAGTAGCCTTAGACGGATCAGCTCTCTCATGCAGACTCAAGTCTAGTGTCAACTCCTTATATTAAGTCGAAGTCATTACTAATTTAAAAGATAAATAAAATTTGTAAAATTAAGATAAAAATAAAAAAAAAACCTCAAAATTTTCATTTAAAAGCATAAACAAATGTGATTAGGGATAAGTATAAAAATAAAATCCTAACTCGGGCCCTATCTAATTTTAAAGAAAAAAAATAACAAATAAAGAATAAAATAAAATGCAAACATTAAAATCTGAACTATGACATAAAGCGGAAGCAACGTATCCCTATGGCTCGCCATGGTCACTTCTGGTCATTCGCCTGCTTGCCTTCACCCTTACCTCTGCCTCTGCCTAAAAAATAGAAATGGAAAGAGTGAGTATAAAATACTCAGTAAGGGACTCATTACTAGTCCCGCTAGGTGCCTGTTAACTTCCTATTAGAGTCCTGAAAAGTGGTACCCAAGAACTGACACGTTCTCGAACACGTGCAACATATGAAGGAATATAACTGGTCTTCGATGATCCCAAAGGAACACCTAGGATAAACTGGTTCGTAGTGTACCCAGAGGAAACACTAAGACAACCGGGTTGTGAGCAATCCCGTCGAATAACTCGAATCATGTCTATATCAATGCCAAACTGGCGATCCCGTCGGATTACCCAGTCCTAAAATGGTGGTGATCCCGAAGGATACCAATGGAGGTACGACTCTAATAGATCAAGCTAACATACACCCTAACCATAACATGCACGTAATATAACATCATCACGTCATCAGGTCATATCATATCATCATGTTATATCATATCGTTATTAATTGCCATGCCGTTATGTAATCTAGTTATCAATATGCACAACTTAAAATATATGCGATCTCTTAATCCCACTCGTAGGTCTAGTAGTAAAATCTCTTACCTGGAGATTTGCTCAATTGAATTCTAATAGTAAAATCACGCTTTTTAAGCAACGAAGTCCTAACAATTAGAAAAACACCAAATTTGAATAACCTAACCACCAAACGACCAAGGACCCAAGAATTCAGTCGAAATAACTTACCCGAGGTCGAGGTTGCAACGAATAAGCCCTTAACTGGAGAAATTCCATGCTCCAAAATCACTTGGACCAAACTGTTCTTTAAGAGAAATAATTTAATTTAACACAAAATTAAATTATTTAAGATCCAAAAATTTTAAATCTTAGTTAGGTATTCCAATACCCAATCAAAGCTTACCAAAATAGGTGAAAAAGAACCCAAAACAGGCTGGTGGCTAAAAACAGGTGAAGCGACTAGGCGACTCGGGTAGAAAGCAGAAGGCGGCTCGGACAGGTGGCTCACGTGCGCAGGGCAGCTCACGCGCGCTGGGCAACTCGGCTAATGGAATGCAGACGCGGGTATGGCTGTTCGAGTCGAGTGCGCGTGCGGCACGGGTTTCAGAGACAGGCTCAGCTTGGCTTCATACTTCAGCGAACGGCGCCTGATATGCGACAGCGTGGTTGTGCAAGCGGCTAAACTTGTAACAACGGCTGACGGAGTGCTCGGACGGACGACAGCCACGACGGGGGTCGACTCGGGTTAGTTCGACGACAGTAGAAGGCAGACGCTGACAGAAATGCGGCAGTCGACGAACGATGGAGACGACGCCTTGCGATTCACTACCGGCGACGATCGAACGAACAAGGCGGTAGCGGCGACGACGGCGGCGGATTAGGGTTTTATGGGTGTGATGAAGAAGATAGAATTAATGAGGCACGTCCCACGAGGTTCTAATTTATAATAATAATAACCTTATTATTATTCATTTTCGTTTTTCCCAAATAAATAATTCTTTTCTCTTTTCTCATTTAAATCCCACCAAATCTCCCTTTTTAAAATTCAAAATCAACCAATCACATCAACCTTTTTTTTCCAAATAAAATTTCACCATTATCTTTAACCAAATAAATCAATTTTCTCTCTCCTCAACCCAATCATCTTTATCTTCAAACAAATATCACTACCAATTTTATTATCCAGATAAAATAATTATATTATCCTCAAACTTAATTAATTACACAACCAAAAATATCATTAGCCAAGTTTCCTCAATTACATCCAATTAAAACACCCAAAATTTCAACAATTACAATTAAGATAATTAAAACTAAATCATCCCAAATTTTTGGGGCTTTACACTTTGAACGAATTTTGTGGACTTTAGTTATGGGAAGGTTAGGTTGTTAAATTGGTGTTTCTAACCATTTAGGACTTCATTGCTTGGAAAGCGTATTTTGATGTTAGATTTCGACTAAGCTAATCTCCAGGTAAGAGATTCTACTACTAGACCCTCGAGTTTAATTTAAAGAGACTGCATGTGTAATGGTTATGTACTGACGATGGCTAGCTATAGAACTTGAGGTTACAGATAGAAACTGATATTGTAATTTTGACTGCGAGATGATTATGTGTTAGAGCTGATAATGCACTAATGTTATCACCTACGTTTATTGACACAGTATTGTGATTGAGGATGATATGACATGATATGACACATATGACATGATATGATAGGTTATGTATGGTATGACATGTTATGGCATCATATGTTATGATGTGATTTGATAATATGTTATGTGCATGTTATGGATAGGGTGTATGTTAGCTTTACCTATTAAAGTTGTACCCACATGGGTGTCCTTTGGGATCACCACTCTTTTGACGACTGTGTAGTCCGACGGGATCACCAGTCTGATATTGACATTAACACATACATGATTTGAGAGATTCGACGGGATCGCTCACACTTACGACTGCATAGTCCGACGAGATCACCAGTCTGACATTGACATTGACATAGACATGATGTGAGTGATTGGACTGATCACTCTTAGCCCGATCGTCTTAGGTGTCCGCTTGGGTTCACAAAAGATCAGTTTGTTCCTACAGGATCACAGATTACACGTGTTCGGGAACGTGCCAGTTCAGGGGTATCTCTCTTAAGGACTCTAATAGGAAGTTAACAGGCACCTAGCGGGACTAGTAATGGGTCCCTTACTGAGTATTTTTTTACTCACTCTTTCCATTTCTATTTTTCAGACAGAGGCAGAGGTTAGAGCAAAGGCAAGCTGGCGAATGATCAAAAGTGACCATGGCAAGCCATAAGGATACGTTTGCTTCTGCTTTATGTCATAGTTCGGATCTTAGTATTTGCGTTCTTATTTTATTCTTTATTTGTTATTTTATTTCTTTAAAATTAGATAAGGCCCGAATTAGGATTTTATTTTTGACTTATTTCTAAATACATTTTTTTATATTTTAATGAGAAATTCAATGTTTTTTCTTATTTTTCTATATTAAATTTTACAAATTTTATTTATCTTTTAAATTAGTAATGACTTCGGCTTAGTATGAGGACTTAGGTCGTTACAATTGATATTAGAGCTTATATTCTAGGTTCTGTAGACTGACTTACGATGTAAGTCTTTGTTTTGTTTTGTTTTACCCCTATGGTTATACGGTCCTTCGTCACTCGCCAGGTATGTTTTAAGACTTTGCTAAAACATACATAACTAACGAGTCCTTCGTCACTCGCCAGGTATATTTTAAGACCTTGTCTCAATATTATCATAAGTCTCTAACTCTTCAAGTTGTGGATGAAGATCTAATAACATCGAGCCGCCTCAAATCCAATTTTGCATACATAACATATACTAAATGCAAATTCAGAAGCCACCGTAGATATTGGGATATTTGTAGCCACTCATTTTTCACTCATACATAATATCAAATTCTTCTTTATCTACTACATCCTTATCAGACAAATAAAAAGTGAAGTCATTCTCCCATTCCATTGAGCTTTCTTCTTCTCTCAAAGCACAAAATGTTATCCATGGATCAACTTCTTCATCGTTTTCCACTGCCATAATAACATTGTTTAATTGCTTAAGATCATCCATGCTATAACTAATTTGAGTAGAAAGGTTGTGTTAAGATTTGTAAAAGTCATATAAACGATACAAATATATCTTCATGCTCTCAACTACGTCCTTAACAACATCACTCTCATAAACATTGGAAAGACAATAAAGCTAAGTACTTTAACTTGTACTGAGGATCAATCACCATAGCCACAAACATCAACTTAATCATCTTCTCAAGCGAACCCCAATACTTATCAAACTTTGTTTTCATATTCATAGCCATCAAAGTAAGAACAGAGTTGTTGTTTGTTGCTCCATTTGTTTAAAAAAAATGAATTTTGTTAATCTCCTTATAACCAACATTAGACATCACATATGAAGATCCACTTATTTTTGTAGTGGTTTCATAAAACCCTTTCAAAAACTTTATAAACAGACCTATCGTCAACTAATCAGACACACTTGAGGGCCCAATCTCTTATTTTCACGATCATTTTCCTCAAAATACTCAACAAAATCTGAGTCCTCTTTCTCTTCCTCTAAAATTTTGAAAGCTTTGTGAAATTTAATTGCATGTTCAAGCATTAAATATGTAGAATTCCACCTAGTAGCTACATCTAAACAAACAAGAGCCTTACACTGAATTTTTTCTTGCTTCATACATGCTTTAAAATTTTCCATTCTCTTAGGTGATGATCGTACATATCTCATAGCATTACAAACATTAGCAATAGAATCATGCAAATATTTCAATCCATCATTTACAATAAAATCAATTACATGAGCACAACACCTCATATGCAATAGCTCTACATCTAAAACAAAAGATTTCCAACTTTTAAGTCTTCTCCTAACATATGAAATAGCCACATCGTTGGAACTTGCATTATCAACAGTGATTGTGAAGATTTTATCAATCCCTCACTCCAACAAACAACTTTTAATTGCCTTCCCAATAGTCTCCCCTTTATGATTAGCAACTTGACAAAAACTCAAAATCTCCTTATGTAAAACCCATTCAGAATCAATAAAATGTGTCATGATGACCATGTAGTTCACATTTTGTAGTGAAGTCCAAGTGTCCGTAGTAAGACAAATTCTTTGAGAGCTTTTAAGTAAAAATGATTTCAATTTTTTCTTCGTTGATATATATCTCTAGTTATTGTTACTCTCAATGGTGATGGAAAGCATACAATCGCAGTGGAAACAGGATCGGATAAATACTCTAATTACAACTAAAATACTTTTAGTAATTAACATGCTTTATGAGAGCCCTAATTATATTAAAATAGGGATGAAGAAAAACTTGTCTTTGTAGCTTCCCGATACTTTAAAAACTCCTCAGGAACACAATCCTGGACCTCCACTAGAGTTAACCCCTTAATGTTTGAATTTAGAACCGGGTTGTGGGATCCACTCAATGAAGGAAAAAGAAAGAGAAAGGAGATGGAATTTGGAGGGTTGAGATTTTTTTAGGGTTGAGATCTAAAAAATATTTTTCAAATTAAAAAAAAAAACAAAAATCTTTTTCAATTTGAAAAGTAAGCTATTTATAAGCAAATTACATGTAAAATTGCATGTAATTTCTTCATAAAAAACAACACCTATTATTCCACTAACCTTTAGTGGAATTATTCACTATTTAAATTTCTCTTAGTGGTCTTGGTGTCATCACCATGAGCTTTCACATAGCCCACTAAGAGTTAGTGGAATTATCCACCAAAATGTTGGATTTTTCCACTAACTTTGATCAAGGGGCAAAATGGTCATTTGACCATTCTAGTAAAAGTCAAACTTTGACTTTTTTAAGTCAAAAGTCAACATTTTGACTTTTTACCATTTTGTCTTTCTTGACTAATTTCGATCTCTCGAGCATGAATCTGCATTCATTTTTCTAAAATTCAAATCACATTTGAGTATAAAGTCGGTCAAAGTTTGACTTTTCAAGGTCAAAGTTTGACTTTTTACAACTTTAACCACTCCCATTAATTCCAAGCTTCCAAATATGAATATCTATTCATATTTTAAATATTCAAATCACATTTAAGCATCAAACTCTTGCTTAAAGCTATAACCGACGACTATATCATATATATACTTGTCGGTTTCTCTCTCTTTACCTAATTCAAACTATTCGAATTATTCCAACATGTTGTTTTAAATTAATTCCGTATGAGCTAGCAGAGGATCCTAATGGACCTATAGATCCTGTGCTCCAATGATCTGAGATTAACTGGCTAAACCTTTTTAGACCAAGCTAATCAACATTCGTTAACTAACGAGTCATTCCATTAAAGTCTCGTAGTTACACTCTCCTCACTATAGATATATTTCCATCCATCTGATATAACCACGAACAGTAAGTTAATCCTTCACAAGTTGTTCATAACCTCGGTTGGGTCAAAATATCGTTTTACCCCCGAGGTCACATCTTGTTCCTTAAGTCCCACTAATCTACTCTTGAACAATTGGTTTAAGGTCCAACCTATAAACCGAATCCCTCTCGGGCCAATGAGAGGGTGGGGCCCATTTGTTAAAAACTTGGATTCAGTCTTTAAGGGAACAACCTACCTACTAACCCTAAAGCGGGTAAGAGTGAATTCTGTCTTGCACCCTATGTTCTCAACTATCCACCCGATCTTACCCCTGAAATAGGAGGCTTATTGGGCCAACGCTAATGAGTTGCCCTCACATATGCAGATCTAAGGATAATCTCGTGTGAACATGAGTTCACAGTTAGTTTAGGATTAAGATTAAGTTACCTAGGTGATCAGTAATCGAGATAGTCAATTTTAAACAGTAAACGGCGTTATAACGTAAAAGTGACTATTTCATGGTTTTGTCTTATATAAACCTTTTACATAGGATGCCCCCACTTTCATATCTCTATATGAACGATTCAGGATTACATCGTTTGTGTTAACTAAAAAGCGGATCGCATCCAAGTATCTCTGAATAAGGCGCCAACCTTTATTTATATACTATAGACTATTTAGGCTGTTTACTCGAACTTAATCCATATTTATGTCTCTACATAAAGTTCAAGTTTACTCAAAATAGTCTTGGAATCTTAGTTTATTGGATTTAAGATTATAGTATTCAATTTCTCAATAATGACTTTATTGAATATAATATGATTACAAACTACGAGTTTTAGGACATAAATTCCAACAAACTCCCACTTGGACTAAAACTCCTAGTGGGATGAAAATGTTTGAATTTCACCATAAGAGAGAATAGTGCATATGAGTATAATAAACATATGAATATAATAAACTAGGACACATGCCCAATAAGTTTCCCACTTGTCCTAGTTTACAAACATAGGAAGACTATTTCATGGTTTTGTCTTATGTAAACCTTTTAGATAGGATGCCCCCACTTTCAAGTCTCTACATAAACGATTCAGGACTACATCGTTTGTATTAACTACAAAGCGGGCCGCATCTATACTATCTCTGAATAAGCCGCCTAACCTTTATTTATATACTATAGATTATTTATGCTATTTACTCGAACTTAATCCATATTTGTGTCTCTACATAAAGTTCAAGTTTACTCAAAATAGTTTTGGGATCTTAGTTTATTGGATTTAAGATTATCGTATTCAATTTCTCAATAACGACTTTATTGAATAGAATATGATTACAAATTATGAGTTTTAAGACATAAATTTCAACAGATGGAACATCAAACATAGGACACGCAATACTATAAAAGTGTCTAAAACACTCAGTCTCAACAAATTTGAATGACAACTCATTCATAATTATCATCTTAGCATATCTTAGTCTACATGTTGATTAGCTAAACAATGTAGTTACAAAATTACTAGCATTGGCTTCCTTCCTATCATTTGTAGGTACAAGAATTAAGGTGATTTATCCTTTATTTTCTTCTCTGTACGGGTAATTTTTACATTGATTTCTTAAATGCTTCCACGAAGTGTTAATTCCACAACTATTGTTATCACATCCATAATCCTTGCTACAATAGTTACACTTGCACCTAGCTTCGTCTTTAGCACTTGCTTCCATTTTTGTGAAATGATCCCACACTGAAGAAGTTTGTTTATTAGGTCTCTTTCTTTTGGACTTGGGAGGTTTAGGTGGTACATGTTTTGTACTTTAGCTTGTATTATGAGCGGGAGGAAGAAGGGAAGTAGGTGTTTCATTATTACTGATTGCACTCGCATTCTCATCTATAAAATAAATGAAATCAACATCTAATAACATTCTAATTAAACTTCTAACACCGACATACACATTAACTTCCCATACCAATTAAACTTCAAAAACCAACATACACCAATTAAATATATGCATATGTAATTCCAACACCAACATACAATACACCAATTAAACTTCCAATACCAACAAAACATACACCAATAATTAAACTTTCAACACTAACATACACCAATTAAACTTGCCAACGCCAACATAAAATTCAGATTCAACAACTAAAATATCTAATTCCAACTAAAGTTCCAATTAAAACATATACATATCTAATTCCAACCCCAACTAAAATTTAGATTTCAAACAATGCATCAAATTATTAGATAAAAAAATGTTAACCATCAAAATATTTAACTTATCATAAAGTTAGACAATGGTGATTTCGCAGTATCCGAAATGATGTCCATGGTGACGAATTTTAAAGAAACCCAAATATAAATATTTGAGGCACTATTAAAAGAAAGTGTTACGGATCAATCAAATATGAAATCCTTGAGTTCAAAGAAAGCCAAAAATCCATATCCCTATCCATATCCATCAGAAAATAAGCAAATGCATGGATTAAAAACAAAACCCAAATCAAGAAAAACGAAAAAGAAAAGCCCTTCTTCTACCACCTCCCATCCTTTAACTCCAAGGCTGACTAAAAAAAAATTGCATTTTTCACCCACCCATGACCCATTTGGGTGAATTTCTCAAATATATAAGAAAGAAAAAAATGAACAACAGTGACCAATTTTTTTCACTCTAAGACTTCATATTTACAAATGACTTTGAAAAAGTCCTAATCATATATAAGTATTTATTCCTCGTAAGAATAGGCATTACGAAAACTTCACACGATTCTAAACCATAGCTTAAGACAAAGTTCCTAATTTAGGGACCAAAATGATCGAGATATGCAATATAACCATGGCTTAAAAAAAGTAGTTTAGAGTACAAACAATTAATCAACATAATCTCTAGTAAGTACATATTGATAAATGGAAATTTTACAGTCATTAAAATCGAAAGACAAATGTTCCAAATAATAGTATAAAAATTTTTAGTCACTGTTGTTGCTCACACTCATGTTCTGCAAGAAGGTCCGGTGACTGGAAGGTCAAGAACAGTGACCAAAAAATTTTTCAATAGTAATTTTCAAAGCCAAAAAATAGAAAAACAATTAGAAAAAATGGAAGTTAGGTCCAGATGGAAACGATGAACAAACCTTGGGTAAAACAAAATGAAGAACCCTTGGAATGTATGAGACACCGACTGAAATGTGGGAGATGAAAACAAAATGAAGAACCCTTGGCTAAAAATAGGCAAACGCACGACTGGAATGTGGGGGATGAAAACAAAATGAAGAACCCTCGGCTGAAAATGGGCAAATGCACGGCTGGGTGGGAGGAAAACATGCAAAGCAGTAGAGGAATGGACTCAAAGTTTCTACGCGTTATAAATATATATTATTAGGGTTCTTTTTATAGTTTTTATGCGTTATAAATATATATTATTAGAGTTTTATATATACATATATATTACTAAACCAGGCCGGGTTGACCAACCCGACCCTTAATTCTCCAATCCAGTAACCGACCTTTTTTTTCAATTTCCTAACCCAACCCAACTCTTATGGTTTACGTTGGGTGGTCTGGGTTGGTCGAATTATCGGATTTTTTGAACACCCCTAAACGTGGAAAAAACCCCCTCAACGTGAGGAGTAAAAAACCACAAATCGAAGTCAAAATCTCCACTATAATCTTTAAGGACCGGTTTGGGGCAAGGAAAGACTAAGGGGGAAAAGATAAAATTTTATCCTTTCCTCATTTGGTGGAAAAAAAGGGGGAAATGAGTAAAAAAATTTCTCCCTATTTTCCTTCTCTTTCCTCATTAATTCCTTTACCTTCCCAATTAATTCCTTCCCTTTCCCCCCTTTAATCCTTCTCTTTCCGTTATTTTCTCCATCTATTTCCTTCATTACCGATTCACCTTCTTCTCCCCTCCTCTCATCGATCTTGTTGGAATTTGTGTCCTAAAACTCGTACTTTGTTATTTGATTTAATAAATTCTATTATTGAATGCTATAATTTTAAAACCAACAAGTTAAGGTCCCGAGGCTATTTTACTAAGTTTGTCAAATACACTTGAACTTTATGTATAGACATAAACATGGATTAAGTTAAAGTTAATAGCCCAAATAGTCTATAGTGTATGAATAAGGTTGGGCGGCTTATTCTGGATAAACACTATGGATCCGGCCCGCTCCGTAGTTAGTACAAATGATATAATCCTGAATCGTTCATGTAGAGACATAGAAGTGGGGGCATCCTATGTAAATGGTTTGCATAAGACCAGAACCACGAAATAGTCACTTTTCGTTATAAACTATAAACTGGCTATTTCAATTATGATGACCTAGGTAACTTGATCTTAATCCTGAGCTAACTATGAACTTCTGTTCATTCGGTAGTATCCTTAGATCTGCATAGGTGAGGGTAGCTCATCATCCTAGCTCAATAAGCCTCCCATTTCAAGGATGAGACCGAGTGGATAGCTCGGGACATAGGGTGCAAGACGAAATTCACTCCTATCCATTTTTGAGATAGTAGATAGGTTGTTCCCTTAAGGACTGAATCCAAGTCTTGAACAAGGGGCCCCACCTTCTCATTGGCCAGAGAAGGATTCAGGTTTATAGGTTGGACCTTAAACCAATTGTTCAATAGTGGATCAGTGGGTCTTAAGGAGCAAGATGCAATCTCGGGGGTAAAACAGTATTTTGACCCAGCCAAGATTATGAACAACCTGTCAAGGATCAACTTACTCATCATGGTTATATCAAGTGGACAGCAATATATCTATAGTGAGGGGAGTGCAACTAAGAGTCTTTAGTGGAATGACTCTTTAGTTAACGAATGTTGATTAAGCTTGGTCTAAAAGAGTTTAGCCAGTTAATCTTGAATTGTTGGAGGTCATGATCTATAGATCCATTAGGTTCTTCTACTAGCTCATATGGATTCAACTAAGAACAATATGTTGAAGTAACTCGAATTGTTCGAATTATGAAAAGAGAGAGAAACCGACAAATATATATGATATAAGTCGTAGATATAAACTTTAAGCTTTATGTTTAAATATTACTTAAATAAATATGAATATAGATTCATATTTAAGCTTGGAAAGTTTTGAAACGAAAAAGGTGTAAAAGTCAACTTGTTGACTTTTAACTTTGGGAAACAAAACTTTGACCAGATTTATATTCTAATATAATTTGAATTTTAAGAAAATGAATGCAGATTCATACTCGAGAGGTTAGAATTAGTTAAGACGGAAAAATAGTAAAAAGTCAAAAAGTTGACTTTTTACTATGAAAAATCAAAGTTTGACTTTGACTTAATTGGTCAAATGACCAAAATGCCCATTTGACTAATCACTTAATTAACTAAAACTTAGTGGGCAATGTGGCAGCCGATTGTGAATTAGAAGCCACTAATTCCATTAAAGAGTTAATGGATTAATTAGGTGTTGAGATTATATGAAATAATTTGAGAGAGAATGATGTTTTTTTGAAAAACCACCTAAACGATTCACTACCTCCCTTCTCTTAAAGTTTGACTTCACAAACCGAGTCCCACAACTCTGTTCTTGGTCTTGAGCTTAGTAGGCCAACTTGGTGGTTGTCCTTGTTCGTGATTTTCAATCAAATAAGAAGCTTTGGATCAAAAAAGAAATCTAAAACTATAAAAGGTAAGTTCATCGTTTACCTTTTATGCTCTTTGTTTAGGTCCATCGCATAACATGTGCATATTGTCTTCTAAATCGTTTAGATGCATATAGAGTAAAGCATAATCCTTTTTATTCCACTGCAGCATGTCTCTTGTTGGTTTTTTCCATTAGATCCATACTCCTTTTCCTCCATCTTCTCCATAGTTCAATCGGTCAGGTTCTAATCTACTCCTTCCCAACATTTTTCCCATTTGGTCGACACCCATATCACCCCATTTTCATTCACTCTAATCTGTTGAGCCAAGAATGGTTTTCGACGCTTTCTTTTTCTTTTTATTTATCCTCTTTCCTTCACTAAATCGATTCGGGAATGGCTTTTCTCTTCGATTTGCCACTCGGATCTAAAGGGGTTTGGGTTTGCGTAACGCGTTGCCGATCAGATTAGCCATTGACACTACGATGTTAGTCGTTCGATGAGTTGTTGATGCTACACGATCGTCGCCTGAGTTGATCTGAGAATGGTAGGGTTGAGTTATATATTCCGATCCTTTTTTCTAAATGTTGATGATGAGGACGATCTTCCACATATTCCTTTGTTGTTGTTAGTTATTTGTTGTGTTTACATGTTCGTGTTAAAATCGATTTTATTTTCCTTATGATTATGTGCAAAAAATAATTTCTCATAGCTCAATATCCATGTGTTTTCTGTTGGGTTTTCAATTTTGGTATGCCTTTCGGTTTTCCCATGTGCTTTGTTTTACAAGAATTTTTTTTTCTTATTTCTGTTATTCAATCCGATTATGAGCATCATTTTGTTATTGTAGCGTGCATAGGTATTCCGTTTTGTGAAATTTTTTTAGTACTATATTATGTTATACTTTTCCAATTTGATGGTCTTTTTTTCCATTCGTCCGCTAGCTCACGGTTTATTGTGGATGTTTACGTTTATTCTTTGTTTATCATGTTGTTTGTGTGTATTGGTTCACTGATTGTTTTCAATGTCGTTCCATATCTTTTGCTTACTGATTATTTTGTATGTCCTTCCATATTAAATTATGTTGTTTCTGTGTATTGGTTTATTGATTGTTGTGTATGTCGTTCCATATGTTTATCATATTAAATTATTTTGTCATGCCTTTCATATCACCACATTTGATGACATTCTGTATAAAGTTCAGTTTCCTAATATGAAATGAACTTCTTTCCTTTGAGACAAAAAAAAACATAAATTTCACTGTTTCTCTTCGATTTTTTCTACATAAGTTTTCCATGAATGTACGATATAACAATTTCATATTTCTCATGGTTACACGATGGTAGGTCTTCAGGCAAAGGTATGCGGCGACCTCCATTTCATTTTTTTAACATTTTCACACATACACATAAACAGCATTAAGAATTTATAAATGAATGTTTCTTATTTTCATTGCAGTGCGTAGGAGCACTTAGCGAGACAGAAATTAACCTTCTACAGTCCCTACGGCCTTTCGCATAAAAAAAAAAAGTCCTTATCGTGCAATTATGTCGTTTCTTTGTCTTATTTCCTATGTTTAAGTACATGGACACATTATAAAGATGTAGTCATGCTTGTGTAATGTACAAGGGACTTTGACAGTAAATATTTTTTTATTTACACTATGGTTTTCGTTAATGTTTTAAGAATGTGCTTTCATTAATCCATGTTGCACAAATTTCAAAAATTTACCTTCCATGGCACGTTCTGTTATTTACAGCAACGAACCTTCGAAAACAATAATAAATGCCCATTTCATAACACAAAACACGATGATAACAAAGTTTCACAAAATACGTAATTGTGAACTTGTGTAATATTTTGACCTAAAACTAAGTAAAAATATAACCAAATTTTTAGTCAATACACAAAAAATTAAAAAATATATTTTTAACATAGCGAGTGCATTTGAAATTATGAGACGACAAATTTAAAAAAAAAAATCGATTTACATATGTTTGATCACATTTTTCGAATGAATAAAGGACAATAAGTTTAAAATTATACTTTTGAATTGTTATCCTAAATACATTAGTATAGATGCAAGCGAGTTCTTAAAAAAATGATGAGAAAGTTTGTAATTGGTCGATTGATAAGAATCAACACTTCTTTTCAATAAAAAATACAAAACAAATGTGTTTTAAGTGATAGTTTTTTTAAACATATGAAAAGAAACCATTAAATGGCAACAAATGTATTTTAAATGCAAAATCGTACAATAAGCTTATGAATAAATTGTATATAAGATGATTTACAGTTTTAAAAAAGGCGAATGCTAGTAGGTGAAACAAACTATCACATGTCCCTTTCGCTTACGATTTCTGACAATTTCCTCCACCTTTAACAGGTTTCCCCTCTTACTTACGTAAAAAATGGACCCACAAAAAATCGTCGCTATTGTATATGCATTCCAAATAACCCAATGACAGATGCTCCTGATATTGGAGGCACTGTCGCATGATAATAAGCGCATAACTCAAATCCCGGCCAATGCAAGACATAGGATTAGGCACCTAATGTAAACCCGATATTTTTCTTTGAATTTTTTTTTAATATGAAAGGAATAAAAGAAATTGAAAATTAAGTATATAGTTAATGGTTTTTTCTATAAAAAGAAAAAGGGAAAAAAAAAAAAGAAAAGAAAGGATAAAAAGGAAGGAAAAAAAAAAAAAAGAAGAAAATTTCCATTAATTTTCTTTTCTTCTTCTCTTTCCCTCCACCGCCAAGTTTCCCTCATCCATTTCTTCACTATTTCTGCACCAAATTTTAGAGGGACTTCAAAGGGAAGAAGGTTGAGAAAGGAAGAAGAAGAGGTTCAAGAAGTATTTGTCGAAGAAGACAAGGAGTTTGTAAGATCAACTTCTCTATAGTTCACTAAGCACATCTCTGGTTTTTATTGATTTCGAGCTACACAAATAGAATTAAGAGGTAATGTTTAAATTTACTGAAAGCCAAACATATTTTATGAAGAAAGCTTGAGCAAATTCTGATGTTCATTGGGTGAATTTTGACAAAACAAAATAGGGCAGGTGGTTTTCACGGGAAATCAAGAGATCTCTGGTTTTTTTTGTGTTTCAGGGTGTACTAATGAAGTTAGGATCTCTATTTGGTATGGTTGGAAATCTTATTCAATTTATTACAACTCTTGTAAAGAAATCGTGAACCAAAAATGACTAAAAATAAGTTAAATTGTAGGGACAAGTTAAAGGGGTCGTGGTGTACGAGATTGTTGGAGTGGTTCTGTTTTGAGGGATATCTGAGATTATACACAGGGAATCAGAATTTTATGTCTTCAGGTAAGTTCTATAGGACCTCAAAATAAATATTTTGACATAAAGAAATCTTATTTTGGATAAGTATTGGAAGAGTTATGATCATTTGAATGTCATGCTATAAATCTAAAAACTTTTGAGAAATGTGTGGAATATGGTTTATTGTTTTTAAAGATAAACTTCTTTAGCATTATCTTTAGTGAGCCATGTCAAGTATAACATTTGAAGATCATAATATTTAGGTTTCTAATACTCGGTTCTGGTTGTTTGACAGGCCAAGGAAATAGGTCGAATTTACACATCGAGAAACTAGTCTTAGACTATAAGTGATCAAAACCAGTTTTGAAAATATTCTCCTAATTATCAATTATGATTGACTGATCAACACGTTTATTTACAAAGCTTTGAAAATCATTTAAATTCCATGATTATTTTCCAGTATGAGTTTCGTGACTAGATTTCTTAATGAAAATTTATGCTAGCACGTAATTATCAAACGTCTGGAAAGTATTTGAACCACTGTGTTTCAAACAAAGCATGAATTATCAAGTTTTGTTTTAAGAACTACAGCTTTTCCCGAACAATCTAAGTAAGCTTGAACTTTACGCAAGGTGAAGATAGCATGCATGTTTTAACATTTTCTTATGATTTTTCTGATGTTTCCATTAACTACATGACTGAGGTGTTGAGCCCGAGGCTATATGGTATCGTGTGCACACAGGTTAGATTCTGTCGTGACGTTGAGTGTACTTCGTAACAATGATGCTGTCGTAAGTGCTGGGCAGGTCCCATTACGACAAAGATGATGGGAGTACTGGGCGGGTTCTACTACATCATAGAGCTTATAAACATTTGTTGTATTGGGTGTGCCCTACATAACGTAGATTTATCATGTTAGTTAAAATATTTTGATATACTTGATATGTCTTGCTAGATTTCAATGACGTATATACTGAGTATTTGAGGAAGCTACTCTTACTATTATATGTTTATGTTTACAACTTGTATAAACAGATTTACATGTGTAAGCTTTCACGTGCTCTTACCTTTAAATTTCTAGTTTTAAACTGAGTCACTACTAAGCTTTATAGCTTACCCTTCCAAAATGTTTTACCCACTTTCCAGGTAGAGATTGAGTTTCCGGTGTCTGATAGACTGTCTTAGTCTGCTGCAGCTCCGATATCGATTACCAGTACGTGGTTAGAGTTGTGCATAAAGTCTGTTGTGTTATGATGTATATATTTTTTTATGATATAGATACTCCACAATTTGTGTAAGCTTTAAGAGCTGCGGTTGTATAAACCTTTATTGGTTATGTTTGGCTAAGGTGTCTCTAGGTTTACTCGTGAAATTAGTTATTTTTGGGCTACACTTCATGTATGTATATGATTAGTCTAGGATCTACTGTGTTATGTTGCACGTACAATAGTTTATATACTAGATTAGCAAGTTTATCACCTTATAGATTTCAGTAGAGTCGACAGATACAGGTAGAGAAGCGTTGTCGATCGGCTTCACGCCGTCTTTCAGTCTAAGCTAGTAGGTAGTTCGGGAGGGGGTGTGACACCTAACGTACTTTCGCATGATACATGCGTCTGACCTAGTATGTCGGGAAAGTACGTGGATGGAGAGACGCTGCTTCGCAATTCTGTGCCATCTACTACGAACTAAGGCTGGTTTAGAATCTACTGAATGTGTGGACGTTAAGGAGATGGTCGCCCTCTTCCTTCATGTGCTAGCGCACGATGTGAAGAATCGACAGATCTGAAGGGAGTTCGTTAGGTCGGTGAGACAGTCTCCCGACATTTCAACATGGTGTTGATGGTCGTTCTTCAGTTTCATGATGACTTATTGGCAACACCACAACCTATAACGAGTGGATGCAATGACATGAGGTGGCAGTCTTTCGAGGTTAGGCCTAAAGAACTTACCATTTCATTGACTAATTTTTCAATTTCAAAGTTGTGCAAAATAAGAAATTATGTTGCATATTTGTTGTAGAATTGCCTTAGTGCACTTGACGACACGTAGATCAAAGTTAACATGTCAGCAGCGAATAGACCAAGGTATCACACACAAAAAGGTGAAGTGGTGACAACTGTCCTCGGCGTATGCGATACGAAGGGGGACTTCGTTTTCAATTTAGCCGGCTGCGAAGGCTCGGTCATTGACTCATATATTTTAAGAGATGCGCTTTTCTGACCTAAAGGTCTAAAGGTTCCGAAGGGTGAGATATATTTTCCCACTGTAACTGGGTAAAATTGTATGTCATATGTTTCTTATGTATTCGTTTACCGCTCTAACAAAATCGAACAACATACTCATAGGGTATTATTATTTGTGCGACGCGGGTTACCCAAATGCAGAGGGTTTTCTAGCCCCCTACAAGGGCCAACGTTATCATCTACAGAAGTAGCATGGTGAAAGAGTTCTTCAACATGAAACATTTTGGCGCACGAAATTGGATGACGAAGACGATGGTGACTCGACACACGCAACTACTAGTGACGACGACATCACATACATTGAGGCCTCAAACGAATGGATAGAATGGCGTGATGCTCTTGCTTCGTCGATGTTCACCGAATGGCAGTTGCGTAATCAGTAGTACCGTTTGATTTTTGTTATTGTCCCGTTCGTATACCGTTTTGTATTATGCAACTTTTCATTTGTATTTGTTGTCATAATATTTTATGTACTGATGCTTGGTTTAGAAAGATGTATGTCTATATGTTTAATTACCTTACTCCTTAATTGGATAACATGTTTGGTGTCTTGTGTTGTTCAAATGTATTTACTTATTGAATGTATTGTACAGTACGTGTAATGATTCCTTTTTTATATCAGAATGACAAGTTCTTCTAGGAACCCAAAGCATTCCTGGGACACATGCAGAGGAGGCGTGCCTAGTAGACTACCTCGTGGACTTGGTTAACGCAGAGGGTGGAGGTCGAACAACGGGACCTTTCACCCTGGTTATTTAGCACCACTGATGAAGATGTTAGGGGAGAGAATGGCCAGTTGCAGTCTGAAGACAACAATCATCGAAAGCCGAATAAAGTTGTTGAAGAAGACGTTTCAAGCCATTGCCGAGATTAGGGCCCCAACAAGCAGTGGCTTCAGCTGGTACGATGACGTCAAGTGCATCATTGTCGAGAGGGACATGTTCGACCATTGGGTCCGAGTAAGAGTATGAACATAATTATATGACTAACTGGTTTTTATGGAATACTAATTGCATTGTTGTTTTTTTTATATATATATTTTTTTCAGACGCACCCTGTAGCGAAAGGACTCTTTAACAAGCCATTCCCGCATCAAATTAGAAGGTGTCACTCATGAGAAGCTTCATCAAGATGTTCAATCCGATAAAGGCAGCTTACTGTAGGATCCTCCTTAGTGGTGACCCGCGACTATGCTGATATCTTTCCCATAGAGGACTTTTATGATGCTTTATTTTTTCAAACCATGGATTTAGATTTATTACCTTTCCCATTTTCTTTGTTATAATTCACATTACGAATTTATTTCACTTTATTTAACATTCTTCCATAATGCATAAATAATTAGTTTATGGAATTGTCTCATAACGCATTTCAATATACGGTTTAAAATGATGTCATTTGTGAATGATGGTAATTGCACGTGCATTATACTAACAATTACACGTTTAAAAAAAAGTACACGTCGCATGATGAACAAACATAAATTCAATTTGTAAGAAAAACAGAAATTAAAAATATTGATTCATTTACGAAAAAACAAAAGTAATGGAAAAAAATTGGTCATAATCTTTCTCATATAATCATTCTTCCAAACAATGATAAGGATAAAAAATAATACCCTAATAATCATTCCACTTAATCCTTCCCCCGAACAAGGATTATAAATAATCCTTCATAATCCTCCTACTTAATCCTTCTCCCAAACATGGATTATAAATAATCCTTTCCTTTTCATAATCCTCCTTTCCTTATTCCTTTTCCCCCATATTCCTTTCCTTTCCCCAAACGGCCTCTAATGGATACAACAAAGTTCTCTCTAGTCACAACTAAAGGCAAGTATCTCAAGGATAATAATCCCGACAACAAACGACAATAACAAAGCAGAAAAATTAGAAAGATCTCATAATATGTGGTAGCCAGTCATCCACTAAACTCTAATTGTAGATATCTCCAAACAAAATATCCACCAATTAGAATGAAGGCCCTTGTGTCAAGAACATACTGTCAAAATTTTAGCTTGATTTGGCCACAGATCGATCCCCAAATGGCTTAAGAACGGAACTGGACAGAATATTCTTTTTCTAATTTCTCTCACTATTTGTCGTTGCATACAGTTACTGTCCCTTTCTTTTTTTTTCAATTGCATAAAAAAATTAACCCTAAATAAATGGGTCGGGCTTCCCAACAAAGCGAAATAATAAAGTCCATCAACATTTCCATGTAATAATCTCAGAAGAGGTCAATCTAATTCTTATTCTCTAATAATAAAATATGATTATAATTTATGTCTCAACATATATCAGCATTCTATGATTATCAATTATAACTCATACTAATCTTAATTTATCAGTGTTCCCATAATAATAATCAATTCGGGACATTTACAATATAATAACATATTCATAGATATTATTATACAATAACATGCAATTTAATAATAATGAGATTAATAACTTTTATTAAATAATTAAACAATAAACTAATTATCCATAAAATTATCATATAGCACAATAAAGAACCAATAAGAGGCACCAAAGCTACTCAAGTCACATTTGCGTGCCGTAATGCGAGGGCCAGGATGCATTGCAGGACGAGACGTGACAAGTGATCATCGTGCAAAGTCTGTCCTATAGATGCTAGTTGCTAATTATGAGTAGAGGTCATTATATTTCCATAGTTGGTTCGTTATGCTTTAGTATGGATTCAAGTTATTGGTCTAAGCAATGAGTTGTAATAAAGTCTATGTTTTCGCTGGTGTGCCTTAAAAGTTACAACTAGTGGTCCAAGTTGTTAGCAAAAGCATTTAATTTATGTTGTTTGTTTTATTGTAAGCATGCATATGGCTTATGATTGTTAGTTGAGTTAGATAGGTTGATAAGTGTTATTGTCAAGGTATGACAATGCATGTTAGGCCTTGCACCCTCTTTTAAGGTCGGATGCTCAAGTCACATTTGCGTGCCGCAATGCGAGGGCCAGGACACGTTGTGGGATGGGTCATCAAAAGTGATCATCATGCAAAAAGCCTACCCTACAGCTTCTAGTTGTTAATTGTGAGTGGAGGTCATTATATTTCCATAGTTTGTTATGTTTTAGTATGATTCAAGTTCTAAGCCTAAGTAGGTGAGTTGTAATCAAATCTACATTTCCGTTGATGTACCTAACATTACAAGTAATGGTCAAAGTTGTTAGCAAAAGCATTTAGTTTGTTCTATTTGTTTTATTGTAAGCATGCATATGGATTGTGACTTTTAGTTGAGTTAGATAGGTTAGATGGTTAGGGAGTGTTATTGTTAATGTATGATAATGCTTGTCAACCCTTGCACCCTCTTTTAAGGTCGGATTGGAGTTTAGATAAGAGACTCTAGGAGGGGGTGTGACACATTCACTAGATGTGAAGAAATACATATTTCAACCTCGAGATGAAAAACTTCTTAGTCTCATATCTTAGTGCAATTGGTGTACTTATGTATCTTGCGAATTATACAAGATCTTATATTGCATTTTCAGTAAATTTATTAACTAAATGCAGTTCTTCTCCAACAAAAAGACATTAGAATGGAATTAAACATATACTTCATTATCTCCAAGGAACAATTGATATGGGTTTCTTTTATTGAAATAAATCAAATTTTGACTTAGTTGGTTTTGTAGATTCTAAATATTTATCTAATACACACAAACCTAGATCTTAAACAGATTATCTATTCACATGTGAGGGACTGTTACATCATGGCGATTAGTGAAGCAGACCATAACAGCCACCTCCTCGAATAGTGCTAAAATTCTTACAATGAATGAGGCAAGTCAAGAATGTGTATGGCTAAGATCAATGATTCAGCATATTCGTGGAGCAATGTGACCTGTCTTCTAGTAAAAGTCTTTCAACGATGTTATACAAAGACAAGACAACATGTATAACTCAAATCAAATGATGTTATATTAAAGGCGATAGAACAAAGCATATTTCACATAAGTTTTTCTTTACTCATGATCTTGAAGAAATGACGACATCACAATACAGCAAATTTGTTCAAAAGATAACCTTGCACACTTATTTACAAAATCATTATCTACCGCAACTTTTGAAAAATTGGTGCACAACATTGGAATATGCCAACTCAAATATCTCAAGTACATGTTTCTATGAGGGAAAGTAAATTGTACTTTTGTAAGTGAATAAATTATATGAGATATGTAATTTTTTTCCCTTCACTGTGATTTTTTTCCATTAGGTTTTTTCATATTAAGGTTTTAAAGATTCATATTTCATATATGTAATGGGCATCTAATAAGGGTGAGTATTATAAATATTAGTAAAATAGATGTTTATTATTCATTATATGCTTAGTGTCATTGCATGTCATGTGTTATTTTCTTCCACATCCAATATCTTTGTCATGTGTCTTAAAGATACCAACCCTTAGTGGCTCTGTAATTCACCTCATGTAGTATTTGGTGAGTTTTGTAAGTCATACAAATTAAATATTAGTGAAATATCCAAAGAAATTAAAGTTTTAATTAAATATTATATTTTATCGATTTCCATATCTAGTTGTGACTCATTTTTATAACAGGCCATACACTACAAGAAATCAGAGATTTCCTAACTTACAAATAGGCGTTGGAGAAATGGACATCGAACAAAAGATTTTTCCTGCCGCCGCAATGGACATGTCAGGACAAGGAAAATACATTATTTAATTATTTACCTTCCCTGCCATCATATGCATGGCATTGGGAAACAGAACACCAATCTCGACGTGTAGACCTACTACATCAGGAAAGGTGAACAATTAAATAATATATATCTTTTCTCACGACGCGACTTGCATGGCATCGTAAATGGTCATCCATTTTCCTAAATCTATTAGTAGTGTGTCGGTAATGTGGGGGTTATTTCCAATGCATTACTAATGGCATCAGGAATGGTGAACAATTAAATAATATATATCTTTTTTCATGAACAATTAAAACATTGTCGATGATGGCGTCAGGAATGGGCGTCCATTTTCTCGATGTCATTAGTAGTGCATTAGTAATGTGGAGAGTTATTCCTGATGCATTACTAATGTCGTCGATAATGGTAGAGTTCTTTCTACGTTTTCATTGTGCATCGGGAGTTCCCCTATAAAAAATTATCCTTTAGTTCTATAAATCACAGAACTGAAAGAGAGAAAAGAAAGAAGAATGAGAGAGACCGACAAGACGAGAAAGAGAAGCTTTCCATGCTCGTCGTTCCCCTATCGCCATTCGGTCACCATCTGTCGTCGCTCCTCCAATTTTCGGTAAGTTTTAATTTTGGTTTAGTTTAGGGTTAGTTTAGCTTTTTGTGTATATTTTGATTTAGATTATGGATTTTGATTTTGAATTGGTTTTAGGATTTTGTTTTTGAATTAGTTTTCAGTGTTGAAATTGAAATTTTGAAGGGAGTGGGTTGAAAATTTGAAGAAGGTGGGGGTGGGGGTAGGAGAGTTTAATTGAAAATTTTAAGGGAGAAGGGAGTTTGAATTGAAAATTTAAAGGGGGAAGGGGGTTTGAATTGAAAGTTTGAATTGAAATTTTGAAAGGGTTAGGGTTGAAAATTTGAGGGGGTATTCAATTAAAAATTTGATGAGGGTTGTATTGAAAACTTGAGAGGGGTGAGGATTGTTTTTTATAGAGATTAAACGAGCAGGGCGGAAGAAATACCAAAAATTTGCCCTAATTGCAACCAATTAACAAAAAACTCTAAACTGAAATAAGACTAAAAAAGGGTTTTAAAGAAAAACTTACGTTCAAAGCTCTGATTAATGCTTGAACCACCACTAGGGTTGACCTACTATTCTCTGGACTCAGAACTGCATTGTGGGACCCATTGGATGAAGGAAATCGGGAGAGAGAAAAAAATGGAAAAATATAGATAAGGTTTATTATTTTAATATTTGATTTTTTTAAAAAAAAAACCAAATAGAAAAACACAGTCCAATGTTGATTTAGAAAATAATGTCAAGCTCTTTTCTTGAAGCCCTAAGAGCCCAATTTATAGAGAACTTACATGCAAGGTTACATGTCCATGCACACATATGAGCCAACAACACATAACCCACTAACTATTAGTAGGCTTAATGTCTTCATAGTTTGATAACACCTAGCCCACTATAGTTAGTGGGTTTATCCAACAAAATGTTAGATTTTTCCACTAACTTTGGTCAAAGGGTAAAATTGTCTTTTGCTCAAAGTCAAACTTTGACTTTTCAAACCAAAAACTCAAACTTTGACTTTTCAAACCAAAAAGTCAACTTTTTGACTTTTTACAATTTTGTTCGTCTTGACTAATTTTGACCTCCTGAGCATGAATCCGCATTTATTTTCTCAAGATTCAAATCACATTTGAATATATTACCAGTCAAAGTTTGAATTTTCAAAAGTAAAAAAGTCAACCTTTTGACTTTTTACAACTTTGACTATTTCCATCTTTTTCGAGCTTTCGAGTATGAATCTACATTCATATATTTAATATATAAATCATATTTAAGCATAAAGCTTTATTAGTAATTTAACACCAACGGCTATATCACATATACTTGTTGATTTCTCTTTCCTCTCCTATTTCAAATAATTTGACTCATTCCATCATACTATTCTAAGTTTATTCCATATGAGCTAGCAGGGGAACCTAATAGACCTATAGATCACGGGCTCCAATGATCCAAGATTAACAGACTAAACTCTTTTATATCGAGCTAATCAACATTCGTTAACTAACGGGTCATTCCACTAAAGTCCCGTAGTTGCGCTCCCCTCATTATAGATATATTTGCGTCTATTTGATATAACCATGAACAGTAAGTTAATCCTTCACAGGTTGTTCATAAGCTTGGCTGGGTCGAAAAGTACCATTTTACCCCTAAGACTACATCTTTCTCTTTAAGTCCCATTGATTCACTATTGATCAATTGGTTTTAAGATTCAACCTATAAACCAAATCCCTCTCATCCTGAGAGGATGGGGCCCCATTGTTCAAGGCTTGGATTTAATCCTTAAGGGAACAACTTATCTACTAACCCTAAAGTGGGTAGGAGTGAAATTCCATCTTGCACCCTATATTTCCAACTATCCACTTGATCTTACCCATGAAATGGGAGGCTTATTGGGCCAACGCTAATGAGCTGTCCTCACCTATGCAGATCTAAGGATAATCTCGTGTGAATAGGAGTTTATAGTTAGCTCAGGATTAAGATTAAGTTACGTAGGTAATCAATAATTAAGATAGTCAATTTTAAATAGTAAAAGTGACTATTTCATGGTTCTATCTTATGTAAACCTTTTACATAGGATGCCCCCACTTTCGTGTCTCTACTGAACGATTCAGGATTACATCGTTTATATTAACTACAAAGCGGGTCGCATCCATAGTATCTCTGAATAAGGCACCCAACCTTTATTTATATACTATAGGCTATTTAGGCTATTTACTTGAATTTAATCCATATTTATGTCTCTACATAAAGTTCAAGTTTACTCAAAATAGCGTTGGGATCTTAGTTTATTGGATTTAAGATTATAGTATTTAATTTCTCAATAGCGACTTTATTGAATAGAATATGATTACAAACTACGAGTTTTATGACATAAAATTCAACAGTTTTTGCTATCCTACAGTTATGGTAGCTTTTATTTCAAACTTAGTTGTTCATTTCTTAGTAGTTTTGTTTGTTAGAACTGTTAGGTAGTTTGTAAATATTGAAGTAATTTATTGGTGATTTATTATGGCTATCCTATAGTTATGGTAGCCTATTAAGTGCCAACTTAGATTTGAATTTGTTAGTATTTCTGAGGGTTTAAAGTTGTGGTAAGTAGATTGTAAAGTATATATGTTGGAAAGGGTAGGTAGGTTGTCAAGATTGAAGTTGTTTGTGGTTAGCTTGTGGTGGCTATCATGTAGTTATGATAGCCTCTGTAGTTTAAACTTAGCTTTTGGTGAAAATTTTGGGAGACTTGGCATAGCTTCATTCAGGGGAGTAAGTTTAGGGTTTGAGAGGAGAAATATACGACTAATCAAACCTATTTATGTTTTAGGGACTTTAACGATGGACAAGAGTTGGATGAAACTTAAGAATAAGTTTTCCGTTGAGTATAGAACGGGAGTTACCCAATTTTTAGAGGTTGCCAAGTTTCAAGTCGATGATTACGGACAAATAAGGTGTTCATGCAAGAGATATATGGACTCAAATTAGAACTCATTAAAAAGTGTGGAACAACATTTAGAGAGTTAGTTAACTTACATAGAGATATAGAAAACTTTGTTGAAGGAAATAGTAGTAACCTTTTTTGATGAAGGAAGTAGTACTAGACACTTTCATGAAGAAGATGAAATGTTTGATATGCTGAATTATTTACAAGCTTTGATTGAACAGAAGAGGAAACAAAGAAAGTTCATGTCAAGAATGAAATGTCATGCAATATTGGGATAGATATAGAACAAATGACAACAAACATATTTCTGGACTTATCGAATGAAGCACGTAGTGAGTTGTATCCCGATTGTTCAGAATTTTCCTCCTTGAATTTTTTAGATAAGTTGATACATGTTAAGGTTCACAATGGTTGGAGTAACAAGTTCTTCGATGTTTTGTTAGAATTGTTAAGAGTAGCGTTTTCAATATGTAGTACTATTATTCCTATTTTATGAAGTCAAATAAAAACTGCGTGACTTGGGCTTGGGATACGAGACTATTCACGTCTGCAAGTACGACTGTGTATTGTACTTGAAGGAGTTTGGTGATTTGCAACGCTGTCCTACATGTGGTGAGTTTCATTACAAGGTTACTCCTAACAGAGAGGAAAAATTTCACATAAGGTATTACGCCACTTTATGTTAGTACCAAGATTACAGCGCTTGTTTGTATCGCAAAAAGGGTTCGATAACATGAGTGGCATAAGGATAATGTTGAAACAAATGATGTGCTGAGACATTCAACTGATGCGGAGGGATGGAAGCACTTTGATTGTGAATTTTCTGATTTTTCTTTAAATTCATGGAACGATTATTCGAGGTTAGTTTCAAATTGGTTTAATCCATTTAGTCATATGAGTACCCCGTATAGTATGTGGCCTATGGTGTTAATTTCTTACAATTTGCCACCTTGAAAATGCATGAAAGAGCCATATTTCTTCATATCATTGCTCGTACCCGATCTTAGATCTCCTGGTAGGGAAATTGATGTTTACCTCCAACCATTGATTGAAGAACTGAAAGAGTTATGAAATTTTGGTGTACATACATATGATTCTCTTACTGGTCAGTTTTTTTAGTTACATGTAGTCTTGTTGGGATAACTAATGACTTCTCAACATATAGTGACCTATTCGGGTGGAGTACGAAGGAGTATCAGGTATGTCCCATATGCATGGGAGATAGATTGTCATTCGGGATACGAGGTAAAATATCTTTCACGGAACTTGATGCTATCTTTCAGAGAACTACATGTGGCGTAGAAGTAGGCTACACGATGGAAAGGTAGAGCGTAAGGCTTCTCCAATGGTAATGAACGGGCATGAAATATTAGAACAACTAAATCAGTTGCAGTTTCCAATTATGAGTAAACATCCTTCATTAAAAGATAAGAAAAGAAAGAGAACTCTTATTTGGACGAAGAGAAGTATTTTTTTTCAAACTTCCTTACTAGTCGAAACTACTGTTACATCACAAACTTGATGTAATGCATATTGAGAAGAATGTTTGTGACAACTTGGTTAGTACGTTGTTGAATATTGAAGGAAAAACAAAGGATACCACGAATGCTCAGTTGGACCTACAAGATTTGAAAATAAGAAAGGATTTACACCTGGTAAAAGTTGGTAATAGATTGGTCAAGCCACATGCAAGTTACACATTGACTAGCAGCGAACGAGTTAAGTTTTGCAAGTTCCTCAAATCAATTAAGTTTCTCGATGGATTCGTTTCTAATATTTTACAATGTGTGAATGTATGAGATAAGAAAATACCTGGTCTTAAACGCATGACTGTCATGTTTTGCATGCTACATCGACTTCTACCTATTAGTATTTGAGCATTCTTAACAAAAACGTGTACATCACTATTGCTAAACTATGTAGTTTTTTCATGACTTGTGTGCAAGAACGATCAGAGTAAGCGATTTGGACAGATTGTAAGCCGATATCATAATCATACTTTACAAGTTGGAAAGAATATTTCCACTTGCCTTCTTCAACGTTATAGTACACCTTGTCGTTCACTTACCATATGAAACAAAGGTTGCTAGTCTGGTTTCTTACAGTTGGATGTATCCCATTGAAAGAAGTCTATGCACTTTGAAACAATTGGTTGAGAAGAAAGCACGTTCTGACTAGTCTATTGTAGAAGCATATGTGACGAATGAATCAAACACTTTTTGTGAGACTATTTTGGGTAGATGACTGGGCTACTCAAAATGTCTTGGTTCGGGACTCAAGCCCAAGTCGCGCAAGAGTTGTGCTAGCAGTTCTTCAACCTCATTTTTACAAGCTAGGGAGTTCGAATTACAACAAGTCATGATTGAGCAACAATGAGTCAGCTTGAAGAAGTTAAACGCATGATTGTAGAACAGAGAAAGACATCGGAGCTGCTAACTTCACAAATGGAAGAAATGAAGAAGATGGTCAAAGAAATGCATCGGGCACAGAGGGGACCATAATTCCTTGCGGTACATATATATCTTTCAATTATTAATTTTTTACTTTGCATTATTTAGTGATATGTATATCTAATAAACTTACTTTTGTGTCATTGTAGGTCTTGAGTTGTTGTAATATGGCGTACGCAGCTGTTAGGAGATGAACATATTTTTTTTTATTTCTATGTACTTTTTTTCAAACATTTACTATTCTATGTAATTTTTTTAACATTCCTAGATAAAGTAACATTTAATTATAATGTGCTCATTTTGGATTTGATATTTTATATAATTATTTACTAATTTATTGCTTATTTTCTATAATTTGATTCAGTTTAAATCTAATTAGAACCGAAAAGAATAATATGATTCAATAAAGAACAATTAAAAAAATAATACATATATCAATTAAAAAAATAATACATATATACATAAATTAATCTTTCTCGACACAGCAAATGCCTCGGCAATTGAAAGACTTTTCCAACGATACTCGTTGGGGAAACCATTTCCGACGTTGCGTCAAAACGACGTTAGGGAATGTGATTTTCCGATGTCGCATTAACGTCAGCCATAGAGACGTCGGAAGACGCGTTCACTCTCCATGCAATACTGGTAGCGCGTCGAGACTAGTTCTCTCGACATATTTCTCCCAACACTGTTCCCAACATCTCTTTGTGTGTCGGGAAAGCCTTTTCCGACGTATTTTCAACCTACTCTAACACTTTTATGCAACAAAAATCCTTCGACTTGTTGTAGTGATACAAGTTTTACCGGTTAATTTAAGTTTTAAGCCACAAAATGCCTACAAAATAATCCTAATTTATGAGTTCATTTTTTTTTCTATTAATCTTTCTTAAGAAGATTTTTGTACAAACCAATAATATTCTTGTATCAATATTTTCCTTTAAGGGTTATTGGTAAAATTAAATACATAATTAATTAGTGAAATGAAAGAAAGAGTTATTTATTATTTGTTGCAATCTAAACGCTCTTGTACGGAGTAATGTAACGTATTAAATTACAAAGAGCACAACAACAAAAAGAAAACGTTATGAAATATCTCAATCGCATTGAAGTTATAAAGCATCAATTTAATTTTTATTGTCCAAAAAATCTCCTTTCTCTCAACTTTCAAATAATTTAATTTCCAAGAAATAAATTTCTATTATATAATGTCCAAAAAAGAACCTGCAATTAAAGAAACCAATAATGAATTGTCATTGTCTGTTGCAGAAATTGCTTTGAAAATATTTTGAACTAATTTATTGTATCCAAATCTCGACTCTTATGTATTTATGATAAGATTAGAAAGAAAAAGTATTTAATGACATTTGTATCATTGTTCCCAAGATTTCATCTTCCAGAATCATAGACCACCATTTAATAAGTTGGAAGTATTTGCTGATAAGCTTACTTTTGGTTTATCTACTTAGTTTTAGGAGGACATTTTGGTAGACCAAAATTTATGATTTTATTAATTTTCATAGAATTTAATTATCCTTATATATTGTTGCCAAAATTATCCCATACTAACTCTTTTTACTAAAAGAACAATAAATAATTTAATAATACAATAACCCACACCCTTGCTTAAAAAAAATCAAAATTTACAATAGCCCTTTCTAAAATGAAACTTAGCTAATAGAAGCTCAATTTCATCAAATCACACACTAGACAACAAGACTTCAGATACCCAACTTTTACATAGCAAAACAATAAATCTCCAAATTAAAACTTACTAATTTGAAAGAAAATCAAACTCTTTTGTATAGAAAATTAAATTCAATTCAATCATAAAATCTCTATCACTTTTTCACATATACTAAACAAGATAGTGTTTACTTTAAAATTCTCAGTTAATTGAACTAAACTTACTTTAAAAATTAAATAACAAAAAGCGATTTGATTGACATAGTAAGAAAGATAAAAGGCAAAGTACACGGTGATCATAAAATGTCACAAAAACTAGACTAGACGATGTCATAAAAAAGTCCATAATACTCATAAAAGAAAAAGGAAGTGAATGATATGAAAAGTAGGTAATTATAATAATAATAATAATAATAATAATATGCAAGTAAAATACAAGGTTTTTTTTTTCCTAATGATGATGATGGTCCCTTCCTTTCTTCTTCATTTGTTGTTTCAGCTTTTACTCTGTTCGAGGAAGTCAATGCCCGAACCCCTTATCTCTTGTTTTTACATTTTCCATGTTTTTAAGGTTTCAAGGGTGCGCTCTTGACTTTCTCCCCAAAATCAGACTTTGTATCAGCCAAAAATTCCCTCATTTTTTTTCAAATTACTACTTCTAATATAATCCCTAAACAACTAAAATCCCCCACAAAAAAAAAAAAAAAAAAAAAAAAAAAGGTTTTCCTCTGTTCTTTTCTAGTTATGCATTCTCACATGATAATGAAGCTTTTATCCTTTCCACCGTACAAGCTATCAGATTGTTTACCGTTGCAACTGACCCTAGTGACAGTTTTGCCGTCGGCACTGAATCCACCAGTATTTGAAATGCAACCGTCAGCAACGACCCTCCCGAAACTCCCTCTCCGCCTCCGCCGTCAGGAAGAATGGCAAACCCTGAGGGGAGTAGTGCTACATAGTCGGGATCGCCACCATTTAGGACGAGGTTCATTGCTACTACGTCGACTGGTGCGTAGATCACGAATGAGGCTGTTGGATCTGTGCAGCTTTCTTGCAAGATTAGCATGTTGCTTTGGCTTGAATTTGCGCTCTGCAAAATTTTAAGGGGTAGTCTATCATATATTCAAAGGTGGAAAATTGTTCGTTTTAATTGAATTATTTGGTCGAATAACTTACGTTTACTCGTAGGAGAGATACGCAGTTGCCAGTGTCGCGGCCGTTGGCAATGTGAGCCATTTCTTGAACTACTCCGCCGTTGGAAAGAATGTCCCACTATAAACACATCAAACAAGACGATGAAGTAAATATATCGTTAGATCAACGGCCAATTCCAAATAGATAAAGTTAAGAAGGCATATGGGCTGTGTTCATTCATATACGTGCTTCTTTCGATGGATAAGTTACCTCACTGCGAGAGTTTTCATCTCGAAGAAAATCGAAGATTCTCTTAGGTGGAACAGGAAGCCAGAAGGAAGTTGCGGCACTAAGGACAATACCATGAGGTCTTCCCGGGTCGTCGATGCTCTTTCGAGTCATGACTCGAACGTCGTCCGCACCCGTACCCGACAAAGTAGTCCATGTGTGAGTTGTGGAGGCGCTCACTCCAGCACAAAAGCTTATCACCATTCTCTCAGCCAGCTTCAACATACTCTTTCTCCCTTCTTGATTCGTTATTACTGAATTCAATATGGAAATATCCACCATCACAATCTCACGAATTAGCTAAATGGAGAAGATTTTAGCATAAACACCTTCATTAGTAACGCGATCTCAACAATTTTACAAAAAGTTAGTCTAGTGTTCCTTAGTTGTTATCAAGTAAGAAACTTTTAACCTATTATGACAAAAAGTTTGACTTAATAAAAATATTACAACGACCTATTTGGGATTTTCCCATGCGCTTATCCACCTACAAACTTGTCTTTCTCCAAATAAATAAATAAAAAGATATAGATCTTCAGATTTTTAAATTCTGCTATTATAATTCCTAAACGTATCGATACCCTGTACATGATATGTACCTTTTCTTTACAAGTCAGAGGCAAAGAGGATTTACAAGGTGCATCGGATTATCTCAAATAGGTCGTCTAACATTCTAAACATGCTATGTACCTACTTCTATGTTAATGAGTGGTGTTTTTCATCACAGTAAGTATTTTTATTTGCGTAAGTAGGAAGAAACTTAATTACTAAACATACGTTTGAAATGACTTTTCAAATACATATAAAAGCGTCATCCAAACACGTCACAAATTGTGGCGAAATCAAATGAAAATCAGGTAAAGGAAGAAAAATAAAATTACCTCCAACATCACCAGTAGGAATGTTAGTGGCCATGGCACTGGCAAGTCGTTCACATTGGCGATCTAATGTTGTAACCCAGCGTTTAGCCCCAAAAGCTTGGCCAGAGCTCACTAGTTGCTTGTAAAGATTATGAACTCCTCTATCATCCACTTCTACATGCTCAACCCATGTAACCTACCCCAAATCATCAATACTTCATTATAATTATTTAACTTAAATTCCCTTTCATTACTACATAATCATTAAAAAATAAAAAACCCCACCTTTGAATAACCATTTGGCATTTCCTGGATCAAACAACCCGAAGGTCTTCGTCTACATCGAACACCAGGGGTAGGGCGTAGATCATCCAACGAAACATCCACCACCGCCCACGTCCCGTCTCCATGCTGCTTACAATATCTAACGAAGTAGCTTTCCCGAGTCGGAACAAGTGGCGATGGAACTTGAAATTCCGACGTCATCTATACGAACATCAGTCTTTTAGATTAATAATAATTAAAAGTAGAATGAGAACAAATTAGAAGGGAAAGACCACACACCACTTGCAAAGCACCATTGTAATTTCCAGCAACACCGGTTGATAATACTTCAAGTGTCATAGCTCTAGACACAATTCCAGAAAATAAAGTCGACCATTGATTCTATATATAATCCAAACGAAATGTCAATAAAAGAACAGTTAAATCCAGTATTAAACCAATATAAAATAAAATCAAAATTTACCACGTCCATGAGAATCTCGACTAGGTTAATGTGGTTCATGATGACAACAGCCGATTCACGAGAAGCTTCACATTTAAACCCAGAAGGCTTAGGACCAATACCTCTTGGAAAAGTTCTTAAGTACTCATCTTCATTGAGCATATGGGTGGAGCCATCCAGTGTAGTCATCCACAATGGCTCACCCATTTGAGCCATTCTAGTTAGCTCTTCCATAGCTGCAACGGCTAGCTCAATGATCATTGGTTTATCGGCCTCCGTTGGGGCACTGATGGATCGGATTAGGTCGCTGGCGGAGCCGTAGATGTCTCCTCCTCCCAGGCCGGGTTGTGGCCCGAAGTTGGCCATTCCTAACTCTAGTGGACGAGATGGGACTGGTGGAGAAAGTAAAGGGTAGTTCACCACTGGCTTCCCTACGTATTTTGCAGCTATTGCTGATATGCGATCGATCTACAAAAATAGCAATGGAATTATTAGTTAAAATGTGTGATCAAATTTGAATTATATATCAATCATGTTTCATAATTTGGGGTTAATGAAAGGGAAAATTTGACATATTCCACGTAACAATTAAATTTTGTTTCCTTCCCTATATTTAGGGACAATGTTATCAAAATATTTTCTAAAAAGGAGAAAAACGAAAATTCTAATAAAAAAATTTACAAGAGAATGTAATTATTCTCTATTACTTGTGGATGAAGGCATGCTCTGATAAATTTAATATGATATGTTAATCTTTAATGTAAACAGTGTTTTGAAAACCAGATATGCATCTAGGTATCCATGAGCGTACAAAAGAATGTCCACCCCTTATGAGAAGCCCTAAGACTCAAAGTTCTGTTTTCATTATTTAATAGCTATGAAAAAAAAAACTATGATTATTAGGGTTTTCTTTGTTTATTAATTATAAAGAAAAATAAATTTTACATACTTTAACAAAACACTGGAGGGTGAGATCATAGGCACACCCAAATATCTTATCTAGGGTTGACATTCCCTCACTGTAATTCTTGTATTTAGGAATTTTGTTTTTTTATATTCTCATTTCAAATATGTCCTCTTATTTACATAGTACTAATTAGAATAAAAATTAAATCTACACTCTTTTTTGCGTCTCACACTCAAATTTCAGAAGACTGAGAACACATAATGCAAGAACGTTTTCATTTTTGGACAGGGAAAAATTACCTCTTCGCGGAGACGGGCATTTTCGAGTCTAAGATGATGTTCATCAAAAGACATTTCACCAATGGCAGTAGGGCCACCACAATTAGGGCATGAAGCATTGCTTAGGGCTTCTCTATATCTCATGTTATCAGCTCTAAGCTTCTCATTTTCAGTTCGAAGTTGAGTATTCTCGTGCCTCTCGTGTTGATTCTGCATTACAAATTTCAACTCAATTTAATTAAGGAAGGAGGAAAAAAGATAAGGGATAATTTTCCTTGACAATATGGAATTACTATTATTATAATGCAAAATTTCCAAAACATAAATATTTACATATATATTTTTTACCTTCATTTGAGTGCGTTTGTTTTGGAACCAAAATTTGACTTGCAAAGGCTCTAACCCTAATTCCCTGCTTAATTCCTTTCTTTGTTTGTCATCAGGGTGAGGACACTCTTTGAAGAACCTAAAACCCGAAATACAAAACAAAAATAAAATAAACCAAACTCAAACATAGTTTAACTAAACAGTAATTAGCATGCGTGTGTGCGTAAATATTCTTACGCTTCCATTTCTTGGATCTGATGTTGAGTATGACGATGATACCGCTTCTTTTTAGGACGAGGATCTTGGTCGTCACCGGAGACGAGCTCATGGTTGTTGTCGCTGCCGGATTTAGTAGCACTGTCAAAGTCGTCATCTCTGATTCGAGCAAGATCGCTTTCAGAAGTGTTTTGAGGGATGTCTAGAGGGAGAAGGTGAGCATCCATAATGCTTGGCTGGAACATTTTTCTACAGATCTTTAAGATTCCGTAGTAGAGGAGAGAGGCAGAAGAGCTTATGGTTTTTCAATCTAACAACACCAATATGCCAATTTCAATTTCCACTCCATTATACTAAATCCCCCCCTTTTTTTTCTACAGACAAAACCCTATTTCAAACCCCATTATCTTTTTTTATAATAAATTTTTAACACGAAAAAAAAATGAATTTTGCTATTTTTAACGCGTTTTTTGGGAAATGGGGTTGAAATGAGAAATTAGCCAAACATAGAAATGGAGATTATGTAAATAATACAAGCATTTTGTTAACAAATAGAGGAGTAATTATTAAAATAAAAAAGAAGGGATTTGGATTTGAGACTCATCTGTCAAAAGGGTTTTTGCTTTTCCCCTTCCCCAATTAAGATTTTCACAGTTACCAAAAAACAAAAAGAAGTCCTTTAGAAAGTCAAATAGAATAAAATATTTTATTTAAAAAAAAAAAGAGAGAGAGAGAGCATAAAAATGTAAGAGATTAAGAACATAAGAAAAAACACAAACCTGAGAAAAAGGAAGTCCAGAAGGAGAGGAAAATCCAGCAACATTATTATTCCCATTTCTTCCAATCATCGACCCCATGTTTCTGGCCGGTGTCATAATTCCGGCAGGCATAACTCTAGCACTAATTTTTCCTTTTTTTTTTTTTTTTTTGCCTAGTTGTAATGATATAAATGAATTGGATGAAAATTAGAAGAGAAAGGAAAAATCCGACAGAAGAAAAAACAAACGAAATTTAAACATACACGAAGATCTCGGACAATATCCTAAAATGCTCTCTCTCTTTCCTCAAGCACTTGCAAGTTTTTTCTATTTTTACTATATATATTCCTCAATTTCTCTATCTCCTATCTGCACACAGAAAAAAGTAAGATAAAACAATTTAATTTCTTGAAAACCAAAAACAAGGAGTAATAAAATTAAATTTTACAACAAACATGAAGAAAAAAAAGGTAGAAACTTTGATGAAAGTAGTAGTAGGGTTTTTGTTTTGTTTTTGTTTTTTCTTTTCAGAAAGAAAAAACTTACCAAGATAAAGTGAGTTTTCAGATCTGATTTGAGAGTTGTATTGTTATGGTTTTTGAAGGGTTTGGATGGATAAGTATGAGTATGAGTATGAGTACAAGTTGTGGTAGTGGAAGGTCTAGGGTTTTTGAAGGAAAAGATGAAGAAGAAGAAGATGATGAATATTATTTGATATTGAGAAGATGAAGAAGGTGAAGATGAAGATGAAGAAGAAGAAGGGGAAGAGGAAGAGGAAGGGGGAAAGGGAGGAGTTATTGCAGATCGTATTGAGAGGGTGCAATTGCATTAAATGGAGAGGGAAAGGGGTGTTATTGCAGAGAGAGAATTTTGGAGATTCATTTTTTTTTTTTTTAAGGGAAGAGAGTATGTATAATGTATGTATATTGTGTGTTTTATGCAAATGCTAAACCAATGACGGCTCTACCAAACCCTTTTTCTCCTCTATCTTTTCATAACTTTTTTTTACACTTTTTTTCTCCCATTATTCTTTTTGCTATATACTAATTAATAAATATTTGTCTTACCATTTGAACTTTTGACTAGTTAAACTATCGTATTTTAAAGTTCAAATTTCTTTTTAAACAAATCACGAAGGTAGTGAGAATTAAAAGACGTACTTAGACATTTGTTCAACTAATGGAATCACGAATGTAGGGTTTAGGGTTTTAAGGTTCAAATTAATAGTTTCATTTTACTCTTTAAAATATTTTTGATGGTTTTGATCTAAATTATATTGTTACTGATGGGATGATGAACGTTTATTTGCTATTTCTAAACTTAAAAGTTTGATCACATACCTCTACCATTGTTGAATTAATTAAGATAGTCATAAACCTTCTCCTTTTTTTCATCTACCATATGACCCAATGAATAAAATATACCACTTAAAAAGAATATATAGGAGACGACTTTACTATGTATGGATTGGTATAACCAAAGACTAGGAGAATTTGAACATATAGACGTTGAAGTCACTCATACGTTAACTGAGTTATGATATACTCGTTTTGGAAATATGTATGTATTATGATTAATGATTTAAGTTTTTTTAGTTCAATATATGTGAGGTACGATTCGAATAATGAGCTTTTGGCTGGAAGTGCATACATTAAGTAAGTTAAGTTGTGTTTTATTTGATTTATTCTTTTTTATTTTAATTTAGATCATTTCTCGATTTGTGTGTGTCATTCTTATACAAGGGCCATGCTAATCTTAATTCTTGGTATCATTTCAATTTTTCCGAGGTCCACAAAGGGACATTCTAATTTGTTCATGTTTTTCTATTAGAGAGTTTTTACTTTCTTGTATGTTTGAATTTATTTATAAAAAAAAATAAAAAAGTGAAAAAGAGAGATACTTTGATCATACACCGCATTTATACATACTTAATTATGATGTGTAGAAAACGTTACATGGATTTTGGTATACATATACAAGCATATATGTATTATTATTAATGTTGACCTTTTGTTGTCTTCTTTACTCCTTTTTTTTTCCTTAGGGAGTATCTTTCTTTTTTTCTTGTTTTTTTTTTTTTTTTTTTTTTTTTTTTGTCTTTTTGAATTATTACAAAAGGTTAAAAATTACTTTTGTGCTTTCATTTTAAAATTAACACTTTTCACAAAGATATAATGATCTTTGTACACATTATTTTAATTTCTCATTGATTAAATACTATAATTAACAAGTTTGTGCTATGAGATGATAAAGTAGTTGATGCAAACTGAGCATATATCAGCCATAATTTCTTTTGCGATCAGAACATTTTGAAACTTATACTTATAAACTCCTAACTTAAGAAAATTAAATTAGTTATTGATTAATTTTTTTAAAAAATAAAGTTGATTCTCGTTGTACCCTAATTTTCAAGTTAATTAAAAATTTTGGTTCTATTTTACAAGAAATTTAAGTTTTAAAGTACCTATCCATCTAATTCTTCTTTTATTTAGATAATAGTCTATGATCTAATTCATTAATTATATATAGGCATAGTTGTTAAATAAGCTTTTTCCATTTTGCAAGTTATACCATTGTTTCCGTAGAATTGAAAACCATAGACATTTTCATCCATTAATATTAACTAAAGTAATACACACGATACATACATATATATTAAATAATAACAAAATTGTTAAAAATATTTACAAATATAGCAAAATTTCATATTTTTTCGATGATAAACATTATTTTATTAGTGTCTATTAGTTATTGATAAACACATATAAAAATCTGTAAATTCAATGGGTACAAATTAAATTGAAAGGATGCTAAACTACAATACTATGAGTATGATATTTACAAAATAGAAAAATTAAAGAGATATTGTGTTATATATATATAGTTCATTCAGAGATTAATTATATCAATATATATCTTATATAAGAGACCTTTGTTTCAAAATTGTAAACTAATAAAATTCTCCGAATTGGGTTGGTTTTTTTTCCACTAATTTGCGAAGGGTTTGTCTTTTAATGTATATGTTTATAAAATTATTGCTTTCTGTAGAAGAATTATATATCGATCGGTGCATGGGGAAATTGAAAAACAAAACCATTAGTCTAAAGTTTTAGTTATATCTTTTTCAATTAGTATAACTTCAGGTGTATCTTAAAAAATAAGAAATTTGAACCTCTAAAATTTTGAAAAAGATGTTAGTACGATACGGTATCATAACACACTTATGTTAGGTTCAGCATGACTACTGAAAATCTTTTGAGGTATATATATGACACTAATTTTGTAACATAAGGGAATCATCACATATATGTGTGATTCTCTAGATCTCTTGTTTTTAAAATTTCTATTTCATCATGTAATGTATTAAATGTGCACTGAGCATAAATGGACAAAACAAAATCGTTTTGACATAATAAAGATGTATCTTGGATATACGATTATTAATTATAAATAATAAGAGGTAAGAAAAAGAAATAAGTATATATATTACAAAATCATGGTAAAAATGTAAGTTTAGTACTTAAGAAACGTAAGATTGATATGTTTAAAGGGGGTATTAAATGTGAGATAAATGGAATTAATTAAGGGGATGAATTTAAAAGATAATGGCTCAGGTAAGAAATATTTTGGTGAAATAAATGAAGCCCACCAACATCAAATCTTTAAATATAATGATAAATTTAATTTTTTATTTTATTTTATTTTGAATGTTTGAAATAATTAATTATGATATATGGGATGTGGAAGAAAAGATGCAATATCGTTGTCAATTGTAAAGAATGAATCGAATTTGAGGGATTATAAGTCGTAGCCATTATTATTGTTTTTCATGTATATTTATGTTTACAATTTTTGTAATGCATTTATTATTCCTTCATAAAGCAGAGACTTGAAACTTTATTACTAAGTTTTCATGCCTAAAGAGACTTTGGCTTATACATTAAATGTGTGATTCGAGATTAATAATCAAATTCTATATATTATTCTTGCCCTTGTAATGGGTTGATGAATCCCCAATTATATTTCAGTTTCTCAATTTTTATTCCTATTATAAGAACCAGAAACGAAAATGATTGTATGTTTTCTAAAAATTGAGACAAGAAAACTGAAAATAGAAAACGGAAATGTCATCGTTTTGGATCTTCATGTCTAAGTTATCAAATTCACTTTTTATAATTTTACTAATATTTACAATTTCTTTTAAACAAGGGATTAGGGGGCTATGAATTGATTCAATAGAAATGGTTTTGAGGATTTGATGGGGTTGCTATATATATATATATATATATATATATATATGGATGCATCAATATAGTTGATATGTTCGATGCCTCTATCGATCCATTGTTAGAAATATTTATAAATTATAAATCTAAAAAACTAAATTTGGTTTCCCACCAATTATTTTTTATAATCAAATTGATTATGGATAATATGATTATATACAAATCTAAATTTATCTTCCAACTTTAACATCTAAATAAACCTCAATCTTAAATAGGAAAACAACCTAAAACTTGTTATTAGACAAAAACCCTTCCATTTTCTCCCTTCAATTTTAAAATATTTTCTCAAAAAAAAAAAAATAACTAATTAAGTACGTTTTTATTGAGGTTGAAACATTAAAATTGCATTAATTAGTGATTAAAGTATCTTTTTATATTGATTTAAGGTATGTTTGATTACGATAAGATTTTGAATCATATTTGAACTTTTTTTAAAAAATGAATAAATAATTTATTTTGGAGAGTTGAAGATAAAGAAGATGAGTCAAAATAAGTTACACTGATCATATGATCTTATATTTACTTTTATATTAATCAACATAAGTTTATTTATTTATTATTATTATTATTATTATTTGCGATTGATAATCTAAGATGGTATTAGAGTGCGATCTAAAAGAAGTCCAATTAATACTTAAACCCTCTTATTTCCTATTGATTTTAGGGATCATTTGGATTGATTTGCTAGAGATTTTTTTTTTTTTGAAAAACCATTTTCATTAATTTTTTAATAAAGCATGGTTAAAACCAACTTAAAAAATATTGGAAAAGCTATTCGAGTAGTTGTCAAATATTTCAACCATTTTCAAAAACTAAACCGTTGAAAAGTTAAAAGACAAAAATACTAAACAATTGAAAAGTTAAAATAAAAATACACTCCTTTTATTTGTCGAATCTTTTACATATTTCAAATATACGAGTAAGGAGTGTATCCATGAGTGCATTTCGAGCTACATCCATATTTAATCGTGCATGCATTCAAATATCCAATCTCAAAATCACATGCGAGATGAGTGTAGCTTGAGATCCACCAAATACTTTTCTAATAAATCAAATTGAAGTTTGACTCAATGATAATTTGTTATGATCTTACTTTCTCCACGTTGAAAGTTTGATCTCCCTCCCTATCGTCACAAATATGCCTGTGGTAATATATTTGTGTATTATATATATATATATATATATATTGTAATATATTTATTGTGAAGGTGGGGATTGGGGGCTTAAGCAGTAGGGTGTGGCATATGGTATTCTCTTTGGGTGTATTTAATGAGTTTCTGAGCAACAGACTGCCTCCCAAACCCCTTATTTACTTCCTTCATGCAACTCTTCACTCTCTCTTTCACTTCCCTCTCCTTTCCTTTCTTTTCTTTATTCGACACACAAACGATATTAAACAACTATCATTAATATTTTTCATAACATACAACTCATTTTAAATAAATATAAAAAATATATATACATATACACAAAATGAGTATTTATTAGATTTACTATTTCTTTTCTTTACTCAATATATTTTTAATATAAAGGAATCGATAGATACACTAGAACAATTTTAATTAGGTTGTCACTTTTATTGCACTTTTGCCATGCTTCAAATCAAATCGAGAGAAATTTCGAAGCCAGGTAATAAAAAAGATACAAGAGAGTGTGATATATAACAAACAGTACTAAGAAAAAGGAGAAAAAAAACAAAAAAAGATCACAACTTTGTAAATATAATATATCACAAAATAAACATTTTTAAATTTGAAATTTACAACTCGTTTTATAATGTTTCTGTTTCATATTTCCTATTTCCTATTTTTGTTTCTCATTTTTTAAGAAACGGACATGTTTGAAAATCATTCCCATTTTTCGTATTCAGAACATTTCTAAAAAGTGGACAAAATTGAGAAACCATAGAGAATAGTTATTTCTCCCCGATTCTATTCTCATTCTCATTTTATTTGATTCTATTTCCTTATAATTCAAAATCGTTAGGTGGCTCATTGATGTAAGTTGGTTCAATTTTCAATTTTGATGGTCTTTTTTATTTTTTTAATTTTCTTAACTTGTTTTTTAATATTTATTTATTTCCTTTATTTATCAACCTATGTTTATTGTTTTTTTTTTTAATTTGTTTTATTTTTTCCTCTCTTTATTAACTTTTCATAATTATACACTTTGAATTTAATTCTTAACTTTTAATTTTTAATTTTTAATATTGTATTATTTGATTTTTAAATTTTAGATCTAATTTTAAAATTTATTTTCCATTTACCTATATTTATTTTATATTTTATATTTTATATTTTATATTTTATATTTTATATGTTTTATTTAATTACGAATTTTAAACTGTCCAATATTTAACTCATATATTATTTTGATCTTTTATAAAGATCTTTTAAATATTTTCTATATATCTTTAAAATATTTTTTTAATTTTAAATTTTGTAATAGGTATGTTTATATGTTATTTTAAATCTTAATTTATTACTTTTTAATATCACCAAAATTAGTTATAATTTTATATTATATAATTTTTTAATAAAAATAGTCATTTAAATTATCTTTAATATTTTACAATCACGACATTTACATAATAATATAATTGAGTTGAATTTAGATCAATATCATTTAAGAGAATTGAATTGAATGAGAAATAATATTTCAAATCAATTTTTAACCTGTTATGATTAATAAAAACTATTGTATTATAATTATTAATTTTGCATCGGGACTTATGCGTAATTGATGATGCCAATGTTTTATAACTATTTTTTTTATGTTTAATGAATTCTAAATATTTTAATTTACATAATTAAATTATATTTAAACTATAAAAATAAGAGAAAGAGTTAGAAAAATAACAGAAAAAACAAGAAACAATAAATGACTATCAAACAAGTTTATATTTTTGTTTCATCTTTTCAAGAAACGGGAAACAAAATAGTTATGAAACATAGTTTCATTTCTTGTTTAAAATAAAAAAGAAACCAATAACGAGAAATAAGAAACAAGAAGAAACAAAAAACAGAAAACACAAACGTTATCAAATAAATCCTTAATTTTTATGTTTGAAGAGAATGTGTTTAAGTCAGATAAATCAACGATGTTAATATGGGAGTAACATTATTATATTAATTAATTACGGAGTATATATAATCACACCATAAAAATTAGAGTTTTGTTTTCATTAGTTAAGATAAACTCAGTTGGATTGCAAACACAAAAAGCTAAGTTAAATTAATTTGAAACTAAATAGACATATCATTGAAGTTGGAGACTTAGAAGTTATGTTGACCAAAGCTTTATAATGCAATAAAAATAATATGAAAAAAATAATGTAAGGAGTGTGGTTTGAACTTGAGTCTAGAAAGATTTATAACAATTTTAAATAATAAAGCCAATAAAAATGCTCCAAACTCATTTTTAGTAGTTATTGGAAAGCATATGAAACTATAAAACGGTTATTATGAGATAAGAACGTTATGACAATTTTATCGTCACACTTTTAGACGTGGATGTCCAATTCATTCTTACATCAGAAATGCCAATATTTTAAGAACAAAGTTTGGGTGGGTGCACCCGATGATTGCAAAAAGGTATATATATAATGTCATTATTAAAAATTATTTGGGGAAGAACTTTAAATAAAAATTGTGTTTACTCTAAACTTGTAAGAATGGTTTGGGGATTTTGTGGCTTTAATGAAACAGTGTCTGATTGATGTGGATGGAATTGAAAGCTTATATTATTATTATTATTATTATTATTATTATTATTATTATTATTATTATTATTATTATTATTATTATTATTATTATTATTATTATTATTATTATTATTATTATTATTATTATTATTATTATTATTATTATTATTTATAAATTAGGTGAGTGATACTTAAAAAATTCCCTTTTAAAAGTAAGAATGGTCATATGGTTTCCACGTGAGAACCAAATACCCAAATCTCAACTTTATGTTTTTTCCTCAATAAGTTGTGGGGCGTAAATCTCTTATCCGCCTCCATCTCTAACGCTTCTGGATATATATATTAAAACAATTCTAAATATGTAAGATAATTAATATTTGTCTTTGAACGGAAATAATAATTAATATTTAAATTTTAAATAATTATATTTAATCAAATAATTTGTAAAAAGTAAAATTAAATAATTACTCAACTTAATGCTATGTTAGAGATCGATTAAATTTAACTTAAACTAGTTTATTGTAATATTTAATTAAGGGAGATTAATATAGATGATAAAAAAATAAATAAAATTATTTATAAAATATGGTAAAAAAACTTAAAAAGGCTATGGTGAAGCAGATGAAATTTGCTACATTTTTTAAATTGCTTTGAGATTCTTGTTATTTTGAAAATATTCTTATTAATTGTTTATTTAGTTAATATATTAAAAAAAATAAAGAAATACCTTTTACCTAAATATAATTAAATTAATCATTAAAATAATTAAATTAATTAGAATATTTATAAATAAATAAATAAATAATGATTTATATTACAGAGTTAAAATAGTATAAATTATAATAATACATATATTAGTTAAATTTATTATGTCTAAGTGATATATTTATATTTAATAACAAATTAAAGTCAATAGTAATACAACAACAGTTTTATTTAAAATTAGAAAAAAAAAAGAGCCAACTATTTATACGATAGAAAAAGAAAAGAAAATTTTTATTACATTTGAATTTTCAATATTTTCTCAGTTTTTCTATTTTTATCATTTCTCACTAAAATTAATTTGTTAAAATTGATTTATTAATTAAGCTAAATTTTTATTGTTCATATCTTAAATAAACTTACCACACTTTTATAGGGCATTAAAAAAATCCATGTCATATGAATTTTAAAGTTTTCAGAGTAATAAGATCCTGAATTTTAGAAAACAGAATTATGTGAAATAAGCAATATATAAAAAGTGTCTAAAATTTCATGAAATTACTTGCTAAGTAAATGAGATTTGAGTTTCTTTTTTCTTTTCTTTTAACTAACCTTAAAACTTGTTAGTTATTTTAATAATTTCATATATATATATATTAATGGAGCTATATTTGACTTAGTTTATTTTAAATTGAAAAGATATCTATATCTATTATTACTAAATTTTCACATGTGGAAGGTAACAAAACATGATCTTAATTCTTTTAGTTAAGATTTTTTTTCAATATCTCTACAAGAAATCTACATTCAACAACGCATCAAACTTGTCGCTAAAGATATTTTCCGTTGCAAAAGCATTTAGTGACTAAAATAAACCATCCTAAAGCTTCATCACTAAAGCCAATTCAAAGAAAGAATTTTGTAACTTTGTGATGAATCCTACAAAACATTGCAGTTTGCAATGTCTACGGAAAAGTGTAGGATGCGACCTAGTTGGAGGATAAATACCCTTACCCTTACTCTATTCGAGCCCACCCGTCCGCTCGTCCGACCGGACAGACATCGGCACCATCACGTGTGTGGTGATAGGACTATACCATCACCACTACTTCAAAAACTATCGATGCGAGACAATTTATCTAACTTTGCTAATGGGCCAAAGTCCACGTGTCATAACAAAAAAAAAAAAAAAATGTTTCTTTTTAGACAAAGTTGGAATATTTGTACCAAAAAATTTGCAATAAATTAGTCCAAAATGTAGTCTTGTATAAAGAGGGGAATATTTACCACCAACGAGTTCAAATGTTTTTTCAGCAATGTTTGAATATTGCTACCAACAAGTTCACAATCAAGTCCAAAATGTAGTCTTCTCGAGAGATATATGAAATATTGACCACCAACCAGTTCCAATTTAGTCAAGCACATATAAATAGATACATATCAAATTATTTTCAAATACAAGTCACGTAGTCTTAACAATTTTTAAAGTGAAATATTAAACTTAAACAAATTCACCCTTTACATAAAATCGACTCATTCTTTAATCCATAGAATTATATTTCAGGTTCTACACAACTGAGATAAGACGATACATCTTCCACAGCAACAAACAATGAGACTCAATTTTCAATAGTGAGTTTCATTTGGACTTGACTAAATTGAAAAGACATTATATCTTATCACTTTACAATTTCATAAGTTGAAGGTAACCATCTCTTTTTAGAAAAATCATATCATCTTAATTTTGTTAGTTAAGGTTATTTTCTTAACAATACTTAGAGCAAACAAAATATATTACGTTTTAATTAAATGATTATAAATAATAAAAAAAGTTGTTTTCAAATATACTTCTATCAATGTTTATCAGTGACATTAATAAAAGTCTATTGGTGTCTATTAGTATCTATCACTAATAATTTTAGAAATTTGGCTATATATTGTAAATATTTTCCAGTGATTTTGTCATTTGAAATAATTTTTCTTATAAAAATGCTAAATTATAAAAAATGCTCTAAACTTTGATGTTTGTGTAAATAATATCCTTAAAATTTCAAAAATTTCAAAAATGCCTTTAAACTTTAGAAAAGAGTTCAAAAATGCACTAACCGTTAATTTTGGATGAAACCATTAAAGTTTTCTTTTAGAAATATCACTGAACTATTAAAAAATTTCATAAATACCCCCAAACTTATAAAAAATTAAAAAATATTTCTATTCATCCAATTTTTAAACCAAATTTCTTAGTCCTCAAAATAAAACAAAAAACTTAAGTTAAAATTATGGTTTTAAATTTTTCCATGCATCGACATGTGAGTATTTCTATGATACTTTCCCATTTTCATGGGTTTAATATTGATAGAAGGGGTGATCGGTATTTCCATTATATTATAGAAAAATTCACGAATCACAAAAAAAAAAAAAAATGAAAATGACACTAATAGAAAAATAATATAAATAATAGACATGTTTACTTATTTGAAAATAGTAAAACATTTCCTTACTAATTTAAAAATATTTTTAAAATTTGTTGTTCTTATAATATTTCAGAAATCTCCATCGAAATCGAAATATATACAAAATTTAAAGTTTGATATATTAATCAATATCGATATTTTAAATCTGGATTAAAATATAAAATTCCACAATATCTCACGAAGTTTTAAAAAACTTCTTCTTCAAACATATCGAAACGATAACTAGTCAAAAAAAGAAAAAGAAAAAAGATACTCACACAGATAGAACTACAAAATAGAAAAATATATATATTTTTTATTTAACAATTAATGGTGGATTAATAACTATTGGGATTGGTTAAGTAATTTATTTTTGCAATTTAGTCTAAATTAAACTAGAAAATAATGAGATAAAACTTGTTTGAATGGAACAAAAGTTTACCAAATAATAATTTATTTCGTATGATAATTGATTTTTCTAAAAACATACCTTAATTACCTGTAATTATGTTGGAAGCTATTAAGCCTCGTTTTTCTTATTCTAACCACCTCTAAAACGACCTGATTTTCTAAATGACTTTGTCCAATTATACCTTCTGGAAGCTTCAAATTTACGGCCATAACCTCAACTAAAACAATAATAAATTTACCTTGAAGGACGCATATTAAGATTTTACAATGCTTCAAGTTAATCATTGTATCAACAAAGAGATAAGGACAGACTCATTGATACACATCCCCAAAAGTCATTCGACACTATAATTTTTATATTTTTACCACATACTTTTTACGTCATTTCTATTGCAATAAATCACATGGGATGTGTTGTGTATAATTCAATTTCTGTTTGTGTTCTTTTAAACTATAATTGTGAAATTTTTTTAAACAATCTTAATTTTAGGTTAAAAGTTTCATTTTCATACCTCAACTTTGTATTTTATTTTAGTACTTAAATTTTTAAAAATATATGTTGTAACTCTCAATTTTAAAAAAAAAAAATTACAAAAAGATATCGTGGCTTTGAATATTGGAATGATTAGAATATATATTCATTATACTATTTAAATTGATAAATAACCAAGAAATCTTGTTAATTTATTCTATAAATCTTTAACATAATCGACACATTTATCAAATAAATCTAAAAACTACTTCTTTTTTTTCTCAGGAGCTCAAATCTCTCACACCCATCTCCGGCTCTTCCACCCATTACTATCTTTCTGTTTTTCAAATTGGAATCTCGAAGTAAATCAAAAGAACATCGAACATAATCAAAAAACAGAACAAGACATATTGTGTTAACATTCATAACAAGGTAAAATAATAATAAAAAAAAAAAGTAAAATTCATATAAAGTAGAATGTCAATACTTCAAAATGGTAACAATCAAAAGGCAAAGTAATTTTTTGAATTCTTCAATAAAAAATCAATTTACATTATGGCTTCTAATTAAAAATTAAACCCTTAGTTTTTTAATCTTTTAGGAGTGATCATCTTAGCCATTCACATATAGAAGTCACAATCATCGTTATGTTAAATAGTTAACGAAATTCTAATAGTAAAGATCAAAATACGTCTTTTAAATAGTTCAAAAAGTTAAAATAAACCTTTTATAAAGTTTAGAAGTTTAGGACCAATGTAGAATATAAACATTAATTTTGTTAAATAAATATTTAAAATATTTAAAATATAGTATGTCAAATTATTTTTGTAAAATTAAAATATGTATTGTGAAAGGTACTTGTAAATTATATGAGTAATAATTACAAGAAAAAATTAACATAAAACGTGGTCATATGTTAAGTTATAATAATTTAAACATAACCAAATTGTTTTATGATTTATAAATAGGTTAGTTTTCATAAATATAATAAAACATAAAAAATCTTGTATTATTTTTTTAGAAGTGTTATTTGATTTAAGATTATATGTCAAATATAATTTTGTTACAGGATCTTAAACAAAAATCGTTGGAATATTGGTACATGATTTTAGATTTGGTTACAACCAAATCTAACAAATATAGAAGATTTTGAAAAAATCCAACATATATAAGAAGGTTGAAAAAAAATCGTTGGATATTGGTACACAATCATGATGGAAAAACTACACATGTGTAGCGGAAGTACAGATCGAAAATTACTCTAGCTAGATGCATCTAAACTAATTTAGAAGTTAACATGCTTAATAACTACCTTAATTACACTAATTAGGGTTAAGAGAAAATACATACCTTTGAAGCCTCCCTAAAATCTCCTCACGATCACGAACCTGGGATCACCACTAGTGTTGACCCGCTATTTTTCGAACTTAGAACTGGCTTGTAGGACCCATTAAGTGAAGGAAAAATGAGAGAGAGATATGAAATTAGAGGAAAAGGAACCGACCAATTGGTTAAGTGAGAGAGGTAAGAAAATGTTTGTTAAAGTTTTAAATAATTTCTCAAAATTTTCAAAAGTCTCAAAATAATTTTCGAAACTTATTTTTATAAAAATATTACATGCATCACATGAAAGAATTAAACCAAAAATCAACACCTCATTCTCCACTTAAACTTAATGGGGTATATGTTTAAATCTTATGTAAACATTTGTCCCACTAAGTATTAGTGGGATTATCCAACAAAATATTGGATTTTCCACTAACTTTAGTCCAAGGGCAATATGGTCATTTGACCTTACCATTTTGTTTGTCTTGACTAATTTCGACCTCCCGAGTATAAATCCGCATTCATTTTTTGAAAATTCATAACACGTTTGAATATAAGGTCAATCAAAGTTTGACTTTTCAAAGTCAAAAGTCAACATTTTGACTTTTCACAACTTTGATCATTTTAATCAATTTTGAGTTTCCAAATATGAATTCGTATTCATATTTTTAATATTTAAATCACATTTAAACATAAAGTTCTATAATCGACGGTTATATCACATATATTCGTCGATTTCTCTCTCTCTACCTAATTCGAACAATTCCAATTATTCCGACATATTGTTCTAAGTTATTTCCATATGAGCTAGCAGAGTAACCTAATGAACCTATAGATTATGGGCTTCAACGATCCGAGATTAACTGGCTAAACCCTTTTAGACCGAGCTAATCAACATTCGTTAACTAACGGGTCATTCCACTAAAGTCACTTAGTTGCACTACCCTCGTTATAGATATATTTCTATCCATCTAATATAATCATTATCATGATCATTAAGTTAATCCTTCACAGGTAGTTCGTAACCTCAACTAGGTCAAAGTATCGTTTTACCCTCGAGATTACATCTTGCTCCTTAAGTCCCACTGATCCACTATTTGAACAATTGGTTTTAAGATCCAACCTATAAACTGAATCCCTCTCGAGCCAATGAGAGGGTGGGGCCCCTTTATTCAAGACTTGGATTCAGTTCTTAAGGGAACAATTTGTCTACTAATCCTAAAGTGGGTAGTAAGAGTGAATTCTGTCTTGCGCTCTATGTTCCTAGCCATCCATCCAATCTTACCCCTGAAATGAGAAGCTCATTGGGCTAACGTCGTTGAGTTACCCTCATCTATGCAGATCTAAGGATAATATCGTTTGAACAGAAGTTCATAGTTAGCTCAGGATTAAGATTAAGTTACCTAAGACATTATAATTAAAATAGCCAGTTTATATAGTCAACGGTATTATAACTTAAAAGTGAGTATTTCATGGTTCCAATCTTATGTAAACTCTTAACATAGGATGCCTACACTAACATGTCTCTACATGAATGAATCAGGATCATATCGTTTGTACTAACTACAGAGCGAGCCGCATCCATAGTGTTCTTAGAATAAGGCGCCCAACCTTATTCATACACTATAGATCGTTTGGGTTATAAACTCAAATTTGATCCACATTTATGTCTATACATAAAGTTCAAGTCTACACTAAATAGTCTTGAGACTTTAGTTTATTGGATTCAAGATTATAGTATTTTATTTTCACTAATAAGTCCTCAATAACCATTTTATTGAATAGAATATAACTTTAACTACAAACTACGAATTTTAGGACATAAATTCCAACAAATCAAAATGGTCGTGTAGCCAAAGTGATCATGTAAATCTTGAAAAAAAATTGTTGGGCTATTGGTAGTTTGGATTCGGATAGCCAAATCTTAACGATCGTGCATCCAAATTTTAAACGATTGTGTAGCCAAATCTAAATGATCGTGTACCAAATATAAAAGAATCAATATCGTGTACCAAATATATAAATATTTTATATTGGGATATCGATCGTTTAGATTTGAACAATATAAGATTGTGTACCAAATATGTTACACGTAAGTGGTCAATTAATTGCGTGTTGAGTAAGACAGTTTTTGTACTTTTCTTGGTGGGCTTTTTATCGTCTTTGAATTTGTTTTATACAACGTAAATAGTTTGCCAATTATTATATTTTTAAAAAAACCTGTTGTAAATATAGTGTCACACATTTAAAACAATTACTTAACTCAAAATTCAATTTCTAAATCTAGAATCATATACATTTGAAAACAGGAAATAACAACTTTATATTTATTAGATCCCATTACTTCTAAATTGATGTTTTGAAGGTGATGGTCAGATATATTTGTCCATGAAAAAAGCATATTTCCATTCTAACACCCCCAACATCCTTTGTCTATCATTTTGTTTATTTAATTAACCAATTAATTGATGATGGTCCACTATTTATTTATAACATCATCTTCCATTATTCCACACTTATCAATTTATTACATTTCAGTAATCAACACATTTCCTCGTACTTCACCCTTACCCACTTCTACTTCTATTCATTCATTATATTTGATTTCCATCCTACTTTTTCCTTATTAAATTTATATTTATTTCACTTCATTAATTCCCTTTTTTTAATGCTTAGTTATTTACTTAAAAAGAAAAGGAAAAAAAAAAAGTTAAATTATGCATAGTATCCTCAATTTTAAGCCAGCATCATTTTTACCTTAAAGTTGGATATTGGTTCTATGACAAGACTTGATTACCAAGATCCATTTAAATCAACTTCTATATATAGACCACAAATTAATTACCAATGTTTAAATCAATTTGATCCAAGTGAGTGTCTCTCAAATGGTAGAGATAACAAATCGATCATATCACCCATTCATTTCTGCTATGACACCATGTAAAACTAGAGGAAGATATATAGTTTTATTATTAATCAAAAGTTAATGAAGATGCACACTAAAGAGTCTTTTTACATAAAAGACTAATCTACATCTACTCTAATAAACAAACAAACAAATAAATAAATAAAGAAAGAAATAAATAAATAATATACATTAATAGACACCTCAAATTTTCACCCTTTTTATTTTAACGAAAAAAGGATATTTTTGTAATAATTTGATAGCTTGATGGTTTTTTACAAATAAATTTCATTTTGATAATGAAAAGTATTCAAAGTTTTTATGGATATAAAATTGTGGTATTAATTTGTTGAAAGTTTGTTAGTTTTAAATTTGAAAAGAGAAGGAAAAAAGAAAAAAAGAAAAAGTGTTTGGGTTGTGGGTCCGAATGGGGAATTGAAGGAAGGGGGAAAAAGAATGGGTCTAATAATTTGCATTAGCTGGCAATGACATATTGCCTGGGGGTAAAGGCAAGTTGCTTTCACCTATAATCTTGACTTTTACCCTACCATGTTTTTTCAACTCACCACACTCAAAATGATCCAGAAACCAATGCCACACAATATTCAATTTTTAATAACCAAATAAACAAATCACCACCAATTAAACTAATAAAATAAAATAAGAGAGTCAATACCTAATTACTAATTTTAACCTCTCCATATTATCTCTTCTTTAAAGTTTAAACTATCACTTTTTCATGTACATCTATCTACACATTCGTACCACAAGCACCATATATTTCTATTAAAATTTCATATTTGTAGCCGTTAAATATAATTAAATTATTCTACATCACCAAACTATATTTAAAATATTTACAAAATATAATAAAAGTTTTAAATTATATCAAACTTCTATTCGTTTCTATCAATATTAATAATTGATATAATATGAAATTTTATTAAGTTTTAGTTTATTTTGTTATATTTAAATATGTCTTCTAAGTAAATTAGTTTAAATTTTAGTATTAGTTTAAATTTTAGTATTTTAATACTGTACAAATAATTAATTGTGCAATTATGTGGAGATAAAAGGATCAAATCTCCTACCTTTCAAAAGAAAAATATTTATAATTATGAATGAAAAATAATGTAATTATCAATGAAGTGGAAAATTAAGCTCACTTTACTGTCTTCTAACTAATATGCTAAGGTGTCTTTTTCTTTTTCTTATTAACTTATTTTGATGGGCAAGTGATCGATCTCCAAATAGTTTCAGAGTTGTATGCATTACATTGTTAATGCAAATTAACTCTAATTTATTTTAAACCAAAAAATTTATAAATAGAAAAATTATTTATAAACATTGTTAGATTATAATAATCACCTATCACTAACAACTTTGTCATTTTAACGATTACCCTAATTCGAACAGAGAAAAGAAGATTTAGGAGTAAAATAAAATAATTATGAAATTTATAATCCAAGAACTTATAAAGTGTTAAATCATTTTCTTTCTGAGTAAAAAATAAGTTTTGAATAGAATTTAGGAAACAATACCTTATATGTATACCTTGAAGTTTCTAGATAAATTATTTTAAACAATAAAATTTCTTTAAACTATTTATAAATATAATAAAATATCACAATTAAATTTAGGATAAATCAATATAGAATATAATATTTTTTTATATTCGAAAACAAATAAATTTACATATATATATATATATATATATATATATATATATATATATATTTATTTATAAATATAATAAAATATCACAATTAAACTTGGGGTAAATCAACAGAATATAATATTTTTTTATATTTAAAAATAAATAAATTTACATATATATATATATATAACAAAACCTAAAATTATTTACAGTCGGTAATAACAAAAAATAAGTAAATATTTGGGTTGTCCTTTTTCAGTTTGAATTTCACGTAATGATTTTGGAATTTATTTGCGTCTTTTCTCATCATCAGCGGCGTTTTCCTCCATCTTCCTCGTATTTGGCGGTATCAAGGATATTGTGTTATTCTTTTTCTTCTTTTTCTCTCCTTCATCTAATTTCCTCATCTTTGGCGGCATCGGGTATTGTGTTTTCATCTTCTTGTTCTTCTTTCTTAAATTTCACTATAAGATCGTGTGTATCAAGATCTAAACCATCGTTCAAGTTATATTATATAGATACCGCAACAAAGTCCAAACGATTATTTAGATCTTATTATATTAAAACGATCATGTACCAAGATCTAAATGATCATTTAATTATATTATACTATCGTTTAAATTTGAAGTTTTTTCACGATCGTTTAAATTTCACTACAAGATCGTGTATCAAGATCTAAACTTTCGTTTGGACTATAGTACACGATCATTTAGAAAAAGACTACTTACACGCGTGTGATCGATTGATTGCATGTTGACTGAGATATTTTTGGTATTTAACATTGTGGGTCCGTGGACCTTTTATTTTTTCAAAATTATTCTATATCGTGTAAATATTTTACCAATTTGTTATAATTTTTAAAAAATTCCTTGAAAATAACAGATTTGTACTATTATCGAAATTAATTTAAATGTTCACTTCACATAAGGAATAAATGAATTGGCAATTTAGGGATTATACACAAAGGTAGGAAAATACGGTATCAAAACTAAACGGCAAATAAAATAAAAGTGGGGGGGGGGGGGGGGGGAATAATCGAAAAGATAGTTGTTGTTTACAAAACAAAGGTCAAAGTCAAAAGTCAAAATTGGATGTAGGTGTGCCGCCTGGCCCACTACACAATTTCAAACAAACTGCCAACTCGACTTTCTTCAAATTTTTATTTTCCAAATCTAATAATAATAATAATTAATCCTATTCTAATTTCTACTTTGGTGAGACTTGTTCCAGTGCTTTCATTGAAATGTGGAGGTTTCAGTTCCATACAATTCTTCTTCTAATTTTGTTCTTCATCCATATTTAAAAAGAAAAAAAAAAAACTATAGAAACAAAAATTAAAAAACTTAGAGTAAGTGCATGAACAATTTTCATTAAAAAAATAGTATAAATCGATTAATTTATAAAATTTAGTTTAATTGATATTACCTATATAATTTAGGTTTATAAATCATTGATAGTCTTCTTGCTATTTACATTGTTGATATTTTGATTTTTAATTAAACGTTGTAATAAAAATATTTATTGAATCTTATGTCTATGTGTTTTGTTCAAGTTTTCCTCTATTCTTAAGTTGAAATAAATTTTTATCCAACTTTATTTAGCAATAAGAATAATTAACACTATATTTTGAAGAAAACAAATAATGTGAACATTTTATTTTTATAAATTTCTATTAATTAATAAAATTGAGTTTTTCCAACCAACTTCAACTACAAAATGAGGAATCAAAAGTATGTATAAGCTAAATTTTAACATCCAATTGTAGAGACTAAAATAAAAAAGCTCTAAAATGGTATATAATTGAAGTGGTATTTCATCTAAGAACAATTACAATCGATGCAGTTTATAATCAATGAATTTTTAATTTAGTTTTTAGCAGATGCTAATTTGAGATATTTAATTTTTTTTTTTAATAGTTATGATGTGTTAGTATGAAATACATAGTCTAAATTAATTTGAAAGAAAGAAAGAATTACTTATTAATTGATGATTACAAATCAGTAATTAATTATATCTATTGGAAAATGTTTTTTTTTGTTTATTGACTTAACTTGACAAATCATATTTTTACTAATAAAGTATATGTGAGATACTTTTTAATGAATTAATCAATAACTAAGTAATTCCAGTAATTTAGTAAACTTCAAGGGTATATTATTGAAATTAATAAATTATTAAAGAGTTTATTATAATTAAATAATAATTACATTAATTTTAGTAAAATAATGTCAATTAGTTAATTAATTACTTTGTATATATAAAACAAAAGGCAAAGGAAGAAAGATACCAAGAAAAAGTTCATGATTTTGTAGGTTATAAAACAACTTATCCATGGAAATAAAATGATGTCTAGGAATAATTAGTCTTTTCTTATGACAAATTTTTCTTTTGATAAATTTTGACAAGTTTTCTTATTTTTAATATTAATTCAAAGTTTTTCTTATTTTTAATATTGATTCAAAGTATATATATTAAATTTGGAAAATTTAAAATATAAAGATTAAAAAAGAAAAATCTCAAAATCATAATACTTAATGGCATTTAGTAAAAAAGAAAAAAATAAATATTACCATTTTCCCGACTCACTTTCGAATTGATTGGGCCAAATCAGGCCCATGAAGAAGAGAATATGGGTTCACTTTCGAGTGTATTCGGCCCACACTAGGCCCCTCTTGTCTAGTCAGTTGTCCCCCATAATCTAATGGGCTTATTGGAGGCCTAAAAGTAGGGGTTGGCTTTATCTTCCATCAGAGAAAGGGTAATTAGAATGGATAACAATTGTTAGAATAATTATTAACTATTTAGCAACATTTTAAAAAAATTGCAAATATAGAAAAATCTATCGGTGATAGATTTCTATCGTTGATAGACTCCTATGGTTTATCAGTGATAGACCAACATTTGCTACATGATCTATCGATGATAGACTCCTATCATTGATAGATTTTGACAAATTTTGTTATATTTGCAAATTTTTTAAAATGTTGCTATATACTTAATTATTTTGAATATAATTGCTACATTTGCAACTATTCCAGATAGGTACAAATATAACAATTATATTCAAAATAATTAAGTATATAGCAACATTTTAAAAAAATTGTAAATATAGCAAAATTTTTGTCAAAATCTATCAATGATAAGAATCTATCACTGATAGATCATTTAACAAATGTTGGTCTATAACTGATAAACTATAAGAGCCTATCAACGATATAAGTCTATCATTGATAGACTTTGCTATATTTGCAATTTTTTAAAAATATTGCTACATACCTAATAATTATTCTAAAAATTTCTACCTATTATGATAACCCTAGAGAAATATGTAGGAATAACAAAAATAGGATGAGAGTTCGGAATTTTGGCAAAAAAAAAAAAAAAAAAAAGAAAGGGAGTACGTTTACTTTTTTTTTTCTCTTCTTTTTTTTTTGGCAAAAGAATCCCATGCACATGTCAAACTTTTTGAATATTTCCATTTTGTCCCTCAATTTGTGGTACATCATCTTTCTCAAATACAATTTATTTCATAAATCATTTATTTTAATTTAGTTTATCTTAGGTTTAGAATGAAGTACATAGACAGATAAATGATGTAAGAAGACTAGGGGTTAATTGAGTAATTAGGTAATATTTTAGGTTAATTTTCTTTTTACCTCCACTTGCAGTAGATCTCCTCTTGTATGAGACACATTATTCATTCTAATAAAAGGTCTACAATCTTGGTTCTCGGAGGATTTCTCCTTGAGGCTACTTAGATTACATCAATAAGGTAGTTGAATTTTTAAAACATAGTGCATTTTTATCAATTGGTTGTGGAATTATTAAATAACCGAATTGAGATAGTACCAGATTTCAGCCAATCTTTCATCTATTTTTTTTTTAAATTTTGAAATCAATATTAGATATGATATTTGTTTTGATTTAGTTAGATTCTGAAAATATCTATTTAATAAATTTTTGAAATATTTATTTAGTTAGATTTCAAAAACATCTCTTTAAGAAATCCTTAATATATTTTTTAGTTAGATTTCGAGAATGTGTATTTTTAATAAATATAAGAGGTTTTTTAAAAAATATAACAAAGCGAAAAAATATTTACAACTGTATAGAATAATTTCGAAAACGGAAAAAGCCCACTGACCCACAATGGAAAATACCAAAGATACTCCGTCAACCACGTAGTCAACAACACGCATAATATATTTGATACACGATCGTTTAGATTTTGCGTACACGATCGTTTAGATTTGGATAGTCAAATCTAAAAGATTTATTTTAATTTTATCGTTTAATTTGGTTACATGAGCCTTTAGATTTGATCGTTTAGATTTTGCTACTCTAAATCCAAACGATTTTTTTTTTCAAAATTTGGTACACGATCGTTTATTTTTTTTAAGATTCTTTGGTATACGATCGTTTAGATTTGACTAAACGATTTTTAAAATTTTTTTGGTACACAATCGTTTAGATTTGTCTACACGAAAATAAACGATCGTTTAGATTTGGCTACTCCAATCTAAATGATTTTTTTTCAAGATTCTTTATACATGATATTTTAGATTTGGTTACCGTAATCTAAACTACATAAAAAAAGGAGGAAAAAAAGAAATATGATGGAAAAAAATCGCAACAAAAAAAAAAGAGGAGAAAAAGACGAAAGAAGATAGAAAGAAATTAGATTTGGTTATCCAAATCTAAACGACGTAAAAAAAGGAGGGAAAGGAGAAAGACGATGGTGATTTGTTACATGGGCCGTAAATATTTTAGTAGTTTGTTATATTTATGAAAATTTCCCTAAATATAATGTTCAATATATTTATTAGTTGAATGATCTTTCTTTAATAAATAAACTTTAATATATTTTTTAGTTGTATGTTTTATTTAACCAAAGTTATATTAGATCAATTAATCTTTTTTTTTTTGTTATAATTAAAATTTCGAATTAAACCCTTGTTTTTTTTAATGCTCAGTTATATTTTTTAGGTAAAATTTGAAACTATGTAACTTTATCTTATTTGTTTTTATTATTTTAAAGTCATAATAAACTATTTTTAGACTATATCTTACTTGTTTCACATACATGTAATTCAAGTATGGTGTGTTTTAATTCTGTGTAGTTTCAGAGACTAGTGTGTGATTCAAACCTAACCAGACACATGAATGAAAGTAGTCGAATTATTGAAATACAATTTATTTTCATTCGTTGCTTATGAAATTTTAGCTAAATGGAATAAAGAGTTAAACACCACAATATCAAATCTATTTTGATATAACTGATTTTTAAAAAATATCTACTATTATTCAATCTTAGATTTGTTTATCAACTTTGTAATTTATTTAACTAAAAAATGAAAATATCTAAGCTAATTCATTCTTTTATTTGTTTATTACTTTTATTGTTTTAATTTTTACTATATCTTTACATTTTATCTTATTCATTTTTTATTATTTTAAATTCAGATTCAACCATTTCGATTTGTTCTTCTTATTTGATTTGTTTATGATATATTATGAATTAAAAAAAGTATATATAGTTGGTTTTTTTTTAAAAAGCCCATCTAGTCATTTTTTTTTGAAAAGAAAAAGGAGAGAATAAACCCTAAATTCTTTTAACTAGACCCATAAAGTTGAAACCTCGTCACATTTTTTTGCATTCATCTAGTCTTCCACTCTTAAATTTGATTTTGAAAAAGTAGGGAGACTGTTGTGCATTTTGTAAAAGAAAAAATGTATTATGTTTTTTATTTTGCTACATGCAACCCAAACCATGGTGAAATGAGCGACAGAGCCATTATGTAGCAGCGACGAAACAAAAGTAGGCGAGCGATAGAGGAAAGAGCGGTAGCTGATAACTTGTAGAAATGCATAAGAAATGAGTCAAAATGTGTAGTTTATGTTGTAAATTCATAAAGGAGCATTTTGCATGCAATGATCTTGAATATTGACACATTATGAAGAATGAAACATACACATACAATACACCAACATAAGCAACAACTCTATTTTCAAGCCGCTTCACTAATGTTGCTTAGAATTAAGATAATGCATGCATGACGCTGCATTTTACCTCACTAAGTCTGTGGAGTTAACCAACAAGATCGAGGTATAGGCACGGTTGAGTGGGATTGACTCCCAACAAGCATTGACTCCAAACAAAAATCCAAGTTTAAGTATTTTGCGCCATTGCCGGAGAATTGATTTTTCAAACAATCGATAGAGTTTTACTTTGATTTTAGTGAATCACCCGTTCAACTGAAGATCGCATGAAGAGGTTCAAGGTACTAGAGTAATCTGTGATTGCTTGAACTGGCCACAAGATTAAGTGTATCTTTTGGTTAGTGAGCGATTTAGCAAAAAAGTCAGAATAAATTAAATTCATGCATGCTGCTGAGATCCGATCCTTAAACGACCAAGATCTTAAATGTGTAATCCGTTAAAATTTAAGAACTCAAAATAAGGCATCAAAGAAAGTTTCCATGCGATAAGTTTAGTAGGATTCGTATCTTTACTAACTATGTGATTAGGGACCAAGAAATATCATTTGAACATTGCGAGGAGCAGGGGCTTATTGCGATGAATGATCGTAATGCAGAGAGTCAAGTAGCAAATGACCAAAGAGATTTAGGAAAATATAATGCAGTTAGGAAGACAGAGCAATATGAGATGAGACCATAGTTATTTCTTACTGAAAAGCCTGAACGCAAGGATGTACTTGTAATGTATAAACTTTCCTTAACCTTATTACAACTTACATCCATAGATTTTATATATTAATTTGTGCATATTATACTTGTAATTATTTTGTACCTGAAATTATTTCTATAATTTAGTTTTGACAAGTAGGGAGCACGAGTTGTCTCGCAAAGTTTTTAGGCTAATTAGGATTTTTTCGCGATGAAGCCACCTTACGAGAGGGGTTTGCTCAAAACGCATTAAACATTATGATCTTCTTGCAAGGTGATTGAGCCTAGGGTTTCGTTCGAAATGATTAGGGTTTTGGGGAATCTCAAACGTCTCATTTCTTTTAAAATTCAAAACTTAAAAGTCATGATTACATCATCCTTGAGAAACGAACCATCGTGTCAAATGTCCTTCACTTTTAAAATGCACAGCGCTAACTTTGCGGTAACCTACCCTTTAACCACGGTTAACCACACCTATATAAGCCCGTTCTAAACCCTTAATCCAAACCTTTAGCCAAACGATCAAAACCTTCAAGCACCCCAAACTTTTCCAATCATCCCTTCTAGTGAGAATCTTGTAAGTTTTCCTTACCCCAATTCGTACCTTACGTTCATTTCTCTGTTAACCTTTGCCAACAAGGCTTAGAGAGCAATCCTTTTACGAAACCCTCAAGAAATAACAAGCTACACTTTGGGAAGCAAGCCTGTCCAATGAAGTAGTTGAGTATTCTCCAGCTGACGATCTTGTGTCGGAGGGAAAAGGAGAAATATAACTTAAAATAGTTGTTATTAATGGAGTGAAGATTCAACTACCAGATGATAAGTTTTGAGACCTATTCGCTAGGGGAAACTTCATGGAAAGAAGAAGAGCGAAAAGAACAAGAAGGGCAAAAAAGGTTAGAAAAAGAAAAAGTTGAGAAAGAGCAGAAACAAAAAGAAGAAAGGCAAAAGAAGGAAAGAAAGGAAAGAGTTGAAAGAGAAAAATTAGAAAAGGAGAAGGAAGAAAAGAAGAAGGAAGAATATGAGAAGAAGAAGAAGAAAGAAGATGAGGCGAGAAGGCAAGGCTAGGTTGTAAGCAAACACTTCCTTGCCTATCGCAGAGACTGAGTTTGAGCGACTGGTGAAGAAAGCCCAGAAAAAATTGAGAAGGTAAAGTCTGGGCTTTTGAAAATAAGTCAAAGCGTAGGGCTTGAAGGCCTTAGTTGAAGAAAAATTAGAAACAAATAAGAAGGGACGAGAAGAGCTGCTTGGCGAGATGGAAAAAGTAACCCAGTTTGTGGAGAAGGGAAAGGGCAAAGATATGACGTTTGATGAACACTACGAGGAGTTTGAGAATGAGGTTGAGAATTTAAGTCTTTTAGAGCAAGAGGCGCTGAGGCCGAAGAAAAAGAGAAAGGTTATAATGAAGAAGAAGGCCTTGAAGGCATAATTTGAGAAGAGGCGAGCAGAGAGGGCGAAAAGAAAGCCTTAAGAAGATGAAGGGGAAGAGGGCGAGGAGAGTGAATCAGAAGGACCACTCTCCTCTTCCCAAGTTAGCATGCAGTTCATGATAGAGAAGGAGCTCCTATCCATACCAAAGAACCATGCCAGGGTTCCTTGTGATACCCATCCAAGTGTTTAGATGGAAGAGATATTTCTGAGGGGTGATAACAATAAAACCTAACATAGTGAAATATGTTCTTCAAAGGATATATCAATGAATTGAAGAAGAACACTATGCCATGGTCAGAGGACAGAAAGTAGATTTTGGTCCAGACACAATCAACGAACTCTTTGGGTTAGAGGCAAATGAAATAGGACATGCAATTTTCAAAAACCCACAAGAGCGAGATTTAGAAGATGCGTTAAAGAGAGTCGATTGGTTTGGGACAAAATGGAACATAATGCCAACAGGAAAGTATCGGCTCTTCCTGTATAACCTAAACATAGAAGCCAGCATCTAGTTGGTATTTGTGAAGAAGAAGATCATGCCTACTCACCATGACAGCGCCATCTCCATGGAGCGAATAATTTTGGTATATTGTATAATGGAGGAGATTTTTGTGGACATAGGCAAGATAATAAGCGAGCACATCATAGCTTAGGTTAAGCATCCATGCGGAGCAAGACCCTTCCCACACCTAATCGAGAAACTGTGCTTAAAGGTATGTCCACATTAGATCAACTTCCTCAAGTTGAGGAGAAGGACGAGGTTTGATTAGTCGCAACCCTTCACCGCATAATTGCCATCCACACGAATAAGGCAAAGCCAAAATGCCCCAAAACCAAACAAGATGGTAAATTAGATGTTAAAAAGTGGACAGTGAAGAAGAAGTCCCACTGAAACACAAGCGTCAAGGCGAGGAGGAGACCTCTAGATCTAAAAGAGCAAAATCCTCTAAGGCCAAGGACTTGAAGGAAACCTTGCCACCTGCGTCTATAAAGGGTCCCAAGAAAAAGAAGCTCATCGATCTCTCCTCACCTAATAAATCCAAATCCTCCAAGGCCACTATCTCTCAAACTTCCACCAAGTCCAAAAAGCCACCACCTCCCGAAAAATCCAAATCGCCCACCTTGACCCTAGGAAATCCAAAATACCTCTCCCTCTTACAGGAAAGAGTTCTAATAAAAACCTTTCCATTGATGTACATAATAAGTAAGGAACCTTAACCTTGTGGCAAGAGGAAAATCCTCTATCCCTTGTCGCCAATCAAACCAGCCAAAATAAATCACTGAGTCCTAAAGAATCCTATCAGGATATCTTCCAAGACTTCCTCTTAGACTCTGTCGCGTTCATTAATGACACGTGTAACGACAAGTTAGAAAATGGGGCGGGAAGCCCAGTTCTGTCCCCTAAAAGAAAAGAAGTTTTAGAGAAGGAAGTTAATGACCCACTTTAAAGGGAAAAAGAAATAAACACTGGGGTAGATGGTGAGACACGTCTCCCCTCACCACCAAAGTCAACTCTAGAAGCGACCATACGAACAAACCAAAGGAAAGAAGCGATAAGGGGAAACGAAGAAGGAGTTGATGAAGATTATATCTTCAAATTTATGGATGAATTTAAATGTAAGCCTATGGTGAATGGAATCGAAGATATAATCCAGTGCCAAATAAACTTATAAGAGATGCATTTGCGGAGTTAAAGACAATTGAGCGATTTAGAGTTGAGGATAGATAATGCAAATGTGAACATTGAGGCACAATTAAATCAACTCAAGGGGGAATGACAGAATTCAAAATGCAAAATCAGAAGTTCTGAACACAACTTCTTACAATGGGAGAACAAAACGAGGCGATGAGGTAACAAAATGAAACACTGACTGGTTTGGTAGAGGAGCTGGTTGTGAGGTGCGACATGTAATTCACAATGCCGATAGGATATCAACACCTTTTTGTTTTGTAGCACCATTCTAGTACCTCAAGTTCTGCAGAACATAGTAAGACCACTGGCACATTTTGATCCAGCGGTTGGAGCTAGGAGAAATCAACAATGCCTCCACCTCACCACAAGGACCACAACCACCACCTCCACTGCCATATTTTTAAAAAGGGGATGGTTCTGTACTTTGTATATTTCTTATTTTTGTGAATTTTTAATTTTCACTTATGTAAATTATATTCCTTGTATTTATGATATTTTCAATACAAGTACATACTTTGACACAATTATATTATGCGTTTAGTTTTTGTTGTCATAAGTTTGGCTTACCGCCTTTTAGTACTTTAATTTTTTCTTGTGTTTCAATGACAACTTTAGTGAAATAAACCATGTGAAATAAAGTTTCATTTGTTATTTAGGTGTTTAACTTGTTAAGCAAACTTACTTAGGAAACAATTTGAAAGTTTACTGGGCGAGCAAGCTTTACCTTAAACCTCTTTTGTAAGATTTGTCTGTGAATAATCTTATCATTCATTTTTAGAAATGAGGACATTGCTAACCTCTAAATTTGGGGTTGTGCAAGGTCTGAGCTAAAGCTTTCAAAGCTTTTTTTTTTGAAAATCCTATCGAGGCGATTAAAAACAAGGCATTTTAACAAAAGTTAAAGCAAAGCTAAAAAGTGTAAATTTTTTTAAAAGTTTTGTCATTCTTTTATTCTATAAAAAATAACAACTCCTATGTTGCCTCATCTCATCAAAAAATAAGAAGCCAAGCTTCAAAAGTAAAAGTAGAGAGTTGAGTAATAAAAGGCAATAAGAGTTATAGTTGAGGAAAGGAACAGACTCATAGAGTACCTCTGATTTGTGCTTAATGCCAAACATTCTAGTAAATAAATAAAAAAATAGTCTTTTTTCCAAATAAAAGGATTCAAAACTCTTTGGGAACTTTAGGCATTTCTAAAATTTGAAAATAAAAATCTAGTGAGAAATGAACAAGGGTATTTTGAGTATTAAGCTTGCTGTGTTTTGAACCTAGAAATATTTTCATAGTGAGAAGTATGAGATGATAATAAACTTTGAATAATGAATAAAACTTGATCACATTTTGAGAAGTTTAGAAACACAAGGAGGAGGATGAGTCTTTGAGGAGGAATTGTGCTTGGGGATAAGCATAATATAGAGTGATGCTTAAGGACAAGCATTATTCTAAATTTGGAGGTGTGATAACTTGTAGAAATACAAGTTATTATAGCCTTTTAGATAGAATAGTGAGACCAAAACGTATAAGAAATGTGTTAAAACGTATAACTTATGTTGTAAATTCATAAATATTCGGAAATACACTTTACATAAGCATCCAAAACTTTTTCACCTTGTTTTTAGTGTCATAATTCAAGATTATGAACAAAAGAAGAAGCTAGTGAATTGTAGAGGAACTTGTGGAAAGACTAAGCGAGACGACCATATCAGTAGGCAAAAGATTCACTAGAAGAAAAAAGTGGTAGATGGAGTTGATGTGACTTGACACAAAAGTAGCTTTTGACGCGGATATGTTCAAAAGATTAGATTTTCGGCCTAAATCTACCTATATAAAGAACTCCATTACCATCAAGAAAGGTGTTCGGTCCGAGTCTGAATGGACCCACGTGTCTGAAGAGACCCGACCTAAAGAGTGGTGGAAAGGAATCCTTTCCATCATCTATAAATTTTTTCTTCATCTTCTCCAATTAGTCAAGAGTGAAAGTTTGAGGTTTAACTGAAGAAGATTCCATTCTCTACTTCCTCTAACTTGTAATGTCACCTACATTCATTCCATTCTTTGTATTTCTTTGTAATGTATTTGTTCATATTGTACAGTGGTCAAAGCCTTTATTCTTTAATACATTGCATATTTATTGTAAGTTTTCATTCCATTCTCCTTTTATGTATATTAATATTTACTAAATTGTGAAAAACAAGTTTGAATCCAATTTTTAAATTCTCGAAAGGTTAAGTCTTTGTGATGATGAAATTTTTAGAATCATTTTGTTTGGGTGACGACTAAGCAATTTTAGAAAGTCTTGGAAAAAAAATTGTGGAATTGGCAATTTGAGATTTAGTTTTAAGTGAGGGACTTTATGGTCATTTATTATTATCTTCCTTCTTCTTTTCCTTTAGTGTTTAAAAAAAAGAGAGAAAAAGAGGAAGGAGTTCACACACACAACCCCCCTCTTGAAACTTCCTCTCACGTCAATGTCCTCTCTCTCGTTCTTTAACTGACCATCGTGGACGTCGCGCCACCACCAGCTGACCACCTCTGTGTCAGACAACTCAATAGACGTTGTGCATCACAGATTTGGAACTCTTACACACCACCGTTGCTTGTAGAAGGTAGATTTTGAACTTAGAAGGTGGTTAGGAGGTTGCCCATTGAAGTTAAGAGTACTTTGACGAGTTCTTGACAAGTATTGGAGTAATTTTGTTAGTATTCCTAGAGTTCTTGAATGTCCAATAAGTTTAGACGTTAAAATTGAATTTAACTATGATACTTGGATCCTAGAGTTGAATGTTAAAGGTTAAAAATTGACTTTCCTTTAACTTTAGAGATTTGTTTAGGTGTTACTTTTATAAGCTTTGAAGCACATAATGGTCTTAGATCCTAGATTCGAATTTTGAAAGCCGTTAATGTGTTGTCAAGGCGATTTTGACAAGTTTTCGATAAGGTCTTCGGTAAATTTAGTGAGTTCTCTCGTAGTTCTTGAATACCCATTTTAGCCTTAACGTAACCTTGACTTTACCCATATTTTTTTGTGTGAGGAATTGAAGATTAGAGAACTTGGAAGCATTGACTAACACATTTAAGGTTGTTTTAAATGAGTTTGGAAAAGTTCATAAGTTAATTACTCCTTAGTTTGATATTGAGATTGTTAATGGATCTAAATCTCAAAGGTATGGATATTGGGTTTAAGAGCGTATTGAAACGAAAGCCCAATGAGTTTGACTTAAGTTTGGACATCCATTTTACTAAGGATTTAAATTTGAGGTTTAAAGGTTGGAAAGTGGATTTTTTAGTCTAGTCTAAGAAGATTCAAGAATGTAAGGAATCTAGAAATGTAAATTAGCTCGAATGCTCAAAATGAAGTGTTTTTAGAGATTGTTGTGCCATCTTGCTAAGTGAAGAAAACTGAGAGACCTTGATCTTTGTTTCAGGCCAAATTGAAATGGGAAAGTGTATAATCCCGGGAAATTGAGTCATTAATAATGAGTGGTTTATTTAGTATTTTTGTTATAAATTTATATATGTTATTATTGTACGCTATAATTGTGACTATTACTTGTATAATTGTTTTATGATTTATGTGTTAGAAATGTTTTCAAATATGAATTTTAGTTTTCCATGAACTCTTGTATCTCGAAACGGTGGTTGAACCTAACTTTACTAAGCAAGTTTTAGAAGACAACTGGTTTCTAAAACATTCATTGATTTATAACTAGACTTGAAAGAGTTTTAAAGGTATGTATTAATGACCAAGGATAAAAAACTTATTTGAAAATGATTGATTTGTAACTATGTTTGGTTTTAAACTTGAATATGTGATTTTTGTAAATGTTGGTGATTTCCCCAAAAGCTACGTGAATGTGTTTCCGTAGCGCCTCCAATGGTTGTGAGAGGATTTCAGGATTGAAAAAGGCTGTGACCGAAGATCCGAGAATATAAGTCTAGGTGAGGACATGGATGTAGGATTGTGAAATGGTTTCGGGCCTAGCTAACCCATGGTGGGTGGCTGTATGTGCACATAAGAGCGATATAGATGTTGTTACTGTGGTAGGTGTTAAGTATGCGTGAGCTTCGTTTGGCCGGGTGTTCCTTGTGGATATGGATCACATGTGAGCTATTCCAGATCGTGTATTTAGTATGCTATCATGGTTGGATTGGATGGAGGTTGCTATCGTGGCGGGTACTAAATATACTTGAGCTAGTTTTGGCCGTATGATTCTTTGGTCATATGCGAGCTATCTTTGGCTATATATTTAGACACCTTGCCATGGTTAGATTGAGTACAGGTTTGTTGGCATTACTTGTGAGTTATAGTAATATTTGATAATAATGTGTTAATTATTATTTCATTATTGATGCATATTTACATTTTTTTTACATGTTTTATGAGCATTTTACTTTTGAAAACTTACCCAAGTAGCGATCAAGGACTGAACTTTGGTTGAGCTCCCCATCACCTTTGTAGAATTTTCATTTTGTATGTGTATACCTAAGTTTTGTATTACTTCATAGAGTAGCTAGAAGTAGCTAGGATCATGCTATAGATATGTGTTTGAGAGTTTTATTAATGTACTGTAATTATTTGTATCTCAATTCCTAGTTGGATATGAACTCTGATCGAGATTCTGGACTAGTCTGAATGAGTGTGTGGTGAGACACACTTGAGGCGATTTTTTTTTGCGTCTGAAGATCTCTTACATGTAAAGAAGTGCAAAATTTCTTCCTTTTACATGTTTGACTAACCTATATTTTAGGGGAGATGCTGCTGAAATTTGAATAGAAGTTTTTTGGAAAGTGTTTTATTAATCTTACAACTGAAAAGGAAGGTTTGTTAAGAGAAGATTCACACCACGATCTATGTTAGGAGGGGAAAACCTAGAATGGGGTGTGACAATTTTGGTATCAGAGCATGGTTTTGGGAAACCTAAGGGTTATGAGCAAGAGTTTGGAAAATCAAGAGCCTATGCATTAGAGACTTAGCAAGAGTTAGAATTGCATAAGTAAGTTGCATTGAAACAGACCACATTGTAGCATAATACCCAGGCAACCTACTAAGGAAATTTGTGATGCTCTTGATAGTTTAGATATGGAGTTGAGGAAGTTTAAAGTGATACCAACCGTTCTCATGTGGAAAAGCATTTTGGTGAGCTGATGATGTCTTGTTTGGCTCACGATATTGTTGTTGGTATGGGAATAATGTGAGACAATTCTAAGAAAAATTTAAGATTTAATCTTTTAATGGCTTTAGGAATGACAACGTTCGGTATAAGATAAGCGAGTGGGACTTGTCATTCTCTTGTTGTAGAAAAGGGCAAAGTGTTGATGGCATTGTACTAAGTTATGCCTTAGTGGAAGACTAGTTTGTTGGAAATAACATGGAAGAGTTATTCATGATAACTTTATCTGAGGTCATCCCGAGATGTGAAATAGAATGAATTTCTGAAGCTTGAATAAGAAGTTATGTTGGAGTAGAATATGAAAAGTATTACAAACGATTGTCCAAGTATGCCATCTTAGTGCCCCAAGACGAGGTAGTCAAAGCACAAGATTTAAGGATAGTTTAAGTGGGGAGATCTATACTCATGATACTACTAGTGCTTAATGAACTTATTTTGATGAACTTGTTGATATTACTAAGCAAGTTGAGAGAGCTCTTATTGGAAATGCAGGATGAGAAAAAAATGGTAAAGGGTGCTCGAGTAGTTAATCTTTCAAGCTTATCTTATGAAAGGTCTAATGACTGGTTTAACTGTGGAGTTTGATGCGTTTATCAAAATAGATTTCTTGTCAACGTATCACACTAGGTTTATATCGTAAAGGAGCAAGTGTTTAAGTAACAAGGTGATGTTGAAATGAGTTCAAAGGCAATGGACAAATTTTTCTCGTGTATATTATTTCTGTGGTAAGAGCGAGATTGTTTAAGAAAGGGTTGTATTGCCTACTTGACTTATGTAATAAATATCCTAGTCAAGAGCTAAAACTTGAGAACATTCTTATGGTACAAAGGTATTCTGAATGTATTTCCAAATGAAATACAAGGATTACTATCTATAGAGATATCGATTTCTTCATATATTTAACATTCGTATAGCACCAATCCCTTTGCACCATACAAAAGAACTTTAATAAAACTAAGAGAGTTAAAGGCTTATTGTACAAACTTGTGAGTAAAGGTTCTATGTAGCCAAATGTTTCTCCTTGGATGCACTAGTCTTGAGTTGTTAAGAAGAAGATGACATTCTAAGGGTAAGTATTGATTAGTGATAACTGGACAAGGTAATAATCCATAATAAGTATCTTTTGTCATGTATTAATGATTTGTTTGGTTAGCTAAATGATGCCTTAGTGTTTTTTTAATAGTTAAGAGCAGGATATCATTAATTAAAGAGTATGTTAAGTTTCATGCATGTGAGCTCTAGCATAGACAAGTAACACTCCTTGGTCATGTTGCTACAATAGAAGTTGTCCTAGTGATCCTCGGGAAGCTAAAGTAATGCATGAGTTGAAGTAACCCATAACAATTACTAAAGTATGTGGTTTTCTTGGTTTAATTGGACATTACCAACATTTTATAAAAAGACTTTCAAAGTTAGCTCTTTCATTAACCAGTTGACTAGAAAGAACTCAGAAACTATGTGGATGAATATTGCGAACACGTTTTCAGGAACTGAAAATATGACTTGTTGCAGCACCTAGTTTAACAATTTGGATGTTTGGTTGGTATTCCAAATTTACATGATGCGCCTCATCAGGGTTTAGGTTGCGTTCTCATGCGAGAAGTAAGGTGCTAGCTTATGGTACCAGACAATTGAAGAAGAATGAGTATAATTATCCTACTCATGATTTAGCTTTATATGTAATAGTGTTGACGTTAAAATATGGCAACATTGTTTATATGTCACACCCCTTCCCCGACTACCTGCTAGCTTAGACCGAAAGATGGCGTGAACCCGACGGACAACGCTTTTCTTTACCTGTATCTGTCGATTCTGCTTAAAACATTAATGTGATGAACTTGCCAGTCTAGTATATAAACTATTATACATGCACACAACGCAGCGAATCCTAGACAAATCATAGACATCATAAAATATATCTAAAAAATAACTAATTTCACAAGTAAACCTAGAGACACGTTAACCAAAACATAACCAACAAAAATTTGCACAACTGAAGGTCCTAAAGCTTATACAAACTGTGGAGTATGTATAACATACAAGGGTGTATATACATCATAACACAACTGACTCTGTGTCCAACTCGAAACACGTACTGACAATCGATAACGGAGCTTCAACAGACTAAGGCAGTCTATCAGGCATCGGGAACTCGATCTCTACCTGAAAAATGGGTAAAACATTTTGGAAAGAGTGAGCTATAAAGCTCAGTGAGTGACTCAGTTTAAAACTATAAATTTAAAGATAAGAGCACGTGAAAACTTTACACATATAAATTTGTTTATACAAGTCGTAAATGTAAACGTATAGTAGTAAGAATAGCTTTATCAAATACTCAGCATGTACGTCATTGAAATCTAGCAAGGCATATCAAGTATATCAAAACATTTTAACTAACATGACAAATCTACGTTGTGTAGGACATGCCCAGTACAACCAACGTTTACAAGCTCTACAATGTAGTGGGGTCTGCCCAACACTCCCATCGCCTTTGTCGTAGTGGGGCCTACCCAGCACTCACGATAGCAACGTTGTCACGGAGTACACTTAACGTCAACAACGGAATCTAACCAGTGTGCACATGGTATTCTCTAGCCTCAGGCTCAAGATCTCAGTCATGTAGTTAATGAAATTTTCATAAATCATTTAAAAATATTAAAACATGCCTGCTTATAAATCTTACACAAAACTCGAACTTTACTCAGCTCTTTCGTAGAAAACTGTAGTTCTTGAAACAAAACTTCTTACTAATTCATGCTTTGTTTAAAACATTGTGGTTTAAATACTTTCCAAACATTTAATATCCACGTGCTAGCAAAAATTTCATTAAGAAATCTAGTTTCCAAACGTATACTTGAAAATAGTCATGAAATTCAAATACCTTTCATGGCTTCGTAAATAAACATTTATCGCATTCAATCATAAATAACAGTTATGGAAGATATTTCAAAATTGGTTTTGCCACTCACAGTCTTGGGCTAGATCCTTGGTCTGTAAGCTCGGTTTAATTCTTCTCGGCCTGGCAACAACCCAACCGAGTATTAGAACTCTAAACATTCTGGTTTTTTAAAGATATACATAACATGTCGTACTAAAGATGACGCTCACGAAAACAAAGCTTAAGAAATAAAATCCTATTTAAACAACTCTTTGCATTTTCCAGATTTCTAACATAAATTTCAAATGACTATAACTTCTTCAATACTTAACCAAAATGAGTATTCTTTATGTCAAAATCTTTATTTTGATGTCCTCTATAATTTAGCTGAAGGGAAGAAAATACAATTCCCAACAGATTGCTACAGAAATGGCCTGAAACAGAGAGAGTTTAAAAATAGAGTCTTCTGCTATTCCCTGACTTGTTTATGAAATTAAGCTTACTTTCTATCATATGTAGTTCATAATTTCTTCATAAAAGTTGTAGCAAATTGAATCAACTTTCCAACCACATAAAATAGAGATCCTAACTCCACTGATACTCTCAACAATACAAGACAAACCAGAGACCTTTTGGATTCGCGTGAAAACCAGCTACCTTGTTTTCTTCATAAAAAATCACCTAATGAACATCTGAATTTGCTCAAACTTTCTGCTTAAAACTTGTTTAAAAATGAATTATCTTTCAATAAATGTAACTCTCACCTCTTAATTCTTTTTGTGGTGTTCAAATCGACGCAAACAACTAAAAGATGTTTGTAAACACGAAGCTTCTGCCATGGCTATCTATCCCTTCATGATTTTCTTTATCTCTTCACCTTAATTCTCAGCCCTTTCCTCTTCTTCTTCTTCCTCAGATTCTGCCTCAACATCTATCTCAAGTTTAAGGACCCAAAGGCAATAAGAAAATGGGGAAGATGTGTTTGACGATGGAGAAGAAGAATGAGAAAGAAAACCAATTAACTTTTCTCTTCTCTCCCACTTTCCTCTTTCTTTCCTTATATATTTTCTTTTCTTTTTTTTCTTTTTTTTTTTTAAAATAAAACCTTTAATTGTATGTATATATATATACTTATTTTCCAATTTTCTTTTATTCCTTTCATATAAAAAAAATCCAAAGAGAATTTCGGGTTTACAACTTAAATTCCCCTTAGAAAATTTCGTCCTCGAAATTTAGATGTCCTTAACTGAAAAGTATTGGGTATCTCTTCTTCATTTTATCTTCTGGTTCCCAAGTTGTTTCCTCCACTCCGTGATGTCTCCACAAAACTTTTATGAGTGTAATCGTCTTGTTTCTCAAAACTTGTTCCTTTCTGTCAAGAATCTGAACTGGTTCTTCAACATAACTCAAATCTTCTTTCAAATCAACTGGTTGCTCTTGCAACACATGTGATAGATCTGGTATATATTTCCTTAACATGGATACATGAAAAACATCATGTATTCGTGCAAGTTCTATAGGCAACTCAAGTCTATACGCTACTGGTCCCACTCGTTCCGTTATCTGATATGGCCCAATATATCTAGGACTTAACTTACCTTTTCTTCCGAAACGAATAAAACACCTCGCCATGGAGATAACTTCAAGAAAACTTGATCTCCAACTTGAAATTCTAAGTTTCTTCGTCGCTTATCCGCATAACTTTTCTGCCGATCCTTGGCTATCCTTAGGTTTTCTATGATTAACTTAATACTGTTTGTCGTAATCTGAACCAACTCAGGACCTACTAGCTTCCCCTCTCCCACTTCATTCCAGCACACAGAAGTTCTGCGTGGACTGCCGTATAAGGCCTCATATGGTGCCATACTAATACCAGACTGATAGCTATTATTATAAGCAAACTCCATAAGTGGCAAGTGGGTATCCCAATTTCCTTTAAGTTGAAGGACACGTGCTCTCAACATGTCCTCTAAAGTTTGGATGGTCTTCTCAGACTAATCATCTGTTTGGGGATGAAATGATGTACTAAACTTTAGCCCTGTTCCCATTGCTTTCTGCAAACTAGGCCAAAATTTTGAAGTAAATCTCGGATCCCTATCTGAAACTATGGACACTGGTACTCCATACTAACTCACAATCTTATCGACATATAATCTAGCTAGTTGGTCTAACGTAGATGTCGCTTTAACCGATATAAATCGTGTCGTCTTGGTGAGTCTGTCTACTATTACCCATATACCATCGTGTCCATTGGATGTGCGTGGTAATCCAAACAAAAAATCCATAGTAATATGCTTCCATTTCCACTTTGGCACTGGCAAAGGATTAAGAAATCCTCCTGGCCTCTGTTTCATTGGTTTAACCTGTTGACAAATCAAACATCTATCAACATATTCAGCTATCTGTTTCTTCATTCCAGACCACCAATAAGTCTTCTTTAAAGTTTTGTACATCTTGGTGCTACCTGGATGCATAGCGTAAGCTGAACTGTGAGCTTTTTCTAGAATAACATTCTTAAGTTCATTGATATTCGGAACACAATCTTCCCTGTTTAACAATGGCTTCATCTGTTCTCAGTTCAAACTCCACCTCTAAGCCTTTCTTGGATTTTCCAAGCTTCTTTTGTAAATTACTGTCCTCTGACTGTTTTCTTACAATCTCAGCTACTAGAGAAGACCGAACATGAAATTGAGCTAAGAGACTTCATGAATCCTCTATAGTTACTACTGTCTTGGAAACTCTTAACTCACTCAACAAAGCTACTTGAATACCATACAAGACACTCTTTGGAAGTCTTGACTTCCTACTTAATGCATCTGCTACTACGTTAGCCTACCTAGATGATACTCTATAGTACAATCATAATCTTTAATCAGTTCTAACCATCGCCTTTGTCTCAGATTTAGCTCTTTCTGATCAAAAAAATACTTCAGACTCTTATGATTTGTGAAAATATGACACTTTACCCTAAACAAATAGTGTCTCCAGATCTTCAATGCTAAAACAACTGTCGCTAGTTCAAGATCATGGGTAGGGTAATTACACTCATGCGTCTTTAACTGCCTTGAAGCATAATCTATTACATTCTCATCTTGCATAAGCACACAACCTAAACCTAGCCTTGAAGCGTCACAATAAATCACATAGTCCTTCCCTGTTACAGGGAGTGCCAGAATAGGTGCTATGACTAGTCTTTTCTTTAATTCCTGAAAACTTTGCTCGCATTTATCTGACCACTCAAACTTAACATTCTTCCTTTTCAAAGCGGTCAAAGGCAATGCCAATTGTGAGAAATCCTCAATAAAATGCCTATAGTATCCTGCCAAACCCAGGAAACTACATACTTCTGTCGCACTAGTTGGTCTTTCCCAATTGACAACCGCTTCCACTTTTTGTGGATCGACACTAACTCCTTTTGCTGAAACTACATGCCCTAAGAATACCACTTGTTCCAATTAGAACTCACATTTGCTGAACTTAGCGTACAACTGTTTATCACGTAGAGTCTATAGAACAATCCTCAGATGTTCCTTATGGACTTCTCTGTCAACCGAGTAAACTAATATATCATCAATGAACACGATCACAAACTGATCTAAATACTGATGGAAGATCCTGTTTATGAGATCCATGAAAACCGCTGGCGTATTGGTTAAACCAAATGGCATAACTCGAAACTCATAATGCCCATACCTCGTTCTGAATGCTGTCTTAGCAATATATGATTCTCTAACCTTCAACTGATGGTATCCTGACCTTAAGTCAATCTTAAAGAACAATGCTGCTCCCCTTAGTTGATCAAATAAGTCATTGATGCGTGGTAAAGGATACTTGTTACGTATTGTAACCTTGTTTAACTGTCTACAGTCAATACATAATCTGAGGATACCATATTTCTTTTTCACAAATAGCATTGGTGCTTCCTAAGGCGATACACTAGGCTAGATGTATCCTCTGTCAACCAGTTCTTGTAATTGCATCTTCAATTCTTTAAGCTCGCTTGGAGCCGTTGTATATGGTGCCTGTGAAATAGGTGCTGTTCCTAGTAATAATTAAATGGTGAACTCAATCTCTCTATCAGGTGGCAAACCTGACAGATCATCTGGAAATACATCAAGAAACTCTTTCACCACAGAAACATCTTCTGGCTTCAACTTTTCTCTCTACACTACTACGATGTGTGCAAGAAACGCTATGCAATCCTTCTTAAGCAATTTCTCAACTTTCAAAACTGAGATTAAACTTCTAGAAACGACCTTTCTTCATACCTCTAAAAACCACTTTAGCAAAGCCTGGTTTTCTGAAAACCACTTCCTTTTTGTGGCAATCCATAGATGCATAGTGAGCAAATAAGAAATCCATTCCCAAAATTACATATAACCTCTTTAATTCTAGTGGTAGCAAGTCCACTAGCATATTGATACCTTCGACTAAAACTTCACAATTACGCAATACCTTATTGATAAGTAAAACGTCACCAACTAGAGTGTATATAGCTAACCCCTCAGATAAAAGGCTCTAGCATCCTATTCACCTTAGTCAGAAATATACTAGAAACAAAGGAATGTGTAGCACCTGGATCAAATAAAACATATGCAAGTACATTACAAATAAGAATCGTACCAGTAATAACGTCTGGTGCATCCTCTACTTCTTGTTGAGTCATAGCATAGACTTTTCTCTATTGCCTAGGTCTTCCAACAACTCCCTTTTGCCTTGCACCACTGGTACCCTCTGTTGGAACCACTGAAACCCTCGATTGCTCAACTGTCTGGGACCCAACTCTCTGATCTCTCTGAACTGTCATGTTCAACTGCGGACAATCTTTCTTGAAATGTCCTGGCTGTCTTCACTGGTAACATACATCGGCACCCACCAAACACTGACCCCGATGGTTCCTGCCACAACTCGTGCATGGTATTCGTCTGACTGTACTAGCAACAGAATCCTGACCTGGCTGCGATCTTACTGTTGATCTAGTGGGTTGACTAGGTATTCTCTGGCTCTGTCTCTGAAAAACACTACCATAACTCACGTTCCTAGATGCTTGGCCTCCAGACTGATTCTTAAAGTCTTGACGACTTGAAATATTTATCCCAGGTGTGAACCTCTGTTGCTTACGGCCTCTAAATCCACTAGCTGTTGAAGTCCCACGAATAAGCTCCACTGCTGATTTCTCTTTTGTTATACTCTACTCCACACAAAGGGCGGTCTCTACTAACTGAGAAAAATTCGTCCACTTAGCAATGGCTAAAACTGGGGTACGTATTTCAAAACGCAACCCTCTTTCAAACCTTTGACACCTGTCACTCTCAGAAGCCACAATAACATCAACATACCGTGAAAGCTCGGTATACTTCTTCTCATACTCAGCCACTGAAAGTGATCCTTGTTTCAACCCTAGAAACTCATCCCTCTTGGCTTCACAGTTTGTGCTGGGATACTACTTATCTTCGAATATGCCTCTAAAAGTCTATCAGTCTAAAGTACGTGCATCACTGCGTCTAGCTAATATAGATTTCCACCATCCTTCAGCCTCGTTTTGCAACAAAAATGTGGCCAATCTAACCTTTCGCTTCTCAGGACAATTCATCACATCAAAACACTTTTCAAGCATATTCAACCAGTTCTCTGCATCAGCTGGATCTGTGAAACCCTCAAACACTGTGGCCCCTAACTTTTTCAGCTGTTCAATTATGTATGCCTTTTCTGGATCACTAGGCTCTGCTCTCTCTGGCCTTCCTATCTCCTGCCCAGTTCTCGCAAACCGCTCGTTTCCTGCCCCAACCTGAACTCTTGGGGTACTAGATTCCCCTACAGACTGACCTTGGGTAGGACCTTGCATCCCGTCTTGATTCTGCCTGCGACGTCTGCTAGTACGTGGTGGCATGACTTCTATAATATGTCAACACATTAGACATACAATAGATACTTAACTCAAATGCATGATCCTAAATGTCTATTCACATGTTAATCATAAATGGACTTACTTTTACCCTTACTTAGACCATACTCCACTAGTTCCCTCTAAACTAACTTGACTTCCAACTATTTACTTTCCAGTTTCTTCTTAGAGCTAACTGCTCTATCTTAATTCCCATGGAGCAAACTGCTCTGATACCAAGTTGTCACACCTCCTCTCAGACTACCTACTAGCTTAGACCGAAAGATGGCGTGAAGCCGGCGGACAACGCTTTTCTTTACCTGTATTTGTCGACTCTGCTTAAAAAATGAATGTGATGAACTTGCCAGTCCAGTATATAAACTATTATACATGCACAAAACGCAGCGAATCTTAGACTAATCATATACATCATAAAATGTATCTCGGAAATAACTAATTTCACAAGTAAACCTAGAGACACGTTAACCAAAACATAACCAACAAAAATTTACACAACTGCAGCTCCTAAAGCTTATACAAACTGTGGAGCATGTATAACATGCAAGGGTGTATGTAGATCATAACACAACAGACTCTATGCCCAACTTGAAACACGTATTGACAATCGATAACGGAGCTTCAGCAGACTAAGGCAGTATATCAGGCACCGGGAACTCAATCTCTACCTAAAAAATGGGTAAAACATTTTGGAAAGGGTGAGCTATAAAGCTCAGTGAGTGATTCAGTTTAAAACTATAAATTTAAAGATAAGGGCACGTGAAAACTTTACACATATAAATCTGTTTATACAAGTCATAAATGTAAACGTAAAGTAGTAAGAATTGCTTTCTCAAATACTCAACATGTACGTCATTGAAATCTAGCAAGACATATCAAGTATATCAAAACATTTTAACTAAGATGACAAATATACGTTGTATAGGGCATGCGCAGTACAACCACCAGGCACATGAGCCCAAGCCCGAGCCCACCAGGCGCATGGGCCCAAGCCCAAGTCCAACAAGTAAATGGGTCCAAGCCCAAGCTCAACAATCAAATGAACCCAAGTCCAAACCCACCTAAAGCCCATGAAAATTCGCTATAAATAGAGACCTTCTCATTCACTTTAGGGATCTTTGGTTAAAGGAAGAATTGAAGCTCTAAGGAATTGAAGCTCGGAAGAATGGAAGATTCAAACTTTAAAAAGCTCTCAAGATGTGCAAGTTTTTATCAACATGGAGATCATCATCTTCTAAAAGATTGAAGTCTTGGAAGATCAAACTTTCCTTGAATTCCATACTTCGGTTAAAAAGTTAAAAGTTCAAATCTGTCATCTATAAAAGAACCTACGAAGGATGAAACAGGAACTTTTGGGTAGGAGAGATCCTCATAGAGAGATCTATAACAGAAGCCAATAACTACTAATTTGAAAATAGAACAAAGACCCCCTTTTTTTTACCAAACGAAAACAGTGAATTGACTAAATTGAACAAAAAAAAAGTTAAGTGGTGAAGTTTGGCGGGGACAACTAGCGAAATAGAAAGGTTTTGCGACGGACGAGACAGACGATGTGGTGAGCTTTGTGAATGAAGAAGACAGGCTTCTCGGATGGGGCCAAGCTGAACCAAAGAAAGCGGACGTACGACTTCATTATCGGAGCAGAACATAGTAGAACTGAGCAAGGAACCTGAGCGTCGGACCTGAGCAAGGTAATATCGTCGGTGGCAGAAGATTGGGGATAGAAGATTGGAAGCAAGGAACGTCGTTGGATCTAAGCGTCGTTCGGATCTTCGTTGGAGCAGAGGGCGTTGATTGGAGTCATGAAGATGGAGGCAGATGGAGATCTGGAATAGAAGCTATGGGGTTTGGTCGGATCTGGAACAGAGAGTGGTTCGACGACGGACCAGAGAAGGTTTTGGTAGAGATCTTGTAGGTTAGGCAGCGGACATGAGAGGGTTGGGCAGTGGACGAATCTAAGATTGGAGGGAGCAGCGGTGAATCCATAGATGTGAGCGAAACATATCATCAGATCGAAAACGAATTTAAGAAAATTGTTGTCGGATCGGAGCAATACGGAAACTAGCATGGGTTTGAGTTTTGCTGCAGAGACCGACAGGAACTGGGTGGTGGCGATCTCGGACGACAGAGATGGTCATCGGAGATTTGTGGCAGAGATGGAGTGGTGTCGACTTGCAGAATGGATGTGAGCGACGAAAAAAACGATGGATGGAGGTAGAGTCGGTAGACGATTGGCAAACAGAGAGGGATTACGTGGTGGTCAAGGATTGGGAAGGAAAATTTTTAGATGGGGTTACGGCTGAAGCTTGAGGAGGAAGAAGGAAAAGAAATTTCAATTTTTTTTTATTATTTAATGGAAACAAAGACTGGAATCGGGAGATTCACACTTGGTATGCCTTTGTCTATGGCTAGTCATTGATGGAGGCAGATTGATCACGGAGACAAAGATCGAACAAAGTAGCTAAAACCTAAAGCTCTGGTACCATGTTAGTTTGTATAGAATATTGGTATTTCATTGATAATAATCAAAGATTACAGTCTTACATAACTATATTAAAACAGAAAGAATATTTTCTAAGAATAATATTTTTAAAAAAAATACTCTAACTAGGTGAATAACAATAATAATACCAAAAAAAATTCCATTGTCAATTCACCATTGGATGATCCAATTCTAAACAAAACTGTTTCAAACGGCAAGAAATGATATAACTTCCAAGTTCAAGAACCTAATTTATTGCATGGCCCACACCCAAGATTCTAAACCATCATGCTCCCCGTTTATTCCTATTCCCTCCCCCTCCATTTTTCTCTTCCTATAAACTCTCTCCCTTTTTCTTTGCCCCCCAACTCCTCCAAACTTCATTTTATTGGAAGACCCCTCCCAATTTTCTAATCTCTCTTTAAAAAATCCTTAAAAATTATCAATGGAGAAATCTGTTTATTCATCCGCCCAACAATTCCCTCACCCATTGCCTTCCTTTCCCAGCTCCGCCGTGGAAAGCGGTTGGACTGCCTATTTGGACAACCCCTCCGACGATGACACCAACACTTACCCCACCTCCTCCTTGCTCTCTGACGCCGCTTCTCACGCTGTCGCTGCCGCCCATCCTCCAACTACGCTCACCAACCACCTCAAAATCCCAACCAAGTTGATTCTCAAGCCTAAACAACCACACTTTTTTGTTGATACTTCTCTTGAAGATACTGCCAGTTCTCCTGATAATAGCCCCAAGGTCAAGAAATTCTTTTTTTTTTTTTGTTCTTTCTTCTTTAATTTAAGACAATTTTTTTTTATTATTTAAATTATTGCTATGTATAGGTTGGTGATCATTTGGGGCCGTTCGATGGGAATCATTATCGGAGAAAGAGTTCACTGGTATTTTATTAGAAAAATTATTTCATTTATCATCAAAGAATTAATTAAGGTTATAATTAATTTATTTACGGAGATTTGTTTGTTTTATGTATGGGGCAGGGAAATGGAGAGAAATATAGAGATCATGAAAGAAGATTGGAGATAGGTTTTAAAAGGAAGGCTTCTGAATACACAGACTTGAAGAAAAGAGGATTGTGTTTGGTTCCTTTGTCCATGCTCACAAATTACTTGGATTGAAAATTTGGTATACGAGAAGCATATATAGTTCGGTAAATAAGATATATATACTTGATATTATCGATATTCCACATCACTTCCCTTCATTGATATTAGATGTCTCGCCTCATATATAATTGTCGGGGTGTCAAATTCTAAAAAGGAACAAAAATTTGTATATGATAGTAAAAGTTTTAGTCTTTGTAACTAGTGACCTGCCTAATTTGGGTAAGGTTACAAGCACGGGCTTTGTGGCCGGCTTAATATGTAAAATTGTAAATTTAATTGTAAGTTAATTTACTTACTAAGTTAACTATTGATCTATTAGTTTAGTCCGTACTAAAGTCTAACTTTCCACCTTCTTTTTAGAGTCAAAGGTTCAATCTCATCCTCCACTAAAAAAAGGGCTAAGCCTATATGGTTTTATAACAAATAATAAATAATCTTAAATAAAGGATTTTATTTAGAAATAGAAAAAAAAACAAAAGAATTGTGAATAAATAATTTAAATTACGGTCAGTTTGAGCACACTTCAACTAATTTCATAAAACTATCCATCTAACCTTATAATATATAAGTATAAAAAAAATTCATAAAATATTAAATCTTAGATAGGTGACAACCATGAATTGAATCCATAATATTTTAGTCTCATGCTATATTTTTGTTACTACTAAACCAACCAATGGTAGTTTGTGGGGGGTTGCAACAACAAAATCCAGGTAATTTTTATTTTGAGAAAATGAAATTGGTGAAATTTTGTTAATTGGATAATTGGAAGAAATAGATAATTATAAAATTAAGTAGGAAGTTAGAATAGGCGCAATTAGTGACGTGGCGAAGGATGATAATTGGTCCCGAAATCCAAATTAGCGTGAAAGTAAGGTCCAAAATTTTAATTATTTCAATTTTCAACAGAACGTGGGGCCCATTTCCTCCACCAATCAGAGCGTTGACGCTCGAGTGTTTTGCACGATTGAAATTAAAACCCCATCCCTACTTAATTAGCTACTAATTCCAATTTACTAATTTATACCCAAATCTCTTTATTTATCCGCTATTTTAAAAAAATATAAAAAAAATCATAAATTATTTATATTTAGATCCATTTCGAAAATGGAAAAAATTCAAAGTCCCACCCTCTAAAATAAACGCGCATAGTTTAATTTTGGTATATTATCGTTTAGATTTCTAAAAAAATTCAAAATTTGGTATGATATTTAAGATTTGGCTACACTCGTTTACATTTGGCTGTACATGATCATTTACATCTAGGTTTCAAATCTAAATTTTCACCATCATTAAAATTTGGTTATTTCAAAAAGAAATTTTTCAAAATTTATACCATAAAGTTTCCTTATTTATTTTTCTTTTCTTTTTCTTTTTTATTACAAAATTACGTTTTTTTTTTCTTTGATCAATTCACTTTATCTTCTCCATCTCTCCTATCATTTTGTATTAGAAAGGTTTAATTTTTAAATGTGGGAGAATATTTATGCAATCCGACCTACTATTGCTCTCCTTCAATTTTTTCTTTTTTCCTTTTCAAATTATTCATTCTATTGTATGTTTAAGATGTTAGAAACATCGATTTTACCTATATTTTGATAACAAAAATATTAATAAATATTAAATTCTTTTAAACGATTATATAAAAAACTAACAAATACATTGAGATAATTATATATATATATTTTACACTTTTTAGATTAGTTTTAAGGTGTTTACTAGGGATCCACCTATCTAAAATAGTTAGGTGAGAAATAAAATTAATCTTTTTAATAAATAAGTTTCTCCATTATAAAATGAATCACACACAGAGAGGTTCATGACTCCCTCTAGAACACAATTAATCTAGCATGGACTACATGAGCCTCCAATACTGAATAAATTGATAAATCGGTATTCTCGACTTACCAATAAAAAGTTAGTGGTTTATTGGTCATGAAAAGTTGTGGCTAAAGTTTCATAAAAAGTATTTCTATAAGCTAGAATATAAAAATATTAATGATATTTTGTTGCTTATTTTAGTATTTTGTTGATAATTTTTTCATAATATAAATTACTATTTATCTATTTGTCGATGTCAAAAATCTATTACTATGTACAACTATCAACCAAAATGTCTAACATATCAATAAAAATTTAATATCTCTCAATCGTATCTCAGATATCAAATCAAAAGTAATAATATTTTAATTGATCGATTATATATATAATATTCATCAATACTCTATCTCCTGCAGGCCATAAGTTTTTTTTCTCTTGTCAAAGATTTAGAAAAGGAAAAAAAAAAGCTAAAATTAAATATTTTCATTGCTTTTATATATGAATCATGATTTAGTAATTCTCGATTTATTTTAAAATTTGAATATTTTAGTAGTATTTATCATTCATTTGACATTATTCGAAAAAAGAAGTTTTGCTCCCTAATAATTATTTTCACCCTAGGATTGTTCTAACTTTTTGTTGAATTTGAAAAAAATGTGAAAAGAAGTTATTTGATAATATATCTCAATTAATGTGTCATTTATCCATAGATTGCATCAAATAATTAATGTGTCAAATTATCACCACATCAATTTGATTATGTATGTAATTATCAACATTGAAGATTAGTCTTTATATATCTAATAATTTATATTATTTCATTAAAAAAGTCTATAGGGTGACACATTATTATTTTATTTCTTCTAATTTCATATTTTATTCTATAATTTAATAGTTACATTATTAATATTTTTAGGAGAAAAAATGCATCTTTTGTAAACAAAGTTATCTTTCTTTTTGTTTAGTTGTTGCTCTTTGTTATACTTTTGTCTTAAATATATAGAGCTTGAAATACCACAAAATAATTTTCAGTTTTTATTTTCCCTTTAAAAAAAGTTATTTTCTATTTAAAAATCTATACATTTGAAATATAAATTTTAAATAACTTTAATTAGAATCGGAATAAAAAGTTTTTTTTATTGATCGAAGAGAAATATACTTCACGAAGGAAAAAGAAAAATTAATTGTAAATATTTAATAATATGGAATTCTTAACATCTCAACACACTCCCTCAAAATGATGTTATTTATGTTTTTCAATCTTGGATTCAATATCTATTTGAATTTAATGGATTCTATTTATACCAATGGATAATGAGAGGAGTCACTATCTATCTTAGAAGTGTGAGTTTCCTTTAGATTTTTTAATATAAAATTCTCAACATCTCATCAGTAATTTACTATCTATTTCAAATTTAAGATTAAGGTTATTATTTATATGTGAATAATGCGATCTTATTTTTTTCATTTTTTCGCATATTTTGTCCAACTAAATTATTTTTATGCAATAATCTATCTCTACTTTTCTCGATCTACTCGATGATATCTACCATATTTTCTTATATACCTTTATCTTGACTAAAAGTATTACTGTCGAAAAGCAAAAGAATTTCATGATGGTTACTAGGTTTAGAATCTAAGTTTATTTAATCTTTAATATTTATTTATTTACTCCTTTTCCCTTAATCATATTAATATATGACTTTTAAACTTTTTTACCTTAGCAACAGTTTATCAAATATATCAATATCTTCATCAACTGTATTCTTTTTAATTTTAAAATATGAAAATTTGAAAGGAAAGTTTAAGAGAGAGCTAGACATGAATGAATTGAAATCACATGATCTGAATAAGAGAAATTTTGAGGATATAAAAGTATATTTAAAAAATCTTAAAAGAAAGTTACTATCTATACCAACAGTAGCTCAATCATAGGAGCTTCATAGTTAAATGTACTGGTTTAGAGCAATTTTATGTTGGGTAATCTTTTGAGATTTTTCTTAGAAAATATGTGAAGTGTAGCATCAAAGCACATCGAAAGAACTCATGTTAGTTTGTGGGGGCAGCTTTTACTCTTACTCTTAGAAGTCTCGAAGACAAGCAAAGAATGATGCTGTTGGGTGAGGCCATAAGAATTTCTAATCCTAAACCTAACACCAAGTGGGTGAAAAATTTAATACAAGTAGGTCTTCTAAGGTAAAAGCAAAGCTTTGATGTGTTTTTTGAAAATATAGATTAGTCATTAAGAATATAATTAAGAAAAAAACAATAATATTGTTGAAATTTGTAAAAGAAGATGATAATAAGAGACATATATTGAGGACAAAAGAATTGATTGGAATTTGGAAGTGGCAGGCCAAGGGGGATTAGGGAAAGAGGGAAAATTCATGAACGTTGTGTTAAGATGTTTAATTATTGAACATTATATGGTTGTTCTCAAATTTTTATATGTTAAAACACTATTTGGAAATGAAATAAAGAAATAATATAATGGATAAAGATGTAATAATTAATTTGTGTGGAGAAAAATGCCAAAATAAAAATGTGGCGTGCAAAAGTGCATGCATTTGCATATACCTTCTCATTTGAATAAAAAAGAGAGAGTATCAATTACTATGTAATAAAATTATGGGATATGAGAGCATTCTTGAACCATACGCTTATTTTTATGTTGACAATATCCTCAATTTTGCTTTTGTACGTGAATTGTGTCCATTCCATTTTCGTTATTATTATTACTATGTTATTTTCTTTTGGCTGTGCTATTGAATTTAATATACTTCCAGAGAAAATATCAATTTTACAACTCTAGACTAACCTTTGCAATTTCTTCAAATTTGGTTGATCATAAGCTTATAAAAGTAGAGTGGTTATAACCTTTCAACTTGCTAAAATATTGCAATTTTAATTGTTTAATTATAAGTTTTCACTCTAACTATGGATGAAAAGTTTGTGCTCTCGTCTGTTTAATGAATTATAAAACCAAAATTGATAGATTTTTTCAGAGAAACAACATTAGAACTATTTTTTCTTAGTTTAATAAGTTTTGGGATGAGTTTTAGTTTTTATTTTATACCTAGTACATGTATAGATGACAACCACTTTGGATTTAGGGGTTAACAGAGATAAAATTGATATCGTCAAAACGATTGAAGAATATGAATGATATTAAATTCTATTATTATGTTGATATTTCCATATTTCGTAAAAAAAGTAAATTAACGTTAAAAATAAGCATCAAAGTATCACCCATATAATTATATTATAAATAATAGATATATTTACTTACTTGAAAACAATAAATTGTTTATTTATTAATTAATTGTTTAAATCTTTTTTATAATTTTTTAGAAACATCTATTGAAATTCACATTTTATAATTATATCTATTGAATATTTCGTAAAATCAATACTTCAATATTTTCTTTGCATATATACTTTAAATCTTAGTAATAACATAGTAGGAAGTTCATATATAACCTTTTAAATTACTTGTTTTAATGTTATATTAAAAACCATCGATTGATATTATAGATGAAACTAAATTTAACTGATTAAATTACAAAAGAAGCTCCAGAAACTTTGTAGTTTGAGTAAAAAATACATTTAAAGTTTCAAATGTTTCAAAAATGCACTTTAACTTTAAAAAAGAGAATTAAAAAAAATATCTTTACCTTTAGTTTTGGATGAAAATTGTTAAATTTTTAATTAAAAAATACCCTAAATTATTGAAAAGTTTCATAAATACCCTTAATTTTAAAATAAGTTTAATAATATTTCTTAAATTTCTAGAAAGTTTAAAGACATTGTTAATGCAAACCACCATGTTTGAAGACATATTTTTTATAAGTAGTAGTTGCAAATATAACAATTAGATACAAAATAATCAAGTATATTGCAACATTTAAAAAAATTGCAAATATATCAAAATCTATAAAATTTTATGAAGGAGAGAAGTTTATCACTGATAATAGACTATATTTTAAATATTGATGCATTATAGATAAACCACAAAAATTTATCAACGATAAAAGTCTATTATCGATAAATATTACCATATTTATAATTTTTAAAAAAATGTTGTTAATGGATAATTATTCCTAAAATGTTATCCATCAATTTAACAAGCCAACAATCGATGTGATTAGGAATAAGGAAGGAAGGAATTACCGTCATAATAACAGGCAATTTCGGTAGCTAAGTAAACTTTTGAAGAAAAGAGAGAATTTTTTTTAAGAAAAGAGAGAAGTAAAAGAAACGATTGTCATCTATGACATATACAATGCCTATTATGACGTTAAAATAATGTTTATCCATTCAACAACATTTTTTAATGATGAATTTAGATCAAGTCACGATGTGACACTTTATTTTTTGAAAAAAGTTTTGATGTGACATTTAGAGCAAAATATTAGTGGAAGCCGATGAATTCCAAGTAACAATAGTATTAAATTTCGATTAACACTTTTAATATTTTAATTGATATTTTGAATTTTTTAATGGATTACATATTGATACTAATAATGATTCTGTATTTTTATTATTTCGTCGAAATGTTCTAAAGTATAAAAGAGAATAGTTAAAATATCGGTTTAGTTAAACTTATTGTAACCTTTTTAATCCTTAGTTCATAAAGATACTGATTAAGTTACTCTTATTGTTGGCTTTTCGTGCGTACATTAAAATAGAACAATATTAAAGGTAATTTTGAAGTGACAAATGCTATATGTGTTTACATAACATAGTATAATTAATAAAATTTAAAAGAATCAACAGAAACTACTACCTATATTAACAAAATTGTTTGTTCTTTTCATTTGTAACAAATTAGTACCCATAATGTATTTCAAAACAGTGCATGATATATTTTGTCATTGACTTTTGTGGAGCTAAAATATGTTCATCAAAACTACTAACTGTTTTCCTAAACTATTTATCATATCTAATTACTCTGCTCAAATGTGTGTTGATCATCACTTATAGTTAAACATATTGTAAATAATGCATGAATGAATATGTCGGTATAACATTAACATTTAGTAGATATGTCGACAGATTAAAACTCATCTATATTTGATGTGAAAGCCAAATAGAGGATATGGATTAAAACTGTTCTTTATTTAATCCCTATCCCTTTTTTAGTTTGAAAATAAATCCAAAAATCTTTGAGTGATTGAACCCAAGATTGTGAATTTGGTTTGAAAATTAAGGTCCAATGTATAAATAAGTCAAAGTGAAAGGAGTTAGGTTAAAAGGCTTAGGTTGCATATGTTTTAAATTTAATTTTAAGACATTGATTATGGTTCACTACTGTCATATCCAAGTGTCACAAATCGTTAATATGGTTGGCACTTTTATGACCATTATTATTAAATAACAGTTTATTACTAAACTTTTTTGGATAAGCCTTTTGTTATTCTCTCACTTGCCTCTTAACTTTGATTTGCAATTCAATTAGTTTGGTGATCCATCACCTTAGTTTCACTATCAATTATGATGTGATTCAATTTTATTGACTTTGATTTCTTACTTAAATATGGATCAAGATACATATAATTATGCAGATTATTATAGTAAATCTTAATTAAGATAAATTAATCAACCTTTACGTTTAGACAAACTGCTCATATTTTATCATATTATTTAACATCTTGATAGGAGAAGTTAATAAGTAAAGATTTTAATGGTCAAACAAGAATGTATTTAATATAATTAATGAGATCTAGTGTTACTATCTTGGATATTATTGAGCAAGAAATTTTGACCGATTAAATTCCGCCGCGTCATCAAAGCAAAATTGTGATATTTATAATTTAATTGAGTTTGGGTAATCAAGTTTCTCATATCCAACCCAATTCAAGCCCCTGATGTAAAAATTAAGCCAAAAAAAATAATGGGCTTAAGGCCAAGCCCGTCAAGCAAATGAGCCTAAGCCCACCCAAAAAGCCCATGGAAATTCTCTATAAATAGATGCCTTCTCATTCATTTGAAAGATTTGAAGTTGAAGGAAGAATTGAAGCACTAAAGAATTGAAGACTCAAACTTCTAAAAGCTCGCAAGACATGTAGGTTCTTATCTACCTCAAGATCATCATCTTCTGAAAGATTAAAGACTTGAAATATCAAACTTTCCTTGAATTCTAGAATACTGAAGCTCAAATTGACTTGCAACTACCACTTTCTAAAGATCGAAAACCAAGAAATTTTAAGTTTTAATTTGTATTCGAGAGAAAGCATCAAAGGAGTAAATATATATTAAAGATTGTATCCACAACGCTATATAAATCAATATACAAAGTTCAATTCCACGAATTACATTTCTTCGAAAATCTCATGTAAAAGTTTGGCACGTTCAGTGAGATAGTCTCTACCTTTTATTCTTTCTCTTTTGTTTTGAAGAACATCTAGAGAAACCATGATATCTAAAGTGCAACACTTTCAAAGCTCCAAATACTTGCAGCCGCTCAAGGGAAACTCAATCATCTAAGGATATGCCACCCTTTGAGGTCATAAAGAATATTTGGGAACAAATGTCAAAGCCACCAAAAGGTTAAATTGTAATGAAAGAAAATCCTGTGATTAACGAACACAATTTATCCTCCTCACACTTAAGTGAGGAGACGCCTCACCCAAATATAATGTTAGTTATTGTGACTGACGTGGATATAAGTGAAGATAGAATGGCAGAGCATGAAAAGAAGGTTAACATAATCATGAAGGCGGTTGAAGAAAGGGATTATGATATTGCATCTCTCAAGAATCACATTGAGAGTCGTGACGCTGTTGAATCAAGCTAGCATACACATAGTGTCAAAAATACTGACAAAGGGAAGGCAGTTATGAAATAAAGTCAACCACAAAATTCGATCTTAATTGCATCGTTGTCTGTTCAGCAGTTGTAGGAGATGATTGCAAACTCCATCAAAACTCAATATGGTGGACTTGCTCAAACTTTCTCTTTATATTCCTAGCCATATATGAAGAGGATCGACAATCTGAGAATGCTGAATGGGTACCAACCACCTAAGTTCCAATAATTTGATGGAAAGGGCAATTCATAACAACACGTTGCTCACTTTATTGAAACATGTGAAACTGCTGGTACGCGAGAAAATTTATTGGTCAAATAGTTCATCCGAACCCTCAAAGGAAACACATTTGACTAGTACACCAACCTCGAACCTGAAAAAATTGATAGTTGTGAGCAGCTTGAGACGGAGTTTCTCAATCACTTTTACAGCACTTGACGTATTGTCAGCATGATAGTGCTAACTGTCACTAAGTAGCAAAAGGGTGAGCTGGTCATTGATTATATTAACTATTGGAGATCATTAAGTCTTGACTGCAAAGATAGAATAACTAAACTGTCAATAGTGGAAATGTGCACTTAAGTAATGCATTGGGGGCTCATGTACATCTTGTAGGGAATAAAATCCCGTACCGTGGAAGAGTTAGCAACCAAAGCTCATGATATGAAGCTAAGTATTGCTAATAGAGGGAACAATGATCTACTGGTCCCAAAAATTAGAAAAGACAAGAAAGAAGTGAAGAGAACCCAGAAGGTATTGAAGAGTGTTATCAAGGTGGCTATGGTCATCAACACAACCTCGTTAAAGTTTGTCTCCAAAGAAAAGAAGACTAAAAGACGCTAAGATGAAGGCAAAAAAAGACGTCCAACGTTGAAAGAGAGATAAGAAAAAGTTTATCCTTTTCCAGACTCTGACCTATTCGACATGTTAGAGCAACTACTGGAAAAACAACTCATTCAACTTCCTTGATGTAAACGACGTACATAAATGAGGAGGGTAAATGACCCCAATTACTGTAGATATCGTCTAGTCATAGTTATCTGGTGGAAAATGTTTTGTATTGAAGGAGTTGATTGTGAAATTAGCTTTAGACAAAAATATTGAGCTAGATTTTGATGATGTGACATAAACTATTCATGCTACAGTAATGATTCATCTGAATGGTTGATTACCTGTTATAAGGAGTCTGATCCAATTTGGATTTTTTTACAAAATAATGACTTCTAGACTGTTTGCTCCAAAGAAGAAGAAAAGCAATTAGAGGATGTTGATGAGGGATGGACATTAGTAACACATCGAAAGAAGCGTAAACAAATTTTTTCTAAAAAAGAATCTTGTTCGTATCGACAATATAAGAGAAAGGGTAAGTCTTAGAAAAGAAAGGTAAGAAAGAATACGAGAAAGTTTCAGCTAATCACTAAAGAAAGTAAGGAGCTTCCTCAACCACAACAACCAATAACTCTGAAAGACTTCTTTCCTGAAAACCTTCCAATTGAGATCGTTTCGTGTCATGCTATCAGTATGACTGAGGATAGCGCTTCTCCTTTAAGTTTCGCGGAGGCAGCAACCAAGCCTGAGGAATTACTTTCTTTAAGCATAAATGATTTGTTGTCACTCCCGTGAGAAGTCAGAGACACAATTATTAATAAATTAAAAAATGATGATGTCTCGACTATTTCTGCATCACCAACGAAGACATGTGATTCCTGCTGTATATTGTTATCATTCAGTGATGAGGATTTGCTAACTGGTCAAAGCTTCATAACAGACCTTTATTTGTGTTAGGATATGTTTGGGGGCAAAAGCTTAATCTAATTCTCGTCGATAATGGTTCAAGGTCAACCATGAATCAATTGGATATCTCATATGAAGAGTTATCAAGCAGTAAACTAGTGATTCAAGGATTTAATCAAGGAGCACAACAGGCGATAGACACCGTTAATTTAGAGATTGTCATATAGGGGATTTGCAGGCAAGCAGAATATTTCTGTGATCGATTCAAGGCCCACTTATAAGTTATTATTAGGACGTCTGTAGGTTCATGAAAATGGAGTAGTAACCTCCACGCTCCACCAATGTTGAAGGCTGATGTTGACACTAAGCCATTCTTTGAGGTTGAGTCTTACTTTGCTGATGCAAAATTTTACACAAGAAGTGATGATGTAAGTGAAGTAATATAAATTGAAGTTCCTATGGCTAAAGGCACTTATAAGCCCAAGTAAAGAACGATCACAACAAAGAAGTCAAATGAAGAGGATGCACTCAATGGTCGAGGGAATGTTGAACAAATGATAAAAGCTAAGTCTGAGGTTCCAGAGAATGAAAGGATGACAATCCCACAAGAAAAAGTCTCAAAGCCTCTTTTTATGCTATATTCCTCTGCTCGACGTAAGAAGGGAGAATCATCGTTTATAGAATGTTTGAAAAACTTAACGGTTGGAAACATCGAGATATTAAAGGAAAGCTTCACCACACCACTTACCAAGATGGATAAAGGAGAGGCAAAAAGAATTGAGAAAAAGGTGTAGAGGCATTCCTACTAGAAAGACAAACAATGGAGGGGTTCAATTAAAAGGCATATATGTTGATGGAAAAGGTGGATTACGACTTTACAACTCGTAATGAGCTTAAAAATGTGAAAGGCCTGCACTTTCCTCTACCCAAAAGAAGCTTAAAAAACAAGGATACCAAATTGGAGATATGGAGTGGGATATAAGTCTTCCGACCTGATTTGAATATCTGGTAAAGGAAAAGTAAAAGTTGCTATTACATGCTACATTATAGTTGAAGAAAGAAAAGATCTTGGAGAAGGTGAACAAAGCAAAAGTCAAAGAAGTTCTATTTTTGATCGCATTACTTCTTTTGTTGCATGTCCTTCAGTTTTCCAGAGGTTGAGTACACCGACAGTTGAAAAAAATCAAAGTTAAACTTTTAGTTCCACCCGACTTTCTGCTTTTGAAAGGCTAAGCACAACGTCGAAAAAATTACAATCTACAAGCTCAACTTCGATCACAAGAGAATTTGCCTTCAAAAGGCTAAGCGTGTCTATAACAAGAGGCCAAAAGAAGTCTCCCATATCAAGCAAACCTGACTTACTGACAGGAGACAAGGAAATCCATAGTGCAGTTCCATCAAGAATGAAATGGAAGATGTTCGTCTCAATAAATACAAAGGATTCATTAAAAGTAAAACGACATGACGTTGTTTTTACTCGATTTGAAAGTAATGAACTAAAAGACAAAGTAGATGTGGTAGGTTTGGCCATGTTATGGTAGAAGAGGCATCCGACCATGAAACATTCGAAGAGGATGCCGATGCTGCTCCGTTATCACTAGAATAGGGGTCAATCAATGAATAATGAGTTAAAGGAAGTCAATCTTCGTATGAAAGAAGAGCCTCGTCCAACCTTCATAAGCGCCCAAATCTAGGTACGCATGGTCATATAAGAAAATGCATAGACTCGATCCAAAGGTGGCAATTTGTTGTCTAGCAATCAAACCAGAGCATCAGCCAATCAAGCAAGCCCAACGATTATTTCGACCTGAACTCATTTCAAATCGAGGAAGAGATAAATAAGCTTATGGAAGCTGGATTTATTTGCGAAGTCAAGTACTTAACATGGATAGCGAATATTGTTCCCATAAGGAAGAAGAATGGCCAGCTATGTGTTTATATCGATTTTTGTGACCTAAATAACGCTTGCCCAAAAGATGGCTTTTCCTTGCCTATTATGGAAATCATGGTAGATGCAACTGTAGGGCACGAAGCTTTATTGGTCATGGATGGGTCATCAGGATATAATCAAGATTGAATGGCTCTAAACGATGTAGAGAAAACAACATTTCAAACTCCAAAGAGTATATATTTTTATAAAGTAATGGATTTCAGATTTGCAGGTGTCACATACCAGTGTGCTATGCAAAGAATCTTTGATGATATGCTACATAAACACATTGAATGTTATGTTGACAATCTTGTAGTGAAATCCAAGAAGACATGTGACCACCTAAAAGACTTGAAGCTTGTCTTTCGATCGCCTAAGGAAATATCAACTTAGAACGAACTCTCTTATGTCTGCATTTGGTGTGACCTCGAGAAAGTTTCTGGGATTTATCGTGAGACATAGTGGAATTGAAGTTGATTATTTTAAAATCGATGCCATCTAGAAGATGCCAAGTCCAAAGAACCTGCATGAGTTGAGACTATTACAGGGTCGTTTGGCCTACATCAAAAATTTATATCTAATCTCACGGGTCGATGTCAGTCGTTCCAGAGATTGATGAGAAAGGATGCAATCTTTGATTGAGATCAGTCATGCAAAAATGCATTTGATAGCATAAAGAAGTATTTACTTAACCCTCCGATTTTGAGTGCGCCTGCAGCTGGAAAGCCATTGACATTGTACATTGCAGCTCAAGAAGGTTCGCTTAGAGCATTACTCGCATAAGAAAATGATAAGGATAAGGAATGTGCATTCTACTATCTAAGTAGAACTTTAACTGGATCTGAATTAAATTGTTCTCCAATTAAGAAAATGTGTCTCACCCTCTTCTTTGCAATAGATAAGGTAAGACATTATATGCAAGCTTTCATTGTAGATTTGTTGGCAAAAGCTGACCATGTCAAAAATATTTTATTAAAACTAGTCATCTCAGAAACCTCGCTAAATCGATAATTATACTCCAACAATATGATAATGTATATATCCCCTAAAAAGTAGTAAAAGGCTAAGCGTTAGTAGATTTCTTGGCTGATCTTCCAATTCAGTCAAATTAGGAATTATGTGAAGACTTACCTGATAAAGAAGTATTGTTTGTTGAAAGCATGGAGCCTTGGACCATGTTCCTTGATGGTGCGTCATGAAGAAGTGGAGTTGGTGTCGGCATTGTCTTCATCTCTTCTAAGAAATATATGTTGTCATATAACTTCACACTCGATGAGTTGTGTTTAAATGATGTTGTTGAGTACCAAGCCCTCATCGTTGGCCTACAAATGGCTTTAAATTTTGGGATAAAATACATATAAGTATTTAAGAATTCAAAGTTAATCATAAATTGTAAACCCGATATTTTCCTGGTTTAATTTCTTTAAATGTGGAAAAAAAAGGAAATGGAAATTAAGTGTAAATATATATATATATATATATATTTATATATTAAATAGTTTTATTAAATAAATTAAAGAAAAGAAAGTAAAGAAAAGATAAAAAGAAGAAAAAGAGAAGAAAATTTCATTTTTTCTTTTCTTCTTCTTCTTCTTCTCTTCCCTTCACCGCCAAGCATTTTGAAGACATCCAACTTCTATTTTTTGTCCTTCTTCAATTTTCATAGAACATTTAAGAGAGAGTTTGGAAGAAGAAGAGGAATTTTACTAGAATTTTGAGGTAGAAGAAGAGGAGGAGAACTCAAGCAAGGTGTATCCATGGCTGAATTTTAGTTCATTCTGCACATCACTGGTTTTTAATTTGGTTTAAATTCTTCGAAAGGAATTAAGAGGTGAGGTTTACATTTACTGAAAGTTAACTCATTTTCAAACAAATTTTATGAAGAAAATTGGAGCAAATTCGGATATTCATTTGGTGCTTTTTGATGAAGAAAACAGGGCAGTTGGTTTTCACTCGAAATCAGGAGGTTTCTGGTTTTTCTTGTATTTTAGAGTGTACCAGTAGAGTTAGAATCTCTATTTGGTATGGCTGGAAAGCTTATTCAATTTACTACAACTTTCATGAAGCAATTATGAACCAAAAATGACTAAAAATCAGTTAAATTTTAGGGACAAGTTAAAGAGGTTGTGTGCGTGCGATTCTGGAAGTGGTTCTATTTTGAGGGTTATCTGAGTTTAGGCACGGGGAATCAGATTTACATGTCTTCAGATAAGTTTTAGAGGATCTCAAAATAAAGATTTGAATATAAATAACACTCATTTTGGTTAAGTATTGAGAAAGTTATAGTCCTTTGAAGTTTATGTTAGAAATCTGGAAATTTGAGAGAATTGTTGAAATAGGATTTTATTTCTTAAGCTTTGTTTTCGTGAGCGTCATCTTTGGTGCGACATGTTATGTATATCTTTAGGAAACCAGAATGTTTAGAGTTTTAATACTCGGTTGGGTTGTTGGCAAGCCGAGAAGAATTAAACCGAGCTTATACACCAAGGATCTTACCCAAGACTGTGAGTGATAAAACCAACTTTGAAATATTTTCCATAACTGTTATTATGATTGAATGCGATAAATGTTTATTTACGAAGCCATGAAAGGTATTTGAACTCATGACTATTTTTAAGTATACATTTGGAGACTAGATTTCTTAAAGAAATTTATGCTAGCACGTAGATATTAAATGTTTGGAAAGTATTTAAACCACAATGTCTTAAGAAAAGCATGAATTAGTAAGATGTTTTGTTTTAAGAACTATAGTTTTCCACGAAAGAGCTGAGTAAAGTTCGAGCTTTGTGTAAAATTTATAAGCAGGCATTTTTTTAATATTTTTAGATGATTTATGAAATTTTCATTAACTACATGACTGATATCTTGAGCCTGAGGCTAGAGATTACCGTGTGCACATTGGTTAGATTCCGTTATTGACGTTGAGTGTACTCCGTAACAACGATGCAGTCGTGAGTGCTGGGCAGGCCCCACTACGACAAAGACGATGAGAGTGCTGGGCGGGCCCCACTACATCATAGAGCTTGTAAACATTATTGTACTGGGTGTATCCTACACAACATAGATTTGTCATGTTAGTTAAAATTCTTCGATATACTTGATATGTCTTGCTAGATTTCAATGATGAACATGTTGAGTATTTAAGGAAGTTATTCTTACTACTACACGTTTACATTTACGACTTGTATAAACAGATTTATATGTGTAAAGTTTTCACGTGCTCTTATCTTTAAATTCATAGTTTTAAACTGAGTCACTCACTGAGCTTCATAGCTTACTTCGTTTATCCTAGAAGATTGATGCATAAATTCGATTGCATAATATTGGAGCATATACCGAGATCAAAAAATATGAAAGCCGATGCACTTACAAACTTAGCCACTGCTTTAACAATCTCAGAAGATGTATTGATAAACATTTTCCTTCGCTAAAAGTGGATTGTGCTCTCAATTGAAAGTCAATACGAAGAAATTGATGTGATATCTGTGTATGCAATTGATGAAGAAGACTGACGTCAGCCCATTATAGACTATTTGGAGCATGAAAAAATTTCTGCCAATCTTTGACATCAAGCTGAGGTATGAAGAAGAGCTATGTGATTTATTTATTACAATGACACACTGTATCGACGCTCATATGAATGCCTTCTTCTACGGTGCCTAAGAAAAGAGGAATCAACAAAAGCCTTAAAAGAAATACCTTAAGGTATCTGTGGTGCTCACCAATCTGGTCCAAAACTCCAACATCAATTGAAAAGAATAAGGTACTATTGGACCATTATCATCCATGACTCGATCATTATGCAAAGCATTGTGAAGCCTGTCAATTCCATGCAAATTTTATACATCAACCACTAAAGCCTCTTCATCTAACAATAGCTTCATGGACTTTTATGGTTAGAGACTCGGCTTGGTTGGACTTATCTTGCCTAAGTCATCGACTAGTCATTCTTACATCCTTACAGAAACTGATTATTTTTCTAAATGGGCTGAAGTCGTGCCGTTTAGAGAATTAAAGAAGGAAAACATTATAAATTTTATTTGAACACACTATCATTTATCGATATGGTATTACTCATCGCATCGTGACTGATAATGGAAGACAATTTGCTAACACTTTGATGGACAAGCTGTGTGAGAAGTTTAACTTCAAACAGTACAAGTCATATATGTATAATGCCGCAATAAATAGATTGGCAGAAACATTCAATAGAACTCTGTGCAATCATCTAAAAAAGGTGGTCTCCAAAATGAAAAGAGATTGGCAAGAAAAGATTGGGGAAGCGCTATGGGCCTATCGAACTACCCATTGTACTCCTACAGGTGTTACACCTTATTCCTTGGTTTACGAAGTAGAAGCAGTACTCCCACTAAAAAGAGAAATTTCATCCTTGAGAATGACAATTCAAGAAGGGCTAAATACTGAAGACAATGCTAAATTACACCTTCAAGAGTTAGAAACACTTAACAAGAAGATACTAGAAGCTCAACAAGCATTGAAATGTTATCAAGCACGAATGTCTAAAGCTTTTGACAAACATGTAAAGCCTTGATCATTTCAAGTTGGAGATTTAGTGCTTGCTGTAAGAAAACCTATTATCATGACAAGATATACGGGGAATAAGTTCACACCTAAATGAGACGGATCCTACATCGTCAAAGAATTTTTTACGAATGGAGCATACAAAATCATTGATCAAGATAGATTAAGAATTAACCCAATCAATGAGAAATTTCTCAAGAAATTTTATGCTTAATTTCGTTATGTAAAAAAAAGAGGTTTCAATTGAACTACGTCATGACTTGATCCTTATGTTATAAAAGGGGTATGTAGACAGCTTAAATTTTACATTAAGTTCAGTCGCACGAAAAAAAAAGTATTATGTTTCATTGTGTTGATGTAATCTCATCGTAAAGAATATGTAAGCAGTATAAAATAATATTCAAGAGTTGTCACACTAGAGTAAAAAACAAAATTCATTATCATAAAAAAACAAAATTCATTATCATTGAATAGAAATCTGACATTTACAATAATGAAAGGAAAAAAAAACGGGGGCAAATGGGGTAAAATCAAAGCTTTCACTTGAAGTTCTTGAATTCTTCATGTTCAGCCTTCATACTCTTATAAACCATAGTTAGGGCCTCGATGACTTCTTCGATAATAGCAGGGGTGCTTCAAGGGCGATAACTTCGTCTTGGAGCTTGACAACTTCTAGATCTTGCCTATCTATGGCCTCAGTTTTCTAACAAGATAAGATCAACAGCTGTTCAGACTCAGTGTCTATGCTTTGAAGTCTGCTCTCTAGTTCCTTCTTTTCCAAAGATAACTGTGTGGCCCTCTCCTAAATGACTTTGGCATCTCCTCGTAGTTGATCAATCAACGTTATGGCTTTCTTGATGGAAGATGTTTTCTCGTTTAATTGACTAGTCTTATCTATCAATAGCAACTGTGCATAATATGAAGATTTTACATCGTTGAAACTATCTATTCTTTTAAGGTAACTATTTAAACATTCTTCAAGAGATGCCAGGCCGTCGGCATGGATCTTTGATATATCTGAAAGGATCGTTGCTATTTCTGACCTAAGTCTGAGGATATTTTCAAAGGGAGTGCGCATGATCTTGTCTTGAATGTCCTTCTACATACATAAGGTAGTTTTTTGAAAGGTAGTTTTTTGAATGAAGTTTGAAACTACCTTTTCACACTACAAGAAATCAGGGGGTTTCCAATGCACAAAACGACGTCAGTAGAAAGCACATTAGGACAAACACCTTTCCTCAATGCCATTTTACACATCGAGAAACAACGAACACATTATATGCATGTGACGTTGGAAAATAAAAAGCCATTCAAGACGTCTGGGTCTAGGATGTTGAAAATAGTTTGTAATTAAATAAAATATATATCTTCTCCCGAGCAAGGCATCGAGAATGAACACCCCTATTAACGACGGTACTCACCATGCATCGAGAATAGTTAAAACCATTTCCGACGTCGTGCATAGACCGTAAGAAAATATTCAAACATTAATTATGTCAGATCATGATTCCTGACACGCCATGCATGTTATAAAAAAAAGGTTTTAACTATTCCCGATGCCATTAATGATTTGTTGGAAATAGCCGCATTGAGAATAAGGGGATCTCTCAACGTTTTTGTGGTGCGTTGGGAGTTCCCGTATATATACTCGTTTCAGTTCTATAATTCACAAAACAAAAAATGAAGAAAAACGAAAGGAAAGGGAAGAGAAGAAACGAAGAGAAAGGAGACCCCTCGGGGTTCATCCCTTTCATCCTACTGTGCCCCTCGCCGCCTTGCCTCCGTGCCACAGCTGCCACTCATCCATATTTGGTAAGTTTCAAACCCTTTAATGTTAGTTTTTCTTAGGTTACGTTTAGAGTTTTGTTTTTTGAAATTAGTTGAAGATTTCAACAGTGAATTAGTTTTAGGATATTGTTTAGGAATAAATTTTGCTTTTTGAAGTTGAAAATTTGAATATGGGTTGAAAATTTCAAAGGGGGTTATTTGAGAAATTGAGTTTGGGAATTAAAAATTTAAATGTGTTAGATGAAAATTTGAAAGTATGAGGGGGAAAAGGGATTGAGGATGAAATTTTGAAGGGGGAAGAGATTGAATTGAACTTTTGAAGGGGGTGGGTAGGAAGGGTTTAATTGGGTGTAGAAAGAGGGTGAGGGGGTTTGAATTGAAAACTTGAGGGGTTAGGGTTGAAAATTTGGGAGGGGGTGAAATTGAGAATTTGAGGGGGGAGGGGAGGCGAGGGCTACTATTGTTTTAAAAATTATGTAATTTATGGTTGAGTTTCGCTTTGGCTATCCTGCAGTTATGGTAGCCTTTAGTTCAATTTCAATTGTTTATTTCTTAATAGTTTTGAAATTATTTGTTGTTGATTTATGACGACTATCCTTCAGTTATGGTAGCTTTCTTTTGTGCCAACTTAATTTCGAATTTGTTTGTATTTCTAAGGGTTTAAAGATGTGGTAGGGTAACTTGTAAAGTAGCGTTGTTGGAAGGGATGGGTAGTATGCGAAGATTGAAAATTTTTATGGTTAATTAGTGGTGTCTATCTTGCAATTATGGTAGCCTCTATAGTTTAAAGTTAGCTTTAGTGAAAAGTTTGGGAGATTGTTTATTCAGGGGAGTAAATTTAGGATGTGAGAGGAGGAATATACTTTTAATCAAACCTATTTATATTTTAGGATCTTTTATGATGGACAAGGGTTTTATGAAACTTAGGAATAAGTTTTCTATTGAGTATAGAGAGGGAGTGACACAATTTTTGGATGTTGCTAAGTTTTACATCGATGATTACAAACGAATAATGTGTCCATGCAAGAGATGTATACACTCAAATTGGAACTCATTAGAGGGTGTGGAACGATATCTACTTACTATTTGAATATCCTCCTACTACACAGAATAGGTGTATCATGGAGAGCCAATTAGTTTTAATAGAGGTGCAGAAAACTTTGATGAAGGAACTAGTAGTAACCCTTTTGATGAAGGAACTAGTAGTAGCCACTTTCATGAAGAATATGATATATTTGGTATGCTCAAGGATTTACAAGCTTCGATTAAACAGGAAGAGGAAATAGAGGAAGGTTGTTTGGAGGATGAAATGTCGAGGAATATTGGTGTAGATATAGAAAAAGATACAACAAACATATTTCAGGACTTATCGAATGAAGCACATAATGAGTTGTACCCTAGTTGTTTTGAATTTTCCTCCTTGAATTTTTTGGTTAAGTTGATGCACGTCAAGGTTCTCAAAAATTGGAGTAACAAGTCCTTTGAGATGTTGTTAGAACTCTTAAGAGCAGCGTTTCTAATGTGTAGTAGTACTATCCCTAGTTCGTTTTATGAAGACAAAAAAAAAAAAAAAAAAAAAAAAACTTCGTGACTTGGACTTGGGATACGAGACTATTTATGTATGCAAGTATGACTGTGTATTGTCCTAGAAAGAGTTTGTCGATTTGCGACACTGTCCTACATATGATGAGGCTTGGTACAAGGTTAATTATAATAGAGGAAAAAAATTCCATATAAGGTATTGTGCCACTTTTCGTTGGTACTGAGATTACAACATTTGTTTATCTCGCAAGACGGATCTGCTAGAATGAGATGACATAGGGATAAATGTGTTGAAATAGATGATGTATTGAGACATCCAACTAATATGGAGGGATGAAATCACTTTGATTGTGAATTTCCTGATTTTGCTTCCGATCGACAGACCGTGCGCTTGGGGTTAGCTTCAGACGGGTTTAATCCATTTGGTCATATGAGTACCTCGTAGAGTATATGGTACTACTACTCATTGGAAACAATGCTCTTAAGAGTTCTAGCAACATGTCGAAGGACTTGTTACTCCAACCGTTTAGAACCTTGACGTGTATCAACTTAACCAAAACATTCAAGGAGAAAAATTCAGAACAACCGGGGTACAACTCATTACATGCTTCATTTAATAAGTCCTAAAATGTGTTTGTTGTATCTTATTCTATATCTACACCAATATTCCTTGACATTTCATCCTCCAAAAGACCTTCCTCTGTTTTCTCTTCCTGTCAATTAGAGCTTGTAAATCATTCAACATACCAAACATATCATCTTCTTCACGAAAGTGGTTTCTACTAGTTCCTTCATTGAAAAAGTTACTACTAGTTCCTTCATCGAAAGGGTTACTACTAGTTCCTTCATCAATGTTTTTGGTACCTCTAAAGCTAGCTGACTCTCTATGATATCCCCATTCTGTGTAGTAGGAGGATATTCCAATAATAAGTAGATGTCGTTCCACACCCTCTAATAAGTTCCAATTTGAGTTCATACATCTCTTGCACGGACACCTTATTTGTCTGTAGGCATCAGCTTGAAACTTGACAACTTCTAAAAGTTGGGCAATTCTCTCTCTATACGTAATGAAAAACTTATTCCTAAGTTTCATCCAACCTTTGTTTATCGTTAAAACCTCTAAAACATAAATAGGTCTGATTAGATCTATATTCCTCCTCTCACATCCTAAACTTACTCCCCTGAATAAATAATCTCCCAAACTTTTCACTAAAACTAACTTCAAACTATAGAGGCTACCATAACTGTAGGATAGCCACCACAACCTAATTAGCCACAAACAATTTCAATCTTCGCATCCTACCCATCCTTTCCAACAACGCAACCTTACAAGCTACCCTACTACCACATCTTCACACCTTTAGAAATATAAACAAATTCAAAGCAAAAAAAAGGATACCATAACTGTAGAATAGTCGTCCCAAATCAACAACAAATTTATTCAAAATTACTAAGAAATAAACAACTAAAATTGAACTAAAGGATACCATAACTGCAAGATAGTAAAAAAGAATCTCAACACAAATTATAAAATTTTTAAAACAATAATAGCCCTCGCTCCCCCCTCTCAAATTTTCAATTAAAACCCCCACCCCTTCATACACCTAATTAAATCCCACCACCTTCTTCTAAAGTTCAATTCAATCCCCCTTTAAAAATTGCAATTCAAGCCCCCTCAAAATTTCATCCTCAACCCCCCTTGAATTCTCAACCCATTCCCTTAAAATATTCAATTATACCCATTCCACCTCCTTGAAAATTCCAATTCAACCCCCCCTAAAATTTCCAATTCAACTCCCTCTAATTCTTAACCCATTCCATTCAAATATTCAATTAAACCCCCTCCCCCCCTCAAATTTTTAAATTTTCAAATTAAAATTTAAATTCCCCAACTCAATTTCTCAAATAACCCCCTTCAAATTTTTAACATACATTCCAAAATTTTAATTTAAAAACAAAAATCAAACAATATCCTAAAACTAATTCAATACTCAATCTAAAACTAACATCAAATAAACAAAACTATAAACATAAACTAACTAACCTAACAAACTTCAAAACTTTACAAGAAATGGTTTGAAACTTACAAAAAAGGGAAGAATGGCGACGCAACGGGCATCAAACTCTTTTTCTTCTCCTTCTTCTCCTCTCCTTCGCGTCAGGAACATGTATAACTATTCTCGACACCATGCATAGAGGGTTATTAACCTTGCTCTGACATAAATAATGTTTGAGTTTTTTCGATGTCCCATGCAAGTCGTCGGAAACTATGTTACATATTTTTGAAGCTGGACAAGAACCGTCGGGAAAATTTGTCTCCATTCTTGATGCCATTCATGGGATATCGTGAAATGTTATATATTTATTTTAATTGTGAACTATTCTCGATGTCCTAGACCCAGACGTCGCAAATGGCTTCTTGTTTCTTGACATCCTTCATGAAACGTCGGGACAAGATAATATTAAAATAATATTTTCATCGTGTTCCGTCATATGTAAGATGGCATCGAGAATAGACATTTGTTCCAATGTTCCTTCTTCAAAAGTTGTTTTGTGTGTCAGGAACCCCCCAATTTCTTGTATTGTATTTCATCTTATCTCGCGAAGCAGTTAACTCTTTAAAGGAAGGGATGCTTTCCTCGTAGAAATTCTCCTTATTTGGAAAACCCTCAAATGACCATAGGTCTCATAAAGAAATAGATAACTTACCCGACATAGTATAAAGATTATTAGTTGAAGGGCACCAAGTTTCAAAAAATGCTTGAACAACATCGCTATTACGATCCTAAGTGTATAAAAAAGCTGTTACAACGCCATATAAACGATCATTGTAGAGAAGTCCCCTATTTCGACCAGCTACAAGCTCTAACCACTCCCAATAACAACCAGTAAAGGAGAACTCACTAGGAACCTTAGTCAAAGCCCCCGAGCATGTTTGGTCTTCAATTATACGATGTTTGAAAGTGAGAACTCTTTTGAAATTAGAAGCCTCATCATGGATAGAGGATTGCAAGACCTAAATGTTTTTTCCTTGAGATAAAAGTATCTCCATAGATAATTTGGAAAGAATCGAATTGTTGTCTAAGCTTGACCAATGATCTCCAAAAGGACCAGCCGATGGCTTATCTACAAGGAGACTAAGTCCATATTCTCTTGGTTGATTTTTATAAAAAAGTATTACAAAGTGTTTATTTCTAGACAAGAATCGTTCTATGAAGTAAACCATCGTTCTGCAAAAGAAAGATCACCAGAAGCAAGTTAGTGCTGATGACATGGTCTTGAAAGAGAATATATGAAATCAAAGTATCATGAAATTCTAGCAGGGCAAAGCATCGAGGAATGTCATGATAGAGATGTGTGATCTATCTTGAACAAAACAAAAAAGCCAACAAGCCAAAAAGCAGGGCATCATGATAGAGCTGCGTGGTCTATCATGAACAAACTCAAGAATCCAACAAGGTAAGAAGTAGTAGGGCGTCATGATAGAGCTACGTGGTCTATCATGATAAACTATTAGATTATATTATATTTTACCATCATTAATCCCAATCAATCTAATTGATCTAATTCAAATCCAAACTCGAATTTCTTATATTCAAATCTAATTTAAATATCAATTCTCTCTCAATTTGCAATCATTAATTATATAAAAGATATTTTTAACGATACAATCAATTCGAATCATTAAAATTACTCGATCACTTTGTTCTAAGTTAAATCCTATAATGAGCTAGTACATGACCTAATGGATCTACAAATCATGAGCTTCAACTATTCAAGATTAACTTACAAAACTTTTTTAACCGAGTCAATCAATATTCGTTAACCACTAGAAGAAATCTAGCCTTTAATGTCGTTTGGAAATCGACATCTTTGCTAGTGTTATTAAAAGTCTTTAATATTGGTTGGGCTTTAATGTCAGTTGAAAAACGACATAAAACCCTCTTTAATGCTGGTTCACAACTGACTTCTTTGGTAGTGTTATTAAGACTTTTAATGTTGGTTGGTCTTTGATGTCAGTTTAAAACCAACATTAAAGATATCTTTAGTGTCATTTTTAAATAGACATTAAAGATGCATTTAATGTCAGTTTAAAACAGACTTTAAAGGTCTCTTTAATGTTAGTTTAAAATCAACATCACTACCTTGTTTCTAGGTCCGTTTAAAAAAAAATTATTAAATTGTTGAATTATTGTCCATTTTTTATCACGACGAAACCGACATTATTTGTCTCGAATTATGTCAAGAAATGTACGCCATCTTATATTGGAAAAAATATAAAAGAAATTGCTTGCACGCTAGCTATAGAATCCCTACTACTCCATGGAAAACCTTATATTTCTATTTCACCTGCAATGCACACAAGATCAACACCTAAAATACCAGCATACACTTTCCACACTTCCATGTAGAACTACAACAAATACACATCATCCAATACCTACATATAATCACATATCAATAAACACAACCATATTCAACACTATAAGATGAAATACTCTAAATCTTCAAATATATCCACATATATATAATTACATATCAAACAATGCATGCTGTCCTCCATGGCAAACCAATAATAAACACCTGTAATGCACAAGATCCAACACCTAAAATACCAACATACACTTTTCCTCACTTCCATATAGAATTACAACAAATACACATCATCCAACACCTACATAAAATCACATATCAATAAATACAACCATATTAAACACTATAAGACCAAATACTCCAAATCGCCAAATATATCCACCTATATATAATCACATATCAAACAATGCATGTTGTCCTACATGGCAAACCAATAATAAACACAACACACAATATCCAACACCTAAAATACCAGCACACTTTTCCACACTTCTATATAGTACTACAACAATACAATCATCCAATAGCTAAAATACCAGCACACTTTTCCACACTTCCATATAGTACTACAACAAATACAATCATGCAACACCAATATATAATTACATATTTGAATAAACACACTACATCCAACCACTATAAGTAAAAACTCAAAATGTAAAGATAATATGTAAGATCATGATTAATAAATAAAGTATATGTACAATAGCAAGTTCCTCCACTAACTAAAGTATATGTACAAACTATAAAATAAACAACAATTAGTACGAGACCGTCCACCCTTCCAAAAGCTATATGACCGCCTGTCCTTACAAAAACTTTATTAAAAAATAGAAGCAGAAAAACCCAAAACTGAAGTATATACAACAACCAGTTCCTTCACAAACTAAAGTTAACTAATAACTTTACTTGACCAAAAAAACATGTAAAAGCTTACACAAATTGGCCAATAAATCTTGTCTATTTTGTTCGAATCTCGTCAATCTCCTCTTGCCTATATACATTTTTTGTATTGAACTACACACGAGAGAAAGATGTGGAACAAATGAGTTTAGATCATAAGTTGTAACATATAAAAAGTGAAAGTAGAAACTTACAAGGCTAGTAATAAGAGTACTAGAATTATGCACTATCTCGTGTATGTACTTTTGTACATAGTACCCACACCCTACATAATCCAATTGATGAGGGTACTGCATGTATATAAATTGGATACAAATTATTCTTATGTTTCATTGAAAATAGTTTTTTGTCAATGTAAATTACCTTTATGGGTTTCCATTTTGGAGTTAACCGATAACGTTGTAGATCGTGTTTAGCTTGCCATGTCTTCAACCCTTTAAATATTTTGAAACATTAGAAGACAATAAAGTGAAATAAGAAGTAATAAAGTGAATACACTTACACATTTATGACTCCAAGAATGTCTTCATTGACTTTACTCTGAAGAGAGTCCAAGACTTACGTAATTTTCTCAAAGATTGATGACATGCAACTTCCAATGAAAACTACAATAAAAAATATCTTCAATGTGAGTACACATTTAAGCTCTTGGAAAAGAATTAATGCGTTCCTCTTCTTTATTTACCCGGTATTATAAGGAATTAGAACTATTTGTTCCAAGCTAGCCTCTTCTAACTGGTAGGCTAGATTTTTGGATCGAAGATCACGATCCTTTATATGTGACAATATTTTTTATTAGTCAATAACAAGATAATTCCTTGCACAGTCACATTCATAAAAAAAAAAAAAAGAGTAAGTAAAAGCAGCCATAGTAAAAATATGAGAAAAATAACTATAAAGGTGGTATTGGACATAAATATGAGTACAAAATGTCTTATACTTACGTAATGTACGCTAATATACACATCTAGCCTATTTCAACCATATCGCAGTAATGCAACAAGTCTTCACGAGCTAAATAAACAAATTTGTCTCTTCTAAATATTAGCTCATTCATTCGGATGTGGATCATGTCTACATCACGACATGTCTATTTAAGAGCTTAATAGTGTCCCGCTAACGTCCATGTAATTGAAAGAATACACGACCATCCTTCATGGTTGGATGCTCCTACCATAAACAAGGTTTTAAATTCAAAATACATCCACAAATAAAATCAAAACTTAAGTAGTGAAAAAGAGACACATTTGTTTGTTATCAATCATAGAAACAAGCCGATGAGACCATTCAATAATGTTACCCAATGCTTGATTTAAGGTCTCTATCTTTCCCTTCATTGAATTGGGTATAGCCAAATTTTCTCCCTAACCACTTCTACTAAAACTTTAACATTGGGATAACTAATGTTATCATTGAGTATCGTGGCTATTGCAACAATATTATTAATGGATCTTATAGCCAACTAGCATGGTGTTCCCGTTATAAGTATTAAAAGCATCGTTAAGAACAATTGATCCTATATCGTTAAAAATTTAAAAGTGAGAACAAAGTCAATTACGTCCACTCCTTTATTGCTAGGTGTGTTGCCCATATCCTCATTGGCATCAAGATCTATGTTAATACTTATAATGGACGACCTTGAGTGATTACTTCTCTTCTTGTAACTTTTGCATCTCGAGTCAACCTCTTATTTATGACATATTTCAACTTTAAGAGTTATCATTTTCTCCTTCCTTTTTATTGTGTTGAAATATTATGATTGAGAGACAAAACTGCCCACGCCTCATACACGTCCACCGGGCTCCTTGGAATCCAATGCTTCAATCAAGATGTCCTCATCTTTATGTGTTGCAACTAATTCATCCTATAACACAATACAAGTATTTTCATCATCAGTTAAGTTAATAAAAGATTATGTATTGTAATCATAAGTATACTTACAATCAGAGAGGCACAATCTCGAGTAGCATCATCAAAATAATCATTATTTCTTTCTTTTTATGCTTCTTTCCAAAGAGTTGAACGATAGGAAACATCACGCGTTATATTCTAAAACCAAAGATATATACCTAATTAACGTAAGCATATTAAGATAAATTATTTAATTTGATTAAAAAGACTCACTAATTCATCGGCAAGATTCACATTATCCTTTACGAGACATGTGGTGATTGTATACGCATTTCGACCTTCTTTCCCTTTGAATACAACTATAATCATGTACAACGCATTAGTTTGTAGTTAGATACCAAAACAATATTAAAGTTAACATGTAATTAAAATTATTTACCTCCCATTCTTCACTTAGTCTAGTGTCAACAAACAATTCCCAATTTTCTTAATTTATATGAGAATAGATTTTAGGAGAAAACTGCAAGAGTGATGGTTGATCCTTAAATGAAGTATATAATTTTGAGTCAACGTAGTTTTGAAAGTTCAAAACTTTCTTGATGCAGACATAAGTATAGAATGTTTGGCATTGGGGTGTAAATCACACGACATCTACACAATAAAAAAGAAAAGCGTATTTAGCCTTAGGGTGTAAATAAAACTACATCGTATGAAAAATATAATTATAGAATCCATACCGATATACACTCATAGATTTTATCTTTCAGCTCATTCGAAACTTCTTTCCAAGATTTGTATGTGATAGAAATCTATTGTTGAACACACACACCAATGTAACTTTGCATTTTCTTAAAAGTGGCTCCAATAGGTTTCCCATGTTCATTAAATTGAATGGACAACCGTTGCTCAAAATTTCTTATTGGTGACAACTCAGACATAGTAGTTGGGCCACATGGAACAAATGATCAGTTTCTTACTTTTGGAAGCATTTGTCTTTCATCCTCACTGCTAGTATTTTAATCCTCTATCTATGAACCTGCAAAAAACAGACATACATTAATAAGCAAAGTAATGACATACCATAACCATAATAATTACGTAACGAACTCTAAACATAAATACATTATAAAGAAAAGTAATGACATACCCTTATAAAACATTTATCACAATCATTACTTATTCTAACGCCCCAAACAATTTGGAATTTAATTTTTATTATCTTAAATGTGGTTATTGAAATTTTGGTTGTAATGGAGGAAACTTGATTAAGTATATTTTGACGGTGTAATTCATTAAGTTTTGAGGACAACATAATTATTTCATTTGGATAAATAAATTTGGTAAGTTATTTGCAGAAGATAAGATAATTGAGTTGAGGAGAGGAAAAAAAAAACTAAATTATTTTGGTTTAAGATAATGTGATATTTTATTTGGAGAAAAATAAAATAAAAAATATATATATCTATAAAAGGGAGTGATGTGATTGGTTGATTTTTGAAATTAAAGGAGATTAGGGAGTCTTAAATGAAGAGAGAAAGTTTTGGTTGTGGAAATTTTTTAGGTATATGAAAAGGAGGAAAATAATACTAAAGGCATTATTATTATTGGTTATATAGGTCTTGGGAAGTGGGTCATCTTCTTCACAAAAAGGATAAAAAAAGAGAGGGAGGAGACCAAACCCTAACGCAACCGTCGCTGCCTCCCTTACGTAGTTGCCGCAGCCGCCGCTGTACGTCGAGCGTCGCCTCCATCTCCAGCCGTCCGCGGGCGTCGAGTCGTCTCACCAAGGAGCAATCGTCGACCTGCAGCCGCCCCACAGCCGTCGTACGCCACCGAGCTCCAGCTGCGGATTCAGCCGGATCGTCTCCGCGCCAGCAGTCACGTGTGAAGCGAAGCCACGTTGCCCTGTCGCTCGCTCAGCCGCGTCGTTGCCCGTCGAAGCGTGCAAAGCCGAGCCGCGCCCGCGCCTCTGCAATCCGAGTCGCACACGTGAGCCCGACCCGAATAGCCGCTCCCTCGCCTCCGACTCGAAACTCGACCCACGTCTCTGCTCTGCGATCCGAGCCACACCCATCCGCTAGCCGAGCCGCACGCCAGCACGAGCCAGCGTGCCCCTATCGAGCCGCGCCTTCTACCGCAAGCCACGCCACGTTTCATCTCAGTCGTTTCACTTCCAGCTGAGCCGCCAAACTCCTTTTTGCCCTATTTCGACCCATTTTTTGGTAAGTCTCGGTAGGTTCGATTTGGGTTTTAATCTATCCAGCTAAGGTTATTCTTACCCTAACTAAGTTGATTGTTGGATTAAATTGACTATAGTTAATTGAAAGCCGAGCTGGGAGTTTGTCCAACTAAGTCCAAACCGACTTCGATCTTGATCTTGGGTAAGTCACTTCAAGTGGACTTTGGACCTAAATTTTATTTAGGGTTAAATTATTAATTTGTGGTTTTCTAACCATTTAGGACTTTCGCTGCTTGGAGAGCGTGTTTTTATTGCTAGGACCTGTTCAGCAACCCCCAGGTAAGAGATTCTCCTAATAGACCTTCGATTTACATTAAAGAGACCGCATGTTTGAATTTATGGTTACGTATGAATGGTAGCTAAGTACCTAACTCAAGGTTGTTAAGAGAGATGGATTTTGACATTGTGCCTGCTGATTGACTCTATGGTTAGCGTGAATAGTATGTCGATGCTACTGTCTTCGTTCTAGAGACATAATGGTAGTTGAGGATGACTGATATGATATGTTAGGGTTGGTACGTTATGGTTTGATATGTTATAGCATGAATTGACATAATTATGACATGTATGATAAGTTATGATGTGATTGATGAGATGTTGTGTACATGCGATGTGAAGGGTGTATGTTAGCTTCTTATTATAGTCGTACTCACATGGATGTCCTTCAGGATCACCACTATTATGACACAGACATGATGGAGAGACCCGACGAGGTCGCTCACACTTATGACTGCGTAGTCTGACGGGATTACCAGTCTGACATTGATATTGACATAGACATGACGTGAGTGATTTAACGGGACTGCTCACAGCCCGAGCGTCTTAGGTATTCCCTTGGGAATTACCAAAGACCAGCTTGTTCCTATGGGGGCACAGATTGCACGTGTTCGGGGACGTGCCAGTTCAGGGGTACCACTTTTCATGACTCTAATTGAAAGTTAATAGGCATCTAGTGGAACTAGTAGAGGGTCCATTACTGAGTATTTTTATGCTCACTCTTTCCATTTCCATTTTTCAGGCAGAGGCAGAGGTAAGAACAAGAGCAAGATGGCGAGTGACTAGAAGTGATCGTGGTGGGCCATAGGGATACGCTTGCTTTTTCAGTTCTTTCTCTTTTGGTTATTTTATTTCTTTAAAAGTAGATAGGGCTCGAGTTAGGACTTTGTTTTATACTTATTTCACATTTTTTTTGTTAAATACTTTTTTTATTATTTGAAAATTTGAGGTTTTTGGCTTATTCTATTTTTAAAACTTTACAAATTTATATACTATTTTAAATAGTAATGGCTTCGACTTAGTATAAGGAGTTGGGTCGTTACACTTATCTACCCATCTACCTTCATAATCATGTCTAATATATGCTGAAGTTGCATATCATCAATCTTGTTAGACGTATTAATATTGGGCATCATTTGAATGACTCAATAACCACACTTTTGAAGCATATCTCTTACTTCATCTTTGCAGAAATCTTCTTCAATAGTTCTTTGTGGAGATGTTTAAACCACTGACCATTGAGAATTTAAAGAATTTTGGATATAGAATATTTGCTTTGCTTGGGTGGCTACAATAATTTGGTCTGGTTTATGACCAATACTTTTGAGATCCACAATGGTAAACCCAAGCTCGTCCACTTTAACTCCACTTCTATTATCAACCTAATCGCACTTAATTAAAAAAAAAGATAATTAATGACAATCAATCTCCCAAATCTCTTGTATTACTCCATAAAACGGCATATCTAACATGACAGTTTTTTTCTTTAGAACTAGAGACTTGCATCGTAGTGGCTGATATACTAACTCGACTATTTTAAACTATTTTAAGATCATCATGCCTTTTTGTGTGATAGTAATAACTATTAATCATGTAACTAGAATAAGTGGCCACATCTGGAGAAGGTCCGTGAGCTATCCATCTTAAAGATGAGTTAAGTCCAATAGAACTAACTCCAGTCATAAATTCAGAACAGAACTCTATAGCCTCTTCAACAATATAATTTTCTACCATACATCCTTTTGGTCAATTTCTATTTTGCACATAAGTTTTCAAGACTTTCATATATCGTTCAAAAGGATACATCCACCTGAACACCATAAAACTCAAATTCTCTTATGAGATGCATTACAAGGTGTACCATTATAGTGAAAAATGATGGTGGAAAATACTTCTCTAATAGGCATAAAGTGACAACTACATCTTCTTGCATTCCTTTTAAGTGTGATGAATCAACTGTCTTCTTACTATAACATTATAGAAGAAGCATAACCGAATAATTGCAAGTCTTATATGTTTCAGTAGAATAAAACGAATTGCTAGGTAGAAATTGTTGCATAAGAACGTGATGGTCATGCCACTTATGTCTGTATAGTTTCAAATATGTGAGTAACACTATACTCTGAATGTTTGATGAATAGCATTCATGTACTTTAAGTTCAGATAGTGTCTTATAAAAACTCAACTTCTTCGTTCGAGATAATGTATAACATGCTAGGGATAAAAAGATCTTTTTCTCCCCTACTTGAGGAGCTAACTTTGATCTAATGTTCAGTTCCACCAAATCTAATCGATTTTTTACTCCATCTTTCGTTTTACTGGGAATATCAAACAATGTGGAAATGAGATTTGCACACACATTCTTTTCAACGTGAATGTGCATCACGTCTAAACAATGTCGCACATCAAGGTACTTCGAACATTCTAACTAAAAAAAAAAGATTTTTTCTTCCAATAAGTTCCTGAAGAAGTCGCTTCACTATTTTTTTTCTTGATAGTTCTCTTACCAAATGAGTGTTTGTACTTACTTGTCTGTACAAGAATTTCTTCCCCACTCAAATGGTTTTGGAGCGCATTCTAATTATTGTACACTATTGAAAAATTTCTTCTCTTTCCTATATAGATGATGACGTAGTAGAATTGAAACAAGACTTTAGCATAAAAGGATATGACTAAGAATATAACGTACGTTCAAATGCTAAATGTTAATGTCTAAACATGTATATATTAATATAGCTAAAGTCTTATTATTTTAAGTGGCATATCACATAAAAAGTCACATCACACACGTCATGATTCATGAAAAAGAAACTTTGAAGTTTGAGTTGGTACAAAAAGTTGTTTCCTCAGCCATTGATTAGTTTGCAATCTTAGCTATTAATTAGCAGTTATGGTTGCATTTGTCTTGTCCTTGGAATGGGTAATAGATTTCATTGAATCACATTCTCATATTGTTCTTGAAGTTCTTGTCCAAGACAATAAATGTAAATGAAACTAATTACAGGATAAAGAGAATAGACAATTAAACCCCAAGAAACAAATAAATGAAGCAAAACATTAAAAGACTTGTAAAGTTTAGTTGAATGAATTGAGTAATACAATCAATACCGAGAATTAGAAAAAAAAACATGTCCTTGTATGTTTTGCTCATTGATGCAAGTTCTATGTACACTCTGTTAACATCAAGTGATTAGAGAAAAAGTGTATAATATTGTATTACTTGCAATATCAGCCATTAATTATTGGTACAAAAATCTCAGTCATTAACATCAAGTGACTAGTTCTATGTACACTCTGCTAACATCAAGTTACTAGAGAAAAAGTGTATAATATCGGTCCAAAAGTTGCTTTCTCAGCCATTAATTAGTTTGCAATCTCAACCATCTGATAGGCTAAAGAGATAGGAAATAAAAATAAGAAAAAGGAACAACCAATTTTAAATCTCAACCATTAATTAGTAGTTATAGTTACTTACAACCAAGTCATCAATTTTTCATAATGGAGACTAAAGGTAAGAGAAGAATGGAGATACTTGAGATGGAAGAAGTTTTCAAGAGGATTTAAGAGGAAGTTAAGGCATTCAACGACACTCCAAATGTAGATTTGACAACAGTAGACCAGATATGAGCTTCCGAGATAGACATGACTGGGGACGGTGGTGACGACGACGAGCACAACTATTACTACAAATTTGACCTTTCTTAATGCATACAAAATTTGATTTCTTGATGGTCATGGTAAAGGACCATAAAAAAAATATTTTTCTTGATGCAATGGTTTTCTTGATGGTCAAGATCGTCAAGAAAAGATCCCTTATTTTGTGGACACATATGAAAAAACGGTAAAATACGTGAGTTTTTGGGTTGGGATTTCGTTGACGGTAAAAAACCATCAAGAAAAGCATTGCTTGATGGATAATACATATAAAAAGTACCAAATTACTTAACGGTCATTGCCCATCAAGTAATTGTGGAAATATCTTTGAAAAATAAATTGAAAAGTAATTACTTGACGTTTTTTAAATAATTTGAAAAATAAATTGGTATTTTATTTGATGGTTCATGCCCATCAAGAAAGGTTTTCCTTGATGAGCCCAATTTTTTAAAATGGTTTCCTTGATGGGCATTGGGTATCAAGGAAAGCGTATCTTGATGGGCAATGCCCAAATAATTTGAAATAATTTGGGACTTTTGAAATAATTTGAAAAATAAATTGGTATTTTACTAAGGTTTTCCTTGATGGTCCTATCAAGAAACATCTTAAAAAAATGACTCTTCATCTAAGATTCCATTAAGCAATATATTTTCACACTGTATTGAAAATGTATTTTCCATATGGTTATAATATTAATAATTTTACAAAGAAGATTTCTCGACCGCTAAAAGAATAAAATCACACTTGCAAAAGGTATGTGTTCCATCAAGAAACACGTTAAAGAAAACTTAAACTCAATTAGATCATGTAATTCTATCAATTACGTCACATAATTCCGCCGCTCGAAAGTCACCGAAAGTCTGTCGCTTGACATCCCCTAAATTCCATTCATTATGTATCGTCATCTGCTCTTTGTTTATCAAAGTAAATTAGTATTCAAATATATATAATTATGTTCATCGAGCACAATGCTACTAATAAGTGTAGTATTCAAAACCCAGATTCTTGATTTTGTATGAGAAGAATGCATATTGTAATTACTTATCATTTGCTTTTTTATTTTACTTTCTTTGAGTCTGATTCTGAAATTTATGTGTGGTTGTTAGATCATTCAATTTGAAGATACCCTTTAATTTTGCCATTCTCCCCGAAATACCTTTCTTCCATTGTTTCACCTTATTTATTATTCACAAACATTTTTATATTGTAGTGAACAATATTCAATTGTAACAAAGTTCTAACTACTTATCTATAAATTGTTACAAATATGTTTATTTGCGATGCTTACGTTGCAAAGTTTGTTAGTAATTGTTGCTCTGAATTAATTATACAACCACTAGATATGTTTTTTTAAAATTATAGTAAAAACTATATACGATTATTTAGTTAATATTTTAAAACCAAATTTTTAAATAAAAAAATAATTAAAGAAAAAAAGAAAAGTAAATTACTAATAAAAAGAAAACTAAATTACGAACTTTCGGTTTGAAATTCCAATTTCAATTTCGTTCAATTATCTCCCTCCCTCGCCTTCTCTATTTTTCATCCCATAAATTCCTAGTTCATTTGTGTGGTGCTTCAAGTTCATTTTATTTTTTTTCATTTTTTCTGAATATCATCTCTCTTGTTCTCATTCTTTTTCCTAAATTCTAATTACCCTGAGAATGGGTGCATTGTTTAGATTTTCTTACATGGACGATATTTGTTTGTATGTTATTTTGTGTGGAGTAATAATTCGGTGCAATTTGGTATGCACATCTTTTACAAAAAATAAAAGTTGCAATTCATCGGGTTGCACTCATGTATTATTTGTTACGTGTTTTTTTTGGGTTCTTTGCTTGCTTTGCTCTCTAAGACTATCGTCTTTACTATCTTCTATATATCCATTACTACAAAAACTGACTCTCTTGATAGTTTTAAACCGTTAAGAATGATTATTCTTGATGGTTTTAAAACTGTCTTTGAATCCAGTGTCAAGAAAGACAAAGTTCTTGACAGTTGTAACAAACGTCAAGAATTGTGAACGTTGACAGTTTATAACCATCAAGTATTCAAATTTTCATAATAGTTTAGAACCATCAAGAGTATAAGTTTTAATGACCAGTTTAGAACCGTCAAGAATGTGAGTATGAATGACTGAAACCATCAAGAATACGAATATTTATGACATTTTAAAACCGTCAAGAGTGCATTTTTTCATGACATTTATTAATCGTCAAGAAAGTGATTGTTTATGACATTTTATAACCGTCAAGAGTATTCTTTTTCATGACATTTGGGAACCTTCAAGAGTATGCTTTTTAATGACATTTAGGAACCGTCAAGAATGTCGTTTATGACATTTGCAAACCGTTAAGAAATTTATTGTAACGCCCCGAAAACTTAAGGTAAAATTTTTCTCGTTTTAAGTGCAAGTTGATATAATAATAATATAATATTGATTATATTATTATTATTAATATTTATTTTATTTGTTATAATATTAATATTATAATTATTATTATTAATTAATATTATAGAAATATTGTTATTTCTAAAACAATAAAATAAATTATTATTTATTTAATATTAATACTATTAATATATTATTATTATTACTTTATTATTATTATTATTTATATTTAATATATATATATAATAAATTTTTTTAAAACCAAAACCCTAACCGCGCGCCGCCTACCCCCCCCCCCCAAATTTCTCTTTTCTTCTTCTCTTCCGTTTCTTCCTCTCGCCCGACGCCGCGCCTCACCGTTTTCTTCTCCTTCTCCGGCGTTCTCTTCTTGTCTCCGCCACCATCACCATCCTCTCCGTCTCCGTCCTCTGCCCCTATCTCCATCTCCGTCGGTGTGCGTAGCCTCGCCGGACGTTCGCCGCAGCCACCATCCGCAAGCCGCAACTCGTCTCTTCGTCGTCGTCCGTCGAATCCCAGCCAACGCCACCGCCGCTCGTCGCCGCTCCACGAAGCAGCCACCCGCATCCCTCGTGTGTCGTCCGCAAATCGCCGCCGCCGTCGTTCGCCGGAAGAAAGAAGCCTCAGAACCGTGCTGCCCGTTTCGCCCAACCCGACCCGGTTCCAAGCTGACCCGACCCGAACCTGTTTCCAGTCCGAGCCACACAAATCCGGGTGAGCCGAGTTGAGTAAGCCAAGCAAAGTGAGCTGTACCCGAGCCGCGAGCCGTACCCGAGCCGCCATCCTTGTCCGAGCCGAGCCGCGAGCCGAGTAAGCCGAGCCGCGAGCCGAGCCGCGAGCCGAGTAAGCCGAGCCGCGAGCCGAGCCGCGAGCCGAGTAAGCCGAGCCGCGAGCCGAGTGAGCTGAGCCGCGAGCCGAGTTGAGCCAAGCCGAGGCCAAGCCGAGCCGAGCCACAAGCCGAGCCAAGCCGAGACCAAGCCGAGCCGAGCCGAGGTGGAGCCGAGCCGAGCCGAGCCGAGCGCCTTCAAGCCGAGCCGAGCTCCTTGTTTCACCAAGCCACCTAAGCCTTCCTTCCTCCGCTCCGGGTCACGGTGAGTCTTCGGTAAGGATTGTTGTGATGAATTCCCTAATGTTACCTCGTCCGATTCGAGTTTGAATGTTGGATTAAGATATGGCCCTACTTTTCTCCCTTGAAGGTAGTACAGAGTTGACGCTTAAGTTCTCGGGTTCCGCGGCAGACCTGGTTGGAGATAGCTTCCTTTCCTTGGGTAAGTCAACGGATAACCTTTTTAAAACAACTGCTACTAAAGTCATCAACTAAAACTTTCGTGTTTCGTTAGGTAGATCTGTCGAGCGTGGATTTCGATCGAGGGGCATAATCGAGTTTCAGGTAAGGGTTTTCCTACTACTGGACCCCGAGTCCAGGCTGAAACCGTAGTAATCCACAGGAGATTACACGTTTGTGACTGTACTGAATATCTGAATGCGTGTTGACTGTTAAGTACTAATACTATATTTTGTCTGACGAAAATATACTGTGACTGCTATTTGTGGATTGAGATTTTATGTTGATGGACCTTAAAGTTACGGTTCAGTATGTAGTAAAACACTGGTCTGTATGTGGTTCATGGAGTTTGGACGGGGAAGAACAGTGAGTCCGGTTCTGGTTGGTTAGTCGATTGAATTTAGGGTTTTCCCTAATGGCGTACGAATCGGTAATGCATATAGCAACTGAGGGTGTAGATGTTTAAACTTATACTATCTGACTGATAAAGCCTATGGCGGGACTGTGATATGAAAGCCGTTGGGATGTGATTGATGTAGACAGTTTAGTTTGGACTGAGGGGTAACGGTTAGCTTCATCTATGGGGTAGTGTGCCTTACGGATATGTGCATCCTTCGGGAGCACTAGACTGATATGTGCATCCTTCGGGAGCACTAGACTGATATGTGCATCCTTCGGGGCACTAGACTGATATGTGCATCCTTCGGGAGCACTAGACTGATATGTGCATCCTTCGGGAGCACTAGACCGATATGTGCGTCCGTCGGGAGCACTAGACCGATATGTGCATCCTTCGGGGGCACTAGACTGATATGTGCATCCTTCGAAAGCACTAGACTGATATGTGCATCCTTCGGGAGCACTAGACTGATATGTGCATCCTTCGGGAGCACTAGACTGATATGTAGGGTACCCCCGAATAGGAAGTTAACTGTTGTCCCCTAACGGGCCCAGTAGTGGGTCCCTTACTGGGTATGTTTATACTCACCCTTTCTCTTCTTTAACTTTTCAGGTAGGGGTACAGCGAGGGGCAGACCGACGAGAGGCAGGAAGGATGCGTGAAGGCCATATGGACGCGTATGGTTTTCTTATCGCTTCCGCTATGTATTTTGTCAGAATATTTTGACTGTGATTTTGGACTGGTGACTTGACATTTTACTTTGTGATTTTTTTGAATTATTTAAAATAGGGCCCGAAACTGTCTTTTGTAAGGTTTATACTGTTTTTAATGAATCGTATCTGGTCCGTTTTAAATTTTACGTTGAATGGTCGAGTCTTGGTATTTGGTAGTGACCTCAGCTTAGTCCGGAAAAGTTGGGTCGTTACAGTTGGTATCAGAGCCTAAGTTTTAGGTTCTGTAGACTGACTTATAATGTGAGTCTGTGTTTTGTGTCCTTATGGCTGAAACGATCCTTGCCGCTCGTCAGGTACGCTCTCATGAAAGTATATGTATAACTCTACATGCATTACCTTACCTAAGTTAAACTGCAAATTCAATTACCATTTATGACTAAAGGAATCGTTTGGTGGTTGTTAGGAAAATGCCACCAAGGAGAGGTGCACGTAGGGGTGGCCGAGGAGGCCGAGGAAGGGGAGCAGGACGCGTTCAGCCTGAGGTGCAGCCTGTAGCCCAAGCCCCTGACCCGGCTGCGCCAGTTACTCATGCGGACCTAGCCGCCATGGAGCAGAGGTTTAGAGATATGATTATGCAGATGCGGGAGCAGCAGAAGCCTGCCTCGCCAACTCCGGCGCCAGCTCCAGCGCCAGCTCCAGCACCAGTTCCTGCTCCAGCTCCGGCTCCGGTACCAGTTGCGCCTCAGTTTGTGCCGGATCAGTTGTCGGCAGAGGCTAAACATCTGAGGGATTTCAAGAAGTATAATCCCACGACGTTCGATGGGTCTTTGGAGGACCCCACCAGGGCTCAGATGTGGTTATCGTCCTTGGAAACCATATTCCGTTACATGAAATGCCCTGAGGATCAGAAGGTTCAGTGTGCTGTTTTTATGTTGAGTGACAGAGGTACTGCATGGTGGGAGACTACAGAGAGAATGCTAGGTGGTGATGTGAGTCAGATCACGTGGCAGCAGTTCAAGGAGAGTTTCTATGCGAAATTCTTCTCCGCCAGTTTGAGAGATGCCAAGCGGCAGGAGTTTCTGAACTTAGAGCAGGGTGACATGACAGTGGAGCAGTATGATGCGGAGTTTGACATGTTATCCTGCTTCGCTCCCGAGATGATAGCGACCGAGGCGGCCAGAGCTGATAAGTTTGTTAGAGGCCTCAGACTGGACATTCAGGGTTTGGTCCGAGCTTTCAGACCCGCTACTCATGCCGATGCACTGCGCCTGGCAGTGGATCTCAGTTTACAGGAGAGGGCCAACTCGTCTAAGACCGCTGGTAGAGGTTCGACGTCGGGACAGAAGAGGAAGGCTGAGCAGCAGCCTGTTCCAGTACCACAGCGGAATTTCAGATCAGATGGCGAGTTTCGCAGCTTCCAGCAGAAACCTTTTGAGGCAGGGGAGGCTGCCAGAGGAAAGCCGTTGTGTACCACTTGTGGGAAGCACCATCTGGGCCGTTGCTTATTCGGGACCAGGACCTGCTTTAAGTGCAGGCAAGAGGGTCATACAGCTGATAAATGCCCGTTGAGACTCACGGGGATCGCGCAGAACCAGGGAGCAGGTGCTCCACATCAGGGTAGAGTCTTTGCTACCAACAGGACCGAGGCTGAGAAGGCAGGCACGGTAGTGACAGGTACGCTCCCAGTGTTGGGGCATTACGCCTTAGTTTTGTTTGATTCGGGTTCGTCGCATTCTTTTATCTCTTCCGCATTTGTGTCGCATGCCCGCTTAGAGGTAGAGCTCTTACACCATGTTCTGTCAGTATCTACTCCTTCCGGGGAATGTATGTTGTCGAAGGAAAAGGTGAAGGCATGTCAGATTGAGATAGCAGGTCATGTGATTGAAGTAACGCTGATAGTTCTGGATATGCTAGACTTTGATGTAATCCTGGGTATGGACTGGTTGGCCGCTAACCACGCCAGTATAGATTGTTCACGTAAGGAGGTAACGTTTAACCCTCCCTCGATGGCCAGTTTTAAATTTAAGGGAGGAGGGTCAAAGTCGTTGCCTCAGGTAATCTCAGCCATCAGGGCCAGTAAACTGCTCAGTCAGGGTACTTGGGGCATCTTAGCAAGCGTGGTGGATACTAGAGAGGCCGATGTATCCCTGACATCAGAACCAGTAGTGAGGGACTATCCGGATGTCTTTCCTGAGGAACTTCCAGGGTTACCTCCGCACAGGGAGGTTGAGTTTGCCATAGAGTTGGAGCCGGGCACGGTTCCTATATCCAGAGCCCCTTACAGAATGGCCCCCGCAGAATTGAAAGAACTGAAGGTACAGTTACAGGAATTGCTTGATAAGGGATTCATTCGACCGAGCGTGTCACCTTGGGGTGCGCCAGTCTTATTCGTTAAGAAGAAGGACGGGTCGATGCGTCTATGCATTGACTATAGGGAGTTGAATAAGGTAACCGTGAAGAACAGATATCCCTTGCCCAGGATTGACGATCTATTCGATCAGTTACAGGGAGCCACAGTGTTCTCTAAGATTGATCTTCGGTCGGGATACCATCAGCTGAGGATTAAGGATGAGGATGTACCGAAGACAGCATTTCGTTCCAGATACGGACACTACGAGTTTATTGTGATGTCTTTTGGTTTGACGAATGCTCCAGCAGTATTTATGGACTTGATGAACAGAGTGTTTAGGGAGTTCCTAGATACTTTTGTGATTGTGTTTATCGACGATATCTTGATATACTCCAAGACGGAGGCCTAACACGAGGATCATTTACGTATGGTTTTGCAAACACTTCGGGATAATAAATTGTATGCAAAGTTCTCGAAATGCGAGTTTTGGCTGAAGCAGGTGTCCTTTCTGGGCCACGTGGTTTCTAAGGCTGGAGTCTCTGTGGATCCAGCTAAGATAGAGGCAGTCACCGGTTGGACCCGACCTTCCACAGTCAGTGAGGTTCGTAGCTTTCTGGGTTTAGCAGGTTATTATCGACGGTTTGTGGAGAACTTTTCTCGTATAGCTACTCCTCTTACTCAGTTGACCAGAAAGGGAGTTCCTTTTGTTTGGAGCAAGGCATGTGAGGACAGTTTCCAGAACCTTAAACAGAAGCTAGTTACCGCGCCGGTTCTTACTGTACCTGATGGTTCTGGCAGTTTCGTGATTTATAGTGATGCTTCCAAGAAAGGTTTGGGTTGTGTTTTGATGCAGCAGGGTAAGGTGGTCGCTTATGCGTCTCGTCAGTTGAAGAGTCATGAGCAGAACTACCCTACACATGATCTAGAGTTGGCAGCAGTAGTTTTTGCTTTGAAAATATGGAGGCATTATTTATATGGTGAAAAGATACAGATATTCACAGATCATAAGAGCTTGAAATACTTCTTTACTCAGAAAGATTTGAATATGAGACAGCGAAGGTGGCTTGAGTTAGTGAAGGATTACGATTGTGAGATACTGTATCATCCAGGCAAGGCAAATGTGGTAGCTGATGCTCTTAGTAGGAAGGTATCACATTCAGCAGCACTCATTACCCGGCAGGCCCCATTGCATCGGGATCTCGAGCGGGCTGAGATTGCAGTGTCAGTGGGGGCAGTTACTATGCAGTTAGCCCAGTTGACGGTACAGCCGACCTTGAGGCAGAGGATCATTGATGCTCAGAGTAACGATCCTTATCTGGTTGAGAAACGTGGCCTAGCAGAGGCAGGGCAAACGGCTGAGTTCTCGTTATCCTCTGATGGTGGACTGTTGTTTGAGAGACGCCTCTGTGTTCCGTCAGATAGTGCGGTTAAGACAGAATTATTATCTGAGGCGCACAGTTCCCCATTTTCCATGCACCCAGGTAGTACGAAGATGTATCAGGACTTAAAGCGGGTTTATTGGTGGCGTAACATGAAGAGGGAAGTAGCGGAATTTGTTAGTAAATGCCTGGTGTGTCAGCAGGTTAAGGCACCAAGGCAGAAACCAGCGGGTTTATTACAACCCTTGAGCATACCGGAATGGAAGTGGGAGAACGTGTCCATGGATTTCATTACAGGGCTACCGAGAACTCTGAGGGGATTTACAGTGATTTGGGTTGTGGTGGACAGACTTACTAAATCAGAGCACTTCGTTCCGGGTAAATCCACCTATACTGCTAGTAAGTGGGCACAGTTGTACATGTCTGAGATAGTGAGATTACACGGAGTGCCAGTGTCGATTGTTTCTGATAGAGATGCTCGTTTCACTTCCAAATTTTGGAAGGGTTTGCAGACTGCTATGGGCACGAGATTGGACTTTAGTACGGCTTTCCATCCACAGACTGACGGTCAGACTGAGCGTCTGAACCAGGTTTTAGAGGATATGTTGCGAGCGTGTGCATTGGAATTTCCAGGTAGTTGGGACTCCCACTTACATTTGATGGAATTTGCTTATAATAACAGTTATCAGGCTACTATTGGCATGGCACCGTTTGAGGCCCTGTACGGCAAATGTTGTAGATCCCCGGTTTGCTGGGATGAGGTAGGTGAGCAGAGGTTGATGGGTCCTGAGTTAGTTCAATCTACTAACGAAGCGATACAGAAGATTAGATCACGCATGCATACCGCTCAGAGTAGGCAGAAGAGTTATGCAGATGTGAGGCGGAAGGACCTTGAGTTTGAGGTAGGGGATAAAGTGTTCTTAAAGGTAGCACCTATGAGAGGTGTCTTGCGTTTTGAAAAGAGGGGAAAGTTGAGTCCCCGTTTTGTTGGGCCGTTTGAGATTCTGGAGCGGATTGGCCCTGTAGCTTACCGCTTGGCGTTGCCTCCATCACTCTCGACAGTCCATGATGTGTTTCACGTTTCTATGTTGAGGAAGTACGTGCCAGATCCATCCCATGTAGTGGATTACGAGCCACTAGAGATTGATGAAAACTTGAGCTATGTTGAACAACCTGTTGAGGTGCTTGCTAGAGAGGTGAAGACGTTGAGAAATAAAGAAATTCCCCTAGTTAAAGTCTTATGGCGGAATCATCGGGTAGAAGAGGATACATGGGAGCGTGAAGATGACATGAGGTCCCGTTATCCCGAACTGTTCGAGGAATAAAACTTTCGAGGACGAAAGTTCCCTAAGGAGGGAAGATTGTAACGCCCCGAAAACTTAAGGTAAAATTTTTCTCGTTTTAAGTGCAAGTTGATATAATAATAATACAATATTGATTATATTATTATTATTAATATTTATTTTATTTGTTATAATATTAATATTATAATTATTATTATTAATTAATATTATAGAAATATTGTTATTTCTAAAACAATAAAATAAATTATTATTTATTTAATATTAATACTATTAATATATTATTATTATTACTTTATTATTATTATTATTATTATTATTTATATTTAATATATATATATAATAAATTTTTTTAAAACCAAAACCCTAACCGCGCGCCGCCTACCCCCCCCCCCCCCCCCCCCGAATTTCTCTTTTCTTCTTCTCTTCCGTTTCTTCCTCTCGCCCGACGCCGCGCCTCACCGTTTTCTTCTCCTTCTCCGGCGTTCTCTTCTTGTCTCCGCCACCATCACCATCCTCTCCGTCTCCGTCCTCTGCCCCTATCTCCATCTCCGTCGGTGTGCGTAGCCTTGCCGGACGTTCGCCGCAGCCACCATCCGCAAGCCGCAACCCGTCTCTTCGTCGTCGTCCGTCGAATCCCAGCCAACGCCACCGCCGCTCGTCGCCGCTCCACGAAGCAGCCACCCGCATCCCTCGTGTGTCGTCCGCAAATCGCCGCCGCCGTCGTTCGCCGGAAGAAAGAAGCCTCAGAACCGTGCTGCCCGTTTCGCCCAACCCGACCCGGTTCCAAGCTGACCCGACCCGAACCCGTTTCCAGTCCGAGCCACACAAATCCGGGTGAGCCGAGTTGAGTAAGCCGAGCAGAGTGAGCCGTACCCGAGCCGCGAGCCGTACCCGAGCCGCCATCCTTGTCCGAGCCGAGCCCTAAGCCGAGCGAGCCGCGAGCCGATCCGCGAGCCGAGTAAGCCGAGCCGCGAGCCGAGCCGCGAGCCGAGTAAGCCGAGCCGCGAGCCGAGTGAGCTGAGCCGCGAGCCGAGTTGAGCCGAGCCGAGGCCAAGCCGAGCCGAGACCAAGCCGAGCCGAGCCGAGGTGGAGCCGAGCCGAGCCGAGCCGAGCGCCTTCAAGCCGAGCCGAGCTCCTTGTTTCACCAAGCCACCTAAGCCTTCCTTCCTCCGCTCCGGGTCACGGTGAGTCTTCGGTAAGGATTGTTCTGATGAATTCCCTAATGTTACCTCGTCCGATTCGAGTTTGAATGTTGGATTAAGATATGGCCCTACTTTTCTCCCTTGAAGGTAGTACAGAGTTGACGCTTAAGTTCTCGGGTTCCGCGGCAGACCTGGTTGGAGATAGCTTCCTTTCCTTGAGTAAGTCAACGGATAACCTTTTTAAAACAACTGCTACTAAAGTCATCAACTAAAACTTTCGTGTTTCGTTAGGTAGATTTTTCGAGCGTGGATTTCGATCGAGGGGCATAACCGAGTTTCAGGTAAGGGTTTTCCTACTACTGGACCCCGAGTCCAGGCTGAAACCGTAGTAATCCACAGGAGATTACACGTTTGTGACTGTACTGAATATCTGAATGCGTGTTGACTGTTAAGTACTAATACTATATTTTGTCTGACGAAAATATACTGTGACTGCTATTTGTGGATTGAGATTTTATGTTGATGGACCTTAAAGTTACGGTTCAGTATGTAGTAAAACACTGGTCTGTATGTGGTTCATGGAGTTTGGACGGGGAAGAACAGTGAGTCCGGTTCTGGTTGGTTAGTCGATTGAATTTAGGGTTTTCCCTAATGGCGTACGAATCGGTAATGCATATAGCAACTGAGGGTGTAGATGTTTAAACTTATACTATCTGACTGATAAAGCCTATGGTGGGACTGTGATATGAAAGCCGTTGGGATGTGATTGATGTAGACAGTTTAGTTTGGACTGAGGGGTAACGGTTAGCTTCATCTATGGGGTAGTGTGCCTTACGGATATGTGCATCCTTCGGGAGCACTAGACTGATATGTGCATCCTTCGGGAGCACTAGACTGATATGTGCATCCTTCGGGGCACTAGACTGATATGTGCATCCTTCGGGAGCACTAGACTGATATGTGCATCCTTCGGGAGCACTAGACCGATATGTGCGTCCTTTGGGAGCACTAGACCGATATGTGCATCCTTCGGGGGCACTAGACTGATATGTGCATCCTTCGGGAGCACTAGACTGATATGTGCATCCTTCGGGAGCACTAGACTGATATGTGCATCCTTCGGGAGCACTAGACTGATATGTAGGGTACCCCCGAATAGGAAGTTAACTGTTGTCCCCTAACGGGCCCAGTAGTGGGTCCCTTACTGGGTATGTTTATACTCACCCTTTCTCTTCTTTAACTTTTCAGGTAGGGGTACAGCGAGGGGCAGACCGACGAGAGGCAGGAAGGATGCGTGAAGGCCATATGGACGCGTCTGGTTTTCTTATCGCTTCCGCTATGTATTTTGTCAGAATATTTTGACTGTGATTTTGGACTGGTGACTTGACATTTTACTTTGTGATTTTTTTGAATTATTTAAAATAAGGCCCGAAACTGTCTTTTGTATGGTTTATACTGTTTTTAATGAATCGTATCTGGTCCGTTTTAAATTTTACGTTGAATGGTCGAGTCTTGGTATTTGGTAGTGACCTCAGCTTAGTCCGGAAAAGTTGGGTCGTTACATTTATTGTTCATGACATTTCAGAACCGTCAAGGAATTTTCCATTTTTTTTAATTGTAATTTTTTTATATTATTGTTCCTGTATTATGCTCCCATTGGTCCAAGAATTCAACTACATATAAACAACAAATATTTATCAAATGGTAACTCAACGTCATCTATTCATATCATTTCCAAAACTTTCCATCATATTCATATATCATTTACAAAACCAATATATAAACAATTTCAGCAGATTTTCAAGAATTGAACTAAACATCATCTAATTAACTAACTTAGCCCAAAAGTATATCATCCCCAATACATAAAGTTTCTTAATGGCAACCCCCCCCTACATATGAACAAATCACCCATCAACAATTCACCTAAACTCTAAACCACAACAAAGTCTCAAAAGTATATCAATCAACCCCCCCTCCCCCCTCCATATAAAATTTCAAAAAATTAGCCACAAAAAACAAAGTTTCCTGTTTCAGAATGACAAATAAGTCCTAGATCATATGTACAAACCCAAAAACTCAGCCAACTCAACCCGCACCTCATCTAACTCGGCCTGTGAGTATGGTTTTCGTGTATCAATCTGTAGACATGCAAAATAAATGAATTAGTATTCATGAAAATTATTCTACCCACAAAAGAAATAGTTTGATATATAACATACCGAATCCAAGATGACAATGCTTCCCTTATTTACAATTTCTCTCATATACTTCATGACATAGTATCCACACGCAGTGCTCCCGAATTGTAGTGAACACTATAAAAACAACAAATTAGAATAGCGGACTATTCCTAATTGTTAGTAATCTACAAAATACAATGAATTCAAATATTTATACTTGCCTTTACTGTTCGCCATAAAGTTTGTTTCCTGCTTTTATTAATGTTCTTTTGCGAGTGAAATACCGCTATTGCTTTGTTTTGCCAAGATAAGATTGCACATATCTTAGAATATTGTACATGCATTAGAATTAACAGCACTACATGATATAGAAGATTAACTTATGTGTCGGTTACATATCTTGTAGTTGCTTTGAATGTCGTCCTTAGTGAGTCAAGGTAAAACACTGTATCCTCATACACATTTATGGCAAGCAATGCCCAATGACCCCTAATTATACAAAAATGTAAGCACTATTTTATTGTTAATGGAATCGATACCCGAACTGAACTTACCCGGGATTAAAAGGAGCAAGAACTACTTGGTTTGCTTTTGGCATCATCAATCTACTATACAAGTTTCAAATTCGAGATTCTTGTGTGTTTCCAGAAGAGATTATGAACGGATCTACGAAGACATACTACACATTTTCTTTCGAACCAAGAACAAATGAATACAAGTACCTACAAAATATATAAACTCGTAGACGAGATATATAAATTTAGATGCAAAGAAATGAAATTGACTTACATCATATAGGCCACCAATGTAAACGTTTTGACTTCGTTCATGTTACAAAGATCAATGATATCCTCTCGAAGCACATAACTCTTTTGACTAATACCAACCCCACGTACACGACCATTGTGCTCTTTTGTACCCAATGCTTGGGTTAACACATCATTCGAATAGTGTCTATTCACAGACAATGAATCTATATTCATTGATAGCTTATTCTAAAATGATGGCAAAGTCAATGTAAGTTATAGAAATGCTTGCTTATGTAATGGATAATTGAAATGTGTGATTTACAAGTAATGACTTATTATTTTATGGACGACTTGCTGAATGTCATCGTTGTCGTACTATCCTTGTTTGTTAACTCGAGCTTTCTTCCACATTTTAGCTTGATCAACATCAACTTCATTTGAACCCTCTTTCTTCATTCGAAAACATGGAGTTCAAGTGGTAAACATATTAGCTTGTATTCAACTTTAGCTATATTGCTACTAATTCTAGAAAAAAAATCAAACAAGAAAAATTAAAAAAATAAAATAAAATGCAAACAGTAACAACAACTTGCTAAATAACAACCCTTCTATGAAAACATGGTATGTTCAAAACTATTTTCAGAAACCAACAATGTATATCTATACAAAATTCACTCAAGTTCAGTATATCCTCCAAATAATAGTCTAATTAATCAAAACAAACCAAATAGAACTCTAAAACTAGTGCAAAATGTGAGAAAGGAAGAAAGGGAGAAGTAAAAAAGTTATCAGCTCATTGTCACCCACATGCTCCCACTAAGTAGAACATTTTCATCAACCAAATGAACGAAATTATAGAGACAAACTATAGAAACAAGAATTCCACAGATTTCTAATATTATAAACAAAAGAACATAATAATCAAGAGGCTGTATTATACAACTATAGTTGCCAACGCATCCACAGAAACAAATAAAGCAAACTTACAACTTTTTATGCAACTCTACAAACTATACAACATTTGAAATAAACCATCTAATGACAAAGCCTTACAAGAAACAAATATCCCCTCTTTTAACTTATAGACAATGAGAAAAGGACAACACCAACAAGAATAAATAAATAAATAAGCCTTTTCATTCTCCCCCACTCAAGCAAATAGAAGCATTACACCAGATATCAAACCAAACAAGAAGGAAATAATATTAAACAGACATCCCAAAAATCTAATCCCTTAGGATATGGTCTAAAACAAATTCTATAAGGTTTCTTCGACAACAAAGAAAGAACACACTACAAAAATGGGAGATAGGAGTTCATAAACATACATAAACATCTAAACATATAAACATCTAAACATCTAAACATCTTACCATTTACCCCTTAAGATTGGCATACCCTTTCCTTGAGATTCTATGATTATATTTGTTCTTCGATTGTCTATATTGTTGTAATTGTCTTTTTTCCTATATCCAAATGTATTTGTTAATGAGAAAGTAATAAATATTATTCCGAATGATTTTCACGTATAAAAGTTATTCATACCTGAAAGGTCTCGGATAACCTTGACCTTACAAACTCTTACCAGTGATTTTGCTCAATGAAGGAATACTTTTTAGGTGGAACTTGAAGCAGTTGTGGTTCATCTTTATGTGGCATGATGTATTTTATTGTTAGCCAGTTCTTAAACTGACAAAACGAAATACCTGCAGTTTGAAGAACGTTTTTCCTAAATCTTAAATCAATGACGAATGCAGCCCGAAGAATTAAAAGTAGTTAATCAAGTGAACATATAGCAAGAACATTATCAATATAATAAGCACATTAAAATTATATTTACCTCAACTGTAGTGAATATCTTATCTTTTAGTTCTGTAGGCACACTTTTCTAAGACGTATATGTGATAGGGACATGATAATGGGTCGCAAACCCTATGAAAGTCTTTAACTTAGCTCCATTCTCACCAATAGGTACTCGGTATTCATTGTACCTCTCCACCTTCTTGTCTCCCAAACTTCTAATGCGAGTTACATCAAACATAATAGTAGGTCCTCGTCGTCACTTCAACTCTTTTGGGGTTTCATTTCTAGTACCAATCTCTTCAATTGTTGCATTCAACTCACTGACACCAAGTTTTTCATTAAAATCGTCCATATTATGTTATGAGAAGGCTGTCAATCAAAATGAAGAAACAATTAGCATGATATACAAATTTTAAACAATAAATAATGAAATGAGATAAATGAACATAATACACTTATAGTCTAGTTGTCTGAAATTTTGAAAAGACACCATTATAATATTATGTAGGTATCCATATGCCTTCACAATTGATCTTACGTAGTGGAGATATTGTCATCCAAGTCATTGTTTAAATCGACATCTGGCATATCATTGGATATTCCTTCACACTGGAGTATTGTATCACGAAGTTCGTCGTCATTATATCTCTCTTCAAAGTCTCTCTGTGGTGGAGTGAGTACAACTGACCATCTAACATCACTTGGATCCTCAACATAAAACACTTACTTTGCTTGGCTTGCTAGTATAAATGAGTCTGATTTATATCCTACTCTATTTAATTCAACTAAAACATAACCAAGTTCATCGATCTAAATACTACCACTATTCTGAACCCAATTTCATTTAAGCATAGGAACATTAAAGGTATTATAATTGAGTTCCCATATCTCTTTTATCACTCCATAGAATGACATATCTCCAATAATAGGATTTTTATCTTTAGAACTAAACACTTGCATTGTTTTTGCAACTAAGCTAACTCCACTATTTTGTACACTTCGAGCCTTCTCAGGAGATTTTGTATGATAGCCACATTCGTTTATTGCATAACCACTATATGTAATAATAAAAGGATGAGGGCCATGAGCAATCCACCTTAAGTTATTTAAACTCTAGTATTTCCAACTTCAAGCTCAATTGATAACTACCATGAGAATTCTTATTTCAAGTTCAACACATAACATGTATAACTAAATTACAAGGTTCATCACTAAACCTCTTCTCGTAGCCAATGTATAAACGTTCGATTATGTTCCTCTTGAAGCCATTTATAATTTTTAGACTTATTCTGATCTTGTAGTTGCAAAGCCTTCATATTTTTTATTTGTAGTCATCATTCAAACATTGTAATATAGTTAGATCAATTATATAAAAGTCGATGAAACAATGAAGAAAACAATGAATAAACTTAAGAAAACAATTAATAAACTTACTTCATATATGGTTGGACATCAATATCAAGAAGCGTACCTAAAATATTCATGCAAACATTCTTTTCAATGTGCATCACATTTAAACAATGTCTAACATGAAGATCTTTCTAGTATGGCAACTCAAAAAAGAAAGATAACCTATTCCAACAAATCTTTTCACTTCTATTCATCGATAGGTTCTTATGGATCTTCTTTCCTTTAGGAAATTCAAGATCTTTCAATTTTAAGTACACATCCTCCCTAAAGTTGTTCTGGAATTGTACCAAGTTCTTTTTGACCATTGAATGACTTATTTTGTCGTCAGTACGAATGATTATGTGCTAGAAATCTTCGTATGTTCTAGATATGCCTTTTTTTTCCATGTCGTAACCTTATAGAATTTGTATTATCTCCACAAATTGGGCATGCCTTATACCCTTTAACACAACATCCATTGAGGTTACCATATGCAGGAAAGTCATTGATTGCCCACAACAAAACCGAACTTAAGTTGAATACTTCTTCTCGATAAGCGTCGTAACATTCAACATCATTTTCCCATAAAAGTTTTAAGTCTTCAATTAGTGGTGCTAAGTATGTGCCTATATCATCCCCCGGTTGTTTTGGCCCTAAAATTAGCATTGATAGCATCATGTGTACTTTCTTTTCATACACAACCATGGTGGAAGATTACAAATAACGATCACTATCGCCAGCAACTGTATTTATAATTCATGTCACCATGAGAATTTACTCCATCAGTTGACAATGCTAAACAAAGATTTCTAGGTTCAGAACCAAAGTCTGGCCATTTAAAGTCTACTAACTTCCAGGCTGGAGAGTCCGCTGGATGTCATAACTTACCATCCTCAATTCTTTCACTAGCATGTCAAGTCAGGTTTTCAGCACATTCAATACTTCTAAATAGCCTTTTGAATCGTGGAATGGGTGGGAAGTACCATATCATTTTTGAGGGAATTTGCTTTCTCTCTTCATTTCTGTCCTTAACGTTTTTCGACCTCGATTGACCACATTCAAGACATTCAGTTGCATTAGCAAATTCTTTCCTATAGAGACAACAATTATTAGGGCATACATGAATCTTTTCATATTCCATTCCTAATGCACCTAATGCTTTCTTTGCTTCGTACAATGACTTTGGGAGCTCATTGGGAGTTGGCAGAATTTCTTTCAAAGTTTTAAGTAATTCTGAAAAACTGGTATCACTCCATTCATACCTAAATTTTAAATTATACAATTTAACTAGAGTAGACAACTTGGTGTACTTTTTGCATCCCTCATACAATGGTTTGTCAGCATCAATAAGCAACTTCTCAAATCCATTTGGGTCTTTTGAATGCTCCTTATGAGCAATTTCAATCATTTCTTTTTACACTTCTAACATCATTCTCTTCACATGTATGTGTGTCAAACTTTGAAGATTCTCCATAGAAAGATGAGTTAAGAAGTTCTTCACCATACCAAAACCAAATTTTATAACTCTCATCAATATCATTAACATATAAATGATCTCTAACACTCTTTCTACTATGCTTTTCACAATTCCCTCATTTAAAACAGGACATTGAATGTAGGAGGTACTTGTATTCGAAAATCCAAATTTGATGAAATTTTCCACACCCAGCTCATATTATTTGGATAATCTACTTTTGTGCATCCATGATTTATCCATAATTGTAAATCTATTGACAAATAAAGTAAATTAAATTAGTTGAAAAAGTCTTGTTGAGATAATTAAAGGAGAAAACAAATATGGAGATTGAACAACATTCGCTTAATAAGACTAAAACAAACGAGAGTCCCTAAACTATTGTGACAATATATAAATTTTATTCTCTAACTATTACTTTGTAATTTGTTTTTCCTATATAAATAATCTATATACATAACTGTGATAACAAAAAAGGTTAATTAATAGGAATAATGGGTACAAACACAACTAATTCATAAGGATGAACAAACACTTTACTCGGTAAAATACTTAAGTAAATCTAAGACATGTATCTGAGGAAGAAACACTAGAAGAAATATGACCTTTAATGTCGGTTGTAAAAAATGAAAACGGATCTTTAATGTCGCTTTTTAAAATGCGGATGTTTAATGTCGGTTTTAAACCGACATCAAAGATGAAGGATTAATGTCGGTTTTAAACCGACATTAAAGATCTATTTTTTTCTAACCGACATTATAGATATTAAACATAATAATTTTAAGTTTTTTTGGAGTTTCATATATAAAAGATATATTTAGGGTTTCAAACCCCAAATCACTGCCGCCGCTGCCTCCTCCATCTTCACCCAAAAACCTTCACTCCCAACAATGGCTACCTCCTCCCTCTTCAACCCCACCATTTCTTTCCCTTCTCGCAACCCCAAGCTTCAATCCATTTTCACTACAAATGAGTACTTGAAGGCCTTTTAACTTTCTTCTTCTTCTCCTTTATGTAATCAATTTTTGTTGGCATAAATGGTGCTCAAGACCTCACTTCCTCGGCAAATGCATATTGTAACAAGGTTCACAGGTCTCAGTGGCTCAGGTTTGTCACTAAACCTTTTGTCTTTTGCTTTTACATCTTAATGGTTTTTGACTTATTATGATTAAATCATGGTTTAGACAACCTATAGTTTAGATTGTCCTCAAATGAAACCTACAGTTTGGATTATAGACCAAACTCAACAATGGAACATTTGACTTTGGCTGGTTGTATTATAGACCTACAGTTTTTGCAACATATGCTGATGGTTAGTTAAATAGTGAAGAACTTGTGGACATAACTGGTTGTATTATAAATGACATTGTGTTTTGAACCTGATTGGGAGACCATTTGAACTTTCTGTGTGTATTATATGTGGTGTAAATGAAAGTCAATGATTTTGGCTGTTAATTCCTCCCTTTTCAGGGGACACTTTCTTTCTCCTATGAGTCCCCACAGGCTATAGAACTGCTTATTACTATGCTTGACATGTTTGTTTTCAATAATGGAGATGATATCAGATTAAATGGTTTATTTTGATATTGCTTGTAGAATGATTGAAGTCATCAGATTGAAAGCTAAGCGATTGTTTAGATAGCCAGGCGATCGCTGAAGGTTGAAGACTGAGAAGACGTTTAGGATTTCTTATTTGTATTAGGATCTTGTTTCATGTACTATTGTAGAATGTGTATATAAACACAATATTAAGTTTTCATTTTGTGTATTTGTAAAAGATAAATATTGTAGTTTCTAAAATAATATTCATTTGTTGGAGCGAGAAAAAAATATTTACCTATATGGATTCAATGTTGGTTTATAAAAAATGGACAATAATACAACAATTAAATAAATATAAATTTCTAAAAATGGACAAAAACAAGCCTTTGATGTTGGTTTTAAACTGACATTATTGGCCTCTTTAATGTCGGTTTTAAAACGACATCATAGCCTAATCGACATTAAAGGGCTTCAATAACACTATCAAAGATGTCGGTTTAAAACCGACATTAAAGCCAAACCGACATTAAAGGGCTTCAATAACACTATCAAAGATGTCGGTTGAAAACCGACATTAAAGGCCTTTAATGTCGTTTTTAAACCGACATTAAAGGCCTTTAATGTCGTTTTTAAACCGACATTAAAGAGGCCTTTAATGTCGTTTTTAAACCGACATTAAAGAGGCCTTTAATGTCGTTTTTAAACCGACATTAAAGTCCAACCGACAGTAAAGGCCTTTAATAACGCTCGCAAAGATGTCGGTTGTCAAGTGACATTAAAGCCAAACCGACATTAAAGGTCAAATTTCTTGTAGTGAAATAAATCAAATTCATATTACGATTCTATCAAGTCGCAATTGTTATTGATCATTTGATAGGAACTAAGGAATGTTGCTTTGCTTAATTACTGCAAATGGATAACTAACTCAGCTTTTTCCCTAAACCATCTCTTGTTGCATTTTTTCTATTCCTCCAAACAAAAATATATCATTAAACTCCTCCATAAATATCATAAATATCTTCATTCGCTCTTTTATTTTTTCTCCGGATCAAAGAAGGTTAATATATTTAAAATGTCAACCATTATATCTTTTGTCCATACCATAATTCATTTATCCCCCAAGTTTATTATATCCACACAAGATCATCAAAATGATATTTGGTCTATACTATAGTTCATTTATCCTAACCTACTACACTTTTCTAATCCCATATAGTCAGAAACAATAAAGCTACAATTGACTTTTGAGTCTCATCTTCTAAGCTAATAAACTAAACACTGATGAATTCCACAAATTGCACAAACCTAATTAGTTTCTTTCATAATTTCAAATGTAACACTTTTTATTATTTAGAGGACATTTTGTAGAACAAATACCTCTAAAGTTAAACGTAATTACAATTATAGATCCAAAGTTTTAAGTGTTAATTAGGTTATGGTTTGAGAATAATTTTGTAGAGTAATGAAATAGATTTAAGTAAGGAAAAGGTGAAGAAAGGGATGGATGATGTCGGGGGTAAGTGGCAACATAATCCAATAAAATCGCCCAATCGCTAATGTGCTACAAACATGTCGAATTAATCTCAACTTTGCATTTTGTTCTTTTTTTTCTCCACCACTTTTGAAAATGCTATTCAAAGTTCTAAAAGTTAAGCTTCATGTCTAATAATAGAATCTTATAATTTCAATTTTATGTACATCATTCTTGTTAAGCAGGGTATAGATCAAATTAAAATTCAAATGCACAACCTATAATATATATATGATAAATTATCAAAATCCGACGATGTTGGGTAAGCTTTTTAGGTGGGACTATGGTGGTGCACGTGATCGTCGGTTGTGAAGAATCAACAGATTCGACAGTGAAAATTCGGTGGAGAGGTTCTTTGGCACAGGCATTCTCCGACGTTCTTCGATGCAGGGGTCGTGGGTCGACGACATTCTTCGTGTTCTTTGATGGATGGGTCGTGGTTCTTCAAGTTCTTCGACGTTCTTCGGTAGAGGAGTCGTGGGTCGACAACGTTCTTTGGTGGAGGGGTTCTTTGCCAATGGGGTTCTTCGCTAGAGGGTTCTTCGTTGGAAGGGTTCTTTAGCAGTTCAGCATAGTGTAGGGGAGTGGGTCGTCGGTCGTCCGTCTTTGCGAGAGAGGTGGGAGTGAAAGGCACGCAAGGGAGGTTTAGGTTGGAAGAAAGGGAAAATTGGGGGTTTAGTTTTTTTTTTTTTAAAATGAAATTAGTTTTTTATTTAAAAAGTTAAAAGAAATTATTATTTTATTTTTTTCAATTATTTAGTAATTCTTGATGTTTCTGAAATGTCAAGGAAAATCCTCTTACTTGACGTTTTAAAAATGTCAAGAAATTTTAAAATTACTCCTCTCCGCCTTTTCATTAAAATTCTTGATGTTTTAAAACGTCAAGAATTTAATCGAAATTACTTGGCGTTTTTAAAACGTCAAGGATAACTACATATTATTTGACGTTTGAAAAACGTCAAGAATGTCGATTTTATAAAATTTTTTGACGTTTTAAAAACGTGAAGAATTTAAAAGATAATCCTTGACAGTTTATAACTGTCAAGAAAATGTTCATATTTCTTAACGGTTTAAAACCGTCAAAAATTCTGAAAATTACCTATCCTCCGCCTTTTCATAAAAACTCTTGACGGTTTTCCTATTAAATCACCCCTTTCTTGATGTTTTTTTACAAAAACCATCAAGAAAAAAATTGCAACCGTCAAGAAAGCCTCTTTTTTTAGCAGTGATCTTAATTTCTCTCTCGCATGAATATTGACATAATCATCCTAGATATTCCTAGAGGTGCAAATGTGAGCCAAGGTAATTTTCTGTTCCTTTATCTCTGTTATATACATACATACATACATATATATACACACATACATATATATATATATATACATATATATATGTATATATATATATATATATATGTATGTATGTATGTGTATATATATATGTGTATATATGTATGTGTATATATATATGTATGTGTATATATATATATATATATATGTATGTATGTGTATATATATATATATATATGTATGTATGTGTATATATATATATATATATGTGTATGTATGTGTATATATATATATATATTATGAAAAGAAGAAATAAGAATTTGTTATTTGTAATTGGACCAATTTGAGATTTGAGTGGATTGCAATGAATATGCACCAAAGCACTTTTCTTTCACTTAATAAGGAAGAAACATTACCTTCAATAGAATGGCATATATGTATGTGTATATATATATATATATGTATATGTATGTATGTATGTGTATATATATATATATTATGAAAAGAAGAAATAAGAATTTGTTATTTGTAATTGGACCAATTTGAGATTTGAGTGGATTGCAATGAATATGCACCAAAGCACTTTTCTTTCACTTAATAAGGAAGAAACATTACCTTCAATAGAATGGCATGCACGTGACTCTACATTTTCATTATATACACAAAATTAGCCTTCAATCATCTCTATTGTTCAATTACGTAATTGTGCTACTTCCACCACTAGAATGAAATCAGACTCCTTTGTAAGTAATAGCAACCATCTGTAATTTTTTTCCCTTTCTCATTTGACTTAATTTTTTTTAGTATTTTCAATTTGTAGTTTATCTATTGTTGTTTAGCTCTTTCTCGTTATTATCATTATGTCAAGCAAGAATCCAACAAGATTCGCAACAATTTTCTCCTCTCATAGTTGTCAATTCAAACATTTTGATAGATTAAGGTAATAACGAAAATAAAAAACTCGATTCTAATAATTCCTGTTGTCTTGATCATAAAAGTCAATTAAGAATAATAAAAAGTTGAATGTCTAACGAACAAGCTCGTTTTATTGGTCCTAATGTGTTCTTTTGGTTATAGGATGAAGATGACAAAGGTGGAAAAAGAACATGCGACTAAGCTATTGGTCTCTCAGGTTAAAATTCAGAAATCATAAAAATAATTCAAATAAATAATAGTTTCTTTTAGGTAAACATTTTCCATTCAACTTATTCAAACCAATAATTGTACAACATCTTTGTGAGTTGACGATATAGTCATAATGTTTAGTTGTCACACAGTCTTATTATTCAAATCTATGCATGTCCCTATGTTTTGCTAATAGAAATCGGTGAAAATACTGATTAGTTTCAAATTTGAGGAAGAATGCATGATATTAGCTTTGGGTGGGTTCCAATGTTGGGTATAATGACACCAAGAAATGAGTATTGACATAAAAAAATACGCCTTTTGGATATGCCTATCATTGATTGGGAGGCTCTTTCAGTTGTGGAAAACATGTTGTACGAAGTTTACTTTAAAGGATAATATTTGTACAAGAAAGTAAATAAAGTTATGGAAAACAATTACAAGATAAGTTACTGGATGCTACTTAAAATTGACTTGATTTCCTTTTCCATTATCTATAAGTTACTAGTTGGTCTTTCTCTTCCTCTAAATTTTATTGGCAATGTGTATAATATGCTCAATTTTATTATATTTGTAAAAGAAAGTGATACATTCATGGATTGAAACATCAATTGTTGTTTAATATCATAATTAAAAAGCACTAAAATAAGTTTCTCTTTGGCTTGAGATCTTATACTAAATATAATTTTACATTGGCTACTAGGAACAAAGCATTTTATGTGGTTTTTTAAAATTGTGTTTTTACTTTGAATGTTTTAAAATTGTGTTTTTTGATCAATTTCTAGTAAGTTTATGAAATATATGTTATTTGTGTTTCAATTATATGATCTAATGGTATGAATTTTATATTTGTAATTGTTGATATTTTGAATAAGTTGTTTGAAGTTGTGAAGTTATAAGTTTCGAGTTGTTGGAGTTTTGGAGTTGTGTGAGTTATGTAGTTTTAAAGTTGTGGCGAAGTTTGTAGGTTATGTAGTTGAAAAAAGAATTGTTTGAAGTTGGTTTGTAGTTGTATTAATGGATTTTTTATATTTTGACGTTTTGGTATTTTCAAGTTTTTTAAGCTTGTTTGAGGTTGATTACATGTTACATATATGGGAGGGTTGTAATAACCCATATATATATATATATATATATATATTTTAAAGCTGTTATAGTTGATGGGCGAAAAATGTCAAGAATAGATTTTTGTTAATGGGCAAGACACGTCAACAAAAAGGGTTATCTTGATGGGGTGATTCAGTTTCTTGATGGACAATACCATCAAGAAAAGGTTTTTAATGACATGTTTTAGGCATCAAGTAAATTGGTTTTTCTTGATCGATTTTTTCAGTTTTCTTGGGGCAAACAACATCAAAGTCCCTTTCTTGATGGTCGATACCATCAAGGAAGAGGTTTTTATGACATGTTTTGACCCTAGTTTTCTTGATGGTCGGGCTTTCTTGATGTCTACCTACTTGATAGGCAAAAGCCATCAAGATAGACATTTTTTGACATGCTTTGTACATCAAAGAAAGCCAAATTTGTAGTAGTGAACGTAAACTAAAGTACTGATGACTGAGCACAACGAAGTCTAACAAAAACTGGACGTCCAAACGATTGGGCACAGGCACGAACAACGACAGGGATGGAAGAAAGTGATGTATGCTGGTGGTGGTGGCGACAGTTGACGAAGAAGAAGGGGGAAGGAAGTGATGTGATTGAGAAGAGAATGAAAGAAGTTTGAGAAAGCAAAAGCATGTGTGGGTTTGAGAAAAGAGTAAAGTACGAGATAGAAAGCTTGAATCTTTTACAAAATAAAAAGGAGCATTAATGTCGGTTTTCAAAAAGCAGGATATTTAATGTCAATGTTAAACCGACATTAAAGCTCTATCTTTAATGTCAATTTTAAAACGACATAAAAGCTCTATCTTTAATGTCGGTTTTTAACCGACATTAAACATCCACCTTTTGAAAACTAACTTCTAGTGTCAGGACTGTCCACTAATAAGTCAACCGATCACATGCTCTTCATAATCTTGGTAGGGTCAATTTACCGTATAATTCTTATGATTATATTTTGTTCCTTAAGCATTAGTTGATCCTCTAATGAACAATTGGTTTAAGGATCAACCTATAAACTAAATTCCTCTTAGGAAATTGAGAGGGTGAGGTTCTATTGTTTAAGATTTGGAGTCAGCACTCGATGGAACAACCTATCTACTAAATCTAGATCCCCAGCTAGCCACCCAATCTTACAACTAAAATGGAAGATCTATTGAGCAAGTGTTGATGAACTGCCCTCACCTATATGCAGGTCTAAGAATAATTTTATGTGAACATGAGTTTATAGTTCACTTAGGATTAAGGTCGATTTATCTAGATCATTAATAGTTTGAATAGTAAGTTTCAATCAATTAATGATAAGTAAAAGTGACTATTTCATTGTTCGATCTTATATAATCTTATTGCATAGGATGCCTCCATTCACATGTCTCTACTTAAACATCTTGAGATCATTCTACTTGTACTAAATACAAAGTGGGTTAGATTCATAATGTCCTCGAAATAAGGCACCCAACCTGTCATGCCCAACCTCACAGTCACTTCATGCAACCAAGTGAAGGTGTGACCACCTAGAAATTCATCTCGAATCTTACCGCGAGATCACACATAGAATACTTAGTAAGTGGAATAAATACAAACACAAGTTTTAACGCGAGATGAGAAATGATTTGAAATAAGAAATACTTCATTGATTCAAAATAAACATAACCAAGATGATGCGATTTTTTGTGGCACTATAGGCTATCAAGACGAAAAGGTAAACGTTGGTTGTTCTTCGCTATCGAAAGGGGGGGGGGAACAAAAACACTTGAAAGATTAAACAAAAGTATCTAATGAGTGGAGACTTTCACCAACACATTAAGAAATATGTTTTGTTTTCCCAAAAAATCATGTTATAGAAGTAGGTTGTAACGACCCAACTCTTTATACTAAGCTGAAGTCATTACTAAAAAGAAACAATAACAATAGACACTTTCTTGAAAAGAGGGAAGATTAAATTTTCAATAAAAACGGAATATTTAAACACTGATACATAGAGGCGGAAGCAAAACTGAGTCCCCATATGGCATGTCACGGATCCTTCTCTGTCACTCGCCAGCTTTGCTTTACCTTTATCTTCGCCTGAAATATTAAACATAGAAAGAGTGAGTATAAACATATACTCAATAAGGGACCTACTACTAGTCCCGCTAGGTATCTGTTAACTTCCCATTAGAGTCCTGTAAAGAAGTACCCCTAAACTGGCACGTTCCCGAACACGTGCAATCTGTGATCCCGTAGGAACAAATCTGGTCTTCGGTGAATCCTAAGGAACACCTAGGACAATTTGGTCTTTAGTGTATCCGAAGGAAACACTAAGACATCGGGCTGCGAGTGATCCCGTCGAATCACTCGAATCATGTCTATGTCAATGTCAATGCTAGACTGGTGGTCCCGTCGAACTACGCAATCCTAAAAAGGTGGTGATCCTGAAGGACACCCATGCGGGTACGACTCTAATAGACAAAGTTAACAAAACACCATATCCATAACATGTAGCATAACATAACATCATAACATGGCATGAGTATTAATCTTAACGTCCTTAATCATGTGATTAATATATCATGCATCAACATAAACATCAACAGTCGTCAACAACATACAACCGGTCATTAACATAACATCAGTCATCATCATCAATCAATATAATGAATTATGCATTTTAGCTACCATCAATGCATAATCATAATTACATGTAGTCTCTTAAATTCAGTTCGAAGGTCCAGTAGTAGAATCTCTTGCCTGGAGATTTTAGCCAAACAAAGTACTCCCTAGCTTCCAGTAAAAATTCTCCAATTAACTTGATCCTAATCATAAAAGGAAAACTTAGTATCTTAATTAATAAAATTGGGTTGAAACCAATTCAACCTTGATTGGGAAAAATCAAAGATTTAAATCTTCAAAAATTAGCCAATTGAACCTTTAAAGAAACCTCAAATAGATCCAAAATTAAATTAATAAAATATTAATTTAATTTCATTAGCTTACCAGGGTTACTCAGATGAAGGCTGAAAAATCCTCTTATCCTTGATGGAAAAATTTATCATTTTAAATTCTCAAGCTTTCCAAAGAGACCAATCTTAACTACAACTAGTGAGATGGCGATAGCAGAGGGTTATCTTAGAGAAAAAGATGAAGAACCTATTCACTTTCTAACCTAAGCTTTCCAATGGTATTTATAGACCCAAATAATAACAATAATATTTATTATTATTATTTCTTTTCCTTTTAGGATATATATATATATAAAATACCAAAAATATACATATATCTTTATTTCCATTATCTTTTCTCAATAAATGTCTTAAATGCACAAAATTTTAGGCATTTGTAACCATTAATAATAATAATAATACTTCTTTATTATTTTTTTTTCTCTCACCAAAATCTACAATAAACATATATATTTATTTAAACTATTATTCTTTCTTTTAAAAAATATATATTTTTTTCGTCCAATCAAATCAATTATCTCTCTCCTCATTTATTATCTTCTTTTCCAAACAAATATAATTATATTTCATCATATAATTAACTTCACTTTTCTAAATTATTAATTATATATATATATATATATATATACTCAATTAAATCCAATTCCACTAAAACCAACTTTTCCCTCCAAAATCTCAAATTAACTTAAATTCTCAATTAATTTAATCAATCAAATCTTTTCCAATAAATCACTTATAACTTCCAACATTAATTATCTTAACCCAACCATAACAACTCCACTCCAGAATCAATATTTATCTTTCTACAGAATAAATAATTGTTTTCCACAATAATTAATTATTATTTATGTTTCTTCAAAATAATTAATTATCTTCCTCAATAATTAATTATTATTTATCTTTCTCCAAAATAATTAATTATCTTCCACAATAATTAATTATTATTTATCTTTCTCCAAAATAATTAATTATCTTTCACAATAATTAATTATTATTTATCTTTGTCCAAAATAATTATATTTTCCCAAAATATCCTTTCTCCAAAATAAAATTATCTTTTACTTAAATAATTATATTTCAACAAATATAATTATCTTTTTCTTTAACATAATAATTATATATATTTTTTTACATATGCATATAATTATTAAATCTCCAACAAACTTTCCACTCTACAATTTAATTAAATAACATCCATAATTATTTAATTAAATCAACTTCAACAACACTAAAAAATCTACAACTTTACTTAATCCTCTTAACCTACCATTTAATTAAAATCTCAACAAACACCACATGTCAAAACTAATTAATTAAATATTTATCCAACAAATATTTAATTAATTTCAATTCCCACAAAAATCAAATAATTCTCATTAAATGAATTCAAGATAACGTCAAGTAAATTAAATCTAATTAAACAAAACTAAGATAATTGACTCCAAAATTATCTTAATTTTGGGATGTTACATAGGTATTCATAATAAACTTTACAAGTTCAAATCAAAGTATCACAATGCGTTATGCGATTCACACCTTTCAGATCTCATTGATAAATAATTATAAATTGCATGGAATGATGGAAGTTATTTTCTTGTAAACATTCATAATAAACCATATCGCATACGAAAGTTCTTTGCAAAACACACCTTTTAGATCATAATGCAGAGTCATCTTGCGTGATTAATTACATCTTTGTAGCATCAACTCAAGCATTTACCACACTCTTTTGCTAAGTTGCACTATGTGGAGAAGTCTTAACGCAAGAGCAAATTCTCCATTAATTCCAGTACACATAATGCGTCTTCCAATACCAGAACATACACTAAGTAAAGGACATCTTATACCAGATCACATAACAAATATAAGACATCTTATTCCAAATCACACTACAAGAATATGACATCCTATCTGTCACACCTGCATAAAAGTCACTTCATGCAACTAGATAGAGGTGTAACGCCTTAGCACTCCACGGGTATCATAATCATATGCATGTGTTGTGTGATGTGTAAAATTATTTCCAAAAGATTTTCTTTACCTTTTCGCTTGAACGGACCATAAATAGTTGAAAGTCACGAGGTTGATCAATATAAGCAAAATATGCTATTTCTTATGTGAATTTCACATGATATTTAATTATTCTGTACTATCAAGCGAATTGAGCAAATGAAAAAAGTTATAATTAGATTTATGATGAAACACAAGTATTTAATCAAGATTTTTCAGAATCTATATAGCAAAAGAGAAGAAATCAAACAGATCAAATTCAAGAGTGTAACGTCTCAATGTTCAAAATAACGCCAAGTTGCTTGTAGAAGAAAAATAGCTTAACTATTGAAAATTGAATTGAATTATTTTTTAATATATATTTTGGAACTTGATTTTAAAGTAACATGTTTGATTAAGGAAATTAATGACAATAAGACATAATTTGGGGGCCTAGTTCCACATGGTATGATTAGGAATTTGGCAAACATTTTTTCAAAGGATGAACAATGGGGGTCCACCATTCTCCATTTGTGGCAAATAATGTTGAGCTTTGGTATATAATTATATGTTTTTGTATCTGAATTAGTCCAAGTAATGTGTTTGGATAGATACTTAGTGGGACACTGTTTCATTTACTATTATAGTTTTGGGATTAGCGATTTGTGGGTGCCTATCATTAATTAAGGTTGTCCCTTAATTGTTATTTGTTGCAGTTATTTGTGTTACATTATTCATAGTCACACTTTAATTATTAATTGAATATTTATTTCTATAATCTCTTTTTAGTTGTTTTGGAGAAACTTTACCATGGTTGAGGTCTCCTTTTCTAACCTATTTGGCTTTTGGTGTTCGATTTTTTTAAATTGAATTTATTTTTTCTCGATATTTCACTATTATTTACATATTTTTTATTCATTGAATCATTTTGGACAAATTTTCATAATGAAAACAAATTTTTAATTAAAAGTTTCTTTTAGTTTTAAAATTTTAAATTGAATTTTTCAATATAGTAAAATGTAGGTAACAACTACAGAAATTTGAGGTGGAAGTAATCCATACATAGGCCTAACTTAAAAAAAAAGGACAAAAACAAAAAATAAAATAATTATAGAAACATGTATCATTTAATTATCAATATCTCCATGTCTTTGGCTTACCCACATTTTTTAGACATTAACGATATAACTCAGCGCAGAGGAAATATTACTTAAAAAAATGGAAATTAATGATAATTGTGGGCATAAATGATGAGTTAACATAATTTCTAATAGAAAGTGCGAATATATAATGAAAAATATTATTGAAGAAATAAGCAGTACATAACAAATAAAATCTAAACTCTTTTCCAAAAAAATTATACTATAAACTATATAACATTACAAAAATAATTATCATGCAACTCTTTCTCACGTATAAAACACATGTTAAAAAAATTAGTAACACTTTCCTCTCCAATAAAATTTAGTGGATAACTACGAGGTTAATTTACATAAATATAACAAAATATCAAAATATTTACGATCCACGTAACAAAATCAAAAAGTTGATGAAATTTTCATAAATTTTCACTTATTTTTCTTTTTCTTCCTTGCTATTTATTAATCTCATCTTCTTCTTACTAATTTTTTTATATTATTACTTCTTCTTCGGCCTATGATATTATGATTATTTATGTAAATATTTACCAATTTCTTCCTTTTTCTTCATTGCTCATCTTTTTTTATCTTCTTGGTACAATATTTAAATAATATTGGTACACAATCTAAACAATCATGTACCAATATCTAAACGAACAGTTGTCTATTCTAGATAAACAGAGATAGATCACTACTACCAAATAGATCGTTTAGATTTGGTACAATGGTACAAGATCATTTAGACTTGGTACAAGATTGTTTAGACTTGCTATGAGATTAATTAGACTTGCTACGAGATCGTTTAGACTAGGTACAAGATCGCTTAAACTTGGTACAAGGGTACAAGATCGTTTAGACTTGCTATGAAAACGTTTAAACCTTTTAAGAGACCGTTTAAACTGGGTACGAGATCGTTTAAATCGGGTACAAAATCATTTTTTCACGCATGTGTAACCGATTAATTGCAAGGATATTTTTATTATTTCACATTGTAGGCCTGTCGGCCTGTGAGCTTTTTCCGTTTATAAAATTATTGTATGCGATGTAAATATTTTCGCACTTTGTTTAATTTTTTAAAATATCCCTGACTACAACTAGCTTGTAATTTATAAAGATAATATCAAGCATATTTTAAATAATAAAATTTAAATTAGAACCTTCAATCAAAACACATATCTAAAAACACATGAAATCAAAACACATATCTAAAAACACATGAAATATAACTGTCTCATTCACTTATTTATTTTCAAACTTTTTCAACATTTTTATTAGTCTTTTACATTTTTGTAAGGTGATTTTCATTAATCTTTTAAAATTCTTAATTCATTTTATGTTATGTTAACAATTGGGTAATTTTCATAAATGCAACAAAGCACCAAACTATTTACGGCCCGTGTAACAAAGTTCGTAAAGTTAGCCATTTTTTAAACATTTCAGATTTGCCCTTTCGTCATCCTCCTCGCTGTGATTTCTTTCATCGTCTTCCTCCTTTTGTTTTCGCTACGAGTTCTTTCCATGTCTTTCTTTTTTTCCTCTTCTTTTTATACATTGTTTAAATTTGGGTAACCAAATCTAAATGACCGTGTACAAAAAATAGCAAAATCTAAAAGATCGTGCATAAAGAATCTTCTTTTTTTACGTCGTTTAAATTTGAGTAACCAAATTCAAACGATCGTGTACAAAAAATAGCAAAATTGAAAAGATCGTGTATAAAGAATTTTGAAAACAATCATTTAGATTAGAGTAGCCAAATGTAAACGATCGTGTAAAAAAAAATCATCGTGTACACAAATTTAAACGATCACGTACCAAAAGAATTAGAAAAAAATCATTTAACCAAATTTAAACGACCGTTTACCAAATTTTGAGTCAAATCTAAATAATAGTGTACCAAATTTTGAAAAAAAAACTCGTTTAGATTTGGGTTCAAATCTAAACAATTGTGTAACCAAATTTAAACGTAACCAAATCATACGATCGTGTAACAAAATTAAGCGATAGAATTGAAAAAATAAATTGTAGTCAAATCTAAATAACCAAATTTAAACGATCGGGTATTAAACAATAGTCAAATCTAAACGATCGTGTACGAAATATATTACGCACGCATTGTTGACGGCGTGATTAACGGGACATTTTTGGTATTTTTCACAGTGAACTTGTGGGCTTTTTCTATTTTCAAAATTATTTTATATAGTGTAAATATTTTGTGGCTTTGTTATATTTTGAAAAGACTACTTACAAATTCTCAATCTAGGTTACGAAACAGAATATGTTAATATCGTGCATTAAATTATTGTGCTATTTATATATTTAGATATGAAAATATCACTTCTTATTTTTTAGATTAAAAATTTGAAACAAACTGATTTTGTTTATAAAAGATAAAATTTTATTGATGAATGGATCGAGTTTCATAAATCAAAAGCAACAATTATGTAATATTTGTAAGAGTCCAAATATGTTAATAATTTGACGATGTTAGAATTGTCGTAAAAACAATCTTGAATGGAAATACAGGTATAGAGAAAATATTATAATAAAAAAAATAAAACAAAATATATAAATAAAATAAAATAAATAAAATTCAAGAAATCAAGAATCCTCAGTAGCTCAGTGGTCGTTAATCAGTTGGTCGTAGGTTCGAATCCTACTTGGGGAGATGATTCATTTTGAATTCTTTAATTTAGAATGAAAGGGTTTGCTTGGATAATCCTTTGTTCCATAGTTTGAATCTATTTACAACTAGACAATTAAGAATTCTCAAATATATTAGTACTAGCAAGTGCATCTTTGATGCTCTCATTGATTTACCCTAGAGGTCACAATTACCGGGAGATGACGAAGAACACATTTTTGTATTTCTACTAATACTTGTACTTGCTATGCTATTCTGCCCGAGCCTGAAGAAGAATTACGGGGCGTAAAACAAAAAAATATGTTGATTCCGGTTGGGTATACTATATTTAATTTATAACGGAACCCTAACCCACTATCGAAAAAGAACAAATCAAAAGATAAGGTCATTACATTTCGATAACAGACCCACACCCAAGTTCCATAGCTTTGGGTCCACTATCCCGATCATATGATTTTCCTAACCCCAGAGGGAAAAGCCCTTCCTTTTTTGGCCGGTTGTGGGAAAGGAGGGATTCAAACCCCCGACACCGTGGTTCGTAGCCACATGCTCCAATCCTTTGAGCTACAGGCCCTACCTCGTCTCCATTGGATCTGTTCCCAGGGGTACCCTAAAAAAAGGAACATTTCCTCTCCCCAACCATTTGCCATTTGCCATTTCAGGATAAGAAGATGCGAAAGCGCCTCTCTCTCTATAAGAACGGTGCGTTATAAGGTGTGAAGTGAGATAGAAAAGTGGGAGAGAAGGGGTTTTGAATAAGACAACCTTTTCATTTTTTTTCCATATTGATATTGAAAAGTAATAAGAATTAGAGGTGTTAAACTTTTTATCATTCTAGCGTCGAGCTATTTTTCCGCAGAACCTCCCCTACAGTATCGTCACTGTAGTAGAGTTTAACCACCAAGTTCAGGATGGATTGGTGTGGTTCCTCTACACCTAGGACACCAGAATATCGAACCATGAATGAAGAAAGGCATGAGAGAAAAGCATATTGGCTAGTGATTGTGAGGACCCAATTCTTGACTGGAGGGGACACCAAAGGCCTCTGCCCTTCCATCCCTTGGATAGATAGAGAGGGAGGGCAGAGCTTTTTTTGGTTTTTCATGTTGACAAAGAGTTGAACAATGAAAAAGTTGGAAATTTCTATCTTATACAACCCATCAAAGACTACTATTTATAGACAATTTGACAAGCATGAGGTGGATTACATGACCACTAAGGGTTGGTATCTTCAAGATATATAACAATGTAGATGGTGGAGAAATGGAGTACACATGGCAATATTGGACACTAAATATAATGAGGCATCTATTTTAATAATATTTATAATACTTCCCTTAGATATTGATTATGTATATGAAATATGCCTCATTAGATTCTTTCTAGAAAAAAACTAATGAGAAAAAAAATCTTAGTGAAGTAAAAAAGAGTACATATTTCACATAATTTATACACTTAATACAATTTACTCCCCTCATAAAATCTTCACATGAGATCACTGAATTATCACATTCCAATTTTGTGCACCAATTTTTCAAAGGTTGCAGTAGACAGTGATTTTGTAAATAAGTCTGCAAAGTTATTGTTTTAACAAATTTGTTGTATTTGATGTCGTCGTTTTCTTCAAGATCATAAGTGTAGAAAAGCTTTAGTGAAATATGCTTTGGTCTATTTCCTTTAATACAACCACTTTTGATTTGAGCTATACATGTCGTGTTTCCTTTGCTTAGTATCGTTTGAAGAATTTTACTAGAAGACAAGTCACGTGTTCCACAAATGTGCTAAATCATTGATCTTAGTCATACACATTCTTGACTTGCCTCATGCATTGAAAGAGTTTCATCATGATTTGAGGAGGTGGCTGTTATGGTCTATTTCACTGATCGCCATGATATAGGAGTTCCTCACAAGTGAATAGATAATCTGTTTGTGATCTAGCTTTCAGTGGATGAAATAAATATCCATAATCTACAAAACCAACTAAGTCAAACTTTGATTTATTTAAATAGAACAAATCGATATCAATTGTTCCTAGAAGATAATGGAGCATATGTTTAATTTCATCCAAATGTGTTTTTATTGGAGAAGAACTATATATATCTAAATAAATTTACTGAAAATACAATATCAAGTCATGTATTATTAGCAAGATGGATAAGTGCACCAATTGCACTAAGTTCTTCATTATCATCTCGATGTTGAAATATATCTTTCTTCAGATCTAGTAAACGAACTTGCATTGAAATGTTCAGTAGATGTGTTTTATCCATATAAAATATTTTCAAATTTTTTCTTGAATAAGTTATCTAATTAAAAAACATGATATCTACTAAATGGTCGATTTGCAAGTCAAAGATATTTTTTTTTTTTGAAATCTTTCATCTCGAATTATTTCTAAGATATTCTATTGCATTTGAAAGTTCTTTAAGACTTCCACTTATATTTAAATCATTAACATATGTAATTATAATAATAAATCAGATTGTGATTTCTTTATAAAGAGCATTGATATTTTGGATTTTTTTTGGTATCTTTCTGTCAACAAATATCCACTTATGTGATTCTACCACATTCGGACTAATTGTTTTAATCCATATAGTGATCGTTATAACTTTATTGAATATAGTTCCTCGTGAAAGTGCTATTTTGGTAGGTCATTAAAAAGAATGAATTAATGATGCAAAGATTTGAGTAATTGCACAAAAGAATTATGATTGTACACGAAGGGAAGAAATTATGATATGCAAAATAATTGGGTAAGAAATACTAGCTTAAGAGTTCAAAAGAATTTATAAAACTCAACTTACCGGTCAAGGAGAATGAAGCACTACATGAAACTAGAGATATCCCAATGCACAAAAAGTTGTCGGAAAAATCGAAGTTGGGAAACAACACTTACCCCGATGCTGTGAAGTAGGTGTCAGGATTGGTCCTCTATCCTGATGTGTTTTTGAAGATGTCGGCACAACTTAACATTTTCTGATGCCATGCACGTGAACGTCGAGAAAACCTTTAATTAAAATAATAATTTCAATTTTTTTCGACGTCGTGAAAGTGCACGTCGTCAATTGTTGGGGCATCCTCGACGTGTACTTTCATGGCATCGGGAAAATTGAAATTATTATTTTAATTAAAAGTTTCCCCGAGTTCACGTGCATGGTGTCAGAATAGTGTCTGCCTATGTGAACGTCAGGGTAGAGCACATGGGGAAAACTGGAAATTTTGATAATTATTTCAACTTTTTCCCGATGCTGTCAGAGAGATGTCGGGATTGGTTCATCTTTGACTAACGTAAAATTGACCACATGTGGAGAACTATAACCTTTGAATTTTTTTGAAATTTTCTTCAACGCCATAAGTGAAACGTTGAGATTGATCCTAAGTAATCTCGATGTTTTCACTTATGGTGTCAAGATGAGGGAGTTCTTGCAATGTTTTTGAGCTACATTGCAAAACCCCATTATTAAGAGTTTTGTGTTCAACGTATAAATTGAAGAGAAAAAGAAAAGAGAAAGAGAGAACGATAGAGAGTCCTTATCATGCCCGCTGTCATCCACCGTCAACGTCGTCGTCCACCTCCTTACCCACCGTTGTCGTGCTCCATCGTCTACCATCCTCCTTTTGTTGTCATCCTATACCGTCGTCTCTGCATTTTGGTAAACATACGTCTTTGTTTTTATTTTTTATTTCTAAATAAATGTATGATTATTGTATGTATAGATTATTGTATATTGTATATCAATTATTGAATGTAGATTGTATATTGATTATTGTATGTATAGATTGATATTGAATTTGTATGATTGATATTAAATTATATGTATAGATTGTTGGATGTTTATGAATTAAAATGTATATGAACCGTTAATGAATTAAATTGTATGTGTAAATGAAATATTGAAATTTGTAATAGGTAAGAGTTTGAATTATTGAAATTGTGATTGTTATAGAGGGGACCTAGTTAAAATTATATTTAAAAATGTATTGAAATTGTTGAATTGATGAAATTGAAGATTTTTAATTTGTTGCAATAGGTTAAATACTTGAAAATTTTTATTGATTTGTCGTTGCTATCTTGCAATTATGGTAGTCTATAGTTTTGTATTTGTGACTATGCTTTGTTTGTTGGAACTAAGTGTTAGTTAGAATTATGGTAGCCTTTAGTGGTTTATATTTTGTTTTCAAGTGTTATGTAGTTTCTAAAGCTCGCTAGTTGGAAGCGTTAGGTAGCTTTGAAAGATTGAAGGTAATTATATGTGATTAGATTGTTCTAACTATCCTGCAATTACAGTAGCTTTTTTAATTTAAACTTAGATGAACTAAAAGTTGGGATATTGGATACTTGTGAGGTGTAGTTTATTCATGGATTAAGTTTGAGTATTTGAGAGAAGGAATATAAGACTAATGAAAACTATTCATATTCTAGATCTTTAACGATAGACAAAAGTTAGATGAAACTTAGGAATAAGTTCTCAATTGAGTATAGAGAGGGAGTGTCCCAATTTTTAGAGGTTGTAAAGTATCACGTCGATCAGTACAGAGGATTAGGTGTCCATGCAAGAGAAGTATGAACTAAAATTGGGACTCATTAGAGGGTGTGGAGTGACACCTATTAACGATTGAAATATCCTCCTCTTACACGAATTGGGTATATCATAGATAGCCAGTGAACTTATATAAAGGTATAGAAAGATTTGATGAAGGAATGAGCAGTGACCCTTTCCATAAAGGAACTTATAGTGACCCCTTCCATGAAAGAACTAGCAGTAACCCATTTTCTGAAGACAATGAAATGTTGGATATCCTTCATGATTTACAAGCTCCGATTGATCACGAAGAAGAAACGGAAGAAGGTTTAGAGAATGATATACCATTTAATAGTGGTGTAGAACAAGAGATAGCGAACATATTTTAGGAGTTATTAAACTAAGCACGTAGTAAGCTATACCTCAATTGTTCAGAATTTTCATCCCTGAATTTTTTGGTTACGTTGATGCATGTGAAGGTTCTCAATGTTTGGAGTAACAAGTCCTTCGACATGTTATTAGAACTGTTAAAACATGTGTTTTCAATGTCTAGTATCACTATCCCTAGTTCATTCTACAAAGCGAAACGAAAATTGCGCAACTTGTGTTTCGAAAATTGCACATAAAATGTCTAGCAAGCAAAATAAACACAATCAACAAGCTTAATGCGAAATGAGAACTCAATTGAAAACACAAATACTTCATTGATAATAGATAAAATAGTACATTTAACACAAGTACAAAGTTCCTTCAACTGAAAACATATATAATTTCAAAACACTAGTAAAACTCTCCTCGCCTAGATTCTACATGTTATGCAAGTTAATAGTGACCACTACTAAGATGATGTGATTTGAGTATGGCACAATAGGCGATCAAGACGACAAGTCAAATGTTGGTTGTCCTTCACTCTGGAAAGGGGAAGGAATAAATCAAAACATTTGAAGGGTTAAAGAAAAAAAAAGTCTAGTGAGTGGAGTCTTCTACCAACATATTTAATAAGTCAAATTCTGCCATAATGCATTGTAACTCGTTTCGTCAAATTATGTGATATAAATAGTTATGTATTTCAATAATAAAATATTCAGTCCAAATCAAATCATCTCAATGCATTAGGTAATCAACACAATCCAAATTTCATTAACAAATATTTATAAATCATATGGAAAGCATTTTTTTCAAATCATTCATAGTAACTAATATCCCATAAGCATGCATCTTGCATGATGCATCATTTAAATGATATCACAAAATTTCTCTGCATGTTCAATTACATCTTTGTACCATTTCCTCAGCTCAAGCGTTTACCACACTCTTTTGCTTGGTTGCTGTTATGCGAAGTAAACTCAACACATCAGAAATTCACCATCAATTCCATCACCCATAATGCTTCTTCCAATGTTAGATCATACAACATGCAAAGGGCATCTCATACCAGATCACATGCAAGTATGAGACATCCTATTCCAGATAACACAACAAGAAAATGACATCTTATCCCAGATCACACGGCAAGGATAAGACATCCGACATTAGAACACACATCAATTGTGAGGTATCTCATCGCATAGGGTACCAAAGATCATCTCATGACATCATTCCAGTTCATTTCAAGTTCTATTAATTTATAAATCAATTTTAAGAATTAGAGAATATAAGAGAAATCATATAACTCAGAGTTTCAATAGAAATACATTTAAGGATTTAAATACACTACAAATCCTTTTAATTTTTGAAAACATTTTTAGGAAGAAACCACTCACAATCAATTAGCTTCTTCGCCTAACTCCTTAGCCAAGAATTTTCTTGAATGTCCTTGCAATTCTTTGTTAGATTCAAGCTCATGATGGACCTCTAAAAATCTTGAAATTCTCTAAACCCTAAGAATTGGAGAACATAAGAGAAATCATATAACTCTGAGTTTCAATAGAAATAAATTTAAAAATTTAAATACACTAGAAACCCTTCTTTTTAATAACATTTTTAGGAAGAAACAACTCAAAATCAATTAGCTTCTTCGCCTAACTCCTTAGCCAAGAATTTCTTCAAACTTCCTTGCAATTCCTTCTTGGATTCAAGCTCATGATGGAGCTCCAAAAATGGTCGGTATTCATCTATTTATAAGCCTCTCCGATGAGACTTTCCATGCTGGAATGATTACCTCTATTCGACAATGAGACTCAGTCAATGTCAAAACGCTATGTGTTACTTTCATCTCCTTATCCTGAGTTAAATTGGGCAACAAGGTCAAATCAGCTCACCAACCTTCTTACACAAGAATGACGTCAACTACTTTCAAGTGAAGGAAGCTCATCTCGCCTAACATTTCATCGCATAGCTTAGAACGTAAAATGGAAGTTACCTTCTAATCTCTTCAATCATCAACTTCTATTGCATAGCAGTCTCATCGCATAGTCAATTCTTGTCACGTATAATCTCATCGCGTAGTGCAGAACACGATCAGGACCTCGTATAGGTACCTTCAAGACACATGACAATATAGATGGTAAAGAAATGGATTGACAAACCACAATATAAGATAATAAGAAAGCATTTATTTTAATAATAATTGAAAATCACTTAAAAGATTAGAAATTGGTTGGTAGATATAGCCAATAAATTTGATGAATTACACGTGTTAGTTATATTAAGACTGCGTACATATTAATAATAATTAATCAGTCTAAAGATTCTTAATAATTGAATTATAACGACCTCAATTTCCTTTTTGTTGCTCAAGTTAAATATATTGTAATTTAAAATCTTTTTAGGATGATAAAATTTTAAACTTCTAACTTAAAAAGTTGTTAAATTAATTTTCCACCTACCAAATTAAACCTTTTGATTTGGTTCAAATTCTTGTTTGTCTCGGTACTCACTATTAATGATAATGTCATCAACATCATTTTCAACATATCTTAATTGACATAAAGTTTGTATTGTAAATTTCAAAATCAGTAGTTAGATTCTTTCACCTCACCTGTGGTCAAAAAACAAAAAAAAAAAGAAAAAAAGAGAGAGAGAAAAACAGTAATGTTGTTGGTGCAGCAAACTGGTATAAGATATGCAACATTCTTCAAGCCGCCCCTGAACTAGACATGTCGGTGGAGTAAAGCTGCAAAAGTATGAGCAATGATAATGTGGTTTGGAGCCAAATGCAATTCCATACAGAATTTAATACGTAAAGTGTTTTTCTCGATTAAGTATAGGAAGAATTGCTTACTCTTTGATGCAGTTGGGTACGTGTAATATTTATTAAGTGAGAATAAGCGTGATCTTATAAGGCCAATGGTGAACTTGGCTCGGTCATTTACTCTTTGGCTATACTCTACAATCGGGACTAGCTTACTCAGAACACGTTTTATAATACCTTTGAACATGGACCTGCTTATGAGCTTCGACATTGCTTTGGTCGATCCTCGATAAATGTTTTCTATTTTTACAATATATAGAATAGAAAATCCAACCTTTGTTTTGAAAATTCAACGCATAATTATTAGTTTAATTTGATAACCCTCAACAAATACTGTATCTCAAACTAGTGTGAAAAACTAATGATGTAATCAAGTTTGTATCAATAAAATAGATGTCGGTTGGTTCCAAATTAAAACTTGGGCGATTGATCTTGAGGACTGCATTGGCCAAGACATTTGCACACCTGCCCATTTGGATATTTATTTATTTGTGGCATTTTGGTCGGTATGTTTAAATTGACTTTGAAAAATAGAAATTAAAATAAAAAAGTACCTACTATACTTTGTTTAAAAGAAACCCGTGACCAAAGGGGAAAAATTAATTAAGAGGCTGATCATCATGTAACTGCATGGATTATATTAAGCATATAATTTAATTAATGAATAAGCTTCTTAACCAAAAACAACACTCTTCCAAGTCCTTCCACATGTTATCAATTTAAAACCAAACATTATCCCATCAATTGTGCCTTCTTTTCGTCCTACATTTTTTTTTTAAATATAATGTTTAGTAATTTTAGTAAACCACGTGCTCCTAATTTGCATTATGATGTTGGTACATGTAGATACTATTTGAAGTTTTTTTATTTATAAAATAGTCCTTCTATTCTTTTCTTTTGTTAAACCTTCGTCTTTCAAGAATGTAAAAGTCAAATGTTTAATCTACCATCCCATGTTGTGGTATACTTTATATATGACATAAAGGAATACATAAATTAACCAAATTAAAATTTAGGGTATATTTTGAACTCTACTTTTAATACATGGGTTTTTAAAAAATACTCTCGTTCATAATAAGTTATTTCTGTTTTGTTTTGTTAATTTGAAAGATCTAAATGTTATTATCATTCTAATTTATTTTTATTTTGAATTTAGCATGTTAGAGAAGCAACATATCACTAAGATTTTTCCTTAAATTCAAATTTTTTAATATTCAAACACATTATCCTTGATAGCACGAGCCACATGTCGAGTAATTAATAATATAATTAAAATGGTTAAGGAACGAAGGGTTGTCTTCAAAAAATTGGATTGATTAGTCTTTTAGCTACTCACGAATTATTTTAATTTTATAAACTAATCTAAGAAAGCATTAAAAGTGATTAAATATATGGATTTTATCAACACTGAGTGTAAACCTCAGACTTGTGTCTTTAAAGAGCTTGGAAAGTTAGATCTTGAATGGAGTTAAGCTTGAAAAAGTAAACTTAAGAGGTGTTATTTTAAGTGTGTCATGGTAGGTGGGAAGAAGGATAACTAAGTTAGGATGGTTAAGAAGTTGTGCATGTTAAATTGAAAAAGAGGAAATTTGGTTGAGTCCATATATAGCCGTTTTGGGCAAGCTAGGCGAATGAGGCTTGGTGGATGGCCAAAAGAGGAGTAAATAACCTCTAAAGAGGTTATTAGGTGAGATGGCAAGGGATAGGCGGCCAAAGTCAACTGAAAATGTGTGGCCAAAAAGGATTGGGAGACCAAATAATCCCCAAGTGTGTTAGGCGAGATGATCATGACTAGGCGTTGAAGGCATGTCATAAGAGCTTATGTGGGCAGGGAAGAAGCAGTAGCCATTTTGCCTAGGCAACCATGAGGCTAGTGTTAAGGCTTGCAAGCGAGATGAGGCTTGTGGCCAAGTCTAAAGAGGTTAGCAAGGCGATTGATGTCTCTAGGCATTTTGGTTGAAGTTGGGTGAGATGGTGAAGAGGTGGTTGGCCAAGGTAAGTCAGTTAAGTGGATTCCACGAGTCTTGCATGCAAGAGTTAACTTTCAGGTAGCTGAAGGTGTCAAGAGATTCTCATGCAAGATTCACTATAAATAGGTCACTTCAGAGGAGAATTTCTCTCATTTTACTCATGCATTTTGGCCCAAATTACTTTCAAAAGTTTTTAAATTGAGTTTAGTTTATAACTTAAAGCTGTCAGTCGATTTTGAGGCGAAGAAGATAAGGTTTGAGCTAAAGAAAGGAGGAAAGGTCATTCTAAAAAAGAATATGAGCAGTCCTGACTACCAGAAAGCTATAGAACGTATCCTTTGGAATTTTAAGCTACACATTTTAGTAAGAAAGTTAAGACAATTAAAAACAACTTTGTAGAAGAAAGTTTTCTTATTTGAGTTATGGATTATGAGATATTACCTTCCACAGTGGGACTTAGGTTCTAACCAAAAAAAAAAAGAAATTTTGGGCAATGTTGAGGTTGGGTCAAAGGTTAGAAAGTGCATGGAGAGCTAGGCATGCGTTTTAAGATTTAAGAGATTAGTTGAGTCTTTAAATGCACCAGTACATGACCAGGCAACACGAAGCATGCGCTTGTGCCATGCGACTTGCCCTACGTGCAAGAAACATGCATTGTGCGAGACTCTAGGCTATGGGAGCGCAACGTGTTCCTTGTGAGGTTAGCATGCGGCGTAACCTACCCAGGCTCTGCAATGTCTTCCTTGTGAGGTTAGCATGGACATTTTTGGGCCATTTTGAGTGTTTTTGTTATTTTTTAGAAGATGTTGGATTTTTCTAAGGATAAAGGATTAATTTAAGTTTAAATGGCTTTGTTTGAGGTCAAGAGAAGATTGGAAAAATTTACAAGCCAAGGGTTTAAACTACCATTTGTGAGTAACAAAATGATTTCTAAAAAAGTTTCTAAGCATGTTTTATTAATTGCTATTAAAAGTATGATTTGAGTTGAATGTTTAAGCTTAGCTAATGTTGATAAGATTACATGTGTTCAATTGGATTGTTTTGAATATGTTTAAGCTAGCAATCTAAGATCTACGAGCATGTTTTAAGTTTTCTAAAATAAGAGTTGTTCACTGTTTAGAAACATATTTGCAAAAGCATGAGTTTGTTAAGTAAGGTTTTAAAGCAAGAAAACCATGTGCATTCTATACATTGAGTTACATGTGGTCAATATGCACAGATTTTCAGGGGTATAGGGCTATACTGGCTACTTAACCACTATTACCAAGTTCAGGTAAGATAGTACCGATTATACTCTACTATCTTAACCAACTTCAGGCATGATAATATCATGACTACGTTATCAGGCATGGAAGTTTTGAATCATCATGCCAACGTGACCGAGTTCAAGGTATAGAATAAACAAAGATAAATGAACAAAAATTTATTATAAAAAGCAGAAAGAGTTATTTAAAAGGAAAAATAATTTATCAAGTAAAAGGTTTTAAAAGTTCTATGTTATATACAATGCTTCATAAATTATTTATGCAAAAAAGGTAAGCTTTAAGTTAAATTATTTTAAAAGCATGTTATAACAACTGTCACTCACTGGGCTATTTAGTTCACCATTTCCAAATGTTTTCCACTCTCTAAGAAAAAATCCTGATCGGCGAGCCTAACCTACTGTCACCAGTTTGTTGTTCCAGTTGTTGTTAGATTTTGTTATTAGTGGTTAGTACTTTAATATAAAGCTACATCATGTACATATGTCTTAAGTTAAGTTAGACAAGTTATTCTGTTTTCGTTTTGTTTTTTAGGCATTGGTTTGTAGTTAGTGGCATATAATTTTAACTTGTTTTCAAGATTGTAAAATAAAATTTGTTTAAGTTGTTTAGTATTTTGAAGTGTTCGGTAGTCAAGGTCAACTAGTGTCATTTAGAAAGGGAGGGATATCGGTTGACTTTACGCAGCCTCACGGGTCAAGAGTAGGTGACCCAGAAGAGGGTGTGTGAGATGTTTAGGGGAATAACTTTCATTAAAGACATTATTAAACACAATTTATTTAACTCTTTAAGTAATGAACAAAAGTCTTGTAGTTGCACTCCACTCACTATAAATATATTTGTGTCCATCTTATATAACAATGATTAGTAAGTTAGTTTTTCACAGGTTGTTCGTAATCTCAGCTAAATCAAAATACTGTTTTATCCCTAAGATTACATCTTGTTCCTTAAATCACACTGGTTCACTAATGAACAATTATAGTTTAAGGTCCAACCTATAAACTGAATTTCTCTTAGGTCAATGAGAGGATGGGGCCTTGAGATTTATCTTGAATCAATCATCTTGACGAAAAAAAAATCATTATTTGCTTAAAACTTGTTTATAAATCCATGAGCAAATGCACAAAACAATTTATAGAGAAGATTAAGTTGGATATTTCAATAGTTTTTTTCATCGAATTTGAAAAGATTGATAAATATATATAAAAATAATATAAAAAATTATTTTTTATTTTTCGAAAAAAGACCTTCCAGATTCAATGAGCTACTAAAATTTAAAACCATATTTTTATTATTATGAAATTAGGAATATTGTGAGACCCTAATACGGAAAAAGGGAGTCTTGTTGAAAGGAAGCCTTGCTAGAAAGTTATTTCGGATAAGTAAGCATGGGACATCTTGTAACGAACGATGCGAGAGGAGAGAAGGCGAAGCGAAGAGAAATGTTTGGGTATAAGTTTTACTGCGTAAGGTAAGCGACAAGATAAGAATAGCTGGCGAGGAAAAAGCATGTGTTGGATGCTAAGGGCTAGGTGTTTAGCGAAGTAATGCAAGAAGAAGTACCTACGGCTAAAAGAGTGTGATGAAGAAGTATGTGTCCTATTGAAATGAGTAGACACCTCGTTGTGGAAACTAAATGTTTGTTGCTTCGCAAGTGATAAAGAGAGTTAGGCGATTAAAAAGTTTGGCTTTCCAAGGAGATAAGGTTGACATCTCAGGGAAATGCTAATCATCACCGATATTTGACCTACGTGTCGAGTTTGGGTTAGCTACATGGCGCGGTGTATTGGTAAAATAACACGTGTAAAGCATGGAAGTGACCCTTGGATGTGAAAGGACACTATAAATAAGGCTCAAGACCGAAGGAAAAAGGAGTTTTTCAAAAATGTTAAACACTCTGATAGATTACAAGAGAAAGCTCTCAGTGTTGAACAAGTTGATCAAGGAAACTGCTAGGCGAGAAGAGAAAGCCAAAAGCAGAGAAGGAAGAAGTTGAGGCTAAGTATTTTTGTGAGTGATTATTCTTAAATAAAACAAACGTCTTTGTAAAAGGTTTGTGTAACAAATGATTGTTTTGAGTAACTTTCATAAGCAAAATATTTGTGAATCTTTCATCAATGGTAAAAATGTTTTATGAATGATTTCCATGAATAGTTAATGTTGTGTTTGAAATCTTGGTACGTGAAAGATGTATTCTATCTTGAAAGTATTCCTTCGTTGATGTTTATTACATGATATTGTTACTACTATGATTTTATAAAAGGAAGCTAGGTAGCTAACATTTCTATTTGCTAATTCTAATGAATGTATGATGTAAGAAAGATGAGACATATCGTAAGACGCTGGTGGAAATCTCAGGTAACTCAGACGACGCTTGTTGAATGTGAATCCCAGATCCAGACGAAGGAAGAACTCTAGATCAGGCTGAGTTGTGATATGTTATTAACGTTGGATAGTAGTTGAATTTGAATCCTACAAATAGACAAGGAATGTTGTATGAGATGCTAATTGAATGTGAATCCCAAGTCTGAGAAAAGATTGTGGTGAGACGCTAGTGGCAATCCTAGGTAACTTGCATGACTCTGGTTGAATGTGAAACCCAAGTCTAGGTGAGGAGAGAATCTTAGGTCCCAGTGATGAGTTTTTATCACATGATGACTTAAGCGTGTGGAACATAATTATCGTGCTTGTTGCAATTGTGGTTTGATTGATTGTGGTTCTATGCGATGAGATCCTTATGTTTTGTAAACTGACCTTATTGTTGTTATATCTGAAAGTTGTTGTATTCCCCAAAAGGTATTTCGCAAACTTATAGCTCACTAAGTCCATTTAACTTACGCTTTATGTTTCCCTTCCCAGATTGTCAGGCGTGAAGCCAAAGAAAGGATGGATCTCAAGCGTAAAAGCCAAGTAGAGGAGGGAAGGCAGGGTTGTTATTTAAACTTGTGCGGCATGAGAGTCGTGTCGTTCTACCTCACATTTAAGGAGCCATTTGGTAATGGCATCACTCCTTAACGCCTAAAACTCAGTCCAATGGGGAGGCAAGTGCATGCCAATGAATTACATTTACTATTTATAAGTTTTAGGAGATAAAACCCAACAATATACTTGAGCTTGATCCATGTTTATGTATATACATAAAGTCCAAGTCTATACAAGATATCTTTGGGACCTTAGTTTATTGGATTCCAAATTATATAGTATTCATGTTTACCAATAAATATTCATTAACAACTTTATTGAATAGAATATGATTTTAAATTACAAACTATAAGTTTTAGGACATAAATTTCAACACATTTAGTGGTTACTATTTTGTGTCCAGTCTTATGCTTAGAAATGTCTCTAGGGACAAGGATGATAGAGATGGGGTCCATGATAACATGTAGAAATACAAGTTATTATGACCTTTTAGGTAGAACAATAAAGCCAAAACGCATGATAAATGTATCAAAATGCATAGTTTCTATCGCAAATTCATAATTATTAGAGAATACAACTTGCATAAGTCTTCATGCCTGTTGAACCCTGTTTTTCAGTTTTTATCACAGGTTTAGAAAACAAAGAAGAAGGTAGTGATGCAGAGGAGCGCGTGCTACACGATAAGAAGCTTTTCTGGTGACCAAATATCTCTAGCGAGAATCCACATCAACACAAGAGGAAGTGATCACTAGAAGACAATAATGGTAGTTGGAGTTGATGTGACTTAACAAAGGTTGTAATTGGCATTGACATGATCAGAAGAATAGAAGTTTCCCGTTGAAAGTATCATATAAAAGGAGTCCATCTCTACCAAGTGAACAATTTGCCATGAATTGGCCAAACCCTAGAGAGCTCTACTAGAGCCAGCGGAAAGGTTCCTTTCCGCTCTCTGTAAAAGTTTTTCTTCTTTGATCTGTCTTGTAAGTGAGAGCTTCAAGAGATTAGAGAGATTTCATCATTTCCTTTCCCCAAACTTGTAATATTCTTCATTCTCTTTACTTTCCATTTTTATATTTCATTGTAATGTATATTGTTCATATTTTACAGTGGCCTAAGGCCTATATTCTTTAATACATTACATGTTTATACCTTTTTAATCCAATATTCCTTTATTTTTCATCTGTCAATGTGTTATAAGTAGATTAGGTTTGTGATAAGTTCTTGATAAGAAGTCTAACTTATAAAATTTATCAAGTTAGTTGAGCTATAATCACAGCTTGGCCAGCGTCTGTCACCAACTACTCGAGATAGTAAGTAGCAAGGATATGGCTAACGCACGCAAAAGGGAGTTTGGAGACAAACTCCACCTTGGCGATTAAATCTCCATCGTTTGTGTCCCGAAAGAAGAACAAGTGTGGTAATTTAGCACCAAGAGGTTGCCACTCTTAAAAGAGAGGTAATATAGGTCTTATAAGTAAACACTTTAAGATAGATATCGCTTAACCAAGTTTTATCATTTGCATCTTAAGTGACAAGCAAGTGTGACGTTTAAGGCACTAAGAGGTGCTTGCCTTAATCAGACGCCAGTTGACTGATTTCTTTAGCATCAAGGTTATCGCATAGCTTAATCGCCTAGCAACGTAGAGATGTTACTTCACTCTTTCTTAATACAAGTTAGTCCACATTTCCATCTCTCCCCCATTCTCTTCACCTTTTACTAATTCTCTAGTGTAGATATTAGGTTTAGCACTTAGATTTACTTTACTTTATACTATATAGATAGTTACTTTATACGGCCTAATAGATGAATAAGTAAGCCTTATACTAAGCTTTGGTATCAATTCCTTGTGTTTGACACGAGACTTCCCAGAAAACCTATCGTTTCGCTTACACTTGGACAAGCAATAGGAAAACTTGTACTTAACGAGGATTTAGTAACTATGCGATGATTAATAACAAGCAAGCATCTCGCATGCAATGACCATGACTTGGCATGGAAAGAGGTTTGCGATGTGAATTTAACTTACATATCCTAATCGCGCAATCTTATACATTAAGATTATAAATAGCATAAACAATAAACCTAAATCTATCAAGCAGCCCCTCCCCGTCCCCAATAACTTGTAGAAACTACAAGTTATTATGGCCTTTTAGGTAAAGCAGTGGAGCCAAAATGCGGAATAAAGTCTCAAAACACTTAGCTTTCATCGCAAATTATAAAGATAAGGGAATATAACTTACATAATTCTCCATGCCTGTTTTACCATGCTTTTCAGTATTTTATCGCAGGATTATGAAGAAAAGAAGAAACATAGTGAATTGCAAGAGGAGTGCGTGCAAAAGCTTTGCGATAGGAAGATTGCCTGACAATTAACTTCCCTAGGCGAGACACCACATCATCACACGATGAAGATTCATTAGAAGACAAGAATGTAGTTTGAGTTGATGTGACTTGACAAGACTGCAATCGATGCTAACATGTATAGAAGAATAAAGGCTTCCCGTCTAAAGTAGTTTATATAAAGTCTCCACCCCTACCATCTAACATTTTCTAGTCTGAATGGACCAAACCCTAAAAAACTCAATAAGATCTGACAAAAAGAGATTAACTTTTCCCATTTTATAGAAGTTCTTCTTCTTGTCCTCTTCTTCGGTCAACCTGTAAGTGAGAGCTTAGAGAGAGAAATCACCATCCTCTTCCCCCTAACTTGTAAAAGAGCTAACGAATGTATTTCTATTCATTCTACGACTTGACTCCCTTCTTACTTTCCATTTTTTGTGCTTTCATTGTAATGTTTGACTTTTATATTGTACATGGTTGAAAGGCCTACATTTATCAATACATTGCATCTTTATTCCATGTCAATCTATCATTTCTTTACTGTTCATCTATTGAAGTGTTATAAGTAGTTAGGTTTGTGATAAGTTCTTGATAAGAAGTCTTTACTTATAAGGTTCAATGCATTTATTTAAGTTTGACTCATCATTTGGCCCGCGTTTATCGCCAATTGCTGGAGAGAGTAACTAGCCAAGGATATGGCTAAACGTGAACAGGAAGGAGTTCAGAAACAAACTCCATTCTTGCAATTAAACCTCCATCATTTATGTTCCGAAAAGAGAACAAGTGTGGTAATTTGGTGCCAAGAGGTCACCACCCTTAAAATAGAGGTAATGTGACCCTTACAAGTAATGAAATCTAGATAGTTATCACTTAATTTATATACATCATTTGTATCCCGAGAGGCGAGCAAGTGTGACATTTAGGCACTGAGAAGTGTCTGCCTTAATTAGAAGATGATTAATGATCTTGATCGCATCAAGGACTATCGAATGACTTAATCGCCTACAACATGGAAATATTCCTTTGCACTTCTTTAGTACAAGTTAGTTCATTCACCATATTCACGCAATTCAATGTCACCTTCTATAGAATCTCTAGTGTAAATAGTAGATTTAATATACGTACATACATTTACTTTATACTGTATAGATTTGTATATACCACCTGAATGAGAAGTAAACATTATAGCTAAAGCTTGATAGAAATTCCTTTTGTTTGACCCTGGCTTACCAAGGAAACCTCTCGCTTCGCTTACACTTGGACAAGCAAGAGGAAAACTTGTACTACATGCATACCATTAAGAAAATTAACAACGCATAGACAGTACAGGTACCTTTTACTGCGTGATTCGATTCTAGCAGCCTACTATGTCACTCACTAGAGCTTAACGTGATACATCCATGAATGAACCATGCATAAACTTTACAACCAGTCCCATTCCCCATCCCTACAAATTTTCCAGCAAGGAACGAGGTGGCAATTTCCCATGGAGATTCCGCGGGGATTAGGTTTCCTGCAAGAAAATATTTCCCACTTTTGTTTTCTTATTAATAAATATAAATAAATATAAGTAGATATATATAATATAATCTACACATACGTACATACGTGCATGTATATTCCCTGCTTTTGTTTTTGTTTTTTTTTATAAATAAATATAAATACATACATACACACATATATACTTTGTCGTTTTCTTTCATAGTGGAGTGGGGGATCGGGGCGGGTGAGACCATGGGTATAGATCAATCTATTTTTGTGCCCATGAATATAAATCGATAACAGTAAGTTACTCCCTCACAAGTATTTGTAACGCAAGTTGGGTCCAATTATCGTTTTACTCTGGGTTACTTTTAGTTTTTAAATACTAATGCTCCTCCACTGTGAACAATCTTTTTATGGTCCAACCAATAAATAAAAATACCTCTCGTGCCATAGTGAGGGTAGAGCCCTTTGTTCACGTCCCGGGAACACCATTTAAAGAAACACTCATTTACTTATCCTATAGTTGGGAAGGAGTGAATTCCATCTCACGTGCTTTTTAAACTTCTATTGAATGACTTAGACTCGAAACTCTATGTCTACCATTGGTAGGTTAGTAATACTTGAGGAATAGCACAACGGTCTTAGAGATCAAAGTAACCTAACTCAACTATAATAAAAATGTATTAATGATCTAGAAGTTTGTGGTTGAAATCTTTTATTAAAAATAATTTAAAACTATTATCTTTTTACAAATGTAACTTGTCAATATTCATTTGAGATACTTCTAAGAATGTATCCAACTTAAAACATGTCTAATAATTTATTTATTTATCCAGAAAAAGAAAATATATGATATATATTATTACTTTTCATAAAAGAGATTTTAATGATTTTAAAACTATTATTTCTAAAAATGGCTGGGAATATAGCTTTAGCAAGTATCCCTATTAAAGCACAAGGGGTCACATTTTTCGTGTTTTTCTTATTTTCCTCGTATTTGAGAAATCTTTGCAATTTGTAAATTGCTACATCATTATGATTTAATTTTGATCCAATGCTTCTTTCCTTTAGATAATAGTAATAACAACCATAATAACAAAAAAAAGGCTTCTTGTGTCATGTTCTCCCAAATGATAATAATAATAACAATCACTTGATGCAATATATGATCACCTAAATTGAAATTATCTGATCTTTAAAATAAAATCTACATAATTCGTTTAGTTTAAGGGATTTTCTAAAAAATATAACAAAGCAGCAAAATATCTACATTTTATAAAACAATTTCAAAAACGGAATAAGCCTACAGGCCCATCGTGAAAAATATAAAAAATATCTCATCAACATCGTGAAAAATATAAAAATCTCATCAACAACGCGCGCGTAATATATTTGATACACGATTGTTTAGATTTGACTATTGTTTGGTACACGATCGTTTAGATTTGACTACAATTTATTTTTTCAATTCTATCGTTTAATTTTGTTACACAATCATTTAATTTGATTACATTTGAATTTGGTCACATGATTTTTTTTTCAAAATTTGGTACAAGATCATTTAGATTTGGCTCAAAATTTGGTACAAGATCGTTTAGATTTGGCTAAACAATTTTTTTAAACTTTTTTTGGTACATGATCGTTTAGATTTGACTACACGATGATTTATTTTTTTTACACGATCGTTTACTTTTTTTACACAATCGTTTATATTTGGTTACTCTAATCTAAATGATTTTTTTCAAGAGTTTTTATACACGATCTTTTAAATTTTGCTATTTTTTGTATATGTTTGTTTAGATTTGGTTACTCAAATTTAAACGACGTAAGAAAAGAAGAGGAAATGATTCTTTATACACAATCTTTTAGATTTTGCTATTTTTTGTACATAGTCATTTAGATTTGATTACCCAAAATTAAACAACGTAAGAAAAGAAGAGGAAAAGAAGAAAGATATGGAAAGAAATCACAAGGTAAAAAAATAATGATGAAAGAAATCGCAACGATGAAGAGAAGAAAAATGGAAGAGCAAATCTGAAATATTTAAAAAATAGCTAATTTCATGGGTTTTGTCACACGAGCTGTAAATAGTTTGATATTTTATTACATTTATGAAAATTACCCTTATTTTAACTAGTATTTCTTTGCATTGAGAACTAATAGATTTGTAGGTCAAATTCTTCCATCCATCTTGTACTAAAAAATTCAATCCACGAATAGTTGGTAATCGCAAATTTAGTTTGTAAATTTATCTAATGAAGGCACATTTTGATATATTCAAATAAATATAGAAGAAAAGTTATTATAAATAGCAAAACAAATAAAAAATTTACATAATATAATAAAATTTCAAATTTTATGATAATAATAGTCACGGCCGGACATTAACGGACTTTTATCTCCTTCTATAATAACATTGAATTATAAATATTTTGATACATTTTATTATATTTAAAAATTTCCTTAATTAAAATTAATTAATCAATATCTATGGATATAAAAGTGAAAATATCCAATTATCTAATGTTAAAAATATTTAAATTTTCGTCCATTTATGGAACTCAACTTCCGTACATAATTTTTTTCCCAAAAAACTGTATGTAAGATTTAAAGACACAATAAACATGAAATTAAAATTTTAATTTAATGGTCATTTAAACACAAAAGTTTAAGTTTAAGAATACGTTTAGTTTCTTAAAAGATTAATTTTATGTAACAAAACATCAAATTATAAAAGACCGAACTATAAAACATCAAACTATTTAAGGTCTGTATAACAAAACTCATAAAGTTAACCTTTTTTTTATATATTTGAGGTTTGTCATTTCATCTTTCTTGATCTCCTCTTGGTTACAATTTCTTTTATCGTCTTTCTTCTTTTTTTCTTTTTTTTTACTGTAATTTCTTTCTATCGTCTTTCTTTTTTTTCCTATTATTTTTTACGTCGTTTAATCTTTTCATCTACTTTCTTCTTTTCCTTTTCTTCTTTTTTTTTGATGCAATTTTTTTCAATCATCTTTCTTTTTTCCTTTTCTTTTTTCTCTGTTGCAATTTGTTTCCATCCTCTTTCTTCTTTTCCTCTTCTTTTTTACGTCATTTATATTTGAGTAACCAAATCTAAACGACCGTGTATAAAAAATAGTAAAATCTAAACGATCGTGTATAAAGAATCTTGAAAACAATCATTTAAATTGAAGTAGTCAAATGTAAACGATCGTGTAAAAAAAATTAAATCATCGTGTTGACAAATCTAAACGATCATGTACCAAAAGAATTAAAAAAAATCATTTAGCCAAATTTAAACAATCGTGTACTAAAGAATCTTGAAAAAATAAACGATCGTGTAAAAAAAATAAGTGATCATGTACAAAAAAAAATGCAAAAAATTCATTTAGTCAATTCTAAACGTACCAAATTTTAAAAAAAAAATCATTTAGATTTGAGTCCTAATCTAAACAATCAAATCTAAATGATCAAATATAAACGTAACCAAATTTAAACATAACCAAATTAAACGATCATGTAACAAAATTAAACGATATAATTGGAAAAATAAATTGTAGCTAAATATAAATAACCAAATCTAAACGATCGTGTATCAAACAATAGTTAAATCTAAACGATTGTGCACCAAATATATTATACGCGCGTTGTTGACGACATGGTTGACAGAGAATTTTTTGTATTTTCTACGGTAGGCGTGTGAACTTTTTTCGTTTTCAAAATTATTTTATAGAGTGTAAATATTTTGTCGCTTTGTTATATTGTTGAAAAGTACCCTTTTTAAAATTTAAAAACAAAATAGACACAAACCAACAAGTTAGAAAACCCAACATATGATTCAACTTTAGTGTCATTATATTTTACTACTAAAATTTTAATCCACATCATTTATTTGTTTTACTTCAGTATAAAAGTATCAAATTCAAACATATATTTTTTAACTAGTTGAATCTTAGTCTCCATGAACCTATTATTTTTAGAGTTCCTTTCACTTTGGAATTATTGCTAACATGTAATATCACGTAAAAGTTATATAACATCTCATAATACTCGAGTATTTCTTAGTTCAACCACTATCAAAATATACCTACAATAAATAAATAAATAAATAAATAAATGAACATGTTTCGTGAAAAATTCACACTACTACAAAATCTACTTTACTTGACACTAGGCACTTTTACATACTTGACGCTTTTGTTAAAAAAAACGTCAAGTATTGACAATTTTATAGGAAAAACGTCAAGTATAGTCTCAAAAAAACGGAGTTTTCACGGAGTTTTTTGGATAATTGTACGCTAACCTTTACTTGACGTTTTTTTCGCGTCAAGTATAAAGAATATTTTACTTGACGTTGTATTCATGTCAAGTATTGTGAAACTTTACTTGATGCGAAAACAACATCAAGTATAGTTTAAAGAACACAAAAGTTTTACCAAAATTTTCGAATTATTTTTACTTGACGTTTTGTGTCGCGTCAAGTATAGTGGAGATTGTACTTGACGGTTTTTTAGCGTCAAGTATAGTGCGAATTTTACCTGACGTTTATTGCACGTCAAATATAGTTGACATTTACTTGACATGAAAACAACGTCAAATATAGTTAAAATTTTTATTTGATACTTTGAAAATTAATATTTTAAAAATGTCAAATATAAAAATATAAAAATATAAAATATAAAAATATTTTTTATTTCTTTCATTCCATTAAATAAACTTATTAAAATAAAGTTACTAAAATAAAGTTACTAAAATGTTATTAAAATAAACTTATTAAAACAAACTTATTAAAATAAATTTACCAAAAGAAACTTATTAAAAATTAATTTAGTAAAAAAAATTGTATTAAAGTAAATTTAGTAAAAATTTTTTTATTAAAATAATTAAATAATTTTATTGAAAACAAATTTATTAAAAAATTCCCTCTAAAAAAACTTAATGTTGTTCAAACTGACATTGTTATTGTTTTATCTAAATAGCAAACTTAACTAAATTATTCAAACATTTTAGGGTCCGTTTGGATTGTCCATGAAAAAAATATTTTTTCAAGAATACATTTTTAAAAAGATCTTTTTTTAAAATGAATTTAAAATCTAAACATTAAAATATTTGGTTTGACCTCTTTATAAATATTTACATGCAAAATTATGTTTGGTTTGTACTATATTAATAATGTTTATACTTACATCAAATTAACAGAAAAAAACTATTTAACATTAATTATGAACTAATTTCATAAACGAATACACATGTTTTGAATCCTTTTTCGAAAAATATATTTTAAAATCAATCGAATGTTATCTTGAAATTATTAATTTTTTAGTTTCTTCCAACTAAACATTAATTTCATTTTTTTGTATTAATGTTTTTTTGACAATTCAATTTTAGAAGCACAAATATCTTGAAATGTAAATACATAACCATAAAAAAAAAATTGATTTCCAACAACAAAATATAAATAAGATAACAATTTTTTTCGAGACAATGTAATATCAACTAGGTAAAAAGATGTGCAATTCAATCATGTTCTTCATTCATCTTTATTTCAGGAACCAAATGATCATGTTTTTCATTGACATCGTCATGATTTCTTTCCTTAATGACCAAGTAGATTTGGTTTAAGGAGGAATATTTGTAAATCCAATGTATATGAACACACTTAAAAAATATTCAAAATATTTTTTTTAAAAAAAAAGACGGAGTAATAAATAGATAGTAAAAAGGAATAGAAAAATAGTAGAAAAAAATAAAAATTTGGAAGTTAAACACCAAATAAACATTTATTTTAAAATTTGGTTGAAGGTATTTTATTTAAAATGATTTATTTCATAATTTTATTTTTAAAAAAAAATTATTTGAGACTATTGTGAAACACCTCAATTTAATTTAAAATAAATTATTTTAAAAATAAAAAACGTTAGTTCTACGATCTACGTTGATAAATTTCAAAATAAAAGTTTAATTGAAATATAGTATGGGTTAGTTTTAAGAAGGTTTGTGGTTTAAAATAAATTTTTGTATGATCAAAATTTAATTGAAGAAGAAAAAGGAAGTTTTTGAAATGAGAAAGCTGGAAGATCCGGTGTGTGTTTGCCATTGTTAAACGGCAACTTGAAGGCTTCAAATGGGTCGGGAGAAGCCAAAAGGAGAATTTGAAATTGCAGAAGAATAAAGAAGAGAGTTCATCAGATACTCCAAAAGGTATAAATGGATGGATTGTCTTCGTAATTGTAATTGTTATGTAACCGTTTTGCTTTCTGCTGTGTCCGTTTCTTGTCTTCTTTGGTTCTGCCTCTCTTTGCTACGGCCGGCCGGCCTGGTTTCCCCAATATAGTAGAAACGTAAATCGCTATAAATTCTATAACCCAATACTCATTCTTCCTCGATTTGACTGCCCTTTTCTTTTGTTTCTTCTTTCCACTTTGTTATTGTAATTTTTTTTAATAATACTTCTCCTTCTTTGTTTACTCTCATTCTTTTGTGAGTCTGTGATTTTGATCGAGATGAACGATTTGCTTACGGTAATTTGTGCTTTGGTTTGTGGGTTTTCTGTACTTTGCTTTTGGGATTGCTAAAAGTGGATTTTTCATACTGGCCTCTGTGTTCCTGTTTGATAAAAACTTTTGGGTGGTTTAGTTGTGTGTTTTGAATTTTGTTAGTTATTATGGTTTTAAGATTCTGCTAGTGTGCTTACCTTAATTTTATCTCTTTGAGATGGTTTACACTTTAATTAGATGCAATATAATTGGTTTGTGACATCCAATGTAGCTGTTAGTGTTACGGTTCGTAGTTCATATCTTTCAATCCAAACATGGCTGTATTGCATTCTTTTATTTCATGAAAGTGATTGGTTTTGAGTTTGTTGGTGCCCTTTGGCAGTCATAAGTTTCATGGTGATCTTTTAATGAAGATTAACGTTCATTTGGTTTTTCTATCCTTGTGGTTGATTTGAAAAGAAAGCAATTTATATTTCAAAAGTAGGTAGGATGAATGTTTCTAGAATTCGATCTCAATGTGAAATTATTGATTTGTTACTCATTCTATATTCATGTTCTTTATCTCCCTCTCGTAGGACTCATTTGTTAGCAATGCCAAAGGTGGGTCTTCTAGAGAAATCGACCTCGAGAAGGGAACTCGAGTTCTGCGAAGCAATTCTGATATGGGAATGGAGGCCTTCAATAAGCAGGTGTAACTATGGAGTAATTTCATTTTATTTTCTCCCTTCCCCTTCGATTTTGTACCCTTGTGGGACTTCGTTTGTTCTTTTATAGCCATGCTTTTAGTTTTCACTTCTTTTGCCTAATTTTTCTTCTCTTCTTTGAGGTCAGATACAAGACGTTGAGGTTCAAGTAGATAAGCTCTCTGGGCTTCTTATTAAACTGAAGGTATGTATGATTCATTAAATTCATTATTCTTTGAATCTTGATGAACTGAATTCTGAGGATTGACCACATACTCTTTTATAGGAAGCTAATGAAGAATCGAAGTCTGTTACAAAAGCATCAGAGATGAAAGGTATATGTTTATCCTTGTCTGTCAAGTGGCACAAACATTAACAAAAGGGAATGTAAATTTATGTCCTTTGAATTACTTATCTGCAAGTTATGTTAAGGTTTAACCAAACCACTAAGCCTATATATAAATGTTTCAATCCATAAAGGGTCCATAATAAGTCAATTTACATCAATTGTGAATACTCCTTTTCTTCTTAAGCATTTGTTTCAGTCTTGGTACCATACATGTCTGTTTTCGCTAAGGGCACTTGTCACTTCAGCTATCAAAAAGCGTATGGAAAAGGATATTGATGAAGTGGGAAAAATAGCACGCAATGTCAAGGGGAAGCTGGAGGCTGTAAATAAAGATGTAATACAGGACTTTCTCCAAGATTTTCAAAACTTGTTTGGCTTCTTTGTTGTTGAAGTTTTTTCAATTATTTGAAGAACAGTTGCAGTGTAATTCAATTTTCTTCTTTCTAGAACTTGACCAATAGGCAGAGGCCTGGGTTCGAGAAGGGAACGGCCATTGACCGAGCAAGAATGAACGTGACAAAGTTTGTTGGCAATAAACATTTTATTTTTGAACTCTTCTTTTGGATCGATAATGTTTCTTATTGTAGAATTATATTCTGAATGGCAGTGCGTTAACAAAAAAGTTCAAGGATCTGATGATAGAATTTCAGGTATTTTGAAATCTCCTTGTTATTATTTGATGAGTGTTTGCCTAATACCCTTGCCTCTTATCCTTGTATCATCTTCAAGACTCTTCGTCAAAGAATTCAAGATGAGTACCGTGAAGTCGTGGAAAGACGAGTGATTACAGGTTCAAATGATTCTATTACTAGAATGTCAAAATTATGGTTATGATTAATTATGTGCAGAAGTGTCATAATTATCCTTTTCTTTTCCTCTTTTTGATGGCTGAGGCTGAATAATTTTCTGATATAAACTTTATCATTGTGGGATTTTATTGAGCAGTTACGGGTACCAGACCAGATGAGACGGTAAGCTTATCTTTCAAGTCTAAACTTGAAATTTGAGAACAAATCAAAGTTTTTGTCTCTGACTGGAAATTTAATGAAATATTAGACTATTGATCACCTCATAGAAACTGGAAACAGTGAGCAAATATTCCAGAATGCATTTGAACAAATGGGACGAGGACAGGTACATTGAACGTAAATAGGGTTTCAATTAAATTTATTGTACTCCAGAAAGTATAGCTTCAAACTGTATTGGTTCTGTTTTTTTGACAATCCAATATTTGAGTGATGGACTATGACCACTCCTAATTTTCCACTCTTTACACTGATGCAGGTTATCAGTACCGTGGAAGAAATTCAAGAGCGGCACGATGCAGTTAAAGAGATTGAGAAAAAACTCTCGGAATTGCATCAGGTATATATATTATCTCTTGGAGCTACAATGCAAGAGGATCCTCAGTAGTCTTATGTGTTTCTTTTTTCTTGGTCAGATTTACCTTGACATGGCAGTTTTAGTGGAAGCCCAGAGTGAAATTTTGGATAACATAGAAAATCAGGTTTGTCCTGCCTCTAACTCTAGGTATGTATAGATAGTTTTCGTCCATCGGTCCTAGGTGTTGACGAGATCTCTGGTTAATCATGTCTGAGGAAGACTTCGCTTCAAAATGGATGTGAATTGCCATTATTGTTCTTTTCATAGTTGCTGTTGTAATTTATTTGTGTGATCCAACCATAGAAGAATGAACAAGAGATCTTTTCTGGCCATTTTTTATACTTCCATTTACTCAATATGGAATATGGTCAGTTGATGAACGGAGTCAGTCGTGAAGAATAGTTCTTTTGTGCATTATACTGCGAAGTTCAAATTGATTAAGTTGAATATCCTTCATTTATTTTTTTTGGATTTGCAACATTTTCGACATAGGTAACGAATGCCGTCGATCACGTTCGAACAGGAACGGATGCACTCCAAACCGCAAAGAGCTTACAGAAGAGATCAAGAAAATGCATGATGATTGGCATCATATTGCTGCTGGTTATTGCAATCATAGTCATCCTCTCTGTGCTGAAGCCATGGAAGAAGTAAGCAATGGAAATGATACCAAAATGTGGACTCAGTTTCACATTTTCCATTGCTTACTAGAATGTCCATTCGTTGTAGAAATCGTCAGCTCCTTAAATTACAAATTTTATTTTGTTTTATTACTGAATGCATAGAAGGCTTTTGTTTTATCTTTTTAAAAAAATTAGCATCTGCTTGTTAGAGAATTTAATAACATAAATTTGAAAATAACAAATTTAATAAAAGCTAATTCTATTTTATATTTTTAGATATGTGTTTTGCACCGGATTAAAAAGCTAAATTCTAATTTAAACAAATACTTAAAATGTGTTTGATACCTCCGATAATCTTTAAATTTTTAATCGTAAAAATTAAACTCTTAAACTTTATTAAAATCAACCCGAAATTATAGTAATTGTATTGATCGAGAGTTTAACTTTTAGTGCTTCTTATAGATTTGTTAATATAGGTTTTAAAAAAATTAGGCTCAAAGGCTAGACTTGTTATTTTTGTAATAATGATAAACAAGTCAAACTTATGAAATATGGATACATTCGAGATACTTGATACACATTTAATAGATACTTGATACTACGTTTGATATATTATTGATATATATTTGATACACTTGATATTTCTATACACTTCATACACTAAAAAACATCATTTTTGCAAAATAAGAAAAGTACGTGACATACTTTCAATATCAATATTCTTAAATTGCCTCCGAGTGCAATTTTTTTAATTTTTATTGCTTAGGCGATCCAACTTCTACGACTATTATAAGAATGAGGGTTCAATTTCAACATTTATAGAAGTTTAAAGGTTTAATTTTTAGAATTGAAAATTTGAGGGTGTAACTACAATTATCAACCTATTTTTTAAAATAGATTCAACAATTTTACTGATTTTGATACATCAGTCAATAAAATATATCATGTATACTTGGCAATAAAAATTGAATAAAGTTAGAACAATAAAAAAAGAAGTGAGAGTAAAAGATTTACTACACTTTTATACATACATATATATGCCACCGATAGGATTTTCACGTTGGTTTTAACATTCTAGCATTGTTTAAGAAAAAGTTTAGTCAATCGGGATGTTAATTCCCACATAAACAATAAGATAAATCGTAAGCCTATAATTTACTTTCCCTCTAAAAGGAAAAGAAACTCTTAACCAGATATGCATCTCGTCTTTTATATTTTAAATGGATTATTTTATTCTAGAGATTTTTACAAAAATAACAAAAAAATTTAAGAAAATATAGTTCATGTCATTACATTTAACAAATTTAAAAACGGATAACCCTCTGACAGCCCTCCAATAACAGTGTAATAGTCATCATATTTGTCATATTCGCAATATGCAAAAAAGAGGTGTTATAGGCTGTTTTTTTCTAAATTTTTTTGTCATTTTATGCAATTTTCCTTTAGACATATTAAGAATATGTTTAAACTTGTTACTTAAAATAATTAAATTTATGTTTATATTTTCATTGTTGGTAAGTGATCTTAACTAACATATATTCTTCGCATACGGTAAATGCAATAATAATAATAATAAACAAAAAGAAAAAAAAGTTTTTTAGAAAATACTTATAGAACAATTTTGAAAAAAAAAAAAAACTCACAAGCCCATAATATTGTGGAATAACAAAAATACTTGCGATTAATCGACAACACACTCTAAAAACGATCTTGTACCCAATCTAAATATGTTGCTACATGATCTTGAACTAAATGTAAACGATTTTGGTATACGATCTTGCACCAAATACAAACGATTGTTTGAATCTATCACTTATCGATCTTTATGTGGAATAAACGATTGATCATTTAGATATTGATACATGATCGTGTAATGAAAAAAAGAAATAAAAAAAAGATAATATCTAATAATAAAAAATTAAAGAAAAAGTTTTTCGTATGAAAAAGCTACGTTGAAAATGAGAGATGATGAATAAGAAATAAATTATGAAAAGAAATTTAAGAAAAGCTGGGAGAGCCACTATCAAATTTATGAAAACCTTAATCCAACGTGTATGGGCTTCATTGGCTTTTTTCTTTTTTCTTTTTAATTTTGTGATACGATCATAAATATTTTGAGTTTGTTATATATAAATTAAACAATAATAACACTAAACAATTAATTTAATTTTGTCCCACTTTTTATGACGTCGATTCAAAATATATCAACATCATCGGTAGTAGTTAATATTAACAAATCCCATAATCCAACTAATGTTTTGCATCATTTTCTTGAAAATTAAACATTCAAACCTAACCTGTTCAACTACAGGAACTAACTTAGGACAATAATATATTTAATTAAAAGATATGTCAATTCAAAAGAAAAATGTAATTGTCAGCAAGGAAGGAACACACGTAGAGAGTTCACAAAGAAACTCACAAAGGTATGAATCTGGATTGTTTTGTGACCGCTTTGCTTCTGCTGTGTTGTATGTTCTATGTGTTTGCAAGGCTTTCCTTTGCTTCTCATCCTATGACCTGGTCTAGTCAAAATAGTTGAAATGTAAAACATGCAAATTCATTATAAAATTTTGTTAACCCAACACCCATTCTTCCTCAATTTGCTGCCCTTTCTTTCTTTACCTCACTCAAGTTTAACCATCATCTGTTTCCACTTTGTTATTCTTTCCCTCTTTTTTCTTTGTGGGGGCTATCGTTATGATTCTCAGCAACTCCATCACGGTATTTGCTTCTTTCATTAGTGTGTTTCCTATAATTTTTATTGTCCTTGAGTGGATTTTGAATCTTTGGGCTTCTTGTTCCATGAGAGTTTTAGTTGAATTTGTTGTCTGCTTTTCAGTTTATGATTTTGGTTGTCTAATCTCATAGTTTATTTGGTAAAATTTCAACTTTTCAGAGGATTCCCAGCCCACTTCTTCTTTTAACTTGACAGACCCCAATCATTGGTTTTAGGCATCCATTGTGGCTGTAATTGAGCCTGATTCCTGCTCTATCTCAGCTTACTGTTGAGTGTTGAGAAATGAATTGGGTGTTTAGAAAAGGAAGTTCAAATATTTTGAAAATTTTACATAAATTTGCAACCAGATCATGGTTGCATTTCCTTTATTTCATAAAATTGATTGGTTTTTATATTTTTATTGTCCTTGGCACTTAACAAGTTCCATTCACATATTTTAGCCAAGACTTCCATTTTCATCCTCAATTTATACCATCATACCCAACATTTTTGTACTAAAAAAACATAGCCAAGCACCCATTACCTTCCTTTAAGTTTGAATGTTCAATTCTCACCTCACGCCAATTCAACTTGGAAAAGGAAATTTCAATCCACGTATTGTTAATTAGTGCTTCTAAATTTGTGTTCTATTTCTATGCAGTAGAATTTTCTTGATTATTCAGCTGATCAAAGACTTTTTTCTGACATGTTATGATGTTCTTTATCTAAGGAACCATTCATCGTCCGTGATGCTGAAGGTCAGGCTTCCGAAGAAACAGATCTTGAAAAGGGAACTCAAGTTCTTCAGAGCAATTCTGACTTCGGAATGGATGTGTTCAATAAGCAGGTGTACTTATGGAGTAATTTCATTTGATTTTCTTTACGTCTCTCCCTCTTTTTACACTAATGAAATTTTGTTTTGTTCTTTTACGGTTATCCTTCAAGTTTCAACTTCTTTTACCTACTTTTTCTTCTCTTCTTTGAATACAGATTCAAGAGGCTGAGATACAAGTGGATAAGCTCTCTCGACTTCTTATTGACTTGAAGGTATATACAATCACTTCATTTCACAAGTTTCTGAATTCGAATGAACTTGATTGTTGTCAAACTTCAGCAGACTTTATTGAAAGATGCTAATGAGGAATCAAAATCTGCTACAAACACATCGGAGATAAAGGGTAAATGTTTTTCCTAATCTCACGATGACTGGCAAAATAAAATAGAATGTAGTTTATTTTTTGAAGTTCTTAGCTAAGTGTGTGGTTGAGCTTTGGCCAACCAACTAAGCTTGTAGCCTATGCAAACCACTTATGTAGAGGTTCCACATCCCAAAATACTCATCAATGAGATAATCTCATCAATTGTGATTACTTTTTCTTAATTCCGGGCATATATTTCAATCTTAGCACCGAATTACATGATCTACTGGGTCTCTGAGGTTTCTTGTCATTCCAGCTTTCAAGAATCGGATCGAAAAGTATATTGATGATGTGGGAAAGAATGCGTGTGAAGTTAGAGGGAAGCTGCAAGTTATAGCCATAGATGTATGTAATGCTGGACCTGCTCCAAGATTTTCCAAATTTATTTTCCTTTTTTTCCCTTTTTGTTGGAGTTTTCACTTGAAGAGCAGTAGGATATTGATGAAATTTTCCTCTATCCAGAACGTATTCCATAGGCAGATGCCTGGGTGTGAGAAGGGAACTGCCTGTGACAGAGAAAGAATGAACGTGACAAAGTTGGCACTTAAAACTTCAATCTTGAATGATTATTTTGGAATGATATTATTCCTTATAGTAAAGCTTTTTTTTCTTTTTTTTTTTTTTTTTTCTGAATGGCAGTGTCTTGACTAAAAAGCTCAAGGAACTGTTGACTGAATTTGAGGTATTTTGAATTCCCCTTTCATTATCTTAAACTTTTGGGTTGATAAATGGTTTACATTGTATCAGAGCAAGATGCCTATGTTGGGCCCTCCCACAAATTTTTGAAGTCCACAAATTTTAGGGATTGTTGAGTATCGATATAGTTTTTGGGTTGATTAGTGACGTAACACTTTTTATTATTATCGATATGATTGTTTACCTTCTCTGCTTTTCCTCATATCATGTTTCAGGCCCTTCATCGAACAATTCAGAATGAGTATTGTGAAGTTGTGGAAAGACAAGTGAATACAGGTTCAAAATGCCTCAATAACTACATTGTCAAAAGTGCTGGTTCTAATTGGTTGTGTGCTGAAATGTCATGATTATTCTCTTACTTCTCCCTATTCTTGGCTGAGGCTAACTAATTTTCTATTTTGAACTTTTCCATAATGTAACTTTATATAGTTACAGGTACAAGACCAGATGAGATGGTAAGTTGAACTTAAATCTAAACTTGAAAAATAACAAAGTGAAATATTGTTGTTGCTGACCAAAATCTAAATCACCATACTAGATCATCGATCACCTTTTAGAAACTGGAAGCAGCAAGCAAATATTCCCCATGACATTGGAACAAACTGAAGGTGGAAAGGTACATTTGATAGAACATTAATACATTTGCACTTTGATCTCTTTTACATTAGAAAGCAACTTTACAAATCAGTGTCTGGATTATTCTTGTTGATAAATGGATAGAATACACTTTTGGACCCTGAGTTAATTTGAAGATAGATTTCTAGTTCCTAAATCTTTAGGAAAATGGTTTTGAAAGGTCTAACATTAGTTAGGAAACTGATAGACAAATGAAAAGATGATTTGATAGTTAAACTTGATGACTATATTTGTTGACATTGGAAAATTAGTCTTTTTTTTTTTTTTTTTTAACCTTCATGACATAGAACTCTTTCTTCCCCTACCCTAGGCCATATTCTGTTGAATAAATTGACAAAAAAAAAAAAAAAAAAGAGACTCACTTGGAAGAAAGAAACTTTAATTACAAAAATTTACAAATGATGGATACTTTTGGAGGGAGCACTCTTTAACTCTCAAAACACTCTACACTTTCATTCAAAGTTTCTTACTAACTCTCCTTCTTCCTCTCTTTGCTTACTTTGCTTAGTTTACAAATGAAGATCACACCTCCTATTTATAGACAAGAAATCTTTGGAGCTTAAATCAAGAAATTTTTCTAGAATTCTAACTATTCTAGATATTTTTAATGTCATCCTTATCTAAAGGACCTCTCTAGAATTTCTTAACCTAAATAAAAACTAGGATATTTCTAGACTTTTTCTTTTGTGATATTTATTTACATCCTTCTCCATAATTCTTGAAATTTAATCTACACACTTAATATTTCAAGAACATTCTAGTTAGTATTGTTATATACTTTAATACTCCCTGAAGACTAACTATCTTGGATTTTTCAATCATCCCAAGTTGGTAACTGTGTATGCTTTGTTGCAAGTAGACATTTCATGAATATACCTGCAATTTGATCTTCTGTCTTTATTGGCTTCATCTCAGTTTCCTCTTGAAATACCTTTTCTCTAATGAAGTGATAATGTACCTCCACATGCTTGGTTCTTGCATGGAAGACTAGATTCTAAGCTAAACGAACTACATATAGTTTGTTGAAGTATAAAGTTACTGCACGATTAATCTCTTGGTGCAAATCCTTCATTAGTTGCTTTATCCATATATTATCTTGTTGCCATGGCAACTACTCTATACTCTGCTTTTGTGGTAGATAAAGTAACCATTGGTTGTCTCTTGCTACACCCAAGAAATTGCTGCACAACCAAGTTTAAACAAGCAACTAGTAGTTGATCGTCATGTATCTTGATTTCATGCATAATCAATATCACATAAGTCTTCTAACTTGTGTTGCCATGACTACTGCTCTATATATACTCTGCTTCTGTGGTAGATAATACAACTGTTGGTTGTCTCTTGCTACACCAAGAAGCTGCTACACAACCAAGTTTATGATGGAATACGAGACATGGGTAGCGGAATTACAGAATCAATTTACCTCTAAATTAAATTAAACTATTAAGTAATTAACATGCATATTACTCTAATTAAACTAAATTATGGTTAAAGAAAAACATACATTTCATAGATTCTTGATTCCTCGGTATCTCCTCACGAACATGAACTCGGGGATCACCACTAGAGTTTACCTGCTATTCCCCCGACATAGAATCGGGTTATGGGATCCGATTAGGTGAAGGAATTAAGAGAGATATATGAAAATTGGAAGGTGGGACTTAGGGTTGAGATTTTGGAAGAGAGAAAAAATTAAAATATTTTGTAATTCAAAATTACTAAAATTTGGTAGAAGTCTTTTTAAGTTTGAAAAAGAGCTTATTTATAACCAAATTACATGAAAAAATGCATGTAACTTTTTTATAAAATCTCAACACCTAACATTTCATTAACCATTAGTGGAACTTAGTCACTTATTCCACTAAGTGTTAGTGGGATTATCCAACAAAATGTTGGATTTTTCCACTAACTTTAGTCAAAGGGGAATATGGTCATTTGACCATTCAAGTCAAAGTTAAACTTTTACTTTTTCTAGTCAAAATTCAACATTTTGATATTTTACCATTTTGTCCGTCTTGACTAATTCCAACCTCATAAGCATGAATCTGCTTTCATTTTTTCAAAATTTAAATCAAATTTGAATATGAAGCCAGTCAAAGTGTGATTTTTCAAAGTCAAAAGTCAACATTTTGACTTTTTTACAACTTTGACCATTTCCATCAATTTCGAGCTTTCAAATATGAATCGTATTCGTATTTTTAATATTTAAATCATATTTAAACATAAAAATCTATCTTAAACTTACGACTATATCACATATATTCATCGGTTTCTCTCTTTTTACCTAATTTGAACAATTTGGATTATTCCAACATATTGTTCTAAATTAATTAATTCCATATGAGCTAGTAAGGAAACCTAATGAACTTATGCCCTTTTAGTCCAAGTTAATCAACATTCGTTAACTGATAGGTCATTCCACTAAAGTCTCGTAGTTGTACTCCTTTCAATATAGATATATTTGTGTCCATTTGATATAACCATGATAAATAAGTAAATTTTTCATAGGTTGTTCGTAATCTTGGCTAGGTCATAATACCATTTTACCCTCGAGATTACATCGTGCTCCTTAAGTCCCACTAATCCACTATTGAATAATTGGTTTAAGGTTTAATCTACAAATCGAATCCCTCTCGAGCCAATGAGAGGGTAAGACCCCTTGTTCAAAACTTGGATTCAGTCCTTAAGATAACAACCTATCTATTAACCCTAAAGCGGGTAGGAGCACTAGAAGAAATCTAGTCTTTAATGTCGGGTAAAAAAAATGAAAAATGGGCTTTAATGTCGTTTTTCAAAAGGCGGATGTTTAATGTCGGTTTTAAATCGACATTAAAGATAGAGCTTTAATGTGGGTTTAAAACCGACATTAAACACCCTGCTTTTTTAGAACTGACATTAAAGCCCATTTTTATTTTATTTTTATTTTTATTTTTTAATTTTGTAAAAATTCAACTTTCTCTCTCTTACTTTACTCTTTTCTCAAACCCTCCCCCACACTATTTTTCATCTTTCTCAAATTTCTTTCACCCTTCTCAATCTCGATCACTTTCTTCCCTCTCTTCTTCGACAGCTGCTCAATCTCATCACTTTCTGACTGGCTCTACCACTTACTTGAACTACTTGACCACCGCAACCACCGGCACACCCCATGTCGAACTTCTATCTTCACTATCACTTCTTTTCAGTTACTCTTTATCTTCTTCTCCTTTCATTTTCTCTCTCTTTCAGCCATTCGCAGTACGTTGATGATGAATCCGATCAAGATTCTCTGGTCTCTCGCTTTCAACGCTACCTCAGAATCTAAACCGCACATCCAGATCCCGATTACGCCTCCACTGTCGCCTTCCTCAGATCTCAAGCACAAGAAATCGGTCTCCATACGCAGGTACTCGAGTTCGGTCCAGGTAAGCCTCTTCTTCTTGTGACTTGGTATGGATCATTTTTCCATTCGGAATCTCAGAAACCGGGATTTCATCCCTGTCCGTACGATTCATATATCGTATGTACCAGATGAGGAGATTGGGGGTTTCGATGGAGCTGCGAAGTTCTCATAGAGAATGTGGTTAGAAATCCACTATAGGTTTTACTGCAACATCTGAGTTTATAGCATTCAAGTGCAAGGATACTAAATTAATCAGTAAAATAAGTCTATTTTTTTATAAAAACTATTTAATGTGTTTGAATTTCAAACAACTATTGTGCTTCTTTAAAGAACTATCATTATTTTATGTTGTTCCATTGTTAGATAGTGAAGTTAACTAGAACTAACTTTTCAGGAAAAGAGGAGTATCCGACCTACCTTTTCAGCCGAGCACATCTATGGAGGAACTCTGTTAGCCATGTGTTCCAATGATTTTATATGTTTCTATGATTGGGTAGAGTGCAGACTGATCCGCCGTATTGATGTAAATGTGAAGGTTGGTACATTTTCCATTTCTTTTACAATATGGTTCTAATTCCTTTTATGATTAATTGACTATTTCCAGAACCTTTATTGGGCTGATAGTAGTGATTTGGTGGCAATAGCAGATTTGGTGTTAAAGTTGCTGGCAGTGGTAGAAACAAATTGTGTTTTGTAATTGAACTTTCATGCCTACTTGCAATGAATTTGTGATGTTTGTTTTACTTTATCGCTTGTAATCATGTTTATTTGTGTCATGTATGCACAAATTCTGGGAATTGAACATTTTGGTTTTGTAATTGTTTTTATTTGTTTTAATTTACTGGAATCACTGAAAGGAAATTTCCCACCGAGTTTCGTTAATGCAACAATAAAAGTTAACATATCCCTTGAAATGCAACTGATCCTTTTACCTCTGGAGTGAATCTACGTGGGATTCTATCTTCTACCTACCAATTTACTTTTGAGTCTTTGTCTAATTCCATCCAGCCGAAACTACTTGACGGAAAAAAATGTAGTTTTGCTTCATTCATTTTGCCATTTTATTCCGGCCATTTGGCTCATCTGTATCTTTCTCTAGTAAGGATTCCAGACGTGTTCCACCCACCTTTGCTTTTTTAAAATCAAATGTTAATTTTACTGAGGAAGCAGTCCTGTGCTCCTTTGCTATGACGGTTTGTGGGAAATTTCTCCAGATCTTTTTTAATGTATGATTCAGTTTGAGTAGAAATTTTGAGGATATGGTGGAGGAGCTTATTATCTATCCTCCTTTGTAATAAAGGTTGGCTTCTCTGGCAAGTGGGGTTCCTATTTGTTTTTATTTGGAAAATTTGGTCAGAAAGTAAGGTGGGAACTTTAAGGGCACGAGCATTAGGAAGAGCTTGGTGTGTGGCTCACTCCAAAGTTTCCTTTTGGGGATGTTATCTACAAAGGCTTTTCATATCTTTTGGGGGTATTTCTTTTTTTGTGTGCCCTCTCTTTTGTACTATGTCTAGTTTCTATATTTCTATCAAGAGAGGAAAAAAGGAAATCATCATGTTGGAACCCACTACTTTCCTTCAAAGAGAAATTTTCCTGATTTCATTGGCTAATCTAGCACAGCCAATGAAATCAGGCAACTTTTACTCTTTGAAGGAAGGTTGTTGCCAAAGTGTATAAATTTTTCCTTTGAAAGATGGCTCGAACTAGGTATGATTGATTCAAGCCAACTTGTGTAGCTTCTTTTAAAATCCTCTGGCAGTGAAGTTGGTGCTTCTACTTCCCTCTCTTTGTTGGGTTAAATATAATATTCCGATGTAAAGAATTATCATACTTTCATGCATCAAAGGAAAGTAAGACTTCAATAGTTTGGTTAGTGTGAAGTGAGGGATAAAAACAACTGATATGATGTATTTCTTCTTAATGTAGGATGTTTTGAACTTTTGTTGGAATGTGGCATCTGCTTGATATAGAATCATGGGTGGCAGTGAGATGAATAAATCCGCAAAGGAAGAATCCAAAACAGCACCTGCCATTACGCAAGTCTGCTTGTTTTTCTTTTTGAGACAGACGACTTGGTCTGTTATGGGCTGTCAGTTGCTTTTCGTTAATATATTTTGTTACTTTTTGTATCTATATTTTGTGGAATTCTGTCTGCTTCATTGGCATTTCCACTAGTTGTAATTATTTCTGATTTACAGGCTTGAAAATACATTAAATTATGGCCTTGAACGAGTTTGGGCAATTGGATACATGAAGAGCTCACGCCGGTAAGTTGATCAATTTTCGACTTCCTTGCTTACGTTAAAATCTCTGTTACATTTCTTTCATGTCCTGGTGTAGGATTTTTGAATACTATACCTTTATTTCTATTTTTTTAAAGCATTAACTTGAGATCCCTACCCATACCCATCCTCCTATGATATTGGTTAAATTAGCATGATGTTATGATCAAGAAGAATTCCAGTGGGGTTTCAACCAAAAATTTCTATAATTCTTAAAATTTACAATGACCTGAACCTGCCTGAAATTCTACTACTCCCTACAGGATTGTGATTGGTTATGATGAAGGAACTATTATGGTAAAACTTGGCCGGAAAGTACCTATTGCAAGTATGGACAATGGTGGAAAGATAATATGGGCTAAGCATAATGAAATTCAAACAGTAAACATCAAAAGTGTGGGAGCAGACTTTGAGGTCTGGAATGGTTTTATTTGTAACCTTTTATTGATCATTAAATTGTTTCTGGTGTGGCCTTAGTTGTGTGCTTTTTTTGCTTCATAGGTTACTGATGGAGAGAGATTGCCTTTAGCTGTTAAGGAGATGGGAACTTGTGATCTTTATCCTCAAGTAAGTTATTTTACATCTGTGTTTGAATTCTCTGTATATTTTGTCATGAATTGGCTGGAGCTATTCCTTTATCTTATAAAAAACCTTTGATTGTAGCCTCCAGTGATATTTTAATATTTTCAATATATATAATGTTTATAGATGTGTATGTCAATATTTTTAATATACACGAGCACTTTCCATGAACACCGCTTTTGCTCGTGTTTGCTGAATTTTAGTTCAGAACCTCTCAAGAACTTTTCTTAGGTTCTTGGCCCCTTTTTCTGCTACTGTTATGTTTTATTCTAAGTCAATGAAGTTGTTGAGTCTGAGTTCAATTCCCAATTATAGTTTCTTGTAGAGTTGTAGTTACTTGATAGTTACATTAATTCATATACCATGGGTAGAATATGTTTGGCTACCAATTCAAGTTACATATCAAAGAAGGGGCAAAAAGGTCAATGGAGGTGAAATCGATGCTGCTGGGGAGGGAAGTGTTGAGTGAGATGAGAGAGTATTTGTGGGGACCATTTGGGAGAGGAAGTTGGGGGCTGTTTTCCAGTTAGTGTGTACATAAATAATTGTTTGTTAGAGTGAGAGGCTAACTTGTTTTTGAAGTAAATTCTCCGTGGAGGAGAGGATTGTGTATTTGCCTTTGGGCACTTTTGGTTATCTAAGTATCAATATCATCGAGAGGAGACATTTTAGAGAATATTTATTTTAAGTTTGCATGGTCGTGGTGGGACCTTTTGATTGCAGTCTTTGCAGAAATTTATAACTTATAACTATTGTTGCACCTTGCATGGCTGACCAACCTTTTTCATTTAAATAGTATAGCTAGAGTCTCATTTCTTTTGTTTGGCAATGAAAAGAATATTATGGTGGTGACTATTTCTCAAAATTTGACTTGGTTTTTGAAAAACATGAATAGAAAGTTGATAACAATTTGTTCATGGGAAGTTAACAAAATCTTGCCTTTGTTTGGAACTATCATATCATCCTCATTTTGATATTTTGATATTTCTACTAGCAACTAGGTCTTAACATTGTTACTTATCAATTCAACCATCTTGATGTCTTTTACAGGGAGTTATCACTAAACAAATGACTGCAATAGAAGAAATGGTTGCAAGTGAGTACAATTAGCCATACCCTCATCTTTGTGACAAGATCTTGAAGTTAGTCATTTGTGAAGCGTTCTAGTTTGCTATTAGTTGCAGTTTTAGTTATTGCTCTCTCAATATATTCTTTTTCTTTCTTTTTTTTTTCAAAGGATGATCAGTGTAATAATTAAGCTTCATAATTTCTGTGTTTGGATCCAAGTTGTATATAAATGTACACATTATTAATATTTCATTTTGTATATGTACAAGTAAAAGATTTCATTTTTAACTATTTGGTGTCATACAAAATGGACAATAATGCAAGGATTTAATAAAAATAAATTTGAAAAAACAACATTAAAGACATCATTAATGTCGGTTTCAAAACGACATTAAAGACAGCTTTAATGTCGGTTAAAAAAAATTAAAGACATCTTTAATGTCGGTGGAAAAACGACATTAAAGATGTATCATAAGCGACATTAAAGACACATTTAATGTCGGTTATCCACCGACATTAAAGATGAACCGACATTAAAGGCCTTCAATAACACCTTCAAAGATGTCGGTTTATAACCGACATTGAAGGTCTTTAATGTCGGTTATAAACCGACATTAAAGCTCAACCGACATTAAAGCCCAACCGACATTAAAGCCCTTTAATAACGCTCGCAAAGATGTCGGTCACCAAGTGACATTAAAGACCTTTAATGTCGGTTTTAAACCGACATTAAAGGCCAGATTTCTTGTAGTGGAGTGAGTTCCATCTTGCACTCTATTTGCCTAGTCATCCATCTGATCTTACCCCTGAAATATTGATATGGGATAAGAAATTCTATTCTTACTGTGAGTTCTGGAATAGAATGCCCTATTCATACTATATGATCTTGAATAAGATGCCTTATACTTGATGTACGATCTGGTATGAGATGTGTTGGAATTAATGTCCTAAAACTTGTAGTTTGTAATCATATTTTTTTCAATAAAGTCGTTATTGAGAATTTGAAAACTATATTCTTAAAACCAATAAACATAAATCCCAAGACTATTTTTTAGTAAACTTGAACTTTATGTAAAGACGTAAACATGGATTAAGTTCGAGTAAATAGTCTAAATAGTCTATAGTATATGATTAAAGGTTGACCGCTTTATTCTGAAATACTATCGATGCGGCCCACTTTGTAAATAATACAAACGATGTAATCCTGAATCGTTCATGTAGAGACATGAAAGAGGGATAAGTGTTTATCCTAAGATGGGTTGCTAGGCGATCAAGGAGGAAGAGTAGGAATGAGTAATTATAATATTAAACACCTTGAGCGCAAAGGGCAACATCTCGGTTTGGTAAGAGTTAGGCGAGGTGTTTAGAACCTAAGATTTACCTTTGTACTACGCGAGAAAGGAAAATGTAATTGTAAAGCATTGGATCAAGTGATAAAAGTGAAATTGTATTTTTCTATTTCGATGTGTTGTGTTGTGCTTATCGCTTAGAAGCTTAAAAGCTTAAAAGTTATTTTTCCATTGTGTTGTGGTGAAAAGAGTTGAGTTTCAAGAAGGAAACTCTGCGATGAGACTAGTTAAAGAAGTTGTTCAGTTCACTAGGCGTTTAGCGTTTGTCATGTAGTGTGATACGCGTTGGATGTCTAGGCGACACGCCTTCACTTGGTCGCAGGGAGTGACTAATATCATGTGATTAATTTCAAAATATATGTATTTCTTTATGAAATTAGTTCACAGTGTTCAGTAGTCCTTTATAATAATTTGACTAAGTATAAACATTTTTGGTATATGACAAACCAAACAAAATTATGCATATAAACAAAATTTATTCTTAAGAAAATGATTTTTTTCATAAATAATTCAAACGCACCCTTAGAAGACCATTCTTCATGAAACTTCTGATTGTTTGAAGATTAATATGACCTAATCTTTGATGCCAAAAATAGGTATTTTTACTTGGAAAAATTCTTTTGCTTTTCATTTTGATTATTAGCAGGTTTAAAATACTCATTTTTCAAAAATTGTGTTCGCTTCTCTAGGTCTTAATACATATAAGTTTTTTTTTTTAACTTAGTAGAACAAATGTTACACCCCATACCAAACTCCCTTCTCTAAGCCTAGGAGATGGTGTGAAGCCAACAAATATTGTTCTTCTCTCAACGACACTTAATTGACCTTAACTAGAATTTTAACTCTAACTTATAAATTGGAAGCTTCTCAACAACATAAGCAATAAAGACTTAATAGACTTACTATTAAATAGGCTTACTCCAACCCATAACATAACAAACTAGGGTTTTTACTCAATGTAACATATATAACATGGTCTTAAGTAGGCAAACTTAAGTTTCAAGTCAAGGTATCATATTAGAAACCAAAATAAACAAAATATAAAGACATACTTTTCTAGTCCAACCCCAAACCTTTAAGAAAATGTATACAAACCAAAATGCATTTTCAAAGTACAAGACATACGCTCTATAGCAAACAAGTAACAGTAAGTCAGGCTCAAACTCACGTCCAACCATTTTGGCTTCATTCAATGACATCAAATTAGCTAGTTATTCTAAAATAGTTTACTATTTCATCACTCATATTTCAAGACTCATACTTTAAGCTTGTACCCATATACACGACTTATTATGATTAAGTTTCTTGTAGTTTCACTAATCTCATTCTCCATGGTAAAGCACCAAAATAATTTCTCGAAGTCTCATCAGGACAATTTTGCACTAAATAAAGTTTTTTTTTTCTTCCCCAATATCTAGTATCTATACACAATTCAACTTATTCGATATATTTGAACTTCATCATGTCCTTAGTTCCTTCAGTACCACAAAAATATCTTATTCCTTAGATTCTCATTTAAACAACTCATTCAATAGCTTAAACATGTACAAAAAATTTGTTTTCTTTATTGCCATAATACTACGTAACCTCATCAAACTCGATTAACCTCATCAAATTCAATATCTTTGAGTTGAAATATATGTTCCATTCTAATGACCCCTTCATGAAATAGACCAACATTATATGACCTCGTAATAATTTTTCTCCTTTCCATGATAATAAAACAAAAATAATCACCTCGCACTACTGTTTTCAAGCATTAAACCAACAATAACAATTAACCAGTACATGAAACTTAAACATGAATGCTCTGAAGCACATTTTTCACAGAACATTTCATTGATAGAGCATACCAGGCAACGACGAAGGACTCGTAATTGACTATTGGGGACTAATATCATGGACTTACATCATAAATCAGGTATAAAGTTTGGATGATTTTATTAAAAAATAAAACTAAAGACAAACTTAGGTGAAAAATGAGTGTTAAAATAATTATATAAAAGAATTAAAAACAACTTAATTAAGGTCCTCTAATAAAATCATTAAAAATATCAAGCGTTTAAATAAAATTGTTAGAGTTATTGGACTCGGCCAATAGGGTATTTATGGAAAGATTTAAACCTAAATCTATCTTGTCGTGTATTCTATTTATTCTTCCTCATTATACCAATCGTAAAGTCATCAGAAAATAATAGGAACAAAAATATCGTGGTTTTTCTCATGGATCTCAGGTTTCCAAGTAAAAGTTGGTGTTTCGTGTTTTATTGCTTTCAATATGGTATTAGAGAAAACCAATAAACCCTAGAAAATAGTTTAGGAGAAACCTAGACCGAACCAAACTTCGTGGACGCCACCATGAAAAAATTACCTACTAGCTTCAGTAATTGTTAGCGGTCACAATGAGCCCACCCTCGTTGTTATCCACACAACCAAACGATCAAAATCACCCTCACGCACAGTCTATGTCAGGCGCGTAGGCCCACATGTCGCCATCTGTTCATCTACCGCTCTGCCCAGCCTCTTCTACGGGATGTCCCTATCCAACCGTCACACCCAAGGTCAACCGCAGCCCCATGCACCGCCTATGCCCTTTAATTACGAACAACCACCTTTAAATCTTTCTAATTTGTCAATTCACGCGTTGCCATTTGTTGACCCTTTACAACAACCTTACTTTTTTGGTAATGGAACTAACCAACTCCGTAACATATCGGGGGTTGAAGTTGGCAAGTCTTTGACCCATTCCAAACCAACCGAGTTGTTGATGTATTCCTAGAACCCGATAACCTCATTCCCTAATTTGCCTTTGGATTATATAACTGCCTCTTTGGGATCAAATCTACGGAGAATTTTCCGAGAGATAAATTATATGGACAAAATTACTTCTCGTAGTCCCAATCAATAAAGATGTTCCTTAAAGGTCGCAAACATCTCAAGTTTTTTTATAGGAGAGACTGTCTGTCCTCCACTGGGTGACACCTTGGAACGACTTTAGAAAGGGGGGACTCCCTCATTTGCTTCATGCTAATTAATAATATGGAACCATAGATCGACAAGTCTCTAATGTTCGGAGCCATTGCAAAAGATTTGTGGGATACAACTCAGACCCTTTACTTAAAGCGTCAAAATGCCTCTCGATTGTATACACTAAGAAAATAGGTCTTTGATTACAAACAAGGGACCCTGAATGTGACTTTTCATTTCAATAAGCTCTCTCTTTTCTGGCAAGAGATAGATTTGTGCAGAGAGATAGTTTGGGACACGCCAAATGATGGTATACAATATGCTAAGTTTGAGGAGGCTAACTGTATTTATGATTTCCTTGCAGGGCTTAATCCCAAATTTGATATTGTTTGTAGTCGTATACTCGGACAAAGATCTCTTCACTCCCTAATGGAAGTGTATTTTGAAGTACTAATGTCATGGGTGTACTGATTACCCTTGCCACTAACTCTATTGTCTTTAGTGTCCGATCTTCGACCCATGATAATGACAAGAATAATGAAAAATTTATCTGTGTTTGTGAGCACTGCAAATAATAGTGCGTCGGGCAATTCTTGACCCATTTATCATCTTATTCTCATATCATAGCGTATACCTACTCATTATTTTTGTATTTTTATGCACAATTAGAATCTAGACTCCATTTCGAAGCAAATGCAACAAAAATCAACAAAAATGGAGTCCGAAGGAAGAAAGACGACAATTTGAAGATACAGGGAAAATTGGTAAATAATAAAAAAGAATTCAAAATTCCACGCGCTCAATGCACCCCGAGGTCATGAGATCGAATCCAAGCTGCGCAATAAATTTCAACATTTTCCAGCCCAAGGTCATAGAATCAAATCACGAAGGACCGAAATATTTTCTTAACAATTTCCTGAATGGCATTTTCGTAAATACGTCGAACTTTATCTTGCCATGCGTCCTTCCCCACTCACGCATGCCACCTCCAAATCACAAGTTTGAAACTCAACGGACCCTTTTCAATTTGCTACTCTTTTTCCTTTCTTCTTTCATTTTGACAGTCCCTAGTTTGATGATTATACAATTAGAACGATTTTAAATTCGAATTCACCTCAAACGAAGTCTAAAATAAGTCAATCTGTAAAAGGTTCTGTTTTAGACTTATGAGGTTTCTTAGTATTATTCAACGAAATACTAAAATCAACATCCATATGTAACTTTGTCAATAGTATCACTTATATGGTTTGTTTTTACAATCATAGACAGAAGAACAAATAGGCATGTTCAAAAGAATTGCTAAAATCATTAAACAATTCAAATGGGTAATAAAAGAAAACAATAGAGTTTGTCTATATTAAATGTAGAAAGATACACGACACTATTAAGATTTAGATTACAGTTTGTTAGTTGGTTACATTACTGTTATACTTCTGTTAATAAGTGCTTTATCCATTATCTCTCATAAAAGATTTGAGCAAGCTTTATTTACTCTTGAAAAAGAAACTAAGAGTTAAATACACATAAATTAAAAAAAAAAAATTGAAAAGAAAACATTTTTAGTGTTGGAAACAATAATCAAACAAATAGAAAAATAAAAGGGTTTTGAAAATTTGAAGAGAATAAAGATGGTTCAAATTTCACTGTTTTGTAGAGAGAGGCAAGTTGTCCAAGAGTAGAAATAAGAAGAGCTTCCAATTCATTCATTTCATATATGACAGTAACACAGTGGAAAATAAAAGTGGAGGAGTTGGGACACAATACAATACAATACAACAAAATGACATTTCATAATGCTGATACTTCAAATTAAAAAAAAGAAAGAAAAAATAACCAAACTAATAAAAAAAAAAACAGATTGTCCCAAATAACCAATAAAAATATTGAAATCACCAACGCCATACTATTATTATTCTTAGAACTTCCTTTGCTTTTGCTCTTCATGTCATTACATTCTCGACTTGGCAACCACCACATTCCCTTCTTCTCCCAAGTTCACTGCCCCTTCCCTCGTCCATGACTCCTTGAACTGCTCTTCCGTTACCCCTGCATTTCAAAATTCATCAACATAAACAAATTTTAACAGTTTTTTAACATTAATATCAATCAATGATAAATAATTTGCTTGCCTTTTCCCATGGCCGCGGTGGACGAAATCCCCCCCTGAACCGTCTTCAGATACCGATCGTAGTAGTTAGCACCAGACCATTTCTGATGTGCCAATGTATCCACCCCATTGTTTCTTTCTTCTCTTTGAATTCTCTCCACATATGCCAACATTCCCCTTCTCGCGTAATCTCTTGCAAATGTGTCCACCACCAACGCATCCGCGTGGAATCCCGCCAGCGTTATGAACTGCCAGCAGAAACCCAGCCTCGCGATCCTCGGGATGAACTCTTCCATTTCCTTATCGCTCATTCCTGATGCATCCCAATTGAAAGATGGGGATAGATTATAAGCTAACATTGTTTCTGGGTGTATGGATTTCACCCCTTTTGCGAATGTTGTGCATTCAACCAAATCTGGGCTTGAAGTTTCCATCCAGATTAAGTCTGCATGTGGTGCGAAAGCCCAACCACGAACAATCGCCGCCATGACCGAACCTTTGAATCTGTAAAACCCTTCTCTAGTTCTTGGTAAATCCCAATCCCAGAAGAGATTCTTCAGCCCTAATTTCTCTGCGATTTCACGTCCTTGTTCGTTCGATATACATTTCTCGTAACTGGAATGGTTCATCCATTCGTCTAATTTCCTCCTCTTTTCACTCTCTGTTGCGATTGTATTCATGATTGCATCCGTTACACATTCCGAAAATGTCTTCAATTGCGCCATGGAAATCCATTGATCTTCCAGGGCTTGAAGCTCCGCTCCTGTTTTTCCAGCCGCCATGGCTTCTGCTAAAACCCCGGCTAAACTCTTCCCTCTCAAATTAGGGTTCGTCGCCCCCAAAATAAATTGATGGTCTCGTTTATCAACATTCGTTTGAATCAAAGTAGCTGCAACCGCATCGGTTCGAGCCACGAGAATCGTCTCAACCCCCATCACATCAAACTGCAATCGAGCCGCTACGAGCCGATTGATGTGTTCGCTAACCGCTACCAACACTTTTCCCGCCATATGACCGCATTTCTTCGTAACAGAGGATTGATCCTCAATATGAACACCGGCTGCCCCGCGTTCCACAAATAGCTTACAGAGCTTCACTGTAGCGGTGGTACCGCCGAAGCCGGTGTCACCGTCGGCAATAATCGGTTTGAGATAGTCGATATAAGGGGTTTTGGCTCGTTCCTCTCGACTCATACTCATCCTGGCTTCCCTCTGTTTCCTGTCATGGTACTGTTGAGCAAAGAAAAGATGCTCGACCTTGTTCGGAACAGTGTCGTATGGGTAATCCGCGAGGTCCGGGCCTGGTTCGTTGGTGGAGGTGTGAGTTGAAGAACATTGCCAACCGGAGACATAAATGGTGTCTAAATGCTTAGCCATCATCGTCACTTGAACAGGGTCAAGAGCTCCGAATGTCCTCGAGGCTGTGCCGTTAGCTTGGTGGGTTTTGAGGGTTCGCCACAGCTTCTTAGCTAAATCGTTTGAAGCGTAGCTTTGTCTCAGGCTCCCACGTAGCGACACCACGTCTTTCGCCGTGTACGGCCGTCGTGTTAGCTTGAACCTCTCTGAATTCCACCATGCCTGAACCTCTGCAACTTCCGCTTCAAATCTTCCTTCTTCTTCCATTATCTATACCAACAAGAAGTCTCAAAAATATTAGTATTAGTATTATTAGTACCTGCATTAACAGCAAAATTCAAATGGGTTTGCGTTCACCATTGAAGGAACAGAGAAGGAGGCAGCCATGGCTAGAGCTGAGTTTATACTGCTTCTTTTATGTTCTTTAGTTCTAGATTTCTCGAAATAACGAAAAGAAGCTGATCAACTCGATGCAAGAAGTTTGTTGATGGGGTTGTATTTATAAGGGGAGAGATGATCAGAATCCCTTCCTTTGGTGGTTGGGGGAAGCAAAGGGATAATGGGGAAAGGAATATGGAAAATGGTGATTAGGAAAAGAAAATGATTATTATAATTATTATTTGGTGAAGGATTACATGGGAAAGAATATGAAGGATTATGATAATTCTTGTTCAAAGAAGTAATAAGTACGAAGGATTATATAAAAATGAATTTAGGCAGATTTAAGAGAATGTTAATTATGGGTTTAGATAAGAAAAAAGAGCTACAGAAACCAAGAAAGTAAGTTATAAAGAAAATTTAATTTGATTTTGTTTCATTGTTATCTTCAGAGTTTGATGGAAACTTGTCTGTTATGAGGTGCAACTGCGGGGCACGTAAGGGAAACCCATCCCTCTCTCCGCTGCCATACTTGTCTTTCTCTCATCTTCTCAATAACCATAATCTTCGGTAATAGTCGTTACGGTTCTTTTGTTAAATATCATTTCTTATTTATGTATAAGCTAGAGTTTATGTGCATGTTTTTTTGTGGGTCAAAATAGGCGTCTGATGAGGAAATTCAGAAGATTTCATCGGAATCTCCTTCAAATGTAAGGGACCGACGTGTCGTAGCTACTTGTCGACACGGTTGAAGCAGTTTTAAGATGGATGTGTGATGTGTCGTAATGAGAACGCAAAAAGGTTACCATTTACAAGTTTCTGCGTATTATCATACTACCACATTGTCATTATTGTTATTTCAAAACCTAGACGTTGGGGTAATCCTAAGGTTTTTTCTTTTCTCTTTTTATCCTTAAAAACTTTCATTTGAAACAGTTCTAAAAAATATATTCTTTTACTAAAATAAATGTTAAAAAAAACAATTGAGTAAAAATTGATAGCCATGTACATGATATTATCTACCGGTACATTAGGATTCTTGCTTATCATTTCCATTAATCATATTTTACGTATAAGTAGATGATGTTACATAAAGCTAATAATTTTTTCAAAATCTAGGATCATTATCAAAATTTAAAATTTAGAATTATATTAATTGATATTATAGTCAATAATTGACAAAATACTTGTTGGTCAATGGTCACTTGAATCATAAAGGTTCTAATATCGATAATCAAGTTCAATGAATATTTGAGACATTATATATAATTACCCATAAAAACATAAATAAAAATTCAATTAGTCATGCATATAAAAATACATAATAAAAATAACAGTAATTACGCTCATTTAGAGAAAAAAGATGAAGTGATTTGTATTAATTTATTTGACTTACAAAAATATTAGTTCATATGGGCATTTTTTTTCATACGTTCGTAGAACTAAAACATAGATTTGGAATTTGACATCTTAATATATGGTTATAGGCTATATATAGCTAATGAAATTAAATATATCATCTCTTCATTTACTCAACCATGTTTATACTGTATATATATAAAAGAAAAAAGATATTTACTTCTCCGTTTTATCCTTAAATCATCTAATAGTTCTTATTTTCTCTCTTCTTACAAATATTTGAGTGGAAATGAGGTATATAAAACGACGTAATGATGGAGATATATTTAAACAGAATGAAAATCACAGTACTCTTATTTTATGGCATAACTATTAAATAAAAATTGAGAGGAAGAGAAAGAGAGGGGAGAAAATATATATATATATATAAAAAAAATACATAGTTGGGTTAGCGGCGACTTGATGGGTTAAAGAGGTCGGAAAGGATAAGGTTGGGTTGGGGTTGTGTTTCAAAATTTCATTCTATCGTGAAAATGAAAATATTGGCGTATTTATTAGAAAAAGCACACACAGGGATTATTTCAAAATTTCGATAAGAGTATGGAAATGAAATTGAAATAAAATGATCCGTAGGGGTTGAAGGGATCGAAACAAGAGGCTGCGTCAATCACGAGTACTCCATTTATAATATATCCCTACCAACTTAGCCGATAACAACTTGATCAACAACACTTCTTCCCCCACCGCTTCACCACATACTTTGTATTATCAATTAACTTTTCATTCCATCCTAATTCCTTTCTTTTCTTTCTTTCTTTCTTTCTTTCTTTCTTTCTTTCTTTCTTTCTTTTTCTATTGTATTTATCTTCTCACATTTATCCTTCCATCACAAATAAAACAATAATATTGGTAAATTAAGGGCACTCATTATTACTTTATAAAGGTTCATAAACACTTCCATTTTCTCGTATATGATTATGAACTGCTTCCACATATAATATGATTCATCTAATGTATGATAGAACTACTAGTAAACTAGTTAAATTTTTAAATGTTTTTTCTTATTTAATATAAATTTGAAAACATTTTTTTATTCAATTTAGATATAACACATTTTTTATATTCAATTTGGATCAAAATTGTTTTTATATTTAATATTTGAAAACGTTCGTTGAATTCTTATTAAAAATAGTTGTCTTGAGGTGAGATTTTGATTTTAACATTGTATTTTCTCTATTAATAAAAGTGTGTGTTCGAGAAGGGTGTTGTGTTAACCTTAGAAAACAATCGGTTTCTAACAATTTACCATTGAGATCGTGTCAATTTTGCTTTCAAAGCAGTGAATATTCTACGACACAATTATAATAATGTAGTACTAGCAACATATAGGTTATAATTTACGGGAATCTTCGACTGTTTATCGAATAAATTGGTAAATCTGTCATTTTCAGTTCATCGATTTAATTTGCTCAAGTCATATAACTTTTGCATACAAGAGTAAACTGATTTTTTGTTGTTATCTATTTATTTAAGTAAAAGGATAGGAAGTTAAAAAAATTAAATCATCAAATGTCTAATTAAGAATGATAATACTGTCTAATTTAAATAACCAATGTCTAATAATAATAATAATAATAATAATAAATGTCTTCTTTTATGTGTATATATCTAGAGTGTTTGGATTAGTTGAATCCATAACCTTCAGATTAGTTATTGATATAATGGTTTTCTTTTTACCAGTAGATCAATTCGAGATAATTAATAATAAATATGTTGTTGTTTAAGTTATATGTTTAGATGGGAAATTGGTGTAATTTAGAAAAAGAAAGAAAATATGGAAATGGATTAGGACTAAAAATTGGTTTGATGTAGTTAGTCCTCGGGAAGTGTGAGAGAATAAAATTGGGTTATCTTCAAAGGAGGGTGGAAAATGGGGCCAAGAGTGGCCATTGAATTGCGACCTTGGCCATCCCCTTAGATTGGGTTACCCTTTTTTTTTTAGCACTTCGAGGAATAATATCTCAAAACCTACCTTTTCTCTTCTTTATTTACTTAATTATTTGTTCTTAGACCTCATCCACATCATTTTAATGTTGTACATATCTCTTTTGTTTTGGTACGTTCCCTTTCTAACACATTCCAAGTCTTGTTTTTTCAACATCTTTGTATATAGGATGTAAATCTATCTCACCTGAGGATAACTATAACCGTATGTGTGTGCAAGGAGTAAAGTTAAAGTAAAGTTAAAATGTTAAGAAAAAAAAAAGAAAAAAATTTATCTTCTCCTGCTGCAAGATGTCATGCATGAAGTCTACATAGTTTTTAAATTTTCATAAAAAAAAAAAATTATTGATCTAAAAACTAATGTTAAATTATATCAAGCCATTAAAGTTTGTTACATTTTAAAATTTCCACAAAAAAGTGTAAAAGTTTTCAACATGTCCAACCAATTAAAATCTAGATAAGGGAAAATTTTGTTGTCTTCCAATTGACGAAATTTCAAGAATATTTAGAGAATTTTTTTTTTTATTTTATTTTGATTTTGAAAAATTTTGAAAAACAAAAGTGGTTATGATTTGTTCTGAATTAGTTAAGTTAGTTTAGTTCAAAATTTTCAATTTTATCGTTCATATTACATACAATTCTATAGGAAGTTTTTACGACCTCCAACTTTTTAAATTTTAATTTTTAAAATTTTAGTTTTAATTTCAACCAAATACATTCATTTTTAAAGAAATTGAATTTAAAAAAAGTCACAAAAAATAACCTATATTTGTTTTTAACCACATTCAAACTTTTTCCATTAAATTTTACATCATTTCCCTACAAGATTGAATTGATATAAATTTTTTCTTTTACCATCTAAAACTTTCGTAACTTTCACGTCATTTTGCCTAAAAATATTCTTAAAATTTTATATTATGTTGTGATTATTTTCTATTTCTTTTTAAAAATTTTGCTCTCCCAACAATATATTTTCACAGTGCTTTTATAATATAGTCATTTAAATATTGTCTTACTTTATAGAAATGAAGATTAAAAATATCAATTATAGTCTAAGTAAACTACGATCAAAGTTTTATTAACTAATTATAGTAATTTCCATCAACTTCCATATATTTCTTCAAAATTTTCATCAATTTTGATATTTTCATAAAATCAAGACCTCTGTATTTCCATCAACACTAATATTTCAAACTTTGGTTACAAGTGATCAACACAACATACTCATTGATACATAACATGTGTATTTCTTTTATTGTAGTAGAGTTGTTTTGTTTTCTATCTCACATGGGAAGTCGGAAGAATCTCTTCAATAATGGCTACTCTCGACATATTTTAGAGTGATTTTGACATTCTATGCAAGTTAATATTAGCAAAGTGTGATTCAAAATTGTTAAAGTTTTATTTTTTATTTTTAAAATCACTACCATAGATATTCTTAATTCTTAAAAATTAATTTTAATTATATGAAAAGGGCAGATTTCATATTAAATTAATTGATTAAATTTTAACTAAAGATGACATAAATGATTTTAACAAATGATTTTAACGATTTTAAAACTTGATGGTGGATCGAAATTTGTCACCAAATTATGGAGTAAATAATTGAATTGATGCCCATGAAAATGGAATGGTGATAGCTAGCGAACACAGGGAACCTTTGAATTCCTCTATTAATTAAACTAACCCTAAGTAACAGAATGGGGCCTTGGAGTTTGAATTTGTATGCAAGAAAATTAAATTGCATTAAAAAGTTAAACAAAGGTTATATTCAATGATTAAATGGTCTAAACTAAGCTTGCGAGTTGTTCCCGGAATTATAACTTGATCTTAAATTATGAAATTAATTTCTACGTTGTCTAAGCTTAAACAACATAGCTAGAAAAAGCTAGGCGATCGAGGGTCCATTTAATCAAATTAGTCAACTCAATTAGATGAAAAACATCATAGTCAATTAAGATTAACCACATTACGAATAGAGATTATGCTAAGGTGAACATCAACTATGAACAAACCTCAATTAATATTCGTCACAGTTCTTTCTAGGATGATTAGAACAATACAACAAATTAATCTAACCTTTTGTCACTCAATATTGAATCATAATTATATGTCACATATTTGCAATTTGATACCTAGTTATTGATCACACAACTTCCAACAATAATATAATCATAAACATATAAGATTGAAAAAGAACCCAAAGACAAAATCGATGGAATTATGCAATTGATCTAAATTTCCCAAGTTACAATATCAGGGAAAGCGAATTCTACGCTTAAGCTAGAATGGTACCTTAACTCTTCATCAACATGCTAATTAAGGAAGTTTGAGTTTTCGGACATCCAAGATCAGACCATAGAAAATAGAGAAAATACATTGATAATCGATTAGCACCAGAGATATCAACCCCAAGGTAGAAAAATAATTATTTATAAATTTGTCAAAATGTTGGGGTGTCTGGGTGTAGCGCTGCAATAATTGATAAAATTTTCACACGAAAAATGATTGAAATTCTACAATGTTTCACATCTTGCATAAATTAAGGCTCTCCAACTTTTAACATCGGGCGTAAACCAATGCTGAACGTCACTATGCTGTCCTCAAGGATAATTTTGTAATTTCAATATTCTTTTTTTTTTTTTTTTTTTTTTATTGATATAATTAAGCTTTATTTTTTAATTCGTTTTAGTTCATTTTTTCCCTAATACTCCATTTTACTCTTTAGATATAAAACGGAAGCCTATAAAATAATCAAATAAATACATGAAATACAAGAACCATCTCGATTTAAGTGGGATATGATAAAACATGCATATTGAGCATTATCATAACCCCTAACTTCGTTATTTTATACTCCTTCAGCAAGGTAAAATAAAATTGGACACTGACAAAATATATGCCTAATCACATTGCATGGTTTGTTATTCAAGCCTTTTGAGAGTCTTAGGATTTAACATGTAAACGTTGCAATCAAATTCACGATGAAGCACAATTTAAAATTACTTCTAGTCCTAATATGCACGAATGAAGTTAGAAACCCTTCTAATTAAGTTCTAGTTGGGTTTTATGTCCTAAATTTTGTAGTATGTAATTTTGTTCTTTAGTAAACGAATCTTATATTTCTTTGCATAACTAAAATTTAATAAACTAAGATGTAAAGTTATTTTCACTGTATGTAGTTAACATACAAATGAATCATCTTGAAGTTATAACCCAAAAGATCTATAATATATGGATAAGATGGATGTCTTATACTATTAACAATATGAACACGACTCACTTTGTAAATGCCGCAAGAGTTGTATATATATGTTATACAATTGATTTTATTCAAACCATTCAAGTAAAGACATGTGAGTGGGAGTATTCTATGCAATGAGATTGTATAAGATTGAACCGCAAAATATAGTCTCATGTTATAACACTATTAATTAAAGATTCAATATTTCAATAGAAAATCCATGTAAATTAATTTAAATCTCAAGTGAGTGATGAACGGCCCATGAGAGTTACGTCGTTTTTTGATTTGTAGGGTGAGATTGATCCCCACTACAACAAAACTGAATTTTAATGTCAGTTTAAAACTGACATCATAGAGGTACGATGTTGGTTCTCAACCGACAGCAAAGAACATGTTATTAAAGGCTTTTAATATCGGTTTTTCTTTGATGTCGGTTTCAAACTGACATTATAGATGCCTAACAATGTTAGTTTATAATGGACATATAGAAGTACAATATCAGTTCTCAACCGACATCAAAAGACATGTTATTACAAGTTTTTAATGTCGATTTTAAACTTACATTAAAGATCTTCTTCTATGTCAGGTTGTCACCTATTTTTTGTCAGTAATTGCCTGATATTAAATGGCTATCATCGTTTTGTTAATGAAACAAATATATAAATATTTTTTTATGCACAACAAATAAATAAAATTAATGTATTTTTTAAAAAACTATAATATTATGTCTTTTACTTGTATATATACAAAATGAATTTTTAATATTGTGTTTATATATACAGCAACTCAACTCTAACAACAACGAAAGTAAGAAGTTGTTTAACTACAGATATACCTTGAGGTTTGTCATCCTTGGCTTTTGATACTTTTGGTTGCACTAGTACTTAACTTGGCTTCCGACTTGTCACTCTTCTTATAGCAATGACAATTTACTTCTAGTCCACAACAAATACCTTACCTTAATCATGTCATGTGATGCTCATTTACCCTTTGTTATTGGCATTTTTGCTCTACAACAATGTCAGTTTTCCTCGAGTTTTCACTGAATAAAACCTTCCTAAATTTTGGTTAAATCGAACTCAGTTCTTGAGTTGAGGTTGATACTTGTGTATCAAGTCCAATATCTATCAAGCCTAGTGGTTCTTTGTTTGTGTATGTGTGATTAGGCCCATGTTATTGTGAATATGGCGTTATAGACTTGAGTATGCAACTTAAGCCAGACGATTGAGATAGAATCATGCGATAAAAAGGGCAGACACTAACTTATGTGCCGCTTAATTCCAAATATTTATCAATGTGGTACAAGTTCTCCTCCCTCTTGCCCAAGTATAAGTGGAAATACAGGTTTCCTGGATAAGTCAAGGTCGAAACAAAAAACTTATATAACCTTTGATTAAAACGCTTAAGTTGATTTCATGCGGTATCTATATAGTATTCAATATTCACAGTATTAACTAATGTTCTATTATTTATAATAAGTGTGAGGTGGACGAGGTGGTATGGTTGTGGAGAATATGCATGTAGTTGAACCCAGTATATCTAGGTGGGATGCATGAAGGAATGTTCCACACATTGTGTTGTGGTGCAAAATTTAAGCAGTACTTTGAGGCGACATGTAATACGTGCTAATTTCATAATTAAGACAAACATCCTTTCGGTGTCTTCGTCATATTTGTTCAACTTTCAAAATTCAAATATTTTAAATCACAATTTTTTCCATTTCATACCTAATTGAGTGCATTATCTACAACCATCTTATTTTAAAGTGGGTAACCTCTCGATGTCTTAGAGTCATACACACGCATTTCTGATATGTATGTTAAAGATGGATTATTCAGTGAAGTGACAATATGTTCCGCCCTACCCCAAGATCACTTCATGCGACCATGTGGGTGCATGACCGCCTAAACATTCAACGTGAATCTCTCCACGAGATAGCACGCAGAACGCTTAGTAAGCGGAATAAACACAAACATCAAACTTAACACGAGATGAGAACTCAATTTGAAGTAACAAAAATTTCATTGATATTTGATAACAGGGTAGAACTAAAAAAAGTACATAAAGTTTCTTTAAACTAAAAATAGACAAGCCTCAAAAGAATAACTTGATCATCTCGCCTAGGACTCTTAATGTTAAGTGAATTGGCTAGGAATACTAACAAGTTGATGCAACACAATTATGGCATGACAGGCGTTCAATTTGGCAAGTCAAATACTGGATGTCCTTTGCTACCTGGAGGAGGGAGGAATAAAACAAAGCATTTAAAATATTAGACAAAAGTGTCGAGTGAGTGGGGTTTTTCACCGACACATTTAATAAGAAAAATTTCAGCCATAACGTGTTGCAATTCTTCTCGTAAAACCATGAGATATAAATAAATACATCAACCATTTAATAGATATATGAATTCAAATCAAATCATTTCAATTTACTACGCGATTTGCACATTCAAATCTCTTGGGCAAGTATTTACAAATCATTTAGAAACCATTTTCCCATAAATCATCCATCATAACCATATCACATAAGGAAGCAGTTCGCATAATGCGTTTTATAAATCATATCGCAAAATCATTCTGCATGTTTAATCACATCTTTGTACCTTACCCAGCTCAAGCGTTTACCACACTCTTCTGTTGAGTTATAACTGTGCTAAGTAATCTCAATGCAACAACAAATTCTCCATTAATTCCATCACGCATAATGCGTCTTCCAATGTCAAAACACACAATAAACAAAGGGATCTCATACCAAATCACACAGCAAGTATGGGACATCCTATTCCAATCACACAACAAAAATAATGTATCTTATTCCAAATCACACAACAATGATAAGGCATTCTACACAAGATACACAACAACTGTGAGATATCTCATCACATACGGTATCAAAGATTACTTCATCACAGTATGTCAACTCATTTTCAAATTCAATTAATTTGTAAACCAATTCCATTTTTAGAATTTGAGAACATGAGAGAAATCATGGAACTCAAGAATTTAATAGAGAAATATATGTAAGGATTTAAATATAGTGGAAATTCTTTTAGTTTGAAAACATTTTAAGAAGAAACCACTCAATCAATTAACATCATTCCTACTAGACCTCTTGGCCAACTCTTGCCGAAAATCCAAGCTCGAAGTACTTTGAAACCAATTTGCAAGTTTTTAGCTCTTTAGGTAATTATCGGGTAAAATAAGCTTTTAATCTTGTCGGATTCCTTTTATTTATAGACTTTTTCGATGAGATTATCCATGCCAGAATGATTGCTTCTGCCTGATGATGAGAATCATTCAATAACAAAACGCCACGTGTTACTGCCACCTTATCCTGAACTTAATTGGGCGACAAAGTCAAAACAGCTCACCGTCCTTTTTACACAAGAATGACGTCAGCTACTTCATAATGAAGGAAACTCACAACGCCTCCCAGTTAATTGCATAGCTCCTTCTCATCGCATAGTAAGGACGCGATACACAGATTACTTTGAAAGCTTTGCAATTTCTAGCTTTCATTGCACAACTAATTCTTGTCGCGTGCAATCTTATCACGTAGTTTCAGAACGCGATCATGGTCTCACACAATTTGACTACAATCCATTCACTGCCTGTTTAGTAAGGTCTTTAAGTTATTACTCTCTCAAGCAATAACGTCCAATGCTTCATTTCTCCTTTCAAATGGAATGGAGCGTTGAGTGCAGCTTTGACTAAACGAGTTAGATAATACAAACAACCAAATTCTTTATGAACTACTCCTACTTCGCATCATCCAAATTTCATGAAACACATGTATATGTGTAATAACCCAACTCTTTATACTAAGTTGAGGTCATTACTACTTAAATGATAATAAAACTGTCTTAAATCCAAATGGAAAAATAACTAAAGTGATACTAAACTGTCTTTCAAAATTTTAAAATCTCAAATACTCATTAAAATCATAAATAACTAAAGTGAGTAGAAATAAATCTCAAAAAATAAAATTCTAGTCGAGCCCTATCTAGTTTCAAAAAGAGAAATAACGAAAGTACAAAATACTGAAATAAACAAATAACGTAATAGCGAAAGCATAAGTGTTTTCCTATGGCACGCCACGGTCACTTCTTGTCATTCGCCAGCTTACCTCTGCCTGAAAAATTAAACATAAAAGAGTGAGTATAAAAATATACTCAGTAAGAGACCTACTACTAGCTTCGCTAGGTGTCTATTAACTTCCTATTAGAGTCCTGTAAAGAGGTACCTTAAACTGGCATGTTGCTGAACACGTGCAATCTGTAATCCCATAGGAACACTCTGGTTTTCGATGAACCCAAAGGAATACTTAGGACAAAACTGGTTTTCGGTGAACACAAGGAACACCTGGGACAAACTGGTCTTTAGTGAACCTTAAAAGAAACACTAAGACAATCGAGTTGTGAGTGACCCCGTCGAGTCACTCATAACATATCATCATCTCATATTGGACTGGTGATCATGTCGGACTACACAGTCATAAAAAGTGGTGATCCTAAGGGACACCCATGTGGGTACGACTCTAATAGATAAAGTGAATAGTACACCCTAACCATAGCATGTAGCATAACATAACATCATAAGCATGACATGAATATTAGTCGTAGCATTCTTAATCAAGATTAACATTTCATGCATAAACATCAACATCATCAAATGTCATCATCAACATATCTCATGTCATAACTATCAGTCATCTTAAACATAAACTCCCTCATGACTATCAATCATCATAAACATAAACTCATTATGCATCTTAGCTACCTCAATGCATAATGGAAAAATTACATGCAAGCTCTTATTTCAATTTGAAGGTTTAGTAGAAGAATCTCTTACCTAGAGATTAGCCTAATTCAAAAATATAATCCTGGCAGCAAAGTCAAGCTTCCCAAGAAGAATCCTAAACATTAAGGTAAAATACTAAGATAATAAGTTTAGTGGCTGCTTAAAGACCCAAAAACCATTTAATTCAACTTACCCAAAGTTGAGGTTGAATTCAATTTTATCCTTGGTTGGGAAAATTCCACCGCTCAAACTTCCAATTGATCTTACCAGTTCTTTAAGAAAATAATTCATTTAATCCAAAATTAAATTATTTATAGTCCAAAATTAATCTCTGTTGGGTAATCCAAAAACCCAATCAAAAAACCAAAAAACTTACTGAAATAGGTGGGAAAAAGGACCAAAATTAAGACTAGTGGCTTAGCTCGAAAGATGGTGGCGGCTTGTGCGGACGGCTTGGTAGAAAGGGACGACTTGGACGCGGCTCGGCTCGACTACGGCTCGGGCAGCTCAAAAGGATGGCTAACGGCTTAGGTTGTCTTGCATACAACTCACTCAGATGCGACTTGTTTGATCAGTGATGGCTGACAGAAGGGTTGACGCGGAGGAGAGAGCACGATTGAAAGATGGTCGTCGACTCAATTCACGCGGATGATCGACGAAACACGATGGGACACAGCAACTGACGACGAATGGAGGCAGACAAAGAACGACGTGTGGTGAAGGGAGGATCGGTTGTGACGTGTAGATGCTAGGTAGAACGATGCGGTGGAAGATAGAGAAGACGCGATCGGACAGCTTACGAAAGGTACAGCGACCTGTGGTGCCTATCGTACGGAGGAAGGTGACGACGACGGACTTGTTGGCGGCTAGAGTTTCCTTTGTGAGGTTAGGGTCAAAATGAAGAAGATGATGAATAGTGAGATCCCACGTTTTTCGAGGAGCCTATTTAATGAAATAATAAAATTATTATTATTTTCCTTTTTCTTTTTCCTCTTTCCCCAATCTATTCCAAATAAACAACTTCTTCTCTCTCTTCATTTAAATCCAACTAAATCTCTTTTAAAACTTAAATAATCTCTCTCTCTCCAATCACATCACCTTTATCTTTCCACAAAAAAAAAAAAAAAATACTAATCCAATCTCTAATAATTATATTATTTTCATAATACAATTATTTTAACTTTAAATTCAAATAATTATATACTCCTACATATAATTATCCAAAATTCTCTCAAATACAAATCCCCTAACACAATTCACTTAAAAACAAACAAACTCAATCATCGATTCCAAATTCAATTAATTAGATATTTTTCCAAAGTATCTAATAAATTCTCATCTCTACAAATCAAAGTTTTCCAACATTAGACAAAGTTAAACTTAAGATAATTAAGAATAAATTACTTTAATTTGGGCGTTACAATATGGTAGATAAAAAGATGGAAGAATAATAATGAAAATATTTTGCATTTATAAATAGAATTATAGGTCCTATGACCATGGAGTTTGACTTACAAATAGAACACCAAAAGAAACTAAAAATGGAAGGAAAATGATTTGAGCATTAGAACACAATCTCTTATGTTCTTTGGCTTCATTTTTACCTATTACTTTGAGGGTAAATGAGATTTGAATTGGTTTACATCTCTCACTCTAAGCTCTCACATAAAGAAGAGAATAAATTAGAGGAATAAAGTTGAGCTCATCTTCGACAAATTCTCACACACTTTGAACGAAGGACGTAATCCTTGTAGTTATAAGCATTGAATTAAGGGGACACAATATAGGTTGCCATATCCTGACTTCTTATCAATACTAGTCCTTCACACGTGTCATACATGTGAAATTTGTGTTTTGTTTTCACTTTATTGGCTAGGTTATTTTTTATGATAACAACCTTTTCTTAGTTGAGTATCTTCATTTTCAAGTGATTAATTTTTCTTCCAACTGTTGTTTAAAATTAAATCAATAAATAGTTCTTAAAAAAGGAATACTACATGATTGTTAGATAATTCTACTTTGTCACCGTTAGAAAAATGAAATAATTATATTACATTAGTTTTCTATGCTAAATTCTATAAACTTTTAGAAAAGAAAGTTGATGATGGAAAGAAAATACAAATCAAGAGAAGTGGGAAACACAAAATTTTTCTCTTATACATGTACATATAGGTATTCTTAAATGCATGACAATTGATGAGATTTCATAAATCACTACCAAATAGCTATCAATTAAGGATGTATTGTCATTTTCTATTGTCGTTTGTTTGGACCTTCGAATGTGCTTTCACTTTTACTGATACTTATAGATTTACATATTAGACTAAATCTAGAAACCTCTTGATCTAATTAGCTTAGTCTTGGGTGGATAGATTGATTAAACACTCGACAAATAATGAAGATGTTATAAAGTGCAATTTTTATATATCAATATAAACTTGAAACGTTGATGAAATGTAAACGATTTTCTAGAGATATAATTTTAAAACAAACACATCTTAAAAAGCTTAAAACAACTAAAATAAATAAATACATAAAATAAAAAGAGAGAAAGAAAAGAAAAGTCTTACCTTGAAACTCTAGGATTAGTTGAATGCTATCCAAATTGTTTGCACACTTTAGATGTAGAAAAATGGATTCTTATAGTCATCCAAACCTCAACTAATTGATGCCATTTAAGAATTTCTAGAGTTTTATTAATTATATTAGTTAACTGATTTAGTTATTAATTTTTTGCATTTAATAGTTAGGATAAATTTTTCAGTTTCCTTATGCTATAAAACTATTCATTAGTTATAAATCTATAAGAGGAAAATGAATTATTAATTATTTTCATTTTAGAAGTTGGATGGGCTTTGGGTTTCTTGAACTATAAGTTCATGAGTAATTAATCTAATAAATACATAAGGTATTTATAAAATCCTCTCATTTATTCTTTAATTACCGTACAAATAGAAAAGTGAAAAGACAAAATTGTTACCAATGCAATAATAGAAAATGATATAGTGGAAGGGCAAAAATGTCATAAAAAATTTCTCCTCATCCAAGTTTTTATATATACTATAGATAATGTTAAGCAGCGGTGTGACGTCTTTTCCTTCTTTATCTAACATTCTTACCAATCACCTTTGTCTTATAGTGATTCATATCACCTAGTGTTAATCTCTTTATCACCTGGTTGGTTGACGCATGCATAGGTCACCTAATGTTAAGGGTATAACAATAACCCGAGTAATCCAACAACCTGGACTATCTATCAGGTTTATTATTAAGCCTAGTTCTAGAATAAGGTCTTACCAAAATTTGGTTAAATTGAACCTAGTCCTAGAGCTGAGCTCGAAACCTATCTATCAGGTTCGACATTTATCAAGCATAACACTAGAGTTAAGGTTAATGTCTTTAAAGTTTTTGTTAAATTGAACCCGGTCCTGGAGCTTAGGTCAGAGCCTGTCCATCAGGCCCAATATTCATTAAACCTAGCCTTAGACCTAAGGTTGATGTCTTCAAAATTTTGGTTAAATCGAACCCAATATTAGAGTTGGGGTCAAAACCTACCATCAGATCGCATATCGAACCAAGTTCAAGGTTAGTGATACATTAAGGCAAGTGCTAGACGCATAGCCTACGCGCAAGGCAGACAACGTGTAAGGCAAGGGTGACAAGCCCTACGCATAAAGAGGCCACGCAAGACGTCAGACACGTGGCCAGGTGAGGCGTGCTTGTGCTTGTGCGTGAGGTTAGCATGCGGACAACCCAACGCACGCAACCAAGGCCCTGCCGCCCATCCCTACGTGCCAGCATGTGTCAAGATGTGTTTTTGGGCCATTTTGGTGAGTTTTGGAAGTTTTAAGTAAACTTTTGATATTTTCTTGGTCAAAGGGAATCAAATGGATTATTTTACCATTATTTCAGGTCAAAAAGAGATCAAGCAAATTTATAGACCAAGGACTTAAGCTTGTATCTGTGAGTGAAAAATGAATTTATTAAAGTGATTTCAAGCATGTTTTTAAGCTATTTGAGAAAGTGAACGCTCACTTATAATTGTAAATATTATTGTATCGTAAGTTAATAACAAAAGAAATATCAACTGAAACACAAGAGACAAGTAGAGCAACACAAACAACTTTGGTAACCCAGTTCGTTGAGACAACATCCACATCTGGGGGGGGTCTTTTACCCATGATAAGAGATTATATTACTCGTGTAGAACTTGATGATTACAATGTTATGACATAGGGTTTAACATTCATCATATATTTTACTGTGCTAACCATGAATTGACACAATAATCAGACACAACAATTATCATAACATGAGAAGGATTACTCCCCTTAATTAAATGGGTAATTCTAGCTTCAAGCCTCCCTGAACCATTAGAATAACCTCTCATTTTCAATATGTTGTTTCCTTACTCGTTAGATCTCGATGTGCATATTGAAAAGTTACCTTGAATCAGAATTCTTTCTTCTTACTTGACGAGCATGACCTTCATTCCTTAAATAAAGCTGAACATCTTGGTTGTTTTGCATAATCCAAACAATTCTTAATTAAAAGAATTTTGGAATATCCTAACCGTGCTCCTCACATACATATATCCACCAATAATTAATTAATAAATAATAAAGGAAGTGGGACCACATCATAATGAACATAATAAGCTTTCCCTTGGGCCCATCTTCCTTTATTTGCGCAGACAAGCACCCAATTATCAAACCACAAATTTAAAGAAACATGTAACTGCTACACATCATTCCATCAACACAGAATCAACACTTTCACACCTAAAGAACATACCTAACTGAATGAAGCATAAATTCATTCATTTAAACCAAATCACTTCAGATAAAACTGATTTCAGATCACAAGGCGGTCAGCTACAAAATAAAGACAAGTCTTGAATCCATTCAAAAGCAACACAAAATAATCATAAACAAAAAATAATCTCAGTTGTCTCCCTCTTGCGGTATGACAAATATAATTAGGAAGAGGGCCTAGAGGCAGAAGTTGAAGGAACTAAACGACGAATAGTGCCAGCAAGCAGACACGATTCCTTAGTCAAAACTTGAAACACTCGAGATGTAGTAGCAGTAGGAAGACGTAGGCTGTTAGTAAGAATAGAATTTTAGTGAACTGTAGAGCAGAGACGCTAGAATCAGGATAAAACTCCAAGGGTAAATTAAGAGCACGAGCACCTTGAAACAACAAAAAACTCAACGCCAATGTCTTGGGAGCAAGACCAGCAACATCAATAGGCAACAAGATATAGGAATTCTGAGACAACACTACTAGAAAAATGACCAACGATGACAGTTAAACGTTGTAATATTTAAAATTCGTGACAGTTATTTTAAGTCATTGTTCCAGCAATCATGGAAAGTCTATTATGATAGTTTGAAAAAACTATCACAATAGATGTTCTTCATGACAAAAAATATATGTCACGTATCTTTTATTAATGACCGATAATAAATATCATTATTTATATTTTATGACAGAAAATAAATGTCACATATCTAGTATTACTGATAGATAATAAATGTCATTATTTATATTTTATGACAATGACTAACTATCATCATTTCACCTAGCATGACTTTAATTGACTGTCAAGAATAAGTTTTCCATGACAATTGTTTTTAGAATACAAATGTCATATACTCTTCCCTGTTTTTCTTGCCGCCCTGCCATTACACAAGCCAATTCAAGCACAAGGTACTATACAACACACCCATATAGAAACAAACCGTCAATACTTTAATATATATACGTTAATATACACTTTGTAATATTTGTACAATTGATGGTAAAGGGTTTGTACAATGATAGAATGAACATACATGTTTTAGTACCAACAAGCTATTTAAATAAGTACATTTCAACCAAAATTTTGTTACCAAACCAACAAAAAGGCCTACAAATCAATCAATTGCTCCAATATGGCTTCACTACTCCAATAGATTCTTGCAAAACCTAGTAAGAAAACAAAATATTATGACTCTACACATCAATATAAGAATATAAGAAAAGTTTTACCCTTTGTAATGCCAACACAACGTACCAATTCAAGCCCTAGTTAAAAGGGGAGATAAATCGAATATACAACACCAATTATTAGTTCATAATATATCTCAATACATCATCCCCCCCCGCCCCGAAATATAACTTTGAAGTCATTTAAACTAATATCAAGGAGTTTATCCACTCCAAACCAATATATGAAATTGTTTTTCCATCCAACAACACAATTCCAAAATGACCTCAAACCCTATAAATCTTAACTTCTTCACACAATTTAGTTATGTCCACAAGAAATCCCAACATCACAGAATTTCAAAGAGAAATAGGTAAAGATAAATGGAAGATATGAAGTTTCAAATCTTGACAAGATAACCAAGCATACACAACAATGCATTCTTCTTCCAACAAAAGCTCCATTTATTTTTCCCTTTCTTTTAATCAAATAAAGAGACATACAACAAAAGTAGTATTATCTAGAACTATGATACAATTAATTTTCCAAGTTCCTTGTAACTAAAAGTGAAAAAAAATTCATATCTGAATGGATCACCTTCAGCCATACACGACCTTATTGCATTTACATTTCAGCCATCTAAAACGACATAGTTATTCAATTCATGTAGCAAACTAACCTGTCGAATTCATTGCCAACAGTATCGATTACTACCCCATCTTTCCAATTTTATAGATCTTTGTGTTCATTACTACACGCATTTGACGAAAGAGAAAATATGAACAATGAGACAAAAAATTATTAAATATGACATTAGAAACAAAATATGGTAATAGCTCCATAAGCTACCTAATAAGTCTCTTGAGCAACCAATGTGAATCTCCTGCACATAAACAAATACTCTATACGTACGTTAGAAAACCATGCATTGGTTCATCATCTTGTTAAACATGAAGAGATTGATCACAAAGTAAAGTTGAAAGAAAAAACTGAAGAATTTTGTTTTACCAAAATATGTCCCCATATAAATTGGTTCATCATCTTGTTAATAACATAATTATTCTAGAAAAAAGCACATATAGGAAAACCCAGGTTGAAAAAAAAATCTTACCAAAATATGACATTTTATGGCAGCTCCAACAAAAGCAGCTCCAACACAAAACTTTCTTTTTCTTCTTTCATTTAATTTAAAAGCATCTTTTGTGGTACCTATGGGGTTTGTTTGTACCTTAACTGGGAAAACATTTATATCCACTAAAATATGTGACAAAGTATTTCAAAAAAATTAATTAACGATCTTATTCTAAGCACAATATACGTGCTTCCCTACAAACTCTACCCACTCGGACCGTATATAGTCAATGTCATCTTATGTGTAAGTATGGGGTGAACCTTTCATCTGTAGACAATAAAGTAGTTCTAAATGAGTTTCATTCATAATAAGTTATAAATGCATGATAGTTTTAAAACTGTTATGTTTACTATGTCTATGATAGAAGTACTCTTTGACAATATGATGTCATGCATAAACCGCATGACATAGTAACCACATACGACTACTCCTGATTGCTTAGAACACTGTGGATACACATACAAAAGACTTAACCTATGTTAAAAATAATAATTAATTTACAACTATAGTAATAGAGGTATTCACATACCTTTACGATCCTCCAAATTGATTTTTTCTTCTTCGTTATGTTGAACGACCTACAAAAGAATATCAGGCTTTTACCTACTTAAAGTAGTGTGGCATAAAGAAAAAAGGAAGTAACACACTAAGTATCACATACATTTCAACTACTTCGGATATATCTTGGTCAATACAGTTTTCAAAGAGCCTATCTAAAAGTCCAGTGATTCCTAAATATACGTGTGAAATAATAAGACTGCATGTTAGACTACTGTATTGAAAATTTCAATCCTTTACTTTAGGTTATCCACATACCCATAAATTTAAGGAATCAGTAAGAGTTGATTATAATCTATGCCAAGTAATCAAGCTGTCAACAATTAGGCACGTTCTTCTTTAGAACTTGAATAACTAATGGACCCAATGTCAAAGAACTTGTATAGATTCAAAGTTTTTGTTGATCCCATAAGTGTGTATAGATACCTAAAGTGCATTAAAAAGAAAATGAAAAGCAAGAAATTTCAAACATATTTACTGAACAGTAACGCTGTAATAACATATCTTACATTATGTATGCATCAAGACAAGCAGTAGCTATTAGACTCATAAAAGAGAAGTCCTTCAACGACCCAATCATTATGCAACAATTTCTTTGCACCCCAAAAACCTCAACTGGCATGGTGATTTGAATTGATGACGCCATATGTTCAGCCAATCGTAGTAAACATCGTAGGGCAACTAGAGCAGTTTAAATTGGTGTGGGTGCGAATATGGTCATATCCTTAGTAAATTTCCTAAACTCCATCTACCAAATATATTACAATTAGGGTTAATATAAATTGCAACATGGATATTGTTCAATGGAAAATGCATTACCTTTATAATGTCATTAATTACAAGATGTCGTCGCAATAATATGTGTGAACCTACTTCTTAGGACATTTTATAGATCCCTTTCTTTGTCGGTATGGGAATTGCACAATCACCATCCACCCCGACATCTACTGCCACCTTAATGTTGTTACCTTCTACTTTCGAATCAATTATAGTCTTCTATGCAACGACATGTTCTTTTGTTTCAAATGCCAACTTACATGAGGTTCCAACCTATTTAGAAGACTTTGTTAAATATGTATACCTGACACGAGTTTAACTACCGAATGAAGTTAAACTTTGGATTCATTGATTGTGGTGAAACTAACCTTCATTTTCTCTAACGTCGCACCTGCCAGCTACTCATTGTCCTTGGATATGTTCACCTTTAGGAATCAAAGTTAATGGTAAGGACAGTATATACATAGAACATATAACGTTATGGATTAAGGGTCCGTAGAAAAACATACCTATATTTATTCATTCACTTTAGCCACATCCTCAACGTCTTTGTGTCATTCTAAATCATTGGATAGATCTTCAAACTCGTTGAAATTTTCAGCCCCTTTGATGGATGATGTTCATTTAGAACCCCTACCCGATTCTTCTTTTAATTTGCCAACGCAATCATCCTTTTCTTTCATTTTCAATAAATTCGCCTCCAACTCTTTAATTCTTTGGGCCATTCAATCGTGTGCTTTAGAAAGGGCCTTGTCATCGTCTTTTTGATTTGTTTTTGGTTGTGTTGGGGTATGGAAGTACTTTTTCTTCATCACATACTTCCTCACACCGCGGACTATTCCAGGTCGATCCTTACCACCTATAGCATGTGTTAGTATATCCTCCTCACTTAAAGCATTACTTGTCTTTTAGGTGGCTACGAGTTCATCCTAAAAAAGCGGGAAGAATGGAAATTATTTACTATAAGATTGACAACTTCCTTCGTCTCTTCATTAGGAAGTTGTCCCTTACGATCCACACGAGCTTGTTTCCATACTATGGATCGATCAATTGGATCCAATGACGACACTTTCTATTTAAATTTCAAACACCCCTTAAAGTCAACTTTTGTTCTTATCTTATGCAAGCTTGAACACATACCAATTGTTTAAATAATATTAAACTTTTCCTTAAAAGGAAACAGAAAAAAGAAATTCAGAACATCCAAGTCAAAGTTAAAATAATATTAGGTATTAATAATATGGTTTTTTTTCACCCTAAGCTTTCATTTGAAACATGGTATGTACAAAATCCACTTGGGAAAGGGAGGGGGTCAAAATGGTGAAATTAATAAGCTACAGGTTAAATACCACTACAAGAAATATGGGTTTCTATGACAGTTAGATATAGCCAAATTGAGGTTGGAGGGTGAAAAAAATGTCATAAATACTCAAAAATTGTTATGTAAGTGAAGTCTGTGAGTTTGCCAATTTTATTTTGAATTCTTGAATTGTTTACTTATTTTCTAGGAGAATTCTTGAATTCTTGAATTGGTTCTCTAGTAGTTTCTTAGGATAGAAATGGTTTATTTGAGAATTCAAATCATACACTTTAGGTCAGGTATCGACTTTTTAAATAGATTTAGGTTCTTGGGAAATAACTAATGAAAGATTAACATGACTATAACAGCTTCTCTTTTGTAATAGGAATGAAAATTTGGTTTCGAGCTAGTTCTTCCTGCTCCACTGTCGCCAAATGTGGGGATGATGAAGAGAATCAAGTGGTTCCAATGTCGCCACCACCTCCAGTTTCGAGCTAGTTCTTCCTGCTCTCCATTGTTTCTTCTTCTTCGAATGATTTCAACTAGATCTTAAGAAATCTGAGGTAATGAGTAAATGTTTTCGCATTAATTATTTATATTTAACTTGTCTTTCAATCTTACGAATGATAGTATACCTTTCTATTTATGGTGTATGAGGTTATAGAGATTATGATGATGAAGGAAAAATTTTCAAAATGGTTGCTTGTTGAAGATATGTCAAGCCATGGAAATAGTATTAACTTTTTAACTTTAAGATAGTCATAATTATTCTTGCAATAAGGAGTGATGTTAAATAAAATATGAGTTGCTAAATTTCAACACCTATTATAGAAAAGAATAATTTATTGCCAAGCTTAGAAGTTACTATTGTTGAAGTGTGTATGTACTGTGTTGTTGAAATGAATGTGTATTGTGTTGTTGAAGTGAATGTGTATTATGTTGTTGAAGGGAATGTGCTGTATTGTTGAATCAATTTTGTTTCCTTTTATTTTCTTACTAGGTTTTGCCGGAATCCATTGGAGCAGCGAAACCATATTTGTGGCAATTCATTGATGTATAGGAATTTTTGTAGGTTTGGTAGGAAAATTTCTGGTTTAAATGTATTTATTTAAATAGCTAGCTTGTTCATAACAAACCATATATATACCAACACTTAAAGCGATATTATAAAGTGTATGTTTCTTTATATTAAAGTGTTCACTGTTTCTTTCTATATGTGATTGTATTGGTATGTGTAATGGTATGTGTAATGGCAGGGCAACATGAAAAACAGGACCCAATAAAAAATAGTGCAAGCAAAACAGTGACTAAAAACAAAATTATGACATTTAAATGTAAAAAAAAATTGTCATCGAAAAAGTTTTATTGACAGTTAATTAATGTCATGGAAACTGAAATGATGACAGTTAATAAGTGTCATAAAAGATAAATAATGACATTTAATATCTGTCATACAATATTAACAATGATAGTTATTTGTTGTCATAAAATTGTAAACAATGACAGTTATCCGATGTCATAAAATATAAACAATGATAGTTATTAACTGTCATCGAAAATAAATAATGACAATTATAGTCTGTCATAAGATATTGAATTTGTGACATTTATTCTATGTCATGAAAAACCACATTTCGTGACAGTTTTGGGGAACTGTCATAAAATACTTTCTATGACTACCGCATCAATGATTGCAAAAAACTGTCATGAAAGCTTTTAATGACAACATTTAACTGTCATCGTAGGCCCTTTTTCTACTAGTGTACAAAACATGTAATTGCTCGATTAAAAAAGGTTCCCCACATGACAAGATGATTTTATGTTTCTTAAGCCCATAACTTTCATATTCCTAATACACAGCAATTGCAAGAACTTTAGAGATATCATGAAGTAAAAATGTGCATCCATTGCATTGATACTAGCAAAGATGCAACATTTTTGCCATTAATGGAGTGAATTTAAAGACATAATCGCACTTGCAGACATTAATAATACTCTCAAATTTTAATAGAGAATAAATGCATATTCGTACCAGGCAAGCACTCCAACAACTGAAATATTAATTTACTTGAAATTGATAACATTCCACCTTATATTAGTCAAGTTATGGTTTATAACCACAACAATACTGAAGTAACACTTAAAGATATATAGCCAATCAACTTCTTTGTTTTTTCTAATTGTAAAGAAATGATCCATGGAATAATTTGAAAAAATATGAAATCTTAAACTTTTATGGAAAGAATGACAATACAAAGATATACATAGAAGAAAAAAATATATAAAGAAAATCAGCATGCAGCTGTGTGTGTGTGGACATTGAGGAATAAATGTAAAAAACTCCTATAATCAAATATAACAAATCATGACTTACCAACTCCTCCATAAGATTTGCATACCCTTTCTTAGACATTCAGTGATTGTACTTGTGTTGCTTTCGCTTCTCCTTCACGTGTTCACTTTTTTCTTTACATTTGATTATACAAATTTAATCAATTAGCATATCGAGCTTAAAAAATTACAAATCAAGTTTAAAAAAGGATCAGAATCGTCATACTTACTTTGAAGTCTTCCTTCAACTAAGATGCAACAAATTTATTCCAGTGTTCTTGTTCTATGAATGAGTACTCATTTGGCAGAAATTTTAATTTTTCTACACTATCCTTAAATGGTAACATATATGTTGCCGTCAATCTGTACTTGAATTGATGAAAACATATGCCAACATTCTGAATGAGAATCTTCTTTGATCTAGGGTCAACTACAAATTCGGCCTACATAATATTCACATAACATTCTACATATTAATGGAAATGGATATTTTACAAAACTTGAAATGTCGATGGCGATTGTTACCTCAATTAGACCAATTAGAGTATGTAATTGAAACATGGAACCGTACAGTCGTTCCTATGAAACTCTTTAGCTTCATTGCATTTTAACCTATTGTTTAACCCAACTCGTTGTACTCAATCACCAATCTTCGACCCTCACTCCTAGCACGAGTTATTTCCTTCATTTCTGTAGGACCACGTTTTCTCTTTTATGTACTGTTTTCCCCTCTTTCGTCAGGTGTAGCAATATCCTATGAATCAACCATATCTATAATTCTGGTTTCGTACATAAAACAAAAGATGGTTAGTAAAAATAGTGATCTAATAGTAAGAAAAAAAACATAGTTTCAAAACTGCAAAAGGAAGTTCATAGTTAAAAAACGTCTTAAATGTTAGCTGTGAAATAAGTAACGAAATTGTTCTTACACACTTACTAGGGAAAAATTCATACTAAAAATAATAGAATACATAGTACTCTCAATATAGCAAAAGAAAGACATAATAATGTTCGAATTTGTAAAAAAACTCTTGAACGTAACATGAAATATTATTGCTTCATAACAGTAGTTTCTGAAGCAATGGTATATGGAATTGACATTGTCCTGCAAAGAAACAACAACAATGATCATGAACATTAAACAAAACCAAAGAAAGACATAGTAAGATTCTTACTTTACATACTTATAAAAGTTAAGTAGTAACTCATGTGCCTTCACAGTCGGGTCTAGTGTATGTATCCCTACTTTCATCAATGTAACCTGTTGTATTCCATTTTAAGACTGGGATAGTGCGGCAACATATCTCCAAGGTTATCATTAGCACATTTTTACAGAAAGTATTTTTGTGGTGGCCTTACAACAATGGACCATCTTGCATCAACAGGATCTGAGACATAAAAAACTTGTTCTCCGTGTGTGGCAATAATGAAGGAATATGAAGAATGTTCAATTCGGATAAGGTCAACCAACGTGAAATGAAGATCGTCAGTTCGAACACTAGTCTTATTTTCAACCTATTTGCATTTGAAACGAACAATATTAAACGTATTGTAACAGGCTTCCCAAATCTCTTGAATCATCCCATAGAAAGACATGTTACCAATTACTGGATTTTTGTCCTTCACATTAGACACCTGCATTGTCGTTGTTGCTAATATAATCCCACTGTTTTAAACAGTTCGATAGTCATCATGAGATTTTGTGTGGTAACAAGATTCGTTAATCAGATACCCCTTATACGTCATTACACCAGGAAGGGGGCCATGTGAAAGCCATCATATTGTGTTCGAGACGACTTTTTCTTCATGTAATTTTCTCATCACCTATTAAAAAGAACAGTTAGTCATTGGGACTGGTTCCCAATAAGAAGAAAACAACAAGTAATTTGAAGTAGTCATTGACCTGATCTCGTATCCATGCATCGAATGATCAATTATGTTCAACTTGTAGTCATTGTTCATTTTTTGCTCTTCTTGGGTTTTCCATTTTCAGATGGTTCATATGTCGTCTACAGAATTGGTCACAAATAAAAATTATGTACTGTGAAAGGTAACTTAATGGTGGTGGTGTATGATCATAGGAATGCTTACTCTATATATGGATGTACTTCTTTAGTATTTTATAAAATGTGAATATGTGCTTGCTTCAATTGTTGTATATCGGGTCGAACATATGTTTCTGCTGACAGTGATCTATGGATTTTTATCTTCCCTTGAATTTAATGACCCAAGACCAATTGGATCTAACCTAGAAAGGAACTCTGAACAGAATTCAATAGCCTCCTCACATATTTGTGCTTCTACAATGCATACTTCAGGTCGATTTCTATTACGAACATAACTTTTCAATACTTTCACGTATCGTTTAAATGGGTACATCTACCATAAATATACATGACCACAAAGCTTTACTTCCCTCATAAGATGAACGATGAGATGAATCATAATTGTGAAAAACGAGGGTGCAGTACTTCTCAAGATTACATAAAGTCATAACTATATCTTCTTGCAATGCATCAAGCTTTTATTCCGAAAAACTTTTAGCGCAAATTGCATTGAAGAAAAAAACACAGTCTACTTATAGTGTATCTCACATTCTTCAGTAGGACTTAGCGTATTGCAATTGGAAGCAGTTGTTGCATTAAAACGTGACAGTCATGTGATTTAAGGCCAGTAAGTTTTAAGTCATCCAAAGAGACAAGACATCTAATATTTGATGAATACTCTTCTTGAACTTTAATTTCAAACAAAGTCTTACAAAACTGATAATTTTCTTCTCTTTACAATGTATAGCATGTTGTAGGTATGTAAGTTCTATTACCTGTAACCATTAGTGCTAATTATGGTCTAATATTCATCTCCACTAGATCAAGTATAGTATTCATCATATCTTTAATTTTTTCTAGTATATCAAGCAATGTTCCTACTATATTCATGCATACGTTATTTTCAATATACATTGCATCTAAACAATGTCGTACATCCAAGTTCTTCCAATATGGTAGTTTAAAGAAGTTTGATCTTCTTTTCCAATAATCATTGTCACATTCGTTATTCAATGTCTTGTCACACTTCTTTCCACATGAAAATATCATTTCTTTGAGTTTAAAGTAGATGGGCTCCCCCTACAAGGGCTGTGGAAGATTTTCATGCTCTTTCTTACCATCAAAATTCTTTTTCCGTATTCTATATGGATGATGTCTTAACAAATATTTCTTGTGTCCCATGTATGCGTTTTTTTCCATATTGTAGTTTGATTGAAGTAGTCTTTTCTCCATATATTGGACAAGCTTTAAAACCTTTAACACTACAACCACATAGATTGCCGAATGCAGAAAAACCATTGATAGTCCACAATAGCACAGCTCGCAAAGTCACACATTCTTCTTTATATGTATCAAAACATCGAACCTCATCTTCCCAAAAAAAATTTAGGTCATCAATTTAAGGTGCTAAATAGGTGTTGATATCGTATCTCGGTTGCTTTGGACCTGATATTAACATTGTCAACATCAAACATTTCCTTCTCATACATAACCATGGTGGAAGGTTGTATATTGTAGTAATAACTGGCCAACAACTATAGTTCGTCAATAAATCTCCAAATGGGTTAATTCCATAATTCCATAAGTTGACAAACCCAAATGGATATTTATTGGTTCTGACCCAAAGGTGGGCCACATGTGATCTATCAACCTCTATGATGGAGTATCAGTCAGGTATCTCCTTATACCATCAAATTTTCTATCGATCGAATGCCAATGCAAGTTCTTAGCATTCTCAAAGTTCTTAAACATACTAATAAATCTTGGAACTATTAGAAAATATTGTATCTGCTTGGCAGTCACTTCGCTTTTTTCACTTGTTGAGTTTTTAGTGATCTTCCACCTTGACAAACCACACTTAGGACACTTTTTCATGTTTGCATACTCTTTTTTATACAAACAACAATCATTAGGACATGCATCAATTTTTTGGTAACTCACTCCTAAGGCACCTATTGTTTTCTTTGCTTCGTATAAAGAACTAAGTATTTCATTGTTTTCAGGTAGTAGGTCGCTTATTATGGACAACAATTCAGAGAAGCTAGTGTTACTCCAACAATATCTAAGCTTTAAGTTGTACAATCTCACGGGGGCCGACAACTTCGTGAATTTCTTATATCCTGGATATAAGGATTTTTTTTGCGTCATCAAACATAGTATCAAAGGTATTAGATGTATTAAAAAATTAGTCATGAGCGGATTGAACCATATTCACTATATTAAAAAAATCATCGTGTTCATAGTTTTCATCTACTATATTTTCCATTCTACTGGTAACATTCTCTAAGTTCAAATCTCCACCATGCCAGAACCATACCTTGTAACTTTGATCAATTCCATTGGCTTACAAATGATACTGAACTATTGAGATAACCTTAAGTAAATGATTCCCGAATTTCAAACATGGACATCTTATTGAGTTAGAACCTTTGGCATGAGAAAAACCAAATTGAATAAACCTTTTGACTCCTACATCATATTCTCTAGACATCCTATTTTCCATCATCCATGATTTGTCCATTGTGTAGTTGTCATAAACTTGAATCTTCTATAATTTCCCTCTAAACAAACTTGGTTACAAAAGAGATAGATGGCAACTGATAGAAATCAATCAGTAACTACATTTTATGATACATATATTTCATATAGAACCCACTAGAAATTAGAAGAACATGCAGAAGATCTACTTGGGTTCATATGGAACATTAGGTAAACAAATTGGTACACCCTTTGTACAACTACATATTGCAAATGGATCAAATTAAGTTTGAGCAAAACTTAATTTCATTGAAACTAGTGTTTTTTTTCTTAAATTAGTAGGTGAATTAACGAGGTAAAAATTTTCATATAACTTGCATAGTTTACTTATAAATACCTATACCTGCCACAGTATGTACATAAGAAAATGCAAACATAACCCTAATGAAAGACAACAAATTGAGCTCTCTATATTGTCCATGTAAAGTTATGATGGATCCTTTATGAAAAAAAGGATAGGTAGCTATGACTTCATGATATTTTTCTAGTTTTTAGGAAGAAGCAAGAAGAGAGAGAAGAAAATGAGGAAGAAGCAATAAAAGAGCAGAAGAATATGCAAGTTGAAGAAAGGAGAAAGAGGAGGAAAAAGCAAGAGATAGATAGTAGGACATAAAGCTATGATCTTCTGGTTTTTGTAATAAAAAAATCGAGAATTTCTTTGTCATTTTTTTTGTAAAAGTCTTGGTGGATTCTTTTGTTGGGAAAAATGAGAGAGAGCCATTGTTTTCTGGCATTTGCCAAATTTGCAAGGGTAGGACAGTTAATTTTGATTTCCTTAAAGTTAAAAACATGGATAAAGCTTGCATTTTCAATTCATTGCAAAATGGAGAGAGTTTTTTTTAGAGACTACAAACGATAATCAAACCTAACTTCTAAGGTCAATCTTGCATTTTTAGAATTTCTAGAATTTTAACTAAATCTTATTTATCCTCTTTTCTTTATGCTTTAATGTTAAAGATTTTTGCACTGTTTCTTCCTGCTTCTTCCCTAGGGGATGAGTCCAATTTAGACTTGTAATGCAAGGTTCATCTCCAAGAGTCTGATTCGAGGCAAGTTCTTATCTAAGGTTTTTCCCTTTCTTCCAAATCCAACTTTTCTATCGCTACAATACTCCTTGATTTAGAACAGATGGATTCCTACACTAAATTGAAGCATTCTCAACCAAACATTACATAAGAATTACTCTTATTTCGATAACATTTGGTTATGATTAATTTGGTCAAAATTAGATTTAACCATCTTAAAGAGCTCTCTATAAGTGTAGCCTACCTATCATTTTAAATTTTATAGTTTTATTCCAACAAGTCTTTCGTAGGGAGGAAAATATTAGAAACAAAAAAACGGACTCTTGACTCAAGTGGTATTATAAACAACTTACATGTAATTGTTATATTTATGGACACACAACTTGTTCCACAGAGGTTACAAACAACTTTTGGAGAACCTTCCAAATTGATTACAAGAAATAGACTAATTTAAATTGTTGAAAGGGTTAATAAAGTCTTCGACCATTCAAATCTGGTTAGGCACATGTTTTCTTTCGTTTACCCTCCTACTCTTTGTCTAACATATTAACACATACTCAACTATTATTGTACAACTTTGTTGAACATTTAAGTGTGCTTAAAGTTCATTGGTGTTTTCAATTACTATCTACTTCAACACAACTAAAAAATCCACACAAAAAAACAACAATCTAAACCAAACAATAAACATCATAATCATAATCATCAGAATCAAAATAATAATAAAAAGAAAAAAGAAAAATTGGTAAAAATGCAAAGGTATTCAAAAACTAAGACTTACAATTTGTAGTTATCTAGAAAGAGATGAAATATAGAGAAAAGGAGGTGGCGGTGTTCGAGAAGGACGTCGACGTTTTCAAGTAGCAGCAGCAGCGTTCGAAGGTAGCAGTGATGTTCGAATGTAGCAGCAACGTTTGAAGGCTTTCAAGGAGCAAATATGATCGGTCGACGACATTCAAGGAGAGAAAATGGGGACATTTAGAGAGAAAAGACGATTTTTGCGTTTCAAGGAAGGAAAGGGTTTTTCGTTTGAAGAAGGAAAATGGGAGATGGATAGGTTTAACGTGTCTCCCTTTTTAATAATTTTTTTAATGCCTTACATTTTATGACAAAAAATAACTGTCATGTATAAGATAAATCCAAAAACACTGTTTTTCTGTAAAAAAAAACGCGCATTTTGACATTTTTTGACATTTTTTTCTTCCCTCCTTTCAATTTGGGTTGAAATGAGCTATCATAATATGTCCCTTTTCTTGTAGTGCAACAGAAACGCTGCAGTCAGAAGTCTAGGGAAACAAATGAGAATGTTGATCCCAAAGGAGTCCATATGACACAACAAATGACAAAAGACAATTTCACCAACATTTATAGCAGATCCTGTACCAATCAAATAGATAAAATAACCCAGGGAGGTGCAAATAGTAGAAGTATGCATAGAAGGGATCCAGTTGGCAATACCTATCTTGTGCATAATAGCATATTTTATTCTCAGAGAAATAGTAGGTTGCTGACCATCACTAGGCCACAAATGAACAGTCCCCCCGATCAATTCTATAGCTAGTTGCTCATTGAATAGATAAGTGATTACTAGATCATCAACCACAGATAATCCTAAAATCCTATCCAGCAGGAAATGAGAAATATTAAAACACACATCACAAATATGTACCTTCTAATAATCAGCAGAGCTAGGATCATTGAATTCAATCGAAAGGTTGACAATCAATTCACAAATAAATCATGGATAAAAGGGGCCAACATCTTCCACTGTTTTGATTAATCCAATAGCTTGAATCAACTTAATCACCGAAGTACATGATAGATGTCAGACCAAGATATTCCACTCATCAACAATTCAATGTTGTATGACATACTTACACTTGTGCACACTGTCTTCAAAGTGGAAAGAAACACCATCAAGAGGCACATATGGTACATTTGTTGGAAGCTTTTGTCGACTAGCTTTAGTGGTAATCACGCACTGACTGTTGATAGGTGGACAATGAGGCATCGTGTGGATGAAAGAAGAACCCATAGCTCTTACAGATGGCATGGAAGAAGGATGCTAAGGCTACTCAATTGGAGGAGGAGGATCATCAGTGGAGACAAAAGGTGAGACCATGGTAGTATAGGGAACCTCGGAAGGGTGCCTAGTGGGAGACTCACCATATGTATCCACAAGAATACCAATATTACCAGAAATGGTATAGTAGGATTTTGAGGGATATCAATGGGTAAATGGGAATCACTCTAAGCATTAGGGAGCTCAGAATCAGCAAATCCAGGATGTGCATTCGTGTGGGTGTCAAGCTCAGTAGCATTCACAAATAGAGGGATGGAAAATGTAGGGTTTGGAGTAGTAGATTGGTTTGGAGAAGGTTGCAGTGGAGGAACATAATGGCGCATAGAAGATTGTGGCTGATGTAAACGATGCAGGTGTTGGATTTTATGTCCTAAAACTCGTAGATAATAAATATAATCCATTGACTGTTATTAATAAAGTGTTTTATTATTATAATTTCAATAAGTGTTATTGATTTATATTATTAGTTTGTCTTAATAACCTAAACCTAAATTAAACCCCATTGAACAGGGCATTCAGAGCACAACAGTTCCCAACAGCAGCTTCATCTTTAGCACTCGACCACTTTAATTCAGACTTGGGTGAAACTTTACCATCTTTACTTATGTTTCGGTTAGATACTCTCATCCAACCATCAAGCTCCCCAACATCTAAGGTCAAGAGATTTCAAGAACGTCATCATTCGTGATTTTCAGTATCCATAGTTGGCTCCATCAAGAATCGGAAGTCTTGTTGTTGAGCTTCCTTCACATAATTGATCCATTCATAGTAGTTTGCTTTGAAACCCACTCAGATACCAATTAAGAAAGTGAACGCTCAGTTATAATTGTAAATATTGTTGTACCGTAAGTTAATAACAAAAGAAATATCAACGGAAACATGGAAGAAAAGTAGAGCAACACAAACAACTTTGGTAACCCAGTTCGTTGACACAACATCTACATCTAGGGGGCCTCTGACCCATGATAAGAGATTATATTACTCGTGTAGTACTTGATGATTACAATGTTATGACATAGGGTTCAACACTCATTATACATTTTAACCATGAACTAACACAATAATCAGAAACAACAACTATCATAACATGAGAAGGATTACTCCTCCTTAATTAAACGGGTAATTCTAGCTTCAAGCTTCCTTGAACCAGTAGGATAATCTCTCATTTTCAATATGTTGTTTCATCACTCATTAGATCTCGATGTGCATATTGAAAAGTTACCTTCAATCATAATTCTTTATTCTTACTTGACGAGCACACATTGCACCCATTTATTCATCCTTCATTCCTTAAATAAAAGTTGAACATCTTGATTGTTTTCCAGATCAAAACAATCCTTGATTAAAAGAATTTTGGAATATCCTAACCTTAATACTCATGTACATATATCCACCAATAATTAATGAATAAATAATAAAGGAAGTGAGACCACAGCATAACGAATGTAACACTATTGTTTATAAATGATTTGAATTAAATTTTTAGGATGTTTTATGAATAATTTCCAAAGCATGTAATCTTCATTAAGGTATTTATTCAAGCATATTATTTACTGAAAAATGTTTATGGTATATTAGAAAATGAATTTATCAAGGTATTATGAGATTTAAAGACTCTTTATGCAAAAGGATTCTTTATAGAAGTTTAAGGTTTATGGTTTTATAAATGTTTTCTCGGAATCAAGATGTCTTGAACAGCCCTTAACGGGGTAGGATTAAGGGGTGCCAAGGAATTGAGGTAAGAACACTTGCCTCCAGGATTTGAGCTAAGGACTCATATCTCCCAAGAACATAGATTGGGGATGCTCATCTCTGAAAGTTTGGAGTTGGTATTGAGTAATCTCTACCACCTCCCAAGAGTAGATACTTGGGATTTGAAGAGGAAAAACAAGGATTTACGTTGTTGTTTCTTAAGTGTTTATTATTCACATTATTTATCATGGTTTACTATTTCTAAGGATTAATGAATTATTGTTTCTGAAAAGTTTATGAAAAGTTATTTAGAAAAGTTATCACTCACTGGGCTCGTTTAGCTCACACTCTTTCAAAATATTTTCCTACTTTCCAGGAAAAGACCATATCCTCGGAGCCTAAATATCGTATGTGTCTTTTTATTTTGAATTTATGTTAAGTTGGTCTTATGTAATATCAGATTTAGGTTTAGGGAAATTTGGTTTTAGGTTATGTTTTTATGTAAACAAAGTTAAGTCATGTCTGTATAAAACTTATATAAAGTTTGTTTAATGAGAAGAGGTTTGCCCAGTTGTGTTTAGAATTTATATGCATTAGCTTCCAGTTAAAGTTTAAGGATCAGCTGGTGTCGTTCTTGAAGAGCAAAAATATCAATTGGATTCACGCCACATCTCGAGCCAAGTAAGGAGGTACCGAGATGGGGTATGACAATTGAAAATATTATTATAATTATTATCTGGGTTTATAAATAGCATTGGAATGCTTAAATTGAAAAGAAAAGAAAAAAAATTCTTCTTCCTAAGATAACCCTAGCCGCCACCACTACTCTCTGTCCCGCCGCTTACCGATCTTGGTTTGATGAGTTTAGGTGAGTGTTTTGGATCTTTATTATAGGATTTTAATATCCATTAAAGGTTAAGTGAGACTTTAAATTAAGCTTATTATTAAAATTGGTTTTAGTTGCATGCCTTTGGAAGGTGCCTTTGACAAAACTTGAGGATTTAAGTGGTGACTTTTCCCATCAAGGTTGAGAGGATTTTTCAATCTCTATTTGGGTAAGTTTGGTAAGGAAATGTAATTAAATTAATAACTTGTTGACAAAAATTGTTAATTTAATTTAGGTTATGAATAGGTGGAATTGTGGTTTCATTTGCAACAAGGAACTTAGCATAACTTAAGGTAAAGGTTCTTCTACTAGATCCTCAATTGAGGGTTGGATTACTATTGGGCATAATTGATAATTTTATTAAGTAAAATTCTTGATTATTTTCTTTATATTTAGGTTAATTTGTGGGTTTTAGACATACCAATCAAATGTTAATTATTGGTCAAAAATAAATTTAATTTTGGATTTAATTTGTAGTTTTTCCTTCACCCATTAAAGTTAAATAAAGGTTCAATGGCTAATTTTTGAAGATTTAATCTTGAAATTTTTCCCAATCAAGGTTAAATTGAAAAATTTTAGATGCTAGCCATTGGTAAATTTTATTAAGGATATTAAAATTTTTCCTTACTGTTTAGGATCTACTTTAATTGGAAAAAATTGGTTGTCAGAAAAGAAATACTTTTAGCTAATCTCATGTAAGAGATTGTACTAGTGAACATTCAAACTAAATTTAAGAGACTGCATGTGTTTATGGATTATGCATTGATGGTAGCTAAAATGCATAGTTGATTTGTGTAGATGTAAGCTGATGTTACATGTTGATTATGCATGATTTATAGATTCCATGCTTTATGGACTTTTATGCTTTATGGATTGTTATGACTGATGATTCATGTCATGTTTATGTTGACTCTTACATGCTTTTGGACTATAATGTGTCTATTAACTTTAGCTGTTAGGCTTTATACCGTACATGTATTGTGTTTCTATCTTTGAGGTAACTTGCACAATTAGAGGTGTTCCGACGGGATCACTCGCATGACTATGGGTGTTCCTACAGGGTCACTCGCTCGCACGATGAAAGGTGTTCCTATAGGATCACTCGTAGGATGAAGGGTGTTCGTACGGTCTCACTTACCTAGGTGTGATTCATTGGACACACGACATTATTATTAGGTTCCTAATGAGAAGTTAACTGTCACGTCCCGCTCCTAAAGTCACTTCCTATAACGTAGTGGAGTCGTGCCGCCTAGACCATCAAAGCTTACCACATCGCATAGTAAACGTCGAGCGCTTAGTAAGCGGATCAACTTCTCTTTTACAACCTCAACGTAGGGCTTAAACGTCAAGCTTTCTTAACGCAGCAACGGAATTCAACAAGTTAAATTTCATTTAGCTTAGCCTTATCGTCGGGCCTTAGCTTAACAATACCTTTTAAATATGTACGTAATAGACATAAGATAATGCAGCTAAATGAGTACGAAACTTTTCTTTATCAACTTAAAACTTTTACAATGTCCAAACAAAACTTAGACTCTTCCTTACAACAAGACTAAAAACATAGTCTTTAGGCCTCCCTTCGCCTAGCACAGTTTTTCTAACTTGACATCTAATTTTCTCTCCTCATCGTGTAACAATCCATCGTGTTCTCTCTTCGCCACCAAGGTGCAGCTCTTTGCACCACGATGGCAGAGGCTTGATGGAACTCTCTTCGCACTAGTACTCAACCTCTGCTCTAGTTACTGCTCCTTTCTCTTCTTTGCCTCTTCAATTGCTTCCTAAAGATAGTCTTTCCTTGCCCACTGCCTAATGTTGCTTATTAAGATGGGGTACTTACAGGTGTGAAGCCTTCCTTCCCCTAGCTCAGTTCTTTAACTCTTTTGCTCTCTGACTCACGAGGTTAAGCCTTACTAACCTGGGTATTGCTCTCGTCTTCCTCAGAATCGAGTCATCCTCCCTAAGGAGCAATCTGCTTTACGAACTGGCTCCTTAGGCGTATTAGAAATCTCCATGGCTAACGTGCCATGTAAGGCTACAAAGTAACTCTGTCTTCCCTCCTTAACTAGGCTACAATGCCTAAAATCCAGTCTTCGCTTGACTTCAAATTTTGAAAACCTGAGGAGAGAAAACTTAAAACATAAGTCAAACAGACTTAGGGTGTGTTTGGATTGATTTTTGAAGTGTTTAATTTTTAAAATAATTTATTTTAAGCTAAATTGAAGTGTTTGGCATTTGTTTGAAATAATTTTTAAAAAAATGAGATTATTAAATAAATCATTTTAGAAAAAACACATTCAACCAAATTTTAGAATAAATGTTTATTTGGTGTTTAATGAGGAATCACTTTCAAATATTTATTTTTCTTCCTCTATTTTTTCTATTCCTTTTTACTATCTAATCTTCACTCCGTCTTTCTTTTAAATACTTTTGAAAAAAAAAAGTGAGATAATCAATTAAGTCTTCAGATAATACTAAAGCTAATAACAGTTGTAATAGCTAGAGGGACATTAGAAGAGAATAACACATGAAACTTTGTTAACCCAGTTCGGCCAATATTGCCTACGTCTAGGGAGTTGCGTACAGCCCTGATGAGTAATCTTTATTAATATTCACTTGAGTTAATATATATCGATACAGCATATGGTACTCTGTTCAATAATATAACTTAATAACATGCGTCTTGACATCAGACTCCAGGCTCCCCCAGAATTACTTATCTTCAGATGTCTAGCTTCAAGCTCCCCCTGAACACATGAGTGAATATTCATCTTTGGCAACGTCTTTTGATCCATCTAAAGATCCCCGTGATCATACCAATCACTTGTTTTGTCTGTTACTCATCAATTATTGTTACTAGGATCAACATGACGACCTTATAGATATAAGATCATCGTACCTTAGGAACCCAGTAGCTTATGCGGACGATCCTGACGTAAAAGATCTTCTTCAACTTACATTTTTTTTTTCTTCGTCGCACACGTAACAACTACGCAACGTCCTATTTATACACATATATAATATATGTATAAATCTTCTTTTCTCAACAAGATTCCTAAAATAGTGGAAAATCTTTAGTCAAAGATATTTCATAAAATCTCATCTTTTTATTCATTAATCAAAGATATTTAGTCAAAAATATTCCATAAAATCTTTTAGACAAAAACTCCAACGAACTCCCCCTTTTGTCTAAAAAAAATTTCTTTTCTGGTTCAACTGTGTCACACATTCGAGTGATAATAATGTGTCATAAACCACAGACTTCAGCACTGATGAAATCATTTCTCAAAATACGAACAAAATGTTTTCAATTTCTTCAGTTATCAAAAAACAACAAAAACAACTTCTGTTACTAAAAGACAAACAACACACAGAGTAAACAATCTTCAAAACAATCTTCAATCGAACAAAAAATAACAAAAATAGCAAAACCAGCAACAATATCAGCCCGTACCATCACCATCAATCACCATCAACTCCCTCTTTAAACAAAAAAAAAATACATCAATCAGTACTAGGGTCCTCTCGACTTGAGGATGGAGCAAAAGTCTTCAGATGACGAATAAGAGAATCGATTTCCAAACGCCGTTCAGACATCAGACTAATGGCAGTAGATAGCGAACGAGACTCGGTTGTAAGGGAATTAAGAATTCTGGAAGCCAACTCCTTATCAACAAAGAACCCATCAGTAGCTTCATCCCAGTCCGTCGTATCAAACAATCGAGGCCCTCAAGATGGATGCACATCATGATCTATGTCAGGCACATGACTGCCCTGAAAGAGTCTGTAGCTTAGTGATAATGTCTTAGGATCAGGGTCAGGTGCGTCCGAGGTGATTAATACAGCAGCATTTAAGTGTAGCAGTAAACTAGAAAAGAACCCAAATGATCCAACATGCCTTAACAGCTGATTATAGATAAATGCACCAGCGTCTACCCTGTCATCAATGCAGATGCGATACAAGAAGGTGCCTAATGCAGCAGAAACACTAGAGGCATGGGATGAAGGAAACAAATTGGCAATACCAATCTTATGCAGTATGACATACTTAACACTTAGAGCAACTGCAGGTATACCATTCACAGGCCACAAGGATAATGTCCCTTCAGACAATACAGAAGCCAAAACATCAGTTGATGGGGATGATGGAGAAAAGTTAATTGAAACAGCATTTCCCAGAAAACCATTTATCACAGTAAGGTAAATTTTAAATTTAAAACCCCTAATATGAATCGTCTGATAATCCAAGCTACTTGGGTCATTGAAATCAGCTAGCAAATTAACTATAAGTTCTCTAATAAGTTGAAGATAAAATGGGCCCACATCTGAAATAGTTCTAGATAATTCAGCCTTCTCAATCAGATTCATAATGCTCACAAATGAATGATGTTTGTCTGAAATATTTACCTCGTCTGCTATCCTCTGTTGCACAACAAACTTCTAACGCTGTCGTTTTCCTCAAGATGAAATGATATACCATTAATTGGGATTGATGGAATATTGAGAGGAATTTTCTTTCGATCAGCTTTAGTACTAATGTTTCTTTGAAGTTGTTGACCTTTCTTCCTAGACGACTTTGGTTCTGTAGGAACTAATGGAGTTTCTTGTTGAGCACTTGGATCAACTGTATCAGCAACAGGAACTTCGACATTATGATCACAAGGGGCAAAGCTCAACACCGTCGACATTATCAAGAGGGGTTTCTTCACTTCGAGCTTTAGTTCCTCCTTCAAGTACGTTAGATGTAGCAAGCGAAGCAACATGTGAGTCAGACGGAGCAGCAATGTCCGAAATAGAAGATTGAATAGGAGAAGAATAAAGCAATGGTCCTGGTTCTATAGAAGACATTTGACGAAGACCAGGGGTAGGGACGAACACACCCTCAGACGACGAACTCTCTTGAGAGTGATCAGACAGGACATAATCAACAGATTTTTCAGGAACAACATCATGTGCAGTAACCTTCTTCACTAATCAGGCAAGAGGAACATCATATAGGTCATCGGAGTCCATGTCAGAAAGATGAGCCTCAGATGCAGCTGGTGCAGCTTCGGCATCTTTCATAACATTCTCAGAAACTATTTCTTCGTGTATCAATTTAGTCGAACCACTGGGAACGTCTGCATGTGCTTTTTCAAATGGAAGTTTATATGGTCTCCGTGGTAGAGTGCTTTTGAATCACCGCCCACGAACTTGTATGCCATGCACAGCTGCTCTTGAACTCGGAGCTTCACGCAATTCTCAGTGGACTTGTCAGTGTAGGTTTCCTTACGAGTGTTCACCATTGTTGAATCTTCTTAAGAATAATAAACTTCAATCAAAATCACAGTTGAATATAAGAAGATGAAGAAGTCTGACGATCTGAGAATGAAACGTGTAGCTTAAAAAGCCATGAAGCCTTCTTAATTACTCTCTCTTACCAAGAAGGATTACCACACAAGCCGAAGGCGTTAATCCCTGTTTCGACGCAGACAAACCCATCATTATGGAACATGCAAAAGTGCTCCGTCATTTTAGCTAATTAAGGAGCTATATTTTACAAACTCCTAAACAGGCACGTAAATGCTCAAACGTGGTTGCATTGAGGGGTTTAGTGAAAATGTCAGTCAATTGTGAGTTCGAGTGAATGTGTTGTAATGTAATAACCTTATTTTCAATGAGTTCTCTAATAAAGTGATGCCTTATATCCATGTGCTTAGTACGACTATTCTGGACTGGATTTTTTGATATATCTATGACACTCATATTATCACAATATAAGGTCATAACATCTTGGATAATCCCATATTCATTCAACATATTTTTCATCCATATCATTTGAGTACACCCACTCCCTACAGCTATATACTCCGCTTCTGCTGTTGATAGAGATACATAATTTTGTTTCTTACTGAACCATGAAAGAAGATTATTCCCAAGAAAGAAACATCCACCAGAAGTGCTTTTCCGATCATCAGCAGAACCTGCCCAGTCTGCATTACAATATCCCACTAGTTCAGAGGATGTATCGTAGGAGTACAGAATCCCGAAATCAATTGTTCCGTGAACATATTTTATTATTCGTTTAACTGCATTTAAATGAGAGGTACGTGGATCTGACTGATACCGAGCACATATTCCCACAGCATAGGCAATATCAGGTCTGCTTGCTGTCAAATATAAAAGGCTTCCAATCATGCTTCTGTACAATTTATGATCGATTGCAGTACCTACCGTATCCTTGATAATTTTAGCATGAGTCGCAGCTAGAGTTCTTTTGTATTGTGACTAATCCAAACCAAACTTCTTGACTAAGTTCTTGGCATACTTCTCTTGTGATATAAACATTCCCTTACTTCTCTGTTTGATCTGCAAACCCAGAAAGCAAGACAGTTTGCCTACTAGGCTCATTTCGAATTCTGATTTTATTATGTTAATAAAATTATTAACAAGTGTTTTAGGAAATCCACCAAAGATGATGTCATCAACATAAATTTGAGCTACGATGAGATCAGTGCTAGTTCTATTTATGAATAGTGTCTTGTCAGTCTCACCCTTGGAATATCCTCTTTCATCAAGATACATTATTAGTCATTCATACCAAGCTCGAGGAGCTTGCTTTAACCCATATAGAGCTTTATTAAGCTTGTAGACATACTGAGGAAATTCAGAATCAATAAACCCTTTGGGTTGTGCTACATAGACTTCCTCATTTAAGTATCCATTCAGGAAGGCACTTTTAACGTCCATTTGAAACAATTTAAATTTTCGGAAACATGATATAGTGAGCAAAAGGCGAATAGCTTCAAGTCTAGCTACAGGTGCAAAACTTTCATCAAAATCAACACCTTCTACTTATGCATAACCTTGAGCCACCAAGCGGGCTTTGTTCCTTACTACACTCCTAGATTCATCAGTTTTATTTTTAAAAATCCACTTAGTTCCTATGATGTTTGCCCCATCAGGTTTAGGAACCAAGGTCCAAACATTGTTACGCTTGAACTGTAGTAACTCTTCTTGCATGACATTTATCAAGTATTCATCCTTTGAGAGCATTCTCAATAGATGTTGGTTCTATTATCGACACATAGCATAAATCAGCAATCATTTCCATGAAATCTACCTTTTCTTTCCTTCTGGTAGTGATTCCAGCTGACAGATCGCCTATTATGGAACTTGAAGGATGATTCTTTTTCACATGTGCAGAGGGGACAAGCACAGTTTCATTGTTTATGACCTCATTGGTTATGTTTGAATTGGTCTTAGCACTGTCAGGCTGCGAATCACCTTTAGGCAATATTAAACTGATTGACATTAGACTCAAAATTATTAACCACAACATTGATTGCTTCCATGACTGTTCCGAATTTAATATTAAAGACTCTGTATGCTCGACTATTCTGAGAATAACCAAGAAAAATCCTTTAATCAGATTTCACCTCTCACTTTCGATGATACTCTCTATCGGCTAAAATGTAACAAGTACTTCCAAAAATATGAAAATACTTAACATTTGTTTTCCTTCCCTTCTATAATTCATACAATGTAACTGTCATACCAGATCGTGCAGTGACCCCGTTGTGAATATGACATGCTGTGTTTACAGCTTCTCCCCAAAAATTCAAAGGCAAATTTTTTGCATGTATCGTAACTTGAGCCATTTCTTGTAACGTTTTGTTCTTCCATTCAACTACTCCATTTTGCTGAGGAGTTATGGGATCAGCAAATTCATGATGAATTCCTTCAGTTTGACAGAAGTTATTTAAATCTTCATTATCAAATTCCTTCCCATGATCACTACGGATCCTGATTATCTTTTGCCCCTTTTCACGTTGCAAGTTCAAACGTAGACTGATACATAACTTAACAGTATCTGATTTTCCTTTTAAGAATCGAACCCAGGTGAATCTGGAGTAATCATCCATGACAACTAACACATACTTCTTTCCCCCCAAACTTTCAGTTTGTATGGGACCCATAAGGTCAAGATGTAGGAGTTTAAGTACTCTGATTGTATAACATTCCTTTGGCCTTCTGTAGGAAGTTTTTGTTTGCTTTCCAACTTGACAGTCACCACAAAAAAAATTTTCATTATGCCTAACGAAGGAATGCCTACAACCGCCTCGTTTCTGATAACTTTATCTAAATTTCTCAAGCTAATGTGCCCCAATTTCCTATGCCACAACTAGGTTTGATCACTTTTAGTTAAGTGACATATGTTTGAACCATTGGAACTGTGATGGTAACAGTTATCTGCTTCTCGTCTGCCACTCATGAACACTTGATTATTCTTGTTTGTAACTACACAACCAGTGTTGTTAAAGTTTACACTGTATCTTTGGTCACATAGTTAACTTATACTAATCAAGTTTTCCTTCAGTCCATCCACATATCTAACTTCATTAAGACAGGGTAGATTACTTTTGTCAATGTTTCTTTTTGCAATAATTTTTCCTTTGGCTCCATCTCTAAAAGTGACATGACTTGAGGCACATTCTTCTAACTCAGTAAAGAAAGATCGATTTCTAGTCATATGTCTTGAGCATCCACTGTCAAAGTACCAAGCATCAACATGGGTTTGAACTGTAGTAAATGCAACATTACACTTCTCAGAAGTCTTCACTCTCCAAATCATGTGAGTTCCCCTTACATTATTGCTCCTTTTGGTGAGCCCACAATTATTTTGCTGGTTTATAAGTTTAGATTTCTGTTGATGTCTACTGTCTCTCAGTAATTTGTAGCAAAATGACCGAGTATGACTTCTTCTGCCACAATAATAACAGACCCATCTGGAGAATTTAGCACCTGCATCGGTACTCAACTTTTTACAACTTGGGTCTGTTGTTTCTTTTACTGAAGCTGGAACAAATTTTACTTCTGGCATAATCTTGACACCCCTAGTTGAAGTATCAAATCCGATGCCATATTTACTTTAACCGTTCTGCCTTGAATTCAGGATTGAGTCTAAGCTGTCAGTTCCAGAATTCAACATTTTCACAGACTTAATTGTCTGATCATACACATTCTGAACCTCTTTCAACTTTACTTTAGAGATAATATGACTCCCATCAATCGTTCATTTTCGTCCATCAAATCTTGAATTCTTTCTTTTTGAATAGCTCTGGCTTCTGAGTCTTCCTTCCTCAACATTTTGAGTTCTTCAAGTGTTAGCTCTTCATCCTCATCAATATCAGAACACTCACTATCAACTTCAAAATTGATTTTTGTGATATACGTGAAATCATTCATATCATGATCATCTTCATCATCATATGAGTCCTCATCAGATAGGGTAGCACAATAATTTTTCTTTTGTCTTCTGAGATAAGTGGGACATTCGGCCTGATAATGAACAAACTCCTCACATTCTCTACATCTAAACGACCTCCCTACATCCTCCTTTTTCTTACCATGGTTGCTATTTCTTCTGTAAGAGAAGTCATTAACCTTTCTTGTAAAGTTCTCACCATCATGTCTTCCAGTTTTTTCAAATTTTCCAGCAGTATTCAAACTTTTGAACTTCCTGGCCATCTTAGAGAATTGCTTCGTTAAGAGAGCTATTGAATCATCTTGATTAGCTTCATTACCAAACTGATTTGCAGTGGTCTCCTGATGATAAGCTGATTTAAAGGCTATCCCCTTACCTTTCTTACTTTCTCTATCCGACATAGCCATTTCAAACATAAGTAGCGACCCAAATAGCTCGTCAAGTTTTAACGTCGTTATATCTTGGGATTCTTCTATGGCAATGACCTTCATGTCAAACTTCCTAGGTAAAGAGCGTAACACTTTACGAACAATTTTAGACTTAGGTATCTTTTCACCAAGTAGTAGCAAATCATTAACTATCTCCAGTACCCTCTCATTGTATTTAGAGACTGACTCATCTTCAATCATTTTCAAGGCTTCGAATTTTGAAGTTATCAACTACAATCTGGATATCTTCACTTTAGAAGTTCCTTCATATGCAACTTCCAATATTTTCCAAGCTTCTTTAGCAATAGTGTAGGAATTAATAAGTTTGAATACGTTTAAATCAACACCATTGAAGATAGCATTTATGGCTCTTGCATTTCCAACTGAAACTTGTTCTTCAACATCTGTCCAGTCAATTTCTGGTTTTGGCACTAATACTCCATTCACAGTGACCATTGGAGGTTCATAACCACCAACAAGTGTTGTCCATACTTTTCCATCCAAGGTTTTAATGAAAAATATCATGCAAGGCTTCCAATAAAAGTAATTTTTACCATCCAGTACAGGAGGACGTGAAGCTGATGGTCCCTCTCTGATTATCTCCATGATCTAATAACCCGCTCTGATACCAATTGAAAAGACAGTGAGATAATCAATTAAGTCTTCAGATAATACTAAAGCTAATAACAGTTGTAATAGCTAGAGGGACAGCAGAAGAGAATAACACATGAAACTTTGTTAACCCAGTTCGGCCAATATTGCCTACGTCTGGGGAGCTGCGTACAGCCCTGATGAGTAATCTTTATTAATATTCACTTGAGTTAATATACATCGATACAGCATATGGTACTCTGTTCAATAATATAACTTAATAACATGCGTCTTGACATCAGACTCCAGGCTCCCCCTGAATTACTTATCTTCACGATGTCTAGCTTCAGGCTCCCCCTGAACACATGAGTGAATATCTTTGGCAACATCTTTTGATCCATCTAAAGATCCCCGTGATCATACCAATCACTTGTTTCGTCTGTTACTGATCAATTATTGTTACTACAATCAACATGACGACCTCATAGACATAAGATCATCGTACCTTTGGAACCCAGTAGCTTCTGCGAATGATCTTGACGTAAAAGATCTTTTTCAACTTGTGTTTTTTTTTGTTTCTTTGTCGCACACATAACAACTACATAACGTCCTATTTATACACATATATAATATATGTATAAATCTTTTTTTCTCAACAAGATTCCTAGAATAGTGGAAAATCTTTTATCTCTTAAATATTTCATCTTTTAATTCATTAATCAAAGATATTTAGTCAAAGATATTACATAAAATCTTTTAGACAAAAACTCTAACAACTTTGAATATTTTTTCGATGTGTGTTCATATACATTTAAATATAGGGATTTGCAAATATTCCTCCCTAAGCCAAATCTACTTCGCCTTAACATCAATGAAAAAAATCATGACAATGTCAATGAAGAACACGATCGTTTGGTTCGTGAAATAAAGATGAATGAAGAACATGATTGGATTGCACATTACTTAGTTGATATTATATTATCTCGAAAAAATTATTATCTTATTTATATTTTGTTGTTGGAAATCAATTGTTTTTTTTATAGTCATGTATTTACATTTCAAGATATTTGTGCTTCTAAAATTGAATTGTCAAAAAAGAATTAATACAAAAAAATGAAATTAATGTTTAGTTTGAAGAAACTAAAAAATTAATAATTTCAAGATAACGTTCGATTGATTTTAAAATATATTTTTGAGAAAAAGATTCAAAAATGTGTATTTGTTTAGGAAATTAGTTCATAATGTTAAATAGTTTTTATGGTAATTTGATCTAAGTATAAACATTATTAATATAGTACAAACCAAACATAATTTTGTATATAAATATTTATAAAGAGGTCAAACCAAACATTTAAGTGTTTAGATTTTAAACTCATTTTACAAATAAAAAAAAAAAGAATTTTCAAAAAATGTATTCTTGAAAAAACATTTTATTTCATGGACAATCCAAACGGACCCTTAGTAAGTGAGGGTTTGAGAAAATTTTTTGGGAAAAAGTCACAAGAAATCCACGAAAAAATAAACAGTAAGTCATAACACATGAAGTTCGACACAGTGAATTGTTAATACAAATCGTGTAACCATCACAACTTAAATAACTACTCAACAAGCTATCAATTGTATCACAATCATAAACGTAAGGTTATTTTGAGACCTAAGAATCTCCCTTTGCTGATCTGGGATTTGCTCTCTCCAGTATCACGCGAGTTACCTGGGAGTTACACTCCACCAGCATCTCGTTAACATCGTTCCCACAGCGAGCACTACAACGCCATATGCTGGAATCATTTCGCAACAAGCCCCATTCTGAGACCTAAGAATCTCCTCTGTTGACCAGAGGTTCGCACTTAACCAATGTCACACGAGTTACCTAGGATTTACACTAGCACCTCGTCACATTCCATCTTTCTCCACCTAGGACTCACTTTCAACCAATCTCACATTATAATCTCGCCTGGACCTGGGATTGGCACTCAGCCAGTTTCTCGCGTATGATTGTTTTTTCTTTCGTCAGACAATTAATACAAACAGAAAACAGGAAGGTTAGCTTCCCAATGTACTTTCTTTACATAATATTTTAGTGGTAACAATATTATACAGTAAGAATCAACGAAAGGCCACTTTCATCAACCAGATACCTTTCCATGTGTCACGATTACAAAAATATCATTAACTAATTGTGGAAGTCATGCATTAAAGCCTTTCTTCCATTGATGGAAGATTCAGAGATATTTTACTTATGAAAGATACTCAAGAAAAGGACAAACATTGTTATAAAGATACTCGTTTGTTTAGGATGAGCTACTTGCACATTCATTCATAACTTGTAATAAACATAGAAAACAAACAACAATAAATAAAAGTTTAGCAATCACATTGAATCTTGGTTTTTTACTTACAAATATACTTTAGTCTCAATCCCTTCCTTTTTTGTCGTTGGATTTCTTTTCTCGCCTAGCAGTTTTCTCATCTGTTGTTCAGCTTTTCGAACCTTCCTTGTCACTTTCATCAGAAAATCTAACTCTTCCGAAAACTCCCTTTTCCTCTTTGGTCTTTGGCCCCTTTATACCTCCCACATCCAAGGGTTGTTTCAACGCTTTACACGTGTCTCTTTACTGACTCGCCGCACCATGTAGCCAACTCAAACTCAACACGTGGGCTATCTGGCAATGGTGATTGGACTTTTCCTCAAGATGCACACCTTATCTCTTTGAGAAGTCAAACTCTTAAAATACCTGACCCTCCTATCTTCTCAGGAAGCTGCAGACATTTGCTTCCTCTTAGTGAGTGGTCAAGTCATCCTGACGAGACACTTTGTAACGCCCCGAAAATTTAAGGTAAAATTTTTTCTCGTTTTATGTAAAATGCAAGTTGATATAATAATAATATAATATTAATTATATTATTATTATTAATGTTTATTGGTTATAATATTAATATTATAAATATTATTATAAATTAATATTATAGAAATATTGTTATTTCTAAAACAATAAAATAAATTATTATTTATTTAATATTAATATTTTTAATATATTATTATTATTACTTTATTATTATTATTATTATTTATATTTAATATATATATTATTATTTAATTTAAATTATTAATATTATATAATTATTAAGAATTATATATATATATATATATATAATAAATTTTTTTTTTAATTCAAAACCCTAACCGCGCGCCGCCTACCCCCCCCCCCCCCCCCCGATTTTTCGTCTTCTCCTTCTTCCTCCCCGACGCCGCCTCCGTTTTCCTCTTCTCGTCCGCCTCCGTTTTTCTCTTTCTCTTCCGTCTCCATCCTTCTCTTCATCTCCGTCTCTGTCCTCTGCCCTATCTTCATCTCCGTCGGTGTGCGTAGCCTCGCCGGACGTTCGCCGCGGCCTCCATCCATCTCCATTCGCTTCCAACCGCCGGCAGCCGATAACTCCCTCTCTCTCTCCATTTCTGCCACCACCGTCAACCTCTCCGTCATCAGCTCGTGTTTCCGACGCCGACACGCCGTCGTTCGCCGGAAGGAAGAAGCCCCAGAACCGTGCTGCCATTTTTCGTCCAACCCGACCCGGTTCCAAGCCGTACCCGAGCCGCCATCCTTTTCCGAGCCGAGCCCCAAGCCGAGCGAGCCGCGAGCCGAGCCACGAGCCGAGTGAGCCGAGCCGCGAGCCGAGTGAGCCGAGCCGCGAGCCGAGCAAGCCGAGCCGAGCCGAGAACCAAGCCGAGCCGAGCCGAGCCGAGCCGAGCCAAACCGAGCCGAGCCGAGCCAAGCCGAGCCGAACCGAGCCGAGCCGAGAACCAAGCCGAGTTAAGCCGAGCCGAGCCGAGCCGAGCCGAGCCGAGTCCAAGCCGAGCCGAGCCGAGCCACCTGAGCCTTCCTTCCTCCACTTCGGTTCACGGTGAGTCTTCGGTAAGGATTGTTTTGATGAATTCCCTAATGTTACCTCGTCCGATTCGAGTTTGAATGTTGGATTAAGATATGGCCCTACTTTTCTCCCTTGAAGGTAGTACAGAGTTGACGCTTAAGTTCTCGGGTTTCCGCGGCAGACCTGGTTGGAGATAGTTTCCTTTCCTTGGGGTGAGTCAACGGATGACCTTTTAAAACAACTGCTACTAACGTCATCAACTAAAACCGTTGTGTTTTCGTTTAGGTTGATCTGTTGGGCGTGGATTCAATCGAGGGGCATAACCGAGTATCAGGTAAGGGTTTTCCTACTACTGGACCCCGAGTCCAGGCTGAAACCGTAGTAATCCACAGGAGATTACACGTTTGTGACTATACTGAATATCTGTATGCGTGTTGACTGTTAAGTACTGATACTATATTTTGTCTGATGAAAATATACTGTGACTGCTATTTGTGGATTGAGAATTTATGTTGATGGACCCTAAACTTACGGTTCAGTATGTAGTAAAACACCGGTCTGGATGTGGTTCATGGAATTTGGACGGGGATGGACCGTGAGTCCGGTTTTGGTTGGTTAGTCGATTGGACTTAGGGTTTTCCCTATTGGTGTGCGAATCGGTAATGCATATAGCAACTGAGGGTGTAGATGTTTAAACTTATACTATCTGACTGATAAAGCCTATGGCGGGACTGTGATATGAATGCCGTTGGGATGTGATTGATGTAGACAGTTTAGTTTGGACTGAGGGGTAACGGTTAGCTTCATCTATGGGGTAGTGTGCCTTACGGATATGTGCATCCTTCGGGAGCACTAGACTGATATGTGCATCCTTCGGGAGCACAAGACTGATATGTGCATCCTTCGGGAGCACTAGACTGATATGTGCGTCCTTCGGGAGCACTAGACTGATATGTGCGTCCTTCGGGAGCACTAGACTGATATGTGCATCCTTCGGGGGCACTAGACTGATATGTGCATCCTTCGGGAGCACTAGACTGATATGTGCATCCTTCGGGAGCACTAGACTGATATGTGCATCCTTCGGGAGCACTAGACTGATATGTAGGGTACCCCCGAATAGGAAGTTAACTGTTGTCCCCTAACGGGCCCAGTAGTGGGTCCCTTACTGGGTATGTTTATACTCACCCTTTCTCTTCTTTAACTTTTCAGGTAGGGGTACAGCGAGGGGCAGACCGACGAGAGGCAGGAAGGATGCGTGAAGGCCATATGGACGCGTCTGATTTTCTTTCGCTTCCGCTATGTATTTTGTCAGAATATTTTGATTGTGGTTTTTGGACTGGTGACTTGACATTTTATCTTGTGATTTTTTTGAATTATTTAAAATAGGGCCCGAAACTGTCTTTTGTAAGGTTTATACTGTTTTAATGAATCGTATCTGGTCCGTTTTGAATTTTACGTTGAATGGTCGAGTTTTGGTATTTGGTAGTGACCTCAGCTTAGTCCGGAAAAGTTGGGTCGTTTCACACTTCCTCACCTCCTTCCTTAAGCGTATGCACTTTTTCTCACATTACTATGCTAAACACCTAACTCTTGACGTCCAACGCATGCTTCTTCCTCGTCAGCTTATTCTTATTGTGTTGTTTTCCTTCTTGCGCTGGAACTTAAACTTAAGCACTTCTTTTCGCATTGCCTTCTGCCCCTTTGCATGTTCCCACGCGAGATGTCCTGTACTCCTAGTCGATATGACTTTCCAACAAGGATCCTCTCCACTCTAAACTTCCTTTCTTCGAGTCAGGGCCTCATGCACACTTCTTTTGCGAAATGTATTTTATGGTTAGGAATCTCTATGTTCAGTATCCTTGTTGCAGGGTCTTTATCGCATTGGCAGTATGCAATCAAGGCCTTACATTAATAGATCACGTAGAGGGACTACTAATGGATCCCTTATTGGGTATATTTTTATATACTCACCATTTTTCTATGTTTAATATTTCAGGCAAAAGTAGAGGATATTGAAAGCTGATGAGCGATAGGAAGGGCCTGTGACATGCCTTATGGGAACTCAGTTTTGCTGCTTTTCATTTATTCATCTTTAGTCCTTTTGATTTTAAACATTTTATTTATTTATTTTTCATTTATTTTCTTTAAAGGTAATTAAAACCAGCTCGAGCTTATTTCCATGGTATTTTATGGATTTCGCTAAATTTTGTTTTATGAACAGTTGTTTGAAAATTCTTTTTTAAAAAAATAAAATAAATATTTAGTTTTCCTCTTTACAAGAAAGTATCGAATGTTATTTACCTTTTAAGTAATGACCTCACTTAGTCTAATAGTTTGGATTGTTACATTATATATTTAATTTGGAAAAAGAATTAGGATTAGAAAATGGTTTAGTCCCTAAACTTTTTATCTTGTTCTATTTTGATCCTTGAACTTAGTCCCTAAACTTTTAAAAATAGCATTTTTTGGTCTCTGTCGTTAAGATTCTGTTAACTCTAACAAATGGCTTCAATGTTTATATAACTAGGTTGCCAAATAAGATAATAACTTTTAATAATTTAGAGTTTTAGTTTTTAATTAAAGGTTAGATGATAAATTGATGTTTTTTCAGAAAACTCAAGAAGTCACTATCTTCAAGATTTTTATCGTCAATATTTTGGCGCATTGTCATTCTTACTTCACTTTTCTCAAATCATATGCTAGATGCATTTTGTCCGCACACAATTCTTTTTATGCCTCAAGTTTAGCATATTTTGTGATTCATTAGGGTGTTTTTTTCTTTCTCCAAATTTTGTTTTTTCCTTCCTTTCAAAGATTTTGTGATTCATTGTTGGAATATTTATTTGCTATTTTGTAGAGTTTATTTGTATATATGTTGTACTTATTTTATTTTTTCTTCTCGTTGATGTTAACACCAATATGTTAAATTTTATTTTATTTTTGGGGTCTTTTAAAAAATATAAAAAAGCGACAAAATATTTGCACTATATAGAACAATTTCGAAAATCGAAAAAGCGCAAAGGCCCATACTGGAAAATACCAAAAATGCCCCATCAATCACTCTGTTAACAACACGCATAATATATTTGGTACACAATCATTTAGATTTTGCTATAAACGATTTTTTTTCAATTCTTTGTACACGATCGTTTAGATTTGGTTACACGATCGTTTAGATTTGATCATTTAGATTTGACTCTGAATCTAAACGATTTTTTTTTCAAGATTTGGTACACAATTGTTTACATTTGGCTAAACAATTTTTTTGCTACACGATCATTTATTTTTTCAAGATTATTTGGTACACGATTATTTAGATTTGGTTAAACGATTTTTTTAAGATTTTTTTAGTACACGATCGTTTTTTTTTTGTTTGTACACGATTGTTTAGATTTGATTACCGCAATTTAAGCGATTTTTAGGATTTTTTGTACACGATTATTTAAATTTTGCTATTTTTTGTACACGATCTTAAACAACCAAATAAAAGTTTGAAAAAAATAGATCTTTTATATTTGATACACAATTTTGAACCAAATAACAGTTTGGAAAAAAATGAAAAGGAAAAGAAGAAAGACATTGGAAAGAAAGACGATAAAATTTGCAGACGAATAGGTGAAGAAAGACAATAAAAGGGAAAGATAAATCTGGAATATTTAAAAAATTGTTAACTATATGGGCTTTGTTACACGGGCCATAAATATTTTACCCGTTTGTTATATTTATGAAAATTTCCCTTTATTTTGTATTCTATTCAATGTCATTCTTTTTATTTCTTTCAAGGTTTCAATTTGAAAAAAAAAACAAATAAATGGTGGAGAGTCAGAAGGGATGTGAGAGATTTAAGTTTTTGAGAAAAAAATGTTGGAATTTGTGTCCTAAAACTCGTACTTTGTTATTTGATTCAATAAATTTTATTATTGAATGTTATAATCTTAAAACCAATAAGTTAAGAAAACCAATAAGTTAAGGTCTTGAGGCTATTTTACTGAGTTTGTCAAATACACTTGAACTTTATGTAGAGACATAAACATGGATTAAGTTCAAGTTAATCCATAGTGTTAATCCATGTTTATGTCTCTACATAAAGTTCAAGTTAATAACCCAAATAGTCTATAGTGTATGAATAAGGTTAGGCACTTTATTCTGGATAAACACTATGGATGCAGCCCACTCCGTAGTTAGTACAAACGATGTAATCCTGAATCGTTCATGTAGAGACATGAGAGTGGGAGCATCCTATGTAAATGGTTTGAATAAGACTGGAACCACGAAATAGTCACTTTTTGTTATAACACCGTAAACTATAAACTGACTATTTCAATTATGATGACCTAGGTAACTTGATCTTAATCCTGAGTTAACTATGAACTTTTGTTCATTCGATAGTATCCTTAGATCTGCATAGGTGAGGGCAGCTCATCATCGTTGGCCCAATAAGCCTCCCATTTCAGGGATAAGACCGAGTGGATAGCTAGGGACATAGGTGCAAGACAGATAGCTAGGGACATAGGGTGCAAGACCGAGTGGATAGCTAAGGACATAGGGTGCAAGACAAATATATATGATATAAGTCGGTAGATATAAACTTTAAGCTTTATGTTTAAATATGATTTAAATAAATATGAATATAGACTCATATTTAAGCTTGGAAAGTTTTGAAACGGTAAAAGTTGTAAAAGTCAATTTATTGACTTTTAACTTTGAGAAACAAAACTTTGACCGGATTTATATTCAAATATGATTTGAATTTTAAGAAAATGAATGCAGATTCATACTCGGGAGGTCAGAATTAGTCAAGACGGGAAAAATAGTAAAAAGTCAAAAAGTTGACTTTTGACTATGAAAAGTCAAAGTTTGACTTTGACTTAATTGGTCAAATGACAAAAATGCCCCTTTGACTAATTACTTTATTAATCAACAGTTAATGGGAAATGTGGCAGATTATTGTGAATTTGAAGTCACTAATTTCATTAAGAATTAATGGATTAATTAGATGTTGAAAATGCATGAAATAATTTGCATGTAAATTTCATATAAAATATTTCTCATTACAGAATGAGAGAGGATGATGTTTTTCTGAAAAACCACCTAAACGATATACTACCTCCCTCTTTCTCTTAAAGTTTTACTTCACAAAACCGAGTCCCACAATTCTGTTCTTGGTCCTGAGCTTAGTAGGTTAACTTAGTGGTTTGTCCTTGCTCGTGATATTCAGGCAAAGAAGAAGCTTTGGATCAAAGAAGAAGTTCATAACTATAAAAGGTAAGTTCATCGTTTACCTCTTATGCTCTTCGCTTGGGTCCATCGCATAGCACATGCATGACAACTTCTAAATCATTTAGATGCATATAGAGTAAAGCATGATCTTTTTTATTCCGCTACAACATGTCTCTTGTTGTTTTTTCCATAAAAAAGAAAAAAATTAGTTTTAAATTTAGATTTATGTGATTTAGGTGTGTTGATTATGTTTCTTGCTTGTATAAAAGATTTGTTGAATAAATTAGCAGATTTCTTAGTCATTTACCAATTTAATTGATACAATGAATTTATAATGCATCCAAATATTTTTTTCGCTGCGATTTCTTTTCATCGTCTTTCTTCTTTTTTGATTTTGCAATTTCTTTCAATCGTTTTTCTTCTTTTTTATTCCGTTTTACATTGTTTAATATTTGCATCCTCTTTCTTCTAATCTTTCCATCGTCTTTCTTCTTTTCTTTTTCTTTTTTTTTTATGTCGTTTAAATTTGGATAACCAAATCTAAACGATCGTGTACTAAAAGAATTAAAAAAATCATTTAGCCAAATCTACGATCGTGTGGACAAATCTAAACGATCGTGTAGACAATGTAGACAAATTTAAACAATCGTATAAAAAAAATAAATGATCGTATAGCAAAAGAATTTAAAAAAATCGTTTAGCCAAATCTAAACGATCGTGTAGACAAATCTAAACGATCGTGTAACAAAATTAAACGATAGAATTGAAAAAAATAAAGTATAGGCATATCTAAACGATCGTATAACAAACAATAGCCAAATCCAAATTTAAACGATCAAATCTAAACGATCGTATAACCAAATTTAAACGTAACCAAATTAAACGATCGTGTAACAAAATTAAAAATTGAAAAATAAATTGTAGCCATATCTAAACGATTGTATACCAAATAGCCAAATCTAAATGATCGCAAATATATTACGAGCACGTTATTGACGATGTAGTTGACGGAATACTTTTGGTATTCTATACCGTGCATTTCTGTGTTTTTTCCATTTTCAAAATTATTTAGTGTAAATATTTTGTTTTTTTTATATTTTTGAAAAGAGCCTTTTTTTTACATATATATTGGGTTTCATGCCTCACGTGCAAGCGAAAAAAAAAATAAATTTCTTTTTTCTCTTCTTCTTCACACAAACCGGTCGACCCGCTGGTTTTTGTTCGCGACGCCGTTCCCTCGCCGTGGACAACCTCCCTCAGCTGACTCCCAACCGAGCCGCACACCGTCACTGAGTCTCCGCGCCGCCCGAGTTGGTTTTACATGTCGGTTGTCCTTTCGCAAGCCGGTCCGACGCTGCCGCCTCAACCACGCTTTGTCCACCGCTCCTCCCCGTCGTCGAGCACCGCCAGCCGCCGGGTTTCGCCTCCTGCCGCCGACGCCGATCATCGGATCTGCTAAGTGGATGAGCTTTGGTAAGATTTTGGTGTTTTTTTATGGGTCTTTGGTGCTTTCCTGCGACGGTTTGGTAAGTAATTAAGGGAACTAAGTTGAATGCTGATTGGAAGTGTTTTGGTAAGGTTAATAATAATTTATGTGATGCTATATATTGATTCAAGGAGGAGAACTGGGTTTTGGAGAGTGAATTATTTACTCAATTATTACTGTGTGGTTGTAATTTGAGGTAAGGAATTTACTATCGAAGTCACAGCGGCTATATATTGATTCAAGGAGGAGAACTGGGTTTTGGAGAGTGAATTATTTACTCAATTATTACTGTGTGGTTGTAATTTGAGGTAAGGAATTTACTATCGGAGTCCTGGATTGTTATAAGATGTATTCCTACTGTATATGTGTTGTGATGGGCTGATTTATGTTGCCGCTGTGACTGCTTTTGGACTGTGAAAGAGTATCATGAAATTTGTTCTTGCATAGATCTTTCCAACTCAACCAGTGAATTTTCATACAGTTTTTCACAGAACCCCACCAAAACATGGACATAGCAGCGATTACAATTATTCCAATTAATGAGCATTTTTGTTCACGTAGTTGTTTTTCCAAAATGTTTTCAGATGAGGGATTAGGTGAAAGTTATAAAAGCAATGAAGATTGTTGTTCTGGCACAATGCATCGAAAGATGTTTCTTTTAGGTTTGATAGTTAATCCTAGGATAGTTTGTAATAAGTTGCTTCCGCTGTAGTATATTTTTCTAATTGTTGTTTTTACATTTTTGTTTTAATAGTTTTATTGAAAAATACAGGCTCCTTATCCTAAAAGAGAAATGGCTGTTACACTGTTTTGCCTCTCGTCTCTGTAAATCTGACACTCAAGGACTCTTGGAGTTGAAGTCCAAGAATTGGATTAAGACCTGTAATTTATGCCTTCAAGTTTGTCGCTCATCTTTTCCCTAAGATTAGGGAAAGTTTAGGGTTTGCACCATGAAAACTATGGCTTTTATGGCTATTAGAAGGAAGTTCAGGGACAATGTTGTGCAGGAATTCATGCTACAGCGGTGCTACAGCTCTAAAGTCAACTTGAAGAAACTTCGTCCAATGATTTTGAAGAGAATTCAAGATCGGGCAAAAAACTATCCTATAAAGGGAATGACTCCAGTGGCACAGCAAGTCCTTGAAGCTAGGGCAATGCTTATACATGGAGTTTCCACTCTTCTCAAATCATTTCCAGTTCTTTCTTGCAAGTTAGTGTCTCTGGGCCGGAACAAACTCTCTTCAGTTTTTCTCTTTCTTTTTGTTATGATGTTACTCTGCTTCCTTTTCTTTTTCCTTTCTCTTTATATAGTTTGTATGTAAATTGTATGAATGGACTAGTATGTGTATTAGAGTTTTTCCGTTTTGTCATAAATGCTTAGTGGCCTTGATTTTCAGTATGATGTTTCTTGACAAGTAGCCCATATAAGAAATTTCCTGCAGTTGAAGTAAATTGAATGAATTCAACAATATATATATTATCCGGATCTTTATGCCCCTAGGACCGTCTGTTAAGCTTTTTTTTTTTTTTTAGATTGAACCATCTTAAGGTGTTAATATGAATGCTGCTTGTAGAACTCCTAGACTCTTGTGTTAGCATGAATACATCTTTGTGAATGCTGTTTCTGATACTCCTACGATCATTGTATTATTTTTGTAGATATTGTCCAGAAGTATATGTTGGTGCGGAAGGTCATCTAATACGAAGTTGTGGCGGTTATAAACGTGGTGCCAAGAATCAGGTTCATCAGTGGATCAGAGGTGATTTGAATGATATCATTGTCCCAGTAGAAGCATTTCACCTCCATCACATGTTCCAAGATGTTATTAAACATGATGAGAGGTTCAACTTTGAACGTGTTCCAGCAGTAGTCGAGCTATGCTGCCAAGCTGGAGTCAATCCAGATGATAAAGATCTGGCTTCAAGCACTCAGAATTCAGCTGAAGGTGGTGGCTCAGGCATGGATGAACCTTTTTCAGATCACGAGATGATGCTTTTAGCAACTGAAACTATCAGGGCATGGGAAACACTTCGGACCGGTGTGCAGAAGCTGTTAATGGTATATCCAACTAAAGTCTGTAAGTACTGCTCAGAAGTTCATGTTGGGCCATCAGGACACAAAGCTAGACTTTGTGGAGTTTTTAAATATGAGAGTTGGCGAGGGTCCCATTTCTGGGAGAAAGCAGATGTAGATGATTTAGTTCCTCCGAAGATCGTTTGGCATCGGAGACAACAAGATCCCCCTGTGCTTGTCGACAAAGGGAGGGATTATTATGGACACGCACCAGCAGTGGTGGCTCTTTGCACGCAAGCAGGAGCCATTGCACCATTTAAGTATCACTGTATGATGAAAGTTCAAGGCCTATCGCCCAGAGTCAACTTGAGCTATGAAATGTCCTTTTGACGGACATCATGTGGAGCATCCCAGAACTTGTACACAACTTTCAGGTGACTGTGCCTATTTATTTTCTTTCTTCCTGCTTTATCTGTTGGGTTGTTCTTTTAAGCTTATAGAAGGAGAAAAATGGTAGAACATCACTGAAAGGCTACTTAGGAAAAGTTATTGAAAACTTTTGTAGTTCACAAAGTTGAATAATTTTGAACCAGGTATATTGATAGTCGAAACTAAGTTGATAAAGCAATGTTGTACAATCGTCTTATTCTCTTAATCATAAATATGTATCAGGTCGATTCCCCGTCTCCATTTAGCTCGTGAACATAATTTCTTTTTTACCTCCATTATTTTCTAACAGGAATTCTCTGTTTCGTTACCGGGGCGTCAAAGAGTGGGAATTAATGATGATCAATAGAAGAGTTCTAGTAAACTAGTTGTAGTGTTAGTATTATTTTGATTTAACTTATTACATGCATATGAAATCAGTGGACTGTCAAGTTTTAACCATCGATAATTTTAAGGGGACAAAATTCATTTTTATTCCTCAACTCAGTCAAATTTTATAACTTCTTCATCCAATAAACCTAAATCAATAAGTATTGGAACTTTAACTCTAATTTCTTTTGAAGAACGTATTACAATGAGTTTTGGGTGAAAAGTTTAAGAAAAATATGAGTATTCAATAAAAAAATCAAGGTTAAACGCGTAAAATTTTGAAACCAAAGGACTAAGTTGAAATAAATCTCAAGTCTCATTAGTAAAATCGTAATATTTTGAAACTAATTAAAGACTGAGTTGAGACTAAAAATCAAAACTTATAATAATTAAAGAAATATTTAGAGAAATCATCTCTTAAAAGATGTTTTACATAAATGTCTCAAAATTTCATTTATTTTTTCAATTAAGATTTCATATTTTTTAGGTCCATTTTAACCTTCACATCAATTATAAATAAAATTTATTTTTGAGAATATATATAATATAATACCATAATTATATATACCACATTTATTATCTATTTTATAACTTTCATAGTTAATGTAATAAATAATTCATATTTATATTTGCATTTAATATTAAGATATTGGAGAAATAATTTTTACATGGTATAAAGTTGAATCTAATATGATAATATTGTATTAAATAATGTATATAAATTTACTTTATTCAATTTCATTCACAACACAATTAGAGAAACCTCTTTCAACTAGTTTTTTTTTACATTTCTGTTCCCACGTTTTATATCTTTCATATACCTACATAATATACTAAATATTTTTCATAATATACTATATATTTTTTCATATACTCTAATATAATGACCAAACTCTTTATACTAAGCTGAGGTTATTATTACTTAAATGATAATAAAACTTTCTTAAATCCAAATAGAAAAATAACAAACTTTCAAACTTTAAAATCTAAAATACTCATTAAAATCATAAATAAGCTAAAGTAAGTAGAAATAAATCTAAAAGTAAGTTCCTAGCTCGGGCCTATCCTAGCTCGGGCCCTATCTAGTTTTAAAAGAGTAAAATAAATAAAAGTGCATAAATACTAAAATCAAAATCTAATAACATAAAGCGAAAGAAAAAGTGTTCCCCTATGGCACGTCACAGTCACTTCTTGTCATTCGCCAGCTTTCCTCTGCTCTTACCTCTACCTCTAAACTGGTATGTTCCCGTAGGAACATCTTTGGTCTTCGGTGAAGCCAAAGGAACACCTAGGACAAAACTGGTCTTCGGTGAACATAAGGAACACCTAGGACAAATTAGTCTTTAGTGAACCTCGAAAGGAACACTAAGACAATCGTATTATGGGTGACCCTGTTGAGTCACTCGTAACATATCATCTCATATTGTACTGGTGATCCCGTCGGACTACACAGTCATAAAAAGTGGTGATCCTGAGGGACACCGATGTGGGTACGACTCTAATAGATAAAGCTAACAGTATGACATATCCATAGCATGTAGCATAATATAACATCATAATCATTGCATGAATATTAACCATAGCATTCTTAATCATGAGATTAATAATTCATGCATAACATCAACAACAACAGTCATCATCAACATAACTCGGTCAGAACTAACAGTCATCATAAGCATGGAATAGTCATGACTACCAATCATCATAAATCATAAACACATTATGCATATTAGCTACATTAATGCATAATAAAAAAAGTTGCATGCAAGCTCATACTTCAATTCGAAGGTCTAGTAGGAGAATCTCTTACTTGGAGAATAGTTTAATCCAAAAATAACCATGACAGCAAGGCCAAGCTTCCCAAAAATAAATTCTAAACAGTAAGGGTAAATAGCTAAATTCAATAACTTAATTAACACTTGATTAGAGATTCCAAAAAAATCCAGTTGATTCAACTTACCCAAAGTTGAGGTTGAATCCAATTTACCCTTAGTTGAAAAAATTCTACGGCTCAAACTTCCAATTGAACTAACTAGTTCTTTAAGAAAAAATAATTCAATTTAATCTAAAATTAAATTATTTAGGGTCCAAAAATTAATCTTTGTCGGGTATGCCAAAAATCCAATCAACTAAACAAAATTTACCAAAATAGGTGGGAAAAAGGACCAAAATTAAGATTGGCGGCTAAAAATGACTTGGCTAAGGAGGAACTGGCTAGGCGGCTCGGCTTGGAAGACAGGACGGCTCGCGACTCACAGTTGGAGGAGGCAGGCACGCACAGGGGAGGCTCAACACGACTCGAGTTCGCGGTTGCAGACGGCTCGAGCGTTTTAACTTGGCCGACGATCAACGACAATTCGGCTTGGGTCAACGACGATCTTCGACGCGGGTTGGACGAAGCTTCGATGATGCTGCAGGCGACGACTGACAGAGCCAAACGACGTGAAGATGCAGCGATGGTCAAAGATGGTGGCGGCGCAGTGTGAGTGAGGAGCGGCTAGGGCTTTCTTGAGGTTTGAGATTAGGATTTTTAGAGTTGCTTGAGGAAGGGGATGGTGAATAGTAAAAGCACGTACTACAATGCCTATTTAAACAAAATAATAATAATAAAATTATTATTATTTTCTTTTCTTTTTCCTAATTCTTTTCCAAATAACCAATTCCTTCTCTCTATTCATTTAAAACACACCAAAATCTTCCTTTTATCTTCCAAAACAATATATTTCTAAATAATTATATTATCTTCATAATATAATTATTTTAACTTCAATTTCAATTAATTACATAACCATAACTATAATTAATCAAAATTCATTTACATACAATTCCACCAACCACACTTTTACTTAAACAACCAATTCCAATCATTAATCCAAAATCAATTAATTAGATATTTTTCCAAAGTATTTAATTAATTCTAATTTCTAGAAATCAAAGATTTCCAACAACTAAATCAATAAAACCCAAAATAATTTCAACAATTGTCAAAATTAAACTTAAGATAATTAAGAATAAATTACCTTAATTTGGGGCACTACATCTAATTTGTTGACCTAAAACTACATAATATACTATATATTTTTTCATATACCTTAAAAAATTCCTGAAGCATGAACTACGTAATATACTATCTATTTTTCATATACTCTAACAAATTTTGTATATAATCATAAACCTCTACTCACCAGAAAATTTTGAAGGAGATGAATAAAATAAGAAGAATGGACGAAGAGAGATCAGGAGCGAAGAATTTTTTAATAAAATCAACAAAAGAAAAATAATTATTGGGTAATTTTGATTATAATTTTACCATAATAGAATTAATCACATACCATATTTACATAAGATATCTAATAAATGCAAATCTTTTGGTTCACTTTTCTTATTTCATTTTTCTATTTTTTAATATATTATGAATAATAAAGATGGATAGTTGGGTCTTTTGGGCTTTACATTTGTGTAAAATTAAAATGCATTAGCACATTTATGAAAAATTTGGTAACATTTGGTCAAATTTGTAATAAGGCACCCTATTTAGGCTATAGTAGTCAAAACCCTATAATTAAATAGGTAACATTTTGAAACCTATGACCAAATAAAAACAAAACACAAAATCTAATGACGAGAAACATGTTTTTACTTAAAATAAAAAGATGACCTAAAATAGCTATATATCTTTTCTCTATCTTTCAAAAATATTATTATTTTTTCAAATGTTCCAATATTATCTATGAACTTTTATAAATGTTTCTAGGACACTTTTGTCTCCACTACTTTTCAAAATTCTTAAAGTTATAAATTTCTGGATATTTTTAGAAAGTTCAAAATTCTTAAAGTTATACATTTCTAGATATTTTTAAAAAGTTTATGAAAATTAGAATAATACTACAACATCTATAAAAGTATAGTGAAATTATTAAAACAAGTGAAAAAATCAAGGGTGAATGTTATGATTCAACTTATTTTAATTCTATATTTGTATTGTTCATTCTATGAAATAAGAATTATTTTTTCAAAAATATAACAAATCGACAAAATATTTGTACTGTCTAAAACAATTTTGAAAATGAAAAAAAACTCACAAGTCCATGATGGGAAATATAAAAAATGCCCCAGTCAACACACGATCGGCCATACGTATGCATATAATTCTTTTTCAAAATGATCATGTTATGAAATCGTGTAGGAAATGATACACGATTGTGTAGTTCTTTTTAATGATTGGAAAAATATTTCGTGTAACTCTTCTTCTAAACCATCATGATATGCGATCATGTAGGCAATGATACATGATCGTCTAGGAAATGGTACTCGATTGTCTAGTTTTTTTAACGATGGAAAAAAATGCTTCGTGTAATTCTTCTTCTAAACGATCATGATACCAGATCGTGTAGGAAATGATACACGATCGTCCAGTTCTTTTTAACGATGGAAAAAATGCTTCATGTTATTCTTCTTCTAAACGATCATGATACGCGATCTTGTAGAAAATGATACATGATCTTCTAGGAAATGATACACGATCGTGTAGTTCTCTTTAACGATGGAAAAAATGCTTCGTATAATTCTTATTCTAAACAATCATGGTATGCGATCGTGTAAAAAATGATATATGATTGTCTAGGAAATGATACACGATTGTGTAGTTCTCTTTAACGATGGGAAAATGCTTCGTGTAATTCTTCTTCTAAACTATCTTGATACATGATCGTCTAGAAAATGATATACAATCATGTAGGAAACAATACACAATCATGTAGTCCATTTTAACGATAGAAAAAATGCTTTGTGTAATTCTTCTTTTAAACAATCATGATACACGATTGCGTAGAAATTGATACACAATCGTGTGGTTCTTTTAAACGATGGAAAAATGCTTCGTGTACTTGTTCTTCTAAACAATCATGATACATGATCGTATAGGAAACTATACACAATCGTGTAGGAGATAATACACTATAGTGTGGTTCTTTTTAAAGATGGAAAAATGTTTTGTGAAATTCTTCTTATAAACGATCATAATACATGATCGTGTAGGAAATGATACACGATCTTATAGGAAATGCTTTAAATCTAAACGATCGTTTAGATCATATCTCTCGACCTGTGAAGGTGAAAAGGAAGGCAAGGGGACCCAAACTTGAGATCTCTTTTCTATGGCGGGAGGTTGATTTCGTCTCGACGAGTGTGTTGGGGGCCAGAGAGAGGGAGTATATATGTCTCTAAATCTCTAGGATAAAAATTCTAAGTAGTCATAGACAAAGGAGACAAGGGCGAGGCACCTTTAATAGAGAAGATTGAACCTCCATCTTGCTCTGTGGATAGTAATCTCAATCCTTTTTTTCTTTGATAGTTATACGCCCTAAAACTGGGAAGCCCCCCCTTTCTTCTTATTAGGTTAATTGGTTTGGAACCCTAGGGCTGCTTGTTGCTCTAAACTCTTTCTGAGAGGGCTTGATACACTCTACTCGTTAGCACTAAAGGACGAAGACAAGAGCGAAAGGAGGTACTTGAACCCTTAACCTTAGCCTTGGCAAGACTATGCTCTACCATTAAGCTATTTCTGCTAGCTACGATAGTGGCGAAGCACTACTAAGCAACTCAAGTATCACTAAGAGACAGACGACTGATCCTTTTCCTTAGGACCACACTCTTGACTGTAGATCGAGCTACGAGCACAAGTAGGTAGGCGACTAGGGGGGAGGGGCGGCTGGGCTGCCTTTGAAATCAATCGTAGGCCTAACCCTAATTACTAGACCAACCTGGTATGAGTTGTAAGGAGTCTTGGTCTCGAGTCGAGCTGAGGCCTCATTTCATTCTTGTAGCGGGAGTGACTGCACCGCAAGACCAAACATTGCCTCCCAGCGGCGGTCTTGAAAGTTCAGTCATTTCCTAAGCTAAAAAAGACAAACCCTCTTTTTTTACGATAATCCAAGCAATAGCTCCATGAGTCCGCTCGGAATCAGTCGATTCCTGAGCCATTCCTTCTCCTCTGTCGGTTGGCCTTTGCTAGCCACTAGAACAAAATAGAACAATTAGTGAATGAACAAGAAGAACCCCTAATTTTGACCAGATTGTAGACCTTTGTGTCTGGCTATGTATATGGATGTGCATAAAGAAGAGACGAGACATCTCTCTCATTATTTTGGGAAGAAAAAGAAAGCTCCAGATGCGTTGAAGCGGCACCTCACGAACTTCTAACTGAGGTAGTACCATCCTATAGGCAAGCATTTTTTAGTCTTTGGATACACATCTTTTCTTCATATTCCTATGCTATTAAGAGACAAATTGTCCCTAAGGCCACCGCCTACTAAGTTCCATTCTGAGTTTCACTCCTTTTAAGAATAATGATAAGGACTTTCGCTTTCAAATTCTTCTCGCCTTTCAGTCGAGCCTCTCTTTCGCAAATTCTTTACCCCTTACTCCGCCTCTCCTTACAGATGAATATGGATGAAATTCAGGCGCGAAGTGAAGCGACTGGAAGGTGCGAAGCAGCTCGAATAAGAAGGAGAGAAGTGCATTAATGAAATAACTCGACTCAAAACAAATCAATGAACAAGGGTTATGGAATGAAAGTGAAAGTCCTTATCCTTCAAAGGAGTGCAAAGAAAGAAATCCATATTAATATTAACAACAGGTATAGATGCTATCACGTGAAATCCAATCCCTTGTTCGCAAATTCTTTACACCTCATATTTTCTTTCACCTAATTAATCAGCCCCGAGAGAGAATGGTGATGGAGATGTATTGCGGCCTTCTCATATTCATTAACTCAAACCGCTCTGTGGGTCTTCCATAGTTGATGTTACGGATCAACCCCGCTCTTCAGGCCAGCAGCTTTGCTTAGCATCTTCTGTTGATTTGATGCCTCTGTATAAGTGAACAACTCCGAAGAAGATTCCAATCACCTGACACAGCATCTTTCTTCTCGACGACGAAATCATTATCTTGCTCAGGCTAGGACTACTCCAGAAGATCAGCAGTAGTCAGGACCTCTTGCTTCCCTTCTAGTCGCTTCCTCACATTTTGGATCCCTCTCCCACGTCAAAGTCTTGGACTTTATTTGCAAATTCTTTGGCAAGGCATCCTTCATTTGATTCTTTGAGCCTTTGATTTCAAACTACTCCAAGCAATATTCCATTACCTGATTTTTCTTCCCTTATATTCAAACCACTACGTGGGAATCCCTAGTTGATTTTCTTTTCTTGGACTGATTTATGGAATATAGACTTTCCTTCCACTTTGCAGTTCATAGACAAGCTCGAGAGAAAAGGTTTCAGGATGCAAAAGTGGTTGAAGGAGTGGAAATCTTTCTATTTTAAGAAGAAGCTTGACCTGAACGAAAAGCACTAAACAGAAAGAGGGGACAAAAACCATGAACAGTCTGAGAGGGCATTCCCGGAAGCAGAAGGTCACATCCAGACGCAGCGAGAGTTTAGGAAGAGGATCTAAGCCAACATAGCGGTTTTCTATTCATATGAAAGGGTATAGTTGTGGCTCAATCGGCGAAGACATAAGTTTCCTTCTTCACTCTCGGTCTATAGAATTGGTTATACCTCCTTGGTATCCTTCCACATCAAGATATGAATAATAATACAAAGGAGTTTTCTTCTTAAATACAGGATTTTCCTATGATAATGTAAAAGGATTCACTTTCAGTAATTTACGAGGTACAAAGCGTGAACCTACTCTTTTCAAAGAAATAAGAAAAGATCAAAGGAGGAGGATAAAGAACTCCTTCTATGTCAAGAGGAAGAGTGCAGGCTCAAAGAATTTGAGTCTTTCTGAGTTGGGAGGAGCATTTACATTTCTTCGCAAGAAGGACTTCATCCTTGCACCTTCGAGGAAAAGCAGAAGCTAAGTCCACTTAAGAAACCCCACCAGAAACATTCGTCTTAGTTCCATAGGAATAGGTAGAGGTTGAGTCAGACTTATCCGTTGCGGGGCTAAGAGGGAAAGCAAAGTAGTTTGAGTTGAGGCGGTGGTAGTTCTTCGCCTTCCTCTTGCTTTTTCAGTTTCATCTTTTGTTGTTGAACAAGTTGTTTAGTTTCATCTAAGTAACGAGCCTTCTTTCTGAATTGACTTGTACAAGCATTGACACTGATTTCCCACTCCATGGGAGTGAAAGGCCTTTCTTTTTCTCATTCGTCGATTCTGCACGTTGTTAGGATAGTCGGACCCAATAACAATGTACTTTCTTCCTTATTCAGATCTAATAAGAATAGTTATTCAACGTGGCTTGTCAGATATGAGATGAGGCTGGGAGAGTCTATTTAATCCAAGAGGGTCCGGGGAGAGAACTGTGTGCCCTAGCTTACAAAAGGGTCTTTCAAATTCTGAACATTCATACTCTCGACTCGATACTGTATTCCATATCCATTTAGGCTAGAATGATGAAACTCATCTTTTTGCTTGATGGTACTCATTCTGCATACTATAATGAGAAAGATCAAATTTTTCCTCTCGAGTAACTAATTAGAAGATATGAACAAGAAAACAAGAAGATAAGAAGCTAAAAGGAGAATGAAACTGAAACTGCACTCTTAACTCTTTCCCTTTTTGCCTCCGAACCTACTGAAAGTCAGATCATTCTTTTTTTATGGGTCTCGCTACTTTCTTCCTTGGCCTACAAGAGGGGTCAGATGAGCTTTCTTTCGATTCAAGTTATTCATGAAAGATCTCATTCAAGGGACCGATTTCAGATGAGAATAGTGCTACAGCCGCTCCTCAAATTCTTTGAGCAAGAGTGATTAATGAAACTGCCAATCTTATACCTTCTCATAAGGTAGATCCCGCTCCATGGGCTAAGTAGAATAAACAATTTCGCTTCCCTCTGTCTCATGGAGTTACTCATTCAACCGATGAAACAGGAAATACCACTTAATCTTATGCTGCCTCAGTTGGAAAGGCCGACCCCGATCCAAGTGCCATTAAGGTCGAGCTTCCTATTACAGTTATTGACTCTACCTTAACGGAATAAGTTAAGTCGTAGGCTTTCCTTCTTTAAGCTTTCTCTTGTATTAGAGTTCTTGCTTTCCGGTTGATCCTTAACCACCTCAATGAACACGGGGCCCCCAACTTTGAGTACTTAGAGAAGTACACCGATCGATCCTTAGTTCAGTTACCTCGTAAACAGAGAGAGCTTTCGAAACTACGACTGAGAATGATTAGTTTTCCTTGTAAACTCTTTCTAGAGTTCTTCCCTTTCAGCCAGCGAAAAGAAGGCAAAAAAAGCCTATCTTCTCTTACCCGATTTTTACTGCTTTTGTAAGCTCATTTGCCTCCTTGCAGTCAACTTCGCTTTAGCTACTAATCTCAAGAAAAGAGAGGAAGCGAACCTCAAGAGGGCTCGGCCCCGGATAGAAGGGTATATACCTAATCGGGATAAGTGTCTCACCCAACAAAGGAAGAGGAAGTCGGCTCGACAAGCAGGTCCCTAAGAGAAGAAGGCTTAACCATAAAGGCATCAGATCTCTCTCAGGGAAAGACCTCATTGTCGGAGGCAAGCCACGCTGCCAGAGCCACTTGATCGGTTGCTTCAGTCCCAAGGCTGATTCCTTGCCTGAGGTTGATTTCTCTTTTTATGAGATGTCTCCCACTCGTTAGTTGAAAAGACTCTTGACGTTGATTTGATGCTCAAAACATTCCAAGAAGCAATAGGGTAGGGGAAGATTTAAATGCGAGGGTCGTAGCATCTAAACGGGCAGAGTAAGTTGCGCCTTAGGTTGAGGTATGGAGGAGAGGTTTTGATGATTGACTTGACTATTACATACCTACGGCAAGTTACCTATGGGAACTCATATTGCATTGAGCCTCTGAAGGCCTACTATGGGAGTGGCAGAACCTACAAATTAACCTACGACAACTTACCTACGAACCTATGGCAACTCATATTGTATTGAGCATCTGGACCCCTTATAATCTACGATACGAATGTTTGTAATAGGATGACCTACAACAAGGTATCTCCTACTAGGCCTACGTAGCTTAATATAAAAGGAAGAAGAAGAAAGAGGTCAGAAGCCTATATTATTGAGGATTAAACTCAAACTGCAATTTCTCATTAAAGGAGTAGGAGGCATGCTGCTCGACGAACAAGAGAAGGAACGAAGCCCCACCGCTATAGGAGGACCTCTTTCATCCGTTTCAGTAGTTGTGGAAACATAAGTAGCTTTTGTTAAAGCAAAAGCATGGAAAATTATATCTTGTTAATGAGAAATTCTCTATATCGAACTAACTCAGTCTAAGACGAACTCAGTTTCTGGCCTAAAGGGAGAGGGACGAGACATCCACACGTCAGATCGAATGTTGAGGGCGAAAGAAAAAAGAGATTAAATGAGGAGTTAGGAAAGATCTATGGAAAGAGGAGAAAAGAGTTTGAGAAGAGGAAAAGGTCTTTCATTCATAGAATAACCTAGTAGTTCGTAGGATACCAAAGATATGAATAAGAACTGAAGAAGAAGAATAAAAGCAAAGGTAGAAAACTCCTCCTTCGGAGCGATGCGGGAGAGAGAGAAGTTATCAATCCAATGAACAGGTAAAGTGGGCTTCTTTTTCAAATAAAGACTTCGAAGATTGACTCAAGCACCATTGTAGAATTTAGACCTAACCATTAATCTTCAAGCGATGGGCACGAGGCTCAAAGAATTTGAGAAGGTCATCCTAATAATTCATTGGGTAGGATAGCAAACCCAAGACCAATTCATTTATTATGAGAGGTCGGTTCATGGGCTAACTAACTCGAGAACCCGCACCGCATACAATGATAGAAATATGTCTATGATTTAGAGTGATGATTTCATTTAAAACTATCAGTCAAGCGTGACTCGCTTTCTTTTTGTTAGGAGTAGGTGCTTCCCCTTATTTGAGTTGGGGTAGGGTTATTCAATATACTTTTTGAAGCGCAATACAAAGTTAATCGCGAATGACCCACAACGAGAAATCACTCATCTTCAACTGTCGGGAAAGAGGATTAGGCTCATCATACAATAGGGATAATAAGGCATCGTATGACGAACTTGAAAGGGAACTCAGGCCCCAATCACTAGTCATATCGGCATGGCATTGGTTGTGGCATAACCTTTTCCACCCCTTTATGAGGAAAATTCAGTTGAGGATGGACCACCTTGTTTACGTTAAGGAGACAGGCTCAGCCGAGAATACGAGGCTGGTGGCTTCACATGGAAGCGCTCTTGTTGTTTCAGAAGTTGCTTAGTTTCAAGATTTTCATCTTCGCCAATAGCCTGGTTATTTCTGAATTGAGATGAATCACCTAGTTTTGACCAGTTAATAGAGAAATATGCCTAGTCTTAGGCCTTGGTGGGGACTGCCTCATCTACTTTTGGTCAACCGCCTCAATGAACACAGGGTCGCAGGCACCCACTCGTGCTATTTCTAAGCTATCTCGCTAGGGGCTAGAAGAAATAGGAAGATTGAAGCAATCGGGTCTTTGTTAACTCCTTACGGAGCCTCCCCACGTAGCGGTAATTCCTTGTTCCAGAGTCAGCTCACCCGGAAAGGTGAATCATCATCGAGGCTTCCAAGCCCACATAGCGGTTTTAGAAGTTAAAGTTCTTATTCAGTTTTAGATGTAGCGCAGGTGCTTGAAGCTCTGGCTTTTCTTCTTGTAGAAAAAGTAGCTTATCTTCTTATCATGGGATCGACCAAAGGAAAAGTCAGATCGTCTGTTCTCTCTGAGAAGTGAAGGTGGAGTATGTCGCAGATAGGCACAGTTGACAAAGCTAGACCCCTCATGGCACTTCTAACCCGAGAAGGAGAAAGAAGAGAGACCATAGCGATACCGGTTGGTGAACAAAGGCGTCTTGTCCAAATTCCCCTAACTCAAAGACTTTTGCTTTGCCTTCTTTGTCAGCGGAAAAGTCTTATCAACTTATATATATCTTTTTAATATCTGAAGCAAAAGAAAGAAAGGCCTTCTTCACCTACTCAAATCAAAGGCATGAAGCGAAGGCTGAATTCTCAAATAAGCATAAGATTGAGTTATAGAATAGAAGAGCGCGGGCAAGAAAAGACCACGGAGTCTATCTATCTTGTCTTTTTTTTAGGTTTACTTTGATACTTTGTTTTATTAGTCTTGGTTGGTTTGTGCACACCTAGACTTGGGATGTTAGTATCTAAAAGGATGGTGTTGTCTACATTCTTTAAATACCCTTCTAATCTTGTATATCGGTTTTGAATATATGGTATGTTTCCACTACGATGACTAGTAGTTGAGTTAATACATATTATATTTTCAATTTATCTTAAGTCTTGAGATAGAAGTTTCTAATTCAGTAAGAGTTATAAGAGTAAATCGTTACTTACGGGCTTTACATCTCCTCTTGTGCTAGTTAGAGAGTTTGGGAGGGAGTGTGACAAAACCCCTCCTTATCTATGACTGACCACTTTCGACTCGGTTAGTTTTGGTCTATTGGCTCAGTTTTTGATCTATCTGCTCTCTCCTATCCTCGATAATTCAAATCAACAAGAACGATAAATAGTATGTTGAGGGCAAAATCTGAAAAATTATTTAAAAATACTAGTGGATCTCTCTTAATTTTCAAATGTTCAAATTGAGCACTCTTACATATGCAAACGAATAGCATTTGATGAAAACATATTTCATTAATGGGACCAACATCTCGTTATGATTATAGAGCACATGTAAACAAAAACGAACATGACCAATTGGGTCAACTTTTCAAATTATGGTTGATTTATTACCTTTAACAATTATTATATTCTTTTCTTTCTTCTGATACATAATTTTTTAGAGGTGAGTTTGTGATCTCTATTCTTTATGGGTTCGGGCTTATAAAAAATATATATACATTAATTTGGTGCATTATTTAAAGTAAAATAAAATAAATAGATAATTGATATATAACATCTTTCTTGAGGTTAGAAGTTTCATTCTGTTACCTAACGATATTCAAAGGCTAAATTATTACTTCCTATAAAAACCTAACTTTGTGTTTTCAGTGATGTGAAAAACACTTCAAACTTTAGATAGCATAAAGTACAACTTCCCACAAGCAAGCGTGGCTAATGATTTGGTAAAAAAGCTACAAATTAAAACGCAATTCTTTTCAGATTTCTTACCCTTTTGTCATTTTCAGTCACTGTTTTTCTCTTTCTTTTTTTCTTTTTCTCTCAGGGGTCCTCTCTCTTTTAAGCTTGTGGGGTTGTTGCTTTGAGAATCCAAGTGGTCAATTAAATATGTTTCTACAAAAGCTTGATTACAGGCCAAATAATAACTTCCTTTTCCAAACAAAATCAATGGCCAACTAAAGTTAGATGAAAAAAAATGATAGAGATGATGAGTTTTGGCTCATTGGTTTTGCTCCCAGTACATAATTGGATGGGGTCTATTTTTAGAAGAAGCCCCCTATCAAAGATTCAATGAGGAGCAAAAAGATTTAATTGTTCTTCTAATTACCCTTCTTTCTTTCTTTTTTTCTTTTTTATTTCCTGTTTGTCTTTGTGATAAGTTAAGGGGTGGTTAAAATCAATGTTTGAGAAGCATGATTTGCTGGCACGTATGACTTTTTGCCCTTTGTTTTTGTTCCCTATCTTTGTCCTTTCGAACTCCCTTTTCTTTTTCCATTTTTCTTAATGCAGGAATAAAGGGTTTTAACTAAACTTATACGTTTATTTTAGTGTATTTTTTGCATACCTATATTAATTAATCAAAAAGGAAATGACATTAGAAGATTTGAACTTATCACTCTAGGTCCGACTAGAGTATATTATTCATGTACATATAAGGGAACAGTATCTTGTACAGCATAATTTTCTCATAATATACATCTCAGACCTAATATAATAGAGAATATAATGAATTATATTTTGTAGTCCATTAGTATAATATTAGCTGCTAATCTAGTAACATATTTTAAGTGCATCCAACTAGTTTATGAGGCAAATCATCATTTGAAGGAAAATAATTCATTTATACCAAATCATGTATCTCAGTGCAAGAAATTGATCAGCTAGGCTTTAAGGTCTCTAGAACTCCAATAATATAATTTCTAAACCTAACCTATTCTAATCAACTTCCTTATCATTTCTTTGTCTTATTTTTGGGACCATCATTTCCTTAATCCGATAAAGCATTTCTCCATTTCTTACACAAAGTTATTAGTAAAAGTTCTTTTCTATTTTTTAAATTTTTTTTCTTACCATCCCCCCAAAGCACATGGTTCGGCTGTTGATTTTTCTCGGCTGCTTCAAAATTTAAAACTAGGAATCTTTGAGGCTGCTATTTCCTGGTTCATTGTCTCTTTTCCTCTGGAAGAGGAGTGGCCAAACTCATGATCATTTAGAACCAATTCCGGTAATAAGGAAACCATTTATGTCTCTCTCTTTCTTTCCTTGGTATTTTTGTAAGGCGGCTTTGATGTCTGGCTGCCATGCAAGAACACAATTATTGATTGAAAAAAGCCCCATAACGTGCTTTGTTCCCAGAGCAGGTAAGCCTATCAAGTCGTTTGGTACTTTTACGCATTGTTTATGTTTGGGGCTGCAAACTTTAGTGACGCCTGCATCCAACCAAACCCACCATCAATAATAAAGAAAGCATAACAGAGATTTGAAACTGTCAAGTTGGACTTTAATCCAAAACTTTACTGTTTAAGTAACACAGCTAATTAAATTTTTTACTTCAGACCCTCAAATTAAGGAGAAGTGTCTCTTTCTTCTCATTAGTTTTTTTCAAACATGGGTAAGATAATTTTTTATTAAGAAAAAATGCATGGTGAATGTATTTTCGTGGCATGCCCCATTATTTAGCTGGCTTTTGTTGCATGTGTAATGAAATGAGAAATCTTTCAAGGTGGGCCAAAGATCCATGATTTAAAGATAATCATTCATAGCTAACAACTGCTTTTTCTGTGAACAATTATATTTAGAATAAACAAAACTACTGCGGTAAGAAAAGGAGAAAATGAATTCTGATTCTTTGCTGTAAGCACATTCTACCATTGAACAGTGGCTCAATCTGTAGAGCTTGTTCCTGTTGTCCTACAAGGAACGTGGCTAACTAACCAGGTCTACAATACTTGGCCTATAATAGAATACGCCAGATTAAACTATAGATTACTGTAAAGCTTCACCTAGAGAATATTTTTAATGTATTGTGGACCGTTTCCAACATTTTGCTTCTTGTCTTTCTTGTTCTGTTAGGATATATAAGACTCTTCACAGTGAGATGGAATGTCAAGCACAAAACTTGTTTCCTCCAAACAGGTTGAAGACATAGATAACAGAAGTAAATTTAGAGATGAGAATGGAGAGGCTTACTTTTTTGGTGTTAGCCACTATAGTTGGTCTTCTAAGTCTGATAGGCTCCACTCAAGCTCAGCTAAAGCTTGGTTTCTATGCCAAAAGCTGCCCAAAAGCTGAGAAGATTGTACTAGATTTCGTTCACCAGCATATCCACAATGCCCCTTCATTGGCAGCAACTTTCATTAGAATGCACTTTCATGATTGCTTTGTCAGGGTATTGTTTCTTTTCGTTTCCATCTTTATGAAAATTCTTAATCCTTACGACTCCTATATGCAACTGACATTTACTTCTCTCTGTTTGATGTGTTGCTGAACAGGGTTGTGATGCATCTGTGCTCATAAACTCCACCTCAAATAACCAAGCTGAGAAGGATTCTCAACCAAATCAAACACTCAGAGGCTTTGACTTCATTGATAGAGTCAAAAGCTTACTTGAAGATGAATGCCCTGGAGTGGTCTCTTGCGCAGATGTTCTTTCCTTGATTGCAAGAGATACCATTGTAGCCACAGTAAGAATCCACCCAACCGACCAAATACCCTTTTAATTTTCCAGTGTTCGATGCTGTTTTTACTCTCTTTTCTTATCGAAAGATGAAAACGACAAGCAACACATTTTCTCTGTTTGATGGTTGTATTCATTTCAATGTATAGGGAGGACCTTACTGGGAAGTTCCAACTGGCCGAAGAGATGGAGTGATCTCAAGATCAAGTGAAGCTTTGAATGACATTCCTCCTCCATTTGGAAACTTGTCCACGCTCCAAAGACTTTTCGCAAACCAAGGGCTTGATCTAAAAGACTTGGTGTTACTATCTGGTTAGTTCAATATAATTTAAAAAGTAACAAAAAAAAAAAAAAAAGTAACCCCATTAACACTAATTCTTCACTCAGTAACATTTCTCAAACACGTTGCATCCAATTATGATTTCAGGCGCTCACACAATCGGCATAGCACACTGCCAATCATTCAGCAATCGACTCTACAATTTCACCGGGGTCGGAGACCAAGATCCCTCTCTAGACCCAAGATACGCCGCTAATCTGAAGGCTAACAAATGCAGAACTCCCACCGCCAACAACAAAGTGGAAATGGACCCAGGAAGTCGCAACACTTTTGACCTTAGCTACTATTCTCTTCTACTAAAAAGGAGGGGCCTCTTCGAATCCGATGCTGCTCTGACAACAGACGCAACTACATTGGGTTTAGTTCAGAAACTGGTAGAAGGACCCATTGAAGAATTCTTCGCTGAATTTGCAGCATCCATGGAGAAAATGGGTCGGATTAAAGTGAAAACTGGAACTGAAGGTGAAATCAGAAGGAAATGCGCTGTGGTGAATAATAGTTGATTGGTTGTAACTTGGAAATGGGTGTGGGTGAGTATGTGTGTGTGAGTGTGAAATGTTTTGGTTAAATATCGTTGAATCATGAATGTGGTTAGTGGGGAATTTATCCTTTTTGTTGGGGGGAGATTTGTGGGGTTGAATAATTGGAATTCCATTGTAATGTTCTTTTTCTTGTATTGTCAGGTTAATATTTAATAAATATTCTGATTTTGAATAATTTATATTTGGATTGGAAGATAACAAAATTCATTATTTGTTGTTGTTGGAGGAGGATCTTCTCCTTTCCACTAATGGAAGATGGATCATTTCTTTCTACTCCTATCACCATCATTCAATTTTCAAAAATAACCATCCCCAACATTACAAATAAGTTTACCATGAATCAATTCTTGAACTTAACTATAACTAGTAGTATCACCTCTAACAAATTTTTACTTGAACTATTTATAAAATATATAGTAAAAATAGAAAACTTAAATTAGACAAACGAAAAAATAGATAATTTCACTCTAAAAAATAAAGAAAACATCCTTCAAAAGCAAAAAATTTTAGTTTTTAGTTAATCTTCAACATTTTCGAATAGAAAATAAAAGATAGAGTCGTTACAACTCCTATGATGGTAAAAACTATCTAGTCTATATTGGGATTAATAAACTCTGAATAATGTTTCATTAGAATAACTTATATTATATAATTAAATAATTTTATAATTACATCTGTGCTATTTATTATAATTTTTTTAAAAGTAATTATGTCTATTTAATAATCTATTTTAGAATAAACTGATGAAATCAAATATTAGGAGAAGAGAAAAAAATATAACTAAATACTTTGGTTTGTTTGAATAGGATATACTTTTATTTTACATATTTTTCCGTAAACCCTATTTTATGGCAAATTTATAATCCAACAATATCAAATTATCAACTCATCTTGTAACATTGACAATTCCACTATAAAACAAGCACTACGTGTTATGTTGGAAATGCCCTTACAACAATTAATATAATTTAAATTTATTCAAATTGTATAAATAATGGCGTGTGTGGTAAGCAATCAACAAAACATCGTACTAAAAGAAAGGCTTTCGAGAATGTTGATCTAATCAATTCTTAAACATTGAGTTTTGTATTGAATGGATCATTGTATTTTTAATTTCAACTCTAACAAGTTTTCAAAATATTCATTTTTTTACTTTAATAAGTCTATTAATCTTTATTTTTTAAAAAATGAAATCTTCTCTAACAAAACTTATTAGGTTAAATTATCAAAAAAAAATTTACCTATGAAAAGAGGTTCATCGATACCTAGGGATGTTTTTTTAGAGAAAAAAAAAATTAGTTTAACAAAAGCTATAGTTTTGGTGAGTTGAGCTTCTTCTTCCTTGGTATTGAAGTATGTCGGATTCCACAAGGTTTATTCTTTATAGAGAGGTAGTACAAATCCAACCTTTAGCATCTAAAATAACTTTGCCCCACATATGTTGTAAAAAAGGTATCGGCCTATGATGGAGAGATCCTTTTCCTAATCTCACTAAGAATAGAAGTTTGATCGCTGACTCCTATGAAAAATTTGTAAAAAAAAATATATATTATTTTATTCTCAAAAGCATTTCCACATCGATAAATTTAAAATGTGAGGCTCTTTTATACATCTATTGTTTAGACAATGGATTTGAGCCCTTAGGCCATCCAAGTTTTGGAAGAAGGGAGAAGACAAGCAAATAAGGAAATACTTACATCTCCACACGCGCACCATCAATTGGGCGTGGCGAGGGGAGATAAAATAATATCTATATATAATTTTCTAACGTTTTTAAAAAATCGATCAGGCATGGTGAGGGGAGATAAAATAATATATCTTTTTATTTAAAAAAATATCTTTTAATTTTCTAACGTTTTTAAGAAATTATGAAACGTTTATGAATTAATTTTGATCGTTATTTGACCGTTAATGTTTTATTAATTTGTGACTGTTCATAATTAAATTCTTAACGTTTCCTTAATGAATTTGACTGTTGACCGATCCTCCCCACACTATATATACATCCCTCGGTGTACATCTCAATACACAAAAAATTCATTATCATTCTTCTCTTCTGTCTTCCTCTTCTATAATTCGAGCAATTGTGTGTCTGTCAACTTTGAGTGATTTATTTGATTACCAGTTGGTTTTCGTGCAAAATCAACTGAAGGATGAGGTTGTTTTATCCTAGGGATGACGGGGGTGACAATCTGTTTGCACAATTCAGAGCAGAGCCGCAAAACGTCTTAAAGAGAGTGTGTTCCGCGACTCAACTGTATACTAATCCTTTTTCTGCTTTTCAGCTTTTAATTCCTGAATCAATCCATCCTATCATTGTTGTTCTGTCTTTGTCGTACCTGTTGCTGAATCTGAACTTATCGTGTATTGGAAAATCGAAATGCAACAAAAATTTTAAGACGATTCTTCTTCTCTACAGTGATAGTCGTACAATTCCAAATTGATTTGATGTCTTCCGATCTCAACCGTCCATTCCGTTTTGAAGGAGCACACTTCAAAAGGTGGAAACAAAAGATGTTGTTTTTCCTCTCATTAAAGAAAGTGACTACTGCTTGCACTACTGAAAAGTCGAAGGTTTCAGAAAAAGATCCTACAGAAAAACAACTAAAGAATCTCGCCACCTTGACAGAAATTGACTTCTTCTGTAAGAACCTAATTCTTAACGGTCTTACTGATGAACTATATGACTTTTACAGTACCATAAATACTGCAAAAAAAAGTGTGGAACGCGCTGCAAATGAAGTATGATACTGAGGAAGCGGGGTCGAAGAAGTACGCTGTCAGTCGATACCTGAGATATCAAATGACTGATGATAGATCCGTGGAGGCACAGTCACATGAAATCCAGAAAATAGCTCACAAGATTATCAGTGAAGGTATGCCGCTCGATGATCAATTTCAAGTTGCTATTAATATTTATAAATTACCTCCACTGTGGAAGGATTTCAAGAACACTCTAAGGCACAAAACAAAGGAGTTCTCACTAGAAAGTCTAATCACGAGGCTAAGGATAGAGGAGGAAGCAAGGAAGCATGATAAAAAAAAAAAAAAAAAAGTGAACAATATCCCCAGAAAGAAGCCCACTGCAGTTCTAAAACTGAATTTGAAGCCGAAAGGAAACAAGATGAAAAGAGGATCCAACAAACAGAATAACCCCCAGTCCAAAAGTATGGTACAAATTGTTTGTTATAATTGTAATAAGCCTGGTCATTTAGAAACATGAGTCGTCCTGCTGTGCAAGTGAACCTGATAGAAGATGAATTAGTAGCTATGATTTCTGAAGTTAATGTGATTGGGGGCTCTGAAGGTTGGTGGCTAGACACTGGTGCATCACGCCATGTCGGCCACGACCTTAGTCTTTTTAGAAAATATAATGAAGTTAAGGATAATAATATCCTTTTAGAAGATCATCACACAACCAAGGTGGCCAGTATTGGAGAAGTAGAACTAAAATTCACATTCGGCAAGATGCTTGCGCTGAAGGAAGTTCTGCATTCTTCAGAAATTCGAAAGAATTTGGTCTCCGAATATCTCTTCAACAAGGTTGGATTCACACAAACCATAGGATCAGACTTGTTTACCTTAACTAAAAACAATGTATTTATGGAGAAGGGTTACGCTACTAATGACATGTTCAAATTGAATCTGGAAATTAATAAGATTGTATCTTCTGCTTATATGTTGACTTTTTTTAATGTTTGGCATGTTAGACTTTGTCATGTTAATAAAAGGTTAATTAGCAACATGAGTAGGTTAAATCTTATACCTAAATTATTACTGCATGATTTTGAGAAATTTGCATGTTGTAGTCAAGCTAAGATAACTAAAACCTTGCATAATTCTGTAACTAGAATAACAGAGCCTTTAGAATTAATTCATTCTGACTTATGTGAATTTGATGGAACTTTAACTAAAAACAGTAAAAGGTATGTAATTACCTTTATAGATGACTATTCTGATTACACTTTTATTTATTTGATTAAAAATAAAAGTGATGTCTATGACATGTTCAAAGTTTTTATAATTGAAATAGAAAATCAGTTTAACAAAAGAGTTAAGAGACTTCGTAGTGATAGAGGAACTTAATATGATTCAATTGCCTTCAATGAGTTTTATAACTCAAAAGGAATAATACATGAAACTATTGCATCTTACTCTCCTGAAATGAATGGAAAAACATAAAGAAAAAATAGAACTCTAACTGAGTTAGTAGTTGTTATCTTACTTGAGTCAGGAGCAGCACCATCTTAGTGGGGTGAAATAATTAAAACTGTTAATTATGTCCTTAATAGGATTCCTAAATCAAATAGTAAAACTTCACCATACGAAGTCCTTAAACATAAAACACCAAACTTGTCTTATCTTAGAACTTGGGGTTGCCTAGCTTATGTTAGAATACTTGATCCAAAAAGAAGAAAATTAGCAAGTAGAGCCTATGAATGTATCTTCAAAAGATACGTTGAAAACAGTAAAGCCTATAGGTTCTATGACCTAGAAAATAAAGTAATCATAGAATCGAATGATGTAGATTTTTTCGATAATAGATTTCCTTTTAAATCTAGAAATAGTGGGGGCCTAAACAATCAAACTAGTGGGGGCCTAAATAATCAAACTAGTGGGGGCTCAAGTTCCAGTAGTCTACCTTCAATTAGGATCCAAACCCAAGACAAGAAAGTAGATCCTAAACCTAGAAGAAGTAAGAGAGCTAAAACAGTAAAAGACTTTGGAGAAGACTTCAAAACGTACAATGTATAAGATCCAAAAGATCTACCAGAAGCCTTGTCCTCAATAGATACCAATTTATGGCAAGAAGCTATCAATGATGAAATAGACTCTGTTGAACCCAATAGAACTTGGCGCCTAGATGTAAAGCTATAGGCTGCAAATGGGTTTTAAGGAAGAAACTCAAACCTAATGGATTAGTAGATAAGTATAAGGCTAGATTAGTAGCAAAAGGATTTAGGCAGGGGGAAAACATAGATTTCTTTGATACTTTTTCCTCAGTCACTAGAATCACCTCTATTAGAGTATTGATATCTATAGTTACCCTGAACAATCTCTTAATCCATCAGATGGATGTTAAAACTGCTTTCCTAAATGGTGATTTAGAAGAAGAGATTTACATGGAACAACTTGAAGGTTTCATTGTCCACGACCAAGAATCCAAAGTTTGTAAACTAGATAAATCCCTCTATGGCCTAAAACAAGCTCTCAAGCAATGGCACGAAAAGTTTGACAACTTACTCATGTCAGAAGGATTCAAAGTAAATGAAAGTGACAAATGTATCTAATATAAGACTGAAGGTAGGTTATGTATCATCATATGCTTATACATGATGACATGTTAATTTTTTTATCAAACTTGCAATGTCATAACACTACTACAAAATAAACTCTCTTGACGGTTTTAAACTGTCAAGAATGATTATTCTTGACGATTTTAAAATCGTCATTGAATTCAGTGTCAAGAAAGACAAAGTTCTCGACGGTTGGTAAAAACGTCAAGAATAGTGAATATTGACAGTTTATGATCGTCAAGTATTCAAATCATGACAGTTTAAAATCGTCAAGGGTATAAGTGTTTATGACATTTTAGAATTGTCAAAAATATGAGTATCCATGACAAAAATCGTCAAGAATATGAATATTTATAACATTTGGTAACCATCAAGAGTGCTTTTTCATGACATTTAATAACCGTGAAGAAAGTGATTGTTTATGACATTTAAAAACCGTCAAGGATGAAATTGTTTATGACATTTTAAAACCATCAAGCATTTTTCTATTTTTTTTAATTGTAATTCAATAATATTTTTGTTTCTGTATTATGCTCCCTTTTGTCTTGTATAGTGGTCCAACAATTGTTCCATAAATACATGTATAAACGACAATATTCATCAAATATAAAATCTTTCACCATATCATTTCCAAAGCTTTGCAAATATTCCTATCATTTACAAAACCAATATACAGTTCCATCAGAGTTTCAAAACAATTCAACTCTCATGAACAATTCACCTATCATCCCCTCATATGAACAATTCACCAATGAACAAATAACCTATCAACAAAGTTTCAAAATGGCTACCACAACGTGAGTCTCACTTGCGACATCAAACCATGAACTTGCTCCACCGTTATCTTTGCACTATCATGAGTGATCTTAGCAAGTTGGGAGTCTTCCTGCGAATGAAAGATGAAATTATAAAAAAATACTATGCTTATATATGAACAAGAGTTCATCTGGATGTCAAAATGAATATTGCTAGAATAACTAGCTCACTTAAAAAATGCAGTTTTTTTCCTTTTGAGAAATCTTATGAGAGTTAGTCATCAAAGGAGAGAATTCTTGTTAACCACATAACAGATGGACATATCAAGGTGAATTTGACACTGTCGAAACAGGACATATTAATTTTAATACCAGCAAAAAAAAATAATATAAACATAACTCAGTAAAGTACAAAAGGACACTTAGCATCACCAATACAAACCAGTAACACAACAATTTGCTTTGCTTAATTTCCAACGGGAAGGTTAAAAGGAAGGACCTACTTCTAACTGGTGAATGGAGTAATACATGTCCAACCAAGAAAATTTTGGTTAATCCAAATCTTTTGTATCAGACCTAAAAAAAACACGCCAGTAATTTTCTTTCTTGGTGGCTTCTTTACATTGGTTCTCTTTTTTTTTTTTTTTTTTTGCCTTTTATGTTCATGGCCTCCCTTTTTGTATTTTTATTCTTAATGGAGAGGTTGATTTCTAGTAAGTGTGTGTGTATTAGTGTATATAAAGAATAAATAATTGCAACAGTTAGTTATGATATCAATGGGTTGTCTACTTGGCCAACCGACAACCTCAACATAGTTGAACTGGTTGAGGTAATAAATTATATCATTCAAATCCTCACCCACATGTAGTTGAACTAAAAAGAATAGGTCATGCAAGTCTATTTGGGCATGAGTTAAATATTTCACATTCAAAGAAAAACTTCTGCAAATATAGATATTAATCTATGCTACCTACCTTGGACAACAAATGAATAAAAAGACCAACCACAGTACAAATAGACAAGTAGTGAAGATTGCATCTAACGGAATAATTTTTTAGAAGTGAAATTAAACTTTAAAATATTCAGTATGAACACTCAGAATTTGTGTGGAAAGGTCTTGAATTGTTTCTCTCCAGACTCCATTTCTGTAATATCTGGTTTATGGCCTAATACTTTGGACAAAAAGTATGCATATCTATCTACAGTATAAATTATAACAGATCGTTTTTTGTAGCTTATGAAATAGGTAGATGCGTGTACCAGATAGAGCTGTATATGCTTTGAAAAATATATATAAAAGAAGAAAGAATAAGAGAAACAACATAACACGCCTCCTTCTTCCTCTTAGAAGAATATCAATGGCCCAAAGCAGGTGTGAGCCAACTAATTATCCACCTACTCAAGTTTTTCAGTTGCAAAAAAATAAATAAACAACTAAAAAGAATCATATAAAATTCAGATCAAATCTAATAATTCAAGTAGAGATATTGAATAGAGTGCGTTGTAATGAAGACGAGGATACCTAAATCTAAAATTTACCCAGCAACATAATCTCCATTACCCAAGAGAGGAGAAGAAGAAAGTGTATTAACCCAGTACTTGTTCCAAAGTAAATCCAAGAGGTGGCAATCAAGTGAAGACATGAAATAAGTGATATCAAGCACATAATATTGCAATAACGTGTAAAAGTTAATAAAATCACATACCCAATGAAAATAAACTGAGGAAATCTAACAAGGTGAAAGATCAAGGGAGGAAACTTGTTTACAATGCACACCAAAGTCTTCAATCTTATTCAGTGGGATGGTTTGATACTCAGAAACAGGCTCATCTAGTGGCTTATATCCTTCTGGGTAGGTCCTAAAAGTCCCAATCTCAACCTTTCTAGCAGAAACAGTTCTTGTAAGATCAATCACAACATTTGTTACTCTATTTTTCAGGCCAAAACACATAATTTCATTTTGAAGTTCTTTGAAAAACTTGAAGACACAAGGTTCTTTGGCGTTTGGTGTTCGGCCATGGAAGACAATATAGACAAAGAAAAAGAAATATAGACAATAACACAGATGTAATATCGGTGATGGATGACTGACTGACCGCATCAGCATGCACACGGCTTGGTCTGATGTTGAATAAGAGAAATGAGATGGAACAGGGTGGGGAGTTCATTCACAATAAATAACTTGTAAATACATCTCACCTCCCAAGAAAAGGAATTACTTGATGAACAATCCATTGTGAATCAACTACGCTACTTTTCTCATGCGCTAGCTATAGAAATCCATAAAAAGAAAAGAGTTGATGTCATTGAGAAGATATATAAAAGATGTGCCCTCCTTTCATTTTTGTACTTGTCAATAGAGCATTTCCATGGAAGACTTATGGATTGCAACTTTTCTGGATTGAACTCTGATGTAATATACGACATACACTTCAATCTAGGTTATACATATTTGAGGTGATTAAAAAGTGAAGTTTAAGTTGACAGTTGATTTTCAGGTACAGAGAGGTGTGAGAAACCATATAGAAGAACTATTGACCTCTACACATCTTCTGAGAGCAAAGTCCAACCCCATCCATGTACCAAATCATTCCACAAGTAAATAAATACATAGATAGAATATGAATAGAAATAAGAAATACTTGAGGGCCACACACATCACCAAGCTTATATTGAAATCCTATCATTTCATGTAGTAACAGTATACCTGAATCAAATGCCACACACATTGCCAAGCTGCATGAAAAAATACAGGAGCCATGATTTCTACAAACCTGTGATGTACGAAACAAGTGATCTAAACTTGTGAAGATACAATATGACTAAATTGCCACCAGTAAGTAGTTCTAAACTTTTTCTCACAAGTCTTCATAAAAAAGAGATTCCAATGTGTAGAAAAGCTTTCAGTGGACTAAATTCAAAAATAATTAAAAGGTGATCTAGTGTTAATATATCCAACTAAGGGAGAACCATAATTGTGAAAGAGAAAAATTACGCAACACAAGAAAGCAACCAAGGGTCGCTACACCAGCCTGGTTACTCTTCTGTATCCCTATTTCAGCATCGGAAATGTACATGTCAGAATCCAACATTAAACATGAAAGGTGAAAACCTAAATTACCAACCAAAAGAAAAAAAAAGGGACTTACTTATGAACCTCTCTACCACCTCTCCTCTTTGTCATTTGCCATGTCATTGTTAGTCTCAAGTCCAGGTTGGAAGATTTCCAAACCATGTTTTTTCCAAACCATTGGAGCAGGGAAGCGGCGTTGGGCGTTGGACGTTCAACGTTTGGTGAGCAGGGGAGCAGGGAAGCGATGTTCGCGTTCGCGTTAGGCATTCAAAGTTCGGCGTTCGACGGCATTTGGGATGGTTGAGCACGGGAAGCATCGACGGCAACGACGGCGTTTCACAACATTTTGTGGCATTCTAGATGAGTGAGTTTGAGATCGCGTAGGTTGTGAGAAAGGAAGAGAGAAATTGGGATTTTGTGTGAAGGAAAAAGGAAAAGTTAAAAAGAAAGAGGAAAATTAAGTTTTTATTTTTATTTTTTAGTAATTCTTGATGTTTTTAAAATGTCAAGGAAAAGTATCTTGCTTGACGTTTAAAAATTGTCAAGAAATTTGAAAAATTACTCCCCTCCGCCTTTTCATAAAAATTCTTGACGTTTTAAAACGTCAAGAATTTAATCGTTATTACTTGACGTTTTTAAAACGTCAAGGATAAATACATATCATTTGACGTTTAAAAAACGTCAAGAATGTCGAATTTATAAAATTTCTTGACGATTTTAAAACGTCAAGAAAAGATGCATATTACTTGACGTTTCAAAACTATCAAGAAAGCTTCAAATTGACTACCCTCCACCTTTTCATAAAAAAATTTTACGATTTTTCTTTTAAATCACCCATTTCTTGACGTTTTTTCAAAAACCGTCAAGAAATTAAAATTGTAACCGTCAAGAAAGACTCTTTTTCTAGTAGTGTAAATGATGTAAAATCTATGTTGAGTGCAAACTTTGACATGAAAGACCTAGGTGATGTAATCTTAAGCATCAAAATTACAAGAACTGAAAATGGAATTTCCTTAAATCAATCTCATTACATAAAAAAATTCTAAAGAAGTACAAATACTTCGAAAGAAAACCAGCTTGTACACCTTATGACTCTAGTCTGAAATTATTCAAGAACACTGGTGACAGTGTTAACCAATCCGAGTACGCTAGTATCATAGGCAGTTTGAGGTACGCTATTGATTGCACTAGACCAGACATAGCTTACGCCGTAGGATTACTATGTAGGTTTACCAGCAGACCCAATCTAGAACACTAGAATTCAATAGAGAGTAATGAGATACCTTAAGAAAACCCAAAACCTAGGATTACATTATAATAATTTTTCCGCTGTACTTGAAGGTTACAGCAATGCTGGTTGGAACTCCCTCTCAGATGACTCAAAGCCTACAAGTGGCTATATTTTTAATATAACAGGAGCAGTCGTTGCTTGGAAATCCAAGAAATAAATAATCTTAGCCCAGTCAACGATGGAGTCAGAGATGATAGAACTAGCTACTGCTAGTGAAGAAGCAATTTAGCTTCGAAGCTTACTATTAGAAATTCCCACATGGAAAAGACCGATACCAGCCATACTAATCCATTGTGATAGTACTGCAGCTATCGCAAAAGTAACGGTAAGAGACGACAGATATGTCGTAAACATAGTACCATTAGAGAATTGCTTACTACTGGTGCAGTGATAGTGGATTATGTACGGTCTAATGATAACTTGGCTGATCCTTTGACGAAAAGACTCGCTAGAGAAAAGGTTTTTAAAATCTCAAAAATAATGGGACTTAAGCCTATTAAAACTTGAATTACTGTGAGGTAAACCCAACTTGAAAGACTGGAGATCCCAAGAAATAAATACAATGGGTAATAACTGATCACAAGTAATATGACGAGAATCATGCTACATAATTAGAATTTCCATTCTTATGATTTAGTGATTACCATGACATCCTGAAACGTATGATGAGGCTGAACTTTATTCTTAATGAAATATATACTTGATATCAAGTAGGGTACCTAGCTACAGGAGTACTCTTGATAGATTCACCTTTGTGAATGTGGAAGTGAGGACTGCTTCCTATGAAATTCTGAGCAGATTTCTAGAGCATTCACTAAACTAAGATATACGTGCAAGGCCATAAAGCACATGTTGTTTTAGAACTTTACTCAAAAAATGTTATGTGTGCGATAACGTTAGAAGTAAAGTTCAAAACTACGAGTTACTTTACAATACTTTAAACTATTGTCACTACATAAAGGTTCAAGTCATCAGACACATTTACTTAAGCACATCACTATAGAGACTGACACTGCTCGATGAAAATGTTTTTAAAAATTTTTAAGTGGGGGATTATTGAATGAAAAATTTGTAAAAAGAAAAAATATATTATTTTATTTTCCAAAGCATTCCCACATTGATAAATTTAGAATGTAGAGGCTCCTTCATATACTTATTGTTTGGCCAATGGCTTTAGACTCTTAAGGCACTCGAGTTTTGGAATGAGGGAGGAGATAGGCAAATAAGGATATGCCTAAATCTCCACACGCCGATATAGAATCGTTTTAACATTTATTAATTAATTGTTGATCGGTAACACTTTATTAATTTGTGACCATTCATAATTAAATTCTTAACGTTTCATAATTAAATTATTAATGTTTTCTTAATGAATTTGACCGTTGGCCGATCCTTCCCACACTATATATACATCCCTCAATGCACATCTCAATACACAACAAATTCATTCTTCATTCTTCTCTTCTGTCTTCCTCTTATATTATTCGAGCAATTGTGTGTTTGTCAACTTTAAGTGATTTATTTGATTACCAATTGGTTTTCGTGCAAAATCAACTGAAGGGTGAGGCTGTTTTAACTTGGGGATGACGGGGTGACAATCTGTTTGCACAATTCAAATTAGAGCCGCGAAATGTCTTAAAAAGAGCGTGTTCCGCGACTCAGCCGTATACTGATCTTTCTCTATTTTGCAGCTTTTAGTTCCTAAATCAATTCATCCTATCATTATTGTTTTGTCTTTGTCGTACCTGTTGCTGAATTTGAACTTATCATGTATTGAAAAACCGAAGTGCAACAACACACTCTAATGTTTAACACATCATATGTGGTTTGAGATCTCATATATCATCAATAGGCTAGCTAGGTCAACTTTTTCAACGTTCAACAACATTGCATTGGCGGGGCATAAGGTGTTCTTTTCTATCTAACAAGGCTTCATTCATCTCATAATCTTTTCGTTCAGAAAAATCTTCAACCCTAAATTTAATTTTCTAACGCGATATATGTAAATTTGGGGTTGTTTCCCCAATGATTAAAAAAGCTCCACCACTTCCTTTGAGTAATACTCTCGTGTGTCATGGATCTCTAGAAAACTTCATGATATGGCTCGTTTGGTGTGATAACGTGCATGGGTGTCTACTCCTTGGCTGTTAATCCTGTTTTTTCAGGCACAAATGAAGCACATTAATTTAGTTGTTCATTTTATCTGTGATAATTAAGGTTCTACTAAACATCAACTTGTTGAAGTTCTAACTTCTTGATTATACAGTAAAACTTTGGAACTAAATGATTTTCTTAATAAAATTAGTCAGAATTATATCCCTTGATTCATGACAAGGGTTAGGTAAGGGATTGAATTTCTCTCCATTTGGCATTTCTTTAAAACTCAATTAGATTTCTTAACAAGGGGAATGTTAATTATAAGTTTATTATATAATTCATCTGAGATATTGATAAGGACGATGGACCTTTACGTATCTTCACAATAGTATGATTGTTTACTTTGGACATAACCTTCATGATTTTACTTTTGCAGCTACAATTTTAAAAAGTCTCACATTAATAGAGGCATAATTGTTTTCACTTATGATTATTCTTTTATATGACTAATGTGAAACTTTGATCAAATTCCCAACATACATAAAATTCTAATACTAATTCTCTGATTTTCCATTTAAATCATGGAATATGATATTGAAATTTAATTCTTGATATATTTTTATACACTTAATATATTATGCAACAATTTGATGAAATTTATTTCTTTTCATATATATGTGTGGAGTTTCTTTATAATACTGGAAATAATGTTCACTCGAAATTTTTACATTATATTCTAGCTTCCTTTCTCCTCTGTCAATTTTAAACTTTCTTCAATTCTAAGATAGCTTTTACTTTTTAGATGGATGAGAGAGAGGGTTTTGAATGGTGAGGACCTAAACTTTTAGCTGTCAAAGTCAACCTGAATCTTATCCACAATTAAAATGCCAATGTCGATTGTCCACATGAAGGAATTCAATAAGCATCAACTATTAATTTAATCTTTTCAATCTTTTTTCATTTGGCTTTGATGTTTCTTTGCACCTTAGGTTTGTTGAGAAAGGTAAAGTGTCCCTTTTGGGGAGTGGAAAAGCATTCATCTTAATGCTCCGTGTACAAATAACAGACTTAAGTTGTTGCCAATATTTCATCTTACAATTAACAAAGTTTGATGTCAAAACTCGAATAGGAAATAGTGCCGAATCTCATTACAAGAATTTTGGTCTCTATCGATAGCCTTTTTTTTGTTACAATGTAAAAAAAATGTGGGCAAAAATATGATGTGCCGATGTAATTTCATTGCGTGGGTACATCATTGTTTTTGCCGCTGAAAATATATATATACATGGGCAAAAGTTGCATGGTTTTAAGGAAAATTTTTAAGTTGGATTTCTAGCGACATTCATTTTAATTTATAGCCACCTATCGTGTGTGGACAAATATTTTAAATATTTGCCAACGTAATTTACGTGACGAAAAAACCCCATATTTTTATACATATTTATGTCGACGGAAATAACGTGAGCATAAGTTTATTTTTATTTATTTTTCCCTTCCTTTCTCCCACATAACCTCACCCCATCCAATTTCACTCTTCTCACAGACCCCTCCCCTAACATCGCTACCATCCGAACATCGTCGCCGACTCGCCAAACAGCTCCCCTACTCACCAAGCTCCTCGCCGACTCATCACACACTCGCAAACCGCTTGGCTCCCTTGCTCGCTGAAGCTCGTCTCCCTCCCTACTTGTTGCCTCATTTTCTGGACCCCTCGGCTCCCCTGCTCGCCCCCCCCCCCCTCCCCATTCGTTGTAGCCTACCCCAAGTAAGTTTAACTTTAGTTTATTGTTTTTTCTTCATCTACCTCCCAAATGTTAGAGGTCTGAGCAAAAAGTTTCTTTATCTACCTCCCAATGTTACTAGTTGTTCAGCGTATTATCTTGCTAAGAGATATGCGTAGAGTATCTAGGCAGTCATGCATCTACATGATCGCATGGATTGATTTGGGGACGAAGTGTGACACAAAATTATTATTGTTAAATGTCTTAGATGTTGAGCAATATAACTCTGCAACAAAATCGCTCTTGTAATGCAACTTCAAGTTTGCGTACAAATGGTAATTACATATTCCATGAAATGGATTAAGAGATACCATAGAATAGCTTTTGATGTCTTCTTTATCTCCAAACATTGCATTTAGTTGCACCAAAACCCGTTTCCAAGCTAGAAACATTCTCTAGGATCCATAAACTTTTAGAGGCAGTTTGTTTTACGGACATATACACTATCGTGTTTGTTTGCAGTATTATAAGATGTCCAATCATTTGGAGATTTTCAAACATCCTCAAATTCCCAAACGAAAAGTTTGGATGCCTTCTTGAAGCATGGGTTTCCATATTCTCCACATTCCCATTTTTTAAAATAAATAGTCAACTATATATATATATATATATATATATATATATATATATATCTTTTGCTATATTGCTATATTGTAGTTCTTATTAGTTAGAACAAGAAATTTAAATTCAAATTATTATTTATTTTATAAAAAATATCTTAAATTATGATATATTAGTTGGTGGAGAAAAAATAACATATAAAATTTATATATATTGTACTAATCTAAAAAGAAATTCAATTTGAGAAAAACATATATGTCATAAGTTTAAATTACATCCAATTAATTATGAATTAATAAATAGTCATAAGGATAGATGGATAAATGAGCAATCGTAACGAAACACTCTAATTTCATCTAGTTTAAAAAAAATTAAAAATTAAGCAAAAGAGTAAATTAAAGAACATTTGAAATTTGAAATTTTCCTTCGATTCCTGATTGTTTTCGTCAATTTTAAGTTGTAGACGTTCACAAGAGTCTTCTCTACTATTCTATGACTTTAGAACGCAAATTGGTAACCAAATTAGTGAGTTTTTGAAAGAAAACGAGAGTATGAAAATTTTAAAAAAATCTTCAAAATTCTCATACAATCTCCCCCCGAAAGCTCTATTCAATTAAGCCAATTATTTGGTATTTATAACCAAATCAAATTTGCAATATCGTGACACCTAATCGAGTGAAATTTGGTGGAAGAGGTGGAAAATATCACCTTTGAAGAAGATATTCAATTTGAAAGTGAATTTCAAATTTCAAATTATTTAATTTTCTAAATTGAATTTCTAAAATTGGACTTTCTATTTATTTTATTATTTAATATTATTTAATCTAATTAATTAATGAGATTTTTTCAAAAATAAATAAATCGACAAAATAATTACGCTGTATAGAACAATTTTGAAAATGGCAAAAGTTCACAGGCGCACAATGTAAAATACCAAAATTACTCCCGTCAACACAAAATAAATCGGCCACACGTGAGCGATACACGATCCTGTAGATTTTGATAAACAATCTCGAGCATACCAAGCCCCTAGGTACCCCGAGATGAAAGAATTCTACTTTTATTCATTCGATCTTGGGCATACAATGCATCGAGATTGTATGCCCGAGATGACCCAAGATGAAAGACAGAAGTGTAAATCTACACGATCTTGTAGTTCGTTTTAAACGATAGGTTTCAAATTTAAACGATCATGTGAATCATAATACACGATCTCGGGCCTTAGTTGCACCCGAAATGCCCCAGGATGAAAGAATCCTACCTTTAATTCATTCATTAGGTATACAATGCCCTAAGATGCTCTGGGATGAAAGAATTCTTTCTTTAATTATTAGATCTCGGGCCTTAATGGCATTGAGATGAAAGAATTATGCCTTTATTTTATTCGATCTCGAGCATACATTGCCCTAAAAGGACTCGAGATGAAAGACTTTTGCCTTTAGTTATTCGATCTTGGGTCTTAGTGACACAGAGATAGCCTTGGATGAAAGAATTCTGCCTTTATTTTATTCAATATCGAGTATACATTGCCCCGACATGAAAGGCTTCTACCTTTAGTTATTCGATATTGGGCCTTAATTGCACTGAGATGATTCATGATTAATAAATTGCAAAGAAGATATAAATTGTAAGGGATATATGAAATTTATGAAAAAATGATCGCTCGTCATGAGCTTTTCTTATTTTGTTATACAGGCCGTAAATGTTTTTTCTTATATTTTTGTAAATTACTCTTAATTAATATTAATAATAATAATAATAACAATATTAAATCAAATCTCGATCAATCCAATTGAATTAATTCGAATCTTTATTCAAATTTTTCAATATTTAAATCTTATTCAAATATCACTTGTTTCTCAAAAACTCATTAATTATATTAATATCATTAACGAAAATTAATTCGAACTATTTGAATTTTTTATCACCCTATTCTAAATTTTATTACCATAATGAGCTAGTTGAGAGACCTAGCAGACCTATAGATTATAGGCTTCAACGATCCGAGATTAACTTACTAAACTCTTTTACACCAAGTTGATCAACATTCGCTAAACTAAAGGGTCATTCCACAAGTCTCATAGTTGCACTCCCTTCACGATAGATATATTTATGTTCACCTAATATAACCATAGTTAGTAAGTTAATCCTTCATAGATTGTTCGGAATCTCAACTGGGTCAATTTATCATTTTACCCTTGAGATTATTTCTTGTTCCTTAAGAATCACTGATCCTATAATGAACAACTAGTTTAAGGTTCAACTTATAAACTGAATCCCTCTCGGGCCAATGAGAGGGTGGGGGCCTCTTGTTCAATGCCTAGAGTCAATGTATATATGAGAATAACCTAACTACTAACTTTAAAGAGGTTATGAGTGAATTCCAGCTTACACCCTATGTCCCGAATTATCCACCAAATCTTACTCCTAAAATGGGAGGCATATTGGACCAACGTTGATGAGTTTTCGTCACCTATGTAGATCTAAGGATAAGCCTGTGTGAACAGTCAATTTTAATATACCAATAGTGTTATAACTTAAAAGTGACTATTTTATGATCTAATTTTATGCAAACTTTTTACATAAGATGCCCCCACTTTTATGTCTCTACATGAACGATTTAGGATCAGATCATTTGTACTAACTACAAATGAGGTCGCATTTATAGTGTTACCAAAATAAGGCACTCGACCTTATTCATATAATATAGATCGTTTAGGCTATGAACTTGAACTGGATCAACATTCATGTTTCTAAATAAAATTCAAGTCTACAAGTTAGCATCTGGACCTTAGTTTATTGGATTCAAGATTATAGTACTCTATTTTACTAATAAATAATTTAATAATTAGATTATTAAATGTAATTGTTGATTAAGAAATTTTAGAACCAATTACAAATCGACATGTCATTTACTAAAATAATTGTATTTATGATTAACTAAAAATTGGCATGTGTCCCAAATTAAATTTAAAGATAAATTAGACAATTTTAATGATGTCACATGTTTTTATTATGACAATTGGATCAAATTAATTATTTTTGTTCAATTAAATATTATTTACTTGGGCTAATATTCAATTAAACCCAAAAATAAGCTTAATTGAGTCCAAAATTAAATATGACTCAAATCCATGTGATTGAACCCATGGGTATGGTCCATGGACCAGACCAAGCTCAAGTCCATAAAAGCCCACTAGGGAACTCTATAAATAGAGGAGTTCTCTTCATTTGTGGGGAGGAAAATTTTTAACTTCAGGTCTAGAGAGAATTCTCCCAAGAGATAGAAGACTCTTCAACTCCTGAAGTCGAATACCTTCGAAGATTGAAGCTCCTTTGAAGATACAAGCTTTCTTCCAAGACTCCAACTTCAAGAACACCCTCGAAGATTAAAGCTCCTTTGAAGATACAAGCTTTCTTTCAAGACTCCAACTCCAAGAACATCACGTGGTTTGCTTCCTCAAATTAAGCGTAAGCATCCAACCGAGAGAGAATAAGAGGATCAAATTCTAGAGATCGAACCACATTGCATCAAATCAACGTAAATACAACATCAACACAAGTTCAACTCCACGAACCAAATTTCTCTGAAAATCTCATGTGAACAAATTGGCACGTCCAGTGGGACCTCTCTACCCTCATCTCTCTCTCGTCATTCAAATCTACAAGAAAATCAATGGCATCAAAGAAGGTTGCATCCAAATCTTCTGTTGCAAGCGACGCTTACAGAGGATCCATCACCCACAGTCGTTCTAAGGGAATCACTCAAGAGCAGGATCAAGGTTCTAACGTCGCTTAGAGCATTCTCAAGCAATTGATGGAGTCTCCTAAAGCTGGAATTGTCCTCAAAGAAAATACTTTGTATGATAATTCTGATTCTGCCTCTAGCAAGTCAAAGAAAGAAGCACACCCTGACGTGATGTCTGTCATGATGTCTAATATAACGGTCGAGGCTGTTATAGTAGAGATGGAGAGAAAAGTTAACTTCCTGATGAAGGTTGTGGAGGAATGAGATCAAGAAATCACAGCTTTGAGAGAGCAGATGCGGACTCATGAAACTGTTGAGTCAAGTTAAACTCCTGTTGTCAAAGCTACTGATAAAGGGAAGAATGTGGTGTAGGAAAACCAACCACAACAATAATCAGCTTCTGTTGCTTCTCTCTCAGTTCAGCAGCTATAGGATATGATCGCGAATTCCATTAGAGCCCAGTATGAAGGACCGCCGAAAACTTCTTTCATGTACTCTAAGTCGTACACCAAGAGAATCGACAACTTGAGAATGCCACATGGGTACCAACCTCTAAAATTCCAGCAAATCGATGGAAAGGACAACCCAAAGCAGCATATCACCAATTTCGTTGAAACATGTTTGAATGCAGGATCAAGAGGAGACCAGCTTGTCAGGCAATTCGTTCGAAGCTTGAAAGGAAATGCTTTCAAGTGGTACACCGATCTGGAGCCAGAAGTCATTGACAACTAAGAACAGTTGGAAAAGGAGTTCTTCAATCGTTTCTATAGCACCAGACGTATCGTGAGCATGATGGAGCTTACAAACACCAAACAGCGGAAGGGAGAGCCAGTCATCGATCACATAAACCGATGGAGAGCTCTAAGTATTGCCCTAAAAGATCGACTCATCGAACTATCAGCTGAAGAAATGTGCACCCAAGGCATGTTTTGGGGACTCCTCTACATTCTACAAGGAATAAAGCCACACACATTTAAAGAGTTAGCAACTCACGCTCATGATATGGAATTGAGCATCGCCAGCAGAAGAGCTAAGAATTTTCCTATTCCTGAAGTAAGAAAAGACAGGAAGGAGACGAAGAGTGTTGAAAAGGTAATGAAGAGCACTGTGAACGAATCGGTGGTCGTAAACACGACCCCACTGAAGTTCTATAAAAGAAAAGAAGGGGAGCTGAAAAGAAGGATTATGGAAGCGAGAGACGACGTCTGACTTTAAAAAAAAAGTAGGAAAAAGTTTACCCATTTCCTGATTCAGAAATTGCTAACATGCTAGAGCAACTACTGGAGAAGCAGTTGATCCAGCTGTCGGAATGTAAGCGACTTGAGTAAGCAGGAAAGGTGGATGATCCCAACTACTGCAAGTATCATCGAGTCATCAATCACCCAGTAGAGAAATGTTTTGTGTTGAAAGAGCTAATTCTAAGGTTAGCCGTGAGAAAAAGATCAAGCTAAACCTAGAGGAGGTAACTCAAACAAACCATGCTGCAGTAACGATAATGTCAGAGGCTTTTTCTCTAAGATTGATTTTTTAGTAAAGGAAAAGCTTGGTCCAATTCGAAACCTTCGAGCCTGTAGTGGTCCAATTCCATCAAGAAGTTGCACCCGAGGATTCTCAAGAAAAAGAAAGATCGATCGAAGAAGACGATGAAGGGTGGATTGTTGTGACCTGCCGAAAGAAAAGAAAGTCAACTCTAATCCAAAAAGAGTCGCTTCTACAGAAATTATAGAAGAGGGAATAAGGCAAAAAAGAATAAGAAAAAGAAGAAGACTCGAAAACTTAAGCTCATGCACGAGGAAGATAAGGATTTTCCTCGACCTCAGCGCTTAGTAACCTTGGTAGAGTTCTTTCCAACAAGATTCCTTTGTGATCATCAGGATGAAAACCCAGGAGTTGTTGCATGTCATGCTATTAATGCAATAGAGGAAGAAAGCATCCCGCTAAGATCATTAGAGGAGGAAGAAGTGTCAAAAGACCTATCGAGGTTCAATGTGGATGATTTATTATCACTTCCTCAAGAAACCAAAAGCATCCTTATTAATACATTGTTGAATTCAGCAGCATCAAGTTCTAGTACTCCAACTGTGACATACGAGAGTACTCTTTATTGCATGTCTATAGACTTCTTAGATGAGGATTTACTGTTGGGATCTAAACTTCATAATAGACCCTTTTATGTTTTTGGATATGTTCAAGAACAGAGAGTCGACCGAATTCTCATCGATAATGGATGAACTCTCAAATAGTAAACTGGTAATTCAAGGTTTCAACCAAGGCAGCCAAAGAGTAATAGGTATGATACGCTTAGAACTCATAATTGGTGACTTGAAGGCTAGTGCATTGTTTCATGTTATAGATTCAAGGACCACTTATAAGTTGTTACTCAGTCGTTTTTGGATTCATGGAAATGGAGTAGTAACTTCGACATTGCATTAGTGCTTTAAATTTTATCAAGACGTGTAAAGAAGGTTAAGGCCAACTCTAACCCGTTCTCACAGACTGAGTCTCACTTTGCAGATGAAAAGTTTTATTTGAAGAATGACAATAGCCCAGAAGCTGTGCCTGTAGAAATTCCTCTTGTAAATAGAGAAGATAATTTACAGCTGAAATCACTTGCAAGCAAAGAACCACATAAAAGTATAGGAACCTTTCATTCTAGAAAGGGTGAGGCATCCACGAGCACCACAAAAAGTATGATCTTGATGGATGAAAAGACTTCAAACCCACTGATTTTGCGCTATGTCCCCCTATCGAGGCGCCAGAAAGGCGAATCACCATTTGTAAAGTTCCCGCAAGGCTTGAAAGTTGGTGACATGAAGTCCTAAAAGAAAGCTTCACTACACCGCTTACCAAAATAACTAAGCAAGAAATAAAGATAGACCTAACAGAAGGGTTCGACCCCAAAGCTTACAAGTTGATGGCAAAAGCAGGTTATGACTTCACAACTCACACCAAGTTTAAAAGTTTAAAAATTCACAGACAACCCAAGCTCTCCTTAATCCAAAAAAAGCTGTTACGGGAAGGACATGTTATACCTGTGTCAAGAAAAGGACCCGGATACAAGTCACCAGAGCCAATCCATATAATTAGAAAGAGGAAGAAAAAAGTGATTGACAGCAATCATATAACTGTAGGGGAGGTTGATAGTATGGAAGAAAAGGAAGGTGGCAGTCAGAGAATCTCAGCATTTGACCAAATTAGACCGCACGTTGTACGCACCACAGTATTTGAAAGACTAAGCGTGACAGAGACAGAAAGAAAATGCCACCAGTCAACATCTAGCCTTAACAAACGATCGGCCCTTCAAAGGCTAACTATGACCTTTAAAAAAGAGAAATGCACATGTCAAGCCTTGAGAGCTACAAGACCATCAGCCTTTGAAAGGCTAAGTGTGGCTAAACAGAAAGATGCACAAACACCCCGTGTTCCAATTTTTAATCGTATTAGGGATGGAGGCTCACATGTCAAGACTGGTTCTAGCATAGATACAAAGAAGAGGATTCCCAACATCTCGCATGTCAGTTTGGCGTCAAATTAAGCATACAGACGTCGAGAAATACCATGGTAAGGAGTTTTCTTGTGAGGTAAAGGGAGAGAGAGAAATTCATAGCAATGTTCCATCCCAAATGAAAAGAAAAACTTTTGTTACTCTCAATACAAGTCAAGGTTCCTTGAAGGTGAAAAGACATGATGTTATACTAACTAATCCTGAAAAGGAAGACTCAAAACAAGGAGAAGATGAAATCTCATGTCATCACATCACCATTCTTGAAGAATTAGAGATTAAAACCCCTGAAGAAGACACGGAAGATGTCCCACAGAGCCTAGAGGATGGTGGCCAATCTACCGTAGATGAGCTGAAAGAGGTAAACCTTGGTACAATAGAAGAACCACACCCAACTTTCATTAGTGCATCTCTCTCTAGTGAAGAGGAGGTAAGTACATGAGTTTGCTTACAGAGTATAAAGACATTTTTGCTTGGTCGTACAAGGAGATGCCAAGACTTGATCCAAAGGTAGCAGTCCATCATCTCGCAATTAAACCAAGGTATCAACCAATTATGCAAGCACAACGACGTCTTCGACTAGAGCTTATTCCCCAGATCAAGGTTGAAGTCAACAAGTTGATTGAAGCAGGATTCATTTTCGAAGTCAAATATCCTACATGGATAGCAAATATTGTCCCTGTCAGAAAAAAGAACGAGCAGCTTCTCGTTTGTGTAGACTTTCATGACCTGAATAATGCATGCCCTAAAGATGATTTTCCTTTACCCATCATAGAAATCATGGTTGATGCAACTATTGGACACGAGGCGCTGTCCTTTATGGATGGGTCGTCTAGATATAACCAAATAAGAATGGCTCTTTCAGATGAAGAAATGACAGCTTTCAGGACTCCAAAGGGAATATATTACTACAAGGTAATGCCCTTTGGATTGAAAAATGCTGGCGCCACTTATCAACGTGCTATGGAAAAAGTATTTGATGATATACTACATAAGTATGTCGAGTGCTATGTTGATGACCTTGTGATCAAATCCAAGAGACGACAAGACCATTTAAAGGATCTAAAAGTTATGTTCGACCGCATACAAAAAAGTCAGCTGAGGATGAACCCTCTCAAATGCGCGTTCGGTGTGACTTCAGGAAAGTTTCTTAGCATCATTGTAAGGCACCGAGTTGAGATAGACCAATCCAAGATTAATGTCATTTAGAAGATGTCAAGGCCAAAGAGTTTGCATGACCTAAGAAGTCTTCAGGGACGATTGACTTACATTCGAAGGTTCATCTCTAACCTGGCCAGTCAGTGCCAACCTTTTTAAAAGTTGATGAGAAAAGGAGAAAATTTTGTGTGGGATGAGGCTTGTCAGAATGCTTTTGAAAGTATAAAGAAATATTTACTTAATCCCCAGTATTAGGAGCTCCAGTACCTGGCAAGCCATTAATATTGTACATTATTGCACAAGAAAGGTCTCTAGGCGCATTGTTGTCGCAAGAGGAAGAGAAGGGAAAGAAACGTGCTCTCTATTATCTAAGCAGAACCTTAGTTAGGGCCGAAGTCAACTATTCTCCTATTAAGAAAATGTGCCTCGCACTTTTCTTTACCATCGATAAGTTAAGGCATTATATGTAGGCCTTCACGATCCATCTAGTAGCAAAGACGGACCCTATAAAGTATGTTTTGTCTAGGCTGATTATCTCGGGATGTTTAGCCAAATGGGTGGTTTTACTTCAGCAATACGACATTGTCTATATTTCACAAAAGGCGATAAAAGGACAAGCGTTTACAGATTTTTTGGCAGACCACTTAATCCCTTCATATTGGAAGTTATGTGAAGACTTGCCAGATGATGAGGTTTTCTTCACGAAAGTTATGGAACCTTGGACTATGTATTTTGATGGCGCAGCGCGAAGAAGTGATACGGGGGCAGGCATCGTCCTCATTTCTCCTGAGAAATATATGTTGCCTTATAGTTTTGCACTCACTAAACTGTGCTCAAACAATGTGGCTGAATATCAGGCCTTGATAATTGGCCTTCAAATGGCATTGGAGATTGGAGTATCAGTCATAGAAATTTACGGTGATTCAAAGTTGATAATCAATCATCTATCGCTTCAGTATAATGTGAAACATGAAGACTTGAAGCCATACTTCGCTTATGCTTGACAATTAATGGAAAGGTCTAACAGTGTGATGCTGGAGCATGTCCCTAGAACAGAAAACAAGAGAGCAGACTCATTGACAAATTTGGTCACTGCCTTGATGATGCCGAATAACGTAGCTCTAAATATACCACTTTGTCAACGACAGATTATGCCTCCAATTTTTCCTTAATGTCAGAAAGCGAACGTAACGACATCCCATTTGATTGATGAAGAAGATTGGCGTCAATCCATCATAGAGTATCTTGAGGATAGAAAGCTTCCAAAGGATTCTTGTCATAAAACTGAGGTACGAGAAGGACTACACGCTTTATTTATTACAAAGGAGCCTTATATCGTCGTTCTCTTGAAGGACTCTTTCTTCGATGTCTTGAAAAGGAAGAGTCGATAAAAGCTCTAAAGGAAACACATGCAGGTGTTTGTGGAGCACATCAATCGAGACCGAAGCTTCAATTTCAGTTGAGAAGAATGGGCTATTATTGGCCTAAGATGGTTTAAGATTCAATAGACTACGCAAAGAAGTGTGAAGCTTGTCAATACCATGAAAACTTCATACATCAACCTTCAGAGCCTCTATATCCAACCGTGGCTTCTTGGCCGTTTGAGGCTTGAGGACTTGATCTGGTTGGCCCTATTACACTGAAATCATCAACATGACATTCTTATATCCTTACAGCAATAGATTATTTCTCAAAGTCGGTTGAGGCCATTCCCTTGAGAGAGGCCAAAAAAGAGAACGTGGCGAACTTCATTCGTACCCATATTATTTATCGATACGATATTCCTCATCGGATCACGATAGATAATGGAAGTCAATTCTCGAATAGCATGATAGATAAATTATGTGAAAAATTCAAGTTCAAGCAATACAAGTCATCTCTGTATAACACAGCTGCGAATGGCCTAGCAGAAGCATTCAATAAAACGTTATGCAATCTTCTGAAGAAAATTGTCTTCAAGTCGAAAAAGGATTTGGAAGAAAGAATCGGTGAAGGATTGTGGGCTTATCGAACCACTCATTGCACTCTTACAGGGGTTACACCATATTCGCTCGTTTATGGTGTAGAGGTTGTCCTTCCCCTTGAAAGAGAAATCTCATCATTAAGAATGGCAGAACAAGAGAGGTTGACTACCGAAGACAATGTCAAGTTATGTCTTCAAGAGTTAGAAGTACGCGATTAAAAGCTCAGTAAGCATTGAAATGTTACCAAGCGAGAATGTCTAAAGTTTTTGATAAAAACGTCAAACCTCGCTCCTTTCAAGTTGGTGATCTAGTACTGGCTGTAAGAAGACCAATCATCACAACAAGACATACCGAAAATAAGTCCACACCTAAATGGGATGGACCCTACATAGTCAAAGAAGTGTACACAAACGGCACATACAAGATTGTTAATCGAAATGGATTAAAAATTGGCCCAATCAACGGCAAGTTTCTTAAGAAATTTTATGCTTAAAGTCATTGTCCAGTAAAAGAAAAAAAAATCAATTGAACTACGTTATGACTTGATCCCTATATTATAAAGGGTACGTAGGCAACTTAGGAAAACTTTAAGTTCAGTCACACATAAAAAATAATAATAATGTCTCATTGTCATCTCATATGTAAAAATTGCAAAATAAATGTAAATGTAGCCACACTAGAATAAAAAAAATTCTTTTGCATTATCATTCAACAATTTTTTTTACATTTACAAGGATTGCAACAAAAAAAATGGCGCAAAGGGGGCATAAATCAAAGCTTCCACTTCAAGTTCTTAAATTCTTCTCGTGCAGCTTCCATGCTCCTGCAAACCGTAGCCAGGGCCTCAATCGCTTCTTCGGTAATAGCAGAGGTGCCTTCAAGGGTGTTAACTTCATTCTGGAGCTTGACAACTTCTAGTTCTTGCTGGTCTATGGCCTCTGCTTTCTCGCAAGATAAGATTGACAGTTGTTGAGACTCAGCATTTATGCTCTGAAGTCTCCTCTTCAGTTCCTTCTTTTCTAAAGATAACTCTATGGTTCTTTCTTGAATAACTTTGGCATCCCCTCGTAGTTGTTCCATCAAAGTTAAAGCTTCCTCGATGGCAGAGGTCTTTTCATCTAATTGACGAGCTTTATCTATTGACAACAACTGTGCAGAATATGAAGATTGCACATCGTTGAAATTGTCTATCCTCTTAAGATAACTATTTAGATACTCTTCAAGAGGACTCAAGCCATCTGCATGGATCTTCTCAATCTGCGAGAGAACTGTTGCTATTTCTGGCCTAAGTCTTGGGATATATTCAAAAGGAGTTTGTATGATCTTATCTTGTATATCCTTCCACATACATAAGGTTGTTTTCTTGAAGAAGTTTGAAACCACCTTTTCACCAATCCACTGAGAATGTTCAGGGCTTCTCGTAATCTGTCTATTAGAAGCATCTAAAGGCGATTCAGAATACTTAAGGGGAGCATGTGTCGAGCTGACCTTCTGTAAGGGTTCTTTAGGACAGGCATCTCCTTTGAATGGAGGACTCCCAATGTCTTTTCCTCCCACTATCATCTTGCTTCGACGAATCTCCTTGAGAAGAGCAGTAGACGTAAGAACTGTTCGACTAGTTTAGAGACAGAAGTCTTCAAGGTACCAACTTCCTCCATGGCCGAATCAACTGCATGAGATCCCATCAAAGATTCATCGCTGTCTAGTTCTATAAAGCTGTCAAGATGGGAGTTCAAAGGTGACTGCAGAAGTAAACAATTAATTAAGTCATTTGTGAAGAAGATGAACAAAAAAAAATTTAAGAAAGGAAAATGTGCAAACCAGTGGTGGAACATTAGGGACTCCCAAAGCACTTGAACCCCTTCCGTCAGGATCATCACCTAATAACTTTGTTTTCTTCAAAGGTCTCTTCCAATGACGATCATTTTTACTGCTATCGCTCTCATCTTTATGCTCCTTTATCTCCTCTTCGAGAGTAGCAGCCATCGCCTCAACCAGGCGAATTTCTTTACCATCCAGGTTGCTCCCTCAGTTCTTGGGTAGTTTGGGTTGTAAAGGGGGAGGAATGACACTAGTCACCAAATGATGTATGTTATCCTCAAAATAGGTCCCGTGCCCCGTGGCCCACCAGTCTATAAATCGCTGCGTCACATGCTTGCAACGCTCTAACGAACGGGCAAGCAAGTATAACTCAGATAAAGTATTATGCCTCGTACATATTATCTAGTGATATAACATATTATCTGGTGTGATCGCAAGTGGCATGCCCCTATATCATTAGGGATATCCTGGTAAAAACCAGATTGTCATCCGAATCGATACGGACTGTATAATGTTATGATCCAAGTATTTCTACAGCGAGAGGACAAGTAGCTGGAACGCATGCTCACGAAATAAAAAGTCTGCAGAAACGATGAATCATGAGTATCAACCATGCGTTCATGTTTATTCCTGTTCTGGAGGTTAGCGTGCCACTAAATTCTTGCACCATTATGGATCAGTTCTCGTGCCTTATATTCGTCAAAATAAATAGACCCACCTTCGATGAAAAAGTTAGTCATCTTGAGGCCTCGAACTTCTGTAGGAAGTGGATAATGCGTGCCAAAATAATGGGCTAACTAGCCATGGACGTAATGCATGGGAAAGTGAAAGTCCATGCGTCCTATCGGATTGGAGGCTTTGGTTATCAAACCTAGCCCATGATATATATTCGCCAAAACTGGAACTGCAAGACTATAAATAGTGCCAGTAGCCATTAAGCTTGCAGCCATAAATACTCTGGAACGAAGAAATGATCCTTTCTGTGGAAATACGAAAAGGCATAACCAGCAAAATAAGAAGGTAGCTAAATATGTTTCATCCTTCAAATCGTTCCTGATTCTAAGTTTCGCAAATAACATGTTCTCCCTAGAGGATCATTCACGAGCCTAGATCTTCGAACCATCAAGGTTCTAGGTAGATTTGGAGCATGATGCCTTCTTTTGTTTCCGTGTGGTTGGCTTATCATAGCTTCTAGACCCAAGGTACCAAAATGAAATCCAGGAGCTAATAAATCACTTGCGAGTCGTTCTTAGAGGATGTCGTGCGATCCTTCCTCTGCGTACAAAATATTGAATAATACGCCTGGAAAAGATATTGACAGGATGTCGGAAAATCTCGCGAGGAGGTCAATTCCTTAAAAGAATGGATCCTTTCCTCGTAGAAATTTCCCTTAATGGGAAGACCTTCAAAGGATCATAGGTCTCATAAAGAAATGGATAATTCGTCCGCCATAGTATGAAGAGTATTAGTCAAAGGATACCATGCTTCACAAAATGCTCAAACAACATCACCATTACGATCATAAGTGTACAAAAAAGCCGTTACGGCACCATATAAACGAGCACTGTAAAGAAGTCACACATTTCGACCAACTACAAGCTCTAGCCACTCCCAATAGCAGTCAGTAAAGCAGAACTCTCCAGGGACCTTGGTCATAGCACCCCAACGTGTTTGGCCTTCAATTAAACGTTGTCCGAGAGTGAGAGCTCTGTCAAAATTAGAAGCCTCGTTATGGATAAAAGACTATATGACCCATGCAGTTTTTCTCACGAATAAAGGTATCTCCACAGACAATCTGGGAAGAATTAAGTTGTTGTCTAAACATGGCCAATGATCTGCAAAAGAGCCAACCCATGGCTTCTCCACAAGGAAACTAAGTCCATCTTCTCTTGGTTGATTTCTATCAGAATAAACTACAAGGTGTCAAACTTTAGACAAGAATCATTCTGTGAAGTAAACCATTGTTCTACAAAATAAGATCACCAAAAGCAAGTTAGTGTGCTGATAACGTGGTCTTGGAACAAAAGATATATGAAAGTAAAAGTGGACGGAGAAGGACTTCATGATAGAGTTGCATTGTCTATCATGAACAAACCCTAAGAAACAGGAGGACGTCATGATAGAGTTGCATCATCTATCATGAACAAACCTTAAGAAATAGGAAGGCGTCATGATAAAGACTCATCGTCTATCATGAACAAACCCTAAGGAACAGGAGAGTGTCATGATAGAGACTCATCGGCTATCATGAACAAACCCTAAGAAACAGGAGGGCGTCATGATAGAGACTCATCGTCTATCACGAACAAACCCTAAGAAATAGGAGGGCATCACGATATTGGCTATCATGAACAAACCCTAAGAAACTGAAGGACGTCATGATAGAGACTCATCGGCTATCATGAACAAACCCTAAGGAACAAGAGGGCATCATGATAGAGACTCATCGACTATCATGAATAAACCCTAAGAAACAAGAGGGCGTCATGATAGAGACTCATCAGCTATTATGAACAACTCTAAGAAACCGGAGGGCGTCATGATAGAGACTCATCGGCTATCATGAACAAACCCTAAGAAACAAGAGGACGTCATGATAGAGTTGCATCGTCTATCATGAAAAAACCTTAAGAAATAAAAGGGTGTCACGATAGAGACTCATCGACTATCATGAATAAACCCTAAGAAACCGGAGGACGTCATGATAGAGACTCATCGACTATCATGAACAAACCCTAACAAACCGGAGGGCGTCATGATAGAATTACATTGTCTATCATGAACAAACCGTAAGGAACAGGAGGGCGTCATGATAGAGACTCATCGGCTATCATGAATAAACCCTAAGAAACAGGAGGGCATCATGATAGAGTTGCATCGTCTATTATGAACAAACCCCAGAAGTTGACGGTCAAAGAAAAAAGACGTCGAGGAGGCTGTAACCTCATATATACTTGCATGGGACCTTCAAAGGCTTGCAAAAAAAAAAAAAGAGAAAAAAAGAGGGAAAAGAGAAGTTGTTTCTCTCATACCTTTGTTCTGCTTGATGAAAAAAGAATGATCAAGGTATAGGTCTATTTATAAGGCTAACATGTTCAATTCCTAAGAGGATTTGGAATGATTAAATAATAAAATAAAATTAAAAGTAAACAATCTTATGTTATTTTATCTTGGAATAAAATCTTGGATTTCACTTTTGAGATATTTAAATATATTTTAATAATTTAATTTTTTAAATAAAATTAAAGTTCAATAATCTTGTGTTATTTTATTTTGGAATAAAATCTCAAATTTCACTTTTGAGATATTTAAACATATTTTAATGATTTAATTTTTTAAATAAAATTAAAATTCAATTATCTTGTGTTATTTTGGAATAAAATCTCGAATTCGATAATTAAGCATGTTTAAATATTTTAAAATTTAGATTTTACCCCATTTTTATCTCAAATTTAAAATGGAGTCATAGATCTAACTTTATCCTAAGATTGAGATCTCGTATTTATCTCAAAATTAGATTTGTTAATTTTATCCCAAAATTAAAATTGGTCATTCCAAATTCTTCAGGACAAATTAGGGTATGCTAGAAATCTCATCTTTGTCTCAAATTAAAATATGGTTCAAAATTTTATCAAAAAAAATTAATCAACAAATTTTTATCCTTAAATCAAAATAAGTTGGGGATAAAACTTTAAACTTTTCTCAAATTAAGGATTGACCATATTCCAACCTTTATTTAAAATTTAAATCAAACTAATGTACTAAATTCATAGTTTGATTAATTTGATATATCAAATTGAGCAAAAAAAAATGTTTGTATTTAGACTTTAAACTTATCTTTTCGAGATTCTCCCATCCATACACGTGCGTAAATCTTGAAAGGGACATTTGTCGAATAAGAAATTTTGGAATCAATTACAAATCGCCATGTCATTTACTAAAATAATTGTATTTGGGATTAACTAAAAATTGGAATGTGTCCTAAATTAAATTTAAATACAAATTGGACAATTTTAATGACGTCACATGTACAATTGGAGTTCAACTTCACAAACCAAATTTCTCCGAAAATCTCGTGTGAACAGTAATTTACAAATGTTGAGTTTTATATCATAAATTTCAACCAGAACATTATGTAAATATAAGAATTCCCTAGCAGAAATTGTACGAAACAAACACAGTAATCAAAAGATTGTTAGATATCTTAAAAAATATTCGTACAAACAAACATAGTAATCTAAAGATGTTATCCGTAATTCCGGACATCTAAGAGGGCGTTTGGGGGAAGGGTTAGGATTATGGGGGTTAGGGTTATGTAATCCAACCCCCGTTTCAACACTTCTTAATCCTTTTTCAACTTTTCCCCAATCCTTCTTCACAACATTATCATAACACTTCCCCCAAACACATCTTATCATAACACTTCCTCCATAACCCTTCCCCCAAACACATCTTATTATAATCCTAGGTTTATCTTAATACTAGGTTTATCATAACCCTAACTCCCCATAACCCAACCCTTCCCCCAAACGGCCCCTAAGATTTCAATGATCTACATTTCCTAAAAAACAAACGGTGCGATTTTAAAAATTTAAAGTCAATTTGGTAGATAATTTACAAACAAGGGATTAAATAAAAACAAAAATTGTATTTCTTGTTTTCATAAATGTGTTTGGTGGGCTAAATTACATGTAAATAGTAGACCTAGTGTATTATGGTAAGGCCCAGCCCAGTAGCCGCCCCAATGAAATCTACAAAACCCCTAAACCAATTTAGAGCGAGAAACCCTAATTTCTCAGTCGATGGATGGCCTATAAATTCACCGTTCCACCTTATTTACAATATCGTCGTCGTCTCCTCCATCTTTTCGATTTTCTATCTCTGGAATCGAATGTTGCACACTTTCATATTTTTCTTGTTTACCTTCAACTTCAGTTCTCATCTTTTTTCTTTATAATCTATTTTTATTTGTTCTGTTGTGCTGTGACGAGGCAATTTTTGTGGACTAGAGTTTCTGATCCGGGTACAATTCCTGGGATCTGATTATATACCCTTGGCTGTCTGAGCACCTTTTTTTTTTCTATAATTTGTGTTAATTTCACTTCATTTTTGGACTGTGTATTTGATTCTATGGGCTTATGATGATATTTCAAATAAGCTTAGCGGATTTCAGTGAGATTTTTCTATCAATGATCTGATTGTTACACACACTGAAGCCTATTTTTAACTTAGTATATTAGATTTGTTGTAATGTAGCTTAGTTTAGTAATTGGCAATTCAATACGTTTTTCTCTGTTTATGATGTTTTGTTTACGTGGGGATGAAGCTATGATGAGATTAAACACTTTGATGTGTTATGGGCAGTGGACATAGCTTTTAGTTAAGTTATGCCGTGAGCCTATATACTAAACGACTTCTCCTTCCACTGAGCTTCTTTGTTGAGTTACAGCTTCATTTGTTGTTGAATACTTCTTGGTTTAGCAGATTGCGTCCATTACCAATTCTGGGGGATTTACGGTTCCTCTTGGCATAATGGCTCGGACGCAATAGCATTAATGTGGCCATCCTGATTGATGGTTAGCCTCAATCCCATTTAATCCTGGAAACACCACAAACATTTTTGCTAAAGCAACCTTTTTTGTTACCCCTTTTCATGTTTTTTTTAATGTTTTGTTCTCATTTGGGTAGTTGGTCACTGTGTATGGAATTTGATACAATTTAGGATTTGATTATGGATTAGCTGTACTTCATCATTTGGAGTTCGGTTCATTTGTGATTAGTGTTTTGGACATGAAATATGCATCTGAGCAAGTGATGATTTATATTCAACAAAGCTGATTAACATGTGAAGTTTATTAAATTCGAGCTTTTTAAAACTGATGCTCAGATAATATTTCTGTTCAATACATAGAGTGGAATTGAGTAGCTAATAATTTTTAACTAATGATAACTTTGAAAGTGCATCAGCAACAGGTGAGCTTGTTTTGAAGCGAAAGTGAAATTCCTGTTGTGGCATAAGGCCTAACATCATTCAAATGGCAATGTTATTTAAGATCTTTGTGGAGCTTGTTGAAGAAGCGAGCAAGCAATTTCGAGAGCCTAAATTAGTAATGCTGCTAACTCATGAAGAACATTGAGAAATAGGAATTTATGCATATGGTTTTATGTTTTTGAGGTAGTGTACTGAGACCTTTGAAACGTGTATCATCTGTGGTTATAAATCACAATTTTGAGTCATTTAAGGACGAAGTTCAAAAATTTTCGACTGAACAGAAAGAAATATCAATCCTTTAGAGAATACACTCCATATTCGTTCTATAATTCTGTTTGTTCACAACAATGATGAATCATATGTTATCGAGTTCAAAAATTCTGGCTCATGTTTGTAGCTCTGTACAAAAAGTTCCTTGAATAAATGGTATGGAATGAAACAATCATCCAGTATTTGGTAACAATTAGTCCTAAATATTGAATTTTATCAATCGTCTCCCGCTAAACTAACTTCGTTTTGAATGAGAGAGGAGCAACGTTGTGATAAGAAAAAAACTTTTACCCAACACTCTTCCTTCTTAATCTCTCTATTCTAGTGTTCTGTATTGATTCATCAGGAGATGACGAGATGGTTATCCACGTTGATGAACATAGAGAAAGAGGTTAATTAGGGATTATTTAGATCACAGGTTTGTTATAGAAATTGTTTAGAATGGCTATGAAAGATTTTATTCTGACGTAAATGCATTTTTGTTTTGTCTTCTAGAAGTACAAAACACAAAACTAAAAAGGTAATTATCCAATATGATTTGGGATTTTCAATGCATATTTTATTTGAGAGAAAAGTATATATTGTAATTGACCGGTTCGATACTAAAAATGCAAAAAATGGATACGGGAATTTAATTTAAGGATTGGTGAGAGTGGATTCCTTGCCTACATGGAAAGGGATATCTTTTAATTCATTTATTTTTTATTTTTCATGTTTTAAAATAAGCCATTTACAATTTTAAGGCAAAATTCACTAAAGCATTAGAAAAAACACAAAGAAAAAGATAGCAATTGCAGATTAAAACATATGTTGTTGGTCTTATTTCTTACTTTTATTTTCTTTTCTTTTTTCTGATAAAGCAACGAACAAAATCACAAGACAATTCTTTTTGTTAAAAAAATAGATTTAAGGGGAGATTTACTGAGAACATCTAAGTTGAATAAACTCGTAAACATAAATGTAGCTTAAGCAATATCAACGAAGAAAAAGGAAAAGAAAAGGAAGCTTACACTATTTGGTAGACAAAAAGATAATACGAATCTTCCCTAAATCCAAATGAGAATATTTGTTATTACATATACTTAACACAGAAGAGTTACAATGAGGGTAGAGTTCAATTTAAATTAATATTTTTAAAGCGGAAATTGTGAAAATCTTTTAATTCGTTCTGCAGCCAATTGGAAGGTGACACGCGTGATTTGGCACACAAATAATACCGCTGGCGTGTAAATAAATAAATAAATAAAAGATCATATATATATATATATATATGCAATCTTGAAATTCGGGTAAGAAGGGAAAGGCGAGGTGTATGAATCGATTAACTCGTTGTACAACTCAGCTCAACTCGACCGCGTCACACCGGTTCATAGTAACGGCCACCGTCAAACCTCATCTCCGGCGTCTCAATTATGCCCTAACCTTCAAACAGCATCCGCATTTTTCAGCTCCACTCAATTTCGGGATTTTCTTGAAAACCTCTGACCGTCCTCGGCGTCTACCCCGTTTACCTCAGGTGATGGACTCGGTTCCTCCGGAATCTGATTCCCCTGCCGTTGAAGATTTTGTCCACATCGAGGACCCTAACATCGAGAGTTTGTGCGACAGTATTGTTAGTACTACTGATGAACAGATCAACGACGAGGCGGCAGCCTCTGTGATTTCGCCGGAGGCCGAGGAGGGTTTGGCGGAGCAGAGGAGGGTACTACCGGAGGAGCTTTCTAGAAGCGTGTTGGCATTGACTTGCGAGACTACTAGTGAAGGTGGCATTTGTGACGTATACCTAGTTGGAACGGCACACGTTTCTCAAGTAACTTCTTGATTTTTGATTGTGATAAATTGTCTTGTATTTGTGGCATTTGGTTCTTGAAATTTTGGAGGATATGGGGGGAAAAAGTATCGATTACAGTGAGAGTTCTTAACCCTTTTCGAATTTATTTGATTTTGGAACTTGAGTTAGAACTGAAGTAGACCACTTTTATGGATGCAGGAATCGTGCAGAGAAGTTCAAGCTGTAATCAGTTATTTGAAACCTCAGGTACTTCCTCTTTTTTGAATCTTGATTATGTTTTGCAGGCTATCTGCCTTCTTTCATGTTTTTACAATGTTGCGTTTGCGTTTGCTTATGTGAATGCAGGTCGTCTTCTTGGAGCTATGCGCAAGCCGAGTGGCAGTCCTCACCCCTCAGAATTTGAAGGTGGTAATTTGTTTATAGCAATAATTTCAAATTCAAGAGATTAGCTATTGAATAAGTTCTGTTTTTTGTTTTGTTTTGGTGTTTTTGTCCTTATGGCTTCTGAATAAAAATACTTGAACGATTACACATTGTGGTTACTAATTGACATTGGCTACAAATTGGTGCTATACGCGTGTGGGACCATTTCAAATTCAAGCAAATTGCTTGTTGATCGAAGTTCGCATTTTTGTTCCTTTTTTTCTCTTTAAGTTGCTTTGAACATGAAGTCTTGAATTTTACACATTGTGATTGCTGGTTAAAATTCATTACACAAATTCAGTGCCATACAGCATATGTGTCTCTTTTATCCCTCAATTTTTGCTCTCCCTGACCCTTAGTTCTCCAGGTTCCAACTATGGGAGAAATGGTTGAAATGTGGAAGAAAAAGCATAACATCTTTGGTATACTTTACAGTTGGTTTCTTGCGAAGGCAAGTTCTTTTTAGTTTTCTGTAGGTTTTACAGTTCAATTTTTTGTTTTGTTTTTTTTTACAATTTTATTTGAAAGATTGTCTCTAATTTTACTTTCTTGCTTTTATCTTAGGTAGCCAACAAACTCGAAGTATTCCCTGGTTCAGAGTTTCGTGTAGCCTATGAAGAAGCAATGAAGTATCGTGGTAAGGTAATTCTTGGTGATCGTCCAGTGCAGGTATGATCTCTTTCTCTCTCTTCAATATTAAAACTTTTTGTTTTTTAAATAGAGCCTGTGATAGGATTTCTTGAATAAATTATCTATGCTCATAACCTTGCTTACACAATTATATTTGCTTCAAAATCAATATGATTGTCTCAACTACCCTTCTTGAGAGTTACTTATTCTGAAAAAGTGTCTGCTGTGGGATAAGTCTGTTCACCAGGGGGCACTACCTGGTCGGCTGGTGTCAAGTCTCAAAACGTACTTAAGAGCTTTTAATTGTTTTCTGATGTGATATTCGCCTTAAAGGTGCTTTACATTCTGTTGGCCCTGACATCCACATGTCCGTTCTATTGTGTGCTCTGCTTGATCCTGGATTAGTCTGAACTTATATTCGTTTGCTACATGTGCCACTGCTAAATTTAAATCACATCCTGTTACTGTTGCATTTTCCGTGTGTTAGTTTTTGAACATACCTTTTTATTTGTATCCTTACCATTCTTTTTGTCTTTTGATCATGTTAATTTGCAACAAATAACCTTAAACTTTGTTCACTGTTTCAAAAATACCATTATTCTATTTTCTTTGTAATTGCAAAGATACCCTTGATTTTTCATACATTTCAAAACTACTTTGGAGTAGAAATTTGTTAGAATGTTGGATAGAAATTCATGCTTGGTATGGTATGATGGTGACCTAGAATTTGTGCCCCAAACACTATCACACTATTCTAGGTCAATGCCACACGTTCCAAATTCCATTTCTGTCCAACTTTCTAATGAATTTCTTCTCCAAGGTTAGTTTTGAAACATTTATGAAAGGTTAAGGGTAATATGGCAATGTTTTGGGGGTATTTTTGTCATTTAGCTTTCAATTTATTTCGTCTTTTGTCATCTCATTCTATTGTGGATATTCTTCAATGAGGTGACATTTGGTTTGTCATTTTAATATAGCTGAACATACTGTAATACTTTGACGTTTACTCAACAGATTACAATTAGGAGAGCGTGGGCGAAAATGCCCCTTTGCCAGAAGATAAAATTGCTTTATTCCTTCGTTTTTCAAGCATTCTTTTTGCCAAGCCCCGAGGAATTAACCAAGATGGTATAATTTCATAAACGTACTCATAAATGTCTATCCTCACAGGAGAGGATCTTTCTCCTATATTTCTTTGTTTAATTGTGAGGCAAATTGAAACGGTTTGCTGGACTAATGCTATTTCTATCTTCAGTTGAAGGATATGGACGATGTTGACATGCTCACGCTCATAATTCAAGAAATGAGCAAGGAATATCCCACATTAATGGACACTCTTGTGCACGAGCGAGATCAGTTAGTACATTTTCCTTTGTGCCGTGGGAAGCCCATTGCGTTTTTCCTCTTTCAATGTGTTTTCTTGATTCAAATAGGAAGAAGTTTAGGAGCTATTTATAGTTGACTTTTTCTTTTTGATGACAATTTTTATTCTTTTCTTTCTGTGCAGTAAGCACATGTTTGCATAACTTTTTTTTTTCTTGTTTGGTTATTTTCCAGTAGATTAACAATTTTTTTTTCCTTTTACCTTGACACCCAAATGTTTGTCCCTTGAGGTGTCCATAAGCTGATTTAGGCTAAGAACACTATGTTTTCCTCTTGATGTGTACTTCGTGGAATTAAGATGAAATTAAAAGATGATTCTTCAAAGGATGGCCAACACTTAGGAAAGTGCTAACCTCATAAATTAAAATCAGTTTTCTTCTCAACTATGTATGCTGATTTCATGTTATATCCATCATTATTGTTTGCATCAGTTTTTTATCATCCATTCATATTCTTGACTCTCCATTTGCCCATATGTCTATAATTGTTTCAGGTACATGTCAACGACGTTACTAGGAGTAGCCAAGGAGCATCAATCAGTCGTTGCAGTTGTGGGGAAAGGTCATCTAAGTGGAATTAAGAAGAATTGGCAGCAGCCAGTTACTGTAGGTTTCGCTCTCATTTCTTGAGAAATTTGATTGGTATTCCCCCTCTTCTCTTTACACAAGTATACATTTCCTTAAAATTGCAGCTCGAGGATCTTTTGGAAATGCCTCCCCAAAAAAGAGTCCCTGTCCTCAAGATCTTTACGTCAATAGGTGTTGCAGTTGCTGGAGTTGCCATCATATCAGGCGTTTACCTTGCATGCAAAAAATAACACTATTGAAACTCACCTCAAAGGCTAATCTGCTGCAAAGACATCGTCAAATCTGCAGTTTACACAATTGGACTAGTTTGTACTTTTTAAACGAGTCCTTGATTGAGGTTTTACCTTCACAGAATGAGTTAACCATAAATTCGCAATTACAAATAATTTTTTCTCATTATACCTTTCCTCCCTTCTCTAGGTATCTAGCAAACTTGGCATCATCACAATGATGAGAAGTTTAACATTAGACTAATAAAGTTAGAACGATTGAAAATACTACAGCTACATTTCTTGAAACATTAATATATAATTGTTCAAAACAGAAAAAAAAATCTTTTAGTTTGCCCAGCTTGTTTGAAACTTAATCGATGAGGCAGATTCCAAAGGGAATGGCTTGCTAAGGATGCTCTTGTAAGCACTTGGGGCATCTGCATTCGAACCCATAATCTGCAAGTAATGCTCGTCTCTGACCAAACGGTAGATCTTCGTCTATATATGAAATTGTGACCTGAAAAATGTACCAATTACATAAATATATTTACACACAAGTTTCTTTGTGACTTGTACTATATGAAATAACTGAAGACAACGTATTTTTCTTATTTACAACAAACGGAATGTGAGTAATGCTAATTATGATTTGAAATTTCGAATGATGGTATATTATGATTTGAACTTCCAATGTCAAAGGTCAAAGGTAAGAGTCACTGTAGCTATGTCTATCTTAGCTCATTATTTTTTTTTTTATAATTCGTGCAAATGAATGATCTAATGAAAACGAAAAATTACCTCTTCCCCTGGGTGGATGGGCCTGACTGCAATTATGGTTGCTTGTCCATCTCTATCCTGCCACGATTATAAAGTTAAAAGGGCTTCTACTAACAAACTTACTAAACAGCACACTACTACTAAAATCTAATTTTTTTCAGGAAAAGAAAATGGAAAAGAAAATGAAAAAAAAAAGCTTTCAGGACTAAAATGAAAGAGCATGCAAGTGCAAAACATAGAGAGAAACCCAAAATAAATGTGGACCTAAAAGAAATGACACCAAAAACAATCTTATGTTCATATAAACTAATTGTCATCCAATATAGTTTGGCTTTGGTGTGGAATTGGTTTCACATACCTCCTCTCTTTTGAACGCTTTAGCATTTGGATAGCAAGAATGATTCATACAACTCTGTAAGGGGAAAAAGGCTGTACCTGAGATGATGTCAAGACCCTCTGATTTTTCAGTATCAATGACCAAACAAGATATTACTTGTTTAAGGAAAAAAATAAAAAATCAATACGAGGAAAAAACTAATCATGATCTCAAGCGTATATTCCTCAAATTGCTATCAATTGAAAACCAGGATCAACTTACCTTGACAACAAATTGAATAGCTATCGCCGAGAGCATCCAAAAGGGGTCGGGTAATTTCCTCAGCTCTTTCCTGTCATTAAGAATCATAAGCATCAGACATGCAATTTCCAGGATCTTTGATGTATAAAGGCCATGCCTTCTAACCTTGTGAGGAGATGAAAGTTCGTCAATATACAAGAAGTAATCCTCAACCGGTGATGCTACAACCAAATCACTGAAGCACACGAGTAAGTTTGATATTAACTTCACAACGGCTTGAGATCACAAAGTTTTGCAGATAGAAATTAACTTATTAGATAAAAGTTTTGTACGTTATATAAAGGACAGAATGGAATTATATATGTATCGAAAGAAAGAGATGTAACGGTTAAAACAGAAACGTACAGATTATTTAGCTCAAACATGCCAATTATATGGCCATAGATTTCAAGGGAGAATACTAGTAGAGTCAAGGATCTGACATTAGCTTTGACAAAAATAGAGGAAAACATATATACCCATCGATTCCTAACTTGCAAGGATACAAGGTTCACATCCAACGTCAAAAATTGCTTCCTTGAGTAGCTGCAATGACTGAAATTTGCAAATTGCATTTTAGTACTGAAACATGTCACTGAAACTATCAATCATATGAATGATAACAATATACAAAATCAATATAGCGGGATATACTAGAACTAAGAATCATGCTAAGGTAACCATAATCAACGTCAGCTGCATAACTAGGATTTTCTAATAAGAAAGTTACACATACCATGAAAGCCATCTCTCTTATTTGCATCCGGAAGGCAACTTCGTTGGACGGTTCGACATCATCCGGCAGTGCAATACAGTCCCACCACCTAACAACAAGTAATTGCCATCAAATCAAGAAAAATAAAATAAAATATTTCCAGACAATGCTAGGCTCACTAAAATCGAAAATAAAGGCCCAACCCTACAACAATGAGAAGTTGCAAATACTAATAGCATAACAAAGTTCTAATAAGGGAGCCCGTGTGGATTTTAGTTTTAAAACCAAGACCACCTCATCTCGACCATCTTCCAAGGCCTGTGATTTGCAGGTTAAGGAGGGCCCGAGTTCAAGTTATCCTTCAAAATCACAACCTACCATTGATTATATCCCCATCATACTCGAGGAAATAGAAATCCTGAAAAGTTAAGACTTGAGTTGAACCATGAAGCCGCTTTATTAGAATAAGCTCTATTGATACTTTAATTATAGCTGATAGTAAAGATCTCAAAAGGCCACTCCTAAGAAGTAGTGACAATGCAATAACATGTACACTAAATCAAATAGAAGGAATTACAACATCTTTCCACATCATATATAGCAATTAACGAAGAGTCGAAGACATTTCATGTGCTAGCAACCTCCATTTCGTCCTTATAATGCATGATCACATGCAAAAAGCTGAGATTCAATGCACTTCCTACTTATTTCACAAAGCACAAAGTGAGAAGCGGGTTCAAAAGGCAATTACCTTCTTTTATGTCCCATCGAGATTGGCTTCCATGCCTCCAAAAGAATGGACAGATCAGCATTATTGAGAATAGGGCATGTGCCATATTTCGTTTGTTGTCCAGAAGAAGCCAGCTTTAACTTCTTATACTTCAAAATAGTGGAAGAAATTGCCTGGAAGAAAAATGCAAAATTTAGTTGGCCAGTCATATTTAAATCTGAATCTACCTTTCAACTTCGATGTTCCTGGTATTATACATAAACTGAGAATTCAAAAGCACCTGGCTACGCTAAGTTTATTTTTCATAATTTTTTAATAAGCCTTTACAAACAGTGTCACATGAAATCCATGAAATAGAAATACTTGATAGTTCAACATTTACGCCAACACAATGAATAGGATGAACCAAACTTGAAAATTGACTGAAAAAAACACAGTAGAAGAGAGTACCTTTGCAGCAAGGAGGAATATGTCGTTTGTGTCTGAGAAACCCCCAAAAGAGAGAAGGATAAGAGCCCATATTAGAGAATAATAACAATTGACTTCAGTTATATGACAGCTACAGCTAACAAGTTGGAAACTCACCATTGGCGTGTTGTATAAATTTTAGCATTGCCTCCCTGCGTGAAGGTTCAGTTTTTCCTCCAGTACAAAGTAACGAATGGAATACTTCCCAATCAGCTTCTGCACACGATTTACTATAATATGGAACACTACATCAATTGCTTTCCTTACTCAGACAACTTCAAAATGGAAGAACAAAATAAATCTCCTAACAGAAATTGATAAGTAAAAATATGTCAAGCCACAATCCACTCACTTTTGATATGTACCTATGGAATAAGACTTCTACTAATGCAAGAAATCATTAAAAAGTACATAGTACTTGAGAAAAAAGAGAAAGCAGAAATAACAAAACAAGAATAATTCAAACAGCCTTGGACAGAGCATCCACCCCAAGAAGATGAAATAGATTTATTAACACGCCTAAAGATTTTGATAACTCCTAGCCATTAAAGAATATGCTATTTCTCTCCAATCGGGTTTCCTATTGCAAGATGCTGATGACATTAAACCAAGGAATTTTTTACTGGCTCTGATCCCAGTTCCACATGTGATCTGGTTACTGGTAGAAAGAAACCCTTTTAATTTAAACATACTTTTTTAAAAGAGATTTTCAACTTGGATAAAACTCACTTGTTAAGAGATGTCAAGACCTTCCAAAGATAAAGTTCCTCAAGCAGTGAACGTAGTTTCTTACAGTTAATTTCAGTTTATGTATCTTTACAGTTTCTGTAATTTAATGTTATTTTTACAGTTGTTGAGTCTTACAGTTATTTAGGAAGGACAGGATAATTTTAAGGGGTTGAGAGTAGTCTGTGAGAGGGGAGATCAATTATTTTGGTGTGTAGACTGCGCATCCTTGAGAGGAGGATAACAGAGTGGTTTGTTCTAGCTTTCCTACAGTGTCTTGTGTGTTATTTCCAGATTGATAATCTATCAATCTTGTTTTCAATATGTAACTTCTTTTACCAAATTGAATAAAGAACAACTACACTAGTGTTCTATCTATTGAAAGTAGAGACATAAAACACATAAATTTACGTGGAACCCAGTGTACCGGGAGAAAAACCACAATATACCACGATATTTTTCTTCTTATTATTTTCTGATAAATTAGAATGATACAATGAGGAAGATTAAGTAGAATACACAAGGGCATAAGAAAAAAGGAAAAAGAAGATTTATGGTAAACTTTCCATAAATAACTTTTCCATAAACACCCTAAAGGCCAAGCCCTACAAATTCTAACACTATCAAATTGGTATCAGAGCCTTTTCACCTAGGAAGCGAAAAGACGATGGCCGAGAAACAAATTGAAGAGAAGTTGGAAGTCCTCGACCAAGAAATTTTCGAACTGAGTTTGGAACTCCAAAAGTTACTAGTGATTGAGGAAAATCTGGTGTCCATGGTTAAAAGTATCGAACGACTTGGAATTCAGGTATAAACACTTACGAAATCAAGTGTAGGGGAAGGATCGTCGAATAGCCAGTGATTGATGGTACTATTGCCCGAGGTGGCGCGACGATGACGGAAACTACAAATGCAGATAAGGCACATACATCCGAAGGTGATGAGAACTCTAGAGATCGTAACAAATTTAAGAAAGTTGAAATGCCAATATTAGTGGAACCGATCCGGATTCTTGGTTATTCAGAGCCAATTGATACTTTCATATTCACATGCCAATATCTTAAGTTTATTTCCTTTTTTGTATTAGTGCTTGCTAGAGTCTATAAAGTTGTTATCTCTTGTAAATTTCATTGTTTGTGAAAATAATAAAACGTGTTTTTTCTTCCAATTCTAGGGTTTTCCACGTAAACCTTGTGTTGTCTTTTCTACCTTTAACAAAAAGCCTTTTACATATATTTCCTAGTTAAGTTTAATACAACATTCATATTGAAATTATAGGACCCTTCCCCCCGCAAGAAGTCCATAAAATGAAGGGAAAAACCAATTTTAGACGTTTGACCATAAAAAGAGTCTTTACCTGCAGTAGAAGGCCTCACCACATCCCCCAGGACAAGGAATGGCTGGAGGCATCGCAAACTCATTGGAGTGAGGCAATGATAGGCCACCGTTCATCAATGATTCCACAAGCCCTTTGGGTAAATCTGCGCCTTTAGAAGTGCTGGAAGAACATGCTCCCATGCTTTCATTATTTTCTAATTCAATCTCCTGGCCATCATCTGATTCAGTTTCCATGCAATCTTCTGATATGGGTGATGAAGGCTCCATGTCACATTGATGATTAGTAGACACTCCAAGATCTTGAAAATATAACTTCCTTCCAATTTGAAGTTCTATAGATCCAACAAAGCGAAAACAAAAGCTGCACACCAGACAGTCCATCTGCAAAGGAATTAAAACGGAGCATAACAACAAAGTGGAAAGAAAAATCACCAAACTGAGTCATGATGGTAGTTTTTCAGATAGGAAAACCTTATTTGACGTATGCTGAGATCCCACGAGCATTTGGTCCTTCAGGACAAGGTCCCCTTCTCTGAAAACAGCATCAGCAAAGACACCTGCAGATAAACATCAAAAGTGATGAAAACTCTGTTAGGGGCTAAACCAAAACTGATCATAAATCACATTCGGAAACAGCAATTTGATTCTTGGCCAAGGGTATTTGGGGAGAAAATTTGATAAGCTAATATAATTACTTTATGATCTTCCCAAAGTATTTCAAGAGAATCAGTGGTAATTTTTACAATAAACAATACAACAGAGTTTTTTGAAACAGAGCTGCCAACCTTTTGATGGTTGCATAGACAGCACTACTTCTCAACTATCAGAAGCACTGTTGGATAAATCTTAGTAATTTTAAAGGCAAAGTTTCTCATAAAAGTCTTAGGTTTCTTTCAATCATAACGTGATGTTTCCTCCAAGAACTTGCTTCAACATGCCAAACATTCATGAAGCACAGTTAAGAGCAACAGAGAAGTGTACTTCAATTGCCAGCTTTTAATCTCATCACATGTACATGAAGCAAACTTCCAACTAAAAGTTAAATTACCATCACACATTCAAATACTACTATATCTCATAATCTTAAAGAATCTACATTGTAAAAAGAACACTAAAAACTCAGCTACTATTCATCCCTCGCATTGTTTTAACGTAATGAAGGACAAAAATTGAGGCAATAAAAAACGTACCCTTTCCAAAAGCTCCATTCTGCTTCACTCGAAGACCACGACACTGCCTTGTCCATACAAGCTGATCAAAATATTCCTGAAGACACAAAACTCAAACACTTTAGAACAATAGAAACTCCATTTCCTATGCGTAAGTTGATCAAGACCCTATATTTCCCAGATTTCGAACGAAGCACAAGGGAAACAGAAACGTCAAACAGAAGAAACAGCAACTTTGAAATTGAGAGAGATTACCTGAACTTGGTGAGGTGAAGGAGGAGAAAGGAGAGCAGAGATTTCATTGGGGTACTTTGAATCAATTGGGCAAACGGAGGCCATTGTCCTTTAGAGAAACTCACACGCATAGAGAAGATAGTTGCCGCCGGGAGTGTGTCCTTGAGCAATAAGGGAAGTTCCGATGTGTAGTGTAAAGAAGTTGAACAGAACAAAACGGAGGTGGGCTGAACCCCAATAAAACCCTGACTTTGGGGTTAGTTCGGCTTTGTGTTTCACTATACTATCTCCATATTTATTAATTATTTATATTTACCCGTCGAAGTGAACTTTAAATTTTGTGGTTATTTGTTTAGAAGAAAAAATTGTATTTATTTAGGGTTGTTTCGGGCGTGAGGTAGGTTAGAATAGTTTGTGTTATAATAGTATGTGAGTTACTATAGTTTGAGTTTATAATGTAGACTATTATAATTTGTGTTATTATAATCTGTACTTGGGATGCAAATTATTATAATACATGTTATAATTTCAAAATAAAGGGAAAGAAAAACACAACCACCTACACAAAAAAGAAGCAAAAAGATCGAAAACTTGACAAATATTATCTTCCAACGAAACGTTGCAATACTCCAATTTCAGGTTCATAGGTATCGACAGGAATCCCTTTATGCCATCCACACTGCAGAATATTATTTGCATAAGCTTTATCCTCTCTCGACTATTTAGTTCAGAAATATTTTGATGTTGTTTCACAACTTCTGTTGCAATTGCCTTTAACTGGTCATTTGCAAATTCCATTGCACCTAATGACCTCTATCATTTCATTAATGTTGCCCACCTCGTTTTCTCTGGAAGTATTTCTTCCTTCACTTGATCGACCTGTACGGGTTCCCAACATCTCATCTAATGTATATCCATTTCTTCCCAATTTACCCATGTCACTTTAGAAAAATGTATTTTTGGTCCTCGAGATTTGTATTGCATTGTTGTTTATTTGGAGCACTTCAGTTTGGAGGTTTAAAAATGTTTCTAAAGGTCCCTAATCAAAATAGATCGTTAGTCAATTAGAAAAGTAACATGACAAATCTAGTTAGCAATTTTTATGAATTTTTTATTGTTTTTTTCTTTTTTTATGGAAAATTATAGTATGTGTGACAATTTGAGTTTAGGAATTTGTAAATTTGTCGTACACTTTTTTTATTTTACAAACACATGATAGACACTTTCTACCTTATACACACTTGATACACATACTTATATACATAAATGTTGAAAATGGCAAAATATTAAAGGTTTTAAAGTTAATGACAATTATGTAAATATGTCTAATAACATTTAACAAATCAATGTGATATTTTTTAAATAAATTGATCTTTATCACCTTTAGGGTCAAAAAGATGTGAAACACTTTTTAAATGTTTTTGGGAGGAGCAGTCGCACAATACACGCAGAGGAAAAAATACACTACCATTCTAACAGAAAAAAACAAAGTTGTTGTTGTGGGGTATTTCTAATTGGGATTTTGTTCAACAGTGGGTATTCATCGTTAGCATGGGTCTTGCGGAGAAGGAGTTTTTCCAGGAATGGAGGTTTTAATCGAGTGAGTCTTCTTGGGTTGTGTAAATCAAATATATATCACATGTATCAAGTGTCTCTTAAAATAGTAACAAGTGTATATTACTAGTATATCAAAGTGGATATCAATAGTGTATATTAATAGTTTATCAAGTGTATCAAATATATATCAATGACGTATCAAGTGTATCATGTGAGTTAGGCTTGTGTTTTGCTATTTTTGCAAAAGTAAATAATATTGTGGTATAAGCCTATTTTTTAATCTATTTTGACAGGCATGGAAGAAGCTATTTTTTTATTAATGGGATATTTCCTTTTTGTCTCTCAAGGTAAAATGCACTTTTTTTCTTCTTTTTTTATCTCTTTCATCTCTTCTCGCATTAAAAAAAATGTTCAAAAGGGTGATCTCAAATTTCAAAAATCAAAAATAAAATGAGAAAGTTTCTATCATTTCAACTTTCGGTCTCCTTCAACTTTTATAAGTTTATCGATTTGAACCTTGAAACTTCATAATTGTATCAATTTAAACCTTCTAATGTGTTTTAGTTTAATGCACTAATAAAATTTTAGGATTTTAATTGATATTGAATGCTCATGAAAGCTTGAGGTTAAAAATAATACAATTAATAGTTTGAGTTTTAAATTGATACAACTCCAAAAGTTTAGAATTTGAATTGATACAATGACTACTTTATGGTTTAAATCAATACAACTCCAAAGTTTAGAAATATAAATTGATATTTGAAGTTTAAAAATTAAAAACTACAATCTCGTTTTGCTCTATTATGAATTGCTCACTCCTCCTATTAACCTTAAAATGCTTTTATCAATTCTTTAATTGCACTATAATTAGTAATTGCCCACCTTGATTAATCCATCAAATTTATTTAGTTATTCATCGTATTTAGAGGTCTTAGGTGGCTTAAAATTCTTTAAATTTATATCAAAAAATTTTAATCTATGAATAAATATATTCTCGTTATTGGCTAAACTTTTTATTTTACTAGTAAACAACGTGTTCGACGCATGTGAAAATCGTACACAAAAAAGTTATAATTTTAACTTAATTTTATAAAATTGTAAAAGTCATTTCAATATTTTCCAAATTCATCATCTTCTTCTCCTATATCTATTTGTTTTTCTATTGATTGAATGTTGAATTTGATTTTTTTTGCACAATTAAAATTTCATTTCTTAAAATCTGAAGCTTACAAGTTGTAAGCTTAACTATCTAATCTATTTATATCTAAATAAAGTGGAAGATATAAAGGTTATGAGTTATTGTGTAATAACATATAACATTATGTAATATCGATTAAGTTGTGGAAGATAGAAAAGTTACATTATCCTAATAACATAGAACTTAACTAATATTAGTGTGAGATTAAAACTTTTTTTTTTTTAATAATGAGATGAAAAAGTTAATGAAATATAACTTCTATCTTGTTGAATATGAAAATGACCACATACATTGAATTTATGTTAATGAAAAAATTACCACTAAAGCAAGATTAAAAATAATTTATAACGAAAGGGTAAAAACATCCGTCAAAGTCATATTTCTTTTGAAATTATGAAATTATAAATGTGAAATCATAATTTTTTTTAATGATTTTGTAGGTAAAAAATTAAAGGAAAGACTTTAATATTTCTTGCTTTACACATTTTATTACCTTTATGTATACTTTATAAATTCCAACAATATTTACATTATTTTCTCAAAATCGTAGTATAGGTCACTCAATCATTTCATTAATAAAATAGCTTTGATAAAGAAAAAAATAAATGAAAACATGAACAAGATTGTCATGGTTACATTAAAAACGATTCTCAATCTTACATGACTTAAACATAAACAGTAGACATATATACATGCCAAAATTGGTGGTTTAAGTTTTCCCAACTTCTGTTGTGTACTAAAAAGAAACCTATAAATAAAAGAATATACACAAACATACTTCTATATATATATAAAAAAGGCAACAAAATAAAAAAAATTACAAGATAATAGAAAAATATGATTTTATTTAGTCTCCCATTTTGTTGTGACTTGTGAACATGAATGAAATAAATGAGGTATTTATACCCAAAGAGTTGAAAAGGAAGAATTTTGAAAGGTTGCAAGAGATCCAAAAGAGTTAATATGAGATAATGGAATGTGAATAGTTGGGAGATGGAAGATTAAGGGAAAGAGAGGAATATGAATGGGTTTGGATAAATTTTAAATGATATAATTAGTTGAAGAGAACATTCTAAAATTTTGAGAAAAGTTATAGTAAGGAGATGAAAAGTTAACAAAATGGTAACTTCTATCTTGTTGAATGTGAAAATGATTACAAAGATTAAATCTATGTGAATGACAAAAATGCCACTAACGCAAAACTAAAAAAAATGATAACGAAAAGGTAAAATGAGGCTAAAATGTTTCTCCACTTCCATACTTTTATATATAACACTATACTATAGAAAAGGTTAAATTATATAAAAAAAAATGTCCCTTAAATTTTGTAATTTGGGTAAAAAATACACCAAAAAGTTTAAAAAATGCACTTAAACTTTAAAAAATGATTCAAATATACTCTTACCATTAGTTTTGGATGAAAACTCTTAGCTTAGTATAAGTTCAAAAATGCTCTCGTTGATTCAAAATTGACACTAGTTTTCAAACAAAAGAAAGTAAAAACCAAAATATAAGTTATAAAATTTTACAAAATATTACAAAATTCTAAAATAAATTATTTTTCCTTAAAACATATTAAAACAATAACTAGTCAAATAAAAAAAATCTTTGACTATAAACATGTACTAACCTTTTGAAAATCCTTGAAAGTTTAAAAAATATTCTTGAACTTAAAAAAATGTTAAAAAAATATCTTTGTTGTTATATAGCACACACCGTTAATATCGTCCTACTTCTTTATTTTTCTTCTTTTTCTCATCTCTCTTCCTCGATATTATAAATAAACAAATAAGCAAAACTATACACTTTAGTGAGATACATTGACTCAATAAGAATAAAGAGATTAATGAAAACACCAAGTTTTACATTAATAGTTTAGTGTGTGTTAATAACCAAATACATTTTTTTATTTGATTAATTATTATTTTGACTATGTTTTAAGGGAAAATTTTTATTTTGGAATTTTGTGAAAATTTTATGTTTTAACTTAAAGCTTTCATTTTTATTTTGGGTGCTAAGAAATTTGGTGTAAAAACTCAATTGATGAGAGTATTTTTAAACTTTATTTAAGTTCAAAAATATTTCTTAAATAAAATTTTAACGATTTCCATCCAAAACTTATTATTATAAGGTATTTCTTTTAACCTTTTTTTAAAGTTCAAATACACTTTTAAAACTTTTAAAAGTTTATGGACATTTTTTATGCAAACCACACATTTCATAGACATTTTTTTTTTTATCATTTAGCATTTAAATTGAGTTTATCATTCTCAAAACTTGTTAAGGTTTTAACATTTTCAAATTTTTTTCCAAATTGAAAACTAAAAGATTAATCTTTTAAAAGGAGTTTTTTAAAATTAAAATAAATCATGAAAATATTTACATCATATAGAATATTTTTGAAAAAGAAAAAAACCCACAACGTGAAATAACAAAAATACCCCTGCAATTAATCGGTCGCATAAAAAAAACGATTTTGTACCCGTCTAAACAATCTTGTACCTCAATCTAAACGATTTTGTACCCTTATATCAAGTCTAAACAATCTTGTACCAAAGCTAAACAATCTTATACCAAATCTAAATGATCTATTAGTGATAGTGGTATCTTTTTGCTAAGTTAAAATTTATATGTTTGGAAGTGAATTGACTTTTTCATTCCTAAAATTATTTTCCTTTCAAATTTGGATATAGACAAACGTTGAAACTGTTTTTTAGAAAAAAAAAAAACTAAAAAATCATTTAAGATTGATTTTCAACCATAAGTTGAAATATGTTTTTAGTGAAGTGATTGACTAATAAAAATCAGCTTAAACAATTTGCACCCTTAATTATTTTTTTTCCATTTTTGTATCGATTATTTAAAAAAATATTTGATTTTAAAGTAATTTGGCAATTCTAACAATAATTTTCAAAAAAAAAAAAAAATTTTAAATCACTTTTAGATATGTGAAATTCAATTTGACAAAATCCTTTGTAACTAAATCTCATATCCTAAAATTACTACTTCAATCTTGGTATTTGTGGGAAAGCAAGGTTGTTCCAGGAGTGAGGATTTGTGATGGGAAAATCATCCAGAAAGCTATGCCTACCAAGAAAAAGATATCCCTGTCTTTCAGTTCCCAACCATACCAAAGTGGCATGTGGTCTAGTAAGTTTTCATACTCTTCAGATTTTTTTTCGTCAATTTGAGGATGCCAAAGCTCTCAAAGGTTTACAGATGCATCAAATACTTTAAAAAGTTGACTAAGATTCTTTGGAGGTCATCAAAATCTTTCACAAGAATTTGTTTGGGCTTAGCATTTGAAGATTGCTCAACCCTTAACAAAGATTGAGTAGATTTATCTAAGGCAAACGTTAATCTACCTTTGTGGCCTAGCTTCCTTATGCTTTCTTCAGTAGTTCCTCTTCCGTCAACAAAAGGGTTTGAAGATTTTTTTTAAAACTTTTTTTATTTCTGGTTCCAAAACAGGATCTCCTCTATTTTCTATTAGAACTTTCCATCATATCTAGTTTGTTCTTAATTTATTTTATTCTTTAAAAACAATTACTACTTCAAACACGAAAATCTTATCCCATCAGCTTAGTTCTCATGCAAACTGAAAAGCATGCACATGGAGTTTATTCATTGATTCCAGACGCCTTCGAGATTTAGTCCAACAAAAGTGACACCAAAAACTGGTTTAGTAAGAGATTGGAAGTAGAGACCCAAATGGTATTTGTCATGGCTGATATGATCTAATAAATATATATATAAGTTACATACATCAGCTAAATTAGGAGCTTTTAATGGGGCATGAAGTTACTATGTCAAAGATAGCACAAGATCAACACGAAAAAAGATCTTTCAGAAAAAAAAAAAAAGAAAAAAAAAAGAAAAAGAAAACATGGTACATCTACCTTTTCTAACACCAGCAATGGCGGCCTAGTGCAAACTGAGCTTGCTTAGTTCCCAAAGAGAACCATTGCACTTACAACCAACAAAGCCCAAATAAAATGGGAAAAAAAATATATATTTGAAAATTCATTCCATTCTTGAACTGGTTTCAAGTTAAATGTTTCCAAAGAACTGTTCCAAGGATGGAGAGCTGAAAACGTTAGAAGCAGACCGTTCGTGTCGGATTGGAGCCACATGAAGTTGATATTTGATGAACCTCTGATGATGGTTGTAGAAAAGGTGTAAGTAATCATCATGTATTTATAGATGTTAGAGAACAAACTTGCTAAGATGATGGGTTGATTGACTTACAGCTAACTGAGTAATGATTTCAGGATTGGAATCTATATGCCAATCGGGTTCCAGTTGACGCACAAAAGATGTTCGCCCATTCTCGGTGCTACAGAAGAGAACCTACAAATAATTCTCAGTTAATTACAAGAAAAGCATGTTGCCATAAATATTAAAAGACAGTCCCTATTTTTTTCTTTCTAGGCCAACACCAAACAATTCATGAGATGATTTGCTTTCAACCAAAGCTTGTGCAATTATCATGTCAGCAATCTTTCAGAGAAGTTCCATTTAAGAGAGACAGAGATACCATAAGCTATCGTTTGTTACATGCTGAAGCTTGAAACATGCAGAAGAGTATTATAAATAAATTCTTACATTCAGCTATTTCCTGTTATATCTTTTCTTAGAAATCCAGAAAACAACTTAATGGCTAAAGTGAAAAGTTCCCTAACGTAGCCAACGAAAGTCCAACAGTGCCTTAACTTAACTATGTACTTTCAGTAATTCAGAGATGAAAATAAAATCATTAGAATTGTTTCAAATTTCAAAACTGTCAAAATCAAAACAATCCCAGATTTAATGTTGAAGTACCTTGTCCTTGACCAGACCACCGGATGTGAAAACTCCTGCATCTTCGAGTGCTGAAAGGACTCTTTTCTGCATAAACAATTTACATTGTCTTTTATTAGAAAGACAAATAGCATATTGCATGTGAGATCAGGAAGAAGAAAAGGAAGAAGAGAAGTATTAATATTTTGTATCAGGATCCTATCAGTTTTCTTTTAGAATTTTTCCTCCTTAGAAACACTTTTGTAACCGGCCCTATACTGTTTTGATTCTTTTGGCCACGTTGGGTGCTTTTTGCATTATTTTAACAAATCATTGTTGAGTTCAAGCACCATTCTTACTTAAATTCATTGCTCGGTTCGAGCATTTTCATGGTAGTGGGACATATCTTGAATATTCTTGGTTTTCATTGAATTTATTCGTCATTTTTTTATTTTTTTATTTAGTTTTGATGAGGTATTAATTGCACCACATGATCATGTTTAGGGTCTGTTTGGAAGAAATTAAAAATTTAAGCTTTAAATAGACAATAATGGAGGACTAAAAAAACAGGATCCGAACTTCCTAAGGAAACATTGACATGCAAGTCCTGACACTGCAACCAAAGGATAAAGTATTCAGTTAGTTTTTTTAACACATGGTTGCACACTTTGGCCACTTTGATAGATTTTCCAACCACTGAGGGAACAAAATAATCTGACCCCCAAATCGTGTGACATCATATACATATTCCTACTATAGGAAACTAAACAAAACTGGGGATAGATTTTGGCTTCAAGGTCCCCCCATTAAAACAAGGCATTATTGCCTTTAGAACTATAACACACATCAGCAATCATACGTTAAGATTTATCAAGATACTAAGTAGAGCAATAAACAAAAAAATAATACATAAAGCATTGCACTCACTTCGCTCTCATCATCCAGCACCGTTTCCATAAGATAAAGATCACAATATTTTGTTATCTCCAACAGTACTTCCAATACCGAGGACCTCACAGTGGCTCTTTTCTGATGCAAAAAAAATAGAAGTAAACCAAATCAGATATCCCCCAACACAGTAGTTTCAAACACAAAATTCGTTCAGAGAACAATCAATATACCTGCAGATCCTCTGGACTGTATTCCTCTAGAATTATTCCAAGTAAACGACATGTAACCTAAGAATAACACATTTTCAATATCAAACCCTGGACTCTGTCTTTACATGTATTACTTACCTCATACGATGTTGTATATTGATATTTCACCAAAATATATTCATAAAGGTAGACAACGAGGGTTGGTATATAATGGTTACCTTTCTTCCTTCACTCAATTTTTGCCTCACGATCTGACCCAGAGTTGGCTACAAGGAAAAGGTAAAAGTAGAAAATCTTAAAAGTGTACCATGTGAATGGAATAAAATTGAAAAGCCAGGGCAAGATATATGCAATGCAACAATTTGAGCTCTGACCTTGACTGGCTGGAAGAATTCGTCAACAACATTGTGTGCTCTTAAATCCTCTGAAGATGAACAGACTCCAGAAGGTATCGATTGTTCATTTGAATTTAACCCAACATTAGAAGTAGAACTACTTGGTGCAGGCATTTGCCTTTTCGGTTGTTGTCTCTGATGTCCATTAGAGGATCTCAACAGTCTCCATGTGAAAATTATTGCAACAGCAAATCCAGCAATAGCCCCAACAGATCGTGAATCCTGATGAAATTCCAAAGACCTAGTTAGATACCATAATACTCTTTTCTCCTTGTACATGGATAGGTAACATAGGAAAAACAACATAATGTCATACTTAACAAACTAGAAGGCGTCAGCGTAAAAAGTATTCAAGTTATTTAAACCAAAAAAGAAAGTGAATTGAGCTATTGATTTTGTTTACATTTAAACCTAACTAGGCCAAAAAGGCACAAAAACTGAAGCAATTTTCAAACACCAAGAATGAAACAAAGGAGACCACCAAAATGATTGATTTGACTCAATTTATTTATTCTTTGGGTATTTATGAACACCCCAATGAAGAAAGAAAATAATGAAGCTGAACATCTAGTTTCCTGACACAGAGCTTCCTATCTCAAATTCAATACCTAAAAGATCCAAAAACTAGTTTTTGTTTTGTTTTGTATCTTTTTTCTATTTCTTTCTCTACATAACGATTCAACACTTCATCCCTGACCATATCTTTATAGGAGAACGATTGTGAGTAACAGTTGAAAGAACTGCCAATTGGCATGGACCTACATATGATAATTGAACACAATATACCATCTTCGAAGCATAAGTACTGAAAAATAAAAGCAATAGTAATCACTTCGGTAACGCATATAACAGCTTGCAAGGTATAATAGTATCACACAGGTGACAGGTCCAATTCAAGGGGGGAAAATCTTTATTCATCATTTGGCAGCGCGTTGAATTATTGACAACAATAATGAAAATCAAACAACAGAAACTATTAACCATTTTAATTGAAGCACGGAATTTAAAAAGAAAAAAGAAATAGCCCACACCTGAAACCAAAGGGTTCAGCAAAAAACAGAAAACACAACAAAAAAAGAGACAAGAAGGAATTGGGTTATCAAAATCTAAGGAATATCCAGCGGTTGAAAAACAGCAGCAGCAAAAAACCTAAAGCCGGTCAGATCTATCGAAAAACGAAGAGAAGAAGGAAAAAAACAGGGATAGAGATGAGGACCAGATTCTGGAGAGAGATCGGGAAGAAATTGGACATCTTGAGAGTGAGATAAGCCCCAAAGCGCTTGATCAGCTGAAGTAGGTCGTCTTTGGAGGAAGCTTCGGCCATGGGAGAAGGAGAAGACCTGGGGTATTATAGGTTTTTGTAAAGAGAAAATGAAAAATAATAATGGGGGGTCAAAGTTGGTTGGGGAGTAGAAGAAAATGGAAGACGAGGAGAAGGAAAGGAGAGAGGGCGTCAATGGAGGATTTGAAACAACGAGAATCAATGGAAGTGAAGAAGAATTATGATTTTGAATGGATGGATTATTTAGTTTAGTTGGTGTTGGTTTGCGTATACTTTTCCCCGTCGCCCCGCGGGGGAAGAAAGAGGACGTGGTGAACCCAGCAACGGCGTCTCCACCATGGATTTCTCCGCTATATAATATGTATTGGGCTTTCAGATATTGGGCTTTCAGATCAGATATTGGGCTTCCTACAATTTCTCCAATATATTGAGTAATTTTGCGTATTGGATACGGGGAATAGGAGGAGGAGGAAATCACAAGTTCAAAAAATTTATTTAATAAGTTTTATGGTAAAACATCCACACATGTTTTTAATGTCTCATTTGACATTGATATTGTGGAATATCTTACTTTCTATTTCGATTACTTTGTATTTTATGCCAATATGTCTATCAATCCTCAATACAAATAACAGTTTAACTGAAATCCTCCGTTATTTGGATTCTAATCTAACCAATTAGAGAGAATTTGAAATTTGAAATGTTAGTTTTGATTGGATACCTTTCAAAAATAGAAAAGATTTTGATTTACTCTAAATATAAAAATCTTTGATTTGATTTACGGAAAATATCTTCCACCATTTTCTTTTACTATATTCTAAATTATCAAATCAAGATAAACATTAATAATAGGAAAATTTTATGAAGGTATTATACCAAACTATTTACGGTGTTACATCGTTCGTGAAATTAGTCATTTTTTTTTAAATATTTTAAGTTTGTCTTTCCATCTTTCTTTTTCCTGCTCGCTGCAATTTCTTTCATCATTTTCCTGCGATTTCTTTCCATCATCTTTCTTCTTGTTTTCGTCGCGATTTTTTTTCTATCGTCTTTCTTCTTTTCAAAAGAAGTAAAAGATCGTGTAAAAAAACAAACTATCTTGTAGATAAATCTAAACAATCACATACCAAAATAATTAAAAAAAATCTTTTATCCAATCTAAACAATCCTGTAAAAAAATAAACATGTACAAAAAAAATTTAAAAAAATCGTTTACCCAAATCTAAACGATCGTGTATTAAAAGAAAAACTAACCAATTTTAAGCGTAAAAAAATAATTGTCCAATTTTAAGCGTAACCAAATTAGTGTAGCCAAATTAAACGATAGAATTAAAAAATAATTGTCCAATTAAATGACCAAATCTAAACAATTGTGTACCAAATAATAGCAAAATCTAAACGATCGTGTACCAAATATATCGCGCACATTATTGACAAGCATTTTTTGTATTTTATACAGTGGGTCTGTGTAGGTTTTCAGAATTGTTTTGCCGCTTTGTTCTATTCGTAAAAATATCCTTTAATAATATTATTGAAAAAGTAAAATTTATCAAATAACCATATTATTTTTAAAAGAATGATTAAATAATGTTATATCGTTTTTATTGAGTTGGTAATGAATCGGTAATTAATTAATGTTCAAACAAGTAGCAAAATTAGCGTATTCTTTACCATTTTTATTATTTTAGATAAAAATTGTAAATTTTTTGTAATGATTATGATTTTTACTTTAAATAACAACCTCATTGTATTTCTACAAACAAGTATCTATTCACAAGTTTAATTTTTCTGTTTTTGCTATGGCTCAACAATGAGTAATTAAGGTATACTTTTTATGGTACATGGAATCAAAATTTACAGTATCACGATTATCGTGTTGTTGAGGCTCTTATCTATTTGATTGTTCGTTTAAAAAAATTGTTGATTATATTCAAGTTAAAATTTTTCAATCTTCCAATCATAACATTTCCGGTGAAATTGTTATATAGTGTATCAATTCTGAATAGGAATAGATTTTAAATTCTTTTTCGTTGTGTTGATACGTATGCAGGAACAATCAAGCAATTCAATACAAGTGCTTATGATGAGAGAAATCACAATTGTCCTAGTTACATAATAATGTTGGATAAATTTAAACATAGGACAAACGAAGTTAGAGAAAGTGGAAAAGTGATTGAGAACCCAATGAGTTTTTCTAAAAACCTTATGTATCAAAAAGAGCAAATTGTTGCATTAAAAACTGAAGTAACACCGACCTATTATGACCATCCTTCTCCACCAAGTTCACAAGCAGGCCCAAAATTGCAACAAGAAAATCAAGCTCTTGATCAGTTATGTAGTGTTTATATCATAAAACTCGTAGATAGTAAATATAATCCATTGGTCGTTGTTATTAATAAAACGTTATTATTATAATTTCAATAAATGTTATTGATTATATTATTAGTTTTTGTCTTAATAACTTAAATTCAAAAAACTAAACATCCTAAGATGTTTGATGAGGGTTGAACAGTATGTAGAGACATATAGGGATCAATATTCAAGATACAACTGATCTATAGTATAGGGATAAAGCTAGATACTTTATCCTGATAACACTATGGATATAACTCACTTTATATTTTATACGAACACAATGATCCAACATATTCATGTAGGTGATGCAAGTGATCGGGATATCCTATGCAATGAGTTTGCATAAGACCAAACTATGAAATAGTAATCACTAGATGTAACTCCATTAACTAATTAGGTTTCTATTTCATTAGGATGACCTAGGTAACTTAGTTTTAATCCTGAGTGTATTATGAATTCCTGTTTGTTAGAAATTGTCCTTTGATTTTTACGGGTGAGAATGGCTAGGTTGCCGACTTAATATGCTTATCATTTTAAGGACAAGATCGAGTGGGGAGCTGGAAACATAATCACACAAGATGGATTCACTCATTCTCGATTTTATGGTAAGTAGATGAGTGTTTCCTTAAATGTTGTCTCGAGAACTTGAATAAAGGACCCTACCTCTCTATGGCATGAGAGGGGTTTCTATTTGGTAGTTGAACCAAGTTGTTCATTAGAGGAGCACCGATATTTAAGGACTAGAAGTAACCTAGGGGTCAAATGATAAATTGACCCAATTGGTGTTGCGAACACTTATGAAAGACTAACTTACTGTCATTGGTCTATATTCGTGGGTATAGAAATATATCTACAGTGAGAAAAGTTTAGATGTGAGTCTTTAGTGGAGTGTAAGTGTACACACAATTAACGAATATTGATTAATATAGTTAATGAGTTTAACCAATTAGTCTCACATTGTTGTAGCTCCATTGAGTCCCATTCCTAGCTCATAAAGAGTAATGAGATTTATTTATATTGGTTGTAATTTAAAATGTTCAAATTTATTTTAAGAATTAACATAATATATAGTGATACATTATAATATATTGTACTTATATTTTAATTAAACTTTATAATTATATAAATTTAATTTTGTATATAATTTAAAACTAATTTATGAGAGAATAAAATATTTGAAAGAGTTCAAATATTAATTTAATATTAAAACTATATGTTAAAATTTAATATGTATATGATATAGATTAAAACTATAAGTTACGAGAGAAATTTATAGTTGAATATGATTCAAATTTGGACTAAATTTAATTTAGTAATTAATTAATTGGAGAATTGATTAATAGTTTAGTTTAGGAGGAATTGTCAAAAATAACAAATTTAACAAAAAATTTACAGCATATAGCAAAATTTCAGATTCTATCAATAATAAACATTGATAGACACTGATATGTTTCTATCAAAGCAGTGATAGAAGTTTATTAATTTCTATCATTGATAGAATCTAAAATTTTGCTATAGCATATAAATATTATAGTTTATTTTACTATATTTGAAAATGTCCTTTAGTTTAATTTTATTTAATTAAATTAATTAAATTAAAACTATAGGTTATGTGAGAGATATTCATTTACATATGACATATTAATTAAATATGATGTAATTAATTATTTAAATTAATTTAAGGAGTTTTTTCAAAAATAGAACAAAACGCGAAAATATTTATACTGTATAGAACAATTTTAAAAAAGTAAAAAGTCCACAAGCCCACAACGTGAAATAACAAAAATATCCCGCGATTAATTGGTCACACACGTGTGAAAAAAATAATTTTGTATCCAATCTAAACGATCTCGTAGCAAGTCTAAACGATCTCGTAGCAAGTCTAAACGATCTTGTACCCTTATACCAAGTCTAAACGATCTTGTACTCTTCTACCTAGTCTAACTGATCTCATAGTGAGTCTAAGCGATCTTGTAGCAAGTCTAAACGGTATTGTACCCTTGTACCAAATCTAAACGATCTTGTACCTTTGTATCCAGCCTAAACAATCTTGTATCTAGTCTAAACGATCTTGTACCCAGTTTAAACGATCTTGTATCAAATCTAAACGATCTGTTAGTGATCGATAGTGGCCTATCTCTGTCTATCTAGGATAGACAACTGATCATTTAGATCATGTACCAATATCATTTAGATCTTGTACCAAGAAGAAAAAAAAAGATGAGAAATGAAAATGAAGGAAAAAATTCTGGAAGGGGAAATGAAGAAATTGGTAAATATTTACATAAATAACCATAATATTGTAAAATGAAGAAGAAGTAATAATATGAAGAGTAGATGAATAAATCGCAAAGAAGAAGAAAAAGAAGTGAAAAAAGTCTGCATTATTCAAGAGCAAACCTGTAATTTATGAAAATATCATTGACTTTTTTATTTTGTTATACGAGCCATAAAGCACATGAAGCTGGCCATATTTTAAAATATTCCAGGTTTGCCGTTCCTTTTTATCGTCTTTTTTCTCTTGTGATTTTTTCTTTTCATGGTCTTTTCCTTTCCATCATCTTTTTCTCTTCTTCTGCAATTTTTCTATTATTTTTTTTCAAATAGTTATTTGGTTCAAGATTGTGTACTAAATATAGAAGATATATATATTTTTTTAAATTTTTGTCAAACAGTTATTTGGTTGTTTAAGATCGTGTGTTAAATACAAAAGATCGTGAAAAAAAATCATTGGATATTGGATAGCCAAATCTAAACTATCGTGTATCAAAGAATCTTAAAAAAATCATTTAGATTTTGGTAGTCAAATTTAAACAATCATGTATCAAATATAAACGATCATGTATCAAATCTACGATCGTATACCAAAAAATCTTGAAAAAAATTGCTACATAAATTTAAATGATTAAATCTAAACGATTGTGTACCAGATCTTTTAAAAAAATCGTTTAGATATTTAGCTACCCAAATTTAAACGATCGTGTACCAAAAAATCTTGAAAAAAATCGTTTAGATTGGTCTACTCAAATTTAAACGATTAAATATAAATGATTGTGTACCAAAGCATAGCCAAATCTAAACGACCGTGTACTAAAAAATCTTGAAAAAAAAATTTGTTTAGATTTGGGTAGCCAAATCTAAACGATCGTGTAGGAAAAAATAGTCAAATTTAAACGATCATTTAGCAAATATATTACGTGCGCTGGGTGGCAATTAATCACGGGCATTTTTGGTATTTACCACTATGGGCCTGTGGATTTTTTTCGCTTTCGAAATTATTTTATATATTGTAAATATTTTACCGCTTTATTATATTTTTTAAAAGATCCCTAATTATTTTAATATTAAATTAAATTAAAATAAATCAAATTAATAGAGAACATGGATGGTTTTCCCACGTTTCCCAATATTCTCTCGTACTCCCTCTTCTTCATTTTCAAGAATATGAGTGGTTTTTTACGGAAGATACAGAGGTGCTTATATATGGTATTTTGTACTCTGAGAATTCTCTCAAAGAAAAATCTTCTCTTAAAATTTCCATTCCAATTTTGGTTCCTAAAACCAAAATTTCATTATTAGATAATATAAAAATTTTCAAATGGTGGTGCCCCAATTTGGCGTTTGGCAGATACATAGTCGTCAAAGATAGTAAGTTTTCTTCTTTGTAATTTCTGTTTTTATTTCTTTTATAGCATGTTTAGCCATATAATTTAGTTTATGTACTTTTTTTTGACAATGTAATGGTATTTTTAAATCCCTATTAAATTAAATAATGGTTATGTTTAAATCTTTCATTGCTTAGGGCTCTCATCCCTTCAAGTGAGATGTTTTTCATTCTGAAACTCAAATTCGAGACTCAATGTATGCACTTTTTAATCCATTTAAGGTGGATGAAGTGGAGCTAACAAGAACATTGAAAAGTTAAAATTCACTCTAGAAACAACTAGATTGCTAGTAAGATTAAGAATGGAGCTATTCAATTTCTTGAACAAAAGAAATTAGAAACTTTATAGTGGCAGCAGAACAAGAACATGGAAAAAGAAAAGTAAAATTCACTATATAAACTTACTACATTGGTTGTAGGACTAAGAATACAATTATCCAATATGTTGAACAAAAGAAATCAAAATTCATAGTGGCAGCATAACAAGAATATTGGAAAAAGTAAAATTCACTCTATAAGAATAAGAAGTGAAGGTACCTTCCGAAAGCCAACCATAACTATTGCGAGAAACATAAAGCATCGAAATCATTGATGTTGAAGAAGTTGCAGAATGGAATGGAAGCATGGACTCAATGCTGAAGCCATTTCAATTAAAATCCTTCAAAGAGAGTGAAAAACAACACATATGAGAACACTCAACATACTTTTTCACGCATCTTAACTCAACTCAACACACACGCTCAGTAAATGATAGTAATAAAATAATAAATATACCTGCTCAACTTCTTTAATTGTTGTGCAATAAATGATAGTTGTGATGGAAAAACCAAGCACTAGAGACATGCAGCAACATAATTTAAAGGATCATGCTTTACTATATATGCATCTAAACGATTTAGAAGTTAGCATACATCTACTATGCGATGGACTTACCTTAAACGAAAAGCCAAAAGGTAAACGATGTTCTTACCTTTGTAGTTCTGAACTTCTTCTTTAATCCAACGCTTCTTTGCCTGAATATCACGAACAAGGACAACCACCAAGCTAGCCTACTATGCTCAGGACCAAGAACGGAGCTGTAGGATTCGGTTATGCGAAGAGAAATTTAGAGAAAGATGGGAGTGTATCGTTTAGGTGTTCCTTTTTTTTTTAAAGATAAAACATCATCTCTTTCTCATTCAGTAATGAGAAGTTTTTATATGAAATTTACATGCAAATTGCATGTAAATTATTTCATATATAATCAACACCTAATCAAATCATTAACTCTTAATGAAATTAGTGGCCTTAAATTCATAATCGGCTACCACATCGCCGACTAACATTTAGTAATTAAGAAATTAGTCAAAAGGGTATTTTGGTCATTTGACCAACTAAGTCAAAGTCAAACTTTGACTTTTTAGTCAAAAGTCAACTTTTTGACTTTTTACTAATTTTCCCGTATTGACTAATTCTAACCTCTTGACTATGAATCCGTATTCATTTCTCTAAAATTCAAATATATTTGAATATAAATCCGGTCAAAGTTCAAAATCAACATGTTGACTTTTGACCGTTTTCTAAACTTTTCAAGCTTTTAAATATGAATCTATATTCATATTTATTTAAATCATATTTAAACACAAAACTTAAAGTTTATTTCTACCGACTTATATCTTATATATTTGTCGATTTCTCTCTCTTATCTTTATTTGAACAATTCGAATTATTTCAACATACTTGTTCTTAGTTGAATCCATATGAGCTAGTAGGGGAGCCTAATGGACCTATAGATCATAGACTCCAACGATCCGAGATTAACTGACTAAACTCTTTTAGACCATAGTTAATCAACATTCGTCAACTAAAGATTCATTCCACTAAAGACTCTTAATTGCACTCCCCTCACTATATATATATTTCTGTCCACCTGATATAACCATGATGGGTAAGTTGATCCTTCACAGGTTGTTCGTAATCTTGGCTGGGTCAAAATACCGTTTTACCTTCGAGATTACATCTTGCTCCTTAAGACCCACCGATCCACTATCGAACAATTGGTTTAAGATTCAACCTATAAACCAGAATCCTTCTCGGGCCAATGAGAAGGTGGGGCCCCTTGTTCAAGACTTGGATTTAGTCTTTAAGGGAACAACCTATCTACTATCCCATAAGTGAGTAGGAGTGAATTCCATCTTGCACCCTATGTCCCTAGCTACCCACTCGGTCTTACCCTTGAAATGGGAGACTTATTGGACCAGCGATGTTGAGTTGTCCTCACCTATGCAGATCTAAGGATACTACCGAATGAACAGAAGTTCATAGTTAGCTCAGGATTAAGATTAAGTTACCTAGGTCATCATAAATGAAATAGTCAGTTTACAGTTTACGGTGTTATAACCAAAGTGACTATTTTGTGGTTCTAGTCTTATGCAAACCATTTACATAGGACGCTCCCACTCCCATGTCTCTATATGAACGATTCAGGATTACATCGTTTGTACTTACTACGGAGCGGGCCGCATCCATAGTGTTTATCCAGAATAAGGTGCCCAACCTTATTCATACACTATAGACCATTTGGGCTATTAACTTGAACTTAATCCATGTTTATGTCTCTACATAAAGTTCAAGTATATATGACAAACTAGTAAATAGCCTCGAGACCTTAATTTATTGGTTTTAAGATTATAGCATTCAATAATAAATTATATTGAATCAAATAAAAAAGTACGAGTTTTAGGACACAAAATCCAACAAGTTGAACCACCAGAGGCTACATACTTAGAGATATCAAGCACAAGCTCATTGATGAATAATTGACCCAACCATGCTCTCCTCTCTAAGCTATATGATCTTTAATTGTCTATAAGGAAAAGGGAAGTCCATATGGGAAACAATAAACATCATCATTAATCAAGAAGGTAATTTGGTATATAATGCTTCCTGCTAATATAAGGTCCAGTTAAAGATTTTCAGAAGACCAACATACCACCTTGAAGTTTCCAGCCAAAAATCCAACACTAACTCCCCAAACCAACCAAATTGCATTTCACAAAGCAACCTTTCTTAATCATTGTTACCTTGGGAAAGTTAGGTCTTACTACTTTAGGCATAGATTTGTTTTGTCAAAAAAGAAAAAAAAAGTCAGCCTTCAAAACAAAGAATTTTAGGCACAAATTACTACAAGAATAACCTAAAACCAGTTAAAAGAAAACATACTTGTTCAAGAATGAAGGCAAACCCTCTAACCATCTTAAACTTCCCTCTACTGTCGATAATTGCCACCTCGCGTCGGTGCTCTGTCACTGGATTCCTAGAAAACTTGTTGATGGAGCTGCCACTGAACGACCCCGCTGTGAAACCGAATGGAGTCGCTGATTGCTTGCTTATGGTTACGTTTGAGTGTGCTACTTCGACTAACGACGTCAGGGGAAGTTTATAATTTTTTAAAAATATATTTAACTTCTCTCGATGCCATGCATAACGGTGTCAGGAGTTTCCCTTTAAAATCCATTTTTCAGATCTGTTGACAAATCTAAAAGGAAGCTGGAGAGAGAGAGAGAGAGAGATTTCAAACTTTCGAAAGAGGAAGAAGATTTTCGTCGCAATCCACCATCTAGTCTTCGCCGTCAATCTCCGTCGTCTGGTCTTCACATTCGCCCGTCGCCCCTTGCTGAGGTAAGCCAATCTCTTCTTTTTTTTTTTCTTTATTTTGGTTTAGGTATTAGAAATATAATTAAACTTGTGATTTTTTTTGTGAATTTGTATCAATAATGTTTAAACTTTATTGTGGATTTGTTGTTGATTGTGTAAATTTTATTTTTATTGTTGATTTTTTGTTATTGTTGATTGTGTAAATAATGATCCTTACTCAGAATGGTTACCACTCGATTCAAGAAGTATTCATCTGGTATCTCCTCCTCCAAAGACCCTTCGGCTTCTGCAGTTCAGAAGCAATGGATCCCACAGCTTCGAAGTTGACAACTTCCTCGAAAGGGAAACGGTACAAAGGAATTTCGACTAAGCATCCGTATAAGAAGGTATGCAAATCCATTCCGTCGGGTGAGTACAATACAGTTTCCAGTCCTGAACATAGCTCTCATGCAGAGGGATCGATAAATCCTCCGTAGCCAGTTACAGTTAAGGAAGAAGTTCTTGAGTTCTCCTCACCCCAGAGTGCTCGTCCTTCTGTATCTTCGTCAGTTCCAAAGTCATCCTCGAGGCCTAAATTGAGGGTTTCTGTGGAAACTGTGGTATTAGACTCTGACTCATCAGACAGTGACGACAATGTGATCCTATCTACTCTTCTTCACCGTACAAGAAGCGCATGTAGCAATCAAACTACCTCTCCTGCAAAACCTCAGGCAAGTGGTGGTGTGTCTCCTAAGGTAGCGTCGCCTCAACCTAGTGAGCATACTAAGTACTCCGGCACTCCATCATCCCAGGCCTCTCCCAAGACGGCTCCGCCCTGTGAAGTGGATGATGAGGATGATGATTCTGATGATGAAGACTATGCTCCAGGGATGGAAGAAAAGACAGAGGCGGAAGCCACGTCCACATCGACTGAAAACCAGAGTGCATCGCTTGAAAAGGATCCATCTGATCACCGATCAACTGAAGAACCGGGTTAGTCCTCAATCCCTTGATCAACTGAAGGACCAAGTGAGTTTTCGACCCCTGTGTCCACACCAGTGCATGTGGCATCCTCCTCTGGCTTTCGGCGTCCACCTACTAAAGGACAACGAGTTGTTTCCACCAAGGCTGGAAGGCGGAAGGTACCCCCCAATGTGCCGTCCGTACCAATTGATGGAGTATCTTTTCACTCTGAAGAAGGAACACACAAATGGAAATACATGTTAAACGACGAATTGCGGATGAGGCTAATATTGCTGACTGATACAACTTTTGTCCTGTCATACTAGAACTGATACGCAATGCCAGACTTCTTCGTACTGTCTCTGAGGTTGGTCCGTTTTATCCGCGACTCATAAGGGAGCTGATTGTGAATTTACCCTCAGACTTCAATGATCCAAGTGCCGACGAGTATCAAAAGGTACATATTCGTGGTGTGTGCTTCAACGTGTCTCCTGAGCTTTTGAACTCTTATCTGGGTATCATTCTGCCTGCTGACTATGCGGTTTCATATCCCACTCCTGAACGACTAGCTAAGGAACTTACCGGTGGAACAGTCCCAGTATGGCTAGTTGATGGGCAGTTACCAATTGCCTCCCTGACGGTTAAGTATTCAATTCTTCATCGAATTGGGATCACTAATTGGATTCTGTCTATGCATGCCTCCACTATTTCGACATCGCTGGGTCACTTTGTCTACCTTGTGGGCATTGGGGTAAAAGTGAACGTTGGAGAATTCATCTTCAATCATCTTCTGCGGCATGTCGATACATTTGCCATCCACATTCTAATATGCTTCCCGCGAATTTTGAGTGGCTTTATTCTGGCTCAGCAGTCGACCATTCTGACTCCTCTGGATATTGTAGGTTCAGCACCTCGGGTTATACCACTTAGTATGCGCCTGTTTCAAGGGGCTCACTTTCCTGATGTTGCTGCTGAGTTTGACAATGCTCCAGGCAAAACCAGTACTCTCTCTGTGTCACTTGCCAATCGGCTGCTGCAAGCTCTTATTGCTGAATCTCGTGCTCTGACCCGTCAAATAAGTGAATTAACCGATTGCTGCACTGTATTAGATGCTGTCATCCGTGACCTTCGACGTGCAGCTTCTGGAACTACCCCTCTTCCGTCTGATTAAGATGCCTGGGCTTTGATTGTGCATTCAAGCAGGGGGAGTTGGGTTGGAGTTGGCTTCAGTTTTTTTTTTTGTGAACAATAGTTTCTGTTTTTTTTTGCTATATCAGTAGTCTCAGCAGTCTTTATCTTTTGCCACATCAGTAGATTCGGTAGTCTTTTTCGTTGCATTCTGTTTCCTCAACGATCTCAGAATGGTTCAGTTGCTTTAGGTCAGGAGGTCACAACTCTACTTGCTATATCAGTGTACAACTTTTTTCTGTTATTCACTCCATTAATGAAATATGTGTTTTTCTTTAATCTGGGTACTATGTCCTCTGATTTCGACACTCGGGAAGTTTTAGTTAATCTGGGTGCTTGACTACAGAAATAAAAGTCAGTGGTACCAAGGGGGAGCCTGTTAAGCAAATTGGTCTCACATGATTATTTCTCCTAACAACCAACTTAAGATTTTCCCCTTAAAAATAGAATTATGTTGAACTAACAAAGTGGACTCAAGTGGTTAAGATTTTCTAAATTAGTTACTTCCTAAGGAAGCATCATCAAGTATAAATAGTGGAGTTTACTAAGCTTCCGGGGGTGGTTTTTGATCGAACTCTGAATACAAAGTAACTTGGCCACCATTGAGAAGCTCTACAAAGTCGACGTTGAAAACACCCTCAACCAATGCCACCATTGAGGGGAGCCTTATGTCGTTTATTATATAGTTATGATCATTATGATATTCCATAATTTAGTTATGTCTTGAACAAATTGGAAAAACAGCACAAAAGCTAAGGATCATAGTGTTGTTTCTCCAGTCATAACTATGCATTCAACTGTTATTGTATTTGTCATTAATACAAGTCTCTATCCTGGGCGAACTGCCCCCAGATGTAGATGCGTATTCATCGAACTAGGTTAACAAACCTCATGTGTTGTATTGCCTGTTTATCTCCCTTGCACTCTACTCTTAACATAACTGAAACTACATCTGTTGCTTATCTCGACCACCGTTCATATTTCACACCTATTATCAAAATTAAAAAAAATTAAAATTTAGAACATATCGTTTGTGGACTTCTCGATGCATTTATTACTCCGAGATTATATTAAAATTTTGATAAAGAAAACTAATATAATATTTGGTAAAAGTATATAAATTTGAAAAAAAAACTGTAAACATATTTGAGAATACAAAAATCTTTAATTACTAGTATTTATATAATTTCACATCGAAAACAATCAATAAGTTAGAAAAAGGAATGGTCGATCTTGTTGTAAAGATGCAAAAGAGGAGAATGGTAACGAAGCAAGAAAGGGGTATGTAATATTTAAAAATACTATTAATATCACAAGATTATATTACATGGGGAAATGTTTTTTAAGGAAGGTACACGACTTCCATACAGTCACGTTCCAATGAAAGTCGTCTTCAAAAATGCAAAATCATCCTATTTTTGACAATAGCTTGTTAACTACCATATATTTGTCATTTCTTCTCGACCTACTCTATTTTTGTCAATAATTTTAAAAAACACTATATTTCTCAAAAATTTTCCAAAAAAATGAACAAAATACAGTAGACAACCAATGTTAAAATTAATTCTCACTAACCACCTTAATTCAATCAATCAACGGCTACATCTTCAGGTATCTTGTTTCCTTTTATCAAATTACCATTTTTCATTTGCTTTCTTTTACGTTCTTCAGCTTCAAATGGAAATTTTCTCCAGTTTAATTTTTGGGTCATGTTTTTTTAGTCTTTGTCATTCTCTAAGCTTTCCCAAGATCCACTCTTTCTTTTCAAGCATAGAGCCTCAATTCTCTCCATTGTTGAATAAGAAACAAAACATCGTATATACAAGAATATATATATCTAATAAGGAGAGAAGAGAAGAAAAAATAATGAAATGAGGAAGATTTTAACTAATTAAGGTGGTGAAGAAGAAACAAGAAGAGTGTCGTCCACAGAAATTTCCAACACGTCATCCAAAGTATTAGTAGGCATAACCAAGGGTCTTTCTACTCTTTGCATCTCCCCATTGCCATTCAACAACATCTCTTTCTCCAAATGGCAACAATAAGTTTCAAAAGCCCTCGAACTAACTGTCACTCCAAAATCCAACAAAAAAAGCATCTCTAATTCCAGCTTATTCAACTCTCCTTTGCTCACCCCGCCCACTCGGGCATAAAATGCGTTGTTATAGTGCCTGTCAATCATTTTAACAAAATGTCATTCCAAATAGACTCTCCAAAAACAAAATAAATTAGACCAAGAAGAGGTATGAGTTGAAGACTCTCACACGTCGTCAAGCATCTTAGATGCAACCATGACACTTGTGACGAGAAGGCGATGAACATTCAAGGAGATGACAAGGGAGTCGGGGTGTCGATGGATCAATCTATCTATGTATACAAATCCAACCACGAGACAAGAAGGGCTACAATTGGTGTATTTGTAAATTCTCTCCAAGTACTTCAATATAGAGATGGTTGGGGCTCGGACTCCATGGAACGCATTGAAGCTGTTTCCTAAATGGTTAGAGGAAGAGCTGCAGCAGCCCAACTCTTCAAGCTGTTGGGTTAGCTCATTTAAGAGGCGGTCGTTACGAGCCACCAGCCGGTCAAGGACGAAGGCTAATATGATGAGTACTCTTGGGGTTGGCTCGGCTGCATTATCGCCCTCGGCTCGCCCCGGAGCTGCGAAGTCGTTGCCTGTTAACATTGTTGGAGAAATTTGGGTGTGTACTGGGTGAGAAAGGAGAAGAGAGCTTAATTAATGGGGTATTGAAATTGTAGATAAAATGAGATGGATTTTCTTTGGACATCAAGCATTGGTGGATTTGGTGGTTGTGACTTTCTAAGTAGTTTGTAAAATCGGAATTTTCCATCTCATCCAATCTGTTCGGTACCATTCAGAACTCTGTTGATTTTACTTTTGTAATAGGGCCTATCAAAAGTTTGTGGATATGAGGTGTGGGGTTAGAAAAGGATAATACGTGCAACGACCCGGTTGCATCCAATTTAATTAAAACTCCCTGTGTGCTAACTTTTAAATTCCTTTCATTCTAAAATATGATTAAAAGTGTGTTTTCTTTTTATGCAGGGAAAGAGTAGGGGATTAAGTTTACAGGTGGGAATCATGGAAATAACAAATATAAGGATAGAAAAAAAAAAAAGCAAACTGTTATATGTTATTTTGATTTATGGCAAAACTAACTGCCATAAATATTTTCTACTCTTTTTTGCCCGAATTTAACCCTGCATGGATGACAATTGTCCATATACAAATACAATGTATTTGTTAAGATAAAAAATCAAATAAAATATCGCATATCATGAATATAGTGTATTTGTAAACACACTTATTTATGATAATTCTTAACCTGACTGCTGGATATTTTTTTTTCAATTCTTTTTTGCCTGGCATACCCTTTTACAAAGGACAATTCCTTTCCTTGCATACAAATACATGTATTTGTATATGTCATAGAGTACGAATATAGTGTATTTGTAAATACATCCACTTTTGGTAAATCTTAACTAAACCAAAAAATTTTTTTCTTGTTGCATAAGATTTCACCAACATCCCTTAGTTTTAGTACCCTAATTATTAGGATTTAAATCAATTAATTCACAATTTTTTATATTTCATATTATTTATAAAAAATTTATTAAATAATACATATTACAAAATTTTAATAACAATTTGAATCTACAATTTATATTATCCCCTAAAATCGTCAATTTGAATTCAAATTTTACCTCATATCCCTAAAATAACACGGATAAATTCAACTATTTCGCATTTTTTATTCTCCAAGCTATTTATAAAAAAATAGACATAAATTATACATAATACATATTTGATATTTATTAACCTTTTGAGTTTAAAAATATATATCTCACCCTAAAATAGTTAGTTTTAATCTCAATTTTTAACCTTATTTTTAAATCCTATCTTTACACTTTAATTTTAAATAGTTAGTTTGAATCCCTAAAATTATGATTAAGATACTAAACTTGAATTTGCAGATTATCATCCCTAAAATAATGCTAAAACTACAAACTTCAGCATTTTCATTTCTAAATTTTGTTGATTTAAAACTAATTTTATAAATAATACATAATATGGAATTGTTATTTTGAATTCAAATTTTATATATTATCCCTAGAATGATGCAAATATATTTACAAGATTATGGAGTTTGTTATATTTTAAACAATTTATTAAATGACCTTAAATATACCTCAATGGCATTTTTGTAGTTAATTGAATCTTATTATTAAGAGAATCATACTTCTCTCCTTCCATGAATTTCACCGATTTGAAAGACAACGTCTAGAAAGTTTAAAGTGGGACGAGATCTATATGAAATCGAATTTTCAAATCCTGCGCGAATTGGCAAAGATTCTCACTAATCAACCTACTTTCAATCGCAAATTCCTCCGCACGATGGCTGTAATCCGAAGAACTGACGGAACGACATTCCTAGACTTTGCTTTTTCGACGATCTCCTTCATGAAAGATGCGTATTGCCCACCAAAGATGTGTACTCTCCTCCTCTGTTTCTACAATTTGTCAACGTCGACTTGTTTCCTATTCAAAGCTTTCATTTACCAGAAGGAGTAAACGAGCTCGAGTTCTGGGTTCTGTCCCAAATGTGCCGAAGCATGTTCTTCAAACCAAAAACTAGCTGACGGCAGCGACGACAAGATCTTCGAGGATGGTGAGGGAGTGATTTGAGAACCCGGAGCAAGACGAAAATTCCAAAGTTTTTGGTTAGATGAGCTAACAAGAAGAAAATCCAAAGACTTTGAAAAATTTGAAGGAGATGAGCTGGAAGCTCCAATAGTTTCTATAAGATGAAAGTTTGATTTTGATGTGGTAATCATGTGTTGGGAGTTTGCTTTTAATTATAAGGTATTTGTAGTTTCTTGAATAATTGTATTTAAGATTCAATTTTTTTCAGTTAGTAGGAACATTTAGGACATTATTTCAACAATTAGCTTTCCATATTTTCTGATTTTGCTATTTTATCAATTTATATAAGAATTTGCTATTGATTCAAAGTAAACCTTCTATTTTGTTATTCTCATTTACAACTTAAGTTTTTGATTGATACATGGGCTTGATTATTGAATTTAAAATCTATATTTCTTAGTTCTCTATTTATAAAATTTAATAGACCTATTTAGTTTTGAGTTTTTCAAAAATAGGTTTAAAACATTTTAAAAATATTTTCTGTTATACTTGTATGATATTTAAAATTAAGAAAAAAATAGTTTTAGAAAGAAAATATGATTTCTAGAAATTATTATTTAATAATTTTAAATGTCATATAATTATTTAAAATAAAAGTATGAAGTTATTTGACAACCTTTTAAACTTATCTTTGAAAACTTGGAGATTTAAAAGATACATTTAAAAAATTCGGAGACCAAATGAGTCTATTATTATAAACCTGAAGACTAAAAATATAATTTTTTTAAAACTTATGAACTAAATATACATATTCTTCAATACTTCATAACTAAAAAGATATTTTTCTGAAAAAATGTTTATCTTGCAAGATTGAGTCAATATCTAAATTAAAATAAACATTTTTCAATTCTCTATTGTGTCTTTCCACCTCTAGTTTCCATTCTCTTTTTTTTTTTTTTTTGTCTTTCCTCGAATCTTCACAAGAGACTGAAATCAATAATATATACTTTTTTTTAAAAAAACATAGTTTTGAGACTGGTTGTTTTTTACAAATTCTCTATTTTCAGACTTAATCCAAAAGGGGAATGGAGATCAAAGACTAGGGACTCATTTGATTGACTTAAAAAAGAAATGTTTTTTAAAATTTCATTTTTATTTAATCTTCAAAATCTATTTTGTATGGTTATAAAATACTTTAAATTTTTTTCAAAATGATTTATTTTTTAATTTTTAAATTAAACTTTAAAAAATGTATTCCAAATCTGCTGCACCTAATCATTTGTTGCTAAAAAAAAAGAAGATATTTTGGGGATTTGATGAGTTTTGGCTTATTAATACTTGATTAGACTTTTAAAAAAGGTTTGGCCACCCATTATAAAATAATTTAATTTTAATAGTAAACAATATTGAAATTGTATATGTTTTTTTTTTCTATTTGAAGTATTTAGTGAGAAGTTTTATCTTATAATTTTGCACACAAAACATGAATTAGTTACGAGTAGTTACGACTCATACACTAACATATTATATATATATATATATATATGTATATGTATATATATATATATATATATATATATATATATATATATATATATATATTAAGTAGGACTTATATGGGGTATTAGAAATTAGCAGTGAGTTTTGGATGCATTAATGAGAGTGTAGTTATGGAACAACAACAATAATCAATTAGGTAATTGATCCTTTTCAGAGCAAAACATGGGATAGACCTATACAAAACACCTAATATCTATAAATTAAGTTGTGGGTTTCCTAATCTTATGGATCAATTTCGCCACTTTTAGGTATATATTTTTTCTTTTTTTTTTCTGGGATGGAATATTTGGAATATAAGTCCAACTCTATTATTGTCTTTTGATTTAATTATATTGAATTGGATACTTTAACACTTTTTTTAGCCTAATTCATTGAACATATAACAATACTTTAGAATAAGGCACGTTTGCAAAAATAGTAAACTTTTTTTTTTTTTTTTTTTTTTTTATAATAAGGTTCATGTTACTATATTTTCTAAAATTACAAAAGTAGTAAATTTAAAAGTGGATAATCCTCCAATAGCCCTATGATAACCCAATGATAGTCCTTCGATAGCCGTATGATATCATTAATTAGTTGTCATATTTGTTATATTCGCAATATGCAAAAATGAGGTGTTATGTGCTGTTTTTTCTAAATTTTTTTGTCATCTGATACAATTCCCTTAAAAAATTAATTGTAAACATTTATTTAGAATGTGTTATTTGTACTAGCGTAGGGGAATTTAAGTTCTATTTGTAAGAATTTATTATTTCATTTTCTAGTTTTGTTATTTTTACGAAGTAAACTTGAAATTTTGCCATTTATCTCATCACTGTATCAGGTACCCATCAAAAGCTTACCACGTCATAATATATCACCGCCACACAATATTGAGAAACATTTTTTTCTCTCAACACACCATAACTAACAATCATCTATGAATTATCCATAAATCTGAAAACCACAACCACAATCTAAACAAACCTGACGATGAAGGGATAACACAATCCTCAACCAGCCAAAACAAACTCAATAGTCCAATCGAAGCTAAAGAAAAATATAATAAATAAATATAATAAAGGAAGTGGGACCATTTAACTAATAAACTCCCTTTGAGAAGTACTTCCTTTATTTGAGCAACCAAAGCACAAAAAGAACCAACAAACCAAGCAATCAACAAACTACCAATAACCATAAACGACCAAGAGATATATATTGAATTTCAAATCAGTAGTCACAGGAAGAGTAGATCACCAATAGCCATATAAAAAAAAACAGATCTAGAACCAACAAAATAATCAAAATAACAAAACAAATCCATATTTAAATACCATTCACAAGAGCAGAACCAACCAACAAAATAACCCATTACAGTTTCAAATATATACTCTCCCTTCTTTCTTGACAAATAAAGCTAGGAATGAGGCACAAAAGAAGTAGCAGAAGCAGACAACACCAACTGTTGAAGATCTTTTAGTAATGAATCCATAGCAAACCGATGGGCAGATGAATCTCTTATAGTACTAGCAAGCGCACGTGACTCATCAGAAAGCACTTGAAGAACCCAAGATAGTGGAGGTAAGAAGTAACAAACTAGTCGGGGGAACAGGAACATCAAAGAGTGAGGAGCTGAACCCACTAGAAGCAGGGAAATAGTCTGAAACTCAGGGCCATAGTCTTTAATTCTAGGTCGACCACATCAATAGCAGATAGGATGGAAGGGTGCTGAGCCAACAGAAAAGTAGATAGGAGACAGGAAAAATAGATAGGACTTATGTGACATCCGATTTAGCTTATTTGTTCTATTCCAACTTTTTTTTAAAGAAAAATAGATAAGCAAGTCATCTAATATTTTTAAACTGAAGAATAAACTACTCCTCGTTTAAAACTAAAAGAAAAATAAATATATAAAAGACAAAATCTTAGAAAATTTTGATTTTTTTTTAGATTCAAGATTTTGACAAAAAAAAAATGGAACCTATTGTTAAGGCCAGAATAGATCGATTATATAATACCTAATTGTATCCCTATGCATGTATATATTTATTATTTTCATATTTTGTTAGAGATTATGAAACTTACTCATGAACAACGCAACAAAAACCAGCTAAACGAAGCTCAAACAAAGAAAAATGGGTAAATTGAAGATTGATGGTAAAATCTTAATTAATTTGAACTTTTCAAACTTTTACACCTCCATCTCTGTTTGAAAATCCATACAATCCACCTCGACGTCTCGAGTATGAATCTCAGCCGCAACACAAATTTTTTCCAAGTTTTTGAGTTCAAGCGCACCGGTTCGAACCTCAGCACCTGTGAAACAATTATTCAAGCATATTTTCTACGGCATTATCATAAATAAACCAAAACTTTTCGTAAAGTTGCATCAAACTTTTACGAGTGTGCCTTTTTAACATCGTGGATTCAAATCCCAACTGTCGTCATATGTTCGAGATGATGTGGATCGGCCAACGTCCTCAAAATGGTTAGTTTTAAAACAAAATAGAAGTTGACAAAATTTTTTTACGGTGTGATTGGACATCACAATTTTAAATAAATCATAAAAAATATGGTTTCCAAAAACTAGAGTTGAGTTTGGAAGTCATCTGTGTATGAGAAATGTGTTAGCACCCCACAATACCAGTTTAGAAAACGATGGCCAAATTTTAAATTTTGAATTAAAAATATTCTTTAATTTCTTTTACAAAACAATGTCTTATTTTAGACCTTGTTATTCTAATATTTGAAATAATGATCTCATAAAATAATTGGAAAGCTTTCTATCAATTAGACTATATTGAAGAAAATATTCTCACCTAAAAAAAAAGTGAGAAATTAGTACAATTTCTCAAAATCTGTTATATGAATCGCCTTCTAATAAAGAGATGTTTTTTTTAAAAAAATTAATTAAAACTATTTTTTCTTACGATCAAATCTTGGATTCCCAAAGATGTGATCCCCACCTTAAGGAACCTAGGAAATTTGAGAGCAATTTTCTAGATTCCGTTATAGGATTTTGTTTAAGAAAAATGATATAAGTTATTAGAAAATGTTGATTAGGAAACCTTATGAAATCATATATTAAACTAGTAAAAGACACATGCATGACACGTATAATGCGTAGCTTTAGATTATACTAAACATTGCATGTATATGTTTAGGTTGTGCTAAATTTAAAGGTATGAAATTCAAAATGTAATAGAATTATATGTATGTGGGAAGAAGTTACAATAATTAGATTAAAATATAAAATTTTAAATATAAGATTTGCATATATCAAAAAATGATTTCTTTACAAACAATATTTTTTGTTCTATTTGAAGATAACTTATTGTCATATGTGGTCTTAATCCAAACTTGTGTCTTCATTGAAATTCCTCTAGATAGTGCAATATAAAGTTGTTCATTAAAAAACATATTTTTCAGGAAGATATATTCCAACATTGTGAATTGTTTGTCATTATGCTTTGTTATTGCAAAGCATAAATGAATGAGGAATTGTTTTCTCTTGAACTTGAATAGATATCCATTTTCATTTGGTGGGCTTAATGGTATTCGTGGAAGAAAAACTTGTTTTCCTACATGATCACTCATTGCTATTTCAACATGTATAATATTTTTGCTAAATGATGACATACCAATCTTATCCCATTACACAATCCATTGAATGGATCCAAATTTCTCAATAACAACGTTGGTAGATAAAATCAAGGAAGTTTTTTATATATTAGAAAAAAATGTTACAAAAACTTTTCAACTTTCAAGTCTTTAAATTTGTATTATTAATTAGAATTAATCAAATATTTAATTTTTAATTAATCTCTAAAATGTAAATGAAAAACTTTTTGCATTCTAACTCTTCACATCCTACATATTTTAATTCCACCAAAATTAAAGTATAATTAATTCAAAAAATAGTAGGTAAATGAAAAACTATTTGCATTCAACTTTCACATTGTGCATACTTTAATTCCACTAAACTTAAGTATAATTAATTCAAAAAGTAGTGGGAGAGAGTGTGTCTTTTATAATTATATATATTACAAAAAAAAAATTAAAATGAATTTACCGTAAAACCAAAGAGTAATTTGGAATATATAACTAAACTCAAGGCTAGTGTAACACCCCAATGATCTCATGTTGTTCATTTTTTTTTTAAATTCGATTATTTATTTTTATTTTATTCATTTATTTGTTTATAATTAAATAATGAAACTTATGTCATCAAGATGTGAATTTTCCCCTTTTAAAATATTAAGCAAATTTCAACTTTAATTATACTTGGTAATTAAAGATTTAATTGGTATTTGGAAGTTGAGGGAAAGGAGGAATTTGGTGAAGATATTGGAGAAATTTGAGAGAGAAGGGTGAAATTTGGAATTTAACAAAGAAGAGAAAAGAAGGGAAATTATTTTATAAAAGGAAAAGAAAAGGAAAAAGAAAAGGAAAAGAAAAGGAAAAGAAAAGAGAAGAGGGAGAGAAGGGGAAACCCTAGCCGCCGCCGCCAATCTCCACCGCCGCCGCCGCCGTCGCACGCCGCCGCAAGCCAGCCATCGTAGAAGCCGCGTCGTACCGCGTCCGCCAGCCGAAGGAGCCGCGCCGCTTCGATCTGAGGCAGGTCAGCCGAAACCCGTCGCGTCCCGAAGCCGAATCCACCTCTGCGCCGAACGCGTCGCGAAGCCGAGATCCGTCTCCACGTCGAAGCCGCGTCGCCAGCCATCGTCGTCTGCATCCGAGCCGCGAACGCGTCTGCAAATCCGAGCCGCGAACGCGCCTACACCCGAGCCGTATCGAAGCCGCGAACGCGCCCGCCTCCAGCCGACGAACGAACCCGAACCCGGAACCGCCCGCGCGCTCGAACCTGGAACCGCCCGCGCGCCCGAACCCGGAACCGAACCCGCGCCCGTGCCACACGTGCCTGACTCTCCCGCGTGCAAGCGCGCCGCGCCGTGTGTTCCGCGTAGCCGAGCCGCGTCCCCTCCCTGTAGCAAGCCGAGCCGCACGCGAAGTCCCCATACCGAGCCGAGCCGCGTCTGCACCAAGCCGAGCCGGTCCTGCCTTCTTCCAGCCGAGCCGCCAAGCCTGTTTTGGCTCCTTCCACCTAAATTTTTGGTAATTTCCAAATTCCCTAGCCTGCCCAGTAATTAAATGAGTTAATTTGGAAATTTAATTAATTTAATTACTTTCCTCAAGAAGCAAATTGGACCAAATAGCTGCTGCAGCTTAGGACTTCCTCAGTAGGAACTCATCTAGCAACATCTCGAGGTAAGAGATTTCTACTACTAGCCCCATGTGAGAATTTGATGTTGCATGTTCCTTCAGTGACATACGATGATGGTTGGGCTTACGATGTATGATAATATTTTATCATGATCTGACGAATGACATGGCCATACTTTGGCATAATATTATGGTAATGAGAACCCTCGAACCATATGTGACTGTATGGGAAGACTGATGGACTTATGATGTATGTGACTGTATGATAAGACTGATGGACTTATGATGTATGAGACTGTATGATAAGACTGATGGACTTACGACGTATGTGACTGTATAATGAGAACTATTAGTGACTGTTTGATGATAGCTGTAGTGGGGGATGAGATGGTGGTTATTTTCTGATGATAATTTGATGACGTATGCATATGTATGTTGGGATTGGGGTATCTGTTAACTTCTCCTATCTGAGTCGTACCTGCATGGGTGTCCTTCGGGATCACCACCTATTTAGGACTGTTAGGCTCGACGGGGCGCCAGTCCAGCATGACTATAGATATGACTCGAGCGACTCGACGGGGTCCTCGCATCCCGACGGTCCTAAGTGTCCCCTGGACACCGAAGACCAGAGTTAAGTCCCCACGGGGCGCATGTTGCACGTGTTCGGGAGCGTGCCAGAGATTGGGTACTAGTTTCAGGACTCGATAGGAATGTTAACAGGCACCTAGTGGGACTAGTAGTGGGTCCCTTACTGAGTATTTTTATACTCATTCTCTTCGTTTTATGTTTTCAGGTAGAGGACGAGGCAAGGGCAAGGGCAAGCTGGCGAGCGACGTGAAGTGACCGTGGCGAGCCATAGGGGTTTTCCTGCTTCCGCACATGTTTTACTTTACAGTTAAATTCATGTTTCGGCTTTCTGCATGTTTACTTTGGTTATTTTTGTAGATAGGGCCCGCTTAGGGATTTTAAACTTAACTCGTATTTCTACATGTTACTTTAACTATCTTTCATAAATACATTTGCTAGATTTCTTTGCATTTATTTACACCGGATTTTATGACTTAAACACTGATCCTAGATTCAGTAACCACTTCGATTCAGCATAAAGAGTCGGGTCGTTACAGTTGGTATCAGAGCGCAGTGTTTTAGGTCCTGTAGACTGACTTATGATGTAAGTCATTTTGTTTTGATTTTTACCTCACCCTATGGCTATACGGTCCTTCGTCACTCGCCAGGTATGCCTAAAGCTTTACAAATATTAAGATTATAATGTTGCCTGATTAGATTAGACTTAGAGTGAGAATATTGAGCTCTAGTGGTGAAAAATTTGTTGGTGAATTTAGGAAGAATGCCGCCACGTAGAGGTGCACGCCGAGGGGGTGGCAGGGGAGGCAGAGGAGCCGGTCGTGGCCAACCGGCGGAGCAACCTGCCGCGCCGCCAGTCAACCCCGACGTACCAGTCAACCCTAATGCACCGGTCACTCAGGCGGATCTCGCCGCAATGGAGCAGCGTTACCAGGCCATGCTGCAAGCTGCTCTAGCGCCGTTCCTCGCTGCTCAGCAGAACCAGGCCGCCCCTGTTCAGGACCAGCCTGTAGTCCCTCCAGCCCCTGTTCAGGACCAGCCCGTCATCCCTCCAGCCCCGGTGGAAGCTCAGCCGGTGCCAGTACAACTGTCAGCTGAGGCCAAGCACTTGAGGGATTTTAGGAAGTACAACCCGAAGACTTTCGACGGATCCTTGGACAACCCCTTTAGAGCCCAGCTGTGGTTGACATCCATAGAGACGATCTTCAGGTACATGAAGTGCCCAGAAGACCAGAAGGTGCAGTGTGCAGCTTTCTGTTTGGAGGATAGGGGGACTGCCTGGTGGGAGACTGCTGAGAGGGCGCTGGGAGGAGATGCCAGCAAGATCACATGGGAGCAATTCAGGGAGAGCTTTTATGCTAAGTTCTTCTCTGCCAACGTGAAGCACGCCAAGCTCCAAGAATTCCTAAACTTGGAGCAAGGCAAACTGAGCGTGGAACAGTATGATGCCGAGTTCGACCTGTTGTCCCGTTTTGCCCCTGATGTGGTAAGGGATGAGGCCGCCAGGACTGAGAGATTTGTTAATGGCCTCAGGTTAGACCTCCAGGGTTTTGTACGAGCTCTTCGACCAACCACTCATGCGGATGCTCTACGCATAGCACTGGATCTGAGCCTGCATGAGAGAGCTGGTCAATCTAAGGTTGTCGGCACAGGGTCAGCCTCGGGACAGAAGAGGAAGGCGGAGGCGCAGCCCGACGTAGTACCACAGCAGACTCCGAGGTCAGGAGGTGTCTTCCAGAGACACCGTCGGGAGCTGGCAGCAGCTGGGAGAACTTTGAGAGAGCTACCCACTTGTACTACCTGTGGGAAGGTCCATGGAGGACAATGTTTAGCTGGGAGTGGAGTCTGCTTCAGGTGCAGGCAGCCGGGGCACACTGCTGATGCGTGTCCTCGGAAACCCTTAGAGGCGACGCCACGTCAGCCTTCTGCTCCCCAGCAGGGGAGAGTCTTTGCCACGAACCGGCAGGAGGCCGAGCGAGCTAGTACGGTGGTGACAGGTACGCTCCCAATCTTGGGGCATTATGCTTTGGTACTATTTGACTCGGGGTCATCGCATTCATTTATATCCTCTATTTTTGTCAAGCATGCGGGTTTAGAAGTAGAACCGTTGGGTAGTGCCTTGTCTGTCTCTACTCCTTCGGGAGAGGCCCTTTTGTCTAAGGAAAAAATAAGGGCATGTTGGGTAGAAATAGCAAACCATACCTTGAACGTAACTTTACTGGTGCTAGATATGCAAGATTTCGATGTAATTTTAGGCATGGATTGGTTGTCAACTAACCATGCAACCATAGACTGTTTTAATAAGGAAGTAGTCTTTAACCCTCCTTCCGGGGATAAGTTTAAGTTTAGAGGAGCAGGCATGGTAGGTATACCCAAGGTCATCTCAGCAATGAAGGCGAGTAAGCTACTTAGCCAGGGTACTTGGGGTATCTTGGCGAACGTAGTAGATATGGCAGAACCAGAAGTTTCCCTATCTTCCGAACCAGTAGTAAGGGAGTACCCTGACGTTTTCCCCGACGAACTCCCAGGACTTCCGCCTCCCAGGGAGGTAGACTTCGCCATTGAGTTAGAGCCCGGCACCGCCCCTATCTCTAGAGCTCCTTACAGAATGGCTCCAGCTGAGCTAAAGGAGTTGAAGGTCCAGTTACAGGAGTTGCTGGACAAAGGCTTCATCCGGCCCAGTGTATCACCTTGGGGAGCCCCAGTGTTGTTCGTGAAGAAGAAGGATGGGTCGATGCGCCTTTGCATTGACTACCGAGAATTGAACAAGGTGACAGTTAAGAACCGCTACCCCTTACCCAGAATCGAGGACCTGTTCGACCAGTTACAGGGGGCCACCGTCTTTTCCAAGATCGACCTGCGATCAGGCTATCACCAGTTGAGGATTAGGGACGGTGATATTCCCAAGACGGCCTTTCGTTCGAGGTACGGACACTACGAATTCATAGTGATGTCCTTTGGTTTAACTAATGCCCCTGCAGTGTTCATGGATTTGATGAACAGGGTGTTTAAGGACTTTCTAGACCAATTCGTCATAGTCTTCATTGACGATATCTTGATCTATTCCAAGACTGAGGCCGAACACGAAGAGCACTTGCACCAAGTCTTGGAGACCCTTCGAGCTCATAAGCTATACGCCAAGTTCTCCAAGTGTGAGTTCTGGTTAAAGAAGGTGACATTTTTAGGGCACGTGGTTTCCAGTGAGGGAGTCTCGGTGGACCCAGCTAAGGTCGAAGCGGTGACCAACTGGCCTCGACCGTCTACAGTCAGTGAGATTCGCAGTTTTCTGGGTCTGGCAGGATACTACAGGAGGTTTGTAGAAGACTTCTCACGCATAGCCAGCCCATTGACCCAGTTGACCAGGAAGGGAACCCCTTTTGTCTGGAGCCCAGCATGTGAGAGTAGTTTCCAAGAGCTTAAGCAGAAGCTAGTGACGGCACCAGTCCTGACAGTGCCTGATGGGTCGGGAAGTTTTGTGATCTATAGTGATGCCTCTAAGAAAGGACTGGGATGTGTCCTGATGCAGCAAGGTAAGGTAGTTGCGTATGCCTCACGCCAGTTGAAGAATCATGAGCAGAACTACCCTACCCACGACTTGGAGTTGGCAGCTGTAGTCTTTGCACTGAAGATATGGAGGCACTATCTGTACGGTGAGAAGATTCAGATTTACACCGACCACAAGAGCCTGAAGTATTTCTTCACTCAGAAGGAGTTGAACATGAGGCAGAGGAGGTGGCTCGAGTTGGTGAAAGACTACGACTGCGAGATCCTGTACCATCCAGGTAAAGCAAATGTAGTGGCTGACGCGCTGAGTAGGAAGGTTGCACATTCAGCAGCGCTAGTCACGAAGCAGACCCCCTTACTCAGGGATTTGGAGAGAGCCGAGATTGCAGTCTCAGTAGGTGAGGTTGCCGCACAGTTGGCTCAGTTGACAGTTCAGCCAACCTTGAGGCAAAAGATCATTGCTGCTCAGCTGAGTGATCCTTACTTGGCAGAGAAACGTCGTATGGTAGAGACGGAGCAAGGTGAAGAGTTCTCTATATCCTCTGATGATGGCCTTATGTTTGAGGGACGCCTGTGTGTGCCGGAAGACAGCGCAGTTAAGACAGAGCTTTTGACTGAGGCTCACAGTTCCCCGTTTACCATGCACCCTGGGAGTACGAAGATGTACCAGGACTTAAGGAGTGTCTATTGGTGGAGGGGCATGAAGAGGGATGTAGCAGAGTTCGTCAGTAGGTGCTTGGTGTGCCAGCAGGTGAAGGCACCTAGGCAGCATCCAGCAGGGTTGTTGCAACCCTTGAGTGTGCCAGGGTGGAAGTGGGAGAGTGTGTCGATGGACTTTATCACGGGACTGCCCAAGACCTTGAAGGGCTACACGGTGATCTGGGTTGTGGTCGACAGACTCACGAAGACAGCCCACTTCGTGCCAGGGAAATCCACGTACACTGCCAGCAAGTGGGGGCAGTTATACATGACGGAAATAGTAAGACTGCACGGAGTACCAGTATCCATCGTTTCAGACAGGGATGCCCGTTTCACTTCGAAATTTTGGCAAGGGCTCCAACTTGCATTAGGTACGAGGCTGGACTTCAGCACGGCATTCCACCCTCAGACTGATGGTCAGACAGAGAGACTGAACCAGATTTTGGAGGATATGCTGCGGGCCTGTGTGCTAGAGTTTTCAGGAAGTTGGGACTCCCACCTGCATCTAATGGAGTTCGCCTATAATAACAGTTACCAGGCTACCATTGGTATGGCTCCGTTTGAGGCTCTGTATGGCAAGTGCTGTAGATCCCCTGTCTGCTGGGGCGAGGTTGGAGAGCAGAGGATGCTAGGCCCCGAGTTAGTGCAGACTACCAATGCAGCCATACAGAAGATCCGAGCTCGTATGCTGACCGCACAGAGCAGACAGAAGAGTTACGCTGATGTACGACGTAAGGACCTCGAGTTTGAAGTGGGAGATATGGTCTTTTTGAAGGTAGCACCGATGAAGGGCGTTCTGAGGTTCGAGAAGAAGGGGAAGTTGAGTCCACGTTTCGTGGGGCCATTTGAGATACTGGAACGGATTGGCCCTGTGGCTTATCGTTTGGCCTTGCCCCCATCCCTCTCAGCAGTGCATGACGTATTCCATGTCTCCATGTTGAGGAGGTATGTCGCAGACCCGACGCACATCGTGGACTTCGAGCCCCTACAGGTCAGTAAGAACTTGAGCTACGAGGAGCAGCCTGTCGAGATCTTGGCAAGAGAGGTCAAGAAGCTTCGTAGTCGAGATATTCCACTAGTCAAAGTCCTCTGGCAGAACCATGGAGTTGAAGAGGCCACGTGGGAGAGAGAAGAGGACATAAAGGCCCAGTACCCAGAAATGTTCGAGGATTAGAGCTTTCGAGGACGAAAGCTTTCTAAGGGGGGAAGTTTGTAACACCCCAATGATCTCATGTTGTTCATTTTTTTTTTAAATTCGATTATTTATTTTTATTTTATTCATTTATTTGTTTATAATTAAATAATGAAACTTATGTCATCAAGATGTGAATTTTCCCCTTTTAAAATATTAAGCAAATTTCAACTTTAATTATACTTGGTAATTAAAGATTTAATTGGTATTTGGAAGTTGAGGGAAAGGAGGAATTTGGTGAAGATATTGGAGAAATTTGAGAGAGAAGGGTGAAATTTGGAATTTAACAAAGAAGAGAAAAGAAGGGAAATTATTTTATAAAAGGAAAAGAAAAGGAAAAAGAAAAGGAAAAGAAAAGGAAAAGAAAAGAGAAGAGGGAGAGAAGGGGAAACCCTAGCCGCCGCCGCCAATCTCCACCGCCGCCGCCGCCGTCGCACGCCGCCGCAAGCCAGCCATCGTAGAAGCCGCGTCGTACCGCGTCCGCCAGCCGAAGGAGCCGCGCCGCTTCGATCTGAGGCAGGTCAGCCGAAACCCGTCGCGTCCCGAAGCCGAATCCACCTCTGCGCCGAACGCGTCGCGAAGCCGAGATCCGTCTCCACGTCGAAGCCGCGTCGCCAGCCATCGTCGTCTGCATCCGAGCCGCGAACGCGTCTGCAAATCCGAGCCGCGAACGCGCCTACACCCGAGCCGTATCGAAGCCGCGAACGCGCCCGCCTCCAGCCGACGAACGAACCCGAACCCGGAACCGCCCGCGCGCTCGAACCTGGAACCGCCCGCGCGCCCGAACCCGGAACCGAACCCGCGCCCGTGCCACACGTGCCTGACTCTCCCGCGTGCAAGCGCGCCGCGCCGTGTGTTCCGCGTAGCCGAGCCGCGTCCCCTCCCTGTAGCAAGCCGAGCCGCACGCGAAGTCCCCATACCGAGCCGAGCCGCGTCTGCACCAAGCCGAGCCGGTCCTGCCTTCTTCCAGCCGAGCCGCCAAGCCTGTTTTGGCTCCTTCCACCTAAATTTTTGGTAATTTCCAAATTCCCTAGCCTGCCCAGTAATTAAATGAGTTAATTTGGAAATTTAATTAATTTAATTACTTTCCTCAAGAAGCAAATTGGACCAAATAGCTGCTGCAGCTTAGGACTTCCTCAGTAGGAACTCATCTAGCAACATCTCGAGGTAAGAGATTTCTACTACTAGCCCCATGTGAGAATTTGATGTTGCATGTTCCTTCAGTGACATACGATGATGGTTGGGCTTACGATGTATGATAATATTTTATCATGATCTGACGAATGACATGGCCATACTTTGGCATAATATTATGGTAATGAGAACCCTCGAACCATATGTGACTGTATGGGAAGACTGATGGACTTATGATGTATGTGACTGTATGATAAGACTGATGGACTTATGATGTATGAGACTGTATGATAAGACTGATGGACTTACGACGTATGTGACTGTATAATGAGAACTATTAGTGACTGTTTGATGATAGCTGTAGTGGGGGATGAGATGGTGGTTATTTTCTGATGATAATTTGATGACGTATGCATATGTATGTTGGGATTGGGGTATCTGTTAACTTCTCCTATCTGAGTCGTACCTGCATGGGTGTCCTTCGGGATCACCACCTATTTAGGACTGTTAGGCTCGACGGGGCGCCAGTCCAGCATGACTATAGATATGACTCGAGCGACTCGACGGGGTCCTCGCATCCCGACGGTCCTAAGTGTCCCCTGGACACCGAAGACCAGAGTTAAGTCCCCACGGGGCGCATGTTGCACGTGTTCGGGAGCGTGCCAGAGATTGGGTACTAGTTTCAGGACTCGATAGGAATGTTAACAGGCACCTAGTGGGACTAGTAGTGGGTCCCTTACTGAGTATTTTTATACTCATTCTCTTCGTTTTATGTTTTCAGGTAGAGGACGAGGCAAGGGCAAGGGCAAGCTGGCGAGCGACGTGAAGTGACCGTGGCGAGCCATAGGGGTTTTCCTGCTTCCGCACATGTTTTACTTTACAGTTAAATTCATGTTTCGGCTTTCTGCATGTTTACTTTGGTTATTTTTGTAGATAGGGCCCGCTTAGGGATTTTAAACTTAACTCGTATTTCTACATGTTACTTTAACTATCTTTCATAAATACATTTGCTAGATTTCTTTGCATTTATTTACACCGGATTTTATGACTTAAACACTGATCCTAGATTCAGTAACCACTTCGATTCAGCATAAAGAGTCGGGTCGTTACAGCTAGGATCGAGAGAAAAAGTTTCTCCACATTGAGACTTTTATATATACTATAACTTTTTAACATTTGAAAAACATAATAAAAAGTTATAACTTTAAAAGAAAAGGATTCTAAATGATTAAAAAAAAATAGTTTTGTGAAAGATTTTAAATCTTAGAAAAATTTAAATTATAAAGATTTTAAAACATTGGAAATTTTAATTAGAAACATTTATAAATTTTAAATAGAAATCAAAATGAGCCTTAATAGGAAAATCAGATAAAGAATAAATTAAGCAACATAAAATAACATAGTGGGATTTTAATAAAAACATATAGGAGATAGATCTTAGATTTCCAACGAATCGATTTACTCGCCTCAAGAATTCTAAAAAATTGGACTCCCAAATTTCCTAGATTTCGTTGTCGGAATGTTTTCTTTAAAGAAAGTTAATTGAAAATATTAAAAAAAAAATTAAACAACTATTAACAAGAATATATTAAATTGACCACAAAAGAAGGGGAAAAAATAAAATATTAAATAACAAATAAAAGATGAGAACATATTAAAGAAGCAAATTAATATCATTTCTTCAAATGACCAAAATGATTAGTTTTTTTTTATTTGAAAATAATACTAAAAAATGAATTTCAAAAAATTAAAGTTACCCTATTTAATATTTCTCCACCTACTTTAAACTAACTAATTGATTTAGTTACTCTAAGAAAACTACCCAAAACTTTAAAAGTAAATAAATAATATTTTATTTTTTACAAAAGGTTGTTAATCACAAAATTAAAAAAATCACAAAAACTAATCTAGTAATTAAAATAATTTTAAATAAGGTCGGATAAAATTAAGTGGCTACACCAGCTTCTGCAAAATGAATTATAAGTGATTTTATTCTATAACACCCCGAAAATTTAGATAATTTTTGGAATTTATTATGTTAGTTTTGTTTAATTAGGTTCAAAATAGTAGACTTTACTTTAATGGTTTATTAACTCTTCTTTAGAAATTGAAGTTAACTAAATAGTTTTGGGTGCTTATTTAATTAATTTGGAGAAGTGGTCTTTCTTAGAGATTTGAAAATTTTATGTATATATGGTTTTATATACATATAACTATTATGGAAAATGAAAAGGATAATTATATTTGTTAAAATATAATTTGTGAAGGAAAAGATATGGTATTTTGGAAAGAAGAAGATTAAGATAATTATAATTGTTGAGATATAATTATATTGTATTGTTGAAAGAAGATAAAGAGATTTATTTGAAGAGTAATATTTTGGAGAAAGATAATGTGAAGAGAGAAAAAGAAGTTTAAAGTAATAATTATTTAATGGAAAATATAATTATTATGTAATAAGAGATAATTACGAGGAGAAAGAAAAGGTTGATTGGATGAGAGTTTTAAATGAAGCGAGAGAAGATTTAAATGTATTCGAAAAAAAAAGATTTAAAAGTAGAAAAAGAGATATTATTAATAATAATGATAATTATATTATTATTATTAATGATATTTAAACTCTCGCATTACGTGCCATCTTTAACCTTTATTCACAAAGAATTCTAAACGCCGTCGTCGCCTCCTTCACCATTCTTCGCTGCTGACAGTAGGTTGTTCACTCCGTTGACGTTCAACTACCGCTCCCATTCGATGAATCTAGTTGTTCGTTAGCATCCGTCCACCGCACCAGTCGTTTTCTGCCACGAAGTTCATCTCTTCACGTCGAGCCGCACGCGAACCCCATGCCGTCTGCAAGCCGCTACATCTTTCAGCCGTCATCGAGTTAAAACACCGAGTTGGTCCTCCCTTTGCCACACGTCGTTTTTCACCCGTCTCCAGCCACCGTTCGAAGAGACGCGCCTTAGCCGAGCCAACCCAGCTGCAGGCGACTTCTTCCAAGCCGCAAGCGTCAGCCAAGCACTCGAGCCGCCCCCTACATGAGCAATCCTATCCGCAAGCCGCCTTCCTTCTAACCCAAGCTAAGTTTGAGCTGCACTCTTTAGCCGAGCCGCCCAGCAACTTTTTACACTTATTTTGACCTATTTGGAGCTATTTTTGTATGTTTTAATGGGATTTGGGTAATACCCATTCAATAGAAATTTTTAGACTCTAATTAATTTAATTTGGATTTTTTCCCTTTAAGGTTCATTTGGATAATACTTTAGAAAAAGAATAATAATCTGTGGAATTCTCCCAATATGGTTTCAACCTCAACTTTGGGATTTTTCTATTAGAAAGCTTCAACTGTGCTAGATAGGGAAAAAAACGTTTAACAAATCTCGAGATAAAAGATTCTACTATTGGACCTTCAAACTGAATTTAAGAGACTGTATGTATTACAACTATACATTGAGGGTACCTAAGATGCATAATGCGATGGTATAAATAATGATTGATGTTAAGTTGATGGTGATGACTGATGTTATGTTGTTAATGATGAGTGATCTGTTTATGATTATTATGATACATGATATATTAATCACCTGTTTGAGGACGTTACGATTAATATTCAAGTTATGTTATGATGTTTATGATGATGTCATGTGTGTCTATTAACTTTATATAATAAGTTTCTTATGCCACCTATATTGTGATCTTATCTATGGGGCCACTCACACGATTATGGGTGTTCTTATGGGATCACTCGCATGATTAGGGGTGTACCTACGGATCACGTGCACGATTAGGGGATAGTTATATTATGTATACGGGGTCACTCGCACGACTAGGTGTGTTCCGACGGAACCACTCGCACGATTAGGGGTGTACCTACGTATTACATATATGTTTATGGAGTGTGTACTTGCGATCACTCACACGACTAGGGGTATTCCCATGGGATCGCTCGCACGATTTAGGGGTGTTCGTACGGTCTCACTCACTCAGGTGCGCTCCGTTGGACACACGATGTTACGTTTATGTTTCTAATGAAAAGTTAACAGATCATCTAGCGGGATTAGTAGTGGATCCTTTACTGATTATATTTATACTCTCACTCTTTCATATGTTTAATATTTCAGACTAAGGTAGAGAACTTAAGTAGCTGGCGAACGATAGAAAGGGATCTGTGGCATGCCATATTGGGACACAGTTCAGCTTCCGCACTTATTTATATGTTTTTCAGTATTTTAAATTTTAACCATTTTACTTAAGATTTTGTCATGTTTAATTGTTTTTATTGTTAGAACCCGCAGGTCACGTCTTCAAATTATTTTTGTTGGTTTTGATAATCTTATATTTCATGAATATCTTGATTTTATAAGAATTTTAGTCGTCTGTCTCTTCAAAGAAAGTGTAATTTGTTATTCGTCCTTTTGAGTAATGACCTTAACTTAGTTTAAAAGTTTGAGTTGTTACATATTCGATGGCAAACTTCGTAATTAGTTTGCAAATATCCGAAGACCTTCACCTTTCTCACATTTTCTTCATGTTTTCTAGCCTTCATTGGTTTGAGTCCTACCAATAGTTGTTTTGAATATTTTCTAGAACAACAAAATATATGATGTTACTAACTGTTTTAAAAGAATATATGTTTTTAATATATATAAAATAAAGTTTAGTAGTAATCGTGTCTTGATATGTACACTTTTTAACGTAAAAAAATATCAAATAAGTTATTTAAATAAGTTATCAAACAAGTATAATAAAATAAATTAAAATATTTATAAATATAGTAAAATATTGATAGACTACTCTAATCATCATCTATGACTTTATCATTATCGATGATTAATGAACAAAGAAATTTTGATATATTTGGAAGAGTTACTAAATATTATCTATGGTCCATTTGGTTGAGGTAAAGTCTCTGATAGGTCTAAAAACTCATGTGTGCATCTTTATTGAAACTTTCAAATAGTTTAATTTAATTAACTTTTTTTTCTATAACCAGAAAAGAAAAAAGAAACCATGTAGTTATACCAAAAATATCTAGAAATAAAGAGACATTTATAGAATAGAGAGTGAATGTCACATCAATATTCATGAGTCAAAGAAGTTCGAGTAAAACATTAATCAATAAAAGATGGCATATTTTGTATATGATTAAATTTAAAAAACCACGTTGAAAGTTTAATGATATAATTACCATTATGACCATATTTTATAATTGATCATTTTTGTAATTTCTTATAATTTTTTTGAAAAATAGATGAAAGTAAAAATTTGATGATAGTGATACTTCCAAATATTTTAATGTTCACTCAACTAACATTCGATTAGCCATATCTATTGTTATCTGGACTTTATGTGACATGTGATTTGGCTCGTTTGTTCTATTTCGATCTTTTTCTAAAAAAAAAAGAAAATTAGATAACTAATCATCTAATATTTTCAAACTAAAAAATAAACTACCTATTTAAAATGCACGTTCCCTTGTCCAAAACCAAAGGATAAATAGATAAATAAAAATTAAATCATAGAAAATTTTGACCAAAAAATTGGATGTTTGAATGTCAGCTCCTGCACAATGAACTAGTGATTTTTTTATGGCATTTTTGTAATTAATTTGCAAATATTTGAAAACATTACTCCCTCACATTTTCTTACTATTTTTTGGCGTTCAGGTCATCTGTTTGAGTCCTACCAACAATTTTGGACATTTTCTTTAAATGCCCATTTTTGCCTCCAATTTTCATATCAATTCATCCATTTTTCATTCTTTCATCAATTTCTACGGATAAAATAATTCTTTCATCCACTACCAAAATTTTTATGTAATGATGCCAATTTGTTGGAGACTAGAGTGAAAATGTGATTTAAAACAATTTTAAGAATCAACAACAATTTCTCATCAACCACTAAATGGTTAGATTTTGTCACCATTCTATTCGACATTTAAACGATTCAAGTAATTGTTCATGATATTTGTTTAATATTCTAAAGTCGGCTTGGTTTGAGGCTCAAATCGAGTCGAGTAGTCATTATGTAGACTTTCCAATGTTAGAATAAAATTTCAAATCTGTATAATAGATTAACTTAAGATCATTTATGTCAAATTGTCGAAAATAAATTACATGTCAAATTCCAATATTGTCAAGAATAAGTTGCATACCATATTCCATCTCGATGGCTGTAAGGGCGAGTGAGACCTTTCTCTTATGGAATACAAGAAAGACGAAGTACTTATTATTTTGGTATATTGGGAACCATAGCCCTAAGTTTCTCTATATATTAGTTCAATCTAAAAATAGATTTCTACCCATTTAATCCATACTTAATTAAGAATAGTAAACCTTAATTAAATAGATGACATAATAAGCTTAATTAAATAAAATAACTCAATGTGATAAATTATTAATTTACGTACATGGTTACACTTTAATAACCATACATATTATTTAAATGCGTCTAATATCCAAATTTTGTATTTTTTAAAATTTTAATTTAAAATAAAATGTTAATTAAAATTTATTATGAACTCTTATTTGGTAAAAAATGGTAAAGTGAAAAAACCCTTGAAAAAAATATACAAAAATGTAAATTCTTCGTCCACCTTTTAAATTAGTAACCTTGAAAACTTTATTATTGATCGAGAAGAATGGTAATTAGAGTAGTGGACACTTTTAATGTCTCGGATATAAATTTAAAAGATTCATAAAAGTGGTAAAATTAAAAGGTTAAGAAGGTGTCTAACATACCTTACCCTTCCCTGCCCTGTCCTACCCTACCCTAAAGTTTGTTACTTAGATCATTTAAATGTGCTAAATGTTCTAAAACTACATTTAGATTTCTCAATTTTTTAACTATCCTCTCAATTTTTTAATTATAGAGAGATTTACTATTTTACTATGAGAAACATGATAATTAAATTTTAATGTCAAATTTTAGTTAATAACAAAAATAATATTTTTTAAAAAAATTATATATTATATTTTATATTTAGCATTATAATTAAAAAAATTTATATAAATCAGTAAAGGTTTTAGTTTATGCTATTAACATGTAGTTTATAAAAAAGTAACTTTTACAACCATATTGGATCTGTTTTACATGACTTTTCTCTCCTTATGCATTTTTACCAATTACATAAAGATAGGCTTGATAAAAATACTAGGTTCTATAGTATCATAATATCTCCGGAGGTCTTGGGTTTAAAGTCGATCTCTTTCCAAAACTTTTCCCAATTTCGTGTTTTTTAAAGAGTAAAAAAAAAAAATTTATAAATTTTTTTTTGTAGAAAAAAACACTAACAATCCTTTAGATTTCTCCATTTTATGTTAAAAGAGATTTTCTATTTGAATGCAAAGAAATGACAATTAAAATTCAATTACATAATTTTGTTAATAGGAAAAACAATATTTTATTTTGAATAATATTTTATATTTAGCATTAAGTCAAAAATAATTTGTCAATATAAAGGCAGCAAAGAGAAATTGGCACAATCGGAAACAAGAGAAGCCAAAGTTCCACGTGTACTACATGATATGGAGTTTCCAAGGTCATCTTTCCTAAAAATTGCATATATATATTTGCTGATGTGTCAATCACATTGTGGCCCATTCTTTATCCAATGCCTCCACATCATCATCTATCAATATTCAGGTCCAAACATAGCCATGTGTCAAAGTCAAGCAATCCTCAATCCCAAATGTTAATAAATAACCAAAATTTCCTAAATCTAATAGTGAATCCAAACCTTGAACAAAATTTCCTAAACCAAAATCTTAGTTTTTCTTCTTCTACACCAAACATAACCTCTAACGTCTTTCCATTCAGATTTTGGCTTTAATCTTGTTCAACGATGAGTATAGTTACTCTCATCACGAATTCTAACTTTTCTGATTGGACTTCGAAATCTCATTCAAAAAAGGTAAATTTTAGAAGAATCATATGCCATTTATCCTATGAGTCTTTTCATTTCTGGCTACATTTTTATTTAAGGTTTTTTTTTTTTCATTTGACGAACTGCATTTTTGTGTTTTGTAATGATAGAAAATAGTTATTTTATTTTTTTCTTTTCTTGTAAAGGAAACTTTCTGATCACAATCTTTAAAATAATTATTAATATTATAATATTTAAACGGATGTGTAAAATGGTTTAATACTATCTGGAAATTCTATCTAATCTTCTTTTTTTCTCTTTCTTAAAATTTTAAGTTCTTTATTTAGTATCTAGAACTCAAATACTTTTTGTTCAGAAGAAAACCTCAATTGTTTTGTTAAACTTTTTTTTTTTTTTTTAAAATATGTGGCTAATTTTAAATGAATTTTGTTTAATTCAAATTTAAATTATTTTTTAAATTTCATATTTCATCTACTATCTTGTGATAATGTATTTACAAATTTTTACTATAGTAACGAACTTTTATTTAAATAATTAAACAAAATGTAGAGTCATGTGTCGATTTCTAGAACAACAAATATTTGATGTTCCTGGCTGGTTTAAAAAAGTATTATGTATTTTTTTTTTATAAAATAAAGTTTAGTAGTAATGTCTTTATAGGTACGTTTCTAAGCGTCAAAAATATCAAATAAGTTATTTAATCTTTAAATTTATATATAATATTGAATTTTATGTCCAGTAGTCTTGTAAATTTTTAAATTGTCAAACATACAAAGACTTAACTATTAGCCATGAACTTAAAATTTCATGGACTTTAAAAATATAAAATAAAAGCTTTGAAGAGTTATTAAATAATATTTTTAAAAAAATTAAAGGACAAATTAGACACAAATGAAAAATTAAGAGTTAAGAGCTAAAAATTGAAGTACTAAACCTGATTAAACATCAACTAAATTAAAAAAGTTTTTAAGATATGATATATCAAGCAGAGTGTTTTCTGTATACTATTTTTAAGGAGTAGTTGAAGAGTTATTTTCTATCTATAAACAATTTTATTTAGGAATTATTTTTAAGTATAATAAAATAAATAAAAATATTTATAAATATAACAAAATATTATTAGATAGATATTCATAATCTATTCCTATCTTCATGGTCATGGAACAGTGAAGTTTTATGAAGAGTTAGTTATTATGTACAGTCTTTTTTGGTTGAGATAAAGGTCTCTAATAGGTCTAAAACTTGAAAATTTCAATAGTTTAGTTTAATTAACTTGTTTTTCTCTAACAGAAAAAAACCCCCTATAATTATATCAGAAATATAAAGAAATGAGAAGGGATATTTATCGAATAGAGAGCGAAAAATGTGTGCCACGTCAACATTCCATGAGTAAAAAACCTCGAGTAAAACATTACATCAACAAAAGTTGGCATATTTTGTATATGTTTAAAATACGGTTGAATTGCAAAAACACGTTGAAAGGGATAATTACAATTATGACCCTATTTTAGAAATGAGTTTTTTTGGATAGTTTATCGTAAATTATTTGAAGAAATAGATTAAAGTAAAGTTTGACTGATTATATTATTGTTTAGGGTTACTTTAAATGGTGAAGGGATTAGCACGTTTTCTGTTGGAGGATTACAACAAGAAAGCCGAATTCCCGCCACGAGGTTATATCCGGAAATTTAAGGAAGAAAAAAAAGAAAAGAAATTGCTTCTTCTTTTTTTTTTTTTTTTTTTTTTTTTTTTGTCAATTTGGATTGAAACGGAAGTAGAGTTTATTATGGAACCTCTATGCGAGTTCTGTGGAGTGGTGAGAGCGGTTGTTTATTGTAAATCTGATTCAGCCCGACTGTGTTTACACTGCGATGGCCGCGTTCACTCCGCTAATTCGTTATCCCGACGCCATCTTCGCTCTTTACTTTGTGATAACTGTAATGCTCAACCAGCCATTGTTCGTTGCATGGATGATAAACTCTCTCTCTGTCAATCCTGTGATTGGAACAACAACCCCAACCCCAATCCCAATGCCCCTCCTCCTTCTCACATTCTTCACTCTTACTCCGGTTGTCCTTCCATGCCTGATTTCTCCCGTTTTTGGTCTTCCGATCCCTCTTCCCTTCCTCCTCCCCATTCCTGGTTTCCCCCTCCTCCTCCCCCTCATTTCCCTTTCTCAACCCCCCCTTTTCATCTTTCCGATCCTCATTCCAAGGTATCTTCTTCCCATCTCCTCCTCCTTTCATTAATTAATTCCCTTCGAATCTCATTTGGGTTTCCTTTGTTTTTTCCCATTTCTAGGGTTGTTCTGATTTTAAAGATGTTACTACCACTACCACCGCTGCCGATGCTACTCATGATCATGATGATTTATGTGAGGCTTTGAATCTTGGTGATGTTTCACTTCATTTGGATAACAATGAGAATGAGTTGTTTGGCTGTCCTCAAGGTACTACTATCAAATGTCAATTTGAGGATGGAGAATTGGATTCTCTTTTAATGGAAAAAAATTTCTTCGAGGTTACTGATTCTAATGCTCCTCCTCCTCCTCTTGACAATACAATTGAGGTATATAATAATGCGATTGGATTAATTTTTTTCTTCTGTTTTTCAAGACATTGAGGTATATGAAATGACCCTTTTTTTATTTTTATTTTTATTTTTTATTTAGGATATATCATCTGTACAACAGGATTTTATGGGATTTCAATCGTCTCAAGAGGGGGTTTCCATTAACATGATTCAAAATGGCAATTCCAATTGTATGCTTATGAATCCTAGTTGTAATGGAAATATCAACATTGGATTTCCTCCTACTACTCAGGTTCATTCTAGCATTTCGCTTTCTCTCTCGAATATGACCGGCGAAAGTAGTGTCGCTGATTATCAAGACTGTGGGTTATCGCCGGCGTTTTTGACAGAAGCTTCGTGGGATCCTAGTATGGAAGGTATTGGTCCACAAGCTAAGGATCGGAATAGGGATAAAGCTAAGATGAGATACAATGAAAAGAAAAAAACAAGAACGTAGGTATCATTTTTTTGCACGAATAGCTCATTCTCCTCTAATTGTCATCATTCATCTATTTAGATAACATGTTTACTAAGATAGAATAACTTCATTCATGTTAGTGATTTTTGACTTTGAGATAAAAAGATTCTGATTTTGCTATGTCATTATCTGGCATTTTATTGTTGAAAACCGAAAACGAAAATGGCCAATCTTGAGAAGAGAGGAGGCTATTTGATCATTTCAATTATGATATTTGCACTTTCTTTGTATTCAGATTTGGGAAGCAAATAAGATATGCATCTCGCAAAGCCAGAGCTGATACTAGAAAAAGAGTTAAGGGTCGATTTGTGAAAGCAGGTGAAGCCTATGACTATGATCCTCTTGTGACGAGAAACTTTTGAGCCATGATAAAGAGTTTCAATTCCTGATTTACAGACAAATGCCATATTGAACAAGGTATGCTTTGCTCTGCAACATCAGGAGATTTATGTCATGGTATTTGTATCTCTCTGGTTTATAATTCAATCAAAAAGCAAAATGTCTATTAGCCATCTAAATGTTGGTTGACATCATATTATATGTTCAAAGCCAACATTCAAACATGATCCTAGGTCCTCTACCTCATATCAAAATATATCTATATATGTAAGAAAATCCCTTCCTTTTGGTACATGAATCAAGAATAAGAACTCTCTTCTTGTCAATCAACTACTTATTTTTCATATTTCTATACATAAAAATACTTCTCTTGGAAAAGGGTGTTTCTTGTTCATCATACAGACATAGAAGAAGGTTTTTATTTTAGATGTAAATGAATGAGTAGAAAGTAATTAAAACCGAACCAATGATATCTTACACTGTTCATCTTGTTGCTACATGACAGCATATTTCAATACATGTGATTCCGCCATTAACGATTACATACTTCACAGGTTGTAGATAAAGATGTAGCCCTAGCCGCTGGTAGAAGCTTCATTTATCGGCAGATAGTGTCAACAATAATTGTCCATACAAGAGTGGTTCTAAATTTCCCTGAAGAGGTTGGTATTTTCATTACTCTTCTAGTCAAATCGGCTTATTAGATTTCTTAATGAAATGAGTTGCTTCCTCGTTTGTTTACTTTAAAAATGTTCTGTTTTATCCTTCATTTCCATTGCAGCAATGGTGAAAGATTTTCCAGATAGAGGTGGAAACAAAGTGATAAAGAGACCTTCAAGGGACAATATCAGTACATCATTTTTAGCCTCTTGCCTTTTCACCCACGCAATTCATCGGTTATTAGGCAAAGAAGCAACTCATTTTTTCATTAGTACATAAATAAGATTATTCTTTCTTTCACTCCCACGTAATCTTTTTTTGGTCACTTTTTGGCAGAGTTGATAGTCTCTGAGAGTATAATAAAAACAATTTTGATCATAATGATAATAATACAACTTCCAATCTCCTCTTTTCAGGTACTAATTTTTGCATTTTTTTCCCAGAAAACAACAGCCTCTGATAGCGATTTCGTCTTTTTTTTTTTCGTGTCTGTTTTTAAAATCCTTCTTCTCTAATCTAACTCAAAAAAAAAAAAAAAAAAAAAAAAACTTAGATAAACCAGCAACTTGGGGATGCAACAAACGAACAAATATACAAGAATTTCACCCCTGTTTCTTTGCAGTATGATTTAAAATCCATTTTTGCTAGACTAAAGAAAGAAAGATTGGAAGACAGAGATTGACGAAGAACACGAACGATTTACAAAAAGAGAAAAGGCCTTTTGAGCATTACTGAACAACATGTGTTAAGATTGCCATTGTTGTTACAGTCATTAGCTTTGGTGCAAGCGATGATGGTAGGGAGAAGAACCTCTGTTGAAGTTCCCATGAGGTATTTTTGTGTAAGGTTTTGGCAAACATCACACAGAATGCACCTAATATGCCTTAGGGCTAAGAAATTTGCACCATGAACCCATTTGTCACATTTCCTACATAAATATGCATCATCTGCTTGGCAATATAATGAAGCTTTCGAGTTGCACAGCTCGCACATCAACACACCCGCCGCCGACACATCGCCCTTCTGAATTACCGGAGACTGCCGGCAACCACCGCGACCGTGACCGTGACTGTGACCGTGACGGTGCCCGTGGTTTCCCTCCTCCACACCTCTACACATTTTTGTGTTTTCCTTCACAAAAACTCAAGTCTAAATGTAAATGTGGCTGCTCCCCGTACCTCAAGGCTTAGAGGTCTATATATATATATGATATATATAGGCAACCACAAATTGTAGTTGTTTAAAATTTAAATGGGAAATTGATGGAGGACCAACTTTGTCCTGGATTTACAGCATAATGACATATTTGCCACTATCTGGCAAACCCATGTAATCAACACCATTTATTTCCACACACTTGTATAGATCAAGCAATCTATTTCCTTTCACAAAAAGGGTAATTGAGAAACAAAAGGTTAAAAAGTAAATGAAAGATTAAAAAAAAAAAAAAAAACAATAATAAATAACAAAATGTGGAGGAAATTGAATTGATGAGAAGAAGTGAATAATGGCGTGAAGAGAGAAGAAAGGAAAAAAAAAGAAAAGAGGGTGAGTGGTTTAGAATGAAAGCTCCATAAAGCTAAAGGACCCCACAGAAAATAAGAAGATTTGAGTGAGGGGTAAGATGGGAAAATGATAATGATAAATAATAATAGTAATGATAATATAAGAATAATAATGTAGTATATTGGATTGGAAGGAAGGTCGTTGTCCACAAATTGATTTAGTGTTGAAATGAAAAGCCACATGTGTGGATGAGACATAGAAAGAAAGAAGGGTTGAATCGGAAGATATATATAAAAAAGAAAAATAAATTAATTAAAAGGGTTATTAGCTTGTAACGCTAACATGTTTATGGGTACTCTCACATTGTTGGCTTTTTAACTTTTGAAAAAAATATATAGAAATCAATGGACCATATGATTCCTCATTATCTTTCTCTCTTTCATTGTTTGGTTAGCGTGTCCATGTTACTGAGAAGACATGTGGAAAAAATTATGACCTTATGTGCTTGAGGCATTCATAAAATATCTTTGAAACCACCATATGCTCCATTTCTCTAAAATATGGACACAATCTTCCACATCAAAACCAACACATTAAAAAGCATACTAGGTTTATTCTCCACTTTACCCTCCCAACTATTGCCATAATTTCTTTTTTTATTTTCTAAATATTAAATATATGTTTTCTCAGCTTTAATTTTGTGGACTTAAATTGAAATTTATCCCTTTTTTTTTTCCAGAAATCGGTGGAAATAGCAAAAAAATTGGCCCCTTTGATTTGTACACAGAAAAATGAAAATAATAAAATTTTGGCCTATATCATGCTGGTATGGACGAGTAACTACTTGTTTGGATATAATATAATTCATATGGTTGTGAGATTCCAACTTAATGAAATCAAGAGATAAAAAAACTAAATTATTGAACTATAGTGATGTTGAATAAGATATTTTGGAACCAATTACAAATTGACGTTGAATAAAAATTTTTGGAATATATTACAAATTTCCACGTCATCTACTAAAATAACTGTATTTAGGATTAACTAAAAGTTGGATGTATCCCAATTTAAATTTAAAGACAAATTGGACAATTCAAATGATGTCACATGTCTTTTGACAATTGGATCAAATTAACTATTTTGGTTCAATTAAATATTATTTACTTGGTTAAATTCAATAAAAACAAAAAAATAAGCTTAATTTAACTCAAAATTAAATATGACTCAAATCATGTGATTGAGGCCATGAGTATGGTCCATGGACCAGTCCAGGCCCAAGTCCATAAAAGCCCATCAGGAAACTCTACAAATAGAGGATTTCTCTTCATTTATGGAGGTGGGAAACTTTTTACTACACAAGCCTTAGAGAGAATTCTCACATGGAGCTAGAAGACCCCCCAACTCCTGAAGTCGACCACCCTCGAAGATTGAAGCTCTTTTGAATATACAAACTTTCTTCCAAGGCTCGCTTCCTCAAATCAAGCATAAGCATCCAGCTGAGAGAGAATCAAAGGATCAAATTCTAGAGATCGAACCACATCGCATCAAATCAATATAAATACAATATCAACACAAGTTCAACTCCACGAATCAAATTTCTTTGAAACTCTCGTGTGAACAAATTGACACGTCCAGTGGGACATCTCTACCTCTCATCTCTCTCTTGTTATCCAAATCTACAGATAAGCTAATGACACCAAGAAAAGTTGCATCCAAAGTTACAGTCACAAACGACTCTTACACTAGACTTGCCACTCAAAGAGAAGCATGCAAGAACAAGAACAAAGTTCTGTCCTCAAGAAGAAAAGTTGGGAACAACTGATAGAATCTCCTAAAGGCGGGATCACCATCATAGAGAATCCTTTGTTCAATGACTCTACGCCTGCTTCTAATCTATCAGACAAAGAATCACACCTTGAAGTAGTGTCTGTCATGATGGCAACTGTGATAGCTGAAACAACCATGAAAGAGATGGAGAGAAAAATAAATTTCCTAATGAAAGCTGTCGAGGAGCGAGATCATGAAATCGCCGCCTCAAAAGATCAAATGAAGGCTTGTGAAACTGCTGAGTCAAGTAAAACTCCTACTGTCAAAGCTGACGATAAAGGAAAAGCTGCGTTGCAGGTCTATCTCTGTCGCCTCCTTGTCAGTCCAACAGCTGCAAGATATGATCACAAGTTCCGTAAGAGCTCAGTATGGAGGACCACAACAAACTTCTTTCATGTACTCCAAGCCATACACCAAGAGAATCAATGACTTACGAATGCCTGTTGGGTACCAACCTCCAAGGTTCCAACAATTTGACGGAAAGGGCAATCCAAAGCAACACATTGCTCACTTTGTTGAAACATGCAAAAACGCAAGATCAAGAGAAGACCAACTAGTCAGGCAGTTCGTTCGAAGCTTAAAAGAAAATACTTTCGAGTGGTATACTAATCTAGAGCCGAAAATAATTGACAGTTTGGAACAACTGGAAACAGAGTTTCTCAACTGCTTCTATAGTACTAGGTGTGTCATCAGCATGATGGAGTTGACGAACACCAAATAGTGGAAAGGAGAGCCAGTCATTGACTACATAAACCGATGGAGAGCTTTAAGCCTCGATTGCAAAGACAAGCTCACAGAACTGTCTGCAGTGGCGATGTGCACCCAAGGTATGCATTAGGAACTTCTCTATATTTTACAAGGAATAAAATCTCATATGTTTGAAGAATTGACAACTCACGCCATGATATGGAGCTGAGTATTGCCAATAGAGGAGAAAAAGATTTCTTAGTTCAAAGAACGAGGAGTGACAAGAGTGAAATCAATGACACTAAAAAAATTGCAAATACTATCCTAAACGAGTCTATGGTTGTTCAAGAGACTCCATTCAAATCTCTCTTTAAAAGAAAATAAACAAAACTTGAAAGAAATCATAATGGCGATGAAAAGCAACGCCCAACTCTTAGAGAAAGACAGAAAAAAGTTTATCCCTTTCCCGACTTTGATATTGCAGACATGTTGGAGCAATTGATAGAGAAACAACTTATTCAGTTGCCAGAATGTAAACGACCAGAGCAAGCAAAAAAAGTAGATGATTCTAACTACTGCAAGTATCATTGGGTTATTAGTCACCCTGTTGAAAAGTGCTTCGTGTTGAAGGAGCTAATTCTAAAGTTGGCTCGTGAAAATAAGATTGAGCTGGATATTGATGAAGTAGCTCAAACGAATAATGTTATAGTCAAAATGACTTCAAGTGTTATGCCATCAATGTTGCTTTATGATAAAGGGAAAGTTTGATTCAATTTGGAACTTTCGAACCTATACTTGTTCAATTCCATCAAAAGATCATGATGACAAACTTTAAAAATAAAGAAGAGCCTATTGAGGATGATGGCAAAGAATGGATAATCATGGCTCGTCAAAAAGGGACACAAACAAATTCTATTCAAATGAAGTCGCACTTCCATCAAAAGCATTCAAAATGAAGCATCTCTCATAAAAATAAGGGAAAAAGAAACGAGATGTCGAAGCCTAGGCCTATCAAAGGAAAAGACGAGGACTTCCTCCAACCTTGACGGTCGATAACTTTGATAGAATTCTTTCCAAGAAGCTTCCTTGAAAATGATCCAAAAGAAATATTAGAAGTCACTGCATGTCATGTTGTCAGTGTAGTAGAAGTCGACAATAGCTATGCGTCTTCTGAAGAAGTCGAGAATTCGAATGAAATTAAGCAAATGACTTTTGTCTTTGATCGTATCAAACCTTCAACTATTCGATCATCAGTCTTTCAAAGATTGAGTATGGCCACGAAAGAAGAAGAAAACCAATGTCCAACGTCTACTTCCACTCGAGCTTCAGCTTTCAAAAGCTAAGTATCTCCACATCGAAGAAAGATCAACCTTCAACATTTTCTTTTGATCGTCTAAAGATGACAAACGATCAACAAAAAAGAGAGATTAAATTTTTTAAGAAAAAGCTATTTCATGAAGAAAACAATGATGACGGTAAGATTCACAATCGTGTCCCATCACGCATGAAAAGAAAGGTATCTGTTGACATAAGTACAGAAGGCTCCTTGACAGTGAAGCCAAGACTTATTATATTCACCAATTCTACAAACAAAGAGAGTGAAAAAATCCTTGATAAAAATATAGGCTACTAAACATGTAAAACTCCTTATTGCAAGAGCCTAAATTGCATAGTGCTTCTAGCCCACAAGAACTTAAAAGGTGAATGACAAAAAAAAAAAAAAAAGTTAAACTACGTTATGATATGATCCCTATGTTATAAAAAGGGTACGTAGGCAGCTTAAAGTTCACTTTAAGTTCAGTCGCATGCAAAAAAAAAAAAAAAAAACAAAATTATGCATTGTGATGATGTAGGCTCATAGTAAAGGATGCATAAACAACACAAAATGAAATTCAGGAGTAGTCACACCAGAATAAGAACATTTTTATTACCATAAAACAAAATCTTGCATTTACAAGAATACAAAAAGAAAAAAAAACGGGGGCAAAGGAGGCAAAATTAATGCTTCCCCTTCAAATTCTTAAATTCTTCGCGTGCGCCTCCAGGCTCTTATGAACCGTAGCTAGGGCCTCAGTGGCTTCTTTGGTAACAACATGGATGTTTAATTGTCCACCTTCTTAAGATAGCTAGCTTTGTCTTCCTCAAGAAACTTCGTCGTTGCTTCTTCAAGTTCAAGTTCAAAGGCTCTAAATTTCATCGTTTCAGGTGCAGCTTCGCTTCTTCTCCAAAATGTCGACCATCGAAATCTACTCCTCTCCAATATGTTGCAGCTGAGGATCTTCCCATGTGTTGCTACCGAGAGGATCTTCATCTTCATCTTCTCACATGTGTTGCAGTCGGGAGGATCTACATTTTCATCTTCTCACATGTGTTGCGTTTGGGAGGATCTATATCTTTATCTTCTCACATGTGTTGCAGTTGAGAATTTCATCGTCTCAAATATATTGCAACCGAGAAGGTCGTTGTCTCAAATATGTTGCAGCCGAGAATGTTGTTGTCTCAAATATGTTACCGTCGAGAAGGTCTTCATCTCAAATATGTTGCCGTCGAGAAGGTCGTCGTCTTAAATATGTTACAATCGAGAAGATTGTCATCTCAAATATGTTGTAGCCAAGAAGATCATCTTTCTTAAATATGTTGTAGTAGAGAAGATTGTCGTCTTAAATATGTTGCAGCCGAGAATGTCGTTGTCTCATATATGTTGTAGTAAAAAATGTTGTCGTCTCATATATGTTGCAATCAAGAAAGGCCTCGTCTCAAATACATTGCCATAAAGAAGGTCGTCATCTCAAATATGTTACAACCGAGAATGTCGTTGTCTTAAATATGTTGCAGTCGAGAAGGACATCATCTCAAATATGTTGCAATCGAGAAAGACGTCGTCTCAAATATGTTGCAGTCAAGAAGAGCATCGTCTTAAATACGTTGCAGTCGAGAAGAGCATCGTCTTCATTTTCTCTCATGTGTTGTAGCCGAGGTGATCAACATCTTCATCTTCATGTGACACAGGCAATCATCATCTTCAATATAGCACGACGCAGACAATCATCATCTTTAATGCAGCACAGACGATTATCCTCTTCAATGTAGTACACACGATGATTATCTTCAAAGTGGCGCAGCCGAGACGATCATCATCTTCATCTATAATGGGTATAGTAGAAACGATCATCATCTTCATGGATCATCATTTCTATCTTCAATACGGGCGCAGCAGAAACGATAATCATCTTCATCTTAAATGTGGTCGTCATCCTCATCTTCAATACGGTGCAACAGAGGTGGTCGTCATCTTCATCTTCAATGCGACGCAGATGATCATCATCTTCAATGCGATGCAGACAATCATCCTCTTCAATGCGGCATGCACGATGATCATCTTCAATGCGACGCAGTTGGGTCCATCTTCTTTTGGTTGATTTCTATCAGAAAGTACTACGAGGTGTCGAGCTTTGAACAAGCATCGTTCTGTAAATGAAGATCACCAGAAGAAAGTTAGTGCTGATGACATAGTCTTGGAACAAAGAACATATGAAAGCAAAGTGGACGAAGAAGCAGCAGGGCGTCATGATAGAGTTGCATCATCTATCATGAATAAACCCTAAGAAGCAGCAGGGCGTCATGATAGAGTTGCATCGTTTATCATGAAAAAACCCTAGGAAGCAGTAGGACGTCATGATAGAGTTGCATCGTCTATCATGAACAAACCTGAAGAAGCAGTAGGGCGTTATGATAGAGTTGCATCGCCTATCATGAACAAATCTCATACGTCGACGGAGGCGTCCGATCGCTCCTACCAAGGTAGTGGATCTGATGGCAAAAGCCCGATCGTTCCCCAATAGAAGTTGGATTGCTGACAGTGGAGTCACCTCTCCAAACGACGAAGGCATCCGATCGCTCCTACTAGGACGATGGATCTAACGGCAAATGCCCGATCGTCTACCAGTAGAAGTTGGATCGCTGACGGCAGAGTCACCTCTCCAAACAATGAAGGCGTCCGATCGTTCCTACCAGGACGATGGATCTGATGGCAGAAGTCTAATCGTCCCTTAGTAGAAGTTAGATCGCTGACGGCGGAGTCACATCTCCAAATGATTATTGTCGCCACGTACCCGAGACGACGCGGAGCGGACAACATCCTTTTAAAGAGTTTTATTTTAAAAACGAAAAAAGAGGAGTCGCCACCAATCTTTTTTACGGTGTGATTGGACACCGAAATAAAGTGAATCATTTTAAATAAAATAAAAACTGGTCTACGAAAAAATTAGAGTTGAGTTCGGGAGTCATTTGTGTACGGGGAAGGTGTTAGCACCCCATAACACCCGTTTTAGAAAACGGTGGCCAAATTTAATGTCTTGGATAAAATTTATTTTTTTTTAAAAAACTATGTCTTATTTCATTGCTCACCACTCCAATATTTGGAGCAATGATCCCATAAAATAAGTGGGATACACCCATTAATTAGACTATATTGGGGGAAAATTTCTCACCTTAAGAGAATGAGACATTGTTACAATTTCTCAAATTCTATCATAGGCTAGTCTTCGAATAAAGTTTTTTTTTTATTATTTTAAACATTGATTAAATATATTTTCTCTTGGGATCAAATCTCGGACTCCCTAAGATATTGATCCCTCACCTCAAGAATCTAGAAATAACGGACTCCCAGAAATTTCTAGATTCCATCGTAGGTTTTTTTTTTTATCGAAATCGGCGTGGTTATTATAAAAAAAATGTAGATTAGGAAACCTTATGAAATATCTATTTAATTTTGAGTTTTAAAATAAATAATTTTAAAGCAAAAAAAAAATTCTAAATGGTTTAAAGAGAAAAAAAATTTTAGAAAAAGATTTCAAAATTAAATACAATTATGATTAAAAGTATCTTAAAATTTTCAAGAAAGTTTTAATGAAAGTCAAATAGAAATAAAAAATATACCACACAATAAATTAGACAAATAATTTAGGATATCAATGTATGCATATACTAAATATAACAATAATAATAAAAAATAAATTAAAAAAAAGGGAAAGAAAAGATACATAATAACGATAAAGAAAATAAGAAAAAAAATGAAAAAAAGAACTAAATGAAATAATAAACAAATGAATATGTAAAAAAGAAATTAAATAAATAAATGAAGAAAAGAGGACATAGGGATGATAATAAGTTAAAAGAGATAAAAAAAAATTATGAAAGGAAATAACGATAATGGTATAAGAATAAAAATAGCAAAAACTTTTTCTAAAAAAATCATAAATATAAAAACACTAAATAAATAAATAAAGTTATATATAAAAAACATTAAAAAACATAAAAAAAACAGAAGGTTAAATATATATATATATATAATAATAATAATAATAATAAAATAATATTAATAAAATTACAAATAAAATTAAATTTAAATTAGTAAATAAATAAATTAAAAAAAGAAAGAAAAAAAAAAGGAAACAGAGGGTGACGGCAAGGTTTGCCGCCACCCTAAAAGAGAGAAAATATATATATATATATATATATATAATAATAATAATAATAATAATAAAAAGAAAAATGATAATAATAGAAATTTTCTTTTGTTTATAACTTTTCTTTTTCTTTATTGTTTTAGAGAGAAGAAAAATGTTAAAAGATCTTTTTTTTTTCTTTTAGCATGATGATAAAAAGGTAGTAAAAATAAAAAAGAAATTTTTCTTATATATTTTTTTTCTTTCTCTTTACATTTGAAAAGAGAAGAAAAAAGATAAGGATTCAATCCCGAAGAAAATTACTTGTTGTATAAGGTGCGGATCATTGGGAGTAAACCCTACCTAATGCAACCTCCAACTAAGTTTTTTCATCCTTATGGGATTAGAATTAGGATAAAAAAAAGACGATATGAAGATAAAAATAAAAACAACAAAGCGAAAAAGCTAATGACCCACATTTATGCAGAGGAATACGTTTCTTCAAATTCTCTATAAACACTTTTTTTCGTAGAGATTCTCTCTAAAACAATTTTTTCTCAAGACTTTCTCTAAAACAATTTCTTCTCCCCAGACTTTCTCTAAAACAATTTCTTCTCCCCCGACTTTCCAAATGACAAAGGATCCTATTTATAGACCCGGGGTGTGCCACAAATTAGGAAAATTTAATAAGTATAAAATCAAATTAGATATTATGTAATTTTATTAATTTTCTTTTTTCTAAAATAGTAAAAATATGATATTGAAAGATTTTGTCAAAAATAAATTTTTTGTTTTTTTTTCCTAAAGTGATAAAGATAAGTCAAATATGGTATTAAAATTTTTTTGTATAAAATAAATTATCTTGCTTTTCCTAATATGATAATCAAAAGAGATTTTGTATAAATAAATTAATTTGTTTTTTTTCCTAAAGTGATAAGTCAAAAAAAATGATTTGAAATTTTTTTTTAAATAATAGATATTCTCATTAATGACTTTATTTTCCATTTTAATAAAAAGATAAGAAAAAACATAAGATTTCATATTATTACAAAAAGATTTTACCTTTTTCTTTTTTTAACAAAATAAATTAATGAAATATCTTAACCGTTGCTACAATTAATAATTTAAAGAATAATAAAAAAATGTAGGATAAAATTAGGTGGCTACAGCATGCCCCCCTTCGTGCATCCTTATAGAATTAGAAGGTGGACGAAGGTGTAGCCACTAACTCATCAAACTAAGATATTTAAAATAAATTATCGGCGTCAAGGGCCAGGGATAAAACAAGTGCCTCATTACAAAAGAATGAATAAGCTGGAGGCCAGGGATAAACCAAACGCCATCTCACTAACATGGTGTCAAGGGCCAGGGATAAAACAAGCGCCTCATGACAAATGAATAAATAAACTGGAGGCCAAGGATAAAACAAGCGTCATCACAATAACATGGTGTTAAGAGCCAGGGATAAAACAAGTGCCTCATGACAAAAGAATGAATAAGCTGGAGGTCAGGGATAAAACAAGCGTCATCGCAGCAATATGGTGTCAAGGGCCAGGGATAAAACAAGCGCCTCATGACAAATGAATAAATAAATTGGAGGCCAGGGATAAGTGTCATCTCAGTAACATGGTGTCAAGGGCCAGGGATAAAACAAGCGCCTCATGACAAAAGAATAAATAAGCTGGAGGTCAGGGATAAAACAAACGTCATCGCAGCAACATGGTGTCAAGGGCCAGGGATAAAACAAGCGCCTTATGACAAAAGAATAAATAAGCTGGAGGCCTGGGATAAAACAAGCGCCATCGCAGCAACATGGTGTCAAGGGCCAGGGATAAAATAAACGCCTCATGACAAATGAATAAATAAGCTGGAGGCCAGGGATAAAACAAGTGTCATCGCAGTAACATGATGTCAAGGGCCAGGGATAAAACAAGTGCCTCTTGACAAATGAATAAATAAACTGGAGGCCAGGGATAAAACAAGCGCCATCTCAGTAACATGGTGTCAAGGGTCAGGGATAAAACAAGCGCCTCATGACAAATGAATAAATAAACTGAAGGCCAGGGATAAAACAAGCGCCATCGCAGCAACATGGTGTCAAGGGCCAGGGATAAAACAAGCACCTCATGACAAAAGAATAAATTAGCTGGAGGCCAGGGATAAAACAAGCGCCATCGCAGCAATATGGTGTCAAGGGCCAGGGATAAAACAAGCGCCTCATGACAAATGAATAAATAAACTGGAGGCCAGGGATAAAACAAGCGTCATCTCAGTAACATGGTGTCAAGGGTCAGGGATAAAACAAGCGCCTCATGATAAATGAATAAATAAACTGAAGGCCCGGGATAAAACAAGCGCCATCGCAGCAACATGGTGTCAAGGGCCAGGGATAAAACAAGCGCCTCATGACAAAAGAATAAATTAGCTGGAGGCCAGGGATAAAACAAGCGCCATCGCAGCAACATGGTGTCAAGGGCCAGAGATAAAACAAGCGCCTCATGACAAATGAATAAATAAACTGGAGGTCAGGGATAAAACAAGCACCATCTCAGTAACACGGTGCCAAGGGCTAGGGATAAAACAAGCGCCTCATGAAAAAAGAATGAATAGTCAAACTAAAGGTCATGTATTAAATTATCATATCAATAATGTATACCATGTCACCTATGGAAATGCAGACAATGTGAAAAGTCATGTATGCATGAACAATGTTAAAAAAATTGAATCATTGTTTACTTTTCTCAAGAAATAAAACCAAAAACATGCGTAATAGCCCAATAACGTTCATGAGTACTAAAACCTCAAGTACAAACCCATATCCTTGAGATATTAGGGACTTTACGAGAAAATGCTAGAACCAAAAGTTAATCGTCGCTCCATGCATAGTATTTCTTCACATAGTTTGCACTTATCGGGTTAGGCAAGTCGTCTCCGTCCATATTTGTCAAAATTAAAGCTCCTCCTGAGAAAGCCTTTTTTACTATATGTGGTCCCTCGTAGTTAGGAGTCCATTTTCCTCTGTGATCCTTTTGAAAAGGCAGGATCCTTTTTAACACTAGATCTTCTTCTTGGAAATGGTGATACGCTCATGCTATTTTCTTTTGGTACAACTGTCCTTTACATAGTGCAGTCAGTCTCCTTTCTTCTATGAAATTCAGTTGCTTGTACCTTACTTGAGCCCACTTTGCTTCATCTAGTTCTACCTCTTGGATTACCCTAAGGGATGACACCTCAACTTCAACAGGTAAAACTGCTTCCAAACCATACACTAGTGAAAGAGGAGTTGCCCCTGATATTCTATATCCATATAATGCAAAAGGCAACATTTCATGTCAATCTTTATAAGTGACAGACATTTTCTCGAGAATCTTTTTGATATTTTTGTTTGCTGCTTACACTACCCCATTCATCTTAGGGCAATAAGGAGTGGAATTATAGTGTTTAACCTTGAACTGACTGCATAACTCCTCCATTAATTTATTATTTAGGTTTTTTCCATTATCGGTGATGATGCGCTCAGGTAAACCATACCGACATATAATGTTCTTTCGTATGAACTTGACAACAGCATGCTTGGTGACACCTTTGTATGAAGCAGCCTCTACCCATTTCGTGATATAATCTATGGCTACCAAAATGAATCGATGGCCATTTGATACCTTTAGCTCAACTTACGAAGCTTTTGTCGTATAGGTTTACATTCTAGTTTAAGTGGTAATCAATGTGTTACAATCTCTGTATCAAAACCAGGCATATTTCGATGGGACCATGCAAAATATTTTTGAACTCGTGAAGCAGGATCACCAGATCTGATTGATCCTGCTCTAGAGCTAAAGTGTCAATTCACACTTCTTTCACTTCCTCTGGTATTCCCAAATTGGTAACCTTCAAAGTCTCTTGATATGACATAGTATTTTTTTCTTGCTCTATCAATCTTAGTAATTCAGGAGATATATCATATTCATCCTCTTCGATATTCTGCTTAAGATTATAGATTGAAACCTCAAAATCAATAACGTCATCGATGTCACCTTCAACTTTGGTGCCCCTTATTCTTGAACTCCCAACAATCCTCAATGAAATGGTCATCTATCTCGGGGTGGAATAAACACTGCTTCTCGTTGATGCATCCAAACTTCTCCCCCTCCTCATTGCTAAACCTTGGTGACAAATTGAAGTAGTCACATCACACACCTTATTCTTGTATCTTTCCGTAAATGTGTCAACAACATTTATGGCCGGACCCTCATGATTTGGTAAAGGGTTCTTGTTAACGTTGTAATCTTCTTCTGTCTTCTTGAATTTCAACCATCCGACCTTGACTAGACTTTGCACTTCAGTTTTCAAAGGAAAACAGTTACCCCCAACTTAAGACTTGTTCGTCCCGAGCAAGAAAATTAAAAATGTGCTAACATTCAGTCATTCATCATGCAAGGGATTCAACATTACTTTGCAAGAATTAAACTCAAACAATCATGCAAAAATTTTGTTGATGTTTTCAAACAAATATGCAAAGGATGTTACTCATGCCTTAACAATTCAACAAAGTAATTTTTTATTAAATATTCAAGAGAAGCAAGTAGTCAATTTGAGGTTGATTTTTAATAAAGTTCATTTATTGAAATCATGTTTAGATAAAACATCTAAGTCTTGCTATTTCGACTCATTAGACATGCTTCGAAAGAATTAAAAAATGCCCTAGGTTTGTTTTCCCTCTACTCTGAAGCGGGAAGGATCCCTCCTTAAACTCGGCCCTCGGTCAAAACATTGAAACTATCTAGAAAATTCTAAGATAGAATTGTATGGGTTTTACTAAGGCAAAGGATAGGCTTTTTCCGTAGGGATTCGTACCTCACTAACATCGAGTAATCCTAACTGATCACGGAAAAATCCTAATGTTCGACTTAATCGTACTCTTTCTTTCTTTCTTTCTTTCTTTCTTTCTTTCTTTTCTTTTCTTTTTTTTTTTGATAAAAGTATTTTGCTAAAAGTATGCATTTTGCTACTATTTTTTTATTGGGATTCTATTTTTGGTAGCAAGCTTTTTTCTTAGCTCCGACTTGGCTAATTCTAATCTTGGATTTAATCTATTAGGTTCTATGATTGACCGTTCTTTCGAGGTTACAACAAGAGAATTTAAGCATTCTATCCTTTTCTAAAGACTTCTAGGTTCGTCATGGCTCGACAAAGGGTTTTTTTTTTCTAATTCATGAGTCAAAAAGATGAAAAGTTTAAAAATTAACCTCAATTTCATAAATGGTTCTTTATCCTATTTAAAATACAAACAAAAATTGCTGAGAGAGGTGTATCATAGGCAATCATCATAAGAAACTTTGCAAAAACGTTAACATCTATGCATTTTCTTTTGCAAGCATTCATTCAAGCAAACAACATTCATTTCATTCCTGCATTCAGAATAATAAAAAAAAAATTAGTCAATTTTAATCTACCCAAGTTATGCAAATGCTTAAACGAAGAAAAAAAAAAATTAGCACCCACTCCCAACTTAAAAACTTTTCATTGTCCTCAAAGCATATTTATGTAAAAGAAATGTATGAAAGTACCGAGGAAAAGCTTGCTTCAAAGCGAAATTCTTTGATTTCTTTTCCATCCTTTGAAGATCCAAACGATCGGGTGCCATATCAATGTTGTACTTATATTGTTTTAAGAATGAATCGACAAGATCCTTCCACCTATGCTCTTGTGAACCATCCAACTGCATGTACTATCGAGAAGTGGGGCCAACCAAGCTGTATTGGAAGCAATGAATCAACAATTTATCATCATGAGCGTAAGCTGACATTTTCCGACAGTACATAACTAGATGACTTTTTTTGGACACGTGGTTCCATTGTACTTCTCAAAATCTGGAATCTTGAATTTGGGAGGGATTACCACATCTGATATCAAACATTGTTGTGCTGTGTCGATACTCTAGTACATGTCTGCACCTTCAATGGCGCGTAATTTTTCTTCTAGAAATTCTAGTCTTTTTCTACTACCCTACACTTCTGAAATTTTCTTACCACTTTCCGTAATTGGAGTAGATGTGGGATCGCTGACCTGGGCTGCCTATTGGGTGGTTGTGTTTAGGATTTTGCGCGGGAAAGGATGTAGGATATGTCATCCATTATTTTCTTCTTGTCCAATATGGATGTTGATGAGGTGAACTTAGAGCTATTTTGCAAGTTTTGGCTTTTTATCTTTTTAAAAAGAGAATAATGATTCGGTTAGGATGAGTCTAGATGTAAATGCTAAATGTGAGAAAGAAAACCATCAGATAATGCAAGGGCTCAAACAAACTTAGTGAAGTTAATGCTAGTATCCTATCTGACACAGGCCCTCAAAATGGTGTATAGTCACACTTGATCATACAACCAAATTGAGTGAGAATTTTTCGTGTGCCTGCACGGGAGCAACAACTCCTCGAAGGTCAAACACTACTACATCCTCGAATCTAATCCTATAGGTACAACCCGGATAGAGGGCTTGTGCTAGTGTGTGAGAATAATATAATTAATAAGACAAAAAAATTAAAATTCTAAAATATACGAATTAACATGATATGAGAATCATAATGAGTGAAGCTGAATATAAGTCCTAAAAGATAAAAGGTCCTCAATTTGATCACAACCGTCACATGTGATTGTATGACTAAATTGAGTGAGAATTTTTCGTGTGCCTGCATGGAAGCATAAGCTCCTCGAAGGTCGACACTACTCTATCCTCGTTTCTAATTCTATATGGTAGAGCCCGGACAGGAGGCTTATGATTGTGTGTGAAACAACAATAAACAACACACTAAAAAGAAAATAAAACAACAAAAAAAAAAATGTACAAGATCAAGACAAAGAAAAGGCCAAACTCTCAAGGTGGAACCTCATGTCCCCAGTGGAGTCGCCAAGCTGTCGCCACGTACCCGAGACGACGCGGAGTGGCCGACATCCTTTTAAAGAGTTTTATTTTAAAAACGAAAAAAGAGGAGTCGCCACCAATCTTTTTTACGGTGTGATTGGACACCGAAATAAAGTGAATCATTTTAAATAAAATAAAAACTGGTCTACGAAAAAATTAGAGTTGAGTTCGGGAGTCATTTGTGTACGGGGAAGGTGTTAGCACCCCATAACACCCGTTTTAGAAAACGGTGGCCAAATTTAATGTCTTGAATAAAATTTATTTTTTTTAAAAAAACTATGTCTTATTTCATTGCTCACCACTCCAATATTTGGAGCAATGATCCCATAAAATAAGTGGGATACACCCATTAATTAGACTATATTGGGGGAAAATTCCTCACCTTAAGAGAATGAGACATTGTTACAATTTCTCAAATTCTATCATAGGCTAGTCTTCGAATAAAGTTTTTTTTTTATTATTTTAAACATTGATTAAATATATTTTCTCTTGGGATCAAATCTCGGACTCCCTAAGATATTGATCCCTCACCTCAAGAATCTAGAAATAACGGACTCCCAGAAATTTCTAGATTCCATCGTAGGTTTTTTTTTTTATCGAAATCGGCGTGGTTATTATAAAAAAAATGTAGATTAGGAAACCTTATGAAATATCTATTTAATTTTGAGTTTTAAAATAAATAATTTTAAAGCAAAAAAAAAAAAAATTCTAAATGATTTAAAGAGAAAAAAAATTTAAAAAAAAGATTTCAAAATTAAATACAATTATGATTAAAAGTATCTTAAAATTTTCAAGAAAGTTTTAATGAAAGTCAAATAGAAATAAAAAATATACCACACAATAAATTAGACAAATAATTTAGGATATCAATGTATGCATATACTAAATATAACAATAATAATAAAAAATAAATTAAAAAAAAGGGAAAGAAAAGATACATAATAACCATAAAGAAAATAAGAAAAAAAATGAAAAAAAGAACTAAATGAAATAATAAACAAATGAATATGTAAAAAAGAAATTAAATAAATAAATGAAGAAAAGAGGACATAGGGATGATAATAAGTTAAAAGAGATAAAAAAAAATTATGAAAGGAAATAACGATAATGGTATAAGAATAAAAATAGCAAAAACTTTTTCTAAAAAAATCATAAATATAAAAACACTAAATAAATAAATAAAGTTATATATAAAAAACATTAAAAAACATAAAAAAAAACAGAAGGTTAAATATATATATATATATATATATAATAATAATAATAATAAAATAATATTAATAAAATTACAAATAAAATTAAATTTAAATAAGTAAATAAATAAATTAGAAAAAGAAAAAAAAAAAAAAAGAAACAGAGGGTGACGGCAAGGTTTGCCGCCACCCTAAAAGAGAAAAAAAAAATATAATAATAATAATAATAATAATAATAATAATAATAATAAAAAGAAAAATGATAATAATAGAAATTTTCTTTTGTTTATAACTTTTCTTTTTCTCTATTGTTTTAGAGAGAAGAAAAATGTTAAAAGATCTTTTTTTTTCTTTTAGCATGATGATAAAAAGGTAGTAAAAATAAAAAAGAAATTTTCCTTATATATTTTTTTTCTTTCTCTTTACATTTGAAAAGAGAAGAAAAAAGATAAGGATTCAATCCCGAAGAAAATTACTTGTTGTATGAGGTGCGGATCATTGGGAGTAAACCCTACCTAATGCAACCTCCAACTAAGTTTTTTCTTCCTTATGGGATTAGAATTAGGATAAAAAAAAAGACGATATGAAGATAAAAATAAAAACAACAAAGCGAAAAAGCTAATGACCCACCTTTATGCAGAGGAATACGTTTCTTCAAATTCTCTATAAACACTTTTTTTCGTAGAGATTCTCTCTAAAACAATTTTTTCTCAAGACTTTCTCTAAAACAATTTCTTCTCCCCAGACTTTCTCTAAAACAATTTCTTCTCCCCCGACTTTCCAAATGACAAAGGATCCTATTTATAGACCCGGGGTGTGCCACAAATTAGAAAAATTTAATAAGTATAAAATAAAATTAGATATTATGTAATTTTATTAATTTTCTTTTTTCTAAAATAGTAAAAATATGATATTGAAAGATTTTGTCCAAAATAAATTTTTTGTTTTTTTCCTAAAGTGATAAAGATAAGTCAAATATGGTATTAAAATTTTTTTGTATAATATAAATTATCTTGCTTTTCCTAATATGATAAATCAAAAGAGATTTTGTATAAATAAATTAATTTGTTTTTTTTCCTAAAGTGATAAGTCAAAAAAAATTATTTTAAAGTCATTAATGAGAATATCTATTATTTAAAAAAAAATTATTTGAATTTTTTTTAAATAATAGATATTCTCATTAATGACTTTATTTTCCATTTTAATAAAAAGATAAGAAAAAACATAAGATTTCATATTATTACAAAAAGATTTTACCTTTTTCTTTTTTTAACAAAATAAATTAATGAAATATCTTAACCGTTGCTACAATTAATAATTTAAAGAATAATAAAAAAATGTAGGATAAAATTAGGTGGCTACAATTATGAAAAAAAGAAAAAAGAAAAAATCCTAACCTTTTGAAGATACGTTTGGAAACAAAAAGAGGCACGACAACTTTAGTTCCTAAAAAAAGAAAAAGGGACAAAAAGTTAAAAAATTATTAGAAAAGAAGAAAAAAAAAGAGAAAAAAGAGGGAGAAGAAGTTTTTTTTCTCTCTCATACCTTTGTTCTACTTGATGAGAAAAGAATAATGAAGGTATAAGTATTTATAAGGCTTGTCAGGAATTGAAATGATTTTAAAATTTTCAAATAATAAAATAAAATTAAAATTCAATTATCTTATGTTATTTTATTTTGGAATAAAATCTCGGATTTCACTTTTAAGATATTCAAACATATTTCAAAATAAAATAAAATAAAATTTTGAAGTCACTTGTTGAGATAATTAAGCGTAATTAAATATTTCAAAATTTAGATTTTACCTTCATTTTTATCTCAAATTTAAATTGGAGCCATAAATCTGACTATACTCCTAGATTAAGTTCTTGTATTTATCTCAAAAATTAAATCTGGTCATTTTATTTCAAAATTAAAATTGGTCATTCCTTTTTGTGCATCCTCAACACAAATTAGGGTATGGTAGAAACCTAATCCTTATCTTAAATTAAAATATAGTTTCAAATTTTATAAAAAAAATCATTATCAAATTTAAATTTTTATCCTTGAATCAAAGTAAGCCGAGGATAAAACCTTAAACTTTTCTCAAATTAAGGATTGACCATATTCCAACCATTATTTTTTTTAAAACCAAACTCATACTAAATTCATAGTTTGATTAATTTGATACGTCAAATTGAGAAAAAAAAGTTCGTATTTAGACTTTAAATTTATCTTTTCGGGACTCACACACCCATACACGTGCATAAATCTTGAAAGGGCCATTTGTTGAATAAGAAATTTTGGAAGCAATTACAAATTGCCACGTCATTTACTAAAATAATTGTATTTGGGATTAACTAAAAGTTGGCCCTTTTTTATGACGATTGAATCAAATTAATTGTTTTGGTTCAATTAAATATTATTTACTTGGGTTAAAATTCAGCTTAATTTAGCGAAATATGACTCAAATTCATGTGATTAAGCCCATGGGTATGGTCCAAGCTTAAGTCCATAAAAGCCCACTAGAGAACTCTATAAATAGAGGAGTCCTCTTCATTTGTGGAGGTGTAAAATTTTTGACTTTAGAAGGTCTAAAGAGAATTCGAAGATTGAAGCTCGTTTGAAGATACAAGCTTTCTTCCAAGGCTCCATCAAATTCTAGAGATCGACCCACATCGCATCAAATCAACATAAATACAATATTAACAAGTTCAACTCTACGAATCAAATTTCTCTGAAAATCTCGTGTGAACAAGTGTAATTCAAGACGTATCTTGTGAGATTTCAACCTAACATAATCAAGAGATAAAATAGTCGGATTTTTCTCCCATTTTGAAATTTAAGTTGGCGGATTTATATCGGATTAACGATCTTTAGTTTGTTTATTGCCATTTTCATTTTATTTTAATCTTTAAATCTTTTATTATCTTATTCGTTTTTTGTTATTTTAAATTTGGATTGAACTTTTTAATTTTGATTAAGATTTTACTTACTATTTTATACCTATTAACGTGTAACAAACTATATATTTGATTTAAACGTTGTTAAAGATGATCATATGCAAGCAATATCTTATATTGTTGTTGAGAGTAGAAAGTCCTTTTTTAAGAATGAATGACAAGTTTCCATGTTATCCATGTGATGTTATGAATTGTATGAAAAAATATCATGGTGCGAATGTAAGTCACCATAAGACTTGGAGAGGCCATGGGATTGCTTTGAATTCTATTAGGGGTATTTTATAATTCTCATGTGTATTTGTGGGTTTTAAGGAATTTATGATAAAAAAATTATAAATTTCAACAGAAAAGAAGATATTCTTCTTCTTCACCACATTGTCGACCCCCCTTACGACATAGCCACTTCTTGCCCAGCTACTATCATGCTTGTAGCCTGCTACTGATCACATTGTCTTTGCTCACTGATCAATCCTTCACAATCGTCAACTACCATTGGGTGATCCTCTCTATCTTTGCGTGTGACTCTCCCTTTCATCGCTTCTTTCTTTAACTTGTGCAATCTCCTAGTCGTGCCTTGCAATTGTTGTCACCTACCGCTCACCTAGCAGATTGTCAACTACTAGCAATGACCCAACTATCATTAAGTTGTTGTTGATTTTCTTTCCTCTCTAGATCTCACTTTCTCTCTCTAGTTCTCTCACAATTTTGTCTCTTAAAGGGATTTTTGGTTGGGATTTTTGTTCTAAATCTTGTGCTTTGTAATGATGAATATATTATTTGTTTAATCAAATAAAAAGATATTTTATTTGACATTTAAGTTAACTCATGAAAAGATATTTTATTTGACATTTAAGTTAATCAAATTCAACTAAAATTCAAGGTCGTTTAATGTAATTTGAACAATACAGACATACGAGTGGCACTACAAGAATTTTTGTCTTTGTCGACACAAAAAAACGTAGCTAGTTCTTACGAAAAACACAAGCAAAGCTTCTGTCGACGTTTCTTTTGCGTGAGTACGTTGTGTGGCCGAAACGTCGTCGTCTTTTCCTTTGTCCACATTGTTGACGTTGCGTCGGTAGAAATGCCCACGCAGATTAAAATCGTGGACAAAAAAATATATTTCTAGCCATGAAAAAATGTCGACAGAAAGGTATTTTTGCTTATAATCATCATTGGTCAGCAAAAATAGATTTTCTGGCCACGAAAAAAACGTTGACAGAAAAGTATTTTTACCCAGATCATCATCTCGTTGGCAAAAATAAACTTTTTGGTCACGTTTGTTTCGTAGGCAGAAACTACTTCTGCCAACGAGAAGATTTCTGTCGGCAAAAAGAAAATTTCTCCCCATGCTAAATTTGTCGGTAAATAATATTTGTTTCTTTTTTTCCCATGCACAGAACGTCACTAGAACTTTTTGATTGCAACATATTTCTAGCAAAGAAGGTGGCAAGACCAATTTTAATTTTTTTTCACATTCATTATTAATATTGTATGCTTCTAAATTAATTTTCAAATATAGAATGAATTTTCTGCCTATAACAAAATATATCGAACACTGCAACCAATAATTTTAAAATGAAAATATTCCAACAATTAATATTTTGTCAAAATATGACAAACCATAATTTAATACTTTGTCAAGATATGACAACCATAATTCTTTAATGTGTCAAGGTACATGAGCTATATTAATTTTAAATAAAAAAATGATTAGCTTAGTCAGAAAGTCTATAAAAAAAAATCATTATGCGCTCCTTCAAACTACATAAACTTGAAAAATGCAAACTTAAATGAATAAGGACATGCTAAATCCCTAAGTATGATCATAAAACACAAAACCAACTACAATGTGCTAAAAAATGAATAAGAACATGCTAAATCTCATGCTTCTTCAAATTAAAGTCCAACTAAAAATGTGCTAAAACCATCAATTCTCAAAGCCGATCTACAAAACAAGTTTCAAATGCCTAAGTGTGATCACAAAACACAAAAAACCAATTACAATAAATCTAAAAAGTGTCTAAGTGATACTTTTACAAACCATCCAAAAAGCTACAAAAGTGTCACATGCTTTAAAGTGTCATGTATGTTCCAAAACATCCAAAGACCTAAAAATGTCATAGTTTTCAATCAAAATGGCAAACTTAAAGTCTTAGAAAAAGTGAAGGTTCAAACAAGATACATATGACCTAAGTGTCTAAGTGTTTGAATGATTCTTTTACAAACCATCCTAACTCAAAACCAACCCCAAAAGCTCTAAAAATAGTTGAAGTGCTCTATAACTCTCAAAACAAGTTAAAACTAACTCAAAACAATAAAATGGATCATGTGATATCATATTGAAATCATCTTTGATATGAAAATCTAACTATTAAACCAAGGTGATCCATGAGGATAACTTGCTAAGGTAAAATAACAGGTGTCATCATCTTACCAGACGATCTATTCTGCTCCTTGGGGTGAAACATGCTGTTGTCAATGAAGACAAAGTGATCCACTCCATCTACATACGTTTGGAAATATGAAACTTGGTAGTCCTGAAAGACTAAAAATTCTTACGTAGGAGATAAAATACCGGAAAAACTGAACTTAACATTACATTACAACTCAAAGTAAAAGTTCTTGGAGGCCGCCATAATTTGCATATCGAGGTACTATAACCTACAAAGAAGAAATGAAATATAAATAGGGACCAGAGCTGAGACTAACATATATAATTAAAGTAATTCCTTTAATTAAAAAACAATTACAACTAATATTGGCATTTGTAGTAGGATTGTTAAATGCATCTTTTTCTCTTTTTTGTTTAAAGAGCCTAAAAGAATTGGCTGACCAAAACGTTGATGTATGCAAGAGGAATTTTTTTTTTTTTTTTATGTATGTGAAAGGTACTACCATAAACCTATGCCCACGACGAGCAAAAGCCTTCAGTACAGAGCCAACAACATCTCCAAGGCCATCCGTAAGCCTTTATAAATTGTTGTTTATATAGAGACATGCAAGTAGGGTATCCTATACAAAGAATTTGTATAAGATCGAACCACAAAATATATATAATATCTCTTTATATCTCCGTTAAATAAAGAGATTAATATTTCAAATTGATAGCATATGTAACTCAATCTCAATCATAATTGAGTCTTTGATTTTTCTGAGCTAGAGTAGGCCTAGTATCGACTTAATAAATCTACGGACAAAATCGAATAGAAATCTGAAAACATATCTACAAAAATAAAATCCACTCTCTTCTTGTTGTTAAGGAAAAGAATATTTCTATTTTGTGACGTATCTTTCTTTTGTGGATTCCATCACCCCTTTCCCCTCCCATTTATTTACTTTGTCTTTTGTCTTTCCATTCCAATAAGTTTCTTCCTCTGTTTATGTTTTTCCTCTTTTGTTAACGTAGTTCCATTAATGGTGTAATTATGGCTCAAGCTGTTGAAGAAGAGATGGTAGTAATTGGGATTCAATTTTAAAACTCAACTTCTTAGTTTCTGTCAACAAAAACGTTCACATTGACCCAATTGATTTTTAATTTCTCATTCTCATAAAACTTTATGGACTTGACTGACTATTGGTCTCAATTTTCCTGAATTACCGTTTATTGTTATATTCCAGCTGATACATGAACAAGCTCAATTAGAAAATAATAAGAATAATAATATGTTTTTTGTTTTTGAAAATTTTTATAAATATAACAAGCTACTGAAATATTTACAATTCCTGTAACAAGCCCATAAAGTTAGTCATTTTTCAAATATTTCAGGTTTGTCCTTTCGTCTTTCTTTCTCCTCTTCACTACGGTTTCTTTCTAAACGATCGTGTACCAAAAGAATATTGAAAAAGATCGTTTATCCAAATCTAAACGCTCATGTACCAAATTTTGAAAAAAAAATCGTTTACCAAATCTAAACGATCGTGTAATCAAATCTAAATGATCGTGTAACAAAATGAAACGATAGAATTGAAAAATTAAATCATTTAGATTTGGCCAAATCTAAACGACCAAATCTAAATGATCGTGTAACAAATATATTATGCATGTTGTTGATGGCGTGGTTGATGAGACATTTTTGGTATTTTTCATTGTGGGCGTGTGAGCTTTTTCCGTTTTCGAAATTGTTCTATACAATGTTAATATTTTGCCGCTTTGTTATAATTTTTAAAAGACTGTTTTTTTTTTTCTTCTAGTGATTATTAGAAAAATATTATTTGCAATCAAATGAGAGAAAAACCTGTCAAAAAAAAAAAAAAACAAAAGAAGTTAAACGTTGCGTGATATATATGATTAAAACTCAAAAATATATTGTTAGAATTAGTACTTTTGGAAAAAATAAAATATAAGATTTTATTTCCTAAATATTTCCTAAATCTTTTCCTTTCTTATTCCTATTGTACTCTATTTATACTCCCTTTGTACCTATTGTTTTTGTTCATAAGAAAAATAATAAAAACTAAAGTATCGTGGTTTTTCTCCCGGTTCTCGGGTTTCCACGTAAGTCTCGGGTTGTTGTTAATTGCTTTCAATATGGTATCAGAGCAAAGCAATAACGAAACCCTAGAAAATAACCTAGGAGAAACCCAGATCGAAACTGAACCCGTCACCGCCGCCGCCGCCGCCGCCGCCGGAATCGCCGCCGCCGTGGACGCCGCCGTCTCCGCCGCCATGGAGAAACTGCTCCAGAACCTACAGAAACCGCCGATCTACCCAACGGGAGTGGTTCCGCAGCCGTACGCGCCGCCGTCTGACCAGAAGTTGATTCACGCGCCGCTCGTGTCCGGCGCGTGGGCCCACGCGCCGCCGCCGTTTCACGTCACCGCCCATCCCGTTCCCTTCTACGCGCCGTCGGATGTCCAGCCGTCAAACCCTTCCGGCCATCCGCATCCTCATGCGCCATCTACGAGCTCCGGACAGCATCCCTCAATCGTAAATCTGTCAAATCAGTACAGTAAGCAGCAGCTGTACGTTGACCCTTTACAGCAACCGCTGTTTTCTGGTAACGGAATTGATCAACCCCAAAACAGATCGGACATTGAAGCGGGCGAATCTTCAACGCATTCCAAACCAACCGAGTTGCCGATGTATTCCAAGAACCCGGTAACTTCGTTCCCTAATTCACAGTCAAATTATATAACTGGCTCTTTGGGTTCGTCTACAGGGAATTTTTCAGGCGAAAAATTAAATGGTCAAAATTATTTTTCTTGGTCACAATCAATAAAGATGTTCCTCGAAGGTCGATACCAGTTCGGATTCTTAACTGGAGAGACTGTACGTCCTCCACCAGGAGACGCCTTGGAACGACTCTGGAAAGGAGAGGACTCACTTATTCGGTCCATGCTGATTAATAGTATGGAACCACAGATCGGCAAGCCTTTACTATATGCAGCCACAGCAAAAGATTTGTGGGATACAACTCAGACCCTTTACTCGAAACGACAGAATGCCTCTCGGTTATATACACTGCGAAAACAGGTCCATAATTGCAAACAAGGGACCCTGGACGTAACTACCTATTTTAACAAGCTCTCTCTCCTCTGGCAAGAGATGGATTTGTGCAGAGAGACAGTTTGGGACACACCAAATGACAGTACACAATATGCTAAACTTGAAGAGGCTGACCGTGTTTATGACTTCCTTGCAGGACTTAATCCCAAATTTGATAATGTTTGTGGTCGTATACTCGGACAAAGACCTCTTCCCTCCCTAATGGAAGTTTGTTTTGAAGTCCGCCTGGAAGAGGATCGCACTAATGCCATGGGTGTATTGACTACCCCTACCATCGACTCCGCAGCCTTTAGCGCTCGGTCCTCAAATCATGACAGTGACAAGAATAATGGGAAGTCAATTCCTGTGTGTGAGCACTGCAAGAAACAATGGCACACCAAGGATCAGTGTTGGAAACTCCACGGTCGTCCCCCAGGAGGTAAGAAACGGTCCTCCAACGAGAAACAGAACTCAGGACGTGCCTACATTAGTGAGACTACACCTGCTAGCACTTCTCAATCAACTGATCCTACTGTGAGCCAGACCAAGACTCCGACTCTGGGTGCCATTGCTCAGTCAGGTATGCCTCAGTCCCTTGGGCTTATTAGCGTTGATGGGAAGAATCCCTGGATCTTAGACTCGGGGGCTACAGATCACTTGACAGGTTCTTCAGAACACTTTATCTCATATGCCCCGTGTGCCGGTAATGAAAAAATCCGAATAGCCGATGGCTCTCTAGCTCCGATCGCTGGCAAAGGACAAATAGTTCCCTTTGACGGTTTTGCTCTCCAGAATGTTTTGCATGTCCCTAAACTGTCTTACAATTTGTTATCTATAAGCAAGATCACTCGTGAGTTGCATTGTAAAGCTATCTTCTTACCTGAATCGGTTTATTTTCAGGACATGAGCTCGGGGAGGACGATTGGCACTGCCCGGCATAGCAGGGGACTTTACATCCTTGATGATGATACCTCATGTAGTAGTTTGTCTAGGGTTAGTTTACTGTCATCCTACTTTAGCACTTCTGAACAAGACTGTATGTTGTGGCATTTTCGACTGGGCCACCCAAACTTTACATATATGCAACATTTATTTCCCCACCTTTTTTCTAAAGTTGATGTCTCTTCTCTATCTTGTGATGTGTGTATCCGGGCAAAACAACATCGAGTCTCTTTTCCCTCACAACCATATAAACCTACACAACCGTTTAACCTCATCCATAGTGACGTTTGGGGTCCTTCCAAGGTCACCACCTCCTCGGGAAAGCGGTGGTTTGTAACTTTCATTGATGACCATACCCGTCTCACCTGGGTCTACCTTATCTCAGATAAATCCGAGGTTCCATCCATTTTCCAAAACTTCTATCATACTATCAAAACACAATTTCATACAAAAATTGCAATTCTTCGAAGTGATAATGGTCGGGAATTCCAAAACCATAACCTTAGTGAATTTCTAGCCTCCAAGGGGATTGTTCACCAAACCTCATGTGCCTACACTCCTCAACAAAATGGAGTGGCCGAACGAAAAAACCGACACCTTGTGGAAGTAGCCCGTTCACTTATGCTTTCCACTTCCCTTCCATCATACCTGTGGGGAGATGCTATTCTTACAGCTGCTCACTTAATCAATAGAATGCCTTCTCGTATCCTCCACCTTCAGACTCCCTTAGATTGTCTTAAGGAGTCTTACCCCTCTACTCGTCTTGTTTCTGAGGTTCCTCTTCGTGTGTTTGGGTGCACCGCCTATGTCCATAATTTCGGCCCTAATCAGACCAAATTTACCCCTCGGGCTCAGGCCTGTGTGTTTGTTGGGTATCCCCTTCACCAACACGGTTATAAATGTTTTCACCCGCCGTCTAGGAAATATTTTGTCACTATGGACGTTACTTTCTGTGAAAACCGACCCTACTTTCCTGTTAGCCATCTTCAGGGGGAGAATGTGAGTGAAGAGTCTAACAACACCTTTGAATTTGTTGAACCTACTCTTATTACCGTGTCTGACATTGATCCTCATCCCATAATCTTACCCACAAACCAAGTTCCCTGGAAAACATATTACAGGAGGAATCTCAGAAAGGAAGTTGGGTCCCCTACTAGTCAACCGCCGGCTCCAGTCCAAAATTTCGAACCTCCTCGAGACCAAGGTATGGAAAACCCTACAAAACCTTGTACTAATAATACAATGAGTGAGAATGACAAGTCTGATATTGCTGTTCTTGAAAATATGGAAGAAAAGAACTGTGATGATGAGACTGAGGTTAGAATAGAAACCAGTAACGATGAAGCTGAACAGGGTCATACAAGAAAACTTGATGAGTATGATCCCTCTCTTGACATTCCAATTGCATTGAGAAAAGGTACCAGATCATGCACTAAACATCCCATTTGCAACTATGTTTCCTATGATAATCTCTCTCCACAGTTTAGAGCGTTTACAGCAAACCTTGACTCTACCATAATACCGAAAAATATCTACACTGCTCTAGAGTGTCCTGAATGGAAGAATGCTGTTATGGAAGAGATGAAGGCTCTCGAAAAGAATAGAACTTGGGAGATCTGTGCTCTACCCAAGGGACATAAAACTGTAGGATGCAAATGGGTATTCTCTCTCAAATACAAAGCAGATGGTACGCTTGATAGACACAAGGCAAGGTTAGTTGCAAAGGGGTTCACTCAAACCTATGGTATTGACTATTCGGAAACCTTTTCTCCAGTTGCTAAATTGAATACTGTTAGAGTCCTGCTATCTGTTGCTGTGAACAAAGATTGGCCTCTATACCAGCTGGATGTTAAGAATGCTTTTTTGAATGGAGACCTTGTGGAGGAAGTCTACATGAGCCCCCCACCAGGATTTGAAGCCCAATTTGGTCAGGAGGTGTGTAAACTCCAAAAATCTCTATATGGTCTGAAACAGTCTCCGAGAGCATGGTTTGACAGATTCACTACCTTTGTCAAGTCCCAAGGGTACAGTCAAGGGCACTCTGACCATACTTTATTTACAAAGGCTTCCAAAACAGGAAAGATAGCTATTCTAATTGTTTATGTGGATGACATTGTTTTGACTGGAGATGATCAAACAGAAATCAGTCAACTAAAGCAGAGAATGGGTGATGAATTTGAAATCAAAGACTTGGGCAATCTGAAATATTTCCTTGGAATGGAGGTGGCTAGATCAAAAGAAGGTATTTCCGTGTCTCAGAGAAAATACACCCTTGATTTGCTAACCGAGACAGGTATGTTGGGATGTCGTCCTGCTGATACTCCTATTGAATTCAACTGTAAACTAGGAAACTCTGATGATCAAGTTCCAGTTGATAAAGAACAATATCAGCGCCTTGTAGGTAAATTAATTTACTTATCCCATACTCGTCCGGATATTTCCTTTGCTGTGAGTGTTGTCAGCCAGTTTATGCAGGCTCCCTATGAGAAACATATGGAAGCTGTTAACAGAATCCTGAGATACTTGAAAAATACACCTGGTAAAGGGTTGATGTTTAGAAAAACAAATAGAAAGACCATTGAGGCATATACTGACTCAGATTGGGCAGGATCTGTTATTGATAGAAAGTCTACATCCGGTTATTGTACCTTTGTTTGGGGCAATCTTGTAACTTGGAGGAGTAAGAAGCAAAGTGTTGTGGCCAGGAGCAGTGCTGAGGCTGAATACAGAGCTATGAGTCTGGGAATATGTGAGGAAATTTGGCTCCAGAAAGTCTTGTCAGATCTTCATCAGGAATGTGAGACACCATTGAAGCTTTTTTGTGATAATAAAGCCGCTATTAGTATTGCTAACAACCCAGTGCAACATGATAGAACTAAACATGTTGAGATTGATCGGCATTTCATCAAAGAAAGACTTGACAGTGGAAGCATATGCATTCCGTACATTCCTTCAAGCCAACAGATTGCTGATGTTCTTACCAAGGGGCTTCTCCGACCACACTTCGACCTTTGCGTTAGCAAGTTGGGACTCATTGATATTTACCTCCCAACTTGAGGGGGAGTGTTAGAATTAGTACTTTTGGAAAAAATAAAATATAAGATTTTATTTCCTAAATATTTCCTAAATCTTTTCCTTTCTTATTCCTATTGTACTCTATTTATACTCCCTTTGTACCTATTGTTTTTGTTCATAAGAAAAATAATAAAAACTAAAGTATCGTGGTTTTTCTCCCGGTTCTCGGGTTTCCACGTAAGTCTCGGGTTGTTGTTAATTGCTTTCAATATATATAAGTAATTGTTAGGACAACAAACCCCCAAAATATCTCTACAATGGTATGATATTGTTCACTTTGGGTACACCCTCAACCACGCCGTCAACAACGCGTGTGTAATATATTTGGTACACGATCATTTAGATTTGGTCGTTTAGATTTGACTATTTATTTTTCAATTCTATCGTTTCATTTTGTTAAACGATCGTTTAATTTGGTTACGTTTAAATTTTGGTTACACGATCGTTTAGATTTGTCTACACGATGATTTATTTTTTTACATGATCGTTTACTTTTTTTTTACACGATCATTTACATTTGGTTACTCCAATCTAAATGTCTTTTTCAAGATTCAATTATATACGATCTTTTAGACTTTGCCATTTTTTGTACACGGTCGTTTAGATTTGGTTACTCAAATTTAAACGACGTGAAACAAGAAGAGGAAAAGAAGATTTTTTGTACACAATCTTTTAGGTTTTGCTATTTTTTTGTACACGGTCGTCTAGATTTGGTTACTCAAATTTAAATGATGTAAAAAAAAGAAGGGCAAAAGAAGATTCTTTGTATACGATCTTTTAGATTTTTCTATTTTTTGTACACGGTCGTTTAGATTTGGTTACCCAAATTTAAAGGACGTAAAAAAAGAAGAGGAAAAGAAGAAAGACATGGAAAGAAATCGTAGCGAAAAAAAAAACAAGGAGGAAGACATGGATCAAAGAAATCACAACAGGAACAAAAAAGAAGGAGGAAGACAATGAAAGAAATTGCATCGAAGAGGAGAAGAAATACGGAAAGACAAATCTGGAAGATTTTAGAAATGACTAACTTTATGGATTTTGTTACACGGGCCGTAAATAGTTTGGTGTTTTAATACATTTATGAAAATTTCCTCTTTTTTATTCAATACTGTTGGAACTTTATCAAAATTAAAGAATTAATGAGATTCTTTTGTTATTTAATTTTAAAAAGATAAACGATTTTTAGGAATTTTTTATAAATATCTTTTTGAGATTTTCTTTGAATATATATATATATATATATATATATATATATATTACTTATAAGGTTGAATTTTTCATGGATGCAGAAAAACGATTCGTGCTGCTAGTCGAAAAAACTGTTGTAGAGTTGTGAGCAAAAGAAGGTAGTACAATTAACTAACTATGGTCTCAACACGTAGATTTGTGATGAGATTAATGATGAATAATATGAAAGAAGAAGTGATGATCAAGAGATCACCTTGAACTTAGAGGGAGTGTGAAGTTATCTTTAAGAAGATTTACTCATACATTCAGGGGAGCCTGAATTCTTAAGTTGTCTTGTATTTTAAAAAAGTCATACACATGAGAAGATTGTTCCTTATTGTATTGATCTATATTGACTAATGCGAATCTTAATAATATTACTCATCTGAGCTATATGTAGCTTCTCAGACGTAGGTGGTATTTGCCGAACTGATTAACAAAGCTATCTGTCTAATTTACTTCTGCTATTCTTCTAGCTATTATAACAGTTAATTATTTTAGAATTTACTAAAGATTTGATTGATTATCTCATAACTTTTTCAAATGCAGAATTACATACAAATAAATGTCTAGTAAGTTTTAATTGTTTTAACTAGCTATTGACAATAAGGAACTAAGAAAACATGTTTTAAAAATTTATTGTTGAAAACTAAAATCATATTTGATTACGAGAAAAAAAAGTTTTAACTATGGAAGTAAACAAACTTTAGAAAATTAAAGCCATCAAGTATATGCACATTAATCATAACAACCAACAGCAGCCAAACTCAATACATGTGGTTGGTCTTAAAATGCATATTCATAACCACAACAACAACAACAAGTAGGGAACCAAAATAATATTTTGTCCTTTTTCTTCTAATTTGCGCCAAAGAAAATTTTACGATAATATTCTTTAATTTAAATTAAAAAAAAAAAACATTTCAAAATAATTATTAAAAAAAAAGAAGAATGTGTAGATAATGTGGGATTTTCTAAAATAAATATTACTATGATTCCATCTATTTGTTTCTAAAAGACCATATCAATTCCAAATGCTATTATGGTGCACAAGTACTCCGACCTCTTAGGATAAGGATTCCAAATCCATCTGGAACACATTTATTTTATGATTTATAGAAATAGGTAGGGATTCCACATTCATTCAGCTTGAATTCAACTCAGATCAAGGTCGAGCAGGGCTGGAGGTATGATCCAACCCGTTCCTTCTTCTTAAATTATAATGGTCCAAGTGGTGCGAATAAGATAATTCTCGAGAGATTTGCTATTGCTAGGTAAGGAGCTCAAAATGGGCTACTCCTACCCTTTCCTTTCTCTTTTTCCTAGGCCATGTCATCGGATCTTATGTGTTGTCTTAGGCTCTAATTATCTTTTTTGGATTATATTAATTTAATATTAACCAAGCCGATTATAATATTGATTTAGTTTTATTACTGGTACACAATTACCCACAACAATTATAATTATAATTAGATTAAGATAAGGCCATTTATTAATTAAAGCTATTCGTGATAATATTCATCAAACCCATTCTAACATTGATTTAACGTACGACGTTATTTTCAAATATATGGCTTGAGATTTGAAGTGAAATCAATCCTCATTAATTAGATTAGATTAAAAGTTTGGTCTAATAGGTAGTTATTTGATCAGAAATTGTTTGATAAATTTGGTGATGTTTCACGAGTGTTTGTAATATGCTTTAGGAGAGGACCTCTCAGTTTTGTAAATCTAGCGTCTTTAGTTACTTGTTGTTATCATAAGGCCATATGAAGATGTCTCTATGTTAACTTTTATTTTTTATTAAAAATAGTTTTTAAAATTAATATGACAGAAAATTTGAAAGTCCATAATTTTTGTTGTTAAATAAAATTGAACCAAAAAAACAAAAACATTTTGTTTAAAATATTATAATTGTGAACTTCCAAAATGGAAAAACTGCCTAATAGATATTTGAATTTTGAATTTTGTTTCGAAAAAGTCTCAAAATTTAGTACGGTGTAAATTGGGATATTTTAATTCGTATTTGAACAAAAAGTTTAATAGTAAAAAAAAAAAAAAAAAAAAAAAAAAAAAAAAAAAGAAAAAAAGAAAAAAAGAAAAAAGAATGAGGATGGGAAAGTTGTGGTTGCCATTGTTTTATAGTCTTTGCCCCAACGACAACGGCTATTATTCAAATTGAAAATTAATTTCTCTTTTTTCTTTTTGGGTAGAGCCCCAAAATTTTAATTGCAACACCAAATAAGTTGTATAATTAGACCCATCATCTATAATTTCTGTTCATTAATTGTCAATCTGATCTTTCTTTCCTTTTCTTTTTTAGAATTATAAATTGAGAAAAATAATCTTCCCCAGTTTCCATTCACATGACAATAAAAACAAAAATTGTTTAAAACAAAATTTGAGATTAATGTTTTTAAAAGTTATCTTGAATGGTTGTTGCGAAACATTTCGATTTTTTTAAAATATTTATTTGTTTTTAAAATTAAACATTTGAAAAATTAAGCCTGATGATCATATCTTTACTTTACATTAACAAGTAGTCACGGAGAAAGATTGAATATTCATATTACTAAACTAGAAGATCCTAAGACTACACATTCAAAAATGTCATAAGCAGTAGCATCCAACTTTATTATGCAATCTACATACGTATAAGAAAGCTTGAATCTTCGTAATTGAAACTCAAAAAATCACGGCGATTGTTAATATAATATTTTTTATGCTCAAAAGATCTTCCTCTTTGGATATAAAAGCCAATAGCTTCAAAGTTATGAATGACATGTTTAAGAATAGTTTTGTAATCGTCAAAATCACTTTTATGGATCATTTTCAAAAACATGTTTTCTTAATTTGACTGATATACAAAATTAAATTAAAGAAAAAAAAGTTAAATATATAAAATTGAGTTTAGTGTTAGGAGTAATTTGGAAGATGAAAATAGTGAATTTAATAATGAATAAGGAGCGAGAGGATATGGTCTCCTCTATAGAAGAAATTCGTTGAAGAATAACTATATACCAGATTTGGTTTCGTCCCAATTATAAATTATGAATGGTATGGTCACAAAAGCCCCAACCTGTAAGTTTGATTGACCACTAGATTTCTGTGAATTTAATTTCAATTGTTTGATATAATATAATCTTATATTCATTCGTATGTTACACGTGCTTTTTTTTTTCTTTTACATTGTTACATGTGACATACAATTATATTTCAACCAACCTATGGATTATAATTTATTACTTACAAAAATATATACTTTATTTATAAATATAAACATATATTTTGAGTAAAGTTGAATCGAAAAAACAAAGAAGCAAAATGAAAAAAAAGAAAAAAAAAAAAACCAAAGTCAACCTTTGAATAAAAAAGGGTCTTTTAAAAAATATAACAATATGTAAAAATATTTACATTGTATAGAACAATTTCGAAAATGAAAAAAATCCACAGATCCATAATAAAAAATACAAAAAATGCTCCATCAACCACGCCGTCAACAACGTGCCTAATATACTAAAAATATACTAAAATAATTGGTACATGATCGTTTAGATTTGGTTATTGTTTGGTGTACGATCGTTTATATTTGGTTATTATTTCATATATGATCATTTAGATTTCGTCATTTAGATTTGGATAGCCAAATCTAAACTATTTATTTTTTTAATTCTATTGTTTAATTTGGTTACATGATCGTTTAGATTTGATCGTTGAAATTTGGATAGCCAGATCTAAACGATTTTTTTTCCAAAATTTGGTACACGAACGTTTAGATTTTGATAAACAAATTTTTTCAAGAGTCTTTTGGTACACGATCGTTTAGATTTAGCTAAACAACTTTTTTTTTCCTTTATTACACGACCATTTATAAATTTATCTGCACGATTGTTTATTTTTTTACACGATCGTTTAAATTTGGCTACCTCAATCTAAATGATTTTTTTCAAGATTTCATATATACGATCTTTTAGATTTGACTATTTTTTTACATGATTGTTTAGATTTGGTTACCAAATCTAAATGACGTTTTTTTTTCAAGTCTACATTGTGACGACCCAACTTTTCCGGACTAAGCTGAGGTCACTACCAAATATCGAAACTCGACCATTCAACATAAAATTTAAAACGGACCAGATACGATTCATTAAAACATTATAAACCTTACAAAAGACAGTTTCGGGCCCTATTTTTTAAATAATTCAAAAAAAATCACAAAATAAAATGTCAAGTCACCAGTCCAAAATCACAGTCAAAATATTCTGACAAAATACATAGCGGAAGCGAAAGAAAATCAGACGCGTCCATATGGCCTTCACGCGTCCTTCCTGCCTCTCGTCGGTCTGCCCCTCGCTGTACCCCTACCTGAAAAGTTAAAGAAGAGAAAGGGTGAGTATAAACATACCCAGTAAGGGACCCACTACTGGGCCCGTTAGGGGACAACAGTTAACTTCCTATTCGGGGGTACCCTACATATCAGTCTAGTGCTCCCGAAGGACGCACCTATCAGTCTAGTGCTCCCGAAGGATGCACATATCAGTCTAGTGCTCCCGAAGGACGCACATATCAGTCTAGTGCTCCCGAAGGACGCACATATCAGTCTAGTGCTCCCGAAGGACGCACATATCAGTCTAGTGCTCCCGAAGGATGCACATATCAGTCTCGTGCTCCCGAAGGATGCACATATCAGTCTAGTGCTCCCGAAGGATGCACATATCCGTAAGGCACACTACCCCATAGATGAAGCTAACCGTTACCCCTCAGTCCGAACTAAACTGTCTACATCAATCACATCCCAACGACATTCATATCACAGTTCCGCCATAGGCTTTATCAGTCAGATAGTATAAGTTTAAACATCTACACCCTCAGTTGCTATATGCATTACCGATTCGCACACCAGTAGGGAAAAACCCTAGGTCCAATCAACTAACCAACCAAAACCGGACTCACGGTCCATCCCCGTCCAAATTCCATGAACCACATCCAGACCGGTGTTTACTACATACTGAACCATAACTTCAAAGTCCATCAACATAAAATCTCAATCCACAATTATCAGTCACAGTATATTTACATCAGACAGAATATAATATCAGTACTTAACAGCCAACACGTATACAGTTATTCAGTACAGTCACTAACGTGTAATTCCCTGTGAACTACTACGTTTTCAACCTGGACTCGGGGTCCAGTAGTAGGAAAACCCTTACCTGATACTCGGTTATGCCCCTCGATTGAATCCACGCTCAACAGATCAACCTAAACGAAAACACAACGGTTTTAGTTGATGACGTTAGTAGCAGTTGTTTTAAAAGGTTATCCGTTGACTTACCCAAGGAAAGGAAACTATCTCCAATCAGGTCTGCCGCGGAACCCGAGAACTTAAGCGTCAACTCTATACTACCTTCAAGGGAGAAAAGTAGGGCCACATCTTAATCCAACATTCAAACTCGAATCGGACGAGGTAACATTAGGGAATTCATCAAAACAATCCTTACCGAAGACTCACCGTGAACCGAAGTGGAGGAAAGAAGGCTTAGGTGGCTCGGCTCGGCTCGGCTCGGCTCGGCTTGGTTCGGCTCGCGGCTCGGCTCACTCGGCTCGCGGCTCAGCTTGGTTCGGCTCGCGACTCGGCTCACTCGGCTCGCGGCTCGGCTTGGTTCGGCTCGCGGCTCGGCTTGGTTCGGCTGGCGGCTCGGCTCACTCGGCTCGCGGCTCGGCTTGGTTCGGCTCGCGGCTCGGCTCACTCGGCTCGCGGCTCGGCTTGGTTCGGCTGGCGGCTCGGCCCACTCGGCTCGCGGCTCGGCTTGGTTCACGCGGCTCGCTCGGCTCGGCTGGAAACGGTTTCGGGTCGGGTCAGCTTGGAGCCGGGTCGGGTTGGCTTGGAACCGGGTCGGGTTGGCTTGGAACCGATTTAATCTTCACACTCCCGGCGGCGGAACGCGGCGGCGATGACAGAGATGTTTTGCCCGGTTTCTTTCGTCGACGACGGTAATACGACGGCTGACGTTTTACCACCAAGGCAGAAACGGCCGACGGCTGGCCGTGCACGCGGAACTGAGAAGAAGGGTAGTCGGGGGACGGCCGTCGCTGATGCCTCCCGCCGGTGATGTGCGAACACCGAAGTGGACGGCCGACGAAAACGCGCGGGGCGACGTCTGAGTGCCGGATGAAGAAGCCGAAGAGAAGAAGAAGGCGAAGGAGAAGAGAAGATGGATGGCTCGGGTGGCGGTGGCGCGGCGTGAGGAAGGAGAAGGCGGAAGAGAAAGGAAAAATTTTGACGGGGGGGGGGGGGGGGGGGGGTAGGCGGCGCGCACGGTAAGTTAGGGTTTTCTTTTTTTTTTCTTATATATATATATATTAAATTAAATAATAATAATAATAATAATATTCAATAATAAATATTAATAATAATAATATAATTAATGTTATATTATTATTATATCACTTGCACTTTACATAAAACGAGAAAAATTTTACCTTAAATTTTCGGAGCGTTACATTCTTCCCTCCTTAGGAAACTTTCGTCCTCGAAAGTTTTATTTCTCGAACAGTTCGGGATAACGGGATCTCATGTCGTCTTCACGCTCCCATGTAGCCTCTTCTACCCGGTGATTCCGCCATAAGACTTTAACTAGGGGAATTTGTTTATTTCTCAACGTCTTCACCTCTCTAGCAAGCACCTCAACAGGTTGTTCAACATAGCTCAAGTTTTCATCAATCTCTAGTGGCTCGTAATCCACTACATGGGATGGATCTGGCACGTACTTCCTCAACATAGAAACGTGAAACACATCATGGACTGTCGAGAGTGATGGAGGCAACGCCAAGCGATAAGCTACAGGGCCAATCCGCTCCAGAATCTCAAACGGCCCAACAAAACGGGGACTCAGCTTTCCCCTCCTTTCAAAACGCACGACACCTTTCATAGGTGCTACCTTTAAGAACACCTTATCCCCTATCTCAAACTCAAGGTCCTTCCGCCTCACATCTGCATAACTCTTCTGTCTACTCTGAGCGGTATGCATGCGTGATCTAATCTTCTGAATCGCTTCGTTAGTAGACTGAACTAACTCAGGACCCATCAATCTCTGCTCACCTACCTCATCCCAGCAAACCGGGGATCTACAACATTTGCCGTACAGGGCCTCAAACGGTGCCATGCCAATAGTAGCCTGATAACTGTTATTATAAGCAAATTCCATCAAATGTAAGTGGGAGTCCCAGCTACCTGGAAATTCCAATGCACACGCTCGCAACATATCCTCTAAAACCTGGTTCAGACGCTCAGTCTGACCGTCAGTCTGTGGATGGAAAGCCGTACTAAAGTCCAATCTCGTGCCCATAGCAGTCTGCAAACCCTTCCAAAATTTGGAAGTGAAACGGGCATCTCTATCAGAAACAATCGACACTGGCACTCCGTGTAACCTCACTATCTCAGACATGTACAACTGTGCCCACTTACTAGCAGTATAGGTGGATTTACCCGGAACAAAGTGCGCTGATTTGGTAAGTCTGTCCACCACAACCCAAATCACTGTAAATCCCCTCAGAGTTCTCGGTAGCCCTGTAATGAAATCCATGGACACGTTCTCCCACTTCCATTCCGGTATGCTCAAGGGTTGTAATAAACCCGCTGGTTTCTGCCTTGGTGCCTTAACCTGCTGACACACCAAGCATTTACTAACAAATTCTGCTACTTCTCTCTTCATGTTACGCCACCAATAAACCCGCTTTAAGTCCTGATACATCTTCGTACTACCTGGATGCATGGAAAATGGGGAACTGTGCGCCTCAGATAGTAATTCTGTCTTAACCGCACTATCTGACGGAACACAGAGGCGTCTCTCAAACAACAGTCCACCATCAGAGGATAACGAGAACTCAGCCGTTTGCCCTGCCTCTGCTAGGCCACGTTTCTCAACCAGATAAGGATCGTTACTCTGAGCATCAATGATCTTCTGCCTCAAGGTCGGCTGTACCGTCAACTGGGCTAACTGCATAGTAACTGCCCCCACTGACACTGCAATCTCAGCCCGCTCGAGATCCCGATGCAATGGGGCCTGCCGGGTAATAAGTGCTGCTGAATGTGATACCTTCCTACTAAGAGCGTCCGCTACCACATTTGCCTTGCCTGGATGATACAGTATCTCACAATCGTAATCCTTCACTAACTCAAGCCACCTTCGCTGTCTCATATTCAATTCTTTCTGAGTAAAGAAGTACTTCAGGCTCTTATGATCTGTGAATATCTGTATCTTTTCACCGTATAAATAATGCCTCCATATTTTCAAAGCAAAAACCACTGCTGCCAACTCTAGATCATGTGTAGGGTAGTTCTGCTCATGACTCTTCAACTGACGAGACGCATAAGCGACCACCTTACCCTGCTGCATCAAAACACAACCCAGACCTTTCTTGGAAGCATCACTATAAATCACGTAACTGCCAGAACCATCAGGTACAGTAAGAACCGGCGCGGTAACTAGCTTTTGTTTAAGGGTCTGGAAACTGTCCTCACATGCCTTGCTCCAAACAAAAGGAGCTCCCTTTCTGGTCAACTGAGTAAGAGGAGTAGCTATACGGGAAAAGTTCTCCACAAACCGTCGATAATAGCCCGCTAAACCCAGAAAGCTACGGACCTCACTGACTGTGGAAGGTCGGGTCCAACCGGTGACTGCCTCTATCTTAGCTGGATCCACAGAGACTCCAGCCTTAGAAACCACGTGACCCAGAAAGGACACCTGCTTCAGCCAAAACTCGCATTTCGAGAACTTTGCATACAACTTATTTTCCCGAAGTGTTTGCAAAACCAAACGTAAATGCTCCTCGTGTTCGGCCTCCATCTTGGAGTATATCAAGATATCGTCGATAAACACAATCACAAAAGTGTCTAGAAACTCCCTAAACACTCTGTTCATCAAGTCCATAAACACTGCCGGAGCATTCGTCAAACCAAAAGACATTACAATAAACTCGTAGTGTCCATATCTGGAACGAAATGCTGTCTTCGGTACATCCTCATCCTTAATTCTCAGCTGATGGTATCCCGACCGAAGATCAATCTTAGAAAACACTGTGGCTCCCTGTAACTGGTCAAATAGATCGTCAATCCTGGGCAAGGGATATCTGTTCTTCACGGTTACCTTATTCAACTCCCTATAGTCAATGCATAGACGCATCGATCCGTCCTTCTTCTTAACGAATAAGACTGGCGCACCCCAAGGTGACACGCTCGGTCGAATGAATCCCTTATCAAGCAATTCCTGTAACTGTACCTTCAGTTCTTTCAATTCTGCGGGGGCCATTCTGTAAGGGGCTCTGGATATAGGAACCGTGCCCGGCTCCAACTCTATGGCAAACTCAACCTCCCTGTGCGGAGGCAACCCCGGAAGTTCCTCAGGAAAGACATCCGGATAGTCCCTCACTACTGGTTCTGATGACAGGGATACATCGGCCTCTCTAGTATCCACCACGCTCGCTAAGATACCCCAAGTACCCTGACTGAGCAGTTTACTGGCCCTGATGGCTGAGATTACCTGAGGCAACGACTTTGACCCTCCTCCCTTAAATTTAAAACTGGCCATCGAGGGAGGGTTAAACGTTACCTCCTTACGTGAACAATCTATACTGGCGTGGTTAACGGCCAACCAATCCATACCCAGGATTACATCAAAGTCCAGCATATCCAGAACTATCAGCGTTACTTCAATCACACGGCCTGATATCTCAATCTGGCATGCCTTCACCTTTTCTTTCGACAACATACATTCCCCGGAAGGAGTAGATACTGATAGAACATGGTGTAAGGGCTCTACCTCTAGGCGGGCATGCGACACAAATGCGGAAGAGATAAAAGAATGCGACGAACCCGAATCAAACAAAACTAAGGCGTAATGTCCCAACACTGGGAGCGTACCTGTCACTACTGTGCCTGCCTTCTCAGCCTCAGTCCTGTTGGTAGCAAAGACTCTACCCTGATGTGGAGCACCTGCTCCCTGATTCTGCGCGATCCCCGTGACTCTCAACGGGCATCTATCAGCTGTATGACCCTCTTGCCTGCACTTAAAGCAGGTCCTGGTCCCGAATAAGCAACGGCCCAGATGGTGCTTCCCACAAGTGGTACACAACGGCTTTTCTCTGGCAGCCTCCCCTGCCTCAAAAGGTTTCTGCTGGAAGCTGCGAAACTCACCACCTGGTCTGAAATTCCGCTGTGGCAATGGAACAGGCTGCTGTTCAGCCTTCCTCTTCTGTCCCGATGTCGAACCTCTACCAGCGGTCTTAGACGAGTTGGCCCTCTCCTGTAAACTGAGATCCACTGCCAGGCGCAGTGCATCGGCATGAGTAGCAGGTCTGAAAGCTCGGACCAAACCCTGAATGTCCAGTCTGAGGCCTCTAACAAACTTGTCAGCTCTGGCCGCCTCGGTCGCTATCATCTCGGGAGCGAAGCGGGATAACATGTCAAACTCCGCATCGTACTGCTCCACGGTCATGTCACCCTGCTCTAAGTTCAGAAACTCCTGCCGCTTGGCATCTCTCAAACTGGCGGAGAAGAATTTCGCATAGAAACTCTCCTTGAACTGCTGCCACGTGATCTGACTCACATCACCACCTAGCATCCTCTCTGTAGTCTCCCACCATGCAGTACCTCTGTCAGTCAACATAAAAACAGCACACTGAACCTTCTGATCCTCAGGGCATTTCATGTAACGGAATATGGTTTCCAAGGACGATAACCACATCTGAGCCCTGGTGGGGTCCTCCAAAGACCCATCGAACGTCGTGGGATTATACTTCCTGAAATCCCTCAGATGCTTAGCCTCTGCCGACAACTGATCCGGCACAAACTGGGGCGCAACTGGTACTGGAGCTGGAGCTGGAGCAGGAACTCGTGCTGGAGCTGGCGCTGGAGCTGGCGCCGGAGTTGGCGAGGCAGGCTTCTGCTGCTCCCGCATCTGCATAATCATATCTCTAAACCTCTGCTCCATGGCGGCTAGGTCCGCATGAGTAACTGGCGCAGCCGGGTCAGGGGCTTGGGCTACAGGCTGCACCTCAGGCTGAACGCGTCCTGCTCCCCTTCCTCGGCCTCCTCGGCCACCCCTACGTGCACCTCTCCTTGGTGGCATTTTCCTAACAACCACCAAACGATTCCTTTAGTCATAAATGGTAATTGAATTTGCAGTTTAACTTAGGTAAGGTAATGCATGTAGAGTTATACATATACTTTCATGAGAGCGTACCTGACGAGCGGCAAGGATCGTTTCAGCCATAAGGACACAAAACACAGACTCACATTATAAGTCAGTCTACAGAACCTAAAACTTAGGCTCTGATACCAACTGTGACGACCCAACTTTTCCGGACTAAGCTGAGGTCACTACCAAATATCGAAACTCGACCATTCAACATAAAATTTAAAACGGACCAGATACGATTCATTAAAACATTATAAACCTTACAAAAGACAGTTTCGGGCCCTATTTTTTAAATAATTCAAAAAAAATCACAAAATAAAATGTCAAGTCACCAGTCCAAAATCACAGTCAAAATATTCTGACAAAATACATAGCGGAAGCGAAAGAAAATCAGACGCGTCCATATGGCCTTCACGCGTCCTTCCTGCCTCTCGTCGGTCTGCCCCTCGCTGTACCCCTACCTGAAAAGTTAAAGAAGAGAAAGGGTGAGTATAAACATACCCAGTAAGGGACCCACTACTGGGCCCGTTAGGGGACAACAGTTAACTTCCTATTCGGGGGTACCCTACATATCAGTCTAGTGCTCCCGAAGGACGCACCTATCAGTCTAGTGCTCCCGAAGGATGCACATATCAGTCTAGTGCTCCCGAAGGACGCACATATCAGTCTAGTGCTCCCGAAGGACGCACATATCAGTCTAGTGCTCCCGAAGGAAGCACATATCAGTCTAGTGCTCCCGAAGGATGCACATATCAGTCTCGTGCTCCCGAAGGATGCACATATCAGTCTAGTGCTCCCGAAGGATGCACATATCCGTAAGGCACACTACCCCATAGATGAAGCTAACCGTTACCCCTCAGTCCGAACTAAACTGTCTACATCAATCACATCCCAACGACATTCATATCACAGTTCCGCCATAGGCTTTATCAGTCAGATAGTATAAGTTTAAACATCTACACCCTCAGTTGCTATATGCATTACCGATTCGCACACCAGTAGGGAAAAACCCTAGGTCCAATCAACTAACCAACCAAAACCGGACTCACGGTCCATCCCCGTCCAAATTCCATGAACCACATCCAGACCGGTGTTTACTACATACTGAACCATAACTTCAAAGTCCATCAACATAAAATCTCAATCCACAATTATCAGTCACAGTATATTTACATCAGACAGAATATAATATCAGTACTTAACAGCCAACACGTATACAGTTATTCAGTACAGTCACTAACGTGTAATTCCCTGTGAACTACTACGTTTTCAACCTGGACTCGGGGTCCAGTAGTAGGAAAACCCTTACCTGATACTCGGTTATGCCCCTCGATTGAATCCACGCTCAACAGATCAACCTAAACGAAAACACAACGGTTTTAGTTGATGACGTTAGTAGCAGTTGTTTTAAAAGGTTATCCGTTGACTTACCCAAGGAAAGGAAACTATCTCCAATCAGGTCTGCCGCGGAACCCGAGAACTTAAGCGTCAACTCTGTACTACCTTCAAGGGAGAAAAGTAGGGCCACATCTTAATCCAACATTCAAACTCGAATCGGACGAGGTAACATTAGGGAATTCATCAAAACAATCCTTACCGAAGACTCACCGTGAACCGAAGTGGAGGAAAGAAGGCTTAGGTGGCTCGGCTCGGCTCGGCTCAGCTCGGCTCGGCTCGGCTCGGCTCGGCTCGGCTCGGCTCGGCTCGGCTCGGCTCGGCTCGGCTTGGTTCGGCTCGCGGCTCGGCTCACTCGGCTCGCGGCTCAGCTTGGTTCGGCTCGCGACTCGGCTCACTCGGCTCGCGGCTCGGCTTGGTTCGGCTCGCGGCTCGGCTCACTCGGCTCGCGGCTCGGCTTGGTTCGGCTGGCGGCTCGGCTCACTCGGCTCGCGGCTCGGCTTGGTTCGGCTCGCGGCTCGGCTCACTCGGCTCGCGGCTCGGCTCGGGTTCGGCTCGCGGCTCGGCTCACTCGGCTTGCGGCTCGGCTTGGTTCGGCTGGCGGCTCGGCCCACTCGGCTCGCGGCTCGGCTTGGTTCACGCGGCTCACTCGGCTCGGCTGGAAACGGTTTCGGGTCGGGTCAGCTTGGAGCCGGGTCGGGTTGGCTTGGAACCGGGTCGGGTTGGCTTGGAACCGATTTAATCTTCACACTCCCGGCGGCGGAACGCGGCGGCGATGGCAGAGATGTTTTGCCCGGTTTCTTTCGTCGACGACGGTAATACGACGGCTGACGTTTTACCACCAAGGCAGAAACGGCCGACGGCTGGCCGTGCACGCGGAACTGAGAAGAAGGGTAGTCGGGGACGGCCGTCGCTGATGCCTCCCGCCGGTGATGTGCGAACACCGAAGTGGACGGCCGACGAAAACGCGCGGGCGACGTCTGAGTGCCGGATGAAGAAGCCGAAGAGAAGAAGAAGGCGAAGGAGAAGAGAAGATGGATGGCTCGGGTGGCGGTGGCGCGGCGTGAGGAAGGAGAAGGCGGAAGAGAAAGGAAAAATTTCGACGGGGGGGGGGGGGGGGGGGGTAGGCGGCGCGCACGGTAAGTTAGGGTTTTCTTTTTTTTTTCTTATATATATATATATATATATTAAATTAAATAATAATAATAATAATAATATTCAATAATAAATATTAATAATAATAATATAATTAATGTTATATTATTATTATATCACTTGCACTTTACATAAAACGAGAAAAATTTTACCTTAAATTTTCGGAGCGTTACATACATGATCTAGAACAACCAAATAACAATTTTAAAAAAAAAGAAAAAAAAGAAAGACGATGGAAAGAAATGCAGCGAAGACGAAAAGAAAGACGAAAGGGCGCAAAACTGGAATATTTAGAAAATGGGTAGCTTCATGAGTTTTGTTACACGGACCGTAAATATTTTAGTGGTTTATTATATTTAAGAAAATTTTCCTTTGGAAATATAGCAAAATATATTTATTAAAGGATAATTTTCATAAATGTAACAAAACACAAAATTATTGATGATCCTGGTAACAAAGCCCATGAATTTAGCCATTATTTTAACATTCTAGATTTGACCTTCCATCTTTCTTCTCCTCCTCGCTGCGATTTTTTTCATCGTCTTTCTCTTCTTTTTTTTTTTTCTGTTGTGATTTCTTTCTATGTCTTTCTTCTTTTTTTATGTCGTTTAAATTTGGATAACCAAATTTAAACGACCGTGTACAAAAAATAGCAAAATGTAAAAGATCGTGTATAAAGAATCTTCTTTTCCTCTTCTTTTTTACGTCATTTAAATTTGAGTAACTAAATTTAAATGACCGTGTACAAAAAGTAACAAAATTTAAAAGATTGTGTATAAAGAATATTGAAAAAATCATTTAGATTGGAGTAGCCAAATGTAAACGATCGTGTAAAAAAAATAAATGATCGCGTAAACAAATCTAAACGATCGTGTACCAAAAGAATTAAAAAAAAATCGTTTAGCCAAATTTAAACGATCATGTACCAAATTTTGAGCCAAATCTAAACGATCGTGTACCCAAATTTAACTATCGTGTAACAAAACTAAACGATATAATTGAAAAAATAAATTGTAGCCAAATCTAAACTACCAAATCTAGATGATCGTGTACCAAACAAACAATAGATAAATCTAAATGATTGTGTAACAAATATATTATGAGCGCGTTGTTGACGAGACGTTTTTGGTATTTTCCACGGTGGGTTTGTGGGTTTTTTTCGTTTTCGTAATTGTTCTATACATAGTAAATATTTTGTTCCTTTGCTATATTTTTTAAAAGACCCATTTATTAAACTCTATATACTATTTAAGTTCTTTTTGTTATATTTTATAAATAGTTTCAATATTTTGCTATTCATGACAATTCTTCAAATAAAATATAACACTTTGGGATTAGAATTTAATGAATTATAATTAATGAATGATAATCTAACAAGGAAAATTATTGTAAACGCAAAGCTATGGAAAATATTTAAGAAATATTAAAAACTTTCAAATTCTATTGATAATTTATATTTTGTTAGTTTTAAAAATGCATCGCTTAGTTATAACTATTAAAAAGTAAACTCATATAATATTAGGCATAATGATAATAACTTAGCTACCTGTATAATTTATTCGTGAATTAATTGTTTTAATGCATCAATACTTTTGGTTAAAAACAATAATACTTTTAGTTCAAAACAAGGCATACACTTGGTTGCCCACGGAAAATGATATCAGAATAGCATGAACAAAAATTATGTTTGTACTTAAATTATGAAATTAAGCATGAAAATCTTATATACTTTTAATTGAACGGTAGATATCATTCAAGATATTAATAAAAGTTAACTAATTAAAAATCAATAATAATTTTAACTAGAAGTATTTAAAAAATTGAGTAATTTATTATTAAACTTAATATAGTGAAATCGTCAAAAATGACAAAATTGACATGATACTTTCAAAATATAATAAAACATTATATTCTATCAATGATAGATATTGATAAATATCGGTATCTATCTATGACATCGATAGATACCGATAAAAGTCTATTGATATGTATCAATATCCATTGATGATAGAATCTAAAATTTTGCTATATTTATTTTGATTTATTTGACTATATTTAAAAATGCGCCATTAATATATTTGATTAACATCAACAAGTTATAATCTAATATTTAACTAATTAATAAACTACAACATTAGTAATTTCAATTTTAATTAAATAATATAAGAAAGTACATTTTAATAAGGGATTTTTTCAAAAATATAACAAAGCGGCAAAATATTTACACCTTGAAAAACAAAGTGAGATAATCAAATAAACCTCTAGTTAATTCTAAAATATTTAATAGTTGCAATAGCTAGAAGGACAGTAGAAGAAAATAACACTATGAACTTCGGTAACCCAGTTCGACAAATGTTTCCTACGTTTGGGGAGCTACGCAGAGCCTTAATGAGTAATATTATTATAATTCACACTAGTCAATATACATCAATACATCAAATGATCTCTGCTCAAATATATGACTATTTTAACATGCTTATTAGCTTAAGACTTTAGGCTTCTCCTGAAAGAGTGAATCTTCTTGACAATGTCTTCATACTCCCCTTGAGTTTAAGGTGACCACTTTGATCACAGCTTTGTCTTTCACGTTACTCACCATAAGAGTCAGCACAGTTCAACATGTTGATACCATAGATAAAAGGTCGCACTACCTTCTTTACGCTCATAGCTACTGTGACAAAATACTCGACTAATCTTCTACAGGAGATTATTATTTTTTTCACCGTACCGAACCCACATGTTCCATGTAAATTACTTCAGATATAATCACAAAAAGATATTGATATAGGATTCCTACAAAGAAAGGAAGATATTTTATCTTTTTGGAAATTAAATAACTTATTAATAAAAGATAATCTCATAAAATCTTTTTGACAAAAACCCAACAAACTCTCCATTTTGTCAAAACGAGGAGATTTCTTTTCAAGTTCAAGATAGCAGTTCTCTGATACTTTATCGATCATTACCTATCCATGATCAGCCTCATAATAGATCATCAGATCAACACATTCAACAACAGACTCATTCACAATAGGTCAACACATTCAACAATAGAGTAGCCAACCAATTTTGAAACATATCATTTCATTTCACTAAATTGTAACCATCATAACAGTAGCAAAAAGAAATAAACGTCATACTAACTTCAATAGTCCAACAAAAATTCAAAAGAAGAAACATCTTTAAAAGAAACTTCAAAACAACATCACAGCTTCAACTTCAACAAAAAAAAAAAAAAAAAAGAAACAGCTTCAACCAATTCCAACTCCTGTCTACCATACTACTCCCCCTTTGAATAGAAAAGAAATATTACTCTTGATCTTGAGCCTCGATGCTAGAGGAAAGGTATCAGCGTTTTCAAATGATAAATAAGCGAACCAACCACCAAATGCCTATTAGAGAGCAAGTTAATAGATGTAGAGAGAGCGCGAGACTCAGCTGTAAGTGTATTTATAATTCTGGAGGCAAGTCTCGATGAACGAAGAAGACTTCACAGTTTCATCATTGCAAATCTGATAGAGAAATGTCCATAAAACGTCATACACACTGGAAGCATGTGAAGAAGGAAACCAGTTAGCAATACCAATCTTATGAAGAATGACATATTTTACACTGAGAGATACAGCTGGAATGCCATTCACATGCCAAGAGAAGTATTTATAATAACATTTACATCTGGTTCAACATTGTCGGGTGCACAAGTATCAGTAGGTTTAACATGTACATCAACATCAGTAGGATTCTGATTTGCAAGAGAAGCAAAATTTCCACACAAATTCTCAATAGATTCACCAACAGGATTAGAGTTAGGAACTGAATGCTGATCATCAACTAAAGGATCGACCCAAATCAAAGACCTAACTGGTGGAGAGCGTCCAGATTGACAAGCTTCTTTATTTAACACAGGAGGATCACCGAGCGTTGGAATAATAATTTCTTCATAGGATGAGCTTTCATGAGAATGAACTGAAGTAACAAGATCAGCAGTTCTAGAAGGTTCAACATTTGATAATAACCCTTTCCTTAACAATCTGGCTAAGGGAACATCATCACGCCCATCCAAATCCATCTCAGAAATATGAGACTCAAAAACATTTGGTGCAGTTTCAACATCCTTAGCAGCACTATGAGCAACATTCTCAACATGCATAGATAAAGGAGAACTTTTAGAAATATTCACCTGAATTTTTTTTGATGGTAGGTGATATGGTCTTCACGTGGGAGTGCTTTTGAAAAGGCGACCCCTCATCCGCACACCATGCATGTTAGTTTGAGAAACAAGAGCCTTATCAACGGCTTTGGACGAATGAGTTTGATAGTTTCCTTTTCGAGTATTCGCCATTGTTGACTTCGAAGGAATAACAATAGTCGAATCTTCAAGAAAATGTGTACTCTGAGTTTCTAAAGATGAACAATCGTCTTTGAAGCTCAGAAGTCTTAAAATATCAAACATTTCTCGCTAAAAAACGATGTGCCCTTTATTAATGCCTATTACGGTGCTAACATGCCCATTGAACCTGATCACGATTTCTTTTCTCCGCCTTTTTCGAAATAATAATAGTAATAAAAAAAATTAAATTTTACATACTCTTAAACTAGCTCTAAAATGCTCAAATGAATTTGCATCTAGTGGTTTAGTGAATATATCTGCCAATTGTAGATTCGATCGAATATGTTCAAGTGTAATAATTTTATTTTCGATAAGCTCTCTGATAAAATGATGCCAGATGTCAATATACTTTGTGTGACTATGCTGAACTAGATTTTTGGAGATTTCAATAGAACTCATGTTATCACAATATAGTGTCATAATATTCTGTTGAATACCATATTTCTGCAACATATGCTTCATCCACATAAAGCTGAGTACACCAACTTCCTGTTGCAATGTATTCAACCTCAGCTGTAGAAAGTGATACACAATTCTATTTTTTAATAAACCAGGAGATTAAATTGTTTCCTACAAATAAACATCCCCCATAAGTGCTTTTCCTGTCATCTGAGCATCTAGCCCAACCGACATCACAATATTCAACAAGGATGGAATTTGTGTCATAAGAGTATAGGACTCCAAAATCGCTTGTTCAATGAACATATTTGATTATTTTTTTGACTGCAGCTAAATGTGAAGCACAAGGATGAGATTGAAACCGAGCACATATACCAACAGCATAAGCAATATCAGGTCTGCTAGCTATTAAATATAGTAGACTCCTGATCATGCTTCTGTATAACTTGTGATCTACAATCGCACCAGTAGTATCTTTAGTGATTTTGACATGTGTCGCAGCTGGATTCCTTTTTTGTTGAGATTTTTCAAGGCCAAATTTTCTAAATATATTCTTGGAATATTTCTTCTGATTGATAAAGATGTCCTCCTTTTTTTGCTCGATCTGAAGACCCAGGAAACATGACAGTTCACCAATCATACTCATCTCAAATTCTGATTGCATGATATTAACGAAACTTTCAACAAGTTCTTTAGGAAAACCTCCAAATATAATATCATCTACATAAATTTGTGCAACAATCAGATCATTGTTAGATCTATTTACAAATAATGTTTTGTCAGCACCTCCTCTAAAATATCCCTTATGGCCAAGATAAACAGTTAATCATTTATACCAAGCTTTCGATGCTTGCTTTAACCCATATAGAGCTTTATTGAGCTTATAAACATGCTACGGATACTTGAGATCAATAAAGACCTTTGGTTGGGCAACATAAACTTCTTCGTTCAAGTATCCATTTAGAAAGGCACTCTTGACATCCATCTAATATAATTTAAACTTACGAATGCATGATATATTGAGTAAGAGGTGTATAGCTCCGAGTCTTGCAATAGATGCAAAGGTTTCATCAAAATCAACTCTTTCTACCTGTGCGTAACCCTGAGCCACCAATCATGCCTTGTTTTTGGTTACATGTCCTTTCTCATCAGTTTTATTTTTAAAGATCCACTAGGTGCCTATAATATTTGCTCTATCAGGTTTAGAAACCAATGTCCACATATTGTTTCATTTAAACTGAGTAATTTTTCCTATATTGCGTTTATCCAGAATTCATCTTTAAGAGCTTCATTCACAGACGTAGATTCAATAGCTGAAGTATAACACAAATCAACAATAATTTTTGTATAGTCCAACTTGTCCTTCTTTCTAGTGGTAACGCCCGCTGAAGGATCTCCAATTATTGAACTTGAAGGATGATTCTTATGGACATGTGAAGATGGAATAAGTTCAAGTCTCCTCAACTGTTACTTCATTCGAAGTTGAATTTAAGCCATCTTCAAAGTTATTTATACTTGTATCGGCTATAGGAATGTCAACAACAGTAGCTTCAGGGACCATAGTAACTTTAGGTGCTAGTTCATCATCATCATCAGTTCATTTATATGTGTGCTCAGAATCATTCGCAACCACATTAATCATTTCCACAACCATTTTGGTTCTATTATTGAACACTCTGTATGCCAGACTATTTTGTGGATAACCAAGAAATATTCCCTGTTTCGATTTAGCATCCCATTTTCTATGATACTCTCTGTCAGCGAGGGTGTTGCAAGTACTACAAAAAACATGAAAGTATTTGACATTAGGTTTCCTACCCTTCCATAACTCATATAAAGTGATAGTTGTTTCAGAATGAGTAGTAATTCTGTTGTGAATATGACACGTTGTATTAACAGCTTCAGTCAAAAAATGCAACGACAAAGATTTAGCATGAATCATGACTTGAGCTATCTCTTGTATGGTTCTATTTTTCCTTTCTACTACTCTATTTTGCTATGGAGTTAACGGAGCCGAGTATTCATAATGTATACCTTCCATCTCATAGAAATAATTCAGTTCTTCATTTTCAAATTTCTTTCCATGATCACTCATCATTTGAACAATATTCTTTCCCTTTTCACGTTGCAAACTCAAACATAAAATGATGTAGACTTTTGCAGTATCAGATTTTCCTTTGAGAAACCTTATGGTGAACCGAGAAAAATCATCCACAACTACAAACCCATACTTCTTCCCTCCAAGACTCTCAGTTTGCATAAAACTCAAAAGATCCATGTGTAACAATTCTAAAACTTTGTTTGTGTAACACTCATTCACACTTTTGTGAGAAGCTTTGATTTGCTTCTTAACTTGATAGTCGCAACAAAATTTGCTTTTTGAGTCAATGTTTAGAATTCCTATGACAACCTCATTTTTTACAGCTTTATCAATAGTCCTTAAACTGACATGTCCCAGTTTTCTATGCCATAGCCAAGTCTGATCTTCTTTGATTTAGTGATAAACAATAGAATTGTTGGATATCCAATGGTAGCAATTATCAACCTGTTTACAGCAATGCATAAGAACTTTTTCATTTTCATCAGTCACTACACAATTGTCTTTACTGAAATTTACATTGTAACCCTGGTCACATAGTTGCCTAACACCAATTAGATTTGCCTTGAGTCTTTCAACATATCTAACATCATTTAGATATGGTAGATTGTTTTTCACAATATTACCTTTTTGCTATGATTCTCCCTTTCGGGTCATCTCCAAAGGTAAAATGTCTAGATGCACACTCCTTTAATTCAGAAAAGAAAGATCTATTTCCAGTCATGTGCCTATAACATCCACTATCAAAATACCAAGCATCAGTTGAGGCTTGAATTGTTGTAAAAGCAATATTACAATTTTCTGATTGCTTTACTCTTTAAACCTTATAACTCCTCCTTCCATTTTGATTGAGAGAATTAGATTTACACCTCTGAGAACGATTACTAACCTTTCGTTCATAAAGTCTATCTCTCTGTAATGAATAGCAGAAAGGTCTAATATGTCCTCTCTTGCCACAGTAATGACAAACCCAACTAGTAACTTTTGGTAAAAAGCTAATACCTTTTGTTGTAGCAAGTAGTTCTGATTTGATATTTACTGAAGCAGGAACAAACTTTTTCCCAGTTGTTTGATTAGTGTTCTTTACTGATGAATCAAAAGCAATACCATATCTGTTAGAGCTAGACTGTCCTAAACTCAATATTAGATCTAAATTTTTAGACCCTGAATTTAACAATTTTCTTGATTTCATTGTCTAATCATATTCATTCTCGACTTCCCTAAGTTTTAGTTTCAGTGAAGATATGATATACAATAATCGTTCATTTTCTTCCATAAGATCTTGAATCTTTTCTTTCTGTATAGCTCTAGCTTCAAAATCTTCTTTCCATAGAACTTTAAGCTCCTCAAGAGACAACTCATTATCACTGTTTTCTTCAAAATTTTCTCTTTCGTCTTCAGAATTTGTTTCGGTAATATTTAGTATGAAAGCATTTGTGCTACTATCATCTTCTTCACTATCATCAATTTTCTTTTGCTTTCTAAAAAACATGGGACATTCAGCCTGATAATGACCAACTCCCCCACGTTCTTTACACCTAAAAATTCTACCTTCACCATCCACTTTTCGACCATAGTCACCATCCCTTCTGTTTGAGCTTTCATTAAATCTTCTGTTATTATTTTGACCATCTCTTCTTCGATAATTTGTCAGATTTCTAAAGTTGGATCCTGTAGCATTCAAATTTTTTAACTTATTGACTACCTTAGAAAACTGTTTCGTAAGAAGGGTTATAGATTCGTTCATATTTGCTTCACTTTTAGACTAATTAACTGTTGTCACTTCTTCATATATTGATTTAAAAGCAATGCCATTGCCTTTCTTATTATCTCTGTTTGATATAGCCATTTTGAATGTAAGCAGAGACCCAAACAACTCATTTAGACTTAATTTAGTTATATCATGTACGCTTCCTTTATAGTTGTAACCTTCATGTTAAATTTTCCAGGTAACGATTGTAGCACCTTATGCACTATCTTGGATTCAGGAATCTTTTCTCCAAGAAGTAACAATTCATTTTCTATTTCCAGACCTCTCTCATTGTATTTTGATATAGATTCATCTTCTGACATTTAAGGCTTCAAACTTTGATGTCACTAACTATAATTTGGATATTTTAACTTTCATAGTGCCTTCATAAGCGACTTTTAGTATTTTGCACACATTTTTGGCTGAAATACAAGAATTAATTAGTTTGAACACATTGAAATCAACACCATTAAATATAGCATTGAGAGCTCTAGCATTCTCAACTGACACTTGTTCTTCAGCATCAGTCTAGTCGAATTCTGATTTTGGAACTGATACACCATCTATAGTGACCATCAGTGGTTCATATCCAGTCACAAGAGCTCTCCACACTCTCCCATCTAAAGTTTTAATAAACGAAACATTACAAGCTGTCACAACCACTCCCGAACTACCTACTAGCTTAGACCGAAAGACGGCGTGAAGCCGATCGACATCGCTTTCCTTTATCGATATCTGTCGACTCTGTTGAATTCTTAAACGTGATAAACTTGCTAATCTAGAATATAAACTATTATACACACGACACAACATAGCAGAATCTAGACTAATCATATACATACATGAAGTGTAGCCTGGAAATAACTGATTTCGCAAGTAAACTTGGAGACACCTTAACCAAAACATAACCAACAAAGGTTTACACAACCGCAACTCCTAGAGCTGACACAAACTGTAGAGTATCTATATCAGACAAAGACATATGTAAAACTCTAACCAAGTGCTGGTTTGATATTGGAGCTTCAGCAAATTAAGGGAGTCTATCAGGCATCGGGAACTCGATCTCTACATCGAAAGTGGGTAAAAAATTTGGAAGGGTAAACTATAAAGCTCAATGAGTTACTCAGTTTAAAACTATAAATTTAAAATTAAGAGCATGTGAAAACTTTATACATATAAATATATTTATACAAGTCGTATATATGAACGTATAATAGTAAGAATAACTTTCTCAAATACTCAGCATATACGTCACTAAAATCTAGCAAGGCATATCAAGTATATCAAAACATTTTAACTAACATGACATCTACGTTGTGTAGGACACGTCCAGTACAACCAACGTTTACAAGCTTTACGATGTAGTGGGACCCGTCCAATACTTCCATCGTCTTTGTCATAGTGGGGTCGCCTAACATTCACGACAGCATCGTTGTTATGGAGTACACTCAACGTCAATAATGGAAAAGTAACCTGTGTGCACACGGTATTCTCTAGCCTCAAGCTCAAGATCTCAGCATGTAGTTAATGAAAATTTCATAAATCGTCTAAAAATATTAAAACATGCCTGCTTATCATTATCTTGCACAAAGCTCAATATTTACTCAGCTCGTTCATGAAAAACTGTATTCCTTAAAACGAAACTTGCTAATTCATGCTTTGCTAGAAACATTGTAGTTCAAATACTTTCCATAGATTCAATATTCACGTGCTAGCATAAATTTTTATTAAGAAATCTAGTCTCGAAATTTATACTTGAAAACAGTTTTGGAATTCAAATAATTTTCATAGCTTTGTTAATACATGTGTAACGCATTCAATCATAAATCACAATTATGGAAAATATTTTGAAAACTAGTTTTATCACTCACAGTCTTGGGCAAGGTCCTTGGTCTTACAAGCTCAGTTAAATTCTTCTCAACCTGTCAACAACCAAACCGAGTATTAGAATCCTAAAGATTCTACTTTTCTAAATATATACTTAACATGTCGCATTAAATATATACTTAACATGACGCTCACGAAATCAAAGCTTAAGAAATAAAATCCTAATTGAACAACTCTCTGCAATTTCTACATTTCTAACACAAACTTCAAATGACCATAACTCCCTCAATACGTAACTAAAATGAGTGTTCTTTATGTCAAAATCTATATTTTGATATTCTCTATAATTTATCTGAAGGTATGTAACCCATATTCTCAATTGAAAAGCTTAGAAATACCACAAAACAAAACCACTCTAAAATCACACTCTCTACAGACCTTCAACTTGTCCCTGTAATTTAACACATTTCTAGTAATAATTGGCTCTTAGCATCTTTATAAAAGTTATAGGAAATTGAATAAGCTTTCTAACCATATCAATTAAAGATTTTAACTCAACATATACACACTGGAAAACTAAAAAAAATAAGAGATCTCTGATTTCGCATGGAAAACACCTACTCTATCTTCTCTATCAAATATCACCCAATTAACAACAAAATTGACTCAAATATCCTTCACAAAAATTATTCAAAAATGAATTGGATTTCAGGAAATGCAAACCTCGCCTTTTATTTCTTCTTGAGAAGCTCAAATCGAAATAAAAATCAGAAGTGTGTAGAGTGGGTCAAAATCTACCATGTTGAAACTTCCGTTGAGTTTTTGCCCTTCTTCTTCAACCTTAGAGCTAAGAAATCTTCTTCATCTTCCTTAAATCACTCAAGATACTGATGAATATTTGAAGAAAATTGATAAGCGGTGGAGAGGAGACTGCCCGAGAGAGAAGAAGAAGAAGAAAGGAAAAAAAAATCCCTTCTCACTTTCTTCTTTCTTTCCTTTTATCTTTTCTTGTCTTTTTCTTTTTCTTTTTTTTTTAATTTAAAAAAACATTTAATTAATTATATAAAGTAAATAATATACTTAATTTCCATTTTTTCTTTTATATATATAAAAAGAGATAATAATCCAAAAAGAATTTCGGGTTTACAACTTACCTCCCCCTTAGAAAATTTCGTCCTCAAAATTTAGATGTCCTTAACTAAAAAGTGTCGGGTATCTCTTCTTTATTTGATCTTCTGGTTTCCAAGTTGCCTCATCCACTCCGTGGTGTCTCCACAAAACCTTTATGAGTGGAATCGTATTGTTTCTCAAAACTTGTTCCTTTCTGTTGAGGATCTGAATTGGTTTTTTATCATAACTAAAATATTCTTTCAATTCAACTGGTTGTTCTCGCAACACATGTGATGGATCTGGTATATATTTCCTTAACATGAATACATGAAAAAGCATCATGTATTCGAGCAAGTTCTATTGACCATTCAAGTCTATAAACTGCTGGTCTCGCTCGTTCTGTTATTTGATATGATCCAATATATCTAGGACTTAACTTACCTTTCCTTCCAAAACAAATACCACCTCGCGATGGAGATAACTTCAAGAAAACTTGATCTCTAACTGGAAATTCTAAGTTTCTTCGTCACCTATCTGCATAACTTTTCTATCGATCTTGGGCTATTCTTAGGTTTTCTCTGATTAATTTAATATTGTTTATCGTAATCTGAACCAACTCAGTACCTACCAGCACACAGGAGTTCTACATGGTATGCCATATAAGGCCTCATATGGTGCCATACCGATGCTAGACTAATAGCTGTTATTACAAGCAAACTCCATAAGTGGCAAGTGGGTATCCCAACTTCTCTTAAACTGAAGGACACATTCTCTCAACATGTCCTCTAAAGTTTGGATGGTCCTCTCAGACTGACCATCTGTCTGGGGATGAAATAATATACTAAACTTTAGCCCTATTCTCATTGCTTTCTGCAAACTAGGCCAAAATTTAGAAGTAAACCTTAGATCCCTATTTGAAATTGTGGACACTGACACTCCATATTGACTTACGATCTTATCGATATATAACCTAGCTAGTTGGTCTAACGTAGATGTCGGTCTATTCGGTAAAAGTCGTGCTGTCTTGGTGAGTCTGTCTACTATCACCCATATTCCATTATGTCCACTGGATGTATGAGGTAATCCAAACAGAAAATCCATAGCAATATACTCCGATTTCCACTCTTGCACTGGCAAAGGATTAAGAAGTCCTCCTAGACTCTGTCTCACTGGTTTAACCTGTTGATAAATCAAACATCTATCAACATATTTAGCTATCCCTTGCTTCATTCCAGGCCATCAATAAGTCTTCTTTAAAGTTTTGTACATCTTGGTGCTACCGGGATGCATAACGCAAGCTGGACTGTGAGCTTCTTCTAGGATAGCATCCTTAAGCTCATTGATATTTGAAACACATAATCTTCCCTATTTAACAATGGCTCCATTTGTTCTCAGTTCAAACTTCACCTCTAAGCCTTCCTTGGATTTTCCAAGCTTCTTCCGTAAATTACTGTCCTCTGACTATCTTCTCACAATCTCAGCTACTAGAGAAGACCGAACCTGAAATTAAGCTAAAAGACTTCCTAAATCCTCCACAGTCACTACTGCCTTGGAACCTCTTAACTCACTCAACAAAGATACTCGAATACCACACAAAGCACTCTTTGGAAGTCTTGATTCCTACTTAATGCATCCGCTACTATGTTAGCCTTATCTGGATGGTACTCTATAGTACAATCATAATCTTTAATCAGTTCTAGTCATCGCCTTTGTCTTAGATTTAGCTATTTTTGATAAAGAAAAAATAGACATCAGACTCTTATGATCTGTGAAAATATGGCACTTTTCTCCAAACAAATAGTGTCTCCAGATCTTCAGTGCTAAAACAACTACCTCTAACTCAAGATCATGGATAAGGTAATTACACTCATGTTTCTTCAATTCCTTGAAGCATAAGCTATTACCTTTCTATCTTGCATAAGCACACAACCTAATCCTTGCCTCGAAATGTCACAATAAATCACATAGTCCTTCCATGTTATAGGAAGTGCCAGAATAGGTGTTGTGACTAATCTCTTCTTTAATTCCAGAAAACTTTGTTTGTGTTTATCTGACCACTCAAACTTAGCATTATTCCTTGTCAAAGCTGTCAAGGGTAATACCAATCTTGAGAAGTCCTCAATAAAACATTTATACTATCCTTCCAAACCTAGGAAACTACGTACTTCTGTCATCCTGGTTGGTCTTTTCCAATTGACTACCACTTCCACTTTTTGCAGATCGACACTAACTCCTTTTGCTGAAACTACATGTCCAAGAATACTACTTGTTCCAATAAGAACTAACATTTGTTGAACTTAATGTACAACTGCTTATCACGTAGAATCTATAGAACAATCCTCATATGTTCCTCATGGGCTTCCCTGTCAATTGAGTAAACTAGTATATCATCAATGAACACGATCAAAATCTGATCTAAATACTGATGGAAGATCCTGTGCATAAGATCCATGAAGACCGCCGACGCATTCGTTAAACTGAATGGCATAACTCGAAACTCATAGTGCCGATACCTCGTTTTGAATGTTGTCTTAGAAATATCCGATTTTTTAACTTTCAACTTGTGGTATCTTGACCTTAAATCAATCTTAGAGAACAATCCTGCTCCCCTTAGCTGATCAAATAAGTCATCAATGCATGGTAAAGATACTTGTTACGTATTGTAACCTTGTTTAACTGTTTATAGTCAATACATAATCCGAGGGTACCATCTTTCTTTTTCACAAATAGCACTGGTGCTTCCCAAGGTGATACACTAGGCTTGATGTATCCCTTGTCAACCAGTTCTTGTAACTACACCTTCAGTTCTTTAAGCTCGCTCAGAGCCATTCTATACGATGGTTGTGAAATAGGTGTTATCCCTGGTAACAATTCAATATTGAACTCGATCTCTCTATCAGATGGCAAACCTGACAGATTGTCTAGAAATACATCAAGGAACTCTTTCATCACAGGAACATCTTCAGGCTTCAACTTTTCTTTCTGTACTTCTACCACGTGTGCAAGAAACGCTATGCAAACTTTCCTTAGCAATTTCTCAGCTTTCAAAACTGAGTTTAAACTCTTAGTTATGATCTTCCTCATACCTCTAAAAACCACTACAACAAAGACTGGTTTTCTGAAAACCACTTCCTTCCTATTGCAATCTATAGATGCATAGTGAGTAAAAAAGAAATTCATTCCCAAAATTACATCTAACCTTTGTAACTCTAGTGGTAGCAAATCCAGTAGCATACATATACCTTCCACTAAAACCTCACAATTATGCAACATCTCACTGACAAGTAAAACATCACCAACTGGTGTGTATATAGCTAACCCTTCAGATATAGGATCTAGCATCCTATACAACTTAGTCAGAAATATACTAGAAACAAAGGAATGCGTAGCACCTGGATCAAATAAAACAACTACAGGTACATTACAAATAAGAATTGTACTAGTAATAATGTTTGGTGCATCCTCCTCTTCTTGTTGAGTCATAGCATAGACCTTTCCCTTTTATCTTGCACCGCTGGTGCCCTCTATTGGAACCACTAAAACTCTCGATTGCTCAACTGTCTAGGACCCAACACCTTGATCTCTCTAAACTGTCGTGTTCAACTGTGGGCAATCTTTCTTGGAATGTCCTAGCTGTTCAAACTGGTAACACACATCGACACCCACTAAACACTTCGATGATTTCTGCCATAACTCGTGCATGGGGTTCGCTTGACTGTACTAGCAACGGACTCCTGACCTGGCTGCGGTCTTACTGTTGATCTATTAGAGTGACTAGGTATTCTTTGGCTCTACCTTTGAAAGACACTACCACAACTCATGTTCCTTGATGCTTGGCCTCTAGTCCGACTCTTAAAGTCTTGACGGCCTGAAATATTTACCCCAGGTGTGAACCTCCACTGCTCATGACCTCTAAACCCGCTAGCTGCTGAAGCCCCACGACTAAGCTCCACTGCTGATTTCTCTTCTTTTATACTCTGCTTCACATGAAGGCAGTCTCTACTAATTGAGAAAAAATCTATCCACTTAGCAATGACTGTAACTGGGGTACGTATTTCAAAATGCAACCCTCTTTCAAACCTTCGACACCATCACTCTCAGATGCCACGATACATTAGCATACCATAAAAGCTCGGTATACTTTCTCTCGTACTCTGCCATTGAAAGTGATCCTTTTTTCAACCTCATAAACTCATCCCTCTTGGCCTCGCAATATGTGCTGGGATAATACTTATCTTCGAATATGCCTCTAAAAGTCTGCCAGTTTAAAGTACGTGCATCACTGCACCTCGCTAATATGGATTTCCACCATCCTTCAGTCTCCTTCTGTGACAAAAATGAGGCCAATCTGACTTTTCATTGCTCAAGACAATTCATCACGTCAAAACATTTTTCAAGCATATTCAACTAATCATCTGCATCAGCTGGATCTGTGGAACCCTCAAACACACCGTAGCCCCTAACTTCTTCAACCGTTCAATTTCGTATGCCTTTTCTGGATCACTAGGCTCTGCTCTCTCTGGCCTTCTTATCTCCTGTGCAGTTCTCACAAATCGCTCGTTTCCTGCCCCAACTGAACTCTTGGGGGATTAGATTACCTTATAGACTGACCTTGGGTAGGACCTTGCATCCCGTTCTGATTCTGCTTGCGTCTTCTGCTAGTACGTGGTGGCATGACTCCTATAATATGTCAGCACATTAGACATACTATAGATACTTAACTCATGCATGATACTAAATGTCTACTCACAATTTAGACGTAACTGGACTTAATTCTACCCTTACTTAGACCATACTTCACTGGTTTCCTCTAAATTAACTAACTTCCAACTATTTACTTTCAAGTTTCTTCTTAGAGCTAACTGCTCTGTCTTAATACCCATACACCCCCTCCCAGACTACCTGCTAACTTAAATCGAAAGACAGCGTGAAGTTGATCGACATTGCTTTCCTCTACCGATATCTGTCGACTCTATTGAATTCTTGAACGTGATAAACTTGCTAATCTAGAATATAAACTATTATACATGCAACACAACATAGCTGAACCTAAACTAATCATATACATACATGAAACTGATTTCGCAAGTAAACTTGGAGACACCTTAACCAAAACATAACCAACAAATGTTTACACAACCGTAATTCCTAGAGCTTACACAAACTGTAGAGTATCTATATCATATAAAGACATATACATCATAACATAACAGACTCTATGTACAACTCTAACCACGTACTGGCAATCGATATTGGAACTTCAGCAGACTAAGGCAGTCTATCAAGCACCGAGAACTCGATCTCTTTCTCAAAAGTGGGTAAAACATTTTGGAAGGATAAACTATAAAGCTCTATTTGTGACTTAGCTTAAAACTTTTAAATTTAAAGATAGGAGCACATGAAAACTTTACACATATAAATATGTTTATATAAGTTGTAAATATAAACATATAATAGCAAGAATTACTTTCTCAAATACTCAGCATGTACGTCATTGAAATCTAGCAAGACATATCAAGTATATCAAAACATTTTAACTAACATAAAAAATCTACGTTGTATAGGACACGCCCAGTACAACCAACGTTTACAATCTCTACGATGTAGTGGGGCTCGCCCAGCACTTCCATCGTCTTTGTTGTAGTGGGGCTCGCCCAGCACTCACGACAACATCGTTGTTATGGAGTAAATATCACCTAATTAACAACAAAATTGACTCAAACATCCTTCACGAAAATTGTTCAAAAATGAATTTGCTTTTAGGAAATGCAAACCTCACCTTTTAGTTCTTCTTGAGAAGCTCAAACCGAAATAAAAACCAGAAGTGTGCAGAGTGAGTCAAAATCTACCATGGTCGAAACTTCCGTTGAGTTTTTCCCCTTCTTCTTCAATCTTAGAGCTAATAAATCTTCTTCATCTTCCTTAGATTACTCAAAATACTGATGAATATTTGAAGGAAATAGATAAGCAGTGGAGAGGAGGCTGCCCGAGAGAGAAGAAGAAGAAGAAAGGGAAAAAAAAAAAATCCCTTCCCACTTTCCTCTTTCTTTCCTTTTATCTTTTCTTGTCTTTTTCTTGTCTTTTTATTTTATTTAACAAAATTTTTTAACTAATTATATAAAGTAAATAATATAATTAATTTCTATATTTTTTCTTTTATATATATAAAAAGAAATAATAATCCAAAAAGAATCTCGGGTTTACGAACCAAATTCGACAAATGTTGCCCACGTTTAGGGAGCGGTGCATAACCCTGATGAGTAATATTATTATGATTCACACTAGTCAATATACATCAATACAACAAACATGCTTATTAGCTTAAGACTTCAGGCTCCCCCTGAATATATGAGTGAATCTTCTTGATAATGTCTTCATACTCCCCCTGAGTTTAAGGTGACCACTTTGATCACATTTTCGTCTTTCACGTTACTCATCATAAGAATCATCACAGATCAACAATGTTGATACAACAAATAAAAGGTCACGCTACCTTCTTTACGCTTACAGCTATTGCGACAAAACACTCAACTAATCTTCTGCAGGAGATTATTATTTTTTTCGTCGTACCGAACCCACGCGTTCCATGTAAATATATAAATTACTTTAGATATAATGACAAAAATATATTGATACAAGATTCCTAAAATAAAAGAAGATCGTTTATCTTTTTGGAAATTAAATAACCTATTAATAAAAGATAATCTCATAAAAATTTTTTGACAAAAACCCAACACACTGTATGGAACAATTCAAAAACTGAAAATATTCATAAGCCCACAATGAAAAATACCAAAAACGTCCTGTCAACCACGCCGTCAACAACGAAGGTAATATTTGGTACACAATCGTTTAGATTTGGCTATTATTTGGCACACAATCATTTAGATTTGGTCATTTATATTTTGGTAGTCAAATCTAAACGATTTTTTTTTTCAATTCTCTATACACGATCATTTAATTTGGTTACATTATTGTTTAGATTTGGTTACCCAATTGTTTAGATTTGATCATTTATATTTGGGCCAAATCTAAACGATTTGTTTTTCAAAATTTGCTGCACGAGTAGATTTGGCTAAACGAATTTTTCCAAGATTCTTTTGGTATATGATCGTTTATTTTTTCACGATTTTTTGGTACACGATCGTTGATCATTTAGATTTGACTAAACGATTTTTTTAAGATTCTTTTGGTACACGATCGTTTATATTTGTCTACACGATCGTTTATTTCGTTTTTACACGATCATTTGTTTTTTTACACGATCGTTTAGATTTGGCTATCCCAATCTAAATGATTTTTTTAAGATTCTTTGTACACGATCGTTTAGATTTAGGTAGCCAAATCTAAACGATGTTTTTTTTTCTAAGTCTAAAGGATATTGAATAACCAAATAAAAGTTTGAAAAAAAATCTTTTATATTTGATACACGATCTTGAACCAAATAACAGTTTGAAAAAAAAAAGAAAAAAGAAGAAAGACGATGGAAAAATCAAATGGTAGACGCAGACAGAGAGAAAAAGAAAGACGATAAAAGGAAGGGCAAACCTAGAATATTTTAAAATGACTAACTTCATGGACTTTGTTACACGGGTCGTAAATATTTTACTGATTAGTTATATTTATGAAATTTTCCCTTTAATAAACACTATATTGCATAAAAAGTGAAAGAATGAAATAAAATATATATATATATATATATAGATTAAGAAAAATTGTAAAAAAAAAAAAGAACATTTGACAAAATATTTACACTTCATAGAAAAATCAATTATAATAAATTTTGTCTTTTAGTGGTTTTGTTCCATGGAGTGTAAATAGTTTGTTAAGTTTTTCTATTTTTGAAAAAATATCTATAAATTAATGAGGAATGCTAACAAAGTTATAAATATGATATGTTAATTAATAAGGAATGAAGTAATATAAACTAATCACAATAAAGGTACATTTTTAAATATGGTAAAATAAACTAAAATATTTATAACAGATAGCAAAATTTTGGATTATATTCATGATAGATACTGATTAGACTTCTATTACTGTCCATTAATATGATTAATTGAAGCATATTAGTGTCTATCAATGTCTATACTTGATAGAACTTGAAATTTTACTATAGTTTGTAAATATTTTGTAAAATTTACCATTTTTTACAATTTCTTCGCAGTAAATAATCAATAATGATTAGGGGTCTTTTCAAAAATATAAAAAAGGCAAAATATTTACATTGTATAGAACAATTCAAAAAAATAGAAAAAGTCGAGAGGCCCACCTTGTAAAATACTGAAAATGTCCCGTCAGCCACGTCAATAACGCGCGCGTAATATATTTGCGATCATTTAGATATGGCTACAATTTATACGCGATCGTTTAGATATGATTCAATATATACACGATCGTTTAGATATGATTCAATATGTATACCATCGTTTAGATATGACTATAATTTATATCGATCGTTTAGATATGACTACAAGGCGATCATTTAGATATGGTTATAATTTATATGCGATTGTTTAGATCTGGTTTAATATATACGCGATCGTTTAGATATGACTATAATTTATACACGATTGTTTAGATATGGCTACAAGGTGATCATTTAGATATGACTACAATTTATACCTGATCGTTTAGATATGGTTACAATTTATCTTTTTAATTCCATCGTTTAATTTTGTTACATGATCGTTTAGATTTGGCCCAAATCTAAATGATTTTTTTTTTAAAATTTGGTACACAATTTTTTTTAATTCTTTTGTACACAATCGTTTAGATTTCTTTACACGATCGCTTACATTTGGCTACTCCAATCCAAATGATTTTTTATCAAGATTTTTTTAAAGATTTTTTATACACGACTTTTTATGTTTTTTACACGATTGTTTACTTTTTTAAATGATCGTTTACATTTGACTACTCCAATCTAAATGATTTTTTTTCAAGATTCTTTATACACAATCTTTTATTTTTTTTTACACGATCGTTTACATTTGGCTACTCCAATCTAAATGATTTTTTTTCAAGATTCTTTGTCTTACACAGTCGTTTAGATTTGGTTACCCAAAAGTAAACGAGTAAAAAAAAAAAGAAGAAAGATGATAAAAAGATTAAACGACGTAAAAAAAAACAGGAAAGAAAAAGATGTAAATACTAAACGATGTAAAAAAGAATAAAAAAAGAAGAAAGACGGTCGAAAGAAATCACAAAATCAAAAAGAAGAAACACGATGGAAAGATATCGCAGTGAAAAAAAATACGATGGAAAGATTTAACGACGTAAAAAAACAGTTGAAAAATAAGAAAGATGATGGAAAGAAATCGCAGAAAAAAAGAAGAGGAAAAAAAGAAAGACGATGAAAGAAATCAAAGAGGAAGACGATGAAAGAAATCGCGAGGAAGAGAAGGGAAAACCTGAAATATTTAAAAAATGGCTAACTTTATGGGCTTTGTTACATGGGCCGTAAATAGTTTGGTATTTTGTTACATTTATGTAAGTTTCCCTAATGATTATATGTTAGTAAGTAAAATTAAAATTATTAAAAATAATAAGTAATCAATTATTATCTATTGAAAATCAATTTTTTTTACTCACAAAATTTAACTCAAATAAATTTATTCATTGTTGAACAAGAAATTTTTTGCAATTAAATCACATCACCTCATCACAGCAAAATTAGATGATTATACTTTGATTGGATTTGGGTAATTAAGTTTTCTCATACCCAACCCAAATAGGCCCTAAATATAAAATTTAGGCAAAAAAAATAATGGACCCGAGCTCGTCAAACAAATGGGCTCGAGCCTGAGCCCACCAAGCAAATGGGCCTACCTCTAAGCCTGCTAAGTAAAAGACCCCAAGCTCAAGCTGTCAGGCAAATGGGCCCAAGCCCACCTAAAGCCCAAGAAATTTCTCTATAAATAGAGACCTTTGCCATTCATTTAAGGATCTTTGGTTAAAGGAAAAATTGAAGCTCTGAAGAATTGAAACTCTGAAGAATTGAAGATTTAAATTTCAAAAAGCTCTCAAGCCATGCAAATTCTTATCAACCTTGAAATCATCATCTTCTGAAATATTGAAGACTATGAATGAATATAAACTAACATTATTGAATTATCTATAAATGAAAAAATATATAATTTTAAAAGAAGATAGGAATGGAAAAAGAAAAATTCCGAAGGGAGTAGAAATCTCTTTACTGTGAGAAATGAAGTTGTCTAGAAATATCTTATTCTCAAGCAACCAGTTGAAAATTGTCAAACAAACATGAAATTTGGATCTCTGTGCCAATCCCCGTGTAGAAATCCCTTCAACCAAATGACGTGTAAGAGTATTTGGGTTATAAATATATCTTTTTGGAACTTTTAAGTTGTGTTCCATAATCCTTCGATATATAGGGCTTTTATTTGTACTAATTGTTCTAATAAAATGTGTGAGTTTTGATTGGACTTTTATTTGTGATAATTATTCCATAATTGAAATTGAATTCCACTATAAGAAATCGGGATTCTCCCGACGCACAAAATTTCATCAGGGTAAGATACGTTGAGAAATAGGCCTTCCGCTGACACCGTAAGGGATGCATCGGGCTAGTGAATATGTCTCGACGTTTGGCTTCTAACATCGGGTAAAGTTCGACCATCCCTGATGCCATATAAATAAACGTCGATGAATTAAAGGGAAACGATTAAATAATAATTTTCTTTTACCCGACGCCATGCAGACAAACATCAGGCATGACATCCATATTTTTTATGTGGACCTTTATTGTGTCAGAAGAAAGGAAATTATTATTTAAGTTTCTTTTTTTTTTCAACACCATGCATAGGTACATCGAGAAAGTGTCGGCTATTCCTAACATGTCTATTCATGACATCGGGGGAAATGAAACTATTGAATAATAATTTCATTTTTTCCAGACTTCAATTGCATAGTGTCGGGAAAATGGTTATCTATTCCAGACACCATTAGTAATGCATTGATAATATGAGTTTTAATTTCTGACGCATTACTAATGGCATCGGAAATAGGGAAGTTCTTTCGATGTTTTCGTTATGCATCAAGAGTGTCCCTCTAAAAAACCCTTTTCAATTCTGTAATTTACAGAATTGAAAGGGAAGAAGAAATTGTGTGTGTGAGAGAGAGAGATCGAGAAGGAGAGACGTTTCCAGCTACATCATGCTCGCCATCGTTTCCTTCTTACTGTTCATCGTCGTCTGCCGCCACCGCTCTTAATTCCAGTAAGTGGTTTAGTTAGTTTTAGTTTTAGGTTAGTTTTGGTTTAGTTTTAGTTTAGGTCTATATTTTGGTTTAGATTTTGAATTAGTTTTAGGGTTTAGATTTTGAATTAGTTTTAGGTTTTAATATTGAATTTGAATTTGAAATATTTTTAGGATTTAAGGAATAATTTGAGATTGAATTTAAGATTGTGATTGAATTTGAATTTGTTATATTAAATTTGGGGGGGGGGGTTGTATTGAATTTGAGGGGGTTTAAAGGGGTTTTTGATATTGAATTGGAGGAAGGGGGTGTAATGATGTCAATATTTGAGAGTGGAGGCTGTAATTGTTTTAAAATTTTTGTAGTATGTGGTTGAGATTTGTTCTGACTATCCTGTAGATAGGTAGCCTTTAGTTCAAACTTAGTTGTTTATTTCTTAGTAGTTTTGTTTGGAACTGTTAGGTAGCTTGTAAAGATTGAAGTAATTTATGGTTGATTTCTTATTGCTATGCTACAGTATTGGGGGTTCAAAGTGTTGGTAGCTTGTAAAGTATGTTGGAAAGGTTAGGTAGGTTGTAAAGATTGAAGCTATTTATGGTTAGTTTGTTCTAGCTATCCTGAATTTATGGTAGTCTCTGTAGTTTAAACTTAGCTTTAGTGAAAAAATTGGGAGATTGGGCATAGCTTATTCATGGAGTAAGTACAAGCATTTGAGAAGAGGAATATAAGATTAATCAAACCTATTTATGTTTTAGGTCTTTAACGGTGGACAAGGGTTGGATGAAACTTAGGAATAAATTCTTGGTTAAGTATAGAGAGGGAGTGTCCCAATTTTTAAAGGTTGCCAAGTTTTACATCGATGATTACGAACGAACAAGTGTCTATATAAGAGATGTAAGAACTCAATTTGGGAGTCATTAGAGGGTGTGGAGCGACATATATTAGCAATTGGAATATCCCCCTTCTATACATACTGGGTGTATCATGGAGAACCAATGAACTTGCATAGAGGTATAAAAGGCTTTGATGAAGGAACTAGTAGTAACCCTTTTGATGAAGGAACTAGTAGTAACCTTTTTCATGAAGAAAATGAAATGTTGGGTATGTTTAATTATTTACAAGCTCCGATTGAACATGAAGAAGAAATGGAGTAAGGTTTGGAAAATGAGATGCCATTTAATATTGGTGTAGAACAAGAGATAACAAACATATTTCAGGAGTTATTGAATGAAGCACGTAGTGAGCTATACCTCAGTTGTTCAGAATTAATTTTCCTCTCTGAAATTTTGGTTAAGTTGATGCATGTCAAGGTTCTCAATGGTTGGAGTAACAAGTCGTTCGACATGTTATTAGAATTGTTAAAAGTAGCATTTCAAATGTGTGGTACTTCTTTCCCTAGTTTATTCCACGAAGCCAAACAAAAACAGAGTGACTTGGACCTAGGGTACGAGACTATTCAAGCGTGTAAGTATGATTGTGTATTGTATTCGAAGGAGTTTGACGATTTGCAAAATTGTCCAACTTGTGGTGAGTCTTGATATAAGGTTAGTTCTAACAAAGGAAAACACTTCCGCGTAAGGTATTACGCAACTTTTCGTTGATATTGAGATTACATCGCTTGTTTGTATAGTAAGAAGGCTCGTCTGACATGAGATAGCATAATGATAAACGAGTTGAAACAGAGGAAATGTTGAGACATCTAGCTGATGTAGAGGGATGAAAGTATTTTTATTGTGAATTTCCTAATTTCACTTTAGATTCACGGAACGTTCGTATGGGATTAGCTTCAGATGGGTTTAATGCGTTTGGAAATATGAGTACCTCGTACAGTATGTGGCATGTGGCATTAATTCCTTACAATTTGCTACATTGGATATACATGAAAGAGTCAAACTTCTTCATGTCATTGACTCTAGTACCAAGTTGTCACACCCCGTCCCGCACATATGCTAACTCGTCATGTGAGACGCGATGTGATTTTAAGTATCTTGATGTGTTAAACGCCAAAACACTCAGCTTGAGGTCCTTAAGCTTTACTTAATCGCCTAGCATTTTACTGTTAAACTTAAAATACAAACTTAAGGCGATAAACAACTTAACACAAAAAAGTAACCAATTATTAAACTTTTATTACTTTGGTCATACGATTATAATAATTTACAAAATTACATAAATCATCTGAACTTAAGCTAAATGATTTGATAGCCCCTTCTCGCGTAGCAAGTTCTCATATTTTCCTTAATTTGGCCTTAACGCCTAACACTTGGAAGGTAAAACATAAAATCATAAATAAAAGAGACTTAGTGAGGTTTTAAGAAATCCTTTTTGCGAAATACCTTTTATAAACGTCATTGTTCAATTTAAACCGCTTAATCACACATCTTTTAACATAAACATATCATTTCACATAACCATACATTTCACACAACACACATTAGTCATAAATACATTCCTTTCACCCAAAACCTGAATCATTCTCTATGCAAAGATTCATCATCTCTCGTTTAGACTACTGAGATAACCTTTTCATCAACAGCATCCGAGAATATCCTGATTCATTCCTTGTTGCTTAGGCCAAAGTGCAATACACATCTTTTATGCATTGTCTCATCTCATTCCAACATGCACACCTTCTATACATGGTTGCCTTTACTCTTTATGTGCACATAACAGTTAGCTCAACAATAGGAAGAAGGCTAATGGTTTGAACATTGTTTCACAATCATTGAATCCTCATAAAACATACTTTGAAACATAGTATAATCTTTTTATATAACTACTCTTCGGAAACACATATAAGGAAAACATTAATTCAAATCCATTAACTTTAAAGGAAACCTTTCAAACATATGAAATACTTTGAATGAAAACACTCACAAACTTTGAAACTTAGTTGCCTTAGATTCCTCTTGCTTCAAATATTCTTCTTCTCGAGTTGCCCTTCCACAACAGCTTCAGTACTTGGCTAAATTCTTTCAGAATTTCAGCAACAGACTTACGAACCATATGACTTCAACCCTTATTTATACTAGTCTTAGAATAGATTAGTCACCCTCAAATTCTTGTTATCACACTAGCTCCTACTCATAGTGGTACACATGTAAACTTCATGTTTAACTTAATCATGCCTAGCTTAATCTTATACACGTGTCCCATTAAGCATCCTTAGGAAATTTGGATTACTCCTTCTCACCTAGTCTTGCAACTTGCGAAGAACCTTAATTACATACTAACACTTAACCTTCAAAAGTCTTATCGAATAATCCTTCTCATGAACTAACTCAATCGCCAACTTCTTATTGCATAGTCTTGCTTCATCGCCTATTGCTAACTTTTATCAAGCCTTTCACTCAAAATGCCTACTTTTCATACTTAACCAAAGTTTAACCTCTTAACTTAAGTATGGGTTTTACAACTCTTCCCCTCTTTTAGAAATTTTGTCCTCGAAATTTAAATAACAAACACTAACTTCAACTTACATAAAACTTCCTTTATTACTTAACTTTTGTAATTACAATTTTACATAGTGCATTAAAATTACATACAACAAAATTATACTTGTCACACCCCACTCTTCCTTTCTGTGCCTGGGATGTGGCGTGGAGTCAATTGACATTGTTCCTCTTCTGAACAACACTAATTGACCCTGACTACTGATCTCTTTTGCAATGCTAAATAACTCGATTAAATTTATATAGTGGAATAAGTTGATAAACTTACATTAACAAACTTTATTACACAACTAAAAAAAAGTCAAGGTTACATGCTGTTGATTACAGACTTTCCTTTTAGACCAAATAAGAGCTTAAACAATTGAAACTAACCTTAAATACGTAGAACACCAAAGCAAACCTAAGTACTATTCAATAGTAGCAAAACTATCTACAACTTGCACAGCATACTTGGAGACAAAGGTCAGGATCTCGTATTACGACCTCTACCTAGAAAGTGGGAAAACATTAGGAAAGAGTGAGCTAAACAGCCTAATGAGTGACGGTTAAAATAAACATGCTCTTAAAACAATTCAACTCTAAACTTTATCCTTTGCTTAAATAAATCATAAAACATAACATTGAATCATACAATCTTTAAAACCTCTTTCTTGACAAACTCATTCTATCTTTCAATTGTTATACCACATGAATTACAATGATGGATTCGTAAACACTCTAGTGAACTCTCATCCAGTGATATGATATTTACGAGACAGAATCTAGGCATCAGTAGTGCCTTCGCTCATTATAGCTAGAATGAGATGAAGACTAGACATTTGTATAGACTCTCATATCTTAAGATGGAACTAAGCATCTATAGAACCCTCATCACATTAATCTGTCTCAGTGATAGGATTACTGGATTTCTACTAAATACCATTATTAAAGGAAACTCTGTGCACAGGCAATAGCCCTCCAAGGGTTGCTATATATATCGGACAATATAGTCTAAAACATTCTAAAATCATTCTTGAACTTAAATACTTATCATAAACATACTTACTTTGTAAATCTCATAAGTAAATTTATCAAGAAATACATGCTTGTCAAATGTTTCTATACTCATGTTTTGGAAATACTTACTAAATCAGGATACTTAAATATTCATACATCAAACATGCTTAAAATATTAGATAATAAATTGTATTTAGAAATCAACCTTAAACTCATTTTATCACTAAAAAATGGTAGTTCAAACCCTTGGCCTGTAAGTTTTTCGGATCTCTTCTTGACCTGAAATAATGGGAAATAATTTCCTTTAATTCCCTTAAGTCATAATGGGAAATAATCTCATTTAATTCCCTTAAGTCATAATGGGAAATAATCTCATTTGGCATGGCTGGGGTACAAGGGGTTGGCAACAAAGGCTGGCACGCACGCATAGGGCCTGGGTAGGCTTTGTCGCATGCTAACCTCGCAAAAGGCTTGTGCGCGTACCCCATGCATCTCGCATAGGCCATCTCGTGCACACAGGGCTTGCCATGTGCTTGCTTGGCCACACGCCCATGCACGTGGTTTTCTTTGTGTGCAAGTTATGCATCAAACACATGCTCAAATGTCCAAACTAACCTTTTTAACCCTAAATGCACGCCTATCTTGCCTAATACAATGCATTACTTGACCAACCACCATGATTGCTCAGAATACCCTTTTCTGGTCAGAACCTTAACTTCACTTTAGAGCTTAGTATCTTAAAATCCAGAACTCAATGAAAATATTTCCTTCTACAAAGTTTCTCTAAAATGTCTTAACTTTCTTACCTTAGAATTGCAGAATCAAAATCCAACAGACGTGCTTTGTAGCCTTCTTGAAGTACACCTCGCTCAGATTCTCTTCTAAAATGACATTCTTGCCTCTTTTTTTTTTTGGTCAAAACGCCTATCTTCTCGCCTCTTATTTTCACAATAGCTCTCTTCTATAAGCTAGACTTAATTAGTGAACTTTTGAAAGTGGTTTGAGAGAAATTGCATGAGTAAGTTATGAGAAATCCTTGTGTGAAGTTGTCTATTTATAGGAAACCTTGCATGAAAATTATTTGACACCTAAACCTTGCTTAATCCATCCTCAATTCTCCTTAAGACACCTTTTACTTCTAATCCAACTCCACCTTGACCTCAAAATGTATGTGATTAGCTTAAGACACTTGGATTAACTTTAAACCGATTGCTATAAGCTTGCCACGTAGTTGTCCAAAACGCCTAGATAACCTCTATGGTTCTTCTCGAATAGCCTTGGCCACCCAAGAAAAACACCCAATATCGTCTCATCTCACCTTTTAGTCCATCATCTCGTCTAACCAATGCCAATGTTCTAAACATCAAGCAAAACGCCTTGCTCTTGTCATAGTTGTAAGCTCCCAAACGCATGTCTAAGCCAAACTAACCTCTAAGAAAGCCTTCTCGCCAAGCCAAAACACCGCAAACAACCTCTATTGACCTCCTTCTCGCCTAGCCCACAACCAAAATGCCAAGCACACTTGAGAGGTTATTTGAGCCTTCTCGGCCACACATCACAACACCAACTTGTCGCCAAGCCTTTGTCCTAAATGTAAAGATAATCTCTTTAGAGGTTATTTTCTCCTCTTTTTGCAGCCCACCAAGGCCAAAATGCCTAAGGTGTGGACTTTGTCAATTTTTCTCACTTTTCCAAACTAACCTCCTTAACTCTTAAACCATGACTATTTAGCTTTATTTTTTTCCACCTACCATGACACATTTACAATGACACTTCTCAAGCCCACTTTCCCATATTTACTTCATTGAAAATCATTCTCTCAAACTCTTTGGAAATTCCAAGTTCATTAGGGTTTGGGGTTTACATAACTTTTGCACCACTCTCTTTTCTTACTTTCCTCTAAACTCTATATCTACAATCCTCTTACCCGTATCTACCATAGAGTCTCCTCACTTATGTCGTTGAACTAAGTGAGATGTCACCCCTATTTGAGCTTATCTTTCTTCATCTTTTCTAAACTTACTTTGACATTCACTTTTGTAATGCCCCATCTCATCACATTAGTAACAAGTAATACTCTTTTGCCTACAAGTTTCTACATGCCTCTTACCACAGTCATTGCACTTTTGTTTCTGATTGCCACTCCAATGCGATCCTTGACTTACCACAGTCTTGGATTTCCTAGGATTCCCTATACTCTCTCTTTTCTTCTATTCTACTTAACTTAGAACTTGGCCCTTTTATGTTTAAACTCTTTTCTACTTGTAGAGTTGTGTCTACCAACTCTGGATAATCACATCTTACCACGATTGGCACAACTGGAGTTTTGATTTCTGCTCCTAATCCATTCACAAATCGCCTACAACTTTCGATCTCCGAAGGGATTAGTATCATTGCATACTTAGCCGATAGGATCATATCTCCTTAGGAATCATATCTCCTTAAGAAAGCAGGCTTCAGTCAGACGATAGAATTACATCTATTTACTTTAACTAAAAATAATATATTTGTGGGAAAGAGATATGCAACTGATGGCATCTTTAAATTACTCTTGAAAATAAAGAAGAAATTTTATTCTGCTTATATGTTGTCTTTCTTTAATATTTGGCATGCTAGGTTTTGTCATATTAATAAAAGATTAATTAACAACATGAGTAGATTAAACATGATTCCTAAATTATCTTTGCATGAATTTGAAAAATGCACATGTTGTAGTCAATCTAAGATAACTAAAACATCACATAAATCTGCAATTAGAGTAACTGAGTCTCTAGAATTAATTCATTATGATTTATGTGAATTTGATGGCATGTTAACTAGGAATAGTAAAAAGTACTTTATAACCTTTATAGATGATTGTTCTGATCTTACTTTTATTTATTTGCTTAAAAATGAAAGTGATGCTTTTGACATGTTTCTGGTGTTTGTAACTGAAATAGAGAATCAGTTTAATAAAAGAACTAAGAGATTTCATAGTGATAGAGGAATTGAAGACTTTGTAGAGACAGAGGAACTGAATATGATTCAGTTGCCTTTAATGAGTTTTATAACTCAAAACGAATAATACAGGAAAAACCTGCACCTTATTCTCCTGAAATGAATGGAAAAGCTTGAAGGAAGAATAGAACTCTAACTAAGTTAGTAATTGCTATCTTGCTTGATTCAGGAGCAACACCATTCTTGTGCGGTGAAATAATTAAAACAGTTAATGATGTTTTTAATAGGATTTCTAAATCAAATAAAACAACCTCACCCTACGAAGTCCTTAAGAATAAAACACCAAACTTGTCTTATCTAAAAACTCGGGGCTGCCTAGCCTATGTTAGAAGATCTTATCTTAAAAGAAGAAAACTAGCCAACAATGCCTATGCATTGTTTTTATAGGATATGCTGAAAATAGTAAAGCCTATAGGTTCTATAAATTAGAAAACAAGGTAATCATAGAATCAAACGATGTAGACTTTTTCGAAGATAGATTTCCTTTTAAATCTAGAAATTGTGGGGGCATAAATAGTCAAACTAGTTGAGGCTCAAGTTTTGATAGCTTACCTTCAGTTAGGATTAGAACCCAAGATAAGGAAGTAGATCCTAAACCTAAAAGAAGTAGGAGGACAAGAATTATAAAAGACTTTGGAGAAAACTTCAAAATGTATAATGTAGAAGAAGATCATAAAGATCTAATGGAAGCCTTATCCTTAGCAAATGTCATCTTATAGCAAGAAACTATCCAATGATGAAATGGACTCTCTTGAATCAAATAGGACTTGGAACTTAGTTGACTTATCCCTTGGCTACAAACCAATAGGTTGCCAATGGGTTTTGAGGAAGAAACTCAAACTTGATGGATCAATAGATAAGTATAAGGCTAGACTAGTAGCAAAAGGATTTAAATAGAGGGATAACATAGATTTTTTTCGACACATTTTTCCCAGTTACTAGAATCACCTCAATTACAGTGTTAATTTCTATAACTCCCCTAAACAATCTCTTAATACATCATATGGATGTTAAGATCGCCTTCCTAAAAGGTGATTTAAAAGAAGAAATTTATATGGAACAACCTGAAGGTTTCGTAGTTCATCACTACAAGAGACGGGGGTACTCCCGACGCCAAAAAACGTCGGCAAAAATGAAAAGTACGTCGGGATAACCTTTCCCGACGTACAAAACAACGTTGGGAAGAACGTCGGGAGAAATACGTCGGGAGAGGCTTTCCCGACGCCGTACCAACGCGGCGTCAGGAAAGCCTCTCCCGACGCCTACTAAGCGTCGGCATAGCCTGCGTCGGGAAAGAGGCATTCCCGACCCAAGCTATGCCGGCGCACCTCCCGGCGTCGGGAAATACTCTTTCCCGACGTTTTTTTCCCGACGTTTCTTTACGTCGGGAATTCCTTTTTATATATTTTTTTAATATTTTGTTTCTACTTTTTTCCTTATAATATTTTGCTCAAACATTCACAATGATGTTCAGATTGTTGAAAAAAAATTTCTGACGTTTTGGATTAAATTAAAACAAATTGAATATAAATTAAAATAAATTAAGAAATATACAAACACAAATTAAAAAAATTGAATTAAAATTAATAATACGAATAAGTTCACTACAATAAATATAGTTCTCAAAATATAAAAAGCATAAACATAAGAAAAAGTCTTCCAACGAGGTGTGTATGCGCATCATTCTACACCTTCGGTCCTAAAAATGATATAAAAATAACTAAATTTAGTACATAATCTTATATTTGCAAAAACTTAAGAATAATAGAGACATATATGTACCGCAGAGCTAGGGATCATGTGGTGGTCCCTGTTGTGCACGAGTAAATTCTTCTATCATCTTTTTCATACTTTCCACTTGTGAAGCTAATGCTTGGTGATTTCTATCTTGTACTTCAATCCGTTCCAAAGCTTCTTGAAGTTTAGCTTGTAATTCAATCTCTTTTTCTGTGGACTGCGAACAAGATGTCGATGAACTGCTTGCACTCGCCGTTCTGCGGGCCTTCGGCTTGGGTCCCCAACCAAGGCCTTTTGAGTAGCCTGGTCGTCTACCCAACACCTGATTGCATATCTCATCCTCAGAGAGTGGCTGACTACCCTCTGGGGTAGGCTGGGATTGGAGTTCCAGCATTTGATTCTGCAACAAATTTTAAAACTATGTTAGGTAACACGCAAAAATATATAATGAAAGTGGATAATTAATAAGGGCATAACTTACATGCGCATCCTCGGCGGCCTGCGACACGAATGTCCCAGCTCGAACGTGTGTTTCCCAAAACAATTCCATACGATCGACCGGCTCCTCTTTTCTTTCAGCGAGCTCATACTGTCGTTGTAGAAACGACTTGGACCCGCTACTATGATTGTAAGGCTGCTTCTGTCTAGCAGCCTTGTTCGTCCGTGATTGCTCCTGCATTAAAACAATTATATTGTTTATTTCGTATACATATTAAAACTTGTTATCATAATTAATCATGACAAATACCTGGAATGCACGGCTGATATAATGGTCGCAGAGGAAGTGTCAATCCTCATCACGTCCAACCAATGCGTTTGGTGGGTTGGCACGAGCCTCCTCCGGGTCGCTGTACTTTTTGAAATGTCTATGACAGTCGGCCCGGAACTCTTTAAAGGTCGTGAGCATCTGATGCTCAACAAACCTGTTCATCGCTTGATCATTGAAATCAAGCACAAACAATCGCTACACATTACAAACATAACACATTAGATTGGTTAAAGTTAGATATGTTTCAAATGAAATCATATATAAATGTGTAGTGCATTTAATTACCTGGAGGTCGCCCTTGACGACCTCAATGTATTCTCTCCCAACGTCCGCCCACTTAAGACAGCGGACGGGAAATGTCTTTCGCACGCACACGCCTATCGCCTGGCTGAAGCGAACGGCGTGTGGAGAAATAGGCTTCTCCGCTCCAGGGGTGATCGTCATCGAAATGTGCCCATTTATTGCAACGTGGCGCTCTAACTCCAAGAGTCGAGACTACGCACGTCTCCTAGGAGTCGGAGTCGCTTGTTGAGAAGAAGACTCTGCTCAATAAATCGATAATAACATATAAAGTTAGAAGAAAGAACATGAAATATTTGTAAGTTAAAATGAAGAAAATTCTTAGACTTACCCGTATTGTCGCCCACAGATGATGACCCTCCCACGATGTTATTATTTAAATCGTCCTCAAACTGGAGGAACATATCGTCCGTCTCCATAAAATTTGATCGTCGATATGACATAATGGCTATGGACATAGAAAACAAACATTTTCAATTTAACTTAAACCTCCCTCTCCCCAGATAAGTAGTAATTCCATTTCATAATAATTAATTAATCTATCCTACTACCACAAAAACAACAAAAGATTCGATGATAGAAAGAATGGACATAACATGGATATAAAAATAGTGTGGATACATTCAATTATAAGTTTATAAAAAGATATGTAAATTAATAAATGAAGATTCAATTTAATCTGAAACCAGTTAAAAGGTTTGTAAAATAAAATCTATCATGAATAAATTATAAAAACTAATTAATATATGGTGGCTATTAATTAGTTTTAATTAAATAACAGAACTTTAATAACACAACTTTTATTCTGTTATATATTATTAAAAACTAATTACATACCACAGGTATTATTATGTACATGTTATCAATATTAATGACTTGTTCTCTCATCTCATCAACTTCTCTCTCTCTAATCTGAATTAATCTTTAAATTAATCTCATATTATTTAGAAAATAAATTAAATTATTGAGAACATTATATTGTGCTTTTTTAAGATCTAAAAATAGAAACCAGGGTGATTTAGCACAAATGTCAAATTGTATTGGACTTTGTTTGATAATAATTTGTTATCGTTTCTTAAATTTATGTTTATTTTGATCTCTTATGTTATTTATGTTTGAGTTTTTGAATGCTTAATCAAATTTTAATGGCATAAATCAGTTTAATTTAAAAATTACTATAGACATTTAAAGTCTTAAATTTTTTAAAAATAGGATTAAAATAAAATGATTTAGTTACAATTATACATATAATGCAAATGTATATTGAATACATCAATTGTTTTTAATTATTTCTTTTAAAAAGAATTATTAGAAACTAAAATAACGTTTAGTACGGAAAAATTAAGTAAAATTTACTTTTTAGTATCCAAGGTTTGACGAGTAGGAGTGTTTCGTCTTTTGTGTTTTAATAATGTCTTTGTTTCACAACTATTTTCTGTTTGATTTCTCTAGAGAGATGAATTTTAGAAAACGTTCAATCACAATAAAAGTATAATAATGGAGTTTTTTTTTTTTCTTGCTTCAATTTCTATTCATTCTTTTGTTTATTTTATTCTATTTTATTTTTACTCAATCTCTAAATTTTACCCAATTCCTTATCATGCGATTTTGTAGAATATTAAACAATATTTTTGTTCTATAGGTTTTCATGAAAAGCAATGGTCCATTTCACAATGGTTTTCATTGTTTTCAAATTTTCAATTTTAAATTATGATTTTCCCAATTCTTAAACAAACACTCATTTCAAATCAAGTTTTTAAAAACAAGATCAAACTTTTTAAAAACCATTTTCTTTTCACTTTCATAACTCAAATATATAGTAATAGAAAGTTAATTATGCCAAAACACAGAGATGGACGGCGGCGGAACAACGGCAGAACAACGTTGGTAATCTAAACTAATTTTCATAAAAAAAACCCTAAACTAATTTTCATCAAAAAAAACCCTAAAACATAAACTTAAACTAAATAAATTTTCATATTTCACTTACCTAAAGTGGCAGACGGCGGCGAGGGACAACGGCGAGGGAGGGCGGCGACGGACGACGACGGAACAACGGCAGAAATCGCGACGACTTCTTCTCCTTTCTTTTCTCCTCTCGGTTTCGGTTCTGTAATTTACAGAATTGAAACGAATTTAAAGGGGATTTCCCGACGCCACTTCACGGCGTCGGGAAATCACTCAAAATGTGTCGGGAAAAGGGGAATTTCCGACGCTCATTAAACCCTTTTCCCGACGTTTCATGCAGCGTCGGGAAAAACCCCTATTCCCGACGCCGCTCCCGACGCACTGTTCACGGTGTCGGGAATAGTTCGTTTTTTAAAATTAATTTACCTTTTTCTCGACGTATTCTTGTCGACGCCTTCGTGGTGCGTCGGGAAAGATTGTTTTCCCGACGCATCTCCCGACGCGTTGTTGACGGCGTCGGGAAAGCCCTTATTCCCGACGTTCTTTATGCCGACGTGCTTTTCGGCGTCGGGAATGCTCCATTTTCTTGTAGTGCATGGTCAAGAATCTAAAGTTTGTAAACTAGATAAATCCCTCTATGGCCTAAAACAAGCACCTATGAAAAAGCACGAAAAGTTTGCTAATCTAATCATGTCTAAAGGATTCAAAGTAAATGAGAGTGATAAATGTATCTACTATAAAATTGAGAATGGCTTATGCACTATCATATGCTTATATGTAGATGACTTTTTAATATTTGAATCAAACTTGCACATCATAAATCATACAAAGTCAATGCTAAGTGCAAATTTTGACATGAAAGACTTAGGAGAAGCTAATGTAATCCTAGGTATCAAACTTAATAGAACTGAAAAAGAAATTTTTTTTAGATCAATCCCATTACATAGAGAAAATCTTAAATAAATACAACTACTTTGATAGCAAACCAACTTGTACATCTTGTGATTCTAGTGTTAAACTGTTCAAAAATACTGGTGACAGTGTTAATTAATTTGAGTATGCAAGCATCATAGACATTCTGAGATATGTTGTTGACTACACTAGACCTGACATAGCTTATGCCATTGGATTATTATGTAGGTTTACTAGCAGACCTAGCCTAGAACTCTGGAATGCTGTAGAAAGAGTAATGAGATATCTTAAGAAAACCAAACACCTAGAATTATATTACCAAAAGTTTCCCGCTGTACTAAAAGATTATAATGATGTTGATTGGAACTCCCTCTTAGATGACTCAAAGGCTACAAGTGACTATAACTTTAATATAGTAGGCAGAGCTGTTGCTTGGAAATTCAAGAAACAAACTATTTTAGCCCAGTTAATGATGAAGTAAAAAATGATAGCACTAGCTACTGCTAGTGAAGAAGCAAGCTGGCTTCGAAGCCTGCTATCATAGATTCTCCACATGGGAAAGACTGGTACCAACCATAATGATCTATTGTGATAGTATTGTAGCTATCGTCAATGTTTAGAACCGTTATTATAATGGCAAGAGACGATAGATACGTGGTAAATATAGTACCATTAGAGAATTTTTTACTACTGGGGTAGTGATAGTGGATCATTTACGAATTGATGATAACTTGGCTGATCCTTTGACGAACGAACTAGCTAGAGAGAAGGTTTTTAAAACCTCAAACATAATGGGACTCAAGCCTATAGAAAATGAAATCACTTATAAGGTAAACCCAACTTGAAAGGATATAAATCCCAAGAAACAAGTTCAACGTGTAATAACTGATTAAGTGATATGAAGAGAATCATGCTAAAATACCTAAAAGTTCCATTCTTATGATTCAGTGATTAGCATGATATTCTGAAGCAAATGACAAGGTTGAGCTTAGTTCTTAATGAATTCTATACTTGATGCCAAGTAGGGTACCTAATTACAGATGTATTCTGGATAGATTCTTCACCTTTGTGGATGTGGAAGTGAGGGTCACTTCTTATGAAATTCTAACCAAACTCTCTAAAGCGTCCAAAATTGGGATATACGTGCAAGGCCTTAAAGCACAGGCATTTTAGAACTTCAATCATATAATGCTGTGTTGGCAATCTTATTAGAGGTAATGTTTAAAACCACAAGTTACGTTACAATATTCTGAATTATTGACACTACGTGAAGGATCAAGTCATTAGACACTTTTGCTTAAGTAAAGTATTACACAGATAGATACTACTTGGGAAATTACCAAAAATAGGATTATTTTTAAGGGTATAAAGAGTTTTGAGATGGATTTTTCAAAAAGATTATTTCTACGAAAAATAAGGTGGAAAAAGTTTATATTACCCTTTAGTTAAAAAACCCTAAAAATAAACTTTATGTGATTCTTCTCCTTCTCATTCTTCCTCTCTTTCTCTTCTTGCGTGTGGTTGGCTGTGCACGAACTATGGGATGGAGGTTGTGACTTCAACATCAGCGACAACGGTTTCGACGACTTAGGCACAACTAGTTCATCCATTTATTTTGGCTTTAGGAGTAATTTTCTAGGGAAGAAAAAGAATTAAGAAGCCATGCCGAAGAGAATGACACATAGTTTGGAAAAGTGAACGAAATTGGACAGAGGCGGAGTAATGTGACGAGGAAGTTCGAACAACGTGGTAAGGCGACTTTCTTTTGATTACTAAACTTTTTAGTAGGTGATAAATTTTTACTTGGTGTGAAAATATTGTTTATTGATTTTTGCTCCATTGTTGTCTTGATCTAGATTTTGTGTGAAAATTTATAAGAAAAATATATTTCCATTTGTTAATACCATCGTTGCTTATATCTAGATTTTTTTTTTTTGAAAAAAAGTTCTTTAAGAGTTAGATTGTCTCACTTAGATGTATCTTCATTTGCTGAATTATAGAATGGAAAATTATGCCACTTAACAGAAAATAAATATTAACAGAAAATAAATATTGGTTGCTTATAATAATAAATTGCAATTTTAATGCTGGTTTTCATTAATTTGCAAAATTTGCTTCCATAAGAAACCTTAATTCTTTTTTTTAATTAATTGGGTTGATATTCTCTGAGAATTTGTTGTCATGACTTGTTTGACGATTTCTTTTTTGCCTTTGATTACAACTGATTTGGGTTTATGTTTCTGTCTTTTTACTGCTCTTTGTTGGCTGATTTGATTGTTGTTTTAGAGGTATTCAATGTAGTTTATTCAATAATAAGTTGATTGTCTTGTAATTTGAAGTCGTATTAATTCTATTATAGCAAATCACATAATAATTGAAGGATGACCTATGTAATTCGAATTTTTGTTCGTCATATAGAGGAGTATGGAAAAAATATAGTGAATTTTTGTTTAACTTCAAACTAATTTTGTACTCGTTTTAGGTGAGTTATGCAGACTTTACACAAACATATCCCTCGTGTACGATTACTCAACAACAATGAAGAAGAGTGCTTCCATCGAATGATGGCGAATTGATCGAATGGTGGATAATGGCGACAATAGAGACTTGGATGGCAATAGGCATCATTTTTTCTTACAAATTAAAAAAAATTCTCAAACTCCAACCATTATAGTGAATTGTTCTTTGTTGATTTTTTGGAATTGTACTTTGTGTAGAAACTATTCTTTGATTTCTACTATTTTTTCTTCTCATTTTTGGTTTTTTAATTAAATTTTCTAATTTGAAAATTGATATTGGTTGCCAAAATTTGGTATGAGTAAACTAAAAAAAGAGAAGTTGTTACACATCTTTTACAATAAAATGTTTATTGATTTTTGTTGTATTTTAAAGTATTATATACTGATTTTTTATTGCTTGCGAGATAAAATTTTATAACTAAAAACTTAAGGAAGGTAGAAATTCAATTTTGGAACAAATAGTAAAATTTTGGAATGTGCGAGATGAGTGCAAAATAATACATATGTACCTAAACGGCTTCCTAAACATGCGTAAAAGCACTCCAAAGAACTTAAGAGAGAGGTAGAAATTCACTTTTGGAACGCATAGTAAAAGCTTAGAATGTGCAAGATGTGTGTGAGATAATACAAATGTACTTAAAAGGCTTCCTAAACATGCGTAAAAGCACTCCAAAGGACTTGTGAGAGGTCGAAATTCAATTTTTTGGAACGCATAGTAAAAGTTTGGCGCCATGTTTTCTCGAACGTCTGTCGACGTGGGTAGTTGACGTCGCGAGATGTGTGGCGTTTCAACTGATTTTGATAGGGTTCTCATGACACCTGATTGCATGACGTCGTGAGAGGTTGAACGTCTGTCGACGTGTGTAGTCAACGTCACGAGATGTGTGACATTTTGACAAGATTATTCTGACGCCATAAGTGACTACGTCACAAGTTTTGGATACTATGTTAACGTCATAAGTGAAACATCGGGAGTTCCTCTATAAATTCATAGAACTGAGAGAGAAAAGAAATTTTCAGCCGAGAGAGAAAGGAAGGGTGGAAGGTCGAGAGAGAAAGGAAGGGAAGGCCGAGAAAGAAGTCGTCACCGAGAGCTTTCTTTGAAGGGAAGGGAGTCGCCACCGAGAGAGAAGTCGAGAGTTGTCGCCGCCCACTCTATTTTTTGTATGTTTTGATGGTTGTTCTGTTTAGTGTATATTTTGATGCTTTGGAATGTATTTGTGATATCAAAATTGTTGTGTATTTCAGAATTATGTGCAATGGAGGAACTCAAACAGAGGAAGGGAAGTTGAACATTATTTTAGCTAGTATGATCATACAGACATGGACAGGATGTGTAAAGAGGGTAGTTGGACATTATTACGAGTTGCGTCTAGAGAAATACAAGCTTGCTTCAAATAGAAAGAATCGTTACTCTGGTGGTTCAAAAAATTGATTCGGAAGGGAGTAGTGGAAAATGACAAGGTTGAGAACCAAACAGGTAAGCCATAGAAAGTTCCTCGCATGCATATTATGCAAGTGGAAAATTTTCAATGGTTTACTATTCTATTATCGATCTTCGTCATTTATTGCTTCTCTCTTCCCAATCAATTTTCTGGAACCACTAGAGAAATGGTTGCTTCTATCTGAAGCAACCTCGTGTTTCTCTTGACGCACTTCGTAATAATGTTCAACTTTCCTCTTTGCACATTCTGCCCATGTCCCTATGATCATACTAGTTACAGTAATGTTAAAGCAATGTGCAGAAGTTGAGGCATTTAGAACTATGTTTAAGTTTTTATTTTTACTTTGTATTATTCATGTAATTTCTAAATTTATGAACGTGTACTTTTGTAATATTTGAATTGATAATAAATTCGATTTGGTATTTTAATAATTTCTTTTTAATTTTACGTTAATCGTAATTCAATTTAGAATTTTAATAATTTTTTATTTATTTTATGTTAATTAATAATTTTTGGAATTTTAATAGTTTTATATTAATTTTACGTTAATTAATAAAAAATTAAATCAGATATCACTACTAACGCCTCGTATTAGACAACACCAACATACTTGTGACGTCAACAGTAAGGTATTTACGATGCCATTCACAAGCGTCGGTAGTTCGCTACTGTCAACGTGTTGACCATGCCGGCAAAGGGTGCATCGACAGTAACCCTTCGCCGACGCCATCTCGTTTGTGCGTCAGGAGAGTCTTTCACAATGCATTTCTTACGACGATCTTGCCGATGTCCGTTTCTCCATCAGCATAGCCTCTACCGATGCTTTTCTGGCTTTTGCCAACACATTTTTGTGTCGGCATACCCCCTTCTTTTTGTAGTATAACCTTATGACGAACCTCAATTTGTTAATATAGTCATAAATTTCATTTGGCTGCATCGTCTCATAAATATCAGTCTTAGACCATCTAAAGAATAAACATTTTATCAATTTAAAAGTGAAATCATGTAAGTGAGACAACCTAACTCTTAAATCACTTTTTTCAAGAAAAAAAAATCTAGATATAAGCAACGATAGAATGATCAAATGGAGAATTTTCTCTCATAAATTTTCACACAAAATCTAGATCTAGACAACAATGGAGCAAATATCAATAAACAAGATTTTCACACCAACTAAAAATTTATCACCTACTAAAAATTTCAGTAACCAAAAGAAAGTCATCTTACCACATTGTTCGAAATCCCTCGTCATATTGCGCCGCCTTTGTCCGATTTCCTTCACTTTTCCAAACTATGCATCGTTCTCTTCAACATGGCTTCTTAATTCTTCTTCTTCACTAGAAATTTTCTCTAAAAGCCAAAATAAAGGGATGAACTAGTGGCGCCCAAGTCGTCGAAACCATTGTTGTCAATGTCGAAGTCACCAACTCCATCCTATAGTTTGTACATAGCCAACCCAGCAAGAAGAGAAAGTGAGGGAGAAGGAGAATAATCACATAAAGTTTACTTTTTGGGTTTTTTTAACTTAAGGGTAATATAGACTTTTTCCAACTTATTTGTCGTAAGAATCAACCTTTTGAAAAATCCATCTCAAAACTCCTTATAGCCTTAAAAATAATCCTATTTTTGGTAATTTTCCTTACTGCTAGATGAAAATGTTTTAAAAAAATTTCAAGTGAGGGACTTGGTAGTAAAAAAATTTTCAAATGGGTGTTAAATGAAAAGTTTGAGAAAGCAAATATATATTATTACTTTATTCCAAACATGCATTCCTTAGCAATGTGGAAGTGCCCTTTATAAACTCATACATTCGCTTATGAGATTGGACCCCAAGGGGCATCTAAGTTTTGGAATGAGAGAGGAGATAGGCAAAAGTAGGTTTGTTGACATCTCCACATGTGCTGGCCACCATCGTTACATAATATTTTGCTAAAATTTATTTTGTTTGGAAAATCGTTCGACTGTTTTCATCGTTACATTACCGTTGAATAGTTACAAATTGAATGTCACAAAAAATAATTAACCAATTTCTTTTTTGTCATAATTTATATGACTGTTAGAGCCTCTCTCCCCGTATACTATACATATACCCCCTTTCACTTCTCATTTTACACAACAAATATTTTCCACATCTAAAAAATCTCTCTAATTTCTCTCCATCTCCTACCTCTCTCTTGGCCAAAATTCTTGTTTTTTTTTTCTGAGCCAAAGAGTATCTATTTGAGTATTGGTATCCCGATCAGTATCCGATGTTGAGCTAATTAACGAAACATGGCTATTTTATCTTGGAGACAAGGGGGCTGTATGAATCTGTTTGCACAAAAGGGTACAGCCGCAAATGTCTTAAAAATAGCAAGATCTGCGATTCAACCTTCTTTTCTTAACTTGTTTTTATTTTGCAGTAGCCGAATTGACCAAACAATTTGACCAGGTTATATGAGATATAAGGCAAGATAACACGTGTTCTGTCTAGACGAAATACAAGGCGAGATAGCATACGTTTTATCTAGGCGTTTGGTTTAGGATATACTCCTTTTAAGCATTCCAACATGATTTGATGAAAAAATATTGATACTATTTCAAAATCCAAACAATAGAGAGAAATGATTTTGTAGGCAATAGTCATATTTGTTGATATTGAAATATATTTAATTTAATTAAATTAATTACGGTGTTATACAACACATCGTTGAAGACATTTAGAAAAATGTTACCTGAAAGGGAGACTTCTTGCTGTAATTCGTCTTGTGATTTTCGATTTTTGCTAAATTTTCAATTGATATATATGTTACTACTTTATCCAATTATGCTACTATATCCAATTTTCCTAATTTTCAAGAGAAACTAAAAACCAAACCATCTTGTATTACAAAAGTTATATTACAAGAAAGAAACAAAAAAGATCAAACATTTAATTAGATGGAGGAAATATTCTTCTATTATTATTATGATGGGCATAGTAAAAATTTATGTTTGTATACTTTACATCCTCTGTATTATGCTTGATTGTAACATACAATGAATATTACTATTAGTAATAACATTTATTTTTGTTCCAAAAGTAACATTCAAAAATGGTATCTAAACCAAAGTCTTACCATACAATGAAATCCTCATAGTTACATTTGGGAAAATATTGATCCAATTTTGGTAGCCTTCCACCTTCATTGTGTGTATATTTCAATGAGAAAGTGACACAAAACTCTTGTAATTTTTGTACTTAATTAGTTAATGCATGTGAATCATTTCTTCTTCCTTGCAATCTCTAATGGCCATTTCCAACACTTCAGCTGCGGTTGAAGGTAATACGTCACAGCATTGTCTTCTCGGAGCTTGCAACTGTACATTCATTCAATTTCAAACTCACTTTTAATTTAAATCTCCCTTACAAAAAATATTTGCTAAAACAAGTTCATCCCGTCAACCCTATAAGGGTTGAAGAGATCAAATCCACATGATAGATAAGAAAATTGCTCATTAAAACACCCTCAAATGTTTCGTCAGTTAAACCAACTACTTGTGTATATCACCATGGAAATTATTTATAGAACTATATTGTTACTAAGGAAACTAATTATTTGAGAGGTTAATTAGTGTAATGTTTGTTACAAAATCATTTTCTATATAATCTATAAGATGATGTTCGACACATTTGAGGTATGCTAAGAGATCTCTTTCTGGTTAACTTTCTCTAAACACTAACTAATTTGATGCCAAAGTGAATTTGTCTTGATGATAATGACATGACCTTTATCCTTAAAATTCAGGCTCCACCGGCAGCTTTTGTACTAAGAAAAACTAACTTAATCATTATAAATTCACAATCTATCGGTATCAAAATTTTGTTACGGAGAAAAATCATTATTTAATTTAAAGAACCATTTTACCTGTTTTGCATCCATATTGAGTTTACGAGAGAAAACTCTAACTTCGTCATGTCTTCTGGGAGAGGCTGAACCAAAAGAGCAATTCAAGAAATCTTTTTTGTAAGTAGTTTTGATTAATCCTGTCCAATCCGAAGAAACTTGATCCAAATAGAAAACCGTTGGCCGACGACATGGATCTTCATGAATTTCCCTTGTATTGAATGTAAAAGATCCAGGTTCTACCTTAGAATCCTTCTGCCATGGACTGAATGTTTGTTGCACATTAATGGCGTCCGTCAAGAAAACATGATGGTCGTATATTTGAACGGCGTAACCCCATGACACTGAAATCGTCCACGAGAACCACCGATCATAGCACACACTCTGTTGCACGACTCTATAAGGATCGATCTCGACGGCTTTGTAAAGATGTTGGAGTGATTCTTGGGTAGTTTTGTTAGGAAAAATTGGGTTTATATGATCTAAATGATGCAAAGTTACTAATGGAGTTAATGGATGTGAAGCCAAAAGCCCAAAAATGTCACCTCTCAAATCCACCTGATGAAACCCCTGTTCATGGGTTAATTTAACACCCAACTCTGTCAAACAAGAATGAACTCTAGAATCACTTCCATAAAGATGAGGATACCGTTCGAGACATGAATCGAAGACATTTCTAAGCGTTTTCGCAAGAGGTTGACTAATGGCGAATCCAGCTCCACCAAATCCCATCTCGAAACCGAATTTTCTGTTTTGGAAATAAGTTTCAGAGTTGCTTCCAATGTAATACCACAAACCGTCATCGTATTTAGACAGAGTCCTCACCAAATTCTCCGGGAAGAAAAAAGTGTCATCATCACCAAAAACATACCACCGCACGTCGGAATGTCCGGCAGCTACCGTCTCAAGAACAACGCGTGCGACCCGTATCGCCGATCGGGGACCGCCTCGGTAAGTGTAACGGAAACGGGAAGTATCAGCGGAGACACAAACCGCAGGAAGAGAAGAAGAAGAAGCGTCATGGTTTTGAGGAATGTCATCAACAAAAACACAACCACGCATTAAATTGGGCTTCCACCAAATCTTAGCATAATCTTTCCTTTCAGGCCATGAATCCTTGTTCGAAGCGATACCGAAGACGATTTGATTGAGGGAGAGATCAGGGGAAGGAATGTGGGTTGAAGAAGGGTGAAAAGTGTGGAAGAGGAAAAGAGAGGATAAGAAATAGCCAACGCCTAAAGAAGAAGAGATTAAGAAGAAGGTTGTGAGTTTAGAGGAGGAGTGAGGTTTAATGGAGGAATGAAGAATGGCCATTTTTGGTTAACGATGGAAAAATGTTGTCAAGAAGAAGAAGAAGAAGAAGAAGAAGAGAGAATTGATTGAGTGATATAGAAGTTGAAATTGAAAAGCAAAGTGGCGTTGGAAGTTTTGTGTTTGTTACTTTTACCATTACTTGTTGAGGATTATTATAAATTATAGTTAATAAAAGGTTATGAATTGAGACCAATTGGCAAAATTAAATTAAAAAAAAAGTTGGCAATTTTTTAAATTAGGGGGTTTGTGTATAATGTCTTTTCTGTCATATTTATTGCAAAATTTATGGGGTATCTAACGTGTATGGTATATAATTCTTAGTGGAATTAAGAGTTAGTAAAAAAAAAAAAAAATTAATCTGAAAACAATTTACATTACTGCTATGCAAACAAGAACCATCCACTCCTCATTTCTTGTTCCTAAAAATTTAATGAATGTCAATAAATTAGTGATACAGAAATGCTTTTGTTTCTATTATTAAACAAAAAAAGAACAAAATTAGTTAAGAAAGGATGTTTTTGTCTTAGTTCTTAGAAAAATAAGAAACAAAAGAAATGAAAAAAATATCAAAGAATTTGTTAGTGAATAATTTGTTTGGGTGTGGTTATTATACATTAAAGGCAGAAGATGTAAGTTTAGTAGGTATAAGTAGAAGTTGATGGGAACAATATAGAAGGGAAATTAATTAGAGTAAATATAGGTTTAAGTAAAAATTGGTTGCTTGAAACAATGAAATGGAGCAATCGTAAGGAAGAGGAAATGGAAATGGAAATGTTGTTGTTTCCTAAATAATAATATATATATATATATATATATATATATAAAAAAAAAAAAAGAACATTATTTTATTGAAGAAAAATGTATTAGAATAATAATAAATTGCATTTAAAATAAAAGGGAAATTGTGAAGCGTAAAGTGGACTCATAATTGGGAGAGGAGAGGAGAGGAGAGGAGAGGAGAGGAGAGGAGAGGCGTTGGGTCATTTTGCATGTGACATCTCCTTAATTACAGCCTCACGCTTCCTTATTTCAATTTCCAAAATCCATACTCATTTTCACGGATTAAATGCTTCTTTTTACAATCTCTTTTAACACAATCATTTCATATAAAGGTCGCCATTGGTCAGAACAATGCTCATATATATTTTGTACTTCCATATTATAAATATTAATTTTCAGGGATTCGTGGATTCTGTCCAATCCAACCACCATTTCTCTCTACTTTCTTCTCTTTTCTTTTCTTTTATCTATTTATGTACCAAAACAGTTTCCATGATCACATGCTGATTATGGACTAAGTTAATCGTTTCTAGCTCCAGTTATTAGGACCTTTCCTAATTGTCATGTATTTGTGAGCTTTCAAACCAAACTCTATTATATTGTTGATCTCAGTTCTATGTTTAATGAATTATCAAATCGTTGTACGCTTGAGGATTTTATAATCGTTATTTGATTAATGTATAATACGTGATACTTGATTGTATGTTAATCCCAAAAACCGATGAGTTAGGTTAGCTTATGAATTAAATTATATGAGTATTCTTTGAACTGGCCTAGACTTGAACCAAACAAATGTTTAATTAGTTGCTTAAAATTAGCCGTCCCACTTAATGTTACCCATACCTTTATGCATCTTAGACAAATTGAATATGCATGTTTTTCATCTTTTCAAATTGGATTGTTTAGTTATTTAGTTAATTATTTTTTTTTAATCGAATTGATTAGGTGTAAACAATTAATTAATTTGGCAATGATAATTTTTTAAATCTTTGATTTGTGCTTTTATTTTAGGAAATTTTCATCATATGACAAAAAAAATTAGGAAAAAACAATCCATAACACCTTTTATTATTATTATTATTATTATTTTTATTATTATTATTATTATTATTATTATTATCATCATCATCATCATCATCATTATTATTTGCATATTACAAATATGATAAATATGACAAGTAATTAGATATATCATACGATAATTAGAGCGTTATCTGCTTTTAAATTTGTTACTTTTACAATTTAGAAAATATAGGAACATGAATCCTATTATCATAATTCTTTTTGCTATTTTTGCAAATGCCTCTTTATTTTATTTTTATGCTATATATTTAAATTCCCTTGCATCAAAACAAAATATAAAACCTGCCCATTGGTTACCTCAAGATGTCAACTATCTGATTTAAAAATTTTGTGTTCGATTTGTGCTACCACTACTACATTTATTTTGGTGGATATTGAAATTCACTACGATCACACGTCCCTATCCTCTTTCTCTCCTATGTTTTCCTCTTTTTTCCCTCTCTCAAGTTCTCTCTCCCCCGTCTCCTTCTCTATGGGACAAAGTGTGGGAGATAAGAAGGAAAATTGTATTGGGTGGCACAAAAAAGATCTGATTTAGCAATATTAGCACAAACTTTTTTTATTTTGCAAATATAACAACTTTTTAATTTTGGTTGGTATTTTTTATTTTAATTTTTTCATTATTCCAAAATTGTCCTTTTCTGAATCTCCACTTTTTTCTCTTCCTCTTCAGTTTCTTTCTTTTATCGTTCTCCTTGATTCTTCATTTTCTTTTCCTATTCTCCATCGTTCTTCTTCACGGTTTCTCCTATTTGCCTACTTCTCCTCTCCTCGTCTTCTTCTCCCTCTTCTCCATCGTCATTCTCTTCTCTCTTCTGTTTCATTCTTTTAAATTTCTCCCTCTTCGTCTGCTTCTCTTTTTATCGTCTTCTTCTCATCTTCTTCTTCTATTGTCCTCATTTTTTCTCCAGGGAAAACAAGAATTATATATGTATTTCTTTCCTTTTTTAAAGCCCTAATATTCTTTCTTATACTTATGTATGTATTTTTGTGTCCAAAATTGGTAAGGGAGTTTGATCATTATCTTTTCCTTCTTTGTTATGTGAATTGCTCATATTTATTATTTATTGAAATTAAGGCTATGATTTGTTCTTCCTTATCTCTTTTATTTGTTCCTCATATTTTTTTTACCAAAATGAGCTTTGCAGATCGGTTAGGTTTTATTTAGTTACATTTGGTTTTTTTTATTTGTATCAGATTTTTATATTAGTGGTATGATGTACTGATATTATATGTATTTGTTGACTAATACACTTACTAAGCGTTTTTTATTTTCCCAAAATTGTTGTAGTTCACTGTAGTTATGGTTAAGCTTGCAGTAATTTTTTTTCAAAGTGGTCAATGGGATGAGCAACATTGCTACATGGATTACAAAACAAATTATGTTTTGGTTGTTGGAGTGATATCATCATTTGATTCTTTTATGAACTTGATTATACTGAAATTCAGGTTGAATCATGAATTGAACTTCCAGTTTTAATTTGTTGCCTATAAGCAGTAATGATGTTTAACATGTTCTTAAGATTGTAAACATACCATAACAACTATATCGACAATACATAAAGTGTATCATGCTTAGTGCATCAAGTGTATTTAATTGATTAAATGTATCAACAGTTTAGCAAGTGTATCAACAACATATCAAGTGTATCAAACTAATAATATGTATCAATGAAGTTTTAGCAAGTGATTAAGTGTATTAAATCTATCAAGTGTATCGGCAAACAATAACAAATGTATCAATGATATATAAAGTGTATCATTCTTAGTGCATCAAGTGTATCATCAATTGAGCAAGTGTATCAACAACATATCAGGTGTTTCAATCTAATAATATGTATCAGTGAAGTATTAGAGAGTAAAAAAAGTGTATGAGTAGTACATCAGCAAAACAAATCAGGTGTATCAACGGTATATATTGGTGTATCAACGATATGTATTGGTGTATCAACCGTATATATTGGTATCAGTAATTATCTTAAATTCTAAGAAAGATGAAAAGTTAAAACGTGAAGGGAAGAAAAAAATGTGAAATGACAGAAGGGTAGTTTCGTAATTTTGTATCTTTAAAATGTGGGTTGGGGGCTTTAATTTTGCTCTTTTTGTAAATTTAAAAATGATGTGCTATGGACTTAATTTATGATATTATAATTGTCATATTTGCAAGAGCCCCAAATAAGAAATGATTCACAGCTAATCAAACTAATTACATATATTTTGTTCTTACATAATAGTGGAAGTGAAAAATAACAAAGAAAATAAAAGAAAATAATAAAATCAGAAACACAAGAATTAATATGAAAAAACTCCAAACGGATGAAAACACAAACAAAAAAAATCCTCTATGTGAAATGTTATTACAATCATACAAAAATCGCTACCCATTTTCAATTAATATCACACAATTAATATGTTCTCTTTGTATCATAATGGTAAATAATTTATGACAAATACTATATTATCCACAGGATCCATCTTCTTTAAATTCAAGAATAGAAATTATGAAGAAAGTGCAACCATTCTTGGGCCAAATCAAAGAACACGCACAAAAGACTAAGGTGATACTCCTATAACTAATATAAATGTAGTGTCCGTGCTTTCCCCAAGATTACAATTTCACTTTTTTTACAAAAACTTATAGGTTGAATGAATGTTGCAAATTGAAGATAGACTATCAAATATTGATGAGAATAATCACACAACAAGAGTTATATTAAAATATGAAAGTATATTCCATTCTTAAAAAGATTAATTATCCTATCTAAATGCTAAATATTAATGAATCTTTACTTTTTTGTCATTAGTTAAACACGACCAAGGAAGAGTTGATAAAGATGGCCGGAGATGGGAAAAACCAATGACTGGACCAAAGGATAAACACTATAGGGTGAAAAAGCATAATATAGAAGAGTTAGTGACATCCGGTATATGGATAGATGCAGCAAGAGAAAAAAATGCGTCCAGTACCAAACAAACACATTGAAAATTCACCTCCGAAATGTCATCATTTAACTTGCATCTGAGTCAAGCTTGAAGCTGCTTTAACTGACTAGTTACTTTGAATTTGAACATCTCTTGTTATATACTTTTATGAACCTCTGTTTTAGAGATTAGTTTAATTAATTAAATGAAATTTATGAATCAGGTCCACATCCTATGTTTGGAACAGTTATTTGAACTATCCATCTCTTTATGAATTATTGAAAAGACATGTGAAATTGACCTTTTCTTTTGTTATAGAAGCTAATGTTTACCTCTATTGATTTCTCATGTAAGAACATTAGTTTCTTGTAACAATAAGTGTCACAAAATACTAGTATTACATATCTCTATTGGGTGATTCTGTGTGTGAATACATATTACTTGTATAAAAACACTGTAAAATAAATTACATGTCCCAAAATATTTCAAATAATCAAGATGTATTTAATAATGTTAAATTTCAATGCATTTCTTAGGTATCCATCCATAATCTACCTATTGAAATGCACCATAAGTTAAATAAACAATAATTCAACACAAAATTACATCTCATATATAATGTATCTTGCCCCTAAATGATAATATAAGACATAAATTCTCGATTATGAAAACCTAAAAGCTTTTAATTACAAAAAAGCGATACTTGAATTGAATATGAATAACCTACACTAGAGTATACTTACAAAGTCAATATACTTAGGTGGCTGCAAAACATACGAAATACACTATATTTGAGTGAACATAAACACACAATTTCCCATACAACCGAACAAATCCAAAAATAATAGAGAACTCCTTGTACCATTAAAAAATTCTATAAAAGTTTTAACTTACAATGTCAAAACAAAATCCAATACTAAAATATGACAAAACTAACAACTAAGGAGAAATCCTAAAACAGGAACTTAACGTTGTAGGGGTTTCTTTACAAGACCTACAATTGTGACCTCTTTGACCACACCTACAGCAACAAACAATAGCTTTTTTCTCTAAAAATGAAGTAAACATTTTTTATGGGCCTTCCAACTGGATGTTTAACCTATAGTGGAAGGAGTCAATCGTTCCCACCTTGATACATATTCATAATTTGGTCTACATTACCAATAGAACATATTCCCTTCTTGTACAAGTTTACCAAATTTAAAACTTGGTAGAATTTATCAGTGTACATATGCAGATGAAGATTCCTACTAAACAAAGCAACACATGCATGGGAACAAGGGTTCATATTCAGGCCCCATTGACGACATGAGCATGTACAATCTAAAATATTGACATTAAATTGTTCCTTACAATGGTAAACTTCAAATTCATGTTCATTTACAGAATATATCTACCAAAAGATGAAAACAAATATCATGTACAAATAAGCTCCTTAATAATGATAACATTGATTATTCAAATAACAAACAACTTACATTCATTGCATGACTTTCCTTTAATGCTACTCGAATCATATCTTCTGCATATATTGAAAGTTTCATGCATTGAAAACTCCATTTGGTAGGACGTTCATAAAACCATTTTTGAATCTAACTAGGAATTGATTCAAGAAATCCAATTATCGGTAATTCTCGTGCTTCTTTCAGTGTTGAATTCATACTTTCAAAAATGTTGGTTATCAAAGCTGAGTATCTTTTCCTCCTGAAAAATGACCTAGCCTACCAAGATCTTCCAACCTTTTCCAATTCATGTCTAATGGATGGAGAAAGATGATCAAGTTGTCTCATATTGTAGTACTCAAACTCCAAAGGTGTATATGCTCTAGCACAACTATGGAAGGAATCTTCTATTGGAAGAGACTTATGGTTCTTTTTAAGATTCTTATGCAAATGGATTGCACATAACCCATGTTCAGCTGTTTTGTACACAACATTGAACTCATTTTTTATACTTTTATGAGCATCAAACATAATTACTAGTACATTATGTTCACCAAATACAACTTTAAGATTACGAAAAAACCATGACCATGACAAGTCGTTCTTAGAATCAACAGCAGCAAAAGCTAGAGACAGAATTTGAAAATTACCATCAATAGTACAGGCAAAAATTAGCATGCCTTCATGGCTGCACCATCAGTTGAAATTATTGGTAAACAATAATCTCATGCATCAATAGAAGTAGCAAGAGCCATAAAATAATACTTAAGCCTACACTCATAAACAATCTAAGATACTGCTTGCCTATGATCACACTACAGGAAATTCATTGTTCAATGACAAAGTTTTAGTGGCACAAGTAATTTTACCAGTAAAAGATCGTTTATAGCAACGCAAAATATTACTATTAGCAATGCATTTTTAATTTGTGCCACTAAAAGAATTAATAACACAATTATAATGTCACTAAACATTAAATAGTTTTAGCAATAAACATGTATGTTGCTAAAACTTTACCAAGTTCCCAAATTTTCCCCATTTATTATTAATTTTCCTCCAACCCCTTTTCATTAAATAATTAATAAAACAAAAAATGCTCTATCTCCACTTTCTCTCTATCTCACTGACACAAACCCAACTCACAGCAAAACCCCCAAACCTTTCTCGCGAAGGCCTTCGTTGATTTGTCCCACCCTTTGGTACTCTGTATCCGCCTCCACCAGCGTTTGGTGTGCGGCTTTTACTTTCACTCTCTACTTCGCCGTCCCACCCTCTACTGTTATCGAGATGATCAGGGAGGAGCGATGGTTTGGTTTGCGGCTTGGACCTTTCACATGCTGGCGTTTGACATCACTACATTGTGCTCCAAGACTCTCTTGTTCGTCGGTGTTGGTTATGCATTGGTAGCTAAAACCAAATCTAACAATCAATTTTCTATATGCATTTAATTTCTCTTTTTCATTTTTTTCAATTTTTCAAAAGGGAGCTCACAAATCATTTTTTGTATGCTAAGAAGAAATCTTTTTCCTATCTGAAAGATGAAAATTTTTTGGTTTATGATCATCTTTCTAACGTGAATCCACATTTTTTCTTCATGGTTGGCTATGTGATGAAGCATTTTGGTAGCTTATAATTTTTTTAATTAAATGCCTCAATGAAGCATTTTGTTGATTTTTAATTGATTTTTGTTTATTTAAATTAGGAAATCGAGGCCAAGAGAGATTTCATGGCTATGGGAGGAATGAATGGTAAGATTTTAAACTTTGATGAATGGTAAGATTTTAAACTTTGATGATGTGTAGGGCCTTTAAGCATTTTGTAGAGTTTAGTTGTTACGGTCATACATGTTTAGTGTTAGGTTTTATTATCTTGACAAATGTTGTGGTTGTTTCATGAGTTTCTTTTTATGATTAAAGATTGACTTAAACACTTTTTGGAAACATTTTTTGCATAGTTTTTGTCTTTAGGTTTTGTTGGAGAGTGAAAGTATAACTATATCTCATACATGTTGAGCTTATTTATTTTTTAATAAGTTGAGTTGTTTGCATTTAATTGTTATAAGGCCTTTTTATTTATGTCTATGCATTTGCCAAGTGAACTTGAGTTATTTTGATCTTTTCTATTAATCTTTTCTTCATGGTTTCTATTGAGTTGTATCGTAACTGCATGATATTCATAGCATAAACAAACTATATATATATAAGCTTGAAACTTTAGTTTGTTCTAAAGTGTAGAATTCAATTGCATTGGTCTTATATATTCACTTTGATAAGCTTTAGTTGCTTGGGTTGATAAGTAATTTTTGTTGATTAGTATTGAACATATGTTGTATTGCCTAGTGCTCACTACAAGAAATCTGACCTTTAATGTCGGTTTAAAATCGACATTAAAGGACTTTAATGTCACTTGACAACCGACATCTTTGCAAGCGTTATTAAAGGCCTTTAATGTCGGTTTAAAAACGACATTAAAGACCTTTAATGTCAGTTTTCAACCGACATCTTTGATAGTGTTATTGAAGCCCTTTAATATCGGTTGGACTTTAATGTCGGTTTTAAACTGACATCTTTGATAGTGTTATTGAAGCCCTTTAATGTCGATTGGGCTATGATGTCGTTTTAAAACCGACATTAAAGAGGCCAATAATGTCAGTTTAAAACCGACATTAAAGGCTTGTTTTTGTCCATTTTTAGAAATTTATATTTATTTAATTGTTGTATTATTGTCCATTTTTTATAAACCAACATTGAATCCATATAGATAAATATTTTTTTCTCGCTCCAACAAATTAATAAAATTAATATTATTTTAGAAACTATAATATTTATCTTTTAAATTTGTATACACAAAATGAAAACTTAATATTGTGTTTATATATACATTCTACAATAGTACATGAAACAAGATCCTAATACAAGACTTAAATAAGAAATCCTAAACGCCTTCTCAGTCTTCAACCTTCAACGATCGCCTCGCTATCTACACAATCGCTTAGCTTTCAATCTGATGACTTCAATCATTCTACAAGCAATATCAAAATAAACCATTTAATCTGATAACTTCTGATCTCTATCATCTCCATTATTGCAAACAAACATGTCAAGCATAATAGTAAGCAGTTCTATAGCCTGTGGGGACTCATAGGAGAAAGAAATGGTCCCTTGAAAAGGGAGGAATTAACAGCCAAAATCATTAACTTTCATTTACACCACATATAGCACACACAGGCCCTTCATGTTGTTTCTTCTGATTGGCTACTTTGTATTAGCAACATCACTGACAAAGAAGCAAAAAAATATGGAATGTAAACAAACCCAGCATTCACAAACTCTTCTTTCCTAAGCTTTAAGATCCAAATTCCTTAGTTTATGATTCTTCTAATCAAAACCAGACAAGTGATTGATAGCAAAACTTCGTCATAGGGACTACTGGAAAGATGCCAACAACACAAGAACCCTACATCTGTGGCGGGAATGGACGATAACCTGAGAAACCCATGTGACACTTTGGTAGACTGACTTGAGGCCAAGCTTGTCAAATAAAGCTGACTTATGATGAAGTGGATTTCTAGGGGTAGTGACATAACATAGGATTTCCTATAATTTTTGGACCGGCTCCATTTGGTTTGTTAGTGTATGGACATCTGGGTGCCTCTTCTAAAGATGATGATATAATTTGTACTGTTGCTTCATATCATAGAAATTAAAGCAAAAAATAGACACATCCAAGCATGAAACAATCTAATTACCAAAATGCAGAAATTTTAATTAACTCTCACCCCAATGGAAGAACAAAAATCTGTAGTTACATTGATTCCAAATCCCAAGTAACCCTGCACAAATAAACACATTGATTTTTGCTAATTGATCATGGGTCCTTTATGGATTTCTTACATACATATAAAATCAAAACACTTGGAGAAAAACACATGAACGGTGGGAAATTTTCACTTGATTCTATACCAAATTAATAAATTAACTGTACTAAAATGAGAGTGTACCTTGAGGGTAAAGGTGAGTCCCTGCACTCCAAATCCATTCAACCGTAATAAAACCTCGTTAAAAAGATTCAAGAGAAAGCATTGATACTGTAGCAGCTAAAATATTAGTTCTTAATTCACTCTTATAGTCATATGTATATTTTTCATCTTAAATGGGTACCACACAACTTCTATAGTAACCTACTTTTGTTGTAACCTCGAAACTCAATCCAACAACTGTTTCCTTTTTAAATTTCTGCATATAAAAGAGATTGTAAGGTGCGAGTTTCATTTGTAAAATCTTTAAAAAAATTGAAAAGCAAAAAGAAAAGAAAAGTTTTTGTACTTATAAACAAATGGTACGGATTCAAACTAAAAGAATGCAAATCAATGATATCAATCCATTTCCATGTAAAATGTTAACTTGCTAAACTAAAAGTAGTATTAATATATATATTCCTAGATGATTCTCACTACTAACATATAATTATTTTTACTCCTAACATATTAATAAATTCTACATGCTAAAAAAGAAAAAGGAAAAATAATGACAGAATTTCATGTTATTTTTTCTTATAAAAAATCATCATTTTCTCTTTTTCGTTTGGAATTTCATACTATGGTTTTCACATTTTTACTCTCGTTTGAATTTAACCTCATTTAATTGAAGTTAAAAGGAGATTAAAAATTGTCAAATCTCCATCTTACACCTTCCGGAAGTATGTTTATAATAAATTTCAAAGATACAAAACTTATTGTTGTAGATGAAATTAGACCAGTGAAATAGGGGTCAAATAAAAAATGAACAATCAACATTGTAAAACATACAAAATTAGGAGATAGGTAAAGATAAAATCAGATAAACCTATAAGTTTCTTCATTTGAGAGTTCTCCATCTCTAACTTTGGTATTAGAGTCAACTTGTCAATCCAAATCAGAAGAGAAAGAGAAGTTCCAAATAGTTCATTTTATATCGACATTGTCAGAAGCTTAGTTCCTTCTTAATACCATAATTAAAAAAATGAAAGATGGACAAATTCCTTACCTGACTCCATGTCTAAAGAAGGTCGAGTACTAACGGTTTGATTCGTTCCTATTCATCGAGACGAGGGGCTAACCTCATTAAGATACGAGGTGACGAGTGAAGCAAGTATAATCACTATATTTGAAAACAAAGATTCTTTATTTCATAAACTATAATAATAGAAGAATGACATACAAGACTGACGAGTCAATGACTCGTCATTCTCTCTTATATGCTCAAACTCTCTTTACCTCATTTTTCATGCCAAGAAAGAAGAATCTCAGGTGATAGTAAGCTAAGCATTGGAATAGGATAAGAAACCTTAACTAGAACCCGAAACCCAAGGAGATGTGTCTTGTCTCCTTTCTTAAATAAAAAGCAAACACAGTCTTATTCGTTTGAAAGTCCTGTGACAGGATTGTCTAGAAATTGACCCTGATCAACCAATTTACACCCTAACACGAAGTAGTATTCCTTAACTTTCAAAATTATATGTTACCTAACACGAAGTAGTTTCAATCGCCGTCATAATCGGAGGCATCGTCGTCTTCATTGGTTACCTAGTCATCCACCCTAAGTTACACGATCAATTTAGTAACCATGACAGCCTATATACACGTTTAAATCTCATCATGTTGACTGTACCATCTTCGCAGCGAAACTCTGGAAAGTAATTCAGAAACCTTTTGCTTTCGAACTCGTCGATGCCATTGAACAGGAAATTTTGCACCACATCCTAATGGTTAGATGCGAAGTGAAAGAATGAAGATTTTTTAAATGATACAAGAAATACGACGATGAACGAGCACGAGCTGGATATGAAAGATGGCTGTGATGGTGAGGACGGTGACTGATCAGAGAAGAGAGGGAAGAAAGTGATGAGATTGAGAAAGGAAGAAAGGGAAGAAATGTTGAGAGAAAACCTTTCTTTCGTGGGGTTTGGTAGAGAAGAAAGGAGAAAAGAGTAAAGTAAGAGAGAGAAAAATTCAACTTTTTACAAAATTAAAAAATAAAAAATAAAATAAAAAAGACTTTTAATGTCGGTTCTAAAAAACATGATGTTTAATGTCGGTTTTAAACCGACATTAAACATCCACCTTTTAAAAACCGACATTAAAGCTCATTTTTCATTTTTTTCACCCGACATTAAAGACCAGATTTCTTCTAGTGGCTATGTTCTAACAATTATTAAACTTTATTTGGATACACAATCTAGACACTATTTAGAAGGAAGATTCATCCAAAATAGAGGTATCATTTTGTTTTTTGGATTATTGGTGATGTTTTTATTTTATTTTTTAAAATTTAAGTAGCTAAAGTTTGTATTAATAGGTTACTGTGATATAGTATTAACTTTTTAACTTTAAGATAGTCATAATTATTCTTGCAATAAGGAGTGATGTTAAATACATCAGTTTCTTACCATGTAGATTACTCTAAATTACCAAGTCTGATATGCAGGGATTTGTTGCATGTTTAATGTATAGTATTTTGTTCCTGGATTTAGTCATAATGCTATTAACTCAATTGGATTCTTATAAAGAAATCTTTAGGTAAATAATTATTCAAAATTCATTTGATATGTGTTTTGAGCCCTTATTGAATGATTTCAACTATTATATTTATGAAGTGTCATGTTATTCGCGCTGTAATTTTTTGTTTGTGTAATCTTCGTTATAATTGTTGGGGTTGATACCCTAAATCTCATGGTCTTGTAATTTGTAATTGTATATATTATACAGACATTTTATTTATCTAATAAAATAAAATATTTTATTTTATTTAACATTTAGTTGCATTAACCCACAAAACTAATAAACTAAAATCCAAGGTTATTTTTTGTAACTTAAACATGTATATGAAGACATACAAGTGGATCATGTTTAAGTAATAACCTAAATGGTTTGTAGTAGATGGATAAGGCTGGATACCTTATCCTGGTGACACTGCGAATACGACCTGCTTTGTAGTTATTACAATTGCTCTAAAGTGCTACAAATGATTTGATCATAATCATTCATGTCGAGACATTAGAGCGGGATATTCTATACAAAGAGTTTGTATAAGACTGAACCATGAAATGAATAGTCTCTCTTATTAACATCGTTACTAGTTGAAATTACATTTCACCAGGATGACCATAGGTGACTTGACCTGTATCCTGAGTGAGATGTGAACTTCTGCCTATGAAGGCAGTTCTTTGATTTGTATGGGTGAAAGTGGTCTATGTCGCTGACTCAATATGTCTACCAGTTTGGGGATTCGTCTAATTGGGGAGCTGAAAACACAGCTACACAAGAAGAAATTCACTCCTTCTCTATAGATAGACTAATTCGAGAAATTGCTCTCTTAAGGGCTGATTCCAAGAATTGAACAATGTGGCATCACACTCTCTCTTAGCTCGAGAGGAATTTAGTTATAATGGGACTATAATTATTATTCATTAGAGGAATCAATGGTACTTAAGGAGTTAGATGTAACTACATGGGCAAAATGATAATTTTTGACCTAGCTGTACTTACGAGCAAATCATGAAGGGTCATTGCACTGTTGATTGGTTATATCTAATGGACACAAAAATATATCTACAATAAGAAGAGTGCAACTATTCATCTTTAGTGGAATGACTGATAGTTAATGAATAGAGATTAATTTAATTAAAGAATTTAATTAATTAATCTCATATCATTAGAGTTTCAATCTGTAGGTCCATAAAATTCCCTTGTTAGCTCAATAAGGATAAATGAGAATCAAATTTATTTTTTTTAATTTAAATTATTCAAATTGATTAAAGGAAATAAATTGTATATAATACAATTAATATCATGTATTTGATACATTATAATATAAAGTTTTTATGAGAGAAGTTAATATTTGAATATGATTCAAATAATAATAATAATATGAATAAAATTCATAAATAAACTACAGGTTAAATTAATATGGATTCGATTCATATTAGCACTATAGATTATATGAGAGATTTAAACCATTGCTTATATTATATATGATATAATATAAAGTTTATATTATATGAGATATAATATGAATTAAATTTATATTAATTTTATTTTATTTATATATATTTAATTAATAAAATACGTGTAGAGAGTGAGGGAGTTATTTTGATAACTTCTCTCCATCTCTCTTAAGTGGTTGAGATATACAGAATCACTCTGCATTCTCATCTCTCTGTTTTTTCTTTTTTGGACATTCTCTTTGTTCCAAAAAGAAAAATAATTCTCTCAAATTTTTCACTCACCAAATTACAGAAGCCCACAACTTTCTATTGATTCTTTCCTTGAGAATAACAAGGAAGACTTTGTGGTGTTCTTGAAAGATTCGAAGAAGATTTTTTGGAGGTTCTACAAAAGTTAGTTTCTTTTTCCCTTTTCCTCTATAGAAGCATGCTTAAGTTTTAGTTTTGTTTTTTCTGAATTGTTGATTTTGGGTTTTACAAATTGAATTCCATTTGCCCACGTTTATACGCTTTCACTTTGAAAATTCTATTCCTATGATAATATGATTATGTTCCTTTTTTTCGTTCATCTTTTTAATACATGTGTGTAAGAAACAAGGTAGGAGATTCAAAAGGCAAGTAGAGGACTTCAAAGGGGAGTGAAGTGCAATATGGCAAAATCATCTATACCCATCTTTGATTTTTTTTCATCTTTTTGTTGATTTATGTATTGTTTTTCTTGTCAATTTAGGATTCATTTCTCATCTTTCACTAAGATTTTGTTGTTTATTTTATCAACAAAATTTATGCACTAAATGTTGATAAAGTGTGAGTTGCTAAATTTCAACGTCGAAACCAATTACATTAGGTCTTATCATTTTATGGGGTGGATTGTTAAGATTTATATATTTGTTTATGTATTGTAGGTTGGGCTCGATTCATTTGGATGCTATCAACTAAACATGAAATCCTATGTTCAGTAGAAAACTTCTTTGTGGAATTATATACAATATTATATAGTGATAATTTGATTTATTTTTAGTGGATTTATAATAAGGAAATTGTGATTAAGGAATTTTGATCTAATTTGGGTATTTCTCATTGCACAGACCTTGTAAATGTTTTTGGAGAGTTTCTTCCAAAAGTTAGTGCTTGTAAAGTATAATGAGTAATTCTTCCTCATACTTCATTACATGTATCAGGGTGTGTTGGGCATAAAACTTCTTAGTGGGCATCAATGAGCTTTTAAATATCATGGAGTTCACATAGTTCTTGCGATTACTTGGAATCTAGTTGCTTAATATTGATACATGTTGAATGTGTATGCTTCACAGTAGTAACAATGTCAACAGCACACTAGTGGGTATTTGTAAATTTATGAACTATCCAAATATCACTTTTTTGTAAATATGAAAGCACATAAATACCAAGGAGGCGACAAATTCTTACACTAATATCTAACGCGATGAGATTGGACCTAATGGTAGTACGTTCAAAACTATTGTTCACAACAAGCAAATAAATAGTTTTTCTCAATTCTGATTTGCTTCTAAACACTAATCCAGCTTTAATAGAAAATCCATGCAACGATATCCAGAGGCATCAAAGTCAATAATTTCGGTATCATGAGGTGAATGTTGAGATCTGGGTACTTCACTATTCAAATAGGTTGTACTCCCAGTAGCACCAACAATACAAAGTCAACAACCACCAGTAAATCATTATCGGAAAATTTCGATAAAACTAACATAAGCCAAGAAACATCTTATCCTCGACAATTCGAATGAGGTTGGAATGGTTGCAACCATTCTAATAAACGGTCAAACGAGACACAGAAAGATTGGAAGATGGAAAAATTTTACCTCTAATACATTCTACAAATTCTTGAAACAAAGATGGAAAGGAATATATACCTCAACAATACGATAATCGAGATACCGAGAAAATTCAATCCATCTACCATAAAAATAGTCTTTACTCGTTGTAAGATCATAACAAAAATTTCTTCGGTATAATTCTTTTGTTGTCTTCCAGTTGTATAACATACACAACTTTTTAGAATATATTGCTAAAGGATGTAGTATAAAGAATTTAATTAATATACAAATAATGTTAAACAATTAAGATATAGTCTACAAATTAGTTTAAAACAACATTAAAATAATAAAAATAAATAACATAAATAACAATATTTCAAAATCTTATACAAAATACATATTTCGGAAATTTTTTTAAAGATAGAATCAAAAGCTAAGTATAAAAAACTATTAACATTTTCTTAAATATACATTATATATGAACATGTAGAAAATAAGCATATAAAGATACGATTTAAAATAATAAAAAGGAAAAAGATAAAGAAACGTTCAAAACTTATTAGAAATATATATTTCGGAAATTCAAATTTACCCTCTATTTTTGGAATCTAATTAATTATTAATTAATTATATAATTTTGAGATCTTATTAAAAATGTATATTATTATGTATTAGGTGACTATGTAATTTCTAAATGTCAGTAAATAAATATATTAATATTTATTAAATATATTTATTAAAGATTGTCTTTCAGTTATGATATAATGAGATAAGTAATTGATAATGGATAATAGATATTCCATTAGGGGAAATTTGCTGCAATCTCCTTCAATAAATAAATCTCATATTTAGTTAGGATGTAACCAAATAACCGAGTTTGTAAATTAAATTGTGTTTCCCAAAGTCAACCACCTCGCACAATTGAAATACAATGTACTTTGAATATACGAAATTTCCTAGAATTAGGGGTAAAATTGGGATTAACAGACAACCATAAATTCGCGTGACTATATTTTGCTAAAAATCTTATTCCGCGTGAATTTTGCAATATTTTCAGCCGTGTAATCCAATTTTTCTATTCTTACAAATATCTCAATTTTAGATATCCAAACGAAATGATAAATTTCACAATAGATTTGGTTTTTGTTGTGATGATGGCCAAAGTTTCTCAACAATCACATACATAGTAGATGGAGAGAGAGGTTTGGAGAAGGTGGGATTAAACCATGTAATATGTAACTCCCATGTGGGGGAGTTGCATTTAATTTAATTTAAAATTTAAATTAATTTAGGGATTTTTTAAGAATAATAAAAAAAATACATTACACTTGATTTTACTACATCATGTAAATAGTTTGTGCATTTTGTTATTTTTGATATTTTTTCTTAAATTAAATTAATGAATAATGAACCATTGAAATAATTAATTAACTAATTTAATAACTATTAATTAATAATTAATTGAATCTAAATTTAATTAACTATTCCATTTAAAATCATATTTAAATGAGTATCACTTAATTCAACTATTTCAATTAAATCAAATCAAATTAAATTAACTTAACTTAAATAATTATTTAATTTTTAATTATTTATTTATTTAAAACAAAATATCTCATATTTAATTTAACCTACAGTTAAATAATATTCAATTATATTTCTCTCATAATTTATAGTTTTAGTGTATATGCAATATGCATTAATTTTAATCTATAATTTTAATATGAATTTAATTCACATTAAAATAATATTTAAACTTACTCAAATATTTTATTTTAACATAGTTAATTTTGAATCAAATTCAAAATAAAAATTATATTATAAAATAGATGTCATATTGAATCACATTCAAAATAAAACCCTTGTGACTTGTCATCTTGAGAGGATTAAAAGTAGATGTTAAAGGTCGATCTTTCTTTGGTGCGTAGATACTTAGGCTTTGAAAGCTGAAGTTCTTGTAGACGTAGAAGTTAGACATTGGCTTTCTTCTTCTGTAATGGTCATCCTCAATCTTTGAAATATTGAAGATTGAGTAACTGAAGGCTTGATATGATCGAAGACAAAAGCTTTTAGCTCAATTTCTTTTGAATTGTCAACTTCTTTAAGAGATACATTGTTGTTGACTTCGGCTATGCTAACAGCATGACATGCAATGATTCTAATACTTTCTTTGGATGATCATCAAGAAAGCTTCTTATGAGGAACTCCGACAAATATACCAATCGTTCAGGTTGGGGGAAGTCATTACCTTCCTCCTACACGAGCATAGGTTTCCATGCCCCTTTTCTTCCTTTCCTTTTATAAGTCTTGCTTCCCCAATTGTAATTTTTGTGAGGCCTAGATCCGAAATAGAGAGTTTTGTTGAAGAAGAGAGGCGCCGAGGAGTGGGATAATCATTCTAAAATGAAATGAATGATTATTCTAAAAATAAAATTCAAAGGAAGGAAGGAAGTTGTGTTTGAAAGAAGGCGATGGAGGAAGAGTGTTATGGCGAAGGAGTTTTACTGCAAGAAGAGTTTGGCATTTTGGTAAAGTAACATGAAGTGAAGTCAGAAGAGAAGTGGACGATTATGGACTATAGCGAGAAAGAGAAGACAAGGAAGGAAAAAAATGGAAAAAAAGAATTTAACTTCCCAAGAAGGAGAAGGCGAGGAGTTTTGCTTCTCAAGAAGTTAAGGATTGCATCTCGAGGAAATGTCTAATATGGTGTTGACCGTCGGTTTAGGTGCCGAGCTTGAATTTGGTGGTGCGGCAAGGCGATAAGGCGATACGTGTAAATAGGGGTGGAGGGCCTAAGTGAAGTGCTTTTATTTAAAGGTTTTGCCAAGGGAGTGTAAGGAATTGAGTTGTTGCTAAGGAAGTACCAAGCGAGGAGAGGCATTTGGAGAAGAACAGGATTAGACATTTGCATTAGTGACCTTCTTAAACTAAACACTCATGTGTGAGTGAATTTCCTAAGTTAAACACTCTTGTATGGGTGATTTGTAAACTAAATGTTTTGTAATGTTTTCTTAATAGATTTCTTCTGAGTCTGAGTTATGCATAACACATTGTGTTTCTCCCTGTATTATTATTGTTGTTGTTGTTGTTATTGTTGTTATTGTTGTTTGAAAAGAGAAACCTACTACTTTCTATGTACTTATTGATGAATGTGTGCAAACCATTAGTCTTATTCCTATCAAGTGAGAAGTGATTATGTGGTGTGCACATAATGCGTATGGCATCGTGTGAACGGTCAGTGCAACAAGAAATGAATTAGAAAACTTCCCAGATGATATGGATGGAGTGAACATCACAGTAGCTCAATCTCAAGATACTAGTGAGAGTGAATCGTAGTAGACTTGTCGAAGGAGAGGATTCATGTTCTTGGTGGAAAAGAATAAGTGAAGCTAATATGAGATTTCTGTGGTTTAGAAATGAGGCATTTAAGAAATGAAAATGATTTTGTTCTTGACTTGTATTCCAAAAAGGCTTTCCAAAATCTTCACTTACTAAGAATTTTACTTATGTGTTTAACTTTTCCTTCCTCAGTGTTGAGGCGTTGAGGCCAAGTAAGGAAAGGTAAGAAGAGGTGTGAAGTGGACAAGTTGATCAAGTTATCTGTATTCGGATGGTTTAAAGTTATTACGTGTATGGAGGGCTACATACATCTCAGTTTTGTGTGTGGGATGAGTCTTGTTTTCGAGATAGATTGCTAAGCGATCAAGGAGAAGGATAAGAAAAGGATTCTTATACTCTTCAATACCTTAACGTGAAGAGTAGCGATCTAGTGGATGAAGGAAAGCAGGGAGCTTAGAGCTTAGGTTTTATTTCTGTGCCTTGGGAGAAAAGAAATGTAATTGTAAGTATTGGATCAAGTAATAAAAGCATAGTTGTGTTTTCTATTTCTACTGTATTGAGTTGTGCATCTATGTTGTGCTTATCTCTTAGTTGCTAAAGAGTTTAAGCATTTAAGGCTATGCGAATAAGTTAAGTTGGTTGTTTATGTGTTGTCCACTGTGCTAAGTTGTAAAGATCTCCTGAGTTCAAAGTGGAGCTCTGTATTGGAGATCGACAAGAGATGTTCTGCTTATTAGACATTCAACTCATTATCTTACGAAGAGGTACGCACTAGGATGTCTAGGTGGTATGCCTCTTTCTAGTTGCATGAAGTGGCCAGCAAGGCATGACAATTTTGGTATAAACACACCTTTATTTTGAACGGGGCCTAACTTTTCCATTTTTCAAAAAGTCACAAGGATCCACCCTTTGTTGTCATCTCCAACAGACTCATCTCTATTTTTGGAGTCTATCGTTAAATCTCTTGTTGGAATCGAACAACTATAGGCTCGAAGGTCTCAAATTAGATCAAAGTTTCCCTTTGATCATAAGACACGGCTAAAGGTGGATCATTTGAAGTCATTACTATTACAGTGTGATTTTCTAAGCTATTTCATCCATATACAGCTTAATCTTCTTTTCATTAGCCAATTTTAGAATTAGCTCCTCTAACATGAAGCATTTTTCCACTAAGTAACTAACAACCTGGTGATACTTAGCAATAGTTGGGATCATCACTTTTCTTGCTTACTCTGCCTGTTTTCATTCCAAAAATTAGATAGCTACTTCTCTAGCAGTTACTCCAACATGTATGTAATGTAAGCATCAAGAAATGGATAAAACCTTTTGCTTCTTTCAAAATTAGGCAACGTTTTTCGCCTCTATCAGCTTTCATCTTAAATCTGGACTATTTTCCTTTAAGTCAAATTTAAGTGTGGTTGCACTAACGACCATCGATTCTTTTGTGGCACTCTTTAAAATGTTTTTTGTGCCTCTTGTTTCCTTCTTATCTTCCTTTACCCCATGGATTGAGAAATCCCTTATTCCTCTATTGGTAATACTCAACTTCATATCATGGGTGTAAGTCAACTCTTCAAATTTGTAAGGTTTTATTCCTTACAAGATGTAAATAAGCTTCCAGTGCATGCTTTGGGTGTACATCTCCACTACTGAAATTTTTTTGAGTTTGCCTTTGCAATCCAAACTCAGAGCTCTCCATCGGTTTATGGAGTCGATGACTGACTATCTTTTCCGCAACTTGGTGTTTGGTCCCAAATTTAATTTTTATAATTTCGCCATTAATTTGATAAATGACATGTCTATTTGCGGTTGGTCCAGAATTTTCCATTCAACTTTTATCTTTGATAAAAAATTTTATGATCTTCTTAAATTCTTCACTAATTTCACGAACTATCCTTCACGTATGGTGATGCCCCCATTAGGTCTTCTTTACTATTCTTTGACAAATGATCAATTGGTTGAGAACCAACTCTTTGAAACAGGAAATTGAATAAAGAAGAATGTATTTCTCTAGAAACTTGAGAATTTTGAGAGGGGATGAGTTCTTTTTAGAAAGAATTTTTTCACATAAAATAAAAAGGTCTCATTTTCATTCAAGGTAGACTATTTGCATTTAATGTGAGAAGAAGTTATAACTCCCTCTCCCATTCACTCGAAAGGAAAGTGGGAGAATGGAGAAGAGAGAGTTACATGGTATGGTACTGAAAGAATAATTTGAAATGTCCAAATTAATTTTAAAATATATATTTATTGTATATGATGCAATTAATATAAAATGCAATATTTATAGATAGATCACCATAAAAATCATTCAAATTTAAATTATACAATATAGGAGAATTAATGCATTTTAATATTATTCAAATAATAAATTAATATGAATAAGATTAATTCATATTAAAGTTGTAAGTTAACAGGGAAATATGCATTCGAATATGATTCAAAGTATTTATTTAATTGAATATGATAGATATTTAAAGGCTATTTTCAAATGTAGCAAAATGAACCATAATATTTACAAAATATAGCAAAATATCATAGTTTATCTGTAATAGACCGTCATAGAACCAAGATAAACTGCTACATGTGTTTATTTGTATTGTGATAGACACAAATAGATTGTGATATTTTGGAGACACCTTTTTATTCTTTTTGGACTTTTTATATTCTTCAAAATTTTCTTTCTCCATTTTGTTTCTCTTTGTCTCTTTTCTACAAACTCTTCAACCTCTTCCAATGCAACATTTGGTTTAAATATATATATTTGTTGAAGACTAGAGTACTCTTTTTAAAAGCACTTTCACAACAAACCTAAATATGATGTTATAATGAAACTTGTTAGTAGTACTATGAGCACTTCTTTTTCTTTGAAAAAAGTAACTGGTAGCATGTTATCCGTAATACTTCATCAAAATCTACTAGTAGAAAAAAAGCCTACGATGACAGTGAAATGCTGTCATAGAAAGATTTCGTGACAGTTATTTGCAGTCATTGATGCGATGATGCGATAGTCATGAAAAGTATTTTATGACAGTTCTACAAAACTGTCACGAAATGTGTTTTTCATTACAGAGAATAAATGTCACGAATTACTTATTTCATGACAAATTATAACTGTCATTATTTAGATATTATGACAGATATAACTGTCATTACTTATATTTATGACAGATAATAGTTGTTATTATTTATATTTTATGACAGAGAATAAGTGTCATTATTAATCTTGTTTAACAAATAGTAAATGTCATTATTTATCATTTATGACACTTATTAACTGTCATCATTTAATCTACTATGACTTTAATTAACTGTTAAGAAAATGTTTTCGATGACAGTTTTTTTTAGATTCAAATGTCATAATTGTATTTTCAGTCCCTATTTTTCTCACCCTAATTTTTATTGAATCCCTATTATTATTTTTACCGCCTTGCCATTACACAGACCAATACAATCACAAAATACTATACAACACACCCATATGGAAAGAAATGGTGAACGCTTTAATGTATATACTTTAATATATGTACAATTGTTCGTAAAGTGTTTGTACAATGAAGAATGAACATATATGTTTTGGTACAAAAAAGTTATTTAAATAAGTACATTTGAACCAAAATTTGGCTACCAAACCGACAAAAAGACCTATAAATCAATCAATTGCCGCAAATATGGCTTCACTGCTCCAATGGATTCTCGCAAAACCTAGTAAGAAAAGAAAATGATAATTGTAGCTCAGAATAAAATTTGTTATAATGACAAAGAATAGCGCAAACACCCACAACGGACAAAGCAACAACCAAAAATTTATGATTTAAAAATCAATAACAACCAAAGTTTAGTATAAAGATAAATGAAATGGCACAAAGCAACAGTGATGATACAAGGAAAGAAAAAATAAAAATGGGATTAATCTCATACCTTTTTGTGAAGACAAAACATTTTTTTGTTCCATTCTATTATCTTAAATACAATCCAAACATTGATGATACAAGAAGAAAAAATAAAAACTACCAAAAGCTAGAATCACTATATACCTTCCGTTTGAAGTTAAATCATCTTTCTTTATCGATTTTTGTTTGATCTCTAGCTCTTCATCAAGCATAAAAGTGCTTGAAAATTGGCTTGAAAGGTCATCAACATCATGTGCACCAACCTTTGATGAAATCTTTATGCCTTGAGAAGACACAGTTCCACGATAATGTTTTGAATAAAGTTAAAATTAGCACAAAACCAACATACGATTATTAAATTGACCTCCCCTTTTTGTACTAAATTCATAGCAATACTTTTTTACTCCATCATGAAGTTGAACAATGAGACTATCACCTTTCATTATGTCTAGATTAGCTACTTCTTGGTTGTCCCTGCTTGAGAACTGCTCCCAAGAACAACCTTGAAGCAGTGAAGATTTGATATTATCATTCGATGCAAGCACCCTAGAACCATCTGAAGCATTCTCGTCCACCAAAGAGTTGGTACTTTCATCCACTGGATTGGATGAGGTCTCAATGTTTAACATTGATTTAGAGTCTACAGAAACTGGAAACCACTTTCACCATTCATCACGTTTTCACACCTTGTCTCCCTATATAAGATTAAGGTTGTAAAGTAAAATGAATTTCATTTTATAACAATCTCGTTTAGTTTCTAATTCAATTTCAATACTTGAATACTCTTTGTATCCTTCTTCTTCAAGTACATTTGCACACACAGAGAAAGAAGTTGTATTGGAAATGTAGAGGGTATTCAAATGGAAAGCCCTACACATATGTGTCACAAAATTATGCTACTATTTAAGTACACAATGCACAATTTCATCATTAAAAACGAAATCTACAAAATCCATCCATATGAAAAAGGACCAAACAGAATCACAAACACCAAATTCATCTAAAGTACACTTCTCTCTTCCCCAAGATGATCATGAGTAAGATGAACAACCTCATATTTCTTCATAAGATCTTATATTTTGCTAACAATAAATCTCAAACCCTTTTATTTTTATTTTTTTCCACTTCGAGACTAAACATGATTTTCCAAGTCTAAAAAGATGTCTTTAATTCTTACCAATAAACTATTCTAGCAAAGAGCTCAACATTTCATTTCCACACACAAAAATGACAAAGGTGAGCAGTATACGCCACGATATTTTATCTGTGACATAGATAATAACAATGACAAGTTGAGAGCAGTCTAGAAGAACTAAATGTGAGTTCACTAAGCAGAGGATAAACCTAAAACACTAGACAAGTAGTTGAGTACCTTGATGGATAAGCCCACAAACTCAGCTAAATTAATTACAGAACTTCACACAAAGTCCAAAACCAACGGCCAATAATAAAACTCAAAGCTAAAACACCTACAAGCATATCAATGGCCAAAATTAAAAAAAAATGATCAAACGATGCAGTAGCACAAAGTACAAAAGGAAAGAAAAACAACCTTTTGAATGAAAATAGATTCTAAATTGCTAGGATTTGAAGTAAAAGGCTGAGAAGAAGAACTTTTAGCGTCTGGCAAGTAAAACAGAGTGTCTCATCTCAGCAAATAATGTCATATAGAGACAGAAAACCAAAAGAAATAAATGGGAATAAAGAAAATCAAGAGTCACATAGTAAGAACGGACGGGAGGGGACAACCTACTACTTTAAGCAACATTTTCCTCTTTCTCGGCATAATAATGTGTTGCATAATGAAAGAGAAAACCCCATAGCAAGGAAACTCTAACAAATAAAAGTATTACAAAAAAATTTACTCGAAAAGCAACTAACACAAAACCACTTATCTTTACAAGATTCATAACATTTCACAAGACATTGATCTACCTGGAAGATTTTGCAATGTTATGGAAAAACGGGGACTTATAACCAACATTTCTGGGTTATGTAAGTTGATAAAAGTGTGTAGTTGAATCAGCTTGACTGTAACAGATCACCTAGCAAAGTAGCAATAGAATTGAAAGTAAAAACTTTCAACACAATGCACAAAGAAAATAAGACAATTGAAGATAGGACTCTACAATAAAACAAGATGTAAATAGGAATGCTATTCAGGACAGATTGAATCAAAAGTTAGCATTGCCTCTAGTAATCCTAGGGTCTAAGATCATCTCAAAATCATTGGACCAACACTCTAAGTCTATTTCTAATTCTACAACAAACTCTCGGTCATATAGATATCAGAAGATAACCATAATCAATACTTTAGAAAAATAATCTTATTTTTCAAAAGAAAAAAGACTTTATCAATATTACCCACCTTGACAGTAACCGACGTCTTTATCTATCCAGGCATAAACAACAAGAATATCCCAAAGTTTTGATAAGTTTTCTTGCTTTTCATTTATAAGCATTTATAAAATAGTGAGTTTTATAGAAAAAGTACAAAATTGATTTAAGGTACAATTGTCATAATATATGAAATTAAATAATTATATTACAAAAATAATATCGTTGCACTTATCCCAGAGATCAAAAATATCAAGACCACTACTTCAAGTAGATGAAGCGAAGAAGTAAAGAAGTCAAGTAGTAAAGCAATCAAAGTGTTGAAATTTAACCAATCTGTTCATGTGCATGATAAAAGTCTTTACCAACCTATCTGATGTAAAGTAAGCATCCACTGAATTATTTTCGGATCCTTCGCAGTTTCCAAATTATTATTAGGAGTTGATCGTGAACCATCCAGATTGCCATCGGTGGGGCCAGTATCTTGAGGTACAGTTGGACCTTTGTCCGGATTTATTTCCAAGAGTACAAGCGGATCATGAATGGGCTGATCATCCTCTGAGATTACAGGAGCTGTGATGTATCTACCACTTTCAACAACGGTAAACATTTGTTGACAATCTTCCTTCCGAGTGGCATACTCAATCCTGCAAGTTAAAAAGCACACATCTCATTCATTTAATTTAGAGAAGTGGTGTACTACAAGAAATCGGGATTTTCCCGACGCCGAAAAACGTCGGGGGAAGTGAAAAATATGTCGAAAAAGGATCTCCCGACGCAGTCCTCGCCGTCGGGAAAGCCTCTTCCGACGCCGTCTTTCCCGATGCAAACCACGACGTCGGGAAAGCCTCGTCTACTTTCCCGACGCCATGTACTGCATCGGGAAAGCCTCCTCCGATAGGCTTTACCCTGCAGCTTTGTTAAGGAACCGTTTTGCCGACACTATACTGAAAGCTCGAGAAAAGTACTTGAAAAGGTTCGTTAAACTTGAGATTTTTCTTGTTTGTTCAATGTTAGGCCAACCCTATGATGCACAGACGCACACATATTCATTCAATGAAAGTTGTTTCAATAAAACAAAATATTCATTTAAGATATATTTGTTTTGAAAGTCATTGACTGACTTAGCTACAGGGTGACAAACGGGATCCTAAAAAAGTGAGAATGGAGAGAGAAGAACTTGAAAGATAGCAAAGAGAAGGTTGGCGGTAAGCTAAGGACGGAGGAAGGCTGAAGCTGAAGTTGCAGTCGCAGCGACGGACGGCGGCGACGGATGGCAACGAAGATGGAATGGACGGCAGCGAGCTACGGACAGCGACGAATGTTTCTCTCTTCTCCGAACCCTTTCCCTTTCGTTTTCAGTTCTGTGTAAAACAGAAACGAAATAAATAAGCAGGGGATCTCCCTTTCGTTTTCACTACTTACGGCGTCGGGAAAACCTAGGCCTTTTCCGACGCACTACTTGCCTTTTCTGATGCACACTTTCGACATCGGACAAACCTAGGCCTTGGGAATACCCCTTATTTCCCATGTGAGGCTTTTCCTGACACACTCCTTATGGCGTCGGGAAAACCTAGGCCTTTCCCGACGCACTAGTTGCCTTTCCCGACGTACACTTACGGCATCGGGAAAACCTAGGCCTCGGGAATACTCCTTATTTTTCATGTGAGGCTTGTCCCGACGCATTTCTTACGGCATCAAAAATACCCTTTATTTCCCAACGTCTTACTTTATGCGTCGGGAGAACCTCTTATTCCCGACGTCTTTTATGCCGACATCTTTTTTTACGTCTGGAAAAGTCCGATTTCTTGTAGACAAGAAAAAAACTAGAAAATCTTCTCGTTTGTAAATAAATAATCTGTTTTTTATTAGGGTTATGGCGAGGCCCGCTCCTACATTATGCGCATTACCATCAAGTTCATTTTTGGGAGTGTTGTTCCTTGGAAACTACAAAGAACAGTTCAAAGCTATATTATTTGCCACCAACAATTGAGGAGAAAATATAACTTAAATGAGTTTAGAATCTATAGAAATATTATATGGTCCATTGAGCAAACAATGTAGATTATTACAGACTGGCTTCTCTCATTTTACTATGAATATCAACATTAATGAATAACATTTACTAACAGTTCAACTAAATCGTTTGAAACCACAACCAATTACTCGTTTTTCACATGGTATGCAAGTATATATACAAACATTGGCGCTATCTCTTCAACATACACATTATTAGTCCCATTTAACTGGCCTCATAACTCATAAAACACTTATATATTGCATATTGACAAAACTAACATCAATGTCTATAACGAAAAAAACAAACAACAGTGCAGGCTACAAGTAGTTCTTTAAGTATGAATACCAATGTGTTCATAATAATAAATACTCCTCTTCCTTACGAAACTAAATCAAGACATCTAATTGAATTGGTAGACAAACAATTAACAAATTTATGAAGAAATCGATGTGTATTAACTACCTAATGCAACCTCACAAAAATACAAAAACAAGCGAAAAATGCATTGCTAAGTAGAACCACTAGTGAATCATGACTGAGCATCATACAGTACAAAGATAAAAGATCTACAAAATCCAAAGGTTTAGGTACAAACCTTCTACCTAAACCATAAAAATCAAACAATACCAAAACCCATCAAGCGTTGAAGATGGTCGTCTAGCCCGGATCTGAGCTAAACAAGGGAAGGAACTCAAATCTGAATAGATTTGGGTTAATTGTTTACAACTCAAAAAATCGGGCAGAAGAGATAGCGATACACGAGAAACTCACCAACAGCAACGACAACATTGATCTGAGCAGGACGGTCGTCGAAAGAGGTTCAATGGTGGGAATGGTGGACGACGACCGAAGACTGGCAATGAGAATCGAAAGCGATGGTCTTGAAATCTGTCTGGTTGGCACTCAGTTGCAGGCGTTGGCGGTGGAGAGATAGAGAGGCATGAGGGAAGGTCGAAAACAGTGGACAACGACCGGAGACTAGCAACGGGCCCGCGCGGCGAGAGTCAGAAGCAATGGTCTTGAAATCTGTCTGGTCGGCGCTCAGTCGCAGGCGTTGGCAGTGGAGAGATAGAGAGGCGTGAGGGAAGGTCGGAGAGAAATTTAGAGAAGAGAGAAGCATTCACACAAAACTCCAATTTCCCCTCTCTTTTATTTCTTTCTTTTCATTTAATTTAAAATAAATATTTATTATTTTATTATTTATATTTAATGATATTTAAAAAAATTCATATATTTATGACACTTAAAACTGTCATAAATTCTTCAAAGTCCGAAAAATTCCATCTTTTCCCACCAAAAAAAACAAATTTTAGTATTTATGACAGTTTTTTTTTCTCTCGATTCATTTCGGGTTGTAGTTAATTGTCATGGTATGTCATTTTTCTAGAAGTGGCCATGATATCATTACATAAACACGATGGTATCAACAGTTACCTTATTTTCTATCATTAGTTTGTTTGGTTCAACTTTCTTCATTCACTCTCTTGATCATCTTTTTCTTTCCCTTCTTCGTCTCCTTTTTCTCTCTTCTTTCTTTTTATCATTTTCTGCTTCCTCATATTTCTTCATCTTGGTACGTTTAAATTTCCTTCGATCTATTGCTCATCATTCTCTTCAGCCTCCTTCTCCCTAGCAGCTTCAACCTGCATGCATACATCATATGTTATTAAAAAATAAGGCAAATTTTACCTTCTTTATCTCCAAGATCTATGAGCTTCGAATAGGAGATGAGTTTTGTTCTTTTTCTACTACCTTTTACAAACCTATTTTTGTAGAATTTATAGTTACTAATAAACCACACCACCCAAACCGCTCAGACCGGTGGCTCAAAGCGGTTCAATCTCGATTTTAGGAATTAACAAAACATGCATGGAAAAAGGATACTTTTAGGAATTTTTTGAAGATTTTGTGCATACTTTTTTTGGAATTTTTTTAAAATTAAAATAAAATATTACACTCTTTCTGTTTCTACCCAAAACCAAAACCACCAATCCAACCGGTTAACCTGGTCCAATTAGTGATTTCGCCCGGTTTAGGCGGTTCTTTAATTTGTTTTTTTCTTGCACTGAAAAATATGAAGAAAACCTGGATAAATTTCAAAAGCAAATAACTAATAATACAATTGTTATCAAATGGATGCAGACTATCCCAATATTTTTGATACATTGTTCTTTCCCGTGAAAATCCAAAATTCCTATGAGAAAGGCATCTTTAGATGTTCACACACGACACATCTATGAAACTAGACAACTAAACTTATAGTTTGACCATATTGATAGGTTTACTATTATCCTTTTTTGCAAGTAATTTTCAGAACTTTATATCAGCAATGTCAACCAAATTCCATAGGCTTTTCATTTTACCATTTCATTTTGAAGTTCATTCCTCGATCGCCTAAAAATAACTCTATTCAATTGACCAACTCATCTGGGTTCTATCAGGACTCATTAAACAACTCCACAATTCCAAAGTCTTCAACAATATTTAATTTCATTACAGATAATACAAAGAAAACACAGCACACAAAAGTTGAAATTTTCTAACACACTTTATCATTAGCATTAGCACGTCCTTTCCCACCAAATCTGCGGAGTTTAAGTAACGTTATATACACTCAGAAACAGAGAGATCCCAATACAAGTTCGTCTTCTTGGCTTTGACTTTCTGAAAGAAGATGATGGGAGCTTCAAGAACTGTGATAATGGCATTGGCAATTGCAGCCACAATGGCTGTTGAATTAGCGATGGCAATTAACTATACAGTGGGTGATTCTGGTGGCTGGGAAATAGGCCCCAACTTCCAGTCTTGGGCTTCCTCCAAAAGCTTCACCATTGGAGATGTTCTCAGTTACTACTCCTTTCTATTATTTCTTCTAAACCCTTCTAATCTTTTCTCCATACGTAATATATCATTCTCAGCTCAATTTTTGTTTCTCGTGGAACTATAACTGATTTTAGTCCTCGACAGTTTTCGAGTATTCGTCGAACCATGATGTGCTTGAAGTCAATGAGCCAGATTTCAGCTCCTGTTCCGCAAGCAACCCCATAGAGAAGCACACTGGCGGCAGTACAGCGATTACCCTTTTGACATCAGGTAAAAGATTCTTCATTTGTGGGGTGCCTGGCCATTGCCTTGCTGGAATGAAGGTTGAAATTGACACCCTTGCAAATCCATCACCGCCACCTTCCTCCATAGCTACGCCTCCATCTCCACCGCCGGAAGTAACACCGTCTTCACCGCCACCTACTTCCACTCCCTCTGCTCCTACATCTCCTCCTCCATCTTCCGCCCCAAAAGCTGCAACAAAGCCACCAGCAAAGTCTCCTCAGGCTTCACCACCAGATTCTAAACCCAGCCCTCCAGCACCACCCACGGAACCAACTCCACCATCATCAGCACCGACACCGGACCCTCAGATCCCTCTGTTTCCATTTGATCAGCCACTGATTCCTTCAGCATCCCCCAAACCTCCGCCTCCTCCATCATTGGCTTACAGATGCAGTTCCAGGATTCATCTCTCTGTTGGCTTCACCTTTGTTGCCATAATGCTTTTGGCTCTCTGAAAATGTTTCATTTTCCATGTACATCTTGATGGGATCCTACAATTTTTTTGCTCTGATGCTTTTACTCTACATGATTCCAATGGATAAAAAGCCTTTCACCAGCCCTTTCCATTTTAAAATATCTTAAACAAATTACAATTCTGCTCTGACTTAGAATAATTCCCAAATCATGTGCTGCATTGGTAAGCAATAACCATAGCACATGACAACCTGATAAGTTGTTGATATAATAAAATATTAAAGAAGCTGCCTTCTGGTATTCCAAAACATTTCACAAAAAAGAAAGATTCTCTCTGTTGTCCATTCTTTTAGGCATAAAGAAAATTAATGCTAACCATCAAAATTTTAATTTCATGCTCGTCATCACAACGATATCTCTAAGGATTACTGTGTTTGATATTTATGACACAAAAATGTAAAGCTTGGAATGAACTTAATTAGTTGCAAAATAATGTCTGGGGTTTGATTTTTAGACTGGTCTTATATTTGTTTTGAAGTAAAAGAATCTAGATCCTAAGTTGATTAACTGTATAAACATCATCTAAAACTTAAGTAATATATTATTAAGATGAGAATGCATAAAACGCATAAATGGGCATAGCTGCAGGCAGCAAACTTGTTAAATTCAGTAAAATACTTCCTTTTATTTTAGATAGAGTTAACAATGCAACATTTGCTAGTCTTCAAACGAAGTTTTTACACGATCAAGAGCTTCTTGAACAATAGAAAGCAAAACATATGGTTGAAAAGAAACACAAGCATATAACGACATTGTTAATTATAACAGCATAACAAACAAACCAAATCATTTGTCCTCCCCTTTAAGCAACTGGTGGGCGAAGCACATGATCCTGTGATATGTCGACGGCTGCAGGCGGCAAGAACTGCCACATGGCAATGCCAGGATAACCAATGAAAGGCATCAATTTGTTACCAGCCGCTTGCCCTTGTGCTGTAAATGCAGCTGATAGTGTAGGGGGAGGATGCTGAACATCAGCTGCTCGAGTGTTCACTGCTCTGATTTGCAGCTCCAAATTTTCTTTCTCTGCTCTCAACCTTTGCTTCTCATCACGAAGTTCATTTTTCTCAACCTACATGTACACTGTGCTTAGAGATCAAGAGATAAGTATATTCCAGTTTGCCGGTGCATCGGATGTTAGTAAACTATTCAACATTGCAACTATTATAAGTATTGCTTAAAAGTATATGAAGGGTTTATATGGATCAGATAAAGCAAGTGTTGGTAACGTTCACATTCAAGGTGGAAACGAGCTTAGGATGTCCAATGGGCTACCAATCTCACCTTTAGTTCTTTGATTTTTGCCTTCAAATCCTCCTTTGATTCTCTCAGCTTCTGAGTTTCACATTGTAAATCAGTCATCATTCTGATAGCATCACTCAAGATTGCAACCTTGTCGGTTTTGGGTGGTTTTCCAGGTTCCAGGACAGCAGCCAATTCCAAGAACCTTGAAATTATAGATGATGTATTAGTAAAAAGAGATTAATGTCTGAAGTGGTAATTGATATAGGATACCTCTCATTCAGCTTATCTCTCCTCTGTTTCTCTCTGCAGGCTTTGGAGGTAGATGCAGCACTTGTTTCACCCCTTAGTCTATATAATGTTTGAGATATATTAAATGATTAATTGTTTTTAGCCCAATAACACAAGCTTTTTGAGTCAAGTGTTTAATTAATCAAATACAACAAAATAAGGGAAACATTCTACCTGTTAACAGGGGTTTGGATCCTTATCAAACTCCTATATAATATTTGATGCAAAAAAAAGGCACTAGCAAATTTGTGTGAACATACACAATACAATGGAAAGTTATCCTGTCCTAAATGAAGCCAGCAGGACTAAATGCCAATTCTTATATTAAGTCAGTTATGATGCAGGAAACTGACCTGCCATGATGGAAAAACTACTCAATGAGGCCGTCACAATGTATCCGATAGATTATTTATTATTAGGGGCATATTGGTTTTTTAGTCAACATCCAACTATTATAATAATAATAAATTCTTCAGAAATAATAATAAATTCTATGAGCATATTTATGCTCAAGCTGAACTCTCTAACATTCAATCCATTCATTTCTATATGTGGGTTCTATAAGAATTTCTTGCAAGATGTAGAAATCAGTAGCCCGTTGACTTTGAAAAATGAATAATTCATTGTACCTTCTAGCAAATAGTCAAAAGAAATGCACATCACCTTGTTTAGCTACTCCAAATAGATTCGTATTTATTTGACAGATCCTCAGGAGTACCTGATAAAAACTTACCGTTTCCGACCCACTTCCTTTGTGCTGTCCAGATCTTCATATGAGCAATCTACCTCAAGGCTGGAAAAAAGTGAATATCTAATCAGTTGCAATGAAAATTTGAAATAAACACAAACTCATTCCGTGCATGCAATCTCCAAAAAAGTTCGGCTCATTTTATCAAAGAGAAAAAGTAAATCACACATAAAAAATAATGAAGTGTTCAAAGGTTTATCCTTTTACTGCAGAGTAAAAAACAGCAAGACCTTCTATATGTAAGAATTAAAGCGATGAATTTAGGCTACTCAGAATTAACTGGTAATTAATGAAAACAGGAACTCTGAAATAGTATGCCCACAGAATCTACAATTTTTTAAGCTTGACCAAAAACAGCATGAATCACCCCACCCATCTAAGAGGATGAGGAACCAATCACCACCTTTGACTGAACTCTTGATTATGTCACATCTCCAAAAAGAAACTTGGAAACAATAACATGATCCACAAAGAGACAAATTGAATTATTTCCCACATAAGGGAAAAAAAAAAAAAAGACAGTAAAGATTTGCTGATTGTTATTGTATATACTAATTTCCACCTGAATATATTTACAACCTGAAACCAACTGAATCAATATTGCTTCCACTAAGTAATTCATTTAACATCAAGTTAAAGATAGAATAAGAGAAATTTAAAGATCCAACAAGTCCAAGTGTGGTTATGGAAACTGAAACGAAATGCTTTGTATCTGCATAAGGAAACAGAACTAATTAATTATAAACTTGGCCTCTAAAAGATTCTCCAGTTAATCACATGCTATAGCAGAGCAGTAAAGACCAAACCAAAGTTTACAGCTAATAAATTTTGTTTCCATATACAACCATCCTAACACCCAACAAAACACTGCATACAGTCCCTAAAGACACAAAAACAGGAAGAGGAAACTGACTTGCTATGTCCCTAAAATGGTACGGCAAAGGCATTTGAACACAGTTGCAACAATCTTATCACAGACAACAATCTCCAAGTGATACAAAAAAGCAAGAAAATTTTGACAATTGATATTTGGTAGCAGAAGAAGCAAAAGTAGAGAAAAAGTAAAAGGGGGGGAACCCATAATTGGCTGTTTGGCTTTTGTATGAACATAGTAAACACAAACAGGACAATAGAAATAAAGGGTACACAAATTTACCCATGTTGAAACTAAGAAACAAAAAAACCCTCACAATAAATCAAACCCCACAAACAGACAACCCAGAATCAAGAGTAAAAGGGAATTGTAAAGAAGACCCACCTGTCTTTAGATACAAAACTGATCGAGGGATTGGACCAGGAGAAACTGATGGACTGTGGGGGCGAGAATCGAGGGTCGACGACGGCGAGATCATCCATTGTAGAGCAATCGAAGAGCCAATTCCAGTTTGGTGGAGGGTAGTCCATTGGTGGTTTTGAAAAAAAAAGTTGAATGAACTAAAAAAGCTTGGGAATCACCATGGATGGAGAGTAGTAAAGAAGTGTTTGGTTGGAGGAAAGGGGCAAAGTGTGGGATCACAAAGGATGTAATGGGGACTGAAGTGGGGGCCACGGGGATTGGGGGATGATGATTTGAAAATTTCGTGGCATTTCTCTGTTAATCAATTGAAGGGGTTATAGTTTATTTATCAATTAATTTAGGAAACTGAAGAGTGGGGAAATGATGAAGTGTGATTGGATAGGATTGATCATTGACCTTATGATTTGAGATATTACACAACAAAGCTGCGAAGACTTTGTGCAATCTCACTTTCCATTTCTAAATGCATTATGCAGAAATGTCATTCTTGTATGAAAAAGAAAAAAAAAAACTTGAGTGCTCCTGGGGTGCATCCCAAGTGTATCCAATATAATGTTGACACGTGGGACTCTCATATTTTGTGAAAAGTAATTTTTTTCTATTTACTTTTTGTGAGATAGAAGAGTGGTGGGAACAAGAGATAGACGCAATCTAAGATCGTTGCTTTCTTTTGAAATAAGTTCTCATTTTTCAAGAGTGACCTATTTCTTAAGTCTACCATTTTAAGCATCTTTCTTACTTTGTCAAATTTTAAGCCAGACATAATGAAAATATCGTTTGTTCCATTAAGTATATAAGATAGATAAGATAATATTTTAAGTTGCCATTTACTTCTTAAAAAAACAGTTTGACATCTTTTTTATGTTGGATCCTCTGCCTAAAACAAAAAGTTAATTTTGAAATATGAGAACTTTATTAACTTGAAATAGCAATTTTTTAATATTATTAATATTAGGGGTATAAGGATAACTTGAGTAACTCGACAACTCTGACTACCCAACCCAAGTCAAATGTGAGTTGGGTTGGGTTGAAAAAGTTAATTTTTTTTGGGTTGGGTTGAGCCTCGGGTTGGAGTATTGAAAATTTTAGTTTAACTAACCCAACACAAATTAATATAATATATATATATATATATTATATTATCATTTATTTAATAAAACTTAAATAAACAATTAGGTTAAGCCCAAACCCTTTCTTTTCCGGTCTTCCTCGCGCATGCTTTCCTCTTTTCTCCTTTTCTCTTCCTCGCGCTGCATTTTCTCCTCTTCTCAAATCTCAAATCAGTAGCAACAGTGGTCGTTCTTCGACGGATCTCTCTGTCTGCTCCTCATCTTTTCCGTCGTGGTCGTTCTGCGCATCGGAGTTCGATTAGCCATTTACAGAGCAACAATTGCTTATCAATCCTTCTTATTCAATGGCAATCGAGGCCATTGAAGCTGCTTATCAATCTACCAACCACAAAAAACAACGACCAAATTCCACACCCGACGAAAACGAGGTCTCATGCGTTTCTCCCGACACTAACTGTCAACTACCTCGTTCCATTTCTCTCAGCAGTCTCCACATTTTTCTTAACAGTCTCCACATTTTTCTCCCCTATCCCCTGTCGAGGTACTTTGTTATCTCTATTGTAAAATGTATTGTAGCATATATGGGGAATTTGGGGAACCATGACTTGTAGTTTTCGAACTATCTTTTGGAGATCTAGGGTTTTTACTTCTATGCTGAAAAAAATTTGAAATATATCATGATCTATGATTTTTACTTAAATAAATTAATGTTCATTGCATAACATATTAGAATTTAGAAAAAAAAAAAAAAAAAAAACTACAACCCGACAACCTAACCCAATCCTACCCATATTTTACAGGTTGGGTTGAGTTGGGTTAGAAACTTAATTCGGGTTGTCAACCCAAACAACCCGAATATGTGAGTTGGATTGATATTGTCTCCCAACCCAACCCATTTACACCCCTAATTAATATTGTGTGTTTTGTTGTTCTATTTGAGAGGAAAACAAAATTATCCTCGTTCTTACAATCCTAACATTCACTAGAAGAAATATAGGCTTTAATGTTGGTTGGGAAAAATGAAAAATAAGCATTAATGTCGGTTTTGAAAAGGTGGATGTTTAATGTCGGTTTTCCACCGACATTAAAGAGTAATCTTTAATGTCGGTTTTAAACCGACATTAAAGGTCCGCCATTTTGAAAACCGACATTAAAGGTCCATTTAAATTTTAATTTTAATAATTTTATTTTGTAAAAAAATAACAAGCTTTAATGTCGGTTTAAACCGACATTAAAGGTCCATTTAAATTTTTATTTATTTTGTAAAAAAACAACAAATTCTCTCTCTTACTTTACTCTTTCAATCTTTCTCCTACGCTCGATCGCAAACCCTTTTTCCTCTCGAAATGGAAATCGCCCCTTTCTTCTCCGATGCCCATTTCTTCTCTGAATAACCTTCACTGTGCTATTCAAGCTACAAAAGCATTCGGCGAGGCGTCCCTACTCGACGCTAACATCTAACTCCGACGGTGGCTCACTGTGCTATTCAAGCTACAAAAACATTTGGCGACGGCGTCCCTACTCGACGTTAACATCTAACTCCGACGGTGGCAGCGGAATTTTCACAGCAACGGTAATTTCCACTCTAACATCTAACTCCGACGGTGGCAGCGGAAGCTTTACAGCGACAGTAATTTCCATCTTCTTTCAAGTGGTCACGATTTATTCAATCTCAAAATTCAACCCATGTTGTTTCAGTATTTGAGTATCTGTAGACATGATTTGCATTGCTATCTTGCTATCTTGCATTTAGTGGTTTGGTTATTTCATTGTGATGAGGACTAAGTTTGGGTTTTGTTCAAAATTTAACATGAGTTATTTCTTGTTGGGTTGTCTTTAATTTCTCAGTTTCTCTGTAAAACAACTGACTCAACGTTACAAAATCCCCAAAAAATGGCTTTTCTGAGAGGCCTCTGTTATGTTGCCTATCCATTTCTTCCTGCGAGATGTGGGAATTGAAATGTCTATTATGTATGTAGAGAGTGTTTTTGAATTTTGTTGAATAGTTGTGGGAATTGAAATGGAGAGAGAGGTATCCATTCTGACTGTTTTGTGGAATGAAATGAAATGGGTCCATTTTGAATCCATTTCATTTCATTCACCATTTTTCTCTCTTTCAAAATGGGACCATCCTAATTTTTGGGCTTTCCCGTGATATAGTCATCTATTAGTTAGCATTTTATTGTACTTATAGTTATATCTTTATTCTTTCTTTTCTTTATTCTTCTTTTATTTTTGTTTATTTGTATATTGCATTGCAATGGGCTGATGAGGATTTTAATATCACTCTTACAAGGAGACTTTAAATCAAGCATTGGGTAACATTATAGAATGGCCTCGTCGGCTTGTTTCTACGATCAATGACAAACAAGTGTGTATCTTTTTTTACTATTTAAGTTTTGATTTTATTTTTACATGTATTTTGAATTTAGAACCTTGGTTGTGATAGGAGCATTCAACTAGGAAGGATGTCGTATACCCTTCAAATTATACTGACGTTAACGGGATTATTAAGCTTTTAAATAGACATGCCATGAACAACATGGAGGATGTAGACATGATTCGCATCCCAATGAACGAGCTAATATTTGGAAGTGACAAATTTGTTTATTTAGCTCGTGAAGATTTGTTGCATTACTGCGGCATGGTTGAAATCGGCTATATGTGTATACTAGCGTATATTACGTAAGTAGACAACTTATACTCATCTTTATCTCCAATACCACTGTTGTAGTTAGTTTGTTGATATTTTAACTATGGTTGCTTTTACTTAGATGTCTTTGGGATAAATGTGACTGTGCAAAAAAAAATTTTGTCATTGACCAATAAAAAATATTGTCACATATCAAAGATCGAGATCTTCGATCCAGAAATTTAGCCAACCAGCTAGAAGCAGTTAACTTGGAACAGAAAGTGCTAATTCCATATAATACCGGGTAAATAAAAAAGAGAAACACATTAATAAATTTTCATTGAGCTTAAATGTGTACTCACTTTGAAGATGTTGTTTATTGTAGTTTTCATTGGATGTTGCATGTTATCGATCTTCGTGAAAATTGCGTTTATGTTTTGGACTCTCTTCGGAGTAAAGTCAATGAAGACATTCATGGAATCATAAATGTGTAAGTGTATTTACTTTATTACTTCTTATTTAACTTTCTTATCTTCTAATGTTTCAAAATATTTAGAGGGTTGAAGACATGGCAAGCGAAACACGATCTACAACGCTATCGATCAACTCCAAAATGGAGACCTGTAAAGGTAATTTGCATTTACAGGTAATTATTTTTTATGAAACATAAGATTAATTTGTATTCAATTTATATACATGCAGTGCCCTCGTCAATTGGATTCTGTAGGGTGCGGGTACTACGTGCAAAAGTACATACATGAGATAGTGCATAATTCTAGTACTTCTATTACTAACCTTGTAAGTTTCTACTTTAACTTTTTACATATTACTATTTATGATCTAAACTCATACTTTCCATATCTTTCTCTTTGTGTGTAGTTCAATACCAAAAATGCATATAGGCAAAAGGAGATTGATGAGATTCGAACTGAATGGGCAACTTTTGTTAGTAGATTTGTGTAAGTAGTTGCTTTTTGTAGTTAGGTTAGTAGTTGATTTTTGTAGTTAGGTTAGTAGTTGGTCGAGTTAAATTTTTGTAGGGACGGCAGTCCTATAGTTTTTTGAAGGGCAGGTGGTCACGTACTAATTGTTGTTTGTTAGATAGTTTTTTGAAGGGCGGACAGTCCTATGATCGTATTTGTTGTAGTACTATATGGAAGTGTGGACAAGTGTGCTCGTATTTTAGTGTTGGATCTTATGCATTGTAGGTGTTTATTATTGGTTTGCCATGGATGGCAGGATGTGTTGTTTGATATGTGTGATTATATATATAAGTGGATATATTGGAGGATTTGGAGTAGTTGGACTTATAGTGTTGAATATAGTTGTGTTTATTGATATGTGATTATATGTAAGTGTTGGATGATGTGTATTTGTTGTAGTTCTATATGGAAGTGTATGCTGGAATTTTAGGTATTATTGTGTGCATTGCAGGTGAACTAGTTATAAGGCATTGAGTAGTAGGCATTATAGGCAGTGTGCAAGCCATTTTTTTATCTTTTACAATATACGATGACGAACATTTTCGAACGTAATTCGACTCAAATAATATCGGTTTTGCCGTCATAAAAACTATTATAAATACGACATGAAATGTATCTTTAACGTGGGTATAAAAACGACATTAAATGTGTCTTTAATGTCAGTTCAAAAAATTAAAGACCTCTTTAATGTTGGTGGAAAAACGACATTAAAGATGTATCATAAGCGACATTAAAGACATCTTTAATGTCGGTTTAAAAACGACATTAAAAACAGCTTTAATGTCGGTTATCAACTGACATTAAAGATGAACCGACATTAAAGACCTTAAATAACACCTTCAAAGATGTCGGTTTATAACCGACATAGAAGGTCTTTAATGTCGGTTTATAACCGACATTAAAGCCCAACCGACATTAAAGGTCTTTAATAACGCTTGCAAAGATGTCGGTTGCCAAGTGACATTAAAGGCCTTTAATGTCGGTTTTAAACCGACATTAAAGACCAGATTTCTTGTAGTGATTCTTATTATTTATGGTCCAAATTTCATCATTTAATTCTTTCTCTTTTTAGAAAAACAAAAATAAAAACAAAACAAAACAAAATTTCTTGACTCAAACATAATAATTTTTTATTTTAGTTAGGATTACGTTGTTGTAAGAATTCTCCACAACCTTCAATAAATTGAAAGAACACATTTGAGTCATAGAGCTCGCTTTCTTTAAGACACTTTGTCGATCTATCCTTGTTTCGTAGCTCTATGCTTGTTTGTATTAGCAATTCCCAAGTTATACGATGCCCTTAGGATAAAATAGCACAAAAAAATAAAATACATCCCGTTTTGCACGAAAAGTGATCACCTAAATCAACATCTTTCTTGAAAAATATAATTTTTCTCGAAAAATAAATAAATAATTAAAAACGTAAATGGAAAGGGAATGAACTTTTCTCCAATAGAGAGAAAGAGAGATAGAAGAGAATAAGAGAAATTGACATGATCTTTGCTGTGTTTTGAAATGGGGATGTAGGTTCTGGCTTTTATAGCCTCTATGAAGCTACCAATAAAAAATGTAACGAAGTTCGATGGAAAATTGACAAACCTAGCACCTTTTTTGTTTTATATTTCAAAAGTAGAATAGTTTTAGAAAACTCATAATTTTGTTTTTTTGGATCAATCTCGGCTAGGATCAATCCGAGATTCTTCCTAAATTTTAAAGAACTCTTTGAAGAAATTTCTCGATCTCTCTCAGCTGAGTGCGTCACCGAGATAATGGGTTTCTTGTTCAAAATTTGAAAATAAAGAAGTTAAACAACATAACAAGAAACTTTGGATATTACAATAATTTTTGTTTACAAACTTTTATTCCTTGAGAGCGTCAGCAAGAGATTGACCCTGAGAAAAAGTTACTTTGTTTGGCTTCTTTTTCTTTATTTTTAAATTTTTAATAAAAAAAGTCACTATTTTGATAACTTACTCGGTCGATATTGATCCTAAGAAAAACAAAATTACGAATTTTCTAAAACTGTGTTACTTTTAAAATATAAAACTAAAAAGACGTTAATTTTTTCAATTTTCCAAGTCTAGTTTCAAGAGAAAGGAAACGAGTACTATTGAGAGGTGGATGGGCATCGACCAATTTATAAATGAAATGGTGAGACAATTCTAATAAAATCAATATTCTTATATGTAGGCTTTTGTTCCCCATCCAATTCCAATCCATAATCAATTAGACTCACTCCCATACAAATAAAAATGAAATCAATAATTTTATTTTTATCCAAAAATAAATATTTTTTAATAATAAGATAGAGTATATATATATATATATATATATATTGGGCCTTGGCTAACCATTTTTTTAGTAAAACAAATTTGACCAACACATCTATGTTTGATCCTAGTTGTCATAAAAGTTACAAATGAGAAACGTAAAAGATGAATACAATACTAAAGGGAGGGAGGAGGACATTTTGGGAATCTCAAATAAATAAGTTGGTTTTATGGTTTTCTCTAATTGTCTCCATTGTCATTATTTCTTTTATTTCTTTTTTTTTTTTTTCCTTTTTCTGGATTGATTAAGCAAATAGAGTAGGAAGAAAGGTGTGAAAAGTAGCCTCATCCCCTTCTTAAAATTACTTCTCAATTACATGTCATGTCACAATAATTATAAGGTAATTTAAATATAAAATTTTTTACCATTTCTTATCAATTTTGTGTTTAATAGGTTTTATTCCATCATTTTCTTTTGGAAGAAAATCAATTTACCACCTATTATTTAATAATCTGTATTTTAAGCTTCAAAATTAATCCTTTTTTTTCATAAACTTTTTTATAAAAAATGTCTAAAACTTATTGAAGTATTTATTAAAACTAAATAAGATATTGTAGGTATGCGTGCGTTCGTAAGAGAACTCATTTTAAATGTGACAAAAAAAATATATACATGTATGTAAAAAAAATGCCAATATCAATCAGGACTCGAACGCCTAACATGGAACACGCTCAAGTTTACTAAAGACATTTCATTATTATATAAAAAAGAATCAACCGTAAACATATAAATAATTTGCATCAATTAAGTGTAGGTGCTCCTCGTTCTCACATAGATTTGTTAATGTTATCATGATATATTATACATACATATATACATACATATGTACATATATATATATATATATATGAAAAATGCATTTAGAAGATGTATGAAATAAAATAAAGTAGTAGGTCACCATTTTTGGTTCCTAAACTTCGTATTTTGTTCTGTTTTGATCTACAAACTTTGAAAAAACATATGCTTTAGTCATTGAACTTTCTTTAGAAAAAGATTATCGTGGTCCCTACCATTAGTTAAATCAATAATAAACAAGAAATCTTGTTAATGTATTTTATAATTCTTTCATGTCATCACAAAAGCATACTCAACCCACTTTAATCAAATAAACTCAAACTAAAAAATATTTTGTATATTTTTTTCCTTCAAAACTCAAATCTCTCACATCCCTTCTCCACTCTCCTACTCTTTATTTATTTTTTTAAAAAATTTGAATCTTGAAGCAAATCAAAACATTGAGTATAATAATAAATAAATAAATAAATTAAGAGTAATTATAATATGTAGCAATTTTAGGAATAATAATTAGCGTATAGCAACATTTTACAAAAATTGCAAATATAACAAAATTTATCAGTGATAAACTTCTATCGTCGATAGACTTTGTGGTCTATTAGTGATTGACCAATATTTTCAATATGATCTATCAATTATAGATTTCAACAGACTTTGCTATATTTATAATTGTTTTAAAGTGCTGACATAGGTTAATATTTTGAATTTAATTGTTATATTTCCAAAGTATCTCATAAATAAAGCTATCATATTAGTATTAACATCCATGAAAAGGTAAAAACAAACTAAAAAAATAAAACAAGTACAACACATGTATATATAAAATAAACTCTATGGAATATTCTCACAATGAATTAAAAAACCAAAAAAAAAAAAAGGAAAAAGAAGAAGAAGAAAAAATTGAGAGGAAGAAAAAAAAAACACTTCAATAAATCACAAAATATCTCAAACTTAAGGCTCTAAAAAATTTGGATGTGGATATAATTGCATTGAACATATGAGTTAAAAAAGTGAAAATAGAATGTCAATGCACCAAAATAATGATGATCAAAATATTGAAGGAAAAATGATCTTTTTGAGTTTTTCAATAAAATATAAAGTTACCATCTAGTCTTTAATTAAAAATTAAAATGTTAAATTTTTAAAAGTTTTAATAGTAATTATGTTAAGCATAATCATCCAAATATAAAAATCACATGATAGTCGTAAAGAGTCGACAAAATAAATAGAGAGTTGGTTTTAAAAGGTTGATGGGAAAGTGAGAGAAAGAGAGAGAAAGGAAGAATTTTTAGAAGGGATTTGGGAGATAGAAGAGAACAAGGAGGAAAATGGTGTGTTGTATGATGCAATGAAAAGGAAAGAACCAACTACCCAGGAGCTTCCTACCTGTCTCCTTCATGACACAATCCAATTTTTAGATTCCCTTTTTCTTTTTAATTGGTTTTTTTTCCTCCCATTGGTTATTTCTTTTTTTTTTTTTAATGCCAACAATTGAGAACTTTATTTTTAAAAAAAAATAAAATAAATTTAACAAAAATATTCACAAATATAACAAAATATCACTTAGAGATTTTGTTAGAAGTCTATAATCTATTATTGATAATGTTATAGACAATGATATACATTTATCAATAAATGTGGAATTCAAACTTCAAAGGTCAAAAACATCTTTATTTTCCTCTTTGAGATCTTACCATAAAAGAGATAAATTTAATACAAGGTTATAAATTTAGTTGTTGGAATTTAAAATTCTTGGTACGTAGATTTTTTAAAGAAAAATGAAAAAATGAAAAAATTGGCACACACACAATAGCATAATTGTGTTAATCATTTTTGGACTTGTGATATTTTAGTATATTTGCGTAAATATTTTGTGATTTTTTATTATATTTGAAAATTTTTTTTAAAAAAAATTATAATTTTAGTTTTTGAGCTTTTACAAATACAAAATTATTTCATATTATAAATTTACTTACAAAATGTTTAAAAAGCTATATTTTAGAGGCTGTTGGAAAATAAATTATCGATCATTAACTAAAACTAGAATAAACAAATAAATATAATAACAATATTAAAAGTTAAAAAATGTATTTCAAAATTAATAATAAGTCCGAGTTAAGGTGAATCCATGAATCAACCTAACTAGAAAAAAGTCATTTATTTGAACTTAACCTAATCAAATAAGTTCATAATTAACCCAAACTAACTAAAAGAGATATGGTTGGGTTAGGTTAGGTTGATGGTGAAATTTTTTGAAGGCTCCTAATAAAATAAATTAAAGAAGGAAGGAATAATGTTGCCAAATTTTAATATATATATGCAATCAAAGAACCGAAGCATGCAAATTCAAAATTCAAAATAGCTTCTTCTTTCTTCTGCTGTGGAATTGAATGGTTGCATCCCTTCATTTTTCATTATTCTCTCCCTCTCTTAACCATCCTGGAGAACTTCAACTTCACTCTTGCACCTAACTCCCCACCATACCTTTCAGATTTTTCACCCCATTCACCCCTTTCAAAGTTTCTTTTTTACAAAATTGCTAACAAATAATTACAATCATCTTTTATAAATATGGAATTAGTTTCTTTTTATTTAAAAGAAAGATAAAATATCTTCCTTATCTTTAGAGATTTCTTTTTCTTTTTATTTTATTTAAAGAAAGATCTTCCTTATCTTTAGGATATTTTCTATATGTCTTTTATCTTTTAAAATAATTTGTCATGCGCATCTTCAAGAAGAGAGTTTCAAATCTACCGATTATATTTCTCCTCATTATAAAAGGAGAAGGTATTTGCAATTCTCTATATTCTTCGAAGACGTTTTTCAAGCTACAATTCGTGAAGAATCTTTGCAAAAGGTAAGTTATTACCATTTTAGATATTATATGAAGATTGTTTGATATCTTCATAGACAACTCAAGTGTAGAGAATGTGAAGGCTATTGTCACTATCAAGCTAAATGTCCAAATTCACTAGAAGAAATCTGACCTTTAATGTCGGTTTAAAACCGACATTAAAAGGCTTTAATGTCACTTGGCAACCGACATCTTTGCGAGCGTTATTAAAGGTCTTTAATGTCGGTTGGACTTTAATGTCGGTTTAAAAACGACATTAAAGGTCTTTAATGTCAGTTTTCAACCGACATCTTTGATAGTGTTGTTGAAGCCCTTTAATGTCGGTTTGGCTTTAATGTCGGTTTAAAAACGACATTAAAGGCCTCTTTAATGTCAGTTTTCCACCGACATCTTTGATAGTGTTATTGAAGCCCTTTAATGTCGGTTGAACTCTGATGTCGGTTTAAAACCGACATTAAAGCGTAGTTTTTGGGTTCATTTTTACAAATTTATTTTTATATAATTATTGCATTATTGTCCATTTTTTATAGATCGACATTGGGTCCATGTAGATAAATATTTTTTTCACGCCAACAAATCAATGAAATTCATATTATTTTAGAAACTATAATATTTGTCTTTTACATTTGAATACACAAAATAAAATCTTAATATTGTGTTTATATATACATTCTACAAAAAGTACATGAAAAAAGATCCTAATACAAGAATTAAATAATTAAAAATCCTAAACACCTTCTCAGTCTTCAATTTTCAACAGTCGCCTTGCCATCTGCACACTCGCTTAGCTTTCAACCCGATATGACTTCAATTATCTACAAACAATATCCAAATAAACCATTTTATTTAGAATAGCAAAGCTGTTTGAAGCACTAAAATTGCAGAGAAGGATAAAAAGTGGAAAGCATAACCAACCTTGACTATTAGAAATTATGGAAATTTAGAGCTCACTTGTGGGATCTTAATTTGTTATGAATTAAAGAGACTTTAAGTAGCTATTGACTTTGATGTGTTACTAAAAGGGGCAAATTTAGGCAGCAACAAAGGGTAGAGAGGGTGAAGTTATAGAGACAGAGGCAGAGAGAGTTTAATACTCAGTACATTGTTGCTTTACATTACACAACCCAAAATGCCAAAAACAAACCATGGAATTGGGGTGTAGTATTTCAGAACATGTGAACTTCAATTATCTCAATTTCAATTTCTACTATTTTATCCCTTTAAACTTTAAACAAATAATTATATCCATTTAATTTAAATACTTTATTATATTTTACTTGGATGTATATAAAAAAAAATCAAGATTTAAATTGATGCAGAGTTTAAGATTTAAATATATGCAACAATTAATTTTATACCTTATTTGCTAGCTGCCCGTTCTCCTCTTGCAATGCCTTTTCCTACAATCATTTTATGAACCAAATTTTACACCATGGAAAATAAAAATTTATAGTCCTGTATGCATAATTAATGATGCCAAAACATTAATTACTCTAAAACTAAGTTATTCACCTTTTTGTGCAATATTGAAATAGATTCTTGCATTAGTTGGTTCTGCAACAAAGTAACCCCAAAATCATTTGCATTAGTTGGTTCTGCAAATTAGTGAATTGATTAAGGCAGACCTTTCTAGATCTTATGCGCTTGAGTGATGTGTCAAGTTTAAATGGAAATTGTTAGATCTTATTTCTCCACTACTTCAGATCATACTCAAACATAGATGCCAACTCCATCTGCAGAAGAAGTGAAATTGGCCAAAATGATGCAAAATCTTATAACAAAAGATTTTTCACAAATTGGAAATAATAATAATAATCATAATGTTCAAAAAGATAAATCCTAGCAGTACCACTTGCATATGTCAATAAAATTCAAAGTCAAATATAAACCTATATATGCATTGAAGAAAACGAATTTAGAGCTTTTCGTTCACATATTAGACATTTTTCCCAAAATGAATTCACCATAAATTAAGAAAGTGACAAATAACGACTTTACCAAGACGATGGCTGAATTTGATGCAATGACTATTGTCAGCACAGGAGACAATGTTTGGACATGCATTTTCAACTGCAGTTTTGATGTCGGCAACAATATTTTGTATAACTAGTTGTATATGTAAAAACAACATCAAAGTGCGGGGAAAATAGCTAACATGGATCGAAGTATCTCTGTTGCCTAACTTACTAGGGGAATTTTCTTCAACTTCTCGACTAATTCTTTCTGCATCTGTAAAGCTTTCTTAGCTTTTGCTAAAGCATCAAGAGAGAGATTTCCACTTTTCCCAGCAGTTGAGGATGTCCCATCTGTACTAGATTTTCCATGAACCTCATGAGATCTGGTAATACTAACTCCCTTATTTTCATTTGTGGTAGAAATTGAAGATACAATTTTGGTGACTTAATTAGCTTAACATAATAAAAAAAAAAATCTTGAGCTTATACCCATCTATGAACAGCACCATATTACAACAAGACTTGTGAATATAATTTGTCCACAACTATATTTATGTATATATACATGTTATAAGAGATACCACTTTATTGAAGGAACAAAAAACAAATGAGGACACCCTAATGGACCTACACAATCACATTATATGTTTCCTAACTGATCAGACTTGAATAGTTTCTGTGTCAAAGCTAAGTGGGAGTTTGGCCAAATCCATCGTAAATGGGTCTAGTCTTAAGGAAGGTTTTACTTTTAAAAAAAAATTAGTTCATCAAATGTGGGTAAGGTTTAATGAAATGGATGAAGAAAGTAATAGTTAGGATTTGGATGAAAGATAATTTTAAACCTCTCTCTTACTAAGTTTATTGTAATCAATTAGTGCATAACTTTAATTTAGATACGTGGAGGATAGCTCAAACATTCAACAAATGGTTAGTAAGCCATAGGTTCAGAGTTCATTATCAAACAAAATGTGAATCAAATTTTTTCTTCTCTTTCTGACATGCATTCGAAGAAGAAAATGGGAAAGAGCACTCACCTTAGCTTGTTGCCAATTAACACATCTTGGAGGCAAAAATGGAAGAATCACGGAGAAAGATCGAAGGAGAAGAAGAGAATACTGCATACGATTTACAGTGGTTCAGCTAGCTTACATCCATTTCAAAGCAGCAGCAAGAGTTTTTCACAACGCAGAGAGATTTTCAAATGAGTTTTGCTATATCTTTCTTTTGATCTCTTCAGGATTTCAATTTATACATTTTTCCACACAGGATTATAATTATATTGGTGTAATTCATTACAATAAAACATAGCATATGCAAAATGAAACTTACATTCCTCAGTGACCTTTTTTCATCAGTGGTGCCTCCAAACTGACCTTTTTTCAACATGCCAATAATGAACTTTCCCTCTCGTCCATCTCAGCTCCATTCACTTCATTTTACTTTGTCAAAACTGAGAAATCTCTCAAGTTCAAACTTCAGTTTACTGCCCATTCTTCTACTTTGTACCTGGGAAACCCCCTTAATCACCTATATACCAGAATAGTAGCAAGTCTTAGATGAAGAATATAAATATTAACCAAAACCTTTCAGTTCAATAACAAAAGAAATAAATAATACAATGATACAATATGTTTCCTATGTTAAAACCAACATTCCTTAGGAGTTTGCATCTTTCGAACAACCTACATTCACAAAAATAATACTCAAAAACCAACCAAAACGTTCACTCAATGCATAAGAAAAAGAGACTTTTATGAGACATTTCATCAAATATCTTATGAGCATAAACTAATAACTCAAGAATGCATCTTCCTCGTCTTTTCACATAGCACAAGGTGAAATCTAAATTCCACTAGCAACAAAAAAGACATTTTGAAGTTTGTCAGACCGCCTTGCAACCATGCTAGCAGGATATACCTACCAATAACGATCCTATACAAGTGCAAACTATGGGTCTATGAACCATTAATCACACTCTCAATCACACTCTTAAGAATGAGTAGTCTGTTGCATATCAAAACAAAGTGAGAAAAAAAAAAGATACAAGAATAATCCTAACTGAATGAAGTACAATACAAGAATAATCTATAACTCCTTTAGAAAGTAGAAAAACTTCAACAAAACCAGAACTCCATAGAACCAGAACTCAAATCGCAAAAAAAAAAAAAAAAAAAAAAAAAGAGAAAAAAAAAAGAAAAAGAAAACTTACCAAAAACAGTGTTAATCGGGTTCATGGCGACCTGATTCTTAGCTGCATCACCGATCAAGCGCTCAGAGTCGGTGAAAGCAACATACGACGGCGTCGTCCTGTTGCCCTGATCGTTGGCAATGATCTCAACTCGATGGTGCTGCCACACACCGATGCAAGAGTAAGTGGTTCCAAGATCGATTTCGATCGCCGGACCTTCTCCTTTACCGACCATAGTAAATCTTCAAATCGTCGATGGAAAAAAGAATCATCCAAGAAAATTTGATTGGTGGCTGCAGAGTTTAGGGTTAGAAGATTTCAAAGTTAAAAGGAGGAAGAAGAGAGGAGGAGAATTTATATAGAAACTTTTAAGGAAAAGGAAAAGGTAAAGTAAGAGAGAGGAAACTTGATTTTTTACCAAATTAAAAAAATAAAAAAAATTTACAAAGGGGCTTTAATGTCGGTTTTCAAAAGGTGGTCGTTTAATGTCGGTTTTAAACCGACATTAAAGCTCCTTCTTTAATGTCGATTTAAAACCGACATTAAACATCCGCCTTTTGAAAACCGACATTAAAGCCCATTTTTCATTTTTTCCACCCGACATTAAAGGCCAGATTCGTTGTAGTGATTATTTAAAAAGACATAAAAGAAGTTTTAGTGCAACCTTATCAGATGATGAATCAGATAATAATAGCAGTAAAGGTGAAAATAAGCGAGCTTTTATCAGTATCCTTACTAAAAGCAACTTAGAGTCAAATGTTAAAGATTCTTCTGTCAAATACTATCTTATGATCAGCTTCACACCAACAATGGCAGGAAGACTTATCAGTACTTGTAATTCAAAAAGAAATGCTTCAAAAATTAATCAAAGATAATCATAAATTGTTATATATTATTTGGCGACTGTTTACCAAAAACACAAGTCTACGCAAAGTTGTAAGACCATGTATGGGGGCTGATGCCTGCCCAGTGCCAGAAGGTCAAGGAAGTTGGTGACCTGATGACAGGGGAGCCTAAGATTGAAGCCCCGGTGAACGGCGACCGTCACTATAACGATCCCCACGGAGCAGTAGAAAAATTCCTTATCAGGTCAGTTCCGACCTTGGTCTATCAGTCAATATTATCATACTGAGAGTTCGAGTTTGAGACCAATTTGAGCCTGTGGAAAGAATGAAATCCCAAGTTTTCTCGCTGTACTACGAAGCCTTCCCATGATTTGAATTATAGTTGACTCATTTTGTCCTACCATGCCTTAGCTTCGGATCGGACTTGACTTTGCTATCAACCACGTTTTCTTCTTTGAAACAGGAGCTGAAGAATACAAAAGTTGAGTATGACAACATTATCAAGTCTGTTAAAATGCTCAATTCTGGAACAGAAAATCTCAACCAAATTCTTGAGACTGGAAGATGTTCAAATAAAGAAGGTATTGGATATAACAACCAAAAAGAAGATTTGAAAAAGATTCAGAAAATTGTCTTTGTTTGAGCTAAAACTAAAGACCTAACTAAAAATTCTAAAGCTCACTCTGTCAAAAATAGTATAGAATAGAAGAAACCCAAGAGTTAAGTTTGTCATTATTGTGGAAAACAAAAACATATTAGACCTTTTTGCTATAAACTTCTTAAAAAGAATGTCTACGATTCCATTCAAAATAAAATAAAAAAAATCCTAAACATCAAATTCTATTATTTACAAACCCAAAACAACCAAAAATGGAATGGAGAATTAAATCCACTTTCAATAAATGCAATACCAGCATCCACATATCAACTGCTGACGACTGGTATTTTGACCGTGGATGTTCATGTTATATGATGAGAAATAGAGCCTTTTTCTTTAAATTTAAAAGAAGATGCTATCCTTGGAGATACCACCGTTGTAAATAAACTTTGATTCAATCTGTGGAGAATGCCAAATTGGGAAAGAAATTGACTTAGTGTGTTGTTTGATGAAATGTTGAACCAAATGGGGTTTGTTGAATTTTTTTTGTTGAATTCATAAGAAGGTGCTAGTGCTGAAATTTTGAACTGAGTGGTGTTGTTGCTAATCGCTGAAATTTCCTCTTGGAATTATATGCTCTTGAAGAGTATTATTGTTATAAAAGATCCTCATCATCATCTTTAAGGATATTTTTAAATATCTTTTATCTTTAAAAAGGTATGTACTGTACGAATTTAAGAAGGAAAAATATGTCGATCATATCATTTCATCATCTAGTCCTTCTGGAAATGCTGTGGAAAGTTGAGTTTTCTGTTTTATTCGCAAAGGGGGAGAAAGCTCTTGTTGCTTCTGATAGTTGGTAATTTGATTTTGCTAGGATGATTATTAGAGATTTGTTTATTTTGAAGAACTTGTATTATCTGAAGAGATATTGTATTTTTTTTTTAAAGATTTTTCTTATGTGTTATTCAAGAGTGTAGCCACCTAATTCCATCATACATTTTTTTTATTCTTTTAATATATAATAATTGAAATATTGTCTAAGATTTTATTCATTTTGTTAAAAAAGAAAAAAAAGGTAAAATTTTTGTAATAATATAAAATCTTATCATAATAATAATTATTATTTTTTTTATTATTAAAATCTTTTATTAAGAGGGAAAATAAAAAAAAAATTAATGAAAATATTTATCTAAAAATCAATTTGTCACATTTGACTTATTTTTATCATTTTTAGGAAAAAACAAAATAATTTTTTTATACAAAATCGTTTAATATATCATATTTGATTTATCATTTTAGGAAAAAATATAATAATTTATTTATACAAAATTCTTTTAATTTCATATTTTGATTTATCTTTATCATTTTTGGAAAAAAGCAAATAAATTTATTTTGGACAAAATCTTTCAATATCACATTTCTACTATTTTAGAAAAAAGAAAATTAATAAAATTACATAATATCTAATTTAAATTTTATACTATTTAAATTTTACTAATTTGTGACACATCCCGGGGTCTATAGATATTGGTTGGAAAAAGAGAAAAAATTGATTTTAGAGAGAATCTTTTAAGGAGGAAAAAATTGTTTTAGAGAGAAAATCTCTAAAAAAAAAAAAAAAAAAAAAAAGAGAAAATCTTTGCGAATAAATTCTTTGAAAAAAACATATTCTTTTGCAAAATGTGGGTTTTTAACTTTTTCGCTTTAATGTTTTTATTTTATGTTCATTTTTATTTATTTTATACATTGTTTTTTTTACTACAAATTTAATCCCATAACTAAGGAAAAACTTAATTGGAGGTTGGATTAGATAAGGATTTACTTCTAACCTCATGTAATTTCTTTCGAGATTAAACCCTTATTTCTGTTATTCTCTTTCTTAAACATAGAGAGAAAGAAAAAAGAAAGGGAGAATTTTTAAATAGCTAAAGAAAAGAAAAGAACTAAAAAGAAAAGAAAAGAAAATTGTAATTCTTTTATTTCCTTTAGTTATTTAATAGTGGGAAGGCAAAGAAAAGAAAAGAACAAAAAAGAAAATTGTAAATGGAAAGTAAATTTTAATAAGCAGATAATGAAATAGAGAATGGAATGGTGAAGTCAATTTTAAGAAGGAAACATAATTTGAAAGTAATATCAATGGATTTAGCTCTTAAATCACTTCACTATCTTACTTTTCTGAATTCTTTCTTCCCTCCTTCATTTTGATGAATAAATATCAAAATAAGATTATTTCAAACAAATAAAAAAGCAAGAACAGTTTCTGCTTGAGAGGCCGAATATAAATTTACGCAATTGGGCCGTTATTTGAAAACATATATTAAAATGTAAAATTAATAATGGAGATGCGGGGTATCGATCCCCGTACCTCTCGCATGCTAAGCGAGCGCTCTACCATCTGAGCTACATCCCCCTTTGAGATCATAAGCTGTTCTAATTATACATTTGCATCAAACTGTTTAGAGAAAAGAGCATTTCTTACCTTATTCTCATTTATACATTTATTTTTATGGCGAAGTGGCGTCATTAATTCTGCTAACGGTTGATTAAAAAAGTTCAAATAATGGATTCTACCTTCTCCTACTTCCCCCTGAAATCATTCCTACTTCATGTAGGTATTATAAATATTACCAAAAAAATGAAAACTTCATTTATCCTCCCCTATATGCTTACTACAAAAATTTTCTTTCATATCTTTTATAAAGGTTGTTTCCAAATATAACAAATTAAACTAAAATATTTACAAATGTAGCTGTTCCCACGAGATTTTTAGAAAAATGTAATTCATGGAATTTAATTTTGTATTGATTTATGTATTTACGTTGATTTTGATACGATGTGGTTCGATTTCTAGAATTTGATCATCTGATTCTCCCTCGACTAGACGCTTACGCTTGATTTGAGGAAGCGAGCGACGCACGTGATGTTCTTGAAGTTGGAGTCTTGCAAGAAAGCTTATATCTTCAAAGAAGTTTCAATCTTCGAGAGTTGATGACTTCGGGAGTTGGGAAGTCTTCTAGCTCTTTGGGAGAATTATCTCTAAACCTTCTAAACTCCTCTATTTATAGAGTTTCCTGGTAGACTTTTATGAACTTAAGCCTAGTTGGTCCATTAACTAGATCCATGGGCTCAATCACATAGATTTAGGTCATATTTAAATTTAGGCTACATTAAGCTTATTTTTATGGGCTCAATTGAATTTTATTAATTGAACCAAAATAATTTATTTGATCCAATTGTCATAATAAAGACATGTGATATCATTAGATCTATAGTATATATAAAAGGATGGAAGTGGAGAAATTTTTTAGCCCCATTTTACCCTTCATTATAGCTTTTTTTTAGTCTTGTATTGGTGGCAATTTTGCCATTCACATAGATATAATGTTTGTTGTCTTTTTCACATTCAACGAGATAAAATTGACTTTTATCTCCTTATTATAACTTTTCTCAAAATTTTAAAATTTCCTTTCCAATTAATTATGTCACTTAAATTTATCCAAATCCATTCACATTCCTCCCCCTCCCTTAATCTGCCATTTTCCAACTATTCTCGTTTTTTTACCTCATACTTAACCTTTTTGTATGCAACCTTTCAAATTCTTCCTTTTCAAATCTTTGGATATAAATACCCCTTTTTTTCCATTCATGTTCACAAGTCACAACAAAATGCTAAGGGTGAAAAAAAAATCATGTTTTTCTATTCTTTTCTAATTCTTTTCTTTTCTTTTTCTTTTTTTTTTTTGTTGCCTATTCTTTTTGTATATAGAAGTCTGTGTGTGTATATTTCTTCATTTATAGATTTCTTTTTAATACACGACAGGAGTTAGGGAAACTTGAAGCACCAACTTCGTGGTGAGCATGTACATATGTCTAATATGTACGAGCGAGAATACTTTATCACTAGAGAATATGCACGAGGCACAATACTTTATAAGAGTTATACTTGCTCACCCGTTCATTAGAGCCTTGCAAGCATGTGACACAACGATTTATAAACTGGTGGGCCACAAGGCACGGAACCTATTTTAAGGATAACAGACACCATTTGGTGAGTAATGTCATTCCTCTCCCTTCACAACCCAAACTACCCAAGAATCGAGGGAGCAACCTGGGTGATAAAGAAATTTGCTTGGTTGAGGCAATGGCTCCTACTCTAGGAGGTGAATGAGCATAAAGATGAGAGCGATAGCAGCAAAAGTGATCGTCATTTGTAGAGACCTTTGAATAAAGAAAAATTATTGGATGATGATCCCAATGGAAGGGGTTCAAGGGCTTTGGGAGTCCCTGATGTTCCACCACTAGTTTGCACATTTTCCTTTCTTAAATTTTTGTTTTTGTTCATCTTCTTCACAAATGATTTATTCATTGTTTACTTCTGCAGTCACCTTTGAACGATCATCTTGAAGGACTTATAGAGCTAAGTAGTGATGAATCTTTGACGGGACCTCATGCAGTTGATTCAGCCATTGAGAAAGTTGGTACCTCGAAGACTCTCGTCTCTAAACCAGTCAAACAGTCCCTACGTCCATCTGCTCTTCTCGAGGAGATTCATTGAGGCAAGATGAAAGTGGGAGGAAAAGACATTGGGAGTCTTCCATCCAAAGAAGATCCCTGCCCTAAAGTGCCCTTACAGAAGATCAACTCGACATATGCACCTCTTAAGATTTCTGAACCACCTTTAGACACTTCTAAGAGACAGACTACGGGAAACCCTGAGCCTTCTCAATGGGTTGGTGAAAAGGTGGTTTCAAATTTCTTCCAGAAAATAGTCTTATGTATGTGGGAGGATATTCAAGATAGGATCATGCGAACTCCCTTTGAATATATCCCAAGACTTAGGCTAGAAATAACAATGGTTCTGTCGGAGATTGAGAAGATCCATGCAGACGGCTTGACTCCTCTTGAAAAGTATCTAAATAGTTACCTTAAGAGGGTAGACAATTTCAACAATGTGCCTTCATATTATGCACAGTTGTTGTCAACAGATAAAGCTTGTCAATTAGATGAGAAGACATCTATCATCAAGGAAGCTTTAACTTTAATGGACCAACTACGATGGGATGCCAAAGTTATTCAGGAAAGAGTCGCACAATTATCTTTAGAAAAGAAGGAACTGGAGAGGAGACTTCAGAGCATAAAGGCTGAGTTTGAATAACTATCGATCTTATCTTGTGAGAAAGCAAAGGCCATAGACTAGCAAAAACTTGAAGTTGCCAAGCTACAGGATGAAGTCAGCACCTTTGAAAGCACACCTGCTATTACTGAATAAGCAATCAAGGCTCTAGCTACGGTTCACAAGAACATGGAAGCTGCAAGTGAAGAATTTAAGAACTTCAAGTGAAAGCTTTGATTTATGCCTTTGCCCTTTTTCTTTTGTTGCAATCCTTGTATATGTAAAAGTTTTGTTGAATGATAATGCATTTCTTTTTTATTCTAGTGTGGCTGCATTTATATTTATTTTGCATCGCTTACATATGAGATGACAATGAAACATAATTTTTTTTTCACATGTGAATGAACTTAAAGTGAATTTTAAGCTACCTATGTACCTTTTTTATAATATAGGGTTCAAGTCATAACGTAGTTCAATTTTTTTTTACTGGACTAAACTTAAAGTTTCCCTTAAGCTGCCTACATACCCTTTATAATATAGGGATCAAGTCATAACGTAGTTCAACTTGAGTTTTTTTTTTTTTTTTTTGCCATTCACCTTTTAAGCTCTTGTGGGCTAGAGCACCAGCCAATATAGGCTCTTACGATAAGAAGCTTTGCATATTTAACAACTCATATTTTCATCAAGATTTTGTTCACCTGCTTTGTTCATAGGATTGGTGATTATAACAAGTCTTAGCTTCACCGTCAAGGAACCTTCTGTATTTATGTCAATAGACAACTTCCTCTTCATGCGTGATAGGACACGACTGTGGATCTTACCATCAACATTGTTTTCTTCATGAAATAGTTTTGCCTTCAATGTTTTCAACTCTCTTTCATGTTGATCGCCTGTCATCTTTAAACGATCAAAAGTAGATGTTGAAGGTCAATCTTTCTTCAATGTGGAAATATTTAGCCTTTTGAAAGCTAAAGTTCGAGTGGAAGTAGATGTTGGACATTGATTTTTTTCTTCTTTTGTGGCCATACTCAATCTTTGAAACACTGAAGATCGAGTAGTTGAAGGCTTGATACAATCAAAGATAGAAGTCCTTTGCTTAATTTCATTTAAATTGTTGATTTCTTCAGAAGATGCATAATTGTTATCGACTTTTTCTATGCTGACAACATGACATGTAGTAACTTCTAATACTTCCTCTGGATGATCATCAAGGAAGTTTCTTGGGAGGAATTCTGTCAAATTTATCGACTATTGAGGTCGGAGGAAGTCATCGTCTTTTCTTTTGATAGGTTTAGGCTTCCACATCTTATTTCTTTTCGTCTTCTTTTTATAGGAGATGCTTCCTTTTGCATGTTTTTTATGAGAGTGCGACTTCGTTTGAATGAAATTTGTTTGCTTCCTTTTTCGACGAGCCACGACTATCTATCCTTCGCCATCATCTTTAATAGGATCTTCTTTGTTTTGGGAGTCTATTGTCATGATCTTTTGTTGGAATTGAACAAGTATAGGTTCGAAAGTTTCAAATTGAATCAAACTTTCCCTTTAATCGTAAAGCAGCGTTGATGGCAAAACACTTGAAGTCATTTCAACTGTAACATGATTCGTTTGAGCCACTTCATTAATATCCAACTCGATCTTCTTTTCACGAGCCAACTTTAGAATCAGCCTCTTCAACATGAAACACTTTTCAACAGGGTGACTAATAACCCGATGATACTTACAATAGTTAGGATCATCTACTTTTTCTGCTTGTTCTGGGCATTTGCATTCTAGCAGTTGAATAAGTTGGTTCTCTAACAACTGCTCTAACATATCTGCAACATCAGAATTAGGAAATGGATAAACTTTTTCCTGCCTTTCTTTAAGAGTTGGGTGTCGTTTTTCATCGTCATCATGCTTTCTTTCAATTTTTGTTTCCGACCTTTTAGAAAAACATTTTAAAGGAGTCGCATGAACAACCATAGACTCATTTATGACACTAATTGTGATCTTCTTAATGTCATTGATTTCATTCTTGTCACTCCTCATTTTTTGAATCAAGAAATATTTTGCTTCCTTGTTGGCAATACTTAGTTCCATATCATGAGCACGAATCGACAACTCTTCAAACGTTTGAGATTTTATTCTTGTAAAATGTAAAGAAGCTCCCAGTGCATGCCTTGGGTGCACATTTCTACAGCCGACAGTTTTGTGAGCTTGTCTTTGCAATCCAGGCTTAGAACTCTCAATCGGTTTATGTAGCCGATGACTGGCTCTCCCTTTTGTTGTTTAGTATTTGTCAATTCTATCATGCTGACGACACGCTTAGTGCTATAGAAGCGATTGAGAAATTATGTTTCCAACTATTCCTAGCTATCAATGACTTCAGACTCCAAATTGGTATACCACTCGAAAGCATTTCATTTCAAGCTTCAAACGAATTGCTTAACTAGTTGGTCTTCTCATGATCCTGCGTTCTCGTATATCTCAACAAAGTGAGCAATATGTTGCTTTGGATTGTCATTTTCGTCGAATTGTTGGAACTTTGGAAGTTGGTACCCAACAGGCATTCGCAGGTCATTGATTCTCTTGGTGTATGGCTTAGAGTACATGAAAGAAGTTTGTGGTTCCATACTGAGCTCTTTTGGAGCTTGTGATCATATCTTGTAGTTGTTGGATTGACAAGGAGGCGAAGAAATGGACTGTTGCATCTGGTTTTCTTGCAACACAGATTTTCCTTTATCATCATCAGTTTTGACAACAGAAGTTTTGCTCGACTCAGCAATTTCACAAGCCTTCATTTGATCTTTCAAGGCAGTGATTTCATGATCTCGCTCCTCGATAACTGTCATGAGGAAATTTATTTTCCTCTCCATCTTTGTCATGGCTGCCTCAGATTTCACATCTGCTATCATGACAGACAGTACTTTAAGGTGTGATTCTTTCTCTAATAGATCAGAAGCAGGAGTAGAGTTGTCCAACAAAGGATTCTCTATGATGATGATTCTACTTTTAGGAGATTCCATCAATTGTTCTTAACTTTTCTTTGTGAGGACAGAACTTTGTTCTTGTTCTTATATGCTCCTCTTTGAGTGACTCTAGGTGACAAGTCTAGTGTCATTTGCGATAGTAGCTTTGGATGCAACCTTCCATAGTACCATTAGCTGGTTTTTTGTTTTGAGTTTTGAGAGAGAGATGAGAGGTAAAGAGGTTCCACTAGACATGCCAATTTTTTTACAGGAGATTTCAGAGAAATGTAATTCGTGAAATTGAATTTTGTATCGATTCATGTATTTACGTTGATTTGATGCGAATGTGGTTCAATCTCTAGAATTTAATCGTCTGATTCTTTATCAGCTAAATGCTTACGCTTGATTTGAGGAAGCGAACGGAGCACGTATCTTAAAAGGAGCTTCAATCTTCGAGGGTGGTCGACTTCAGAAGTTGGGGAGTCTTCTAGCTCTTTAGGAGAATTCTCTCTAGACCTTCTAGAGTAAAAAATTTCCAACTCTCTCAAATGAAGAGAACGCCTTTATTTATAGAGTTCCTTGGTGGACTTTTATGAACTTAGGCCTAGTTTGTACATGGACCAAACCCATGGGCTTGATCACATGAATTGGGTCATATTTAACTTTGGGCTAAATTAAGCTTTTTTTTTTCCTCAATTGAATTTTAGTCCAAGTAAATAATATTTAATTGAACCAAAATAATTAATTTGATCCAATTGTTATAAAAAAGACATGTGACATCATTAGAATCGTCCAATTTGTTTTTAAATTTAATTTAGGACGTATGCCAATTTTTAGTTAATCCTAAATATAATTATTTTAGTAAATGATGTGACAATTTGTGATTGGTTCCAAAATTTCTTATTCAATAGTAGTAAAATTTGTCTATGATAGACCACAATAGACTACTATTTGTTCCTCATAGTTTAACATAGATATTGTGATACTTTGCTATATTTGTAAATATTTTTAGCAATTTTATCATTTAAAATAATATCTTTTAATAGTCAAACCATTGAAAAGAATGTTAGATTTATTTTAAATATAATATTATTATTAATGTGACCCATGTGCATTATATGCTATTCTCTCTCTTACGGACATATTATTTTATTAGGTTCATTAGGTAAAAAGATAATACCATAATTAAAAGGTGGTGTCTATAAATAGATCCTAAGGCTTGATCTTCTTACTATCTTATTCAAGTAACAAAAAAGCTAATTAAGTTCTAAAGAAAAGTCAAAACCTAATTAAGTTCTAGAGAAAGGTGAAGGGAGAGAAACACAACTCTTAGAAAACAATTCATTGATCAAGGTATGTTATTCTCTTACTAAATTTAATTTGTGAAAATTATTTAGCTCAAAAGTCATGATATTTATTGTTTTATACAATGTTAAGGTTTTATTGGTTTTATTGTGTAATCATGAAAATAAAACTTACATGTGATATCAAAGTCTTGATTGAGAATTTATGATTTTTCATTTGACGTGTAAGGTACAAATTCATATTTGTGCTGCAAAATAATTTTGTTTGATTTTTCTTTAATAGATAAAGAACTCCGTTGGATGAGAAAAAATTAACAAAATAATAATAGTAAATAAATAAATAAATTGAATGTGATCACAACAAAATGAGTTTGATCAAGTTTTCTTTAGCATGGATTAAGTCTTGTGGTATGATTGTTTTTATTTATTAATTTATTATTATTTTTTATATTGAAGAATCCCCATGGATTTCAAAATTGAATTAGTTGGTTTAAATCTTCTTAAATTTTCAAAATTTGTGCAACTACTTATAAAACCATCATCATAGAAAGGTCATCGTAGAAAAGCCAGTACGATGATCACATAAACTTTGTATCAATTATATTTTCATGTGTTATGAATATACAAGGATAATGATTTAAAGTATCTACTTATCTTTGTGGTATAAATTACACCGTTTAGATTGAATGAAAGTTTTGATAAAATTATTTGCAATATTAATATTTTTGTAAATTTTGCAATTAAAATCATTTGAGAATTATATTATTTGACAGTGATATGTTAGAAATAATTTGTTAGTCCCCAAAGTGACAAATTAGTGAGTTGTATAGATATAAAATGAAAGCTAATCGGTGAGAACAAATAAGTTTTAGAAATTAAAGAAAAATCTTTTATCTTCTTATTATGGAAATTTTTTATTATGAAAATGAAAATTAAAGAAGAAGATAAAGATCATCAAGAGATAATCAAAAGATAATCATATTATCAAGATTAGAGTTTTCCAAAATTCCTTAATTGCTTCATTAATGTTACTAGTTTCTCATGATTGAATAACTTAAATTTAAAATATAATAAATTATGCATATTTAAATTAAATTCCATAAAACTTGATCTAATAAATTATATTTTATTATCTTTTTGTGTTATGTTTAAATCATTTGTTTGTGATTATTCGATTATTATTATACCTATAGTATAAATAATTTGTTAGTCATCAAAGTGGCTAAATTATTAGGGTTTCAGCCTGATTTGATGTCTTCCGATCTCAGCCGACTGTTCAAAAAGTGGAAACAAAAAAAGCTGTTTTTTTCTCACATTGAAGAAGGTGACTGTTGCTTGTACTACTGAAAAGCTGAATGTCCCAAGAAAAAAAAACCTACAAAAGAACAAATGAAGGAGCTCACCACGTGGACAAAAACTGATTTTATCAGTAAGTTCATTAAGAATTTAATTCTTACAAATGAAATCAGTTTTTGTCCACGTGGTGAGCTCCTTCATTTGTTCTTCTGTAGGGTTTTTCTTCTGGGACACTTAGCTTTTCAGTAGTACAAGCAGCAGTCACCTTCTTCGATGTGAGAAAAAAATAGCTTTTTTGTTTCCACCTTTTGAAGTGTGCCCCTTCAAATCAGAACAGTCGGCTGAGATCGAAAGACATCAAATCAGACTAGAACTATCCAACCACTACAACAGGAAAATAAAACGTCTTAAAATTATTGTTGCACTTCTGACTTTAATACATAACTTGTTCAAATCCGACAAACTGGTAAGTAGAAAAATAGAACAGCAACTGCAAGGCAGATTGGTACTGGAACGAAAACTGCAAAACAAAAACAAGGTTAGTAGACGACTGAGTTGCGAAACACGCTTTCTTTAAGATGTTTTATGACTCCGCTCTGAATCATGCAAACAGAATATTGCCCCGTCGTCCCCAGGATAAAACAGTCTCTTCTTCAATCGATTTTCCATAGAAATCAACTGAAATCAAAATCACTCAAAATGAAAGACACAATATAAAGAGCTCGAAAACCCTTTACAGAAAGAGAATTTTGACAAAGAAGGAAGAACAAACAGAAAGGGAAGAACATGTTTTTTTGGAATGAGAGAAGGAACGAGATATATATAGTGATGGATTACCAACGGTTACAAAAACAAATTTATGAGAGAGAGTAATGATATTAAAATCGTGGGAGTAAATTATGACATTAATTCCAAACAGTAATAAACGCCAAATTAATTCCAAGCGTTTATAATAATTTATTTCTAAACGGTAAAAACACTTTAGACATTTAAAAATAATTTTTTAGCAAAAATAATATATATGTTATTGTTTTATCTCTCGTCTCCTTGCCCGACTGACGGCGACATGTGAAGAGACATAGGTATATTCACATTTGTCTATTTTTTTTTTCTAAAACTCAGGTGTCTTAAGGACCCAAATCCATTGATCAAACAACGAGTGAAGCTTCATAACAGATGTGGAAATGCTTGAGAGAATAAAATAAGATTATTTTTTCTTTTCACAAATTTTTCATCCAATAAATCTTAAAATTTAAATTTTATTGCAAATTAATTTTTATAAAGATGGATATGACAATTATCAGATAAATATTGTCATGCACTTGGAAAAAAAAAAAGAAAAGAAAAAGAAAAAGACATACTGTCATATCAGGTCATATTATCAACTATTAGTCAATTAACATAATATGCAATCATTTAAGAAAATAATATAAACGTCATAAATAAATGAAAGTTCATGATTGAAAATTCTGCTTTAGAGAGAAGTAGAATGGGTTGTAAAATTTTTTAAAGTTCCCCTAAATTTCAATTTATTCCAATAAGTTGAGTTTGAGGTGTCAAAGGATAAAAACACAATTTAAATATAGCTCATGTTTGTTGGAATTGTGCGATCCGATTACTGTTTAATAGATTTTCCTCCTAATTACAGAGTGGCATAGGATTTTAATAATTAAATGGATTTTTCGTTACCAACGGCTGCCCAATCACCTCTTGACAACCTCAATTTTCATTCTAAACCCACGCTACATTAGCCACTCAAATTTTAATATTGAAAAGTAAATAATAATAATAATAATAATAATAATAATAATAATAATAGTATATCTTTCATAAAGTAAATTTAGATAATTGGGGGTGAAAATAGATAAGATTTTGAAAAGAGAAGGGCATAAAATAAATTTAAAAGAAATTAAAAGAATCATGGGTTTTCCACATAGTTCTCCCCACGTTTGCTTAACTCATCCATTTTTTTTTCCTCCCTTCCGGATATCAAGAAAAGATATCTTCGGAATATCAGGGAGGGAAAAAGGTTTTGGACTTTGGTTCCAGAAAAGAAAATCCAGGACAAATTCGGCTGAAGAATAACAAAAATATCAAGAATTCAAACTCAAACTGTCATAATTTTGTAAATTTGACAAACAGGTGTTGATTAGATTGATTTTTTTTTTTTTTTGTTCTTTGGGCATTTATCATGGTGAACGCTCGTTTCAATCAATGAGACTCTGAGCGTTCTAACATTGATTGGGAAACTTTTATGTGAATTATTGGCAAAGTTGGGTAAATACATTTACAGGAAGGGGTAAGGTTCTGCAATTCAAAGAAATTGGTTGGTTTTAGAGGGATTGAAGAGTAGAGATTTCTTCAAGTTCGATGAAATGAGAAGAGAAGAAAACGGATGGGATGGTGATTCAGAGAGAAATGGAATTAAGAAGAGCTGGTTATGTGGTTGTTTTTGTGACTCTCCTCTGTGCATTGGCAATTGCGAGTTCAGAAGGCAGAAGGAAGACGGTCGAAATGGTTCTTACCAATGCCAATTGCCATGCATCATCGGACTTGGATACAGATATGGTAACTAATTTTCCCTTTTCTCTAATTATTATGAATCAACTTTCTTTCTTCTTCCTTTCAATTCAACCCAGAATCATAAAATGAAAAATAGATGATGACATATGTGGGTAGGGAATCGTGATTCGTACCTTTTTGTTTGTTTCTGCTTTTTTGCTTTCCTCTTCATCATCTGCAAAATACAACAAACTTCTGATATAATAATAGTGTGATGACAGGGAGAGAAGGCATGCATGAAAGAATTAGCAGAGAAAGAATATCAACATGAAGATGAAGAATCTCTTGTTCCTCGCATCAAAACTGAAAACATGGGTAAAAAAGTTATAAGAATTCTACCACCTGATATGAAACAGGACGTGTTGAATTGTTTAAGAAAGAAAACTATGCTTTCTCGTGGTTCTGAATCAAGTTCTAGTTTATTTGATCGGTTTAACAAACCAACCGAGTTGTTATTAATTGGAGGATCCAATATTCATATGAAACGTCTAATTAGATCATCGCAAGATTCATCAAAACGGCATCTTGCTGAAGTTCCATCTCCACCTGCACCTCCCTTACCATCACCTGGAGCAGAATCACCAGTAACTTCTCCGTTACCGTCTCCAAGTCATGCTCCAATGCCATCACCAAGTCATGCCCCAGCCAAGTCTCCAAGTCATGCCCCAGCCAAGTCTCCAAGTCATGCCCCAGCCAAGTCTCCAAGTCATGCCCCAGCCAAGTCTCCAAGTCATGCCCCTGCCAAGTCTCCAAGTCTTTCCCCAGAGAAGTCTCCAGGTCTTGCCCCAGCCAAGTCTCCAAGTCTTACCCCAGCCAAGTCTCCATCACGAGACCTCCATCCACCTGTTGAGGCTCCAGAACCGCCACCGGACCACACCGATGTTCCAGATTTGCCTACACCATCTGTAGTTCGCTCGCCACCTCCTCCACGTGCTTCTTCCAAGTCTCGGCCTCCAAAGAAGCATGAAGAAGACCAGACAGTCATAATTGCTGGTATTGTAGCAGCTGGTTTGGGAGTTGTTCTTGTGGTTGCTTTGCTTTTGTTCTGCTGTCGTAGAGGTGAGAAAAGTAAAGTTGATCCAAAGGATGGGCAAAAGGATGAGAGACCTCTCTTAAACATATCTTTGAGTGAACTATCAGCAGGTAAGGTACTATTTTTATGTTCTCTCATTGTTTTTCCATTGATGAATTTTCAAATCATCTTTGTAATTGCCTTCAGGTTCTTCACAGAAGTCATACAACCTTGGAAATTCAGGTACCAAAGACGTAAATGCTGATAATGGAACTAAACCACACTCATTTGTTGGCAACTTATCTGCGAATCCTGAAAATGGCACCTCTATGGCTGAGGCTCCAACATCTGATGGTAAATCATCAGCAATGCCGCATCTAAAACCCCCTCCTGGAAGATTAGATTCTCAACCTCCACCTGCACCTGCACCAGCACCAGCACCAGCACCAGCGGCAGCACCTCCACCGCCTCCGCCGCCTGCTCCTAGAGCCCCACCACCACCACCTCTAAAAGTTGGTCGCCCCCCACCTGCACCACCGGGAGCAATCCCTGGTAAATCTCAAGCAGTACCTACTGGGCCACATCGACGAGGATCTAGTGGCTCAAGTATGGATGCAGATTCAGGAAGCCAAAAGACCAAGCTAAAGCCCTTTTTCTGGGATAAGGTTCTTGCTAACCCTGGGCAATCTATGGTCTGGCACGAGATTAGTGCTGGATCATTCCAGTAAGCAAACATAAACTCTTAATTCTCTCAATAGTATTTCATTATGCAGAGGGATTTGATGTATACTACAAAATTAATCATTATACAATTGGCAGATTCAATGAGGAGATGATGGAGTCCTTGTTTGGATATACAGCAGCAGAAACTAACAAAGGCGACCGCAAGAAAGATTCAGTTTCAGACCCTTCATTACAATACATTCAAATCATTGATGCTAAGAAAGCTCAAAACCTTTCAATTCTCCTACGAGCACTAAATGTAACAACAGCAGAAGTATTAGATGCTCTTGAAGAAGGCACTCGCCCTTTACCTTTCTCTTAATCCAACTTGCTTTAAAGTTGGTCTAATTGATGAAACTAACAAAGGGTTTATAACAAACTATGTACCAGGAAATCCTGATCTTCCAGCAGAGCTTTTACAGACCTTGTTGAAAATGGCACCAACAACAGAAGAGGAACTAAAACTTAGATTATTTTCAGGGGACCTTTCTCAGTTAGGTCCAGCAGAACGATTCCTCAAAGTGTTAGTGGATGTTCCTTTTGCTTTTAAACGATTAGAGTGTCTTCTCTTCATGCTCTCCATGTCGGAAGATGTCACTAACATTAAGGAATCATTCGCTACTCTAAAGGTGAGCATACCAAGATCCAAAATTAACTTCCTAAAACTTAACATTCAATTTACTATTCACTAATTGGCTAAATCTTAGGTCGCCTGCAACAATCTTAGAAACAGCAGGCTGTTTCTCAAGCTATTAGAAGCAGTTCTCAAAACTGGAAACCGAATGAACGATGGGACGTACCGTGGTGGTGCTCAGGCGTTCAAGCTCGACACGCTCTTGAAACTGGCGGATGTTAAAGGAACTGACGGCAAGACTACGCTCTTACACTTCGTCGTACAAGAGATTATTCGTTCGGAAGGCATACGAGCAGCTCGTTCTGACAGACAAAGCCGGAGTTCATCCAGCATAATCTCCACCGATACGATTTTTGAGGACTTCGCCGACGATTCAACGGAACATTATCGACAATTAGGTCTACAAGTGGTTTCTGGTTTGAGCACGGAGCTGGAGGACGTGAAAAAAGCGGCTGCCGTAGATGCAGATGGGCTAACAACAACGATATCAAAACTTGGCCAATCTCTGATTAAAACAAAAGCATTTATAAACGCGGAGATGAAGAGTTTAGACGAAGACAGCAAATTCCACCAATCAATGTCGAAATTTGTAGAAGGAGCAGAAGCGGACATAGCGTGGATTGCAGAGGAAGAAAAGAAGATAATGGCTTTGGTGAGAAGCACAGTGGATTACTTCCATGGAAATTCAGGAAAGGATGAAGGATTGAGATTGTTTACGATAGTACGCGATTTCTTGATTGTGTTGGACAAGACTTGTAAACAGGTGAAAGAAGCAGCTGAGGCTGCAGCCAAGCAAGCAAAGAATTCCAAAAAAGAAACTGCGACACCGTCGGCTACTTGTCAACAGAATTCAGATGTACGGCAGAGGCTATTTCCGGCGATTGTAGAACGACGGATAGGCGATGACGAGTCAAGTTCTTCGGACGAGGATGATGGCGAGAGATCATCTTCATCATCATCCTAGAATTTCTGCTCCAGTGAAAGTGGTTTTTCATTTCACGGAACGGAATTTGTCGGAAAATCGTTTGGCGTAATTTTGCGAGTAATGTGATGTAACGGAATTGGTGTTTGTACTAAGGATTTGATCCCTTTCTACTTTAGAGTAGAAATGGTAAAAAGCGTTTTGTGGAATTCAAAAGATAGGAGAACTCCCATTTTTATAAACCATTTGGTTACTATTAAATCAAGTAGAAGTTTTATTTGAATTCAATTTCTGAAAAAATCTATATACTTTTTAGAAAGGAAAATTCTAGAAATTTATTTAGGGTGTTCAAAGTTATTTATAGTCCGGGATTGCTTGCAAAAAACAACTTTACCTCACTTGTATTTGATAATCATAATCATGTACTTGACTCATATATTTGGTAATGTAATGATTCATATACTTTACTTGTCAATATATTTAAAATGATATATTCTTCAAAAAGTTATCAATCATGCAACCCATTATACCGATGAAAAAAAGATACATTCATTTGTTGCAGTGTTGATGCACTTGATTGAAAACTATTTAAAAAAGAACTACCCAAATCTTAGAACCCCACCTTCCAATTGTACCAAAAAAAATGTTTTCTTTGCTTTATTAATGGTCAACTTTAACCCTACCAAGGTGTGAGGTTGTGTAAAATTTTCGTCCATTATTGTCTTTGAACAATGGTTTGGTTCTTTTTCAGTTTAAGAAATAAGAGACTCAAGTTTTGATGGTTTGGTTTTTGTCATAGTAAGGACATACCTTATTTATAGGGGTGACCATTAGTCAATCGAAATCGATTTTTCAACCGAACTGTCATCGAACCGATTATAGTTGGTTTAATAAATGACAAAACCGACATCATCCATTGTTTGAGTAAATGTTGGTTGGTCAATCGATTTAACTCTTTAAAATAATTTTTAAAAATTTCTTGATTTGAAACTTTTTCAAACTGATCCCTTTCATTCTCCTACCCACCGATTTCGGTTTGATCGATTAGCTCGATTTTTTAACCTATCATACTCATCCTTATTTATTGAATTGAAGAGAAGTAGGTTGCATATATTGTTCGTTCTTGAGATCTTTTGTGTTTGATTGAAAGTCAATTTGGGTGAAGTTGTTTCAAATTTTCTTTGAAATTGTGGACTTCTTGGGCTTAAATGTAATGACGAGTGTTGTCTGGCAACTAGTTTGTATGGATAACACTACTAAGATATATCAAGGATTGTCTTTTGCCTTGTTTTTGTGTGTGAGGGTGGGAGTGAAAGACGTTTTTCTCGTTTCGTGATGGTTAGTTTGAAGGGAGGGAATTTTGAAATCTCAATGGAATATGCTTAATTCCTACACAAGTGCGTTAAGTGTGTTGGTTTTGGTAATGCTAATGGAAACTGTGGGGTGGGGGGTTTGATGAGGTACTCCTCTTCGATACCTTAGGTTTCTGCTAGTGATTGTTTGATCCCTATCCTTGTTGAAAGTCTTAGATGTGTAGTTGATTCTCTATCTAAGGAGATAATTATTATTTTTATTGAAGGTTCTTTTCCTATTGGGGGCTTGGGGTTGTGTTCTTAAGTCTAATCATGTGGCTAGCTAGTGGTAATAGGAAGTTAGTGTCGTATTAAGGCATTTTCTCTTGAGATGTTGTCTTCCAGTTGTTGATCGATTGGCGATCTATAGTTAATGAGTCTAAACTTTTAGCAAACTTCCATGACCCCTTTGACATGTCAAAAGATTTAGAATAGTTTCATTTATTGTGAATTTTTATGGTTTGTTTTGGCTCAAGAAGTGAACTCTTGTCCTTTATCGTGCTTATGTGCTTGAGTTGTCAACTCTTACTCTTGTATGTTTGTTTTGTTTTACCATTTTATTTTTTTAATGTCGTGACTATAATTCATTACATTTTTTCATTATATTATATCTTTCCAAAAAAAAAAAAAAGAAACAAAGATTATTATAATCTTTTCTTTTTCATTATCCTCCTTTTTCCTTATTCCTTTCCGTCCTTATTCTTTCCTTCCCCCCAACACCCCCTCAGTGAATACTATGTAGTATAATAATATGAGTTTTCATCACAAAAAAAAAAAAAGATAGTTGCAAATATAGTAATTATATTCAAAATAATGAAGTATATAACAACCATTTAAAAAAATTGCAAATATAGCAAAATCTGTCAAAATCTATCAATGTTAGGAGTATATCACTGGTAGACCATATAACACATGTTGGTCTATTACTCATAAACCATAAGAGTCTATCAATGATAGAAATCTATCACCGATAGACATTGCTATATTTGCAATTTTTTTAAAATATTGCTACATACTTAATAATTATTATAAAAATTGCTACCCATTATGATTACAAAAAAAAAACTAATTGCAATGGACTAATTTTAAAATAATATTTAGAATGGTTAGCAATTTTATGAATAATAATTAAGTTTATAACAACATTTTTAAAAAATTGCAAATATAGCAAAATTTGTCAAAATCTATCAATGATAGAAATGTATCAGCGATAGACCATGTAGCAAATGTTGGTCTATCATTGATAAACCATAGGAGTCTATCAACGATAGAAGTCTATCACCGATAGATTTTGCTATATTTGCAATTTTTTTAAAATGTTGCTACATAGTTAATAATTATTCTAACAATTGCTATCCATTCTAATTACCCTTTTAAAAAATTGCAAATATAGAAAATCTATTAGTGATAGATTTCTATTGCCGATAGATTTTTATGGTTTATTAGTAATAGACCAATATTTGCAATATGATCTATCAGTGATAGATTTATATCATTGATAGACTTTAACATATTTTGCTATATTTGTAATTTTTTAAAAATGTTGCTATATACTTAAAAATGAGATATTTGCCTCTATCTCATTTTAAAATTTATCGAAAGCGTAGATACTAAGGGCATGTTTGGGGCTAGGAGCAAGGTGGAGTGTGCTATAATAGTACTCCACCTCTTGTTTGGAGCAATGTTTAGTTTTAGTCAGGATATCACAATTAACATTTAAAATAACTCATATGACCTTGCTATTTTCCAACTCTAGGGGTATTTGTTTAAGGGTTGGAAAGTTCATCGACAAACTTTCGGACACTACCTTTAGTGATCGTCGTCGGCCAATCTCCGACCACCACCTCTGGTTATTCCACCAGCGAACTTCCAACAACCTAATTCTTGTGATCGTTGCCAACCAACCTTCGGTCCCCACCAATCAACTCTGAGAAATTTTTATAAAAATATTTTTAAGGGTTAGGCTAATGTCCAATGACTCCAAGGACGAACTTTCAACAATTAACTCAAGTGAAAGTCGCCACCGATCAACCTTAAAATTTTTTAATAAAAATATTTTTAGTATATATAACAACTAAAGGAAAATTGTATATACAAATATTTTTTAGAAAAAATTAAAACACATTTGTATTTTTGTTATAAAATTTTCTTATAAAAAAGTGTTAGAATAAAAATGAGTTAGAAAGAGGTTTTTCAAAAGTTGATTCCAAAATACACATTTAGTTTGATTATAATACTTTTTAATATACGCTTTCTCTCATGTTTTTTCGGTTTCAACATTGTCTTGTGGATGATAATGTTTGACTAACAAGTGATTTGAACTATTAATTCAATAGAAAGTGATATTATTATCCAATAGAAAATGATATTATTTCTATTTTCTGTACGTGTTTGTATTGATTTCAGCTCAATTTTAATTTTTGAACATGTTCGCTCTAATTTTGTGTTGTAGCATTATATATTTAATTAACCACATTTCCACATTCTTGAGCTATTTTCTTATCTAAAGTTATTCGTCCATGATCGATAGAGAATTACCTCTTGCATAATTTAAAACACAATATAGAACAAACGTGAAAACTATTTTATTTACTTGTTAAACTTGTTAATAGTCATATGTACAGATTTTAGTTGTTAAATTTATTAACTTAATTAACAATATTTAATTAAATCACATCTCAATTTCTATAAAAGATGATGTTATGACATAAAAGTGCAGAAGACATGCATCCCAACTAGTTTGTATAAATCAGTGGAAGGTACGATATAATTCGAACTACGTTTTCAAACAATGGCATTTCATGTACCTAATATAAGCATGCCAACAAATAATAGCAAAAAAACAATAAATATGATATATAATACAAACTATAATATTATGCATCCCAAATACAGAATATAATAAACTATAAACTATAATAACCATAAATTATTATAATAACCCACATTCCACCCAAAACGTCCCCTAAATAAACCATTCGAAACATTGTAGTATGCAACAAAATGATGTATATATGGACTAAAATTGAATTTTAACCTCATCTTTTTTTTTTCTTCCTTTTTTTTTTTTTGGGTTCACCAGCACATAATAGAATAAAGATTTATACAGACGTTACATTTTGATGAGGAGAATTGTTAATTTTTTTTTTTTTGTATAATATGGTATGATTAGTAATTTGAACAAGTTAATTAGTTATTTCTTTCTACCGGTAAGATTATAAGGAGGTTTGGGACGCTGAGTTAATACAATATGTTTGAAGTTCATGTATTTAAGAGTTTATATTTGTGGAGAGTTCATCTATCTCTATTTGGAGGTGTAGAGTTGTTTTGTTTGAGTTCATATGCCTGTGTTTGGGTGCAAGGTTGAGTAAATTTTTTTTTTTTTTTTGTAAGACTACAATTAAGGAACCGTTTAGAGCAAAGATTATGCAAGACTATAATAACCACCTCTAGCTACATTAAATTATTATTTAAAATTTTCAATTAGGTACAATAAACATCATTTCAAAACCTTTCATTTGCTACAATATTTATTGTTTGCTACAATTTTTTTACTATTTGACATTCATTATTTTTTACTACAGTGTTTTACTATTGTCTTCTAAAACTAAAATAAGTATAATTTACATAAATGTAACAAAACAAAAAAAAATATTTACGATCTGTATAACAAAAAATTAAAGTCCACATGAAGCTACCATCGTTTTTATTCATAAATTTCATATTTGCCATTCGTTGGTTTTGAATATTGCAAGATCATTTTTCACTTCACTTATTTTTCTTCTTTTTTGCTATTTATTCTTCTCTTGTTCATATTATTAATTTCTTCATACTATTACTTCTCCTTTTTCTTATTCTCACTTATTCTTGTTCGTAATTTATTCATTTTCTCCTCTAGAATTTCTTCCTTATTCTTCATCTCTCATCTTCTTTTTTTTCTTCTTTGTATAAGATATAAAGGATATTGGTACAGGATCTAAATGATCGTATACCAATATCTCTAAACAATCAATTGTCTATCCCAGATAGACAAAGATAAACCACTATCATTAATAGATCAATTAGATTTGGTATAAGATCATTTAAATTGGGCACAAGATCATTTAGACTAAGTACAATGGTACAAGATTGTTTAGATTTGATACAAAATTGTTTACACTAGGTATAAGGTCGTTTCAATTAGATACAAGATTGTTTAGATTGTGTGCAAGATCGTTTAGATTTAGTACAGTATCGTTTAGACTAGGTATAAGGGTACAAGATCGTTTAGATTGGGTAAAAAATCGTTATTTACGCGTGTGTGATCTATTAAATGCGAGGATATAAATTTTTATCATTTCACGTTATGAGCTTGTGACCTTTTTCCTTTTTCAAAATCGTTCTATATTTTCACGCTTTGTTCTATTATTTTTGAAAAAAAACCCTAAAATAATTTATATCATAGAAACACAACTTAAGCTAAAATAATCTACGTCCCAACCATAAACTGTTATAACTAAACTATAATGACTTAGGACTATAATAATTGACTTCTTATCCCAAACTCGAACATATAAATTTCATATGTGATTTTTGTTAATTATAATGTTATATATAAACTCCCAAACATATGAACTTTATTTGTTATTTGTTATTTTTGCATGTTTTGAGTTTTTGTGTTTGTTTTTTTTTTTTTTTTTCTTCTCAACTTTTTATTCCAACATTCTATGTATTTAAAATAGAAGATATTCTTTTAATTAAATGATTTATCTCAAGATTTTATTTTTCAAGGAAGATTGGTGTTTGAAGATTCCGTTTTCCCTTCTTTCGTGGGTTCCATTATATTTTATGTTGGTTGGTATCCTGGCGTGTGCGTGAGTTACGTCTCCAGATTGCTTGGACTGAATTGTTGTTTCCTATTTTGAAGAAAAGCTTTGGGGCTTAGTCAAGAAGATCAAACTTCACTGTGATAAAGAAACATATATTGAATCTTAATCAAGTGATCGATAAGCAACTTGATTAAGGGATCAGATATCTTCACCTACAACACCTTGATCTACTGATTGACAAAATATACGATTAAGGGGGAGATTTTTATCTAATGTTATCTTTAAAACATATTAGTAATTAATTTACTAGCAGTAAAGTTCTATCGCTCAAGTACAGAGTAAAGATTATGTGATCATAATGATATAATCATGATTCATATCTCAAAGTAATAGAATCTCTAATCTCGGGTCAAGGATCCCCAAACGTACATGTTGTGTGATTGAATTGAGTTGATAATGTTTTGTGTTTCTACCGTCTTTACTAACTATTATTGCACCATTTGCTATATCTTGTGTTATTAACTGAGGATTATATTCTTCTCAAAATTTTGTTGTCGACTTTTTACGTTGTTTTTTCATTATATATTTTGAATATGTGTGGGCAGAAATGTGTTTTTCTATCCACAAATATTGTTGCATGGACATAAAGAATTTTCTACCCATGCGGTTACTTGCATGGACATTTTTGCATATGCAACGTGCACTAGAAGAAATCTAGTCTTTAATGTCGGGTGAAAAAAGTGAAAAATGGGCTTTAATGTCGTTTTTCAAAAGGCGGATGTTTAATGTCGGTTTTAAACCGACATTAAAGATAGAGCTTTAATGTCGGTTTAAAACCGACATTAAACACCCTGCTTTTTTTGAACTGACATTAAAGCCCATTTTTATTTTATTTTTATTTTTTAAATTTGTAAAAATTCAACTTTCTCTCTCTTACTTTACTCTTTTCTCAAACCCTCCTACACACTATTTTTCATCTTTCTCAAATTTCTTTCACCCTTCTCAATCATCTTTCTCAAATTTCTTTCACCTTTCTCAATCTCATCACTTTCTTCCCTCTCTTCTTCGACAGCTGCCGCCACCACCACCAGCATACATCAAATTCTTCCATCCCTTTTTGAATATGTAATGTGTTTGTTTGTGTTTCTTTTGCTTTGGATCTATTTGTAGTCCGCATCCCTAACCTCTTTTTAATGGGAAAACTGAAGTGCTCACAAACCAAGAGATTTGGGACCGATCTTGCACAAAAACCCGTCGGAACATCGCTACCTTGTCGGAACATCGCTACCTTGTCGTAAGATCAACCCCGACGCACCGTAAGCCTTCCTCGTGGCCTGCTCCACGACCAAGAGAAAGAAGCCTAACTTTTCATTCCTCCTCAAAGGTCATGTTCATGGGCGTGTCCTAGAAAAACCTTCTTCTGCTTCATTTTTTATCGGTATTTTCTTTTCATTTCCTTCGTTTGGAACTAACTTGAATCATCGAACACACTTTGTGCAAAGTAACTGGAGCTGTTTCATTAGGATTCTTCAAGGCTTAAATGTTTATTAATCAGGTGGAATACTGCTTTGCGGTCCTCCTGGAGTGGGGAAAACTTTACTAGCAAAAGCAGTTGATAACTTTTGGGCTATTAAACTTAGCATGCTTGTTTCTATCATTCTGTTATTTTCACAACACAGACTCTTGTGCACATTCGAAGATGGTGTTGGAGTAGCATTATTTTATGCCTTTGGTTTGGCACGTGTTATGTGGGGCGGAGAGTAATTTGATTGTGCATCTTGGTAGTTGCTTTAGTACCGCCATTTAGTATGAGAAGCCTAAAATCATTCCACTGATGAATTTTATAGAAAATTTAGAATTTTTAAGGAGGAAATTATTTTAAATGATTAAATTTCTGAAAAATATTTATAAATATATTAAAATATCACAATCTATTTATAAATATAATAGACCTAGATGGACATAGATAGACCTATATGTGTGTATTTAGATACATATAGTAGTCTATCTGAATCTATCACGGATAGATTGTGATATTTCGTAAATATTTTGGTTCACTTTGCTATATTTGAAAATAACCATTTTTATGGTTGTTTTTGCCTTATTGGCAAATAAAAATTTTAGAATTGCCAAGCATGTTGGTCGTACTACCTTCCTTGAGGTTTATTTTGGAGGCAATTTAGGGTAAAAAAATCATGAATGGGAGCTAGCTACCCATAACATCAGCCAATAGGTCGTTACAAGCTTTCTAGACGCCAGTAATTGGAAGAAAAAAAATCTAAATCTTGAGCCTATTATTTGATCCAGAGCATTTTTTTAATTAATTAAAAAGAAAAAAAGAGGAACAAAAATACTCCCCACCTGTGAATTTACGTAAGAAAGCCAACAATGATTTTTAAACCACTATCAAACATTTTGCTAGATTCACTCTTACGTAGTACTGTTACATCGTTCATCTCAATTTATTTTGAAAGTTCTCACATCTTTATTTTTATTTAAGCATGAAACTTGGCAAGAAAGGTATTGGAAAAGACGATGAACTTGTAGAATGGTGAACTCTCCTTGTTTGTTCTTGCTTGAAATTACGGTTTGTATGGTGCATCTTCTGTGCGCACATATAAGATTTATATTTTGTGTTCATAAATCATTCAGGTTCGGCTTATCAAGGAGTTATATGGAAACCAAATCAGGGAGTTGTATCATAGCCTTCCATTCCATATGATTGAGTTTGTGGTCGATGATTCTGACTGGTTAGTTCACTGAAACTCACTTGTAGATATATTGTTTAATTCTCAGCTATACACCTTAAACCGTTTTCCTATGAACGTTGATAGAGATTATGAAAATGGAATTCTGACTACATTTAGTTGGAAGAAACCTTTGAATTCTTAGTCAAATTCCACAAATATAAACCCAGTTTTAGTTACAAAATTTGTCATAGATTTTGAAAATGTTGTTAAAACTGAAATTTTGAGATATTGATCTCTGCATTATATTTCTCCGTCCTGTTTTTCTAAAATCAATTAACCATCTTTTCAGACAACTTTTATCGAATTTAACTTTAAACATGACTTTTTTCCAGCACGGTGACTGTCAGTCTGAGATATGCTGATCTCATCTACGTGCTGCCAACGAAAATCAGCGTGCTTGCATGGCCAATGCCTCAGAGATTGTGTTTCTCACCGTTGATATTCACTTCTTTTTTTCTTTTAATGCTTCTCCCATATCAGCTTATGCAGAGATTGTGTTGAATTTACCCCAAGCTATACAACAGTTGTTTCCGCCGAAACCACACTCCTAGTAGCATTTCAACAACTCGTGCAGCTATGCGAATTTGTACAAAGTTATAGCAGAGGTATGATCGTAGATTAGTGGCTATTATGTTGTGATGTGACTAACTAGGATTTTATCAGTAGAAGCCAACTCAGGTCTACAAGATTTTTCATGAAGTTGGAAAAGTAAGAACATGAAAAATCATAGTTTGAAGTAGGTTCATTTATAGGATAGTTAGTTCATAACTAAAGGATCTTTTCTCGTTAACATGGCAGATGTATAGATCAAAGAATATATCAAGGTTGGCATTATTATATGCAGTTGTTTTACTTTTAAATAGCCTTTATACCTGTGAGTGGAGTGTTTTCAAAATCTAAGAAAACCGTTTTTAAAATTTTGGAGAGGGCACCGAGTATTTCTATTTAGGTTTCTTTATTTGGTTGAGAGTATTTTTGTAGTATTCTCTCTTAAATTTGGAAGATGTGATAAAGCTTTTGTATTAGTACCTTACACCATTTGATGTATAAATAAAATTATTGGACTCATATTTGTGCATAACCACAGCATGATAAATAAAATGAATATAATATATATATATATTGGTGCATTCGATTAACCGACTTGGTTGAGAGAGATAATTCTAATATGATATCCCTGTTCTAACTATTATCAGGTTTCATATTTCCGTTTCCTATTTTTATAAATATCAATCTTGTCTTCTAATTTTCCCAATTCATGTGGTAGAATTTTAAAATGTGCTGTCGGTTTCTCATTTTCTTCAATATTATGTTGGTCATGATAGGCTCCATCAGTTGTTTTCATTGATGAACTAGATTCTGTTGGAAGGGAACGTGGTTTGATAAAAGGTTCTGGAGGGCAAGAACGTGATGCTACTCTTAATCAGGTTGGGCTAGAATTATTGATTCTGCTTTTGTAAATTGTAAAGGTCCTGCTTCGTGCTTAATGGTCTGTGTTGTTGTTGGTTTATGCATTTCAGCTTCTTGTCTGCTTGGATGGATTTGAAGGCAGGGGTGAAGTGATCACTATTGCTTCAACTAATAGACCAGATATTCTTGATCCAGCACTTGTGAGGCCTGGACGATTTGATCGAAAAATTTATATTCCTAAGCCTGGACTTATTGGTCGCTTGGAGATTCTCAAAGTAATATAGTTTTCAATTTTACTAGTGTTGCTGTTTCACTGGTTCCTCACTTCTTTGATGATTGTAAACGTACAAACAAGATTATTTAAGGTTACAAGACAAATATTTATCCCTTTTCTTCTGTGATTATAGGTTCATGCGCGAAAGAAACCTATGGCTGAAGATGTTGATTACATGGCTGTAGCCAGTATGACAGATGGAATGGTTGGTGCAGAACTAGCAAACATAGTTGAGGTTGCTGCTTTAAATATGATCCGTGAGGGAAGAACTGAGGTACTTTGCTATTGTTTCTCATACTAATAGCATGTTACTTCTATCATTAACTTTTGAGAAAGAAATGCAAAGCGTTAGATATTATATTAAATTTGCTTTTACCTGTCAATTTAGGCTTTTGGATTGAATTAGTGAATTAGGAGGGAGGGGGCTATGTGTTCAAGCTCCGCAATGTTATTTCCTCTACAATTAAAATTGATTATTCCAGCCTTGGAGACAAGCAAACAACAATTTTTTCCAGCCTTGGAGAGTTTGTGAACAAAGTGTGATCATAGTGGCCTTGACTATATCCTTGGGACTTGACAAAGGTGGTAAACCTATCGAACCAAGAACTTTCTTTTCATTTCCTTATGGATTCTATTACACATTCTAAATGTCTGATATTTTTGTTGCTGTTGCACATTACTGCAACTACTTACCTTTGTGAGAAATATTCCAATTGCTCTTCATTCTTTATTTACATAGTCTTTATTTCAATAATACACATTTGGAAGATGGATTTAGTAATGAAAAATAATGGACTCTAGTATTCTCATTATTATTCTGTTGGGTAATTCCATTAATTTCTACTTTCTTTCTGCTCTGATTTGAGATTTTCTATGTGGGGTTTCTTTATTTTAATGAATGGAGAGTGCATTGGGGCGTAACCCCACCTTCGAACCCAAAGCCCATCTGCTCATTCATAATAGCCATCTCTTTTGGATTTCTCATTTCTTAGTTTTTAGTTTCTTGAATATTTTTGTTTAATGGGGTTGTTTGAAAAATCTGTAACTTTTGATATCTGATTTTGTGTCAGATAATGGGGAAATAGATAGGGAGAAGAAGAAGAAGGTGAACCTTTTAGCTTTGTCAACTTAGAGGAGACAATTGTTTAATACCCATTAGATATCTTTGGGAATGTCAGGGAAAGGTCCATAGCTTTGTGCTAGGCCTGAAACTTTCCCAGTGAGAGGAATTTATTGCAATGGCTTAAAATGGGAGGCTCTTCTCATCACCTTTTTTTCTAGCTTCTGTAGAAAAATGGGTCTGGCTTCTGGGTAGTTATTTGGGTTCAGGCCCTTGGTTCTCTAAGAGGAATTCATGGCTATGACAGCTTTGCTGTACCATTTGCTTTTTTGGGTCTTTGAATCTCTACCTTCTTACCGGAAGTTATTTCATCTTTTCAGGTAGCTGTGGTGTTTTTTGTTGTCTCAAGTTTTCAACTTCCAATTTGCATGTTGGTGATTTTGAAGGGGGTGGGGTTATTTTCTTGATGAAGTTTCTGTTGTTTTGTGCCTTTTATGAACCTTTGCATGCAGTGCAATCGTTCCAGTCTTCTATTGCTGTTTTGTTTCCTTGAGATTTTATACAACACAGTTACAATGCTTGTATGATAAAAGGAATTTTGGAAAAGATCTTCTTGCTGACTGGAGGAGAAGAATCAAGGGAGAGGGCTTTCTGTTTTTCCGAGACAAAGCTATTCGTAACGGTCTCTCTCTCTGCCTTTCTCTAATATTTTCTTCCTAGTACGTTTCTCTTTCAGCTGCCTTTTATTTTTCCATAAAGTTTAATATTGGTAAGTTACAACAAACCCACCATATTTCTAATCCCAAAAGAATCTGGTACTGTATTGTCATTATCAGGTTTCAAGCTGGAGAGATTTTATGAAGGGTGGAAAGAAGGTAAGTTTATTATATTTTTGTTAAATAAGTTGGTTTCTATTTTTTACATTTTTGTTTTGTTTTTAACCCTTGAAAATTTTAATCATAAACACATTTCATTAAATACTCTCTAGCTTCTGAACTCTGGTTTTTCAGTTTTTTACCCTTGAATACTCTTTGGCAAGCTCAAAGCCTTTTGTCTGTTGGATGATATTTTAGTTACCGATAATGTGTATTTTGCTTGCAGGGTGGTCAGATTACGTAGAATGCGTGAAGTGAATCAAGAAGTTGTCCAAAAACAAGGCTTTTGTTAAATAAGATTACGTAGAATGTGTATTTTGTTAAATAAGATTTCATTTTGTGTATGCAAATGTAAAAGACAAATATTAAAGTTTCTAAATAATATTAATTTTATTGATTTGTTGGCCTGAGAAAAAATATTTATTTACACGGATCGGCTGTCAATTTATAAAAAATGGAAAATAATGCAGCAATTAAATAAAAATAAATTTGTAAAAATGGATCCAAAAACAAGGCTTTAATGTCGTTTTTAAACTGACATTATTGGGGATCTATAATGTCGGTTATAAACCGACATTGTTGGCCTCTTTAATGTCGGTTTTAAACCGACATCAAAGCCCAACTGACATTAAAAGGCTTCAATAACACTATGAAAGATGTCGGTTGAAAACCGACATTAAAGGCCTTTAATGTCGGTTTAAAAGCGACATTAAAGATGCCTTTAATGTCGCTTTTAAACCGACATTAAAGCCCAACCGACATTAAAGGCCTTTAATAACGCTCGCAAAGATGTCGGTCGCCAAGTGACATTAAAGGCCTTTAATGTCGGTTTTAAACCGACATTAAAGGCCAGATTTCTTGTAGTGGTGTCAAAATGTGTAAACGAAACATTTGCGTCGATGAACTTCTATCCACGTGAGAAAACGTCTAACAGAAGCTTACATTTTTATTAAGATTTGCTGAGTTGTTTTGTATTGACATGAGCAAAAGTTCTTGTCGTTGGCTTATAGATATTGATGTTTTTATTAAAGATATTATTTTTATTGGCGAAATATGTTTAAGGTTACATTTTTGTCACCTCTCTCGAAAGAACATATATTTGTTCATGATATCGAAACTTTAACTTCCTCTTAAAGTTGTTCTTCTTTAATTATAAAATGAGATTTTTCTAATTTTGTTATTTTCGTTTGCGTATTTGGTTGTGGTTTTGCTTGCTTTAAGAAATAAAAATTTGAAGTATAATGGATATATATAATGTTGGTGTGGTTAAAAGTGAGTGTGTGTACTGTGTATGATCGATAAAAGAAATGAGAAGCTCCTGAATTTCCCTGTTTGTCAAGTGATACATGCCATTAAAAGAATCACATATTATTAACTCTGGTATAGAGAATTGTGGAGAATACTTAACAGTGAAGAAAAGAAGAATGATTAGGTAAGTTTTTGTCTGATTTGCCAAATCAAAAGAAGAATAAATAAAAATGAAAATGGGGTCAAAGTATATATCTTACATCATTCAACTTTAATTAGATTAAAAGAAGAAAAAAAAAAGAAAAGAAAGAAGAAGAAGAAATTTCCCATTTGAACATTTTTCTCATTTCCCAATATTACTCAGCAGCAGTTGCAGTAACATAATAAGCAACACAAAACAAGCCATGAACAAAACACAAAATCCCACCAATTGACAGAAAATGATGGTGTGTGAATCCACAACTTGCTCTTGATTTGTTGTTCCCCATTGCTCCAATCACCAACATAGACATTCCCACAGCAAGAATTATCCTTTCAAGAAAAACAACAAGTTTAAATTAAATTTGAAATTTGAGGAAAAAAAGAAAAAGAAAAAGAAAAAGAGAGAAAGTACGTAAAATACCAAGTGAAAACGAGGCAAGCAATGGAGATTTGTCTATTTGGAGGAGATTTTTCAAGCTCATCTTGAGAGCAAATGCAATTACAACCACCAAGCAAATTAGCAATAATATGAGCCAATCCCAAAAGCCCTGCTGCTCCTAATCCCAATTTAAAAGCTTGCTCACTTGGATCTCTACATTCAAATATCCATAATCGAAGATGCTTCACCTATACAACATCACAACAATAATAATCTCACAATTACACTTTCACATAAAAATGGTTTTCTTCTGAGCAAAACTCAATTCAAAATTCATTATTTCTACCTTGTTTTGAGCTATGTCGGCTTCGATCCCGAGCAGCCCGGCAACAATATCCATCGCCACAACCAACAAGCAAATCAACACACCAACCAACTTCATGGTACTATTGATGAGAGGGATATCAAAAGCAAAGGCAGTGGAAGGCAAGGGAAAAACGAACTATTTATGGCCTTTTAAAAACAAGAGTAGTGGTTCGTCAATTTTTTTTTTTTTCTTTTTAAGTTTAGAAAAGCTTCTTTACACATACACTACAAAAGCTTTTAACTCTGGGGGGTTCTTTTTATGTTGGATTCTTTTCATTTGGGAACAAGTAAAGTAGGGCATAAAAACAGCTCATGTTTATGTTGAGAGACATGGCCCAGTTAATTAGGTGCCCATAATTTCCTTAATTCTTGGCTAGACTTTTTTTTTTTTTTTTTTTTGACTTTTTGACCTTTCACAATGCTCACTGTAATCATAGTTTTTGCATCCCAGCTATTTACTCTTCCATTTACTCATGATTTTATTGCTATTTACAATCATTGCATGCAATGCAATAATTTTGGTATAGATATTTGTTACTCAAGGGAAATTGCTAGATTGGATTGAAAATAACAATATTAATAATAATGAAAACAAAATCGAAAATCTAAGTCTATCTCTTAGTTTTGTTTTTTCGGTATAAAATTAGAAATCTTTTATTTGTATTTAAAGTAAAGAAAAAAGAAATAGGAGTTGTTACAAATTATGTAGTCCACTAATATTATTAATGTAATGATAGACTATATAGCTAATAGAAATCTATCAAATTACTATTAGAAGGTCATTAGCGATAGATTCTATCGTACATACATTTTACTATATATTTAATGATTAGTCTAAAAGGTGCTACCTATTGCTTGAGCCAAAAAAAAAAATGATTGGTTCAATTTGGTTTTTGATTAAAAAATCCAGTAAAAATTAAAACGAGAGCATATAGCTTTAAAATAATCAGCTCCTTTTAATATTTTAATTATTGGGATGAATTTGTTGTTAATAAGAATTAAAAATTACTATAGTGCATTCATGTTTGATAAAACTAATAATAAAAAGAAAAAATCAACCCTTTCAAATAGTAAAATGAATAAAAGGATTTATAAAATATAATAAAATTTTAGATTGAAAATTGATGGAACGTTTGGAAAAGAAGTCAGTTATTATAACATTGAAGTAGGTAATAAAGAATGAATGTAAAATAGTAAAAACTATAATATAAATAGTAAATATCGTAACAAATGAGAGTTTTGAATAGTGTTAATTGAGACTCTAAAATAGTTCTAATGGTAGTAAAAGGTATTTATAATAGTCGTTGCTCCAAACTTTTCAGATAGACTTTATATTCTATAAAATTTTGGATTTTATATCAATTTTTAATATTACTAATAAAATCTAGATACCGATAGAATTTAAAATCTTATTATAATTTAAAATATTTTGAATAGTTTTATCATTTAGAATAATATTTTTTAAAAAGAATAGTTTAAATCTATAAAAGAAAAAAGAAAATTTTTCCGAATCATTAAAAAAAAATAAAAGTTGAAAAAAAATCTAAAAACAGGAACCAAAATGGATATTTTTGGTTGTTATTTTATCTAAGTTGAGTTTGGTTTGTTTGTTTGCTAAAAGGATTAGTTCAACTGAACTCTTAATTAGCCTCAAAATGGAGAAAATGGAAAAGACTGTCACCTGTAGGGAAATGGTAGCCAGATGATAGGAAGTGCTTTGGGATCGGATTTCAAAATTGAAAATACAGTAGAGATCAGTAGTATGTTTGGGGCAGAAGAAGGAATGTAGCACATGAGAGAGTTGGCAGATTTTGTAGGAAAACATGAGGCTTCACTATTACAAAAGGAATTAATGGAATAGGATGCAAGATTTATGCGTGTATTAATATTAAATAATCATTTATTATTCCTATCTTATTCCCCTCCTCACCTCTTTTAACTTTATGATTAATAAGATCAAGAAAAAGACCAATTCTTGAGGTGAGGTGTGAGGAAATAGTGGTAAAGAAAAAAATATACAAATAATTGGTTCATTTGGGTTTAGTTACTTTTTGATTGGCCCACATAATATGGCAATGGCTTGGCCATTTGGTTAAACCTTAATATAATGCATACTCAAAATATATATTGATATGAACAATTGTAATAATGAGCTGTTTAAATGGTTCGACTGTACTTAGATTAATTTTATCTTTTCTTTTACAAAAGTGGTGCATTTTGGTTTTTGGATTTTTGATCAAAAATATAATCAACTGAAACGAAAAAACTACGGGTTCACAATGAAAAATATAAAAAATACTTCCGTCAACATACGATTAATTGGCCACTCGAGCCCATAATATATTTGGTACATGATCTTAGATTTAGCTACGTGATCGTTTAGGTTTGGCCGTTTCTAAATCTAAACGATTTTTTTTCAAGATTTTTTGGTACACAATCATTTAGACTTGGCTACGCGATCATTTAGATTTGACTACACGATTGTTTAAATTTGTACACAATTGTTTAGAATTATCTACACTTGTTTATACTTTGTCTATACGATCGTTTAGATTTGTTACCAAACATAAATGATTTTTTTTAAGATTCTTTGGTACACGATTGTTCGATCGTGTTTTGAGCTCCAACGATTTTTTTCAAGATCTTTTATATTTGGTAAAGGACCTTGAACTAAATAATACAAGATTTATGATTGATTGAAAAAAAAATCATTATTTCAAAAAATATATAAAAGAAAAACGACAAAAGAAGAAGAGAAAAATACGATGGAAAGTAAAAACAATTGTAGAAGAGAAAGGGAAGAAAGACGATGAAAAGAATGGGAAAACCGGAAATATCAAAAAAATTGACCAGCTTCATGAGTTTTTTTATTTGTTATGTTCATGAAAATTAACCTTTGGTTTTTAAAGTTTTAATTTAGTAAGTCGAGTGCTCAATTTAGAAATACTTTAGATATAGAAGGTACAAATAAAATCGGGATCTTTTGAAAAATATAACAAAACGACAAAATATTTACACTGGATATAATAATTCCAAAAATGGAAAAAGCCTACAGATCCACAATAGAAAATACCAAAAATGTATCGTCAACCACACCGTCAGCAACGCGCATAATATATTTTATACATGATCGTTTAGATCTGGCTATTGTTTGCTACACGATCATTTAGATTTGGTCGTTTAGATTCATTTAGATTTTGATAGCTAAATCTAAATGATTTGTTTTTTTAATTTTATATTTTAATTTGGTTATACGATCGTTTAAATTTGGACGATTTTTTTTTTCAAAATTTGACACAATCATTCAAATTTGATTAAATGAATTTTTTCAAGATTATTTTAGTATACGATCGTTTTGGATTTGGCTACTCCAATCTAAACGATTGTTTTTAAGATTTTGTATACACGATGTTTTAGATTTAGCATTTTTTTACACAATCGTTTGAATTTGGTTACCCAAATCTAAACGATGTAAAAAAATAAAAGGAAAAAAAGAAATATGATGAAAAGAAATCGCAGAGGAAAAAAAGAAGAAAAAAAGAAGAAAAACGATAGAAAAAAATCGCAGCGAACACGAGAAAAAAACGGAAGGGCAAACCTAAAATATTTTAAAAAATGACTAACTTCATGAACTTTATTATAAGGATAGTACATATTTTAGTAATTTGTTATATTTATGAAATTTTTTGAAGAAAACTTCCCATTTTACTTTTCAATTTTGAGTGTCTTTCTCGGTCACAACTATGTGTGTTTATGGTCCCTACAAGTACCTGTCATGTTTCTTTTTTGTTTGCACTCTATAAATTTTGCATTTTTTTTCTTCTTTTTGCCTTTTTAGATTTATCGCATGATCAATATAATTTTCTATTTTGTCCACGTAACATTTGTAAATTAATCTTAAACATTCGCAATCGGAAAAATTAAAGTCGTTTTCATGCCAAATAATTGCAAAAAGATGCTTTTGTTTAAATTATATTCTCATTCCATTAGTTATAAGTTGATTTATATATTCCAACAATTACTTATGAGTTGATTTATATATTTACTTTCAGGCTAACATATACACAACATTAAATTTCTAATTTTTGTAAAAAAAAAAGTCATAAAATACAATTAATTAACCTAAAAATTTAGGAGTCGTTTGGAGAAAGGGTTAAGTTATGGAGATTAAGGTTATGATAAACCTATGATTATGATAATGAGTGTTTGGGAGAAGGACTATGGATAAAGTATAAAATGTGTTTGAGAGAAAGATTATGTGAATAGGGTTATAATAGTGTTATATGATAAAATATGTTTGAGAGGAAGGTTATATAGGTAGAATTATGGAATTTGTTTATATATATATATATATATATATATATATATATATATATATATTAATTCGTATTATAAATACAATACACAAATTTTATATATTTAATTTACCAAATTGTCATAGTTTTCGTAAAACAATTTACCTTAATTTCTTTAAATATGAAGTTCATTTTCAACAATTTTCAAGTAATCATTATGTGAGAATAATTTTTTAAAAATTTTATATTCTAAATCCAATACACAAATTTAGTATATTTAATTTACCAAATCGTTCTAAGTTTAGTAAAACAATTTACCTTAATTTATTTAACTACATGGTTCATTTTCAACATTTTTGAAGTATATGTTACGTTTCAATAAATTGGTGTTTATGAATGTTACGCAACTCGTAAATATGTAAATAAGTGCAAATAACAATTGAAAATACGAAGTACCGAAAACAAAAAATAACAATCTAACGTTTTTACCAACTCTAGTTTTGTTTTCTAGTGAAAAATTACAATGAATCTAATTTTAGGTTTCTCCTCGATTTATTTTAGTCTACTTTTAAAATATTAACTTTAATTTTTATTCTTTTTAATAGTGATTTATGCATTTTCAAAATATTTATTTGAGTCATTTTGCAACAATTATTAGGTAGAAAACTCATGAACCTACCGCCTCTATAGCAAAAGATTTGTTATGTTAATTTAACCAAGCTTAATTTAATAACCAAAATAACATTATGAAAGTGAGAAAATACAAACAAACTGTCTCTAAATAATAGGTTTGTTGAAATTACAGCTCCACCAATTTTTAATTTAATCAAATAGTCTTTGTGGTTTTCTAATTGTTGTAATCAATTTATGGTAGTTTGTTAAAAATTTACCTTTTTTTTTATTGAATTGACATTTCTTAGATATTTAAGCTAATTGACAAAAAAAAAAAAAGAACTTGAGACTGATATCAAAATTTTAATTTCACAAATATATTGATATGAATTCAAGCATAGAGTTGATTGAAGATAATTAAATTAAAAATTTAATTGTGTAATCACAATAAATTATCTAATTCAAGAGTAAATGAATAAATTAAAATTTTAATAATGTAAATGTACCAAATTCATAACTGAAAGCTAAGCTATATTTTTAAAATAAAAAGATCAAAATTAACAAAACTCATAAATATAAAAATTATGAATTAGAGAAAAATGGAGTGAGGAAGAGTTGAAAAAGAATTATAAATGAGAAATATAAAAAAGAATTGAAGAAGAATTGAAAAAGAGGGGAGAAAGGGTTGACGAGGTAAAACTAGGGTTATGATAACCTTTCTCCCAAACAAGGGATGGGTTACATAACCCAACCCTCCCCTTTGTAACCATTCCTCCAAACATGCCATTAAAAATTATCTTTAAACTTTCCAACACAATTCAAAACTAATTTGGGACATTAGTTTTGGACAAAAGTATAGTTGAACTTTCTAAAGTATTTGAAATGTACTTAAATCTATATAAAAAAAAACGCTTGTCGTTTGAATATGAATGCTAATAATTAATACTCTTTAAAAGAATTCTTAAATTTTAATAAATTATGTTTGTACTTCTGGTCTTAACAAAATATAAAAATGCATCTATTGTTAGTAGCATTACTCAAAAGGACGTTGGGATCAAACTTGCACACGTTGGAAGATGGAGCTGGAAGAGATATCGACAATCTCTTTGTAGAACTTCTAGACTAATCTAACATGTACTAAGTTTCCAAGTGGCAAAACCTGCAGGCGCAGAAGCGTCAATGTATGGAAATCAACAAGCTGAGGTTGGCTAATCTGGTGGGGACGGCAAGAAGGAAGTCGACATTTTGATCACCCTACTTGCAAGACTAGATGCAATCCATCACACCACTTGCAAAGATGGGAAGAAGTTGAACCAACTACGATGAAGATGACCTACCTGGCCTCTAGAACTTGACTGACATCTTACACAAAGGATGATGGTCATCCTGCAAGATCAGCTAATCGTTGGGCATGAAAAATTAATCATTCTTTGAGGACTTGTTGGAGCAATGTTTCTAATTAATTAGTGCATCCCTCTACATATAAAATCATCCTTAAGCTTCAAGACCCACTTTGATTTATAAACAACAAATAACATAGGCCTCAACAAAAAAGTGGGTTTCGACCCCATGATGTGCCTATATATCACTGTGCAGGATTAATCATTGCCCTTCAATGCATTGAGCGTGAATGATCATCCAATGACCTAGACATTGAACAAAAACTGATATTCTCAAGAAGCAAGACTCACACAATCGTCTATTAGCACTTGAGAATTGTAAACAATGTGAAGAGTAATGATTATGACATCGCTTTTATAATACGACCAGGTGTTATGGAGAGAGGATATAAACGCAAGACTAGAAAACCATGGCTTCCGTTCTATTTGATATATATTGAATACAATCGTCAAATATATAGAAAAGCAAGGATGAAAAACTCTTGACTTCTAAACTCACACACACTATATATAATAAAACCTCATATAACAAACACTATCTAGAAGAACAAAAAGAGTAAAAATAGGAGGAACGAGCCTTTAATTATACAATGAGCCAAAAAACAACAAAAAACAATGGAATAGTGAGCCTTGATATGTGACTTAATGGGCTATCTTAAAGATCGTCACTTCCAAACCTAAGATAACAATCAAGAAGATGACAATTTGGCCCTCAATATCAAGTTAACTCGTCGAAGGGTCACTGTCAAGATTAAACAAGCGAATCGATGTTGTAGGCAACGAAATCAACAAATGGGTGGGAGTTTCTTGTGCCAACAATGCAGTGGAGGAAAAAGAACTAAAATATGTAAGTAAATTTGAAAAGAAAAAAATAAAATAAAAAGGAGTGGTGGATGGAAAAGGGAAATTCCGACCTGCCGGATTCGAACCAGCGACCTAAGGATTATGTCTGATGGGATTATACCAACTACAGTCCTCCGCTCTACCAACTGAGCTAAGGTCGGTTACGATTAATAATTACATTAGATATATAAAAGATAATGTGAACATAACCATATTTATTTTAATGTTTTAAGATATTATTAAATTTAAATAGAAAAAGAACACAAAAGGATCCAAAAAAGAAAACGAAAATTAAAAAATTGGCATAAGGAGACGTCATGCGCAGGCCCAAAGTTCTCTCAACGTCGTACTTCACAACTTTATTACAAGAATAAAATAAAATCCCTTCCTCCAAACTTTACAAATCCACACTATATTATTTCATGTATACACAGTGATCCAAAACGAAATAATTGAATATCCAAATATAAAAATGGATTAAATTTATTTATTTCAATTTTTAAATTGGATTCAAATTCCATGTTTCTCCTATAAATTTAATATGCATTAAATTTAAATTTGTAGTTTCAATTTGGATGAGTCATGTTTAATTTTAGTTAAATATGTTACAACTAAGTTAAGTTTAATTTTACAAATTTGTATCTATTTGATTTTATGTTGTATTTTGGAGAGATACCTACGGCCTGTTAGATAATATTTTTGTTTTTTTATTTTCTGTTTATTTTCTTGTTTTTGTTTTTTGTTTTCGGTTTCTCGTTTTTTAGGTTTTTTCTTTTTTATTTGATTTTAGAACCAGAAATTGGATTATGTTTGATAACTATTTCCATTTCCTGTTTTTGAAAGAAAAATAGAAACAAAAACAAAATTTGTTTGATAATCATTTCTTGTTTCTCATTTTTTGTGTTAATTTTTATAACATTATTGCTAATTTTTTTTAGTTTAAATGTCTAGAATTCATTATAATTTATTTAAAAAAATTGTAGAACATTAACATCATTAAATACACATAAATTCCTACAAAATTAATAACTATAGTACAATAGCTTTTATCAACATAAAATCTTAAATATAACATAAATGATTATCTTAGTAAAAAAATTATATAATATAAAATTAATCAAAGTTGAGAGTTGAACAAGGATCTTTAAAGATCAAAAGTGGATACAAACACATCTTCCAACCAATAAGCCAATTAAAGATTTTAGATTATAAGAAGAAATAAAATCTTATTAAAAAAACATAATGATTATCAAACATGTTTGTTTCTTAAAAATTGAGAAATAGTAACAGAAAATAGTTGGGAAACAAGAATGCTATCAAATGGGTCCTAAGTTGCTAGCTTATAAACACAATAACTTTGGTTCTTGTAGTATCTCATTCCAAATTAAAGTGTTCTCTCCTTTCTTTCTTTCTTTCTTTATTTTGTTCTTGAGTTGATTTGAAAGGCAAATATCCAAAAGTTTTACCAAATTCGAGTATAGTTAGAGATTGTAGTTCTACTAGAGTAAGATGTTGTATTTTGCTTGTAGCCCGTGCAAAAGGAATAATTTTCTTTAGAACAATACCTATAAAAAACGTGGCTCAATTACAGTTTGAGTCTACAAAAGTTTTAAGGTTCTTTCAAGTTTTTGATTCTTTTTCCATCTAAATCTTGTTATAAAAACTCTAAAGTGAAAAAAAAAACATTATAGAAAAAATGGTAACACAGTTATATATGAATTGTTATATATGGATTACATGGTGACAATTGAATCGTATGCATTGATTCCAAGATTTTTTGATAAATTGATTGAATCTAACCCAGGTATGATCGATTTTGTATATCAAATTTAAATTGATTTTCAGATAGATGTGGATAGACTAATATCACAGTTTATCTAGAAAGACCAATATTGGAATCTTTCATATTCTTTCTGTTCTTTTTTGTTTGTGCTAATAGAAATGTGTTTTTAATTATTATAGGTACATGCACTGATTTAGAAATGGATGATAGTGGTCATTTCAAGTTTTGCTTTATGGCTTTTGGTGCATCAATAGAGGGGTGGGAATATTGTAGATCTATTATTTCTGTTGATGGGACATTTTTGAAGTGTAAGTTTGGTGGCATCCTATTAACAGCCTCATCACAAGATGGTAACAATCAAATCTTCTTTCTTGCTTTTGTCATTGTAGATTCTGAAAATGATGTATCATGGATATGGTTTTTTTAGAAGATACGAGGTAGTTTTTCAGAGTGGGCTAGTTTAGTCATTGTTTCTGATAGGCATCTTAGCATCTCCAAAGGAGTTTTAAGAGTGTTTCCTGGTGTTGAGTATTGTGTGTGCACAAAACATCTTTTAAGTAACTTGAAACTCCATTTTAAGGATCCACTACTTGATAAGTATTTCTTTAGCTGTGTTTATGTCTACACTGTTGAAGAATTTGAGTACCACATGAGATGCATGGAGTCTGTTTGTTCAAATATTACAGATTATCTTAGTAGTGTTGATTTTGAGAAGTGGTCTCGGACATATTCACGTAGACGAAGGTATAAAATGATGACATCAAATTGTGCAGAAAGTGTAAATTCAGTGTTTAAAGATCTTAGAGAACTACCTGTGGCTACGATGCTTTGTTCAATTAGGGATGTATTGCAAAAGTGGTTTTATGAACGAAGTAAAGCTGCTTCTACAATGAAGAGTCATTTGACTTCTTGGGCTGAGAATGTTCTGCGTTTAGAACATGAAAAGTCGAGAAGATTATTAGTAAGATTTTTTTTTTATCTCGGATAGTTAGAGATAAATTGCTATCTTTGTCTATCCAATAGATAAAGATAGCAACTTATCTATTCCTGTCTCAGATAGGCACTGATAGATTGATATCTATATATATCTGATGTGTACAGAGATTGAAATCTATTTCTTCTTATTTTATTAATTATCCTTATTTGTGTTATGTATTAGATTGATCGAATAAGTACGACTGAACACAAAGTAATGGATGAAAATCAACAGTTTATTGTGAAGTTAAACGTGGGATGTTGTAGTTGTCGAGTATGGGATGTTGAAGAAATTCCTTGTGCACATGCTCTTGCTGTTCTACGAATGCTTAATTTAGATACTTATTTTTATGCATCTAAGTTTTATTATAGAGAAACACTATCAGCAACATATAATGGTTGTATTCAACCTGTTGGATCTTATTTTGATTGGAGAGTTGTAGTTACTGTCATGAAAATATTACCTCCAGTCTTTAAACACGGCAGACTAGAAGACCAAGAAAACAAAGAATTCCATTTGTTGGCGAATTTAGTAGTTCAACCAGATGTTCCAATTATAATCGTAAAGGACATAATAGTAGGACTTGTAAGCAAGACAAGGTTTGAACAAATAATGAAAAATGCGTACTCACTCTTTTTCATTATTATGTATACACGTTTGATATTAAATTTGATGGAGAGTTGATATCGTTTAGATATTAGATATATAAACGATCACTTAATATTGTTTATGTGTATTAAGAAGATCATTTAAACTTTACTAAACGATCGCTTAAAGATATATGCACGATCTTTTACATTAGTTGATACATATAAACGATCGCTTAATATTCTTCACATGTACGTTTAGGAAATCGCTTAATATTCTTTAGATATTAGTGTGGTATATATAAATGATCGCTTAATATTGTTTGTGTGTATTAACTTTACTAAACGATCGCTTAAAGATATATGCACGATCTTTTACATTAGTATGGTACATATAAACGATCGTTTAATATTCTTCACATGTACGTTTAGGAAATTACTTAATATTCTTTAGATATTAGTGTGGTATATATAAACAATCGTTCAATATTGTTTATGTATATTAAGAAAATCGTTTAAACTTTACTAAACGATCACTTAAAGATATATGCACGATGAACATTTCTTTACACGAATATTTTTATATCTTTATACAATTATTTTGTGATATCTATCTAAACGAATATAAACATTCAGTCAAAAGTACAAGAACCAAATATATATTTATTTACCAAAAGTATTTATTTGCCCAAAGTTCCAGTACATACTGTTGTCTAAACAGTTTCATGTTTTCCATAGTTAGACAATCATGGTCAGCATTTGTTACAAGACATTCAATAAATTTTGAACAAAAAATGCCACAATTTAATGAACACCCTTTTTGTAATGTGGTATTCGATCTGACTACTGGCCAAGGGCTATATTTGAAACGTTTTGAATGGAGATTCATTCCAATTGCAATTGCGAGTGAGAGGATGCATCGTGCAGGCATTACAAGAGCTTCATCAACAAGTTTTTTCTCAACATATTTTGGCATTGAGTCAAACACGTAGATCTTGCATTTCCTCATATCAGCTGCAATAGCCAACCAATGTTCTCTTATGTTGATGCAGCCAATCACGTAGTTGACATCTCCTCACCCGTCTTTATCTTGGAAATCACCAAGAGTTGTATTAAAATAGTATTTCAAATTTGATTTTGTCCATAGTTTAAGTGTGTTGTTGTGTCTGTCCATTCAACTTTTTATTGTCTGTTGTCAGCACATGAGTATCAAAAAATCATTGCCAAACTACGCAGTGTTGTTTATTGATTCTAGTCTTAAAGAACAAGTAAAAAAAATTAGTCAAAATATAATTATGCAGTTTAACTTCTATAGAAAAAAAATTAAAGAATAACAACTTACTATAAACGCGGAATCTATTACTCTAAAAGTATACTTGCAAAGTTGTTTGATATGCAATATTTTTTTTTTTGCAAGTGAGACAATAGCAAATCCATGGTCTACAAAAAAAATTAAACGATTGTTTAGTGAATAGAAACAATAATTTAAGCAATCGTTTAGCAAATACAAGCAATCGTTTACAACATTCTTTTCGTTACTAAACGATCGTGTAATGTATATAAACTATCGTTTAGTGAATAGAAGCGATAGTTTAAGAAATCGGTTAGCAAATACAAGTGATCGTTTACAACATTCTTTTCCTTACTAAGCGATCGTGTAATATGTATAAACGATCGTTTGGTTAGATAAAGTATATTATACTCAATCGTGCATTTTTATATATAAAATGAAATTTGGAAAGAGTATTTACGTCTCCTAGTATTCATGTGTTTTCTTCGAGGTTTTTGAAAAATTCTTTCTTTCTGGTTGTGGAGACTATTTTCCTTTCTTCATGATTTGTTTTTTTTTTATATCTTTTCCAAGATAAGTATGTCTACCATAATTTTGGATCCACTTGCCACATGGGATCATATCTATCTACATCTCTAATTTCGACATCTGGGGCAGGTATTGTAGGTTCTGATATGACCTCAGTAGATGTTCTGGGTGGATTAACTTGTTAATCTTAATTAGGCACCTTTTTATCTGCTATTTTACATAGCTTCCTTCTCTTCATTAGTTCTTGTTGTTCATTTATTTTCTATAATGCACAATGTTGTTAACTAAAGAAAAAATAAAAAAAATAATAATTGATGCAAAGTACTTCAGAGTTCTTTTATATACATACCAATATAGATTCTAAATCAATTGTAGAACTTTCTTTCTCCGTTACTGGTTCATTTTCAACCAAAGTAACTGCTTCATCAATTTTTTGAATCTCAACCTATTGTTTTGGTCTTTCCTGTAATGTATGATATTAGACAAGTAACCAACTATTAATTTAAAAGACTATACATTTTGTTGTGTATACATACCAATTGAGATTCTATTTTTTCAGTTGAGGTAGATTGCTGCACATTTCCAACTGTTTGATTCTCAGTTACTTGTTAATTTTCTTTTTCTATCTCAACCAAAGTAACTGCTTACTTCTTTTTTTTTTTTTTAATTATTTCCTACAATGCATAATATTAGATAAGAAACAAACTCTTAATTCAAAGGACTACATAGTTGTTCTGTATACATATCAGTTGAGATTCTTCATTTACAATTGAAATTGATTGTGGCACTTCATGAATTTGTACAGTTTGATCCAATGGAGCCATTGCAAGTTGTTTAAGAGTACTACTTGATGATGGTAGTATCTCACAAAGTGGAAGAGATTGGCTCATAAGTGAAAAGGTAGTAATCATTTCTGGCAGGTCTTTTTCTTTCTGACTTTGAGCATTTATATTATCCGATAAATGTCTTATAGTCAATAGAAGGTCTGCATCTCTATCGTCTATGCTAATATTACTACCTTCCTCTTGATGTTCCCTAAACAAAATGAGAAAAAAATGAGAATAAGAAAAAATACAGTTATTTATTTAGAATGTAAAGAATTTTCAACAATATAAAACAGTAAACAATGAATGAAATGTTAACCTTTGGGTTTTCTCTTGATGTTCAATATATTGTTCTCAACATATAGTTGGTCATTGGTGATCATATTTTCTCTATTCTGATGATCATCATTGTCATTCTAATGTGTATGATCATTCTATTGATTTTGATTTTGATTCTAATAAACAAATAAAAACAAAAATAAAATAAAAAAATGGATTGTTAAACGATCGTGTATATAAATGTAAACGATGATGTATCCTATCTAAACGATCGTGTAACTTTGATAAACGATCGTTGAAATTTGATAGGCGATCAGATATTTTAGTTAAGCGATCGTTTATTTAAACAACTGATAAACGAAATACTTTCTGAAAACAAAGTTTACCTAGACCAATCTCTTCAGCATCTGCTTCATTTTAGACAACTCTAATGATTGCTTTCTAATTGTGTCATCCATCCTAGAGACTATAGAAGTCAGTGTGGATAAATCTTTACGAACTTCTTTTATTTCCTTCTTTAGTTTTTTGTAGGATTTCAAATGATTTTGTTGTTCTTTGTCATTGGACTTCTTTGATCTGCAACGTTTTGTTGGTGATTGGATGCATTTCAGACTGGTCAGCCACTGTTTGACTTTGTTTTCTTCGTGGTAACAGTTGTGGAGATGAGTCTAATTGCTCAAATGATTGATTGTTCATTGCATCATCAGGAGTATTGGTATCACTGTTGTTAATATCTGGAATGGTTTCATCGTCCTCAATTTTCATGTTATCATCCCCTCGAATTCGACTCTCCATGAAAGCTTTCTCTTAGGTTGATAGCTTCAGTTTAGGTTTAACAACATGCTGCAATATTACAATTGAAAAATTGGTAATATAAATGATCGTTTATAAAATAATATGATACTACATATGGTATTCAATATAAACGATATTGCATTACGCTAAATGATCGTTTATGTTAAAATGTAAACGATCGTGTAATTGTATTAAACGATCGTGTAATTGAATTAAACGATAGCGTAATTGAATTAAACGATCGTGTAATTGTATTAAACGATTGCTGACAAGTTTTACTTACATTTTTGTTGTCGAATATGTTCTTCTACAACATTTTGTAAGATGGAGCTTGTGTACAATTCCATCTTAATATCCTAGGGATTGATCCCTTACTGTTTCTTGTGGCTAGGTGCTCACTTGTAATTAAGAGTACTTCATAAGCCCACACTTAAAACATTTAAACAAATACGTTAAACTTTGATGTTTAGTTTGTATTTAATTAAAGTGTATAAACAAATAAAAATCACCTGAAAAGCAAGCACGTAGCCTTTGATGTTGCAGTATGCCACTGCTTTGGAGCTTTTTGTCTTCTTTAACTTGTATGTTTCTTTTTTCCCTTATAGACTTATCTTCAAACTATTGAGCAGAAGAGTGTAGAAGAAAGTTGACCAATCAAAGTTCTTAAAAACTTCTTCATCATTAACTCTTCCCAAAATATCCATATCAAACTGTGTTTTCTTATCCTTCCCAACCATCACAGTTTCAATAAAGACGGCCAAGGCGACCTTCACAGCATCATGATCATTTGTAAGCTCAAAATTCTTTAAAATTTCCTCAACTTCCAAGCATGTTATTATTTTCTTATTTTCTGATCCGAATAAAAGGCTTTGTAGGCGCTTTTATTATCATAATCTGTCTCTAATGTTACATTGGTTAGCCACAATTCAGTTATGATGTTGAATTCCTTTTGGGTGAAACAAACGTTTTTTTCCAAAACTGAAAAACAGATTCCATTTGCGTTGGCTTCTTTAGGTATCTGCCTCAACAAGAAATGATGGATTAACTGGCCTTTGAAGACCATGTTTACATTCAGCAATGGACTAAAAATTGTTTTGTCAAACATCTACAACTGTTCCTTGGTCAATTTATCCTTAATAAGATTGCTAATCTTGTGCACTTGGCAAGAGACAATGTCTGGGAGTACTTGTCGTTAGGTACAGCCATCCTGAAAATAATGATCATAATATACTTTCGTTATGTACTCGATCATTTATAAAACACTAAACCATAAACCCTAAAATTAAATTATCGTTTACTTGATGTAACAGATCGTTGAATCCAAACAGAAAGACATTCGTAATATAATTAATCGACAAGTAATGATAAATTGAAACATTTAACAATCTATAGAATAGAAGTTTAAACGAATCCGAAAACCTAAACGCTTGAGAATAAGAATTTAAGAATAGAACGATAGTTTTCAAGACAGAAGTTGAAACGTTTGAAATATAAAGAAGACGAAGTGTAACGTTATAGTATGAAAAGCTCAGCAAAATACCTTTTGACATTGAAGAGAAAAATGGAATAGGAAATCTTTGAGACGAAAAGCTGAGTGATCAGTGCGTTTACATATTGCGAAGTGACGGAAAACAAAGAAGGTATTACGTATATATTGGTTGTTTTTACGAAAGGGCAATATTGTAAATTTGCGTGCCTTTTTTTAAAATGTTGAATCGCATTCCTTACTGTTTAATATATATATATATATATATATATAAACGATTGTGTAATTAAGTCAAAATGATCTTTTAAATGATGTAATTGATCGCATTGTTAAACGATGGGAAAAACATATAATGTTAAACGATGATGTTGTACAATTTACGCGATTGTGAAGTATATTATTTAAGCGACTATGTATTCATAAAATTAAACGATGGTATTGTTGAATATAAACGATCGTGGTAATAAATATAATCGATCCCTTTATACGTTTTATAAGATAGTGTAGGATATAAAGAGTGAAATAGAATACAGATTTCTCAAGAAATTTTCGAAAGTTAAATTTAAACATTAAACAAAACAAAACAAAGGAGTACATAATGAATAAGGCACTAACCGTAGAGCAACGTGTTGTTGCATACTTCAGCATTGTATTAACTTGTTCGTCATCATCAAGAAGATCAAGGCTACAAGTAGGTAGTCTATTTTTCTCCACGACGTTTGTATATGCAATTTCTTTCTCATTCTGTTGTTGTTGAAGTTTAGCTGATGGTGGTGAAACATTCAAGCTTTGTCATAACCATTGTCAACATGCTTTTTATTTCTTTTATTCCTTGTCTTAATAATATTTGTTCTGTTTCTATCTTTTCTTGATTTTTTCTGATTTTTTTATTTCATTTAATATTTTATTTGTTTCATTATTTTTTTTCATTTCTCTCTTTTTTTTCCTGTTGCTCTGTTTTTTTTTCTTTTTTGCTTCTCAATGTTTTTGAAATATCTCAAAATTGTTTGAGACTATTCTTGTGATGAGTCTAGAGGTGTCATGGAGAACTACAAATAAAATGATATTAGATTATTAGTGAAAAAGTAGCAAAAGTATTGATAAACAGTGATAGATTTATATCATCATCTATTCAAGATAGACATGGATAGAAAATATTTCATTGTCTATCTAGATAGACATATATAAAGCATGCTCTAAGTTTACTTACATTCTCAGATTAAAAAATGTCGATGTTTAGAGTCCTTCAATCACTTGTTTCCAAACATTCCCATGTTACAATTGGTGGCCCTTCTATTGCAAGCTTTCTTCCAAACTCAACATCTAAATTAGAAAGTCTTGGTATTTTCTCAAAAGCCCAATAGACTAAAGCTAGGGGAAATCCTTGAAGGTATACAACATCCTTGTCCTGTACGATGTTTTTTTCAAGAACTGATATGTTAGGATGTTTGATAACCTTCACTATGGATTGCCTTTAAAGATTCCTTCATTATCCAATATGTCTAGATGTAGGAGATTTACGTGATTGTGTTGCTGCTTGGGAATTAAAAATGCTTCTAAGGTATAGAGGTTAACTAGTTTTTCTTTCAATAAGTCTTCATCGTTTCACAACGCTTTGAAAGTTCTTTCTATATCTCTTCTTGTTATAAAGTCACCATGATGGAAAATGACATTTTTCAGATCATTTTTTTTCTTTCTCCTAGATTTAACTCAGGGAATTTGTGACCTTTTAGTTCAGTCACAAAACAAAAGTCTTTCAGTCTAAATTCTGTTATATGTCCATTGAAGTTAAAAGCAAAGACATTAGTTTTTTTTTTGTATGGCATTGTTTTCTTAATAGAAAATTCAGGAATTGTGTTGGTATTTTGGCCATTTTAATGTTAAGGAACTGGCCAAAAGGACTGCTTGTCAAAACTCGAGAAAGAATTGTTTTGTCTATTTTTGACTTGATTTGATTCAATATTTCTAAACTGTAGTATACAGTAATTCTAAGGTTTTTTTGTTCATCTTCCATAATAATGTCATTTGGATAGTGTTTCACCTGTTGAATGACATAATAAATAGTATGTTTCAAACAAGGGTAAGTTTTAACAAATTTACAAATGCAAAGCGCTATAAAGAAAAAGGTACACAAATATACAACGCTATACAGACAAATATTCACATTCTAGTTTGTTACCTTTATTCCTTTTTCTTTCTTCATTTTTATTTCTTCTGTCTTTGCTTTACACCTTATTGATTTGCTACACGATGCTTGTTGAGTTTTGCTCACCATCTATTTGTGAAAAAGAAGACTAAAATAAATTTTTGTGAAATATATACACGAATCATTTCTGGATTATAATTCGAACTCCTTTTTTTCTGGATCCATCTCACATCAATAACTCGACCCCTACCGTCGATAGGTAGTTTTAGACAGGTTTCTTTGAAATATATACAATAAGTATAGAAACAGATGTCTTTGTATGGGGGACGAAATCATGATAGATATAGATTGGTTGCAAAGAATATAGATTAAGACATCTTTGTATGCAGTATAGATCGTGGTAGATATATGTAGATGATGGAGATAGATCAAAATAAATATAGACTCAAACCTTTTTGTATGCGATATAGATCGTGGTAGATATATGTAGATGATGGAGATAGATCGAAATGAACATAGATTCAGACATTTTTGTATGCAAGTAGATCAATGACATTTCTGTTGAAGTAGTTACCAGGAGATAAATGATTGACGAGGAAGATGATGAGCGAAAAAGTCTGAGCAAGTTCCTTCATCTTTTTATAGCCCCTTCATTTTGATGGCATATTTGTAATTACGAGTTATTGGAGTTTCTGTAAATGTTCCTTTATACTTATATAAACGATCGTTGAAATTTCTCTACATGATCGTGTATACTTAAACTTTTTCGTCATCTTTTACTGTTTATTACCTTATTGTTTATATATATGATTATTGTTTATATAATGTAGAGAATCGTGTATGATTATCGTTTATATTTTCAAACTTGATCAGACGCACGTATGAGATAATCGTTAAAGATAATTTACGCGATCGTTAAAGATAATCGTTAAAGTATTTTGTTATTGTTTAGCGTTTATTGTTGATCGTTTATGTATTTGGTAATTTACAAGATCGTATATCAATTGTATATTATTCTACACGATGCCATCTAATAATCGTTTATTAACATTAGTCGAGCGCGCTCTGATGATTAATCGCGCGTTTATTGGGGTATTTTTTGTATTTCGCATTGTGGCCTTATGAGCTTTTTTCGTTTATGAAATTATTCTATAAAGTGTAAATAACTTGTTGTTTTGTTATATTATTGAAAATACCCCTAATAAATATTATATGTTATTGAAGGTGTTGTTAGTGAGAAGAAAAAAATTCATACATGGAACTTAATCCAATTTTTGTGATTTTTGGTTAAATATATAGAAAATATTTGGAGGAGGATCCCTCGACATTTCCTCGAAATTAAATCCATCGACAAAAATATCACATCAGTGTTTATTTTTGGAGGGTGGATGGAGGTTTGTTCTAATAATTCAACCACCCCAAAATAATCATTTTCTTAAAATTAATTCTGACACACACACACATATATATAAATATGAAATAACATACATTTATTATTATTGATTATTGGTAAGCATGCCATATTGGATGTTTCCAAAAACAAAAGGAAAATAAGAAAGATTTTGATGATAATAGAGGTGTGTTTAAAAAGTGGAATTGTTTCAATTATTTGGAAAAAGAATTAGGAAAACAAAGACGGATATAAATCCTTACCCACAATGTGCAATTGCTAACACAAACACAATCATGGATTTGTATGATTTTATTTTTTTTCCATTTGCATTATTTGTGTGTTGCCAAACCCTCATCAAAATTACTTTATATATACACACACCTTCCAATTATTTTCACAATATAAATTTTACTTCATCAACAAAACGGTGCGTTTTTTTTTTTTTTTTTCTTTTTGAACTTTCCAGGTTCAAATATATGATTTAACAATGATTTAAAAAAATTGAAAAAGGAGGATAATAATCAATGCCACTTTGTTAAACTACTACACCATCCTTAGGATAAGAAAATACAAAAATAAATAAATAAAATAAAAACTTAATACATCTTAAGCTACCTATTAAAGGTGTTCGTGGGTTGGACTTGGTTGAGTTGAACGACTTTAATCTTTACATCCAACTCAATTTGTTCAAGTTGTAAATTTTGTCAATCCATAAAACTTTTATTAGAAAAATAAACCCAATCCAATCCAACCGTGAAATATTTAAGTTATCGAAATTTTATTCTAAAAAGAATAAAAAATTAATACGTAAAATGTTGATTTAATTATTTTTATCCATCAAATTAAGATAAAAACTCAAATTCAATTTATATAATAATTTTTTTCAATGATTAAATAAACTAATTTTTAGGATTTGTTGGAGAATAATTCTTTTTTAAAAAAATATTAACAAAATTAAATAAAACTAAAATAATTATATGTATCATTTTAAGATTAATAATGAGTTCAGATTGGATTGAGTTATTTTAGTGAACCCATAAAACAACCTAATTCATAAGATTTTTGTTTATTTGAACCCAAATGACCAACCTAAACTTGAGCGTTGGGTTGATCGATTTTTTTGGGTTATCAAGTCTTTTTTAATACCCATACTACCTAAACATACATATATATTTACATTTCATTTAATTCTTCGGTGAGAAATTTATAGTGCTATCATGAGTACCGTATATCTTTTAGTTCAAAGTAAAAAATTATTTTCATAATATTAACAAACCTTAAATTACTATTTTTAAAATGAATTTTAACTAGAGTAGTCTAAATTTCTACATGATATTACACAATGAACTTAAATGAGCCTAACATTTTTTCACAAAAAAATGAACGA